>NC_090439.1:1026685043-1028023168 GCF_031143425.1 Pleurodeles waltl | reverse complement strand
GATTTTACATATTAAAACACAGATTTGTGAATATAAATAACTTTTATTCACAAGATGACATTAAAAAAAGCAAGAAGAATGAAAATATAAGACCTGAATGTTTTTCCTTTTTTTTTTTTTTTTTTTTTACAGAACGTGAATGTGTTAACAAGGACATGAACTAAACACTAGATTATGACACAAGTGAAACAATTGGCAAAGCCATTTTTTATGCACTTGTCAATAGTAAGGGTTTCATGCTTTCAGACATCTTGCTCCAGCCACAGTTTGTGCATAGATTCTCAAACATTTTTTTACTGAATACAAAGACGCTGAGCTATCATAGCAAGCGTAAAAAAAAAAAAAAAACAGATCAGAAACAGCTGCTTTATATGTTACAGACCAATCTTAGTAAATTGATACAATGTATATTTCTGTTCATGTTATAATTTGTCACCCTGGAATCTAAATAAAACAGATTAATGCACCTCTACAGCAAGAGAGATTGGGTAAGATTTCCATACAGCTCTGCAGAGGTGCTCTTCTAGTCCAAATAAATTAAGTAAAAACTTAAATGACTTGCTTTAGGCATCTGTGGTTTAAATCACAGAAGCATAGATATACTTGTGCCAATATAAATTTAGGATGTTTCTGTAACGCATATCAAACAATTTAAGGGGATAATTTAATGTAACTGAGGTACATATATATGAAAATAACTGTTTTGGGGACATTATATTAGGATGCGCGCTCATTTCAATTATTCCACATAGGACAACTGCATATAAGAGGCCTTTTCGGCAAACTAAAAGGCAAGAGGGGTAATATTACAGGGCGACAATTCCTATTTCATGAAAATGGAAGATTAGTGTTTTTGTTGACACAATGCGACTAATTAAAGAAAGACCCACTACAAAAAATTCATGTTTTGCATGTGCCAGATAGAAGGCAAACAGAATGACGATTAACTGCATTATGCTGTGTAGTTCTGTTGTTTGTTAAAACACTGACGTTCTTTCACCTAATTTGGATAAGTTCCACATACAAATTGTAGAAGACTTGACAATTCAACAGAAAGAAAACTTGACACTCAACAGGAAGTATAAGTCAAATAACCATATGGTGTCTCATGGGTGGGTTCCTAGCAAATTGGTATTCAAACAAAAATACAATGTCTACAGGATACACTCTTGTAGTTTACTGGGAAATAAACAACAAGAAAAAGTGAAATTACATTGAGACCACCCAAAAAAAGAAATTGTTTTTTGTACCCTCTGAATGTTTTAGTTATACTATGTCACAGAACAAAGTAAGAACAAGCATTTTTATCATGGCTTTAAGTTTAAATCTTGAAGTATTCTTCATTTAAGTTTTTTTAATTCTCTTAAAAAATATATAACAGTGTATAGAAAGAAAGCAAAGGAAAGCGGGCCTTCCAGGTCTCAAGACATTGAAAAAATTACCAGTTTCCAATTGCCACACTGCTTGCTATTTGCGTTGACTGTTCCATTACCACTGCAAGAAATCCCTTTCACACCCAAAAACATTCATTTTTCCTTTTAGAAAGGATACTGCTTTGTTGGTAGACTGCATATAAATAAATACACCAATTACGTACTTATTGGGCTCAAAACACAAACAGCCAAATAACCTGTTGCACAGAATTCCTTCACAAGGACTGCATAAATAAAATTATATTCCTCAAAATGAGTGCAAGCTAAACGAAATAACCAAGTAAACTGCTGCACAGAATTCTTCCACAAGGATTACATTAATAAAATAATATTCCTCAAAATGAAAAACAACCTAAATGAAAAACAACATTTTATCTCTCATTCGCTAACCTTCTTGTACTCGAAAAACAAAAAATTGTACCTGCAGAAAAGAGCCGCTAATTAGCTTGGCTATACCTGAAATCCCCAATCAATACAAGAACTAGCGTTTTACCTTTACAGTTAACCTTGCCAATCTGTGGTCAGAGAGCCAATTTGGACCCCCATCACCTTAAATGAAAGCAACATCAATAGTGTTTGAGCTATGGCTTCGGATAGATGCAATTTGTCATCCAAAATTTAATCGCTTGGAACAGTCATGGGAAATTTAAATTTATATGAGATACGAAAAGTGGCAGGGAAAAACATAATTATTCTCCTTCCACTCCTGCCCAAAGAAACCTAAGAGGGAAATGTAGTTTCACCTTAAGAAAGATACAAAGGTGACAGATGCGAGCAGGCACAATGAATGAAAAGGCTCAGAGCACTTGACACTGGTCATGACAAAAATGATATCTCATCAATCAGGTCAATTAAAATGCAAGCACTTGTTCTCCTGGCTTTTATCCATGCAGTTTAGTGTGGCTCATGATGTGCTCAAACAACTTATCAGAACCATATCAAGCATCTCTACATTCTAAACGAACAGAAAGCTGGTTGACGAATGCTCACAAAAGTGCAGTACAACGCTCACATACATACTTACGAAAATAAGAAATACAAGTTCATTAAAATTCACTTTTAACGTAAGTGAAAGCATGTTTCTGCTTATTTAAGATTACAGCTAAACAACTAATTTTTGAAAAGTCTTTGCTCACTAGTTTCATTTATCACAGGAGGAGGAAGCGGAGGTACGCGTAGCAGCTCCTGGCTCTGTGCAAGCAGTGGCAAAGGAGGTCTACAGGATGGCTCTTTAGACCCAAGGGGATCTCTGGATTCATATTTGGCTTTCCTGCTGCGAACCTTCTTGGAAGATAAAGCTGGAGACAAAGCTGTCGTTTTCGGACCACTGACAGAATTGAGAGTAGCAGCTTCATTACTTTTTTGACTTTGAGTGTTAGCTGAAGGAATCTGAAAAACAAACATAATACTTTTTGTCAGATGTAGAATTCTAACCTGACAGCACCCAGGTCTTTGTGAATAACCGTCCTGGAAATTATAACATATCAAACCACAAGACCAACGGTAATTACCCAAGAGAAGTAAAAATATAAACATAAGCTACCTATAACAATAGTTCAAGACAGATTACCACTAACATGACCAACTTGCTGCCACTATGGTCTTCTGAAACGTTTTTCAAAAAACATTTAGGAAACACTTCATAGAGGAATCAAACCATTGACAATTGCACTTTTCAGCTGTCAGTGAGAGGAAGCTACCATAATAGTACGGTAATAATCAATACCAATGTTTAAATCAGTGTATCAACAGAAATCTAGCTATAGCAATGAGGAGGAAATGGGTTACATAGGTTGATATCTTTAATAGAGCTGAATGCTTAAATCAATTCCCAGTCATCAAGCTTGGAGTCCCACTGTACTTTACACATTAATGAGCAGATTAACACGGTAGATAGGCCTAAAAACACTGTCTATTTAGTAGTACATTCACTTCCCAGTTTCAGCAAATTATGTGCATGTTCACTACCGCCTAAGGCCACCATAACCCATAATTTGAAGCATGAATATACAAGCATTGACAAAGCCAACATGTCTGGCCTTTATTGTGCCAAAACCAACTAGTTTTGTCAGTGATTGTGTAGGCGGCTGGCCTGGTGTGTGGTGGGTACTTGAGGTACTTACACCTTATACCAGGTCCAGGTATCCCCTCTTAGTGAAGTGTAGGCAGTGTCTAGAAGCCAGGCTCTGTAGAGGTAGCTGTGGATGAGCAGTAAAGGCTTATCTAGGAGACATGCAAAGCTCATGCAATACCACTGTGGTCACACAGCACTTACACACATGAAAGAAACCACAGAGCTACAAAAATAAAGGTACTTTATTTTAGTGACACAATCCCAAAATTACTTAAAAGGCAATACTCCCTTAGGAGGTAAGTAAACACACTAAAGATGTATTCTAGTAATCAGCAATAGGCAAAGAAAAGGTTAGAAAACAGTGCAAATAGCAATATGCAATAGTGCCCCTTGGGGAGCCCAAACCATATACTAAAACAATGGAATGTGAGCACAGGGCCTCCATCTATGTAAGTGGAATGTATAGAGGGGAACTGGGGGTACTAGAAAAATCACAGAGTTAAGTAACACAATACCCCCCCAGCGACCAGGAAAGCAGGAGTAGATCACTGGAATTTCCCCAGCTACCCAAAAGGAAGGAAAAGAAGAAAAGAAGACACCCAGACAAGATTGCAAGAAACCAGCGGTGGATTCCTGGAGAAGAAGCCCTGTGGAGAGAGGGGACCACGTCCAAAAGTGTCAGTGGAGTTCAGGAGCAGTAGAAGCTACCACCCACCCAGCTGTACCTGCAGGAGTTGGTCAAGAGTTCCTGAAGGATGCAGAAGATATCCCACCCTATAGTGAAGATTGCGGACGGATGTCAGTGCAGGAATTCCACCAACAAGCCTTGGCAAAGGCAAACTCGCAGTTGATGGAAAAGTGGTGCTGCCAGGGACCAGCAAGGCCCAGGAGGACTCAACCTAGGAGAGGGAGTCACAGGGGATCCTCAGTGTCACAGAGAGTCCACAGGAGAAGAGGCAGCACCCACAGGAGTCCCACAGGACGGGGAAATAGAAGTTGCAGAAGGAGCCTATGCAGCACTATAGAAAGGGATCCCACGCAACAGGAGAACCACGCAGACGGCTAAGCATCGCAGGAAGGAGTGCTGGGGACTGGAGTTACACATTGTGTGAAAATCCCTTGGAGGAGGTGCAAACAAGGCTTGGCAGCTGCAAGAGATGCGGTGCACAGGGGTACTCTCCTGCATGGGAAGGCAAAGGCTTACCGCCATCAAAGTTGGACAGCTGGCAGAGAGAACCAAGAGGATTACTCTGGACCACCACCTGTGAAGCAGGATCCACGCAGTTCGAGATGGGGGGAGATCCACGCAGCCGGTCGTCGTTGCAGCAGGTGCCTGCAGATGCAGGAGTGACTTCTCCACTCCAAGAGAGATTCCTTCTTCTTGTGCAGGCTGAAGAGTTGCTGTCTTCTGAGGATGCGCAGCCGGGGAAATGTTGCAAAGCTGGCAGGAGCAGTGGAAATAAAGCTGCTTAAGAGTCTTCGTGGATTGCAGCGTTGGCAGTTCCTGGAGGGTCCAGTCGCAGTTCCAATGGTCAGAAGTCGAAGTGGAGGTTGCAGAGCTATCCTGCTGGAGGCTTGCAAGCCGAAACTGAGGACCTACCCAAGAGAGAGACCCTAAATAGCCCTGAAAGGGGGATTGGTCACCTAGCCGGGTAAGCACCTATCAGGTGGGGACTCTGACGTCACCTGCCTGGCCACTCAGATGTTCCAAGTGTTCAGGACCCTCTGAAGGCGCTCTAAGCACCACCTCTGGGGTGGTGATGGACAGGGGAGTGGTCACTCCCCTTTCCATTTTCCAGTTTCACGCCAGAGCAGGGATTCTGGGTCTCTGAGCCGGTGTGGACTGGTTTATGCATGGAGGACACCAAATGTGCCCTTCAAAGCATACCAGTGGCTTGGGGAGGCTACCCCACCCAAGCCAGTCAGACCTATTTCCAAAGGGAGAGGGTGATACCTCCCTCTCCCAAAGGAAATCCTTTGTTCTACCTTCCTGGACTTGATCAGATCAAGCAGCAGGAGGGCAGAAACCTGTCTGAGGGGTGGCAGCAGCTTGGGCTGCCCAGACAACCCTGTAAGACTGGTGGTAGCAATGCTGGGGGTCCTCTAGGAACATATTAAATAATACTGATTCTTGTGGGGCTTAGAACCAATTTTAACCTACCACTCTCCTGCCAGAAATAGTGTCTGACCTCTACAATTTTCTAGTGAGTGTTCATCACTACGGCAGCCACTTATAAAAAGATCTCCGGCAAAGAGCCCCCTAATGGGGAGCCCGTCAGACATTGCAGGGCCAGTCTGACGAGGAGCAACCCGATGATGAAGCATGACATCCTTTCGGATGTGTGAGGGCTCTTGCTCCTGAACTTTAAAGTTCCCCTAGATTTATTTCTCTTTGGAACAGTGTACCCATTTATTGTGTTATTAGAAAATGGGGGTAAACATGCCAAGAAAGAGGGCACTTTCCTACAGTTCATATTTTTCTGTTGCAACAAACCTAGAAATAGTAATAAAATTACAAAGAAAGGAAGAAAGCAGAGGAAAATGTAAACGGCTGAACAGTATCAGCCCACCAAACGAGTGACACTGTACCATTATTGTAGGAAGCTGGCAATCTATGTAGTGTACCAAAGTAGGGCTACACTATGCACAGTCCAGTCTACTCTTATTGGATTGCATGGCTTAAATTAATATCAAATGCGTTTTTTGTGGTAGTGTGGCAAGCAGTTTAGGCTTATCAGAGGGTAGTGTTAAACACTTGTACACAAAAAGCCATAAAAGAAGAAACCTGAGAACGATTTACAAAGATAACAGATTTACAAAGATAACAGATTTTTTTTTTTACAGAATTTTAGACCAAGATCATTGGTATCGGGTAAGTACTTTCAGAGTTTTTAATTTTTACAGTACACAAAAATACTAAAATAACAGTTTTTAGGCTGTAGCCTCACCCTATGCTCACTTTCAAACAAATTACAGGTTTTATCTTCGGGACGTAAGTAGGGGCCAAGGTTCTTAGAACTAACAGCAGTTTCTGTAGTAAGAAAAACCCGCAAGTGGGGTCTGTGGAGCAGTCCGGAGGAACCTAACAGGGGGCTCAGCTCTTCGAGATCTCTGGGGCAAGCGTGCACCATCGGCAGGCTTGGGCTGTGGGGATCGGGTGCAGAGGTGTTTTGTCCACCGGGTCGCTTGCGTGGAAGGCTCTCACTATTCTTTGATGACCTGAAGACAGGAAAATAATAGGGTAGCAGGGCCACTGTCATTGAAACCCTAGAGGATCCTGAAATCCATTGTCGGTGGTGTCCGGAATGAACACTCAACAAGCCTTGGTTGCTGCAAATGCTCCGGTACCTAGGGTATTGGTGCTGGGTGGCTCCTGGGGGTCCTGGCATCTCCAAACCTGGCAGGAGGCAGACCTGACCTTCTACAGCAACAAAGACCTCCTTCTGGAGCGGCAACACAGGCAAAGTCCTGAAATGGATCCGCTCCTTCCTTAACAGCCGAAACCAGAAAGTCATGCTCCCACCTTTCACCTCGAGGCCGACGGAAACCAAATGCAGAGTTCCCCAGAGCTCCTCCCTGAGCCCCACCCCCTTCAACATCTACATGACCCTGCTAGCCGAGATCGTCAGACACTACGGGCTCAACACCGTCACATACGCCGACGACACATTCTCTCCCTCACTAACGAACCATCTATAGCCAAAACAAAGTTTGACAACAGAATGAAGGCAGTCGCCAACTGGATGCGGATCAACTGCCTCAAACTCAACTCGGACAAGACGGAGATCCTCATCCTGGGGCTTGCCACTTCTGCCTGGGACGACTTCTGGTGGCCTAGTAGCCTCAGAACTACCCCACCTCTGACCAACCACACCCACAAGCTCTGCATTATTCTCGACTCATCACTGTCCAGGGCCCTCTAAGTCAATGTCGTCTCTCATCATGCTTCCACACCCTTCGCCTGCTCCGGAAGATTTTCAAGTGAATCCCCTTCGACACAACGAGAACAGTCACCCAGGCACTCGTCAGCAGGAAACTCCACTACGGCAACGCAATCTATGCCGGAATCAACCAAAAACTCCAAACAAGACTACAGAGACTACAGAACGCAGCTGCTAGACTGATCCTGGACACCCCTGCCACAGCCACATCTCTGCCCACCCAAGAGACATACACTGGCTCCCCGTCAGCAAACGCCCCACCTTCAAGCCTCTGACCCATACACACAAGGCCCGCTACAATGTCGGACCTGCCTGCCTCAACCACCACCTCTCCTTCTACATCCCCTCCGGGCAACTCCGCCCAGCACGACTGGCCCTCGCTACCATCCCCAAGATCCTGAAGAACACCGCTGGAGGAAGATCCTTCACCTACCTTGCCGCGCAGACCTGGAACATGATGCTGCTCCACCTCAGGGAGTCAGCATCGCTAGCTCAGTTCAGGAAGGACTTCATGACATGGCTCTTTAACTGACCCACGTCCCCCAGCTAGTGCCTTGAGCCCCGTTGGGTGATAAGCCAGGTTTTAAAAATGCTGACTGATTGATTGATCTATTGATTTTGAGTGCTGCTCCCTCAGTAGGCCCGATGGACAGCAACATGGTGGACCAGGCAGATGCTTGTTGGTGTCTGAAGCTGCAGGGGGATGGCTCCTCCACTCCAAGAGAGGTGCTAGCTGGTTGTCGAAGTGCTTGGCAGTCCTCCAGTCGATGGAGAGGATGCAGTGCTTTTGGACGAGCCGGGTCCTTGCAATTGTTGAGGTTCCAGCAATTAGGCAGGGTTTTGCACCAAGTTTGTGTTAAGCCCTCAGATCTTGCAGTAACTGCTCTTCTTTTATCCTCTTTTGTTCTTTAGGCACACAAACGTGATTTCCTGGTGTCAAGGGGATACCTAAATACTGAATTTACATGTGTTTAGGGGAGTGTAGGATAGTGGTCAATGGGCTACTTACTCCTGGGAACAATAAATGCTTAACACTACCCTCTGATAAACCTAAATGCTCGACAACACTACCAGAAATAGAGCATTAGTATTATCTATTGTTGCCTTTGTCGAGCCTCTTGAGGAACCCCTGGACTCTGTGCACACTAGATCTCATTTTGATATAGAATATACAGAGCCAGCTTCCTACATTGCTGGATCAGCGGTGGTGTCTAAGACTTTGCATTTGCTGTACTACTCAGCCAATACCTGATTGTCATTAGAAAATTGATTTTTGAATTTTTACTATTTTTCCAAAAGTTTTAAAGTCCTGCTAGCGCCTTGTGTAAGTCCCTGTTAGCATCTCTTTTCTTAAGTTTAAACGTTTTGTAAAAGTTAGGATTTAAGAACTAGAAGTAGGTTTTAGATTCCTAAAAAGTAATCCCAACTTTTAGAGATATAATGAGTAACTCAGAGGATATGGTGATGGAACTCAACCTCACCCCTTACCTGCATCAAGGGATGGCAGAGCTAAGGTCCCTCACGAAGTTAACAAAAATAAAACTGGGTCAAACCCTACCAAGGTCAAGCTCCAGGAGCTCTTGGCAGAGTACACAAATGACCATCCCATTGAAGGGGAAGACCTCCCCTCAGAGGAGGAAGCAGTTGGGGATCAGGAGGTAGAACTCCCCCCTCCTACCCTAACTAGGGAGACCAGGGTTCCAAGACCCCTGTCTCCACAAATCAGACTCAGAGATTCTGGTTCTTGCACAGGGGAGTCCAGTCCCTCTGGGAACATTGAGGATGCCTCAATGAGGAGGACATCCTTTTAGCAAGGATGGCCAAAAGATTAGCTTAGGAGAAACAGCTCCTTGCTATAGAAAGGGAGAGAGTTGAAACGGGTTTAGCACCCATAAATGGTGGCAGCAATATAACTAGGATCAGAGAGAATATTGACATCCTAAAAATCCCCAAAGGGATTGTTTCAAAATATGAAGAAGGTGATGATATCACCAAATGGTTCACAGCTTTTGAGAGGGCTTGGGCAACCAGAAAACTAAACAGATCTCACTGGGGAGCTCTACTTTGGGAACTGTTTACTGGAATGTGTAGGGATAGACTCCTCACACTCTCTGGTAAGGATGCAGAATCCTATGACCTCATGAAGGCTACCCTGATTGAGGGCTTTGGATTCTCAACTGAGGAGCACAGAATTAGGTTCTGGGGGGCTCACAAAACCTCGAGCCACTCCTGGGTTGATTTTGTTGACTATTCAGTCAAAACACTACATGGTTGGATGATAACTGGCAGTGGAGTGCATGACTATGATGGGCTGTATAGTTTATTTATGAAAGAACATCTGTTAAGTAACTGCTTCAATGACAAGTTGCATCAGCATCTGGTGGACCTAGGTCCAAGTTCTCTCAAAGAATTGCGAAAGAAGGCAGACCACTGGGTCAAGACAAGGGTGTCCAAGACTTCCATAGGGGGTGACCAAAAGAAAGGGGTCACAAAGCCTCCTCAGGGGAAGGGTGGTGAGACATCCAAGGACAAAACTAAACTCTCAAGGACCCCAAAAACCTGCTCAGGAGGGTGGGCCCGAGCCTCTTCACAATCCACAAATAGGTAGAAGGGTAAAACCTTTGATCCCAAGAAGGCCTGGTGTCACCTGTAGACAACATGAACACCAAACTGGAGACAAGGCCTGTCCCAAGAAAAGTCCCACAACTTCTACTCCAGTTTGCACTGGAATAGCCAGTCTCTAAGTGGGATCAACAGTGTGCCCAGAACAAATCAGGGTTCACACTGAATCTATTTTAATCACTGATGGTGGGGTGGATATAGCCACACTAGCTGCCTGGCTGCCTAACACGCAAAAATGCAGGCAGCAGCTCTTGATAAATGGGACAAGGGTAGAAGCCCTGGTGGACACAGGTGGCAGTGTCACCATGGTGAGAGAAACTGGTGTCCCCAGGACAGTATTTGGCAGGAGAAACATACCCAGTCTCCAATGCTAGCAATGAAACTAAGGTCCATCCCATGGCAATTTTGACTTTAGAATGGGGAGGGATTACTGGCATGAAACAGGTAGTGGTCTCTTCTGCAATCCCAGTAGAATGTTTGATAGGGAATGATTTAGAGTCCTCGGCATGGGCTGAGGTAGAACTCAAAACCCATGTAGCCATGCTGGGTATCCCTGAACTGGTGTGTGTGAAAACAAGAGCACAGGGTGAAAAGTGTTGGAGCCTAGAATAATGGCCCAAACTTCCAAGAGAAAAGGTAAGAGGACTGGAGGACCATCTTCTGTACAGCAAATGAAACAGGGCCTCTCTTCCCAGGAAGATGTCCTATCCTCTGAGGGAAATGAGTCCATGGAGCCGGGGCCTTACCAAGGTAGAGCTCATGGGGCCAGGGGGACACTCAAGGGAACAGCTGTGCCAGGGACAAAAGACTTGTGCCACTCTTGAAGGCCTGAGAAAGCAAGCTGCTGAGCAGGAAAAAGGAGAGGTCAGTGGCTCCCACAGGGTCTATTGGAAGGATGAACTCCTTTGCACTGAGGCAAGAGATCCCAATGTGAGGAATCCACAGTTGGCTATTGTATCCACCAGAAAAAGCACTACCGAAGGTAAGTAACTTGTTCTTCTGATGGATACAACTACCTGTGGATTCCTCACCTTATGAATAGAGTCCCAAAGCAGTACTGCAGTGCCTGTCTGATTACACCAAGAAATCCTGCAATACAGATCGTCCAAAATGGCCGTCCCTCCTACCCTCCGATTCCAAGCAATAATGCTTTGCAAATGTGTGGAGGGACACCCAAGTTGCTGCCTTACAGATATCCACCACCGGAACCCCCCTTGCCAGGGCCGAAGTAGCAGACTTAGCCTTGGTGGAATGGGCTCCGATACCCTCAGGGGGAACTTTCTTTGCCAACGAGTAGCAAATCTTGATACAAAGAATGACCCACCTGGAGATTATTCTTTTATGGACTACTCTGCCCTTCCTCTGTCCAATATACCCCACAAACAGCTGGTCCTCCAGGCCAAAGTCTTTCGTCCTCTCAATATAAAAACTAAGAGCCCTTTTAGGGTCCAAACGGTGAAGCC
Source organism: Pleurodeles waltl (assembly GCF_031143425.1). Taxonomy (NCBI): domain Eukaryota; kingdom Metazoa; phylum Chordata; class Amphibia; order Caudata; family Salamandridae; genus Pleurodeles; species Pleurodeles waltl. The sequence continues at coordinate 1,028,011,635 of NC_090439.1, read as the reverse complement.
TCTCTTCCTACTTTGAGGGGTGAGGAGGAGGGTAGAAAGATGGAAGGGTAATGGTTTGCCCTATATGAAAAGGAGTGACAACTTTGGGTAGGAAAGCCGCCCTGGTTTTCAGCACCACTTTATCTGGAAAGAACAAGGTAAAGAGGGGTTTAACAGAAAGAGCTTGAAGCTCACCAACCCGCCTAGCAGACGTTATAGCTACCAGGAAAACCATTTTAAGAACTAGAAACCTTAGCGCGCAAGAATGCATGGGTTCGAACGGTGACCCCATTAAAAAAGTTAAAACGAGATTCAGATTCCACTGAGGCAGATGAAAAGGACTGGGAGGAAACCTATTATTCAAACCTTCTAAGAATCTAATAACAATAGGCGATTTAAACAAAGAGGGCTGATCCGGGAGACAAAGAAAGGCTGACAGTGCCGCCAAATAGCCCTTAACAGTAGCAACTGTACAACCCTTCTGTGCTAAATCTAAAGCAAATAACATATCGGAGAGGTGGGCCCTCAAAGGACCAATTAGCTTCTCTCCACACCAAGCCACAAATTTTGCCCACAGTCTTAGTGGAGTGTCGCCTGGCCGATAAAATAACATCCACTAAATCCGGTGGGAGAGAAAAAGAACTCAGGTTGCCCCGTTCAATCTCCAGGCATGAAGGTGCAGGCTCTGGAGGTGGGGGTGTAGAACCTGCCCCTGCAAGAGGAGGTCTGCCCTGAGAGGGAGACGGAGGGCACAGCAAGAGTTGGAGAAGGTTCGTGTACCACACCCTTCTTGGCCAATCCGGGGCTTTTAAAATGACCTGAGCCTGATCTTGGCGAATCTTCCTCAGAACCCGAGGAATCAAGGGTATTGGGGGGGGGGGGTGTAATGCAACTGGTTGTACCGAGAGATCTGAAACGCATCCCCCAAAGCTCCTTGCACCGGATACTGGAGGCTGCAGAATGACGGGCAGTGCGTGTTCTCCAGAGTGGCAAACAGATCTATCCCTGGAAAACCCCACATCTGAAAGATGTACAGGACCAGATCCGGATGGAGGCGCCACTCGTGATCGGCCGAAAAATGTCAACTGAGTGTCTGCACGTACATTGAGCACTCCGGCCAGATGATTCGCTACCAAGCAAATCGATGGTCCCGAAGCCAGGACCAGAGTCACAGAGCTTCTCTGCAGAGAAGATACGACCCTACTTCTCCCTGCTTGTTAATATACCACATTGCGGTAGTGTTGTCCGTCAGGACCTGAACTGACTGACTGCGAAGGGACGGGAGGAAGGCCTTGAGAGCTAGACGTATCGCCCGCAATTCTAACAGATTGATATGAAAAGTCTGTTCCACTGGAGACCAAAGACCTTTGTTCTCCAGGTCCCCCAGATGAGCTCCCCACCCTAGAGTGGAAGCATCCGTCATGACTGGCCACCAGAGGAGGCAGTGAAAACGGCCTTCCTTGAGAAAGGTTGCCGTCCACAGCCCACCATCGTAGATCCGCTGCAGCATCTCTGGAGATCGTTAACGATTCCTCGAGATCCCCTTTGTGTTGAAATCACTGCATGCGGAGGCACCAATGGAGAGCCCTCATGTGCCAACGTGCATGAGTGACCAACAGAATGCAAGAAGCGAACAGACCGAGCAGGCGTAAGACCTTGAGGACTGAAACAACCGCTTCATTTTGAAACATTGGAATCAACGCCTGGATGTCCTGAATCCGCTGAGGCGGAGGAGAGGCCCGATTCAATTTAGTATCCAGTACTGCCCCTATGAACAGGAGGCGTTGAGAGGGGTCCAGGTGAGACTTGGGTACATTTATCATAAAACCCAGACTAAACAAAAACTGAATTGTCATCTGCAAGTGATGCAACACAAGCTCTGGAGGCTTGGCTTTGATCAACCAATCATCCAGGTAAGGGAATACCGATATTCCCTTCCTTCTGAGACTTGCTGCAACCACCGCCATCACTTTTGTGAAGACTCGAGGTGCTGAAGTAAGACCAAACGGAAGGACCGCAAACTGGTAGTGTTGCGACCCCACCACAAACCGGAGTATAGGGATATGAAAGTAAGCATCCTGCAAGTCGACAGACACCATCCAATCTTCTTTGTTCAACGCCAGAAGTACCTGTGCCAGAGTCAGCATCTTGAATTTTTCCTGTTTGAGGAACCAATTCAAAATCCTCAGGTCGAGGATTGGTCTCAAACGACCGTCCTTCTTGGGGATCAGGAAATATCTTGAATAACAACCTTGACCCCTTTCCTGCTCCGGAACCAACTCCACCGCACCTTTTGACAACAGGATCTGAACCATCTGCTGCAACAACACAAGATGGTCTTCCAAACTAAACGAGGGACTGGGAGGGATGGGAGGGGGAAACTCCTGAAAAGGGAGAGCATATCCTTTCCTCACAATGTTCAGAACCCAGGAGTCCGATGTAATTAGCACCCACTCGTAGAGAAAAAGATGCAATCTTCCCCCTAGAGGAGAAGCGTGGTCAAAAATGGGGAGAAAACTAGGGCTGCCTCCCTTGTTGTTGCCCTTCAGAGGAAGAGGATGATGCAGGGTGCTGCTGGGTGGCCCCCTCATGTCCGAACCCCCCCCCCCGCCCTCTAAAGGATGGATATGGTAGGCTGGCAGGCTGTCGGACCATGGATTGGGGTCTCCCATGGTAAACGGCTCCACGCCCAAACATCATGAACCTCTGAAAGGACCAGAAAGGGGTAGCTGAGGAGGCTTGCAGACCCAAAGACTTCGCCGGGGCCATACTGTCTTTAAAGCGCTCTAAGTCAGAGTCAGCTTTATCACCAAAAAGTTTTTCCCCCCATCAAAGGGCAAGTCCAATAGAGCAGTCTGCACATCAGAGGAAAAACCAGAGGACCTCAACCATGCGTGCCTCCTGGTAGCAATAGAGGTACCCATTGCCCTGGCCACCGAGTCTGTGAAATCCATGCCAGACTGGATTATCTGTTTTGCTGCAGCCTGAGCATCCGATAAGTTCACCAAATTGTCCCTGCACCTCCTGCGGCAGATCAGGAACCATTGCCCTAGCCGAATCCATCAGTGTGGACGCATCTACTAAGAACACAGGTAGCATCCGCCGCCTTGCGCACCATACTGCAAGATAAGAAAGTTTTCTTTGCCGACTGCTCCATCCTTTTGGATTCCCTGTTCGACAGATTCACAGGGAAGGAGCTTGGTGCAGACCGTGTGGAAAGGGTAAGGTTAGAAAAGGAACCTACAACTTGAGACGGAGGACACACGACATAGAAGAAGTTGCTTTTTTGCTGTCTCTGCTCTACGGTCGATGTGGACTATTACACATGCGATTCTGTTCGTTTAAGATTCGAAAAATTTTGGATCACAGAGATACTTGAAGCCGGATTATGATCATTGTGAATATTTTGGAGTATTGATGGCGGTTATAATGGATAAGTTCATTATGCTCTGAAGTGATGACAATATCTGCCAATAAGACTTGAAAAAGTCCACATTCAGGACGAAACACGTGTCGGCTGAAACTCCAACATATGAGCCGAAGCGTACATCCTTTGGCTTATTCCTACACACATTGGATCATCTAGAAACATTTGAACAAATTATTCTCTAGTGGGCTATACAATCTATGTATTGTTCTTTAAATGCATGGATTGTTTTTATATCTTTTGTCATATGTATATAGGATAGGTTCGTTGAGGTTGTGTTATGTGTTTTGAATAAATATAGTTTTTGTTTCAATACATACTGAGATAGGAAAATGACCACTATTACCACCTCTGTGAATGCTTTGTAATTAATCCAATTATATTAAGGGAATGATTATATTTCCTATGAAATTTGTTGTTTTTTGAGTTTTTGCACTTAAGTTTATGGTGTGCTCCGCTAGTTCTTTCATTCTTTTTGTGTGGAACAAGAGGCCTGAACAACCAGACTTTCCGGGGTAGGATGTTTTGATAAGAACCCCGGATCTCCAGGCGCCACCCTGTACCTCCTTGCCACAGACCTATTGACAGCAGGTGATGACACAGGCTTCCTCCATAGCTGTAAGATGGGCTTCGTAAGAGCATCATTAAACGGAAACAATGGATCCGCCGAAGCTGAAGAAGGGTGTTGGACCTCCGTCAGAATGTTAGTTTTGATCTCTACAGCAGGCAACAGAAGATCATAAAAATTTGCCGCCTTCCTAATCACAGTATGGAAGGAGGCCGCCTCCTCCGTAAACTTCCCTGGCGAAGAAAGGTCCGATTCCGGGGAAGTTTCAAGCCCACTGGCTGAATCCAGCCCTTGATATTCTCCCAAGGGCTCCACAATCTCCCCTTCTTCCAACAACTGCCGCTTGTACTCTTCCAAAAGTCTCAAGGCCTTTCTACGCGACCTCAGCCTGGCCTCTAACCTCAGCGTCGACAGAGTTGGCCGACGTTGTTGACATTGGCTTCAAAACTGCAAGGCACGGAACAGGAGAGGAAGGTTGGCTTCGGTCTAATCCAATATCCGGATCCAGCGCCGGAGCGGATCCAAACGGCGCCGTGGACACATGAGGCTCCATCATCGGCGTCAACTGATGGGGCGATGAGATTGGCGCCATAGGTCTGGTAGGCAACATTATCGGAACCGCAGGACCTCGAGGCGAAGTCACTGGCGCCGAACCGGCACCCTCAGCCGGATAGAAGGGCATAAACGGCGCCGCCTTGTAAGGAGCAGGGGAGCCCAATGAAAATGCTTACGGACCCGTGGGACCAGCCAGCGCACCAGCAGGGGCCATAGTATGAAACATCGAAAAGATGGCATTTAAAAATGCCGCCGGATCCGCTCCCGGAGCCGGGAAGGCAGGATACTGCTGATCTCCATGTTGCACCTGTGCTTGCTGAACATCCCAATCATGTGCAGCAGGTGAAAATCCAGGACTCTCCAGAGGTGCAACTACCTCGAAGACCGATGGCGCCGGAGAAGCCTGTCGGCTCGGAGGTTGTGGAGTCACAGTCGGACTAACCTCCCACGTACGCCGCAGAGATGGAGACCTTGATCTTGAACGGCTCAGAGCCGAATGACGCAGAGAGTCATGACAACGTCGCTTCTTGTGTCTCTTCGACGAATTATGAGAAGAGGACCTGTGATGACTCTTATGCCCCTTCTTCGCCTTGTCCAAAAAGAGCTTGGCCTCTGTCTCTTTCAGAGCCTTACGATTCATGCTCTTGCAGGATACACACTCCTCGACGTCATGCTCGGAGCTCAGACACCAAAGGCAATCGTCATGAGGGTCAGTAACTGACATGCGACCCCCGCACTCTCGACATTGCTTAAATCCCGACTTCCTAGGAGGAGACATTGTAACTAGAAACCGGATTGTAACAAGATGAGACACCTTTAACTGTAGCAAGAGCTAGTAGAAAACCGTTAGCGTCAAAGGCACGGAAAAAAGGGAACTGACGTCAGCACGCCAGAGAGGACCTCTTATTGGCACGGTGACGTCAGACGGAGTCGTGCAATTATGACGTCCTCGTCGACGTGGAGAGCTGGGAAGAAGATTTTCTGTCGGATGCTGGCGTATGGGAGAATTCATAGGGTGAGGAATCCACAGGTAGTTGTATCCATCAGAAATGTCCCAGAAAGTAAGGGAGTTTTGTAGCTCCTGTGTCACCTGTCAAGCAAGTGGCAAGACAGGTGGCAATCCAAAGGCCCTCCTCATTCCACTTCCAGTGGTGGGGTTCCCCTTTGAAAGGGTTGGTGTGGACAATATGGGTCCACTTGAACCTCCCACAGCCTCAGGGATCCAATACATACTGGCAGTAGTGGATCATGCTACCAGGTACCCTGAAGCAATTCCCCTTAGGTCATCTACTGCACCTGCAGTAGCCAAGGCCCTAATTGGTATCTTTACCACAGTAGATTTCCCTAAGGAGGGGGTTTCTAACAGAGGTACCAACTTCATGTCAGTTTACCTAAAACACATGTGGAATGAGTGTGGGGTGACTAACAAATTCACCACACCATACCATCCACAAACCAGGCCTGTTACAGCACCTCAGGGCATCCCAGCTAGTGGAGACCCGCCCCTCCGGACGCAGCCCCCACTTTTGGCGGCAAGTCCGGAGGAGATGATGAGAAAAACTAGGAGGAGTCACCAACCAGTCAGGACCGCCGCTAAGGTGCCCTGAGCTGAGGTGACCCCTGCCTTAAGAAATCCTCCATCTTGGTTTTGGAGGATTGCCCCAATAGGAATAGGGATGTGCCCCCTCCCCTCAGGGAGGAGGCACAAAGAGGGTGTAGCCACCCTCCAGGGCAGTAGCCATTGGCTACTGCCCCCAGACCTAAACACACCCCTAAATTGAGTATTTAGGGGCGACCCGGAACTCAGGAAATCAGATTCCTGCAATCTACAAGAAGGACTGCTGACCTGAAAGCCCTGTAGAGATGACGAAGACGACAACTGACTTGGTCCCAGCCCTACCGGCCTGTCTCCAGACTCAAAGAACCTGCACAGCGACGCATCCAGCGGGACTAGCGACCTCTGAGGACTCAGAGGACTGACCTGCACCTAAAGAACCAAGAACCTCCCGGGGACAGCGGCTCTGTCCAGAAACAGCAACAAAATTGCAACAAACAAGCAACTTTAAAGAGACTCTCACTTCCCGCCGGAAGCGTGAGTCTTCTCACTCTGCACCCAACGCCCCCAGCTCGAGTCCAGGACAACAAACACCGCAGAAAGGACTCCCAGCTGACTACAACAAGGTGGACACCCCAAGTCGACCTCCCTGCACCCCCACAGCATAGAGGATCCAAAGGATCCCCCTGACCCAGGACAGAGAGGAACCCCCTACCAGTGCACGAGTGACCATCAGACGGCCCTCCTCCCTGCCCAGTCTTTGGCTTGCCCGAGAAGTCCCCTGTGCCTTGCCTGCAGGGCCTACGTGACCCCCAGGTCCACCCACTGAGTTCCATTGAGAACCCGAGGCCCTGTTTGCACCCTGCACCCGCCCACCCCAGAGCTGCTGAGGGTGCGTGTGTGTGGCCTACTTGGAAGCAGACCTGGAGCAGAGTACCCCCTGTCTCCATAGGGGCCACGTTATTTTGGCTCCTGTTTGACCTCTGCACCTAACCGGCCCTGTGTTGCTGGTGGTGGGTGTTTGGGGTTATCTTGAACCCTCAACGGTGGGCTACATATGCCCCAGAGACTGAACCCATGAGTCTGTAAGTCGATTACTTACCTCCAAAACTGTACTGTACTTACCTCCCCCAGGAACTGTTGAAAATTGCACAGTGTCCACTTTTAAAACAGCTTTTTGCGACTTCAAAAAAAACAAAAAACTGTGAAGTGTGTATTGTGAAAACTTCAAAGTTTTAAGTTTTACTATGCAAAGTACCTTTCACTTAATGTACTTACCTGCTAAATGAATCTTGTGGTTCTAGAAATAAATTAAGAAAGAATATTTTTCTATATAAAAACCTATTGGTCTGGAGTTAAGTCATTGAGTGTGGGTTTTCACTTATTTCTTGTGTGTGTGTACAAATGCTTAACACTACCCTCTGATAAGCCTAACTGCTCGACCACACTACAACAAATAGAGTGTTACTATTATCTATTATTGCCTCTGTCAAGCCTCTTGGGGAACCCCTGGACACTGTGCACACTGTATCTCATTTTTATATAGTATATACAGAGCCAACTTCCTACATGCACCAGTATGCCAATTGTGGGGGGTAAAGGTTTACAAGCAACCACATTTAGAAGAGCGAGCACAGACACTGGGGTCCTGAATAGCAAGATCTCAGTGTATCACAGTCTTAATACACGGACACAAAAAGTGGGGGAAACTATGTCAGAAAGATGCTACTCTCCTACAAAACCCCCACCCACCCCCCCAAACGAAATAGGATAAGGCTAGCCTTTACCCAGGTGAGTCTTCATTTTCTAAGTGGAAATATCTAGAAAGTCTATATGCATTGGCATGGTTACTCCCAGGTGTATGTTCCACTGAAAAGTTCATCCCCTGTACAGAAATGGACCACTTCAAAAACCTTTGGGTTTTCACCATTCATCTGCTTAAGCCAGAAGACGGGCTTTTGATCAGTCTGAGCAATGAAGTGAGTGACAAACATGTATCGCCTCAACTTCAAAGCCGAAACCACAGCAAACGCCTCCCTCTCAATAGCTGACCAGCGCTTCTCTCTGGGGGGTCAACCTTCTGCTGATAAAAGCTACAGGACAAGGGGAACCCAGAGAGGACCACAGAACCACCACCTGTATTGTAGAGCCTTTCGATGTAAATGGGACAGCAGGATCCACCAACCGGATGTTGTCTTGAGGTGCCTGCGGATGCAGGGGAGTGACCCCTTCACTCCAAGGAGATTCCTTCTTGTTTCTTTGATGCAAACAGAGCCCTTGTGACCCTGGAGGAAGCACAGCCATGGACATTGCAGAAATCATGCATGAGCTGGAGAAACAATGTTGCAGCAGGAGCCTTTCCAACTGGATACAGGCTTGTTTCAGTTCCTAAAGCAGACCAGCAGAGGTTCTGGAGGACAACAGCACAAGATGCCTTGCAGAGAGTTCCTTGTAGAGCCCTGCTTGACTAATCTGAGTACCCACCGTTGGTGGAGCCCATAAGTAATCCTGAAAGGGAGCTGGTCACTTTCTCTAGTGACCCACCTATCAGAGGGGGTCAGGGACATCATCTACCTGACCTAAAAAGTCAGATGATCCCAGAGGCCTCTGTCTACCTTGTTTCCAAGATGGCAGAATCAACCAATCACCTGGCAGAGGTCTGTGCTCCTCCCTTTGGGAGAAACTAGACAGTGGGGTGGTTACTCCCCTGTGTGTGGTTTTGCGCCAGAGAAGGAACTGTGGATTTCCACCCTGGTGCAAACCAGATTATGCAAGGAGGGCACCAAATGTGCCCTTCAAATCAGTCTGGTGAAGCTCAGAGGCCACCACAGCCCAGAGACACCTATTTCAAAGGGAGAGATGGTCACACCTCTCCCTTGCACGAAATCCTTTGTTCTGCCTTCCACTGCTTGAGTTAGGCTCATGAGCAGGGGGACAGAAAAATGTGTGCGTCTGCGGCAGCTTTGCCTGGCAGCCAGATCCTGCACAGAAAGAACTGGAGGTCCTCTAAGGAACCCCCCCACCCCCAAGAGTACATGAGATCATGAACCTAGCACTGGAGTCGGTGTAGTTGCATGATTCCAACACGATTGATATGAAACATGCCAAGGTTCGAAGAAGTCATTATGTAGTTGGACCAGTCGTGTTGACCTGTGTCCACTACATACCTTAAGATGGCTTCCCCACACTTCCGAAGCCCAGCAAATGGAGTTCAGGGTTTGTAGGGGTAACTCTGCTCAGGCAGGGGTACCCTCACACTTAGGAGCATGCACCCTTCCCTTGGGCTAAAGGGCCTACCAGAGGGGTGACTTACAGTGTCCAAGTGCAGTGACCACGATATAAGGCAAGCCTTATGTATGAAGTGAAGAGAGCATGCACCATATCACGCAGGCTGCACTGGCAGGCCAGCAGACACATTTTGCATTGGCTCCCAGGGGTGGCATGATGTATGCTGCACCCTTTAAGAGACCCCTGGTACATCAATGACATGGGTATGTAAGTGCCATATACAAGGGACTTACATGTTGCACCAGTTTGCCAATTGTGTGGTGTAAAGGTTTACCAGCAACCACATTTAGACGAGAGAGCACAGACACTGGGGTCCTGATTAGCAGGATCCCAGTGTACTAAAGTCTAAACACACTGTTACCAGGCAAAAAGCGGGGGTAACTATCTCAGAAAGATGCTGTTTTCCTACAGACGTGCTGTAGAAAATCTGAGGGACTGGAGCTTCTCTCAGGAGGACTCTACAGGGAGATGACATCTGATTGGCTGACTGTTAAGTTTAGTCCCTGTTGAATAATGACTATGATAGAGTATTAACCTGAAAGGCCTAGGGCTTCTATATTTATGTCTAGATTGGCACTACTTTAAAGGTATCGGGGAGTCCCATCTTGGCGACTGGAAAAGATTCAAGCATGTAAATCTATGAAAGTTCCATTACTGGAGTAAATCCTTCTTTTGAAGAAAGCCTGCAAGCTCGGCTTCCAGCCATCTCTTCTTATGCTCAATCTCGAGTGCGCCTTCTTCAGCATCAAGCGCGGGTGCCAGTCTCTTGTTCAGCGTAAACGTCTATCACCAGTGTTTTTGCTGCCGTTTTCGCCTATCTCTACATTGGTCTTTGTTCGAAGCTAGTGTCTTCTTAGAGGCTCGACCGGTCAATGAAATTTTCAGCGCAGTCAGTCTTTGGGGTTTTTGAGTCCAATAATGTCAACTTGATGTCAACTCACCTGCCTCCTTCCCTTTTCAATGTAACCTGCATGTTTTTCTGTTTTTGGCATTCATGCTCAACACAGGTTACCATCTGAATGGGTTGAGGAAATTGTAAAGCAGAAGTAAGTGGAACTTGGCGATATTGTTGGGAGGAGAAGGTGTAGCTGCACTTGACACTGCGTCAATGTAGTCAACCTACTTATCTCCAAGCACAATTCAAAGCTCAACTTCATCCTCTTCTTCTTCCTCCACTGTATCTCCACTTTTAGTTCAAATGACTGAGGGCTACAGGGTATTGCGTTCCTGTGGCTCCAGTACAAAAAGTATTAATTAAGAGTCAGGGGATAGACATGCACTTTTTTCATGCAACAGGAAAATAATAGTTTACATAGTTGGAATTAAATATTTTTTTTAAAAGCCACAGCGTCATACCTGGCCCAAAGAAGGTGCTTTGTTGCATTCTTTTCTGACATCATCGACCACAACAGCTTTTGATGCAAGCAGACCTTCAATAAAAAAAAAATACATTAACATAGAAACACAACATATTCAGCAAAGAGGGTGCTGAAGATCACGTAACAGGCTTACAGTGCAGTGACAAAAGCTTGCATATATTTTGTGCTTGTTAAATCAGAATCTTGCTGACACTAAAATACATTGTTGACAGCATACTGTGGGAAAGTAGCCTCTTTCTAGCATGGTTAACCCTATTTTTGGCCTGTTTGTGATTGTTTGTAAGTGTGTCTTTACTGTCGCACTAGGATCCTGTGCTCATAGTTTGAAACCTATTTGTCAGTGTGTTTTGCCTGTCTCACTGGGATCCTACTAGCCAGGGCCCCAGTGCTCATAGCTTGTGGCCTATGCGTGTTGTGATTATCCTTGAGTGTCACTGAAGTTCTGTTAACCAGAACTCCAGTGCTTATGCTCTCTCTACTTACCAAATTTGTCACTACAGTTTAGTGACTCAATATTCCAATTCTGATTGGAACACTGGACCCCGCCCCCTTATAAGTCCCTGGTATATGGTACATAGGTACCCAAGGCATTGGGGTTACAGAAGATCCTTATGGGCTGCAGTATTTCTCTTGACACCCATAAGGAGCTCATGCAAACCGTTAATCAGGACTGCCAGTCCAGCCTGAGTGAAATAGCGCACATACTATTTCACAGCCATTTTTCACTGCACTAAGTAACTTATAAGTCACCTATATGTCTAATCCTCATTTACTGAAGGCTAGGTGAAAAGTTACTGTGTGTGAGGTCACCCTTGCACTAGCAAAGATGCCCCCACGTTGTCCAGGACCAAATACCCAGACTTCGTGAGTGTGGAGACACCATTATAAGCATGCACTACATACATGTCAATAAATATATGTAGCTGCACAATGGTAACTCCGAATATGGCCATGTGAGGAGTCTAAGATCATGGAACTGACCCCCCCTAATCCAAATATGGTATTGGGGGGCCAATCCCATGCACCCTGGGGGCTCCACCACGGACCCCCAGTACTGCCAAACCAGCTCTCTGAGGTTTCCACTGCAGCCCCAGCTGCTGCCACCTCACAGAGAGGTTTCTGCCCTTCTGGGGATAGAGCAGCTCAATCCCAGGAAGGCAGAACAATGAATTGCCTTTAGGAGAGGGGTGTTACACCCTCACCCATTGGAAATAGGTGTTACAGGCATGGGAGGGGTAGCCTCCCAGAGTCTATAGAAATGCTTGCTTTGAAGGGCACAAACAATGCCCTCCTTGCATAATCCATTCTTCTCTGGCACGAAACTGGACAAAGGAAAGGGGAGTGACCACTGCCCTGTCCATCACCACCCCAGGGGTGGTGCCCAGAGCTCCTCCAGAGTGTCCCTGGCGTTTCCTCAGATTCGGTGTGCAAGATTCCTCCAGGACTCCTCTGCATCCTCTACTTCAGCTTCTGACCGTCAGATCAACCGCAGGCTGCTCCAAGAACCGCTGTAACTGCAACAATGTATCCAGGATGATTCCTGTGACCTGCAGCTCCAGCCAGCATTTGCAACAGTTTCCAAGGTGTGCAGGATCTGAGGACTGCCCGTCGTCACCCTGCACCAAAAGAACCGAAGAAATCTTCTGCGGGGTGACAGTCACTTCCCTGCTTCTGCAGGCACCCTTCTGTGACAACGGGTACTTTGGGACGCCTCTCCTGACGACAAATGTGCTCCCCGGAACACAGGTGGTGGACAGAAGTGACCCAGACTGTCCAAAGGTCCAGCTGTCCAAATTTGGTGGAGGTAAGGGCTTGCCTCCCCGTGTTGCAACAGTACTCCTGTGCACCGCGTCTTCTGCAGTTCCTTGGGCTTCTATGCACTTCTTCCAAAAGTTCTTCGTCCACAGCATAGCCCAGGTCCTCAGCACTCAATCCTGCGACGCACAGCTCCCAGAGTTGTTCTCGGGTGGCGTAGGACACTCCAGTGTAGTGCTGGGACGACCGTACTTTGAATCTTCTTTGTCCCTGTGTTCTGGTACTCCAGTGGGTGCTGCCTGGTCTTCTGAGGGCTCTCTGAAGTGCTGAGAGCCCTCTCGGTCTCCTCCGTCCGAGCTGAGAACCCCAGGTCCCCTCTGGGTCCAGGCAGCTCCTCTTTGACGCGAACCGTGACATTGCTTGAACCAAGGCTTGTTGGCGGAATCCAGCGACGCAAACAGACTGGATCCAACAACTCGACGTGGGACATCTCCTGCATCAAGCAGGATACCACAGCCATCTTCTTTGGTGCACTTTCTTCTAAGTTGGCAGGGGCTCCTGGTCTTCCTGGACTCTTTTTCAACTTCTGGACTTGGTCTCCTCTCTACACAGGTCTTCAAGTCCAGGAATCAATTGTTTGTTGCTTGAAGTTTTGCATAATCCTTTATCACGACTTGTAGTGTGTCCTGATGAAACTTGCTGTACTTTACTCCTGCTTTCCTGGGCTCTGAGGTGGGGTACATTACTTACCATGGGTGTTTTCCTCCACTCACGGCGCCCCTCTACACACTACACTTGCCTAGGGAGGAATTCGACATTCGCATTCCACTATTTTAGTATATGGTTTGTGTTTCCCCTACGTCCATTGCATTCTATTGTATTTTCTACTGTTTGCACTATTCTATGACTGTTTACTTACCTGATTTTGGTTACTAGTGTATATATTGTGTAGAATACTTACCTCTAGAAGGAGTATTGCCTCTAAGATATTTTTGGCCTTGTGTCACTAAAATAATGTACCTTTATTGTTGGTAACACTGAGTGTAAGGAAATGCCTCCTTGGCATGCTTACTCCCAGACTTTTTGCCTTTGCTGATGCTAAGTTATGATTGAAAGTGTGTTAGGAGCCTGCTAACCAGGCCCCAGCACCAGTGTTCTTTCCCTAAACTGTACCTTTGCTTCCACAATTGGCACAGCCCTGGCACTCAGATAAGTCCCTTGTAACTGGTACCCCTGGTACCAAGGGCCCTGTTGCCAGGGAAGGTCTCTAAGGGCTGCAGCATGTCTTATGCCACCCTAGAGACCCCTCACTCAGCACATGCACACTGCCTCACAGCTTGTGTGTGCTGGTGGGGAGAAAATGACTAAGTCGACATGGCACTCCCCTCAGAGTGCCATGCCCACAACCCACTGCCTGTGGCATAGGTAAGTCACCCCTCTAGCAGGCCTTACATCCATAAGGCAGGGTGCACTATACCACAGGAGAGCAAAACCTTAGACATTGTTAGTGCAGGGTAGCCATAAGAGTATACGGTCTGGGAGTTTGTCAAACACGAACTCCACAGTTCCATACTGGCTACACTGAAATCTGGGAAGTTTGGTATCAAACTTCTCAGCACAATAAACGCACACTGATGCCAGTGTGGAATTAATTGTAACATGCAGCCAGAGGGCATCTTAGAGATGCCCCCTGAATACCAATCCGACTTCTAGTGTGGGGCTGACGAGTTTCTGCCAGCCTGCCACAACCAGACGAGTTTCTGGCCACATGGGGAGAGTGCCTTTGTCACTCTGTGGCCAGGAACAAAGCCTGCACTGGGTGGAAGTGCTTCTCACCTCCTCCTGCAGGAACTGTAACACCTGGTGTAGGAAGTTGGCTCTGTATGTGCTATTTCAAAGTAAGGAATAGCATGCACAGAGTCCAAGGGTTCCCCTTAGAGGTAAAATAGTGGTAAAAATAGATAATACTAATGCTCTATTTTGTGGTAGTGTGGTCGAGCAGTAGGCTTATCCAAGGAGTAGTGTTAAGCATTTGTTGTACATACACATAGACAATAAATGAGGTACACACACTCAGAGACAAATCCAGCCAATAGGTTTTTGTATAGAAAAATATATTTTCTTAGTTTATTTTAAGAACCACAGGTTCAAATTCTACATGTAATATCTCATTCGGAAGGTATTGCAGGTAAGTACTTTAGGAACTTTAAATCATAAAAAATGCATGTATACTTTTCAAGTTATTGACAAATAGCTGTTTTAAAAGTGGACACTTAGTGCAATTTTCACAGTTCCTAGGGGAGGTAAGTATTTGTTAGGTTAACCAGGTAAGTAAGACACTTACAGGGCTTAGTTCTTGGTCCAAGGTAGCCCACCGTTGGGGGTTCAGAGCAACCCCAGAGTCACCACACCAGCAGCTCAGGGCCGGTCAGGTGCAGAGTTCAAAGTGGTGCCCAAAACACATAGGCTAGAATGGAGAGAAGGGGGTGCCCCGGTTCCGGTCTGCTTGCAGGTAAGTACCCGCGTCTTCGGAGGGCAGACCAGGGGGGTTTTGTAGGGCACCGGGGGGGACACAAGCCCACACAGAAATTTCACCCTCAGCAGCGCGGGGGCGGCCGGGTGCAGTGTAGAAACAAGCGTCGGGTTTGTAATGGAAGTCAATGGGAGATCTAGGGATCTCTTTAGCGCTGCAGGCAGGCAAGGGGGGGGTTCCGCGGGGAAACCTCCACTTGGTCACGGGAGAGGGACTCCTGGGGGTCACTCCTCCAGTGAAAGTCCGGTCCTTCAGGTCCTGGGGGCTGCGGGTGCAGGGTCTCTCCCAGGTGTCGGGACTTTAGGATTCAAAGAGTCGCGGTCAGGGGAAGCCTCGGGATTCCCTCTGCAGGCGGCGCTGTGGGGGCTCAGGGGGGACAGGTTTTGGTACTCACAGTATCAGAGTAGTCCTGGGGTCCCTCCTGAGGTGTTGGATCTCCACCAGCCGAGTCGGGGTCGCCGGGTGCAGTGTTGCAAGTCTCACGCTTCTTGCGGGGAGCTTGCAGGGTTCTTTCAAGGCTGCTGGAAACAAAGTTGCAGCCTTTCTTGGAGCAGGTCCGCTGTCCTCGGGAGTTTCCTGTCTTTTCGAAGTAGGGGCAGTCCTCAGAGGATGTCGAGGTCGCTGGTCCCTTTGGAAGGCGTCGCTGGAGCAGGATCATTGGAAGGCAGGAGACAGGCCGGTGAGTTTCTGGAGCCAAGGCAGTTGTCGTCTTCTGGTCTTCCTCTGCAGGGGTTTTCAGCTAGGCAGTCCTTCTTCTTGTAGTTGCAGGAATCAAATTTTCTAGGGTTCAGGGTAGCCCTTAAATACTAAATTTAAGGGCGTGTTTAGGTCTGGGGGGTTAGTAGCCAATGGCTACTAGCCCTGAGGGTGGGTACACCCTCTTTGTGCCTCCTCCCAAGGGGAGGGGGTCACAATCCTAACCCTATTGGGGGAATCCTCCATCTGCAAGATGGAGGATTTCTAAAAGTTAGAGTCACCTCAGCTCAGGACACCTTAGGGGCTGTCCTGACTGGCCAGTGACTCCTCCTTGTTGCTTTCTTTGTTCCCTCCAGCCTTGCCGCCAAAAGTGGGGGCCGTGGCCGGAGGGGGCGGGCAACTCCACTCAGCTGGAGTGCCCTGCTGGGCTGTGACAAAGGGGTGAGCCTTTGAGGCTCACCGCCAGGTGTCACAGCTCCTGCCTGGGGGAGGTGTTAGCATCTCCACCCAGTGCAGGCTTTGTTACTGGCCTCAGAGTGACAAAGGCACTCTCCCCATGGGGCCAGCAACATGTCTCTGGTGTGGCAGGCTGCTGGAACTAGTCAGCCTACACAGACAGTCGGTTAAGTTTCAGGGGGCACCTCTAAGGTGCCCTCTGGGGTGTATTTTGCAATAAAATGTACACTGGCATCAGTGTGCATTTATTGTGCTGAGAAGTTTGATACCAAACTTCCCAGTTTTCAGTGTAGCCATTATGGTGCTGTGGAGTTCGTGTTTGACAGACTCCCAGACCATATACTCTTATGGCTACCCTGCACTTACAATGTCTAAGGTTTTGTTTAGACACTGGAGGGGTACCATGCTCATGCACTGGTACCCTCACCTATGGTATAGTGCACCCTGCCTTAGGGCTGTAAGGCCTGCTAGAGGGGTGTCTTACCTATACTGCATAGGCAGTGAGAGGCTGGCATGGAACCCTGAGGGGAGTGCCATGTCGACTTACTCGTTTTGTCCTCACTAGCACACACAAGCTGGCAAGCAGAGTGTCTGTGCTGAGTGAGAGGTCTCTAGGGTGGCATAAGACATGCTGCAGCCCTTAGAGACCTTCCTTGGCATCAGGGCCCTTGGTACTAGAAGTACCAGTTACAAGGGACTTATCTGGATGCCAGGGTCTGCCAATTGTGGATACAAAAGTACAGGTTAGGGAAAGAACACTGGTGCTGGGGCCTGGTTAGCAGGCCTCAGCACACTTTCAATTGTAAACATAGCATCAGCAAAGGCAAAAAGTCAGGGGGCAACCATGCCAAGGAGGCATTTCCTTACACAACCCCCCCCCAAACGAAAGAGGATGAGACTAACCTTTCCCAAGAGAGTCTTCATTTTCTAAGTGGAAGAACCTGGAAAGGCCATCTGCATTGGCATGGGCAGTCCCAGGTCTGTGTTCCACTATAAAGTCCATTCCCTGTAGGGAGATGGACCACCTCAACAGTTTAGGATTTTCACCTTTCATTTGCATCAGCCATTTGAGAGGTCTGTGGTCAGTTTGAACTAGGAAGTGAGTCCCAAAGAGGTATGGTCTCAGCTTCTTCAGGGACCAAACCACAGCAAAGGCCTCCCTCTCAATGGCACTCCAACGCTGCTCCCTGGGGAGTAACCTCCTGCTAATGAAAGCAACAGGCTGGTCAAGGCCATCATCATTTGTTTGGGACAAAACTGCCCCTATCCCATGTTCAGAGGCATCAGTCTGCACAATGAACTGCTTAGAATAATCTGGAGCTTTTAGAACTGGTGCTGAGCACATTGCTTGTTTCAGGGTGTCAAAGGCCTGTTGGCATTCCACAGTCCAGTTCACTTTCTTGGGCATTTTCTTGGAGGTGAGTTCAGTGAGGGCTGTCACAATGGATCCATATCCCTTCACAAACCTCCTGTAATACCCAGTCAAGCCAAGGAATGCCCTGACTTGAGTCTGGGTTTTTGGAGCTACCCAGTCCAGAATAGTCTGGATCTTGGGTTGGAGTGGCTGAACTTGGCCTCCACCTACAAGGTGGCCCAAGTAAACCACAGTTCCCTGCCCTATCTGGCATTTGGATGCCTTGATAGAGAGGCCTGCAGATTGCAGAGCCTTCAAAACCTTCTTCAGGTGGACCAGGTGATCCTGCCAGGTGGAGCTAAAGACAGCAATATCATCAAGATAAGCTGTGCTAAAGGACTCCAAGCCAGCAAGGACTTGATTCACCAACCTTTGGAAGGTGGCAGGGGCATTCTTTAAACCAAAGGGCATAACAGTAAACTGATAATGCCCATCAGGTGTGGAGAATGCTGTTTTCTCTTTTGCTCCAGGTGCCATTTTTATTTGCCAGTACCCTGCTGTCAAGTCAAAGGTACTTAAGAATTTGGCAGCACCTAATTTATCTATGAGCTCATCAGCTCTTGGAATAGGATGAACATCTGTCTTGGTGACAGAATTGAGCCCTCTGTAGTCCACACAAAACCTCATCTCTTTCTTTCCTTCTTTGGTGTGAGGTTTGGGGACTAAGACCACTGGGCTAGCCCAGGGGCTGTCAGAGCGCTCAATTACTCCCAATTCCAGCATCTTGTGGACTTCCACCTTGATGCTTTCCTTAACATGGTCAGACTGTCTAAAGATTTTGTTTTTGACAGGCATGCTGTCTCCTGTGTCCACATCATGGGTACACAGGTGTGCCTGACCAGGGGTTAAGGAGAAGAGTTCAGGAAACTGTTGCAGGACTCTCCTACAATCAGCTTGCTGTTGGCCAGAGAGGGTGTCTGAGTAGATCACTCCATCTACTGTGCCATCTTTTGGGTCTGATGACAGAAGATCAGGGAGAGGTTCACTCTCTGCCTCCTGATCCTCATCTGTTACCATCAACAGATTCACATCAGCCCTGTCATGGAAGAGTTTAAGGCGGTTCACATGGATCACCCTCTTGGGGCTCCTGCTTGTGCCCAGGTCCACCAAGTAGGTGACCTGACTCTTCCTTTCTAGCACTGGGTAAGGGCCACTCCATTTGTCCTGGAGTGCCCTGGGAGCCACAGGCTCCAGAACCCAGACTTTCTGTCCTGGTTGGAACTCAACCAGTGCAGCCTTTTGGTCATACCAAAACTTCTGGAGCTGTTGGCTGGCCTCAAGGTTTTTGGTTGCCTTTTCCATGTACTCTGCCATTCTAGAGCGAAGGCCAAGTACATAGTCCACTATGTCCTGTTTAGGCTCATGGAGAGGTCTCTCCCAGCCTTCTTTAACAAGGGCAAGTGGTCCCCTTACAGGATGACCAAACAGAAGTTCAAAGGGTGAGAATCCTACTCCCTTCTGTGGCACCTCTCTGTAAGCGAAAAGCAGACATGGCAAGAGGACATCCCATCTCCTTTTGAGTTTTTCTGGGAGCCCCATGATCATGCCTTTTAATGTCTTGTTGAATCTCTCAACCAAGCCATTAGTTTGTGGATGGTATGGTGTAGTGAATTTATAAGTCACTCCACACTCATTCCACATGTGCTTTAGGTATGCTGACATGAAGTTGGTACCTCTGTCAGACACCACCTCCTTAGGGAAACCCACTCTGGTAAAGATACCAATGAGGGCCTTGGCTACTGCAGGGGCAGTAGTCGACCTAAGGGGAATAGCTTCAGGATACCTGGTAGCATGATCCACTACTACCAGGATATACATATTTCCTGAGGCTGTGGGAGGTTCTAGTGGACCAACTATGTCCACACCCACTCTTTCAAAGGGAACCCCCACCACTGGAAGTGGAATGAGGGGGGCCTTTGGATGCCCACCTGTCTTACCACTGGCTTGACAGGTGGGGCAGGAGAGGCAAAACTCCTTAACCATGTTGGACATATTGGGCCAGTAGAAGTGGTTGACTAACCTCTCCCACGTCTTGGTTTGTCCCAAATGTCCAGCAAGGGGAATGTCATGGGCCAATGTTAGGATGAACTTCCTGAACAGCTGAGGCACTACCACTCTCCTAGTGGCACCAGGTTTGGGGTCTCTGGCCTCAGTGTACAGGAGTCCATCTTCCCAATAGACCCTATGTGTTCCATTTTTCTTGCCTTTGGACTCTTCAGCAGCTTGCTGCCTAAGGCCTTCAAGAGAGGGACAGGTTTCTTGTCCCTTACACAGCTCCTCCCTTGAGGGTCCCCCTGGGCCTAAGAGCTCAACCTGATAAGGTTCAAGCTCCAAAGACTCAGTTCCCTCAGAGGGCAGAACTTCTTCCTGAGAAGAGAGGTTCCCTTTCTTTTGCTGTGTTGCAGTGGGTTTCCCAACTGACTTTCCTGTTCTCTTGGTAGGCTGGGCCATTTTTCCAGACTCCAGCTCTACTTTTTCACCCTGTGCCTTGCATTGTGCTCTTGTTTTCACACACACCAGTTCAGGGATACCCAGCATTGCTGCATGGGTTTTTAGTTCTACCTCAGCCCATGCTGAGGACTCCAGGTCATTTCCAAGCAGACAGTCCACTGGGATATTTGAGGAGACCACCACCTGTTTCAGGCCATTGACCCCTCCCCATTCTAAAGTAACCATTGCCATGGGATGTACTTTTCTCTGATTGTCAGCGTTGGTGACTGTGTAAGTTTTTCCAGTCAGGTATTGGCCAGGGGAAACCAGTTTCTCTGTCACCATGGTGACACTGGCACCTGTATCCCTCAGGCCCTCTATTCTAGTCCCATTAATTAAGAGTTGCTGTCTGTATTTTTGCATGTTAGGCGGCCAGACAGCTAGTGTGGCTAAATCCACCCCACCCTCAGAAACTAGAGTAGCTTCAGTGTGGACCCTGATTTGCTCTGGGCACACTGTTGATCCCACTTGGAGACTAGCCATACCAGTGTTACCTGGATGGGAGTTTGGAGTGGAACCTTTCTTGGGACAGGCCTTGTCTCCAGTTTGGTGTCCATGCTGTTTACAGCTATGACACCAGGCCTTTTTGGGATCAAAGTTTTTACCCTTGTACCCATTGTTTTGTGAAGAGGCTCTGGGCCCACCCTCCTGTGCAGGTTTTTGGGGGCCTGTAGAAGACTCTTTACTATTTTTAGTTTTGGTTGTCTCATCACCCTTCCCCTGGGGAGTCTTTGTGACCCCTTTCTTTTGGTCACCCCCTGTTGAAGTCTTGGACACCCTTGTCTTGACCCAATGGTCCGCCTTCTTTCCCAATTCTTGGGGAGAAATTGGTCCTA
This sequence comes from Pleurodeles waltl, assembly GCF_031143425.1. NCBI lineage: Eukaryota > Metazoa > Chordata > Amphibia > Caudata > Salamandridae > Pleurodeles > Pleurodeles waltl. The sequence continues at coordinate 1,027,990,704 of NC_090439.1, read as the reverse complement.
GGTCTACCAGATGCTGATGCAGTTTATCATTGAAACAATTACTCAATAGGTGTTCTTTCACAAATAAATTGTACAGCCCATCATAATTACTTACACCACTGCCTTGAATCCAACCATCTAGTGTTTTCACTGAGTAGTCAACAAAGTCAACCCAGGTCTGGCTCGAGGATTTTTGAGCCCCCCTGAACCTAATCCTGTACTCCTCAGTGGAGAATCCAAAGCCCTCAATCAGGGTACCCTTCATGAGGTCATAAGATTCTGCATCTTTTCCAGAGAGTGTGAGGAGTCTATACCTACACTTTCCAGTGAACATTTCCCAAAGGAGAGCACCCCAGTGAGACCTGTTCACTTTTCTGGTTACACAAGCCCTCTCAAAAGCTGTGAACCATTTGGTGATGTCATCACCATCTTCATATTTTGTCACAATCCCTTTGGGGATTTTTAACATGTCAGGAGAATCTCTGACCCTATTTATATTGCTGCCACCATTGATGGGTCCTAGGCCCATCTCTTGTCTTTCCCTTTCTATGGCTAGGAGCTGTCTCTCTAAAGCCAATCTTTTGGCCATCCTGGCTAACAGGAGGTCATCTTCACTGAGAGCATCCTCAGTGATTTCAGAAATGTGGGACCCTCCTGTGAGGGACTCACTATTTCTGACTAACACAGTTGGAGACAGGACTTGAGGGGTCCTGTTCTCCCTATTTAGGACTGGAGGAGGGACATTGGCCTCCAAGTCACTAATTTCTTCCTCTGTGAGGTCATCATCAGAGGGGTTGGCTTTTTCAAACTCTGCCAACAGCTCCTGGAGCTGAATTTTGGTAGGACTGGAGCCAATGGTTATTTTTTTGATATTACAGAGAGACCTTAGCTCCCTCATCTTAAGATGGAGGTAAGGTGTGGTGTCGAGTTCCACCACATTCATCTCTGTATCAGACATTATTTTGCTAAGAGTTGGAAGACTTTTTAAAGAATCTAAAACTGTTTCTAGAATCTAATTTCAAACTTTTAACAAACTTTTAAACTCTAAAAGACAATGCTAAACAGGGACTTAACACACAAGTCCCTAGCAGGACTTTTAAGAATTTAGAAAAATTTCAAATTGCAAAAATGAATTTCTAATGACAATTTTGGAATTTGTCGTGTGATCAGGTATTGGCTGAGTAGTCCAGCAAATGCAAAGTCTTGTACCCCACCGCTGATCCACCAATGTAGGAAGTTGGCTCTGTATGTGCTATTTCAAAGTAAGGAATAGCATGCACAGAGTCCAAGGGTTCCCCTTAGAGGTAAAATAGTGGTAAAAATAGATAATACTAATGCTCTATTTTGTGGTAGTGTGGTCGAGCAGTAGGCTTATCCAAGGAGTAGTGTTAAGCATTTGTTGTACATACACATAGACAATAAATGAGGTACACACACTCAGAGACAAATCCAGCCAATAGGTTTTTGTATAGAAAAATATATTTTCTTAGTTTATTTTAAGAACCACAGGTTCAAATTCTACATGTAATATCTCATTCGGAAGGTATTGCAGGTAAGTACTTTAGGAACTTTAAATCATAAAAAATGCATGTATACTTTTCAAGTTATTGACAAATAGCTGTTTTAAAAGTGGACACTTAGTGCAATTTTCACAGTTCCTAGGGGAGGTAAGTATTTGTTAGGTTAACCAGGTAAGTAAGACACTTACAGGGCTTAGTTCTTGGTCCAAGGTAGCCCACCGTTGGGGGTTCAGAGCAACCCCAGAGTCACCACACCAGCAGCTCAGGGCCGGTCAGGTGCAGAGTTCAAAGTGGTGCCCAAAACACATAGGCTAGAATGGAGAGAAGGGGGTGCCCCGGTTCCGGTCTGCTTGCAGGTAAGTACCCGCGTCTTCGGAGGGCAGACCAGGGGGGTTTTGTAGGGCACCGGGGGGGACACAAGCCCACACAGAAATTTCACCCTCAGCAGCGCGGGGGCGGCCGGGTGCAGTGTAGAAACAAGCGTCGGGTTTGTAATGGAAGTCAATGGGAGATCTAGGGATCTCTTTAGCGCTGCAGGCAGGCAAGGGGGGGGTTCCTCGGGGAAACCTCCACTTGGTCACGGGAGAGGGACTCCTGGGGGTCACTCCTCCAGTGAAAGTCCGGTCCTTCAGGTCCTGGGGGCTGCGGGTGCAGGGTCTCTCCCAGGTGTCGGGACTTTAGGATTCAAAGAGTCGCGGTCAGGGGAAGCCTCGGGATTCCCTCTGCAGGCGGCGCTGTGGGGGCTCAGGGGGGACAGGTTTTGGTACTCACAGTATCAGAGTAGTCCTGGGGTCCCTCCTGAGGTGTTGGATCTCCACCAGCCGAGTCGGGGTCGCCGGGTGCAGTGTTGCAAGTCTCACGCTTCTTGCGGGGAGCTTGCAGGGTTCTTTCAAGGCTGCTGGAAACAAAGTTGCAGCCTTTCTTGGAGCAGGTCCGCTGTCCTCGGGAGTTTCTTGTCTTTTCGAAGTAGGGGCAGTCCTCAGAGGATGTCGAGGTCGCTGGTCCCTTTGGAAGGCGTCGCTGGAGCAGGATCTTTGGAAGGCAGGAGACAGGCCGGTGAGTTTCTGGAGCCAAGGCAGTTGTCGTCTTCTGGTCTTCCTCTGCAGGGGTTTTCAGCTAGGCAGTCCTTCTTCTTGTAGTTGCAGGAATCTAATTTTCTAGGGTTCAGGGTAGCCCTTAAATACTAAATTTAAGGGCGTGTTTAGGTCTGGGGGGTTAGTAGCCAATGGCTACTAGCCCTGAGGGTGGGTACACCCTCTTTGTGCCTCCTCCCAAGGGGAGGGGGTCACAATCCTAACCCTATTGGGGGAATCCTCCATCTGCAAGATGGAGGATTTCTAAAAGTTAGAGTCACCTCAGCTCAGGACACCTTAGGGGCTGTCGTGACTGGCCAGTGACTCCTCCTTGTTGCTTTCTTTGTTCCCTCCAGCCTTGCCGCCAAAAGTGGGGGCCGTGGCCGGAGGGGGCGGGCAACTCCACTCAGCTGGAGTGCCCTGCTGGGCTGTGACAAAGGGGTGAGCCTTTGAGGCTCACCGCCAGGTGTCACAGCTCCTGCCTGGGGGAGGTGTTAGCATCTCCACCCAGTGCAGGCTTTGTTACTGGCCTCAGAGTGACAAAGGCACTCTCCCCATGGGGCCAGCAACATGTCTCTGGTGTGGCAGGCTGCTGGAACTAGTCAGCCTACACAGACAGTCGGTTAAGTTTCAGGGGGCACCTCTAAGGTGCCCTCTGGGGTGTATTTTGCAATAAAATGTACACTGGCATCAGTGTGCATTTATTGTGCTGAGAAGTTTGATACCAAACTTCCCAGTTTTCAGTGTAGCCATTATGGTGCTGTGGAGTTCGTGTTTGACAGACTCCCAGACCATATACTCTTATGGCTACCCTGCACTTACAATGTCTAAGGTTTTGTTTAGACACTGTAGGGGTACCATGCTCATGCACTGGTACCCTCACCTATGGTATAGTGCACCCTGCCTTAGGGCTGTAAGGCCTGCTAGAGGGGTGTCTTACCTATACTGCATAGGCAGTGAGAGGCTGGCATGGCACCCTGAGGGGAGTGCCATGTCGACTTACTCGTTTTGTCCTCACTAGCACACACAAGCTGGCAAGCAGAGTGTCTGTGCTGAGTGAGAGGTCTCTAGGGTGGCATAAGACATGCTGCAGCCCTTAGAGACCTTCCTTGGCATCAGGGCCCTTGGTACTAGAAGTACCAGTTACAAGGGACTTATCTGGATGCCAGGGTCTGCCAATTGTGGATACAAAAGTACAGGTTAGGGAAAGAACACTGGTGCTGGGGCCTGGTTAGCAGGCCTCAGCACACTTTCAATTGTAAACATAGCATCAGCAAAGGCAAAAAGTCAGGGGGCAACCATGCCAAGGAGGCATTTCCTTACACCTGGCGGTGAGCCTCAAAGGCTCATCCCCTTTGTTACAGGGCCACAGGGCATCCCAGCTAGCAGAGATGCCCGCCCCTCCGGCCAATGCCCCCACTTTTGGCTGCAAGGCTGGAGCAGATAATTAGGAAAACAAGGAGGAGTCACCCACCAGTCAGGACAGCCCCTAAGGTGCCCTGAGCTGAGGTGACCCCTGCATTTAGAAATCCTCCATCTTAGTTTTGGAGGATTCCCCCAAAAGGATTAGGGATATGACACGGAGGAGGCACAAAGAGGGTGTAGCCACCCTCCAGGACAGTAGCCATTGGCTACTGCCCTCCAAGACCTAAACACACCCCTACATTTAGTATTTAGGGGCACCCAAGAACCCAGGAAATCAGATTCCTGCAACCTGAAACAAGGACTGCTGAGCTGAAAGCCCTGCAGAGACGACTGAAGACGACAACTGCTTTGGCCCCAGCCCTACCGGCCTGTCTCCTGAAAGGAAAAACTGCAACAGCATCCAACAGGGACCAGCAACCTCTGAAGCCTCAGAGGACTGCCCTGAACCGAAGGACCAAGAAACTCCTGTGAGCAGCGGCTCTGCTCAACAAACAGCAACAATATTGCAACTTTTCTACAACTTTTTAAGACTTCACTCTTCCTGCCGGAAGCGTGAGACTTCACCCTCTGCACCAGACGCCCTTGAGCTCCAGAAAACCTACACCACAGGGAGGACTCCCAGGAGACTGCGACCTCATGAGTAGCCCGAGACGACCCCCCTAGCCCTCCACAGCGACGCATGCAGAGAGAATCGAGAGGCTCAAGGGACCCGATGCCTGCACCAAGCTCTGCACCCGCAGCCCCCAGGACCTGAAGGAACCGAACCTCAGTGCAGGAGTGAGCCCCAGGTGACCCTCTGTCTAGCCCAGTTGGTGGCTGGCCCGAGAAGCCCCCCTGTGCCCTGCCTGCACCGCTAGAGTGACCCCTGCGTCCCTCCATTGAATCCTATAAAAAACCAGACACCTGCTTTGCGCACTGCGCCCGGCTGCCCCTGTGCCGCTGAGGGTGTGTTTTGTGTGCCTACTTGTGTCCCCTCCAGTGCTCTACAAACCCCCCTGGTCTGCCCTCCGAAGACGCAGGTACTTACCTGTAGGCAGACTAGAACTGGAGCACCCCTGTTCTTTATAGGCACTTATGTGTTTTGGGCACCTCTTTGACTTCTGCACCTGACCGGCCCTGAACTGCTGATGTGGTAACTTTGGGGTTGCCTTGAACCCCCAACAGTGGGCTGCCTATGCCCTGGAACTGAGACTTAAGTGTTTTACTTACCTGACAAACTAACCATTACTTACCTCTCCCAGGAACTGTTGATGTTTGCACTGTGTCCACTTTTAAAATAGCTTATTGCCATTTTAACAAAAACTGTATATGTTATTGCTCTAATTCAAAGTTCCTAACTTACCTGTGTGGAGTACCTTGCATTTTATGTATTTACTTCAAAGCTTGAACTTGTGGTTCTAAAAATAAATTAAGGAAATATATTTTTCTATATAACAACTATTCGCCTGGAGTTAAGTCTGAGTGTGTGTTCCTCATTTATTGCCTGTGTGTGTGTACAACAAATGCTTAACACTACCCTCTGATAAGCCTACTGCTCGACCACACTACCACAAAATAGAGCACTAGAATTATCTAATTCTGCCACTATCTTACCTCTAAGGGGAACCCTTGGACTCTGTGCACACTATCTCTTACTTTGAGATAGTATATACAGAGCCAGCTTCCTACACTGATTATTGTATTTTATTGTGTATAAGTACTGTGTAACTATAGTGGTACTGCAGGAGCTTTACATGACTCCTAGTTCAGCCTAAGCTGCTCTGCTACAGCTACCTCTAGACAGCCTAAGCTGCTACAACACTGCCTACATTTCACTAATAAGGGATAACTGGACATGGTATAAGGTGTAAGTACCTTAGGTACCCCCAAAAGCCAGGCCAGCCTCCTACACATGCTCACTGTCATACTGGAAAAGTATGGAAAATGTCACTCACCCAGTGTACACCTGTTTGTGGCATGTAGTGCTGCAGATTCACATGCTATGCATTATTCTGCCATCTAGTGTTGGTCCCGGAGTGTTACAAGTTGTTTTTCTTTGAAGAAGTCTTTTCGGAGTCACAGGATCGAGTGACTCCTCCTCTCGGCCATACTGCGTAGGGGCATCGACTCTGTTGTTAGATTGTTTTCCCGCAAAAGGGTGTAGAAAGGAGTGATAGAGTGTAGTAATATAAATGTTGTATAGAAATAGTAATTAAAAATAGATGTCCAAGCAAATGTAAATGTACATACATATGTACAAAATATAAAAACTGCAACAACTACAGGCTTCCGGAGAGAAGGGAGGGTGCATGTGAATCTGCAGCATTACATGCCACGAACAGAGGTACACTGGCTAAGTGACTCGTATGATGGCATGTGTAGCTGCAGATACTCATGCTATGCATAGACTACAAAGTAGGTACTGTCCCCAAGAAATGCGGTGGCTAGCCTTTAGGAGTTGTTTGAAATAATGTTGTTAAGGCAGCTTGACCAGCATTGGCCTGTTGCTTTGAAAATACATCTATAGAGTAATGCTTTGTAAATGTATGTGGTGTAGACCATGTGGCAGCTTTACATATGTCTGCCATTGGTATGTTTCCTAAAAATGCCATAGATGCAACTTTTGTCCTAGTGGAATGTGCTTTAGGTGTGAATACAAGTTGTCTTTCTGCCTTAATGTAACATGTTTGTATACATTTAACAATCCATCTTGCTAATCCAGGTTTAGAGATAGGATTCCATTTATGTGGTTGTTGAAAAGCAATGAAAAGCGGTTTTGTTTTTCTGAATTCTTTTGTTCTAGCCACATAGTACATAAGAGCTCTTTTAAGGTCAAGAGTGTGAAGGGCTCTTTCCGCAACTGAATCTGGCTGTGGGAAGAAGACTGGCAATTCCCACTGTTTGGTTTATGTGAAAAGGTGAAACCACTTTTTGCAGAACTTTTGGATTAGTTAAAAGTACAACTTTATGTTTGTGTACTTGGAAAAAAGTCTTCGTAATGCAGTAATGGCCACTAGGAAAGCAACTTTCCAGGTTAAGAATTGAATCTATGCATGGGTTCAAAAGGTGGGCCAATTAGTCTCTTGAGATTCGAAGCAGGCACAGGTGGTGTTCTAGGTGGAATAATACATTTTAGTCCTTCCATGAAGGCTTTTATAACTGAGACTCTAAATAGTGAGGTAAGTTGTAAAGTCTGCAAATATGCAGATATGGCAGTAAGATGAATTTTAATAGATGAGAAAGCTAAGTTTGACTTCTGTAAATGAAGTAGGTAGCATACAATATCTTGTATTCACGCTGTAAGTGGGTCAGTATTTCTAGATTGATAGTAATAAACAAATTGTTTCCATTTGTTAGCATAACATTGCCTAGTTGTAGGCTTGCGTACTTGTTTGAGAACTTCCATGCATTCTACTAGAAGTTGTAAGTATCCAAATTCTATGACTTCAGGAGCCAAATCGCTAAGTTGAGAGCACTGGGATTTGGATGTCTGATTTGTCCTTTGTTTTGTATTAACAAATCTGGTCTGTTTGGAAGTTTGTAGTGAGGTACTACTGACAAGTCTAGGAGTGTTGTGTACCAATGTTGTTGCGCCCACGTTGGGGCTATGAGTATCATGGTGAGAGAGGTCTGACGCAATTTGTTGACCAGAAATGGAAGTAGTGGGAGAGAGGGAAAAGGAGGGCAAATATCCCCGACTAGTTGATCCATAGAGCATTGCCCTTGGACAGAGGGAGTGGGTGTCTGGATGCAAAGTTTTGGCAATTTTGCATTTTCACTTGTTGCGAATAGGTCTATTTCTGGTGTCCCCCACTTTTGGAAGCACTAATAAAGTACTTGAGAGTGAATTTCCCATTCGTGTATCTGTTGGTGTGTTCTGCTTGGGAGAGCCGCTAGATGATTGTGTATTCCTGGGATGTATTCTGCTAGTAGAAGAACTTGATTGTGAATTTCCCATTTCAATATTGTTTGGGCTAGAAGGGACAGTTGAGATGTATGTGCCCACCCTTGTTTCTTTAAGTAATACATTGTCGTCATATTGTATGTTTTTATCAAGACGGTCTTGTGTTTGAGAAGTGGCTGAAACGCTTTTAGGGCGCGGAACACAGCTAATAATTCTAAATGGTTTATCTGATAATTTAGCTGTTTTGAATCCCATGCCCCTTGAATGGTAAGATTGTTGAGATAAGCTCCCCAACCTGTCATTGATGCATCTGTTATTGTGGTCTGAGGCAAAGGGTCTTGAAAGGACCGCCCCTTCATTAAATTGCTGAGATTCCACCACTGAAGAGACCTGTGCGTTTGGCAGTCTAACAACTCTAGATCTTGCAACTGACCCTATGCTTGAGACCACTGCTGTGAGAGGCACTGTTGTAGTGTTCCCATGTTTAGTCTTGCATGCAGTACTATTTATATGCATGATGCCATCATTCCCAGTAGTTTCATGTTAAATCTTACAGTGTATTGACGATTTGGCTGCATTTGTGGTATGAGATTTTGGAAAGCTTGTATCCTTTGTGGATTTGGATAGGCTAATGCTTTTTGTGTATTGAGAATAGCACCTAGGTACAGTTGCACCTGTGCTGGCTGAAGATGGGATTTTTGGTAGCTGAGAGTGAACCCCAGTGCATGTAGGGTCTCTATTGTGTATTGAGTGTGTTGCTGACTGTAGGAAGTTGGCTCTGTATGCACTATTTCAAAGTAAGGAATAGTATGCATAGAGTCCAAGGGTTCCCCTTAGAGGTAAGATAGTGGCAAAAAGAGATAATACTAATGCTCTATTTTGTGGTAGTGTGGTCGAGCAGTAGGCTTATCAAAGGAGTAGTGTTAAGCATTTGTTGTACATAAACCCAGGCAATAAATGAGGAACACACACTCAGAGACAAATCCAGCCAATAGGTTTTGTTATAGAAAAATATATTTTCTTAGTTTATTTTAAGAACCACAGGTTCAAATTCTACATGTAATATCTCATTTGAAAGGTATTGCAGGTAAGTACTTTAGGAACCTTGAATAATTACAGTAGCATATATACTTTTTACATAAAACACAAATAGCTGTTTTAAAAGTGGACACAGTGCAATTTTCACAGTTCCTGGGGGAGGTAAAGTATTGTTAGTTTTAACAGGTAAGTAAGTCACTTACAGGTTTCAGTTTTGGGTCCAAGGTAGCCCACCGTTGGGGGTTCAGAGCAACCCCAAAGTTACCACACCAGCAGCTCAGGGCCGGTCAGGTGCAGAAGTCAAAGAGGTGCCCAAAACACATAGGCTTCAATGGAGAGAAGGGGGTGCCCCGGTTCCAGTCTGCCAGCAGGTAAGTACCCGCGTCTTCGGAGGGCAGACCAGGGGGGTTTTGTAGGGCACCGGGGGGGACACAAGTCCACACAGAAAGTACACCCTTAGCAGCGCGGGGGCGGCCGGGTGCAGTGTGCAAACAAGCGTTGGGTTCTCTGTAGGTTTCAATGGGAGACCAAGGGGTCTCTTCAGCGGTGCAGGCAGGCAAGGGGGGGGCTCCTCGGGGTAGCCACCACCTAGGCAAGGGAGAGGGCCTCCTGGGGGTCACTCCTGCACTGAAGTTCCGTTCCTTCAGGTGCTGGGGGCTGCGGGTGCAGGGTCTTTTCCAGCCGTCGGGATTTTAGAGTCAGGCAGTCGCGGTCAGGGGGAGCTTCGGGATTCCCTCTGCAGGCGTCGCTGTGGGGGCTCAGGGGGGACAACTTTGGTTACTCACGGTCTCGGAGTCGCCGGAGGGTCCTCCCTGAGATGTTGGTTCTCCACCAGTCGAGTTGGGGTCGCCGGGTGCAGTGTTGCAAGTCTCACGCTTCTTGTGGGGATTTGCAGGGGTCTTTAAATCTGCTCCTCTGTAACAAAGTTGCAGTCTTTTTGGAGCAGTGCTGCTGTCCTCGGGAGTTTCTTGTCTTTCTTGAAGCAGGGCAGTCCTCTGAGGATTCAGAGGTCGCTGGTCCTGGGGAAAGCGTCGCTGGAGCAGGTTTCTTTAGAAGGCAGGAGACAGGCCGGTAGGTCTGGGGCCAAAGCAGTTGGTGTCTTCTTTTCTTCTTCTGCAGGAGTCTTTCAGCTCAGCAGTCCTCTTCTTCTTGTAGTTGCAGGAATCTAAATCTTTAGGTTCAGGGAAGCCCTTAAATACTAAATTTAAGGGTGTGTTTAGGTCTGGGGGGTTAGTAGCCAAGGGCTACTAGCCCTGAGGGTGGGTACACCCTCTTTGTGCCTCCTCCCTGAGGGGAGGGGGGTACATCCCTAATCCTATTGGGGGAATCCTCCTTCTACAAGATGGAGGATTTCTAAAAGTCAGAGTCACCTCAGCTCAGGACACCTTAGGGGCTGTCCTGACTGGCCAGTGACTCCTCCTTGTTTTTCTCATTATCTCTCCTGGACTTGCCGCCAAAAGTGGGGGCTGTGTCCAGGGGGCGGGCATCTCCACTAGCTGGAGTGCCCTGAGGTATTGTAACACGAAGCTTGAGCCTTTGAAGCTCACTGCTAGGTGTTACAGTTCCTGCAGGGGGGAGGGGTGAAGCACCTCCACCCAGAGCAGGCTTTGTTTCTGTCCTCAGAGAGCACAAAGGCTCTCACCGCATGGGGTCAGAAACTCGTCTCTCAGCAGCAGGCTGGCACAGACCAGTCAGTCCTGCACTGAACAATTGGGTAAAATACAGGGGGTATCTCTAAGATGCCCTCTGTGTGCATTTTTTAAATAAATCCAACACTGGAATCAGTGTGGGTTTATTATTCTGAGAAGTTTGATACTAAACTTCCCAGTATTCAGTGTAGCCATTATGGAGCTGTGGAGTTCGTTTTTGACAGACTCCCAGGCCATATACTCTTATGGCTACCCTGCACTTACAATGTCTAAGGTTTTGCTTAGACACTCTAGGGGCATAGTGCTCATGCACCTATGCCCTCACCTGTGGTATAGTGCACCCTGCCTTAGGGCTGTGAGGCCTGCTAGAGGGGTGACTTACCTATGCCACAGGCAGTGTGAGGTTGGCATGGCACCCTGAGGGGAGTGCCATGTCGACTTAGTCATTTTCTCCCCACCAGCACACACAAGCTGGCAAGCAGTGTGTCTGTGCTGAGTGAGGGTCCCTAGGGTGGCATAAGACATGCTGCAGTCCTTAGAGACCTTCCCTGGCATCAGGGCCCTTGGTACCAGGGGTACCAGTTACAAGGGACTTACCTAGGTGCCAGGGTTGTGCCAATTGTGGAAACAATGGTAGATTTTAGGTGAAAGAACACAGGTGCTGGGGCCTGGTTAGCAGGGTCCCAGCACACTTCTCAGTTAAGTCAGCATCAGTATCAGGCAAAAAGTGGGGGGTAACTGCAACAAGGAGCCATTTCTTTACACAAGCCCCCCCCAGCCCACAGGCCAGGAGACTCAGCCAAAGCTGGGAGAGTCTTCCTAGTCTGTCAGACGAGGAAGAGTAGAGGAAATAGGCTGGTTTGTTGCAGGGCCTACTCTGCCTTACATCCTCCTGTTCAGGTCATTCCCTCTGGGGAACTGACCCACTTCCACAGTGATGGGACCTAATCTGAATTGCCTCTTGTCTGTGCTTTTAATGTCTTCACCCATTCTCTCTATTTTGGGGTTAGAGGTATCCACCTCTGCTAATCGTATTTTAGCCAGGGTCACCCCTAGCTTACCCAACGAGGTTACCCAGAGCTGGAGTAACCCCACCATGACCAATAGGGTCAGGGGGCCTAACTTGCTATTTGGCATGGGGTCAGACCACCATGCCAAGGATAGTGCAGCCATAAAGGCTAACACCCAGCAGAGGCCACTGACAGCTGTCAGTGCCCAGAACCACACCTTTAGCTCTTCACCTACAAGGGAAGGGGCTAAGTTACAGGCTTCTTTGGGTTCAGGGTGCCTGTCTGCTGTATTAGAGTGAGGGGTTACCACATCTTGTAGTAAACACCCTTCTTCCACTCTTTCTTCTGTTAGCTGAGGAGCCATCCACTCAGGCTTAACAGTTGCCTGACTAGCCAGGACTTCTTGTGGGTCAGGTTGGACTTTATCAGAGCCACTTTTGGAGTTCTCCCCTACTGGAGCAGAATCTCCTTGGCTTGCTGGAACCTTGGCTAAAGGTTGTCCACCCTTCCTACACTGTTTTCTTTTCTTTTTCTTCTGGGGCCTGCTTGCAGTTACTGTAGGGGCAGGACCTCCAGAATCCTTGGGAGAGGACTGGCACTGGACCAGTTCCTCTCTTGGGCTCTGACTAACCTCTGGATAGTCATTTCCAAGGAGACAATCAAGGGGGAGGTCTGTACTGACTACCACCCTTCTCCAGCTAAAAGTCCCACCCACTTCTATGGGCACAGAAGCCACAGGCCTATTAGTGACCCTGTCTGGCCTAACTCTTACTCTGGCAGTCTCACCTGGGATGTACTGGTTTGAGAACACCAGCCTGTCATGCACAATAGTGTGACTGGCACAAGTGTCTCTCAGGGCAGTGGCTGGGATTCCATTCACCAGTAGGTGGTGGAAGTGTCTACTTCCCTCTGGAATCTCCAACTCACCTTTTGGGCCCTTTTTCCAGTTGAAGGCTATGAAGACCTCCTCATCTGAGGAGTCATCCCCAATGGCTACACTGGTCACCCCTGGGATTTTGCTAGGGGGTTTGTTTTTGGGACAAGAAGTGTCCTTGGTGTGGTGCCCTGTCTGTCTACAGTTATGGCACCATGCCTTAGTGACATCCCAGTTCTTACCCTGGTACCCACCTTTGTTTTGGGTTGTGTCTTGGGGCCCACCCACCTGTTCTCGTTTTTGGGGGCCTACAGAGGACTCTTTTTCTTTGTTTCTAGTGTCACCCACTTTCTCCTGGGGAGGCTTTGTAACCCCTTTCTTTTGGTCACCCCCAGTGGAAGTTTTGGTTACCCTAGTCTTGACCCAGTGGTCTGCCTTCTTTCCCAATTCTTGGGGAGAAATTGGACCTAGGTCTACCAGATACTGATGCAACTTTTCATTGAAGCAGTTAATTAAAATGTGTTCTTTCATAAACAAATTATAAAGCCCAACATAGTCACGCACTTCATTTCCAGTTACCCAACCATTCAGTGTTTTCACTGAGTAGTCTACATAATCAACCCAGGTCTGGCTCGAGGATTTTTGAGCCCCCCTGAATCTAATTCTATACTCCTCAGTGGAGAATCCAAAGCCCTCAATCAGGATACCCTTCATGAGGTCATAAGATTCTGCATCTTTTCCAGAGAGTGTGAGGAGTGTTTCCCTACACTTGCCTGTGAACATTTTCCAAAGGAGAGCACCCCAGTGAGATTTGTTCACTTTTCTGGTTACACAAGCCCTCTCAAAAGCTGTGAACCATTTGGTGATGTCATCACCATCTTCATATTTAGTTACAATCCCTTTAGGGATTTTCAACATGTCAGGAGAATCTCTGACCCTATTTATGTTGCTGCCACCATTGATGGGTCCTAGGCCCATCTCTTGTCTTTCCCTTTCTATGGCTAGGATCTGTCTTTCCAAAGCCAATCTTTTGGCCATCCTGGCTAACTGGATGTCCTCTTCACTGGAGTTATCCTCAGTGATTTCAGAGAGGTTGGTCCCTCCTGTGAGGGAGCCAGCATCTCTGACTATTATTTTTGGAGTCAGGGCTTGAGAGGCCCTGTTCTCCCTAGATAGGACTGGTGGGGGGGAATCACCCTCCAAGTCACTATCATCATCCTCTGTGTTGCCATCCTCAGAGGGGTTGGCTCTTTCAAACTCTGCCAACAGCTCCTGGAGCTGTAGTTTGGAAGGTCTGGAGCCCATTGCTATTTTCTTTATTTTACAGAGTGACCTTAGCTCTCTCATCTGGAGATGGAGGTAAGGTGTGGTGTCGAGTTCCACCACATTCACATCTGTGCTAGACATTATGCTTCTAAAAGTTGGAATACTTTTTAAGAAACTAAAACTAGTTCTAGAATCTAATTCAAACTTTTACCAAACTTTTAAACTCTAAAAGAAATGCTAACAGGGACTAACACAAGGCCCTAGCAGGACTTTAAAGAATTTAGAAAAATTTCAAATTGCAAAAAATCAAGTTCTAATGACAATTTTTTGAATTTGTCGTGTGATCAGGTATTGGCTGAGTAGTCCAGCAAATGCAAAGTCTTGTACCCCACCGCTGATCCACCAATGTAGGAAGTTGGCTCTGTATGCACTATTTCAAAGTAAGGAATAGTATGCACAGAGTCCAAGGGTTCCCCTTAGAGGTAAGATAGTGGCAAAAAGAGAATACTAATGCTCTATTTTGTGGTAGTGTGGTCGAGCAGTAGGCTTATCAAAGGAGTAGTGTTAAGCATTTGTTGTACATAAACCCAGGCAATAAATGAGGAACACACACTCCGAGACAAATCCAGCCAATAGGTTTTGTTATAGAAAAATATATTTTCTTAGTTTATTTTAAGAACCACAGGTTCAAATTCTACATGTAATATCTCATTTGAAAGGTATTGCAGGTAAGTACTTTAGGAACCTTGAATAATTACAGTAGCATATATACTTTTTACATAAAACACAAATAGCTGTTTTAAAAGTGGCACAGTGCAATTTTCACAGTTCCTGGGGGAGGTAAAGTATTGTTAGTTTTAACAGGTAAGTAAGTCACTTACAGGTTTCAGTTTTGGGTCCAAGGTAGCCCACCGTTGGGGGTTCAGAGCAACCTCAAAGTTACCACACCAGCAGCTCAGGGCCGGTCAGGTGCAGAGGTCAAAGAGGTGCCCAAAACACATAGGCTTCAATGGAGAGAAGGGGGTGCCCCGGTTCCAGTCTGCCAGCAGGTACGTACCCGCGTCTTCGGAGGGCAGACCAGGGGGGTTTTGTAGGGCACCGGGGGGGGGGAACACAAGTCCACACAGAAAGTACACCCTCAGCAGCGCGGGGGCGGCCGGGTGCAGTGTGCAAACAAGCGTTGGGTTCTCTGTAGGTTTCAATGGGAGACCAAGGGGTCTCTTCAGCGGTGCAGGTAGGCGAGGGGGGGGGCTCCTCGGGGTAGCCACCACCTAGGCAAGGGAGAGGGCCTCCTGGGGGTCACTCCTGCACTGAAGTTCCGTTCCTTCAGGTGCTGGGGGCTGCGGGTGCAGGGTCTTTTCCAGCCGTCGGGATTTTAGAGTCAGGCAGTCGCGGTCAGGGGGAGCTTCGGGATTCCCTCTGCAGGCGTCGCTGTGGGGGCTCAGGGGGGACAACTTTGGTTACTCACGGTCTCGGAGTCGCCGGAGGGTCCTCCCTGAGGTGTTGGTTCTCCACCAGTCGAGTCGGGGTCGCCGGGTGCAGTGTTGCAAGTCTCACGCTTCTTGCGGGGATTTGCAGGGGTCTTTAAATTTGCTCCTCTGTAACAAAGTTGCAGTCTTTTTGGAGCAGTGCCGCTGTCCTCTGGAGTTTGTCTTTCTTGAAGCAGGGCAGTCCTCTGAGGATTCAGAGGTCGCTGGTCCTGGGGAAAGCGTCGCTGGAGCAGGTTTCTTTAGAAGGCAGGAGACAGGCCGATAGGTCTGGGGCCAAAGCAGTTGGTGTCTTCTTTTCTTCTTCTGCAGGGGTCTTTCAGCTCAGCAGTCCTCTTCTTCTTGTAGTTGCAGGAATCTAAATCTTTAGGTTCAGGGAAGCCCTTAAATACTAAATTTAAGGGTGTGTTTAGGTCTGGGGGTTAGTAGCCAAGGGCTACTAGCCCTGAGGGTGGGTACACCCTCTTTGTGCCTCCTCCCTGAGGGGAGGGGGTTACATCCCTAATCCTACTGGGGGAATCCTCCTTCTACAAGATGGAGGATTTCTAAAAGTCAGAGTCACCTCAGCTCAGGACACCTTAGGGGCTGTCCTGACTGGCCAGTGACTCCTCCTTGTTTTTCTCATTCTCTCTCCTGGACTTGCCGCCAAAAGTGGGGGCTGTGTCCAGGGGGCGGGCATCTCCACTAGCTGGAGTGCCCTGGGGCATTGTAACACGAAGCTTGAGCCTTTGAAGCTCACTGCTAGGTGTTACAGTTCCTGCAGGGGGGAGGTGTGAAGCACCTCCACCCAGAGCAGGCTTTGTTTCTGTCCTCAGAGAGCACAAAGGCTCTCACCGCATGGGGTCAGAAACTCGTCTCTCAGCAGCAGGCTGGCACAGACCAGTCAGTCCTGCACTGAACAATTGGGTAAAATACAGGGGGTATCTCTAAGATGGCCTCTGTGTGCATTTTTTAAATAAATCCAACACTGGAATCAGTGTGGGTTTATTATTCAGAGAAGTTTGATACTAAACTTCCCAGTATTCAGTGTAGCCATTATGGAGCTGTGGAGTTCGTTTTTGACAGACTCCCAGGCCATATACTCTTATGGCTACCCTGCACTTACAATGTCTAAGGTTTTGCTTAGACACTCTAGGGGCATAGTGCTCATGCACCTATGCCCTCACCTGTGGTATAGTGCTCCCTGCCTTAGGGCTGTGAGGCCTGCTAGAGGGGTGACTTACCTATGCCACAGGCAGTGTGAGGTTGGCATGGCACCCTGAAGGGAGTGCCATGTCGACTTAGCCATTTTCTCCCCACCAGCACACACAAGCTGGCAAGCAGTGTGTCTGTGCTGAGTGAGGGGTCCCTAGGGTGGCATAAGACATGCTGCAGTCCTTAGAGACCTTCCCTGGCATCAGGGCCCTTGGTACCAGGGGTACCAGTTACAAGGGACTTACCTAGGTGCCAGGGTTGTGCCAATTGTGGAAACAATGGTACATTTTAGGTGAAAGAACACAGGTGCTGGGGCCTGGTTTGCAGGGTCCCAGCACACTTCTCAGTCAAGTCAGCATCAGTATCAGGCAAAAAGTGGGGGGTAACTGCAACAAGGAGCCATTTCTTTACACTGACCTTGTATAAAATTGCTTGATTTTATTAGCCAATCGTCTAGATAAGGAAAGACATGTATGTGTTGTCTTCTTGGGTAAGCCACTATTACCGCTAGACAATTTGTACATACCCTTGGAGCTGTTGTTATGCCGAATGGCAGAACTTTGAATTGGTAATGTTTTCCTGCTATTACAAATCTGAAGTATTTTCTGTGAGCTGGATGGATGGGTATATGGAAATATGCATCCTTGAGATCTAATGCAGTCATGTAATCTTGTTTTTGTAGTAGTGGAATGACATCCTGCAGAGTTACCATGTGAAAGTGTTCTGAATGGATATTGAAAATGTCACTTACCCAGTGTACATCTGTTCGTGGCATCAGTCGCAGTAGATTCGCATGTTCTGCAATAGCTCGCCATCTGGTGTTGGGCCGGAGTGTTACAAGTTGTTTTTCTTCGAAGAAGTCTTTCGAGTCACGGGACCGAGTGACTCCTCCTTCTGTCTCCATTGCGCATGGGCGTCGACTCCATCTTCGATTGTTTTTCCCCGCAGAGGGTGAGGTAGGAGTTGAATTGTAGTAATAGTGCCCATGCAATGGAGTGACTAAGTATGCACCTATTTAAGGTTGAGATGATACATATAGAAATAATTGAAGGTAACTTCCAAACTGCTACAGGCTCCCGGGGAGGCGGGTGGGCACATGCGAATCTACTGCGACTGATGCCACGAACAGATGTACACTGGGTAAGTGACATTTTCAGTTCGATGGCATCTGTCGCTGTAGATACGCATGTTCTGCATAGACTAGTAAGCAGTTATTTCCCCAAAAGCGGTGGATCAGCCTGTAGGAGTGGAAGTAGTCTGAAATAATGTCCTTAATACGGCTTGACCTACTGTGGCTTGTTGTGCGGATAACACGTCTACACAGTAGTGCTTGGTGAATGTGTGAGGCGTAGACCATGTGGCTGCCTTACATATTTCTTGCATTGGGATGTTTCCTAGAAAGGCCATGGTAGCACCTTTCTTTCTGGTTGAGTGTGCCCTTGGTGTAATGGGCAGCTGTCGTTTAGCTTTAAGGTAGCAGATTTGGATGCATTTAACTATCCATCTGGCTATACCTTGTTTTGAAATTGGGTTTCCTGCGTGAGGTTTTTGAAATGCAATAAAGAGTTGTTTAGTCTTTCTGATGTTTTTTGTTCTGTCAATGTAATACATTAATGCTCTTTTGACATCTAATGTATGTAGTGCCCTTTCAGCTACGGTATCTGGCTGTGGAAAGAACACTGGAAGTTCCACTGTTTGATTTAGATGGAACGGTGAAATAACCTTTGGCAAAAATTTAGGATTGGTCCTTAGGACGACTTTATTTTTGTGTAGTTGTATAAAAGGTTCCTGTATAGTAAACGCCTGAATCTCGCTTACTCTTCTCAGGGAAGTAATGGCGATGAGAAATGCCACCTTCCAGGTTAGGAACTGTATGTCGCAGGAGTGCATGGGTTCAAAAGGTGGACCCATAAGTCTAGTTAGGACAACATTTAGGTTCCATGAAGGAACAGGTGGTGTTCTTGGTGGTATAATTCTCCTAAGGCCCTCCATGAATGCTTTAATGACTGGTATTTTATATAGGGAAGTTGAATAGGTAGTCTGCAGGTATGCAGATATTGCTGCAAGGTGAATCTTAATGGAAGAGAAAGCTAGGTTAGATTTTTGTAAGTGAAGCAAGTAACCCACTACATGTTCTGGAGTTGTGTGTAATGGTTGTATTTGATTAATATGGCAGTAGCAAACAAACCTCTTCCATTTACTTGCATAGCAGTGCCTGGTGGATGGCCTTCTTGCTTGTTTTATGACTTCCATACATTCTTGGGTAAGTTGTAAGTGCCCGAATTCTAGGATTTCAGGAGCCAGATTGCTAGATTCAGCGATGCTGGATCTGGGTGTCTGATCTTTTGGTTGTGCTGTGTCAACAGATCTGGCCTGTTGGGCAATTTGATGCAGGGTACCACTGATAGGTCTAGCAGCGTTGTGTACCAGGGTTGCCTTGCCCAAGTTGGTGCTATCAATATGAGTTTGAGTTTGCTTTGACTGAGTTTGTTTACCAGGTAAGGAAGGAGAGGGAGAGGAGGAAAAGCGTAAGCAAATATCCCTGACCAGTTCATCCATAGGGCATTGCCTTGGGATTGTTTGTGTGGGTACCTGGATGCGAAGTTTTGGCATTTTGCGTTCTCCCTTGTCGCAAACAAGTCTATCTGAGGTGTTCCCTAGAGTTTGAAATAAGTGTTCAGAATTTGGGGGTGAATTTCCCATTCGTGGACCTGTTGGTGATCTCGAGAGAGATTGTCTGCGAGTTGATTTTGTATCCCTGGTATAAACTGTGCAATTAGGCGAATTTGGTTGTGAATTGCCCAATGCCAAATTTTTTGTGCTAGCAGGCTTAACTGCGTGGAGTGCGTCCCTCCCTGCTTGTTTAGATAATACATTGTTGTCATGTTGTCTGTTTTGACGAGAATGTATTTGTGAACTATTATTGGTTGGAAAGCTTTTAGTGCTTGAAAAACTGCTAGCAGTTCTAGGTGATTGATATGCAGTTTTGTTTGATGTACGTTCCATTGTCCTTGTATGCTGTGTTGATTGAGGTGTGCTCCCCACCCTGTCATGGAAGCATCTGTTGTTATTACGTATTGTGGCACTGGGTCTTGGAAAGGCCGCCCCTTGTTTAAATTTATGTTGTTCCACCACAGAAGCGAGAGGTAAGTTTGGCGGTCTATTAACACCAGATCTAGAAGGTGACCCTGTGCTTGAGACCACTGTGATGCTAGGCATTGTTGTAAGGGCCTCATGTGCAGTCTTGCGTTTGGGACAATGGCTATGCATGATGACATCATGCCTAGGAGTTGTAATACCATCTTTGCCTGTATCTTTTGTGTTGGATACATGCGTTGTATGATGGTGTTGAAATTTTGAATTCTTTGTGGACTTGGAGTGGCTACTCCCTTTGATGTGTCTATTATAGCTCCCAGGTATTGTTGTACCTTGCGTGGCAGAATTTTGGATTTTGTGAAATTGACGGTGAACCCGAGTTTGAAGAGGGTTTGTATGATCTGATTTGTGTGATTTGAGCACTGTATGAACGAATGGGCCTTGATTAGCCAGTCGTCCAAATATGGGAACACATGTATTTGCTGCCTTCTTATGTGTGCAGCGACTACCGCTAGACATTTGGTAAAGACTCTTGGTGCGGTTGTTAATCCGAAAGGCAGTACCTTGAATTGGTAATGTATTCCTTTGAATACAAACCTTAGGTATTTCCTGTGAGATGGGTGTATTGGTATATGGAAATAAGCATCCTTGAGGTCTAAAGTTGCCATGTAGTCGTGTAGTTTTAGCAATGGCAATACTTCTTGTAGTGTGACCATGTGGAAGTGGTCTGATTTGATGAAAGTGTTCACTACTCTGAGGTCTAGGATTGGTCTCAGCGTTTTGTCCTTCTTTGGTATCAGAAAGTACAGTGAGTAAACTCCTGTGTTTATTTGTGTGTTTGGCACTAATTCGATTGCATTCTTTTGCAATAGTGCCTGCACTTCTATCTCCAGGAGATTGGAAAGGTGTGTTGTTAAATTTTGTGCTTTTGGTGGTATGTTTGGAGGGAATTGTAGAAATTCTATGCAATAACCATGTTGGATAATTGCTAGAACCCAAGTGTCTGTAGTGATTTCCTCCCATGCTTTGTAGTAATGACCTATTCTTCCCCCCACTGGTGTTGTGTGGAGGGGGTGAGTGACATGTGAGTCATTGTTTAGTAGTAGGGGTTTTGGGGCTTTGAAATCTCCCTCTATTTCTAGGGAATTGCCCTCCTCTATATTGTCCCCGAAAACCTCCTCTATACTGTCCCTGGTAAGTGGACGGTGTTGCTTGTGAGGTGCTGGCTTGTGTGCTTTGACCCCGAAACCCCCCTCGAAAGGGCGTTTTACGGAATGTGCTGTAATTCCCTCTGCTCTGCGGGGAGTAGAGTGCGCCCATGGCTTTGGCAGTGTCCGTATCTTTTTTGAGTTTCTCAATCGCTGTGTCCACTTCTGGACCGAACAGTTCTTTTTCATTAAAAGGCATATTGAGAACTGCTTGTTGAATCTCTGGTTTAAATCCAGACGTTCGGAGCCATGCATGCCGTCTGATAGTTACAGATGTATTAATTGTCCGTGCAGCTGTATCTGCAGCGTCCATGGAGGAACGTATCTGGTTGTTGGAGATGGTCTGTCCCTCCTCAACCACTTGTTTCGCCCTATTTTGGAAGTCCTTGGGCAGATGTTCAATGAGATGTTGCATCTCGTCCCAGTGGGCTCTGTCATAGCGCGCAAGTAGTGCCTGGGAGTTCGCGATGCGCCACTGGTTTGCAGCTTGTGCTGCGACTCTTTTACCAGCTGCATCGAACTTGCGGCTTTCTTTATCTGGGGGTGGTGCATCTCCAGATGTGTGAGAGTTGGCCCTTTTCCTAGCTGCTCCTACAACAACAGAGTCTGGTGGCAGCTGTGTAGTGATGAAAACCGGGTCCGTAGGAGGCGGCTTATACTTCTTTTCCACCCGTGGTGTGATTGCCCTACTTTTGACCGGCTCCTTAAATATGTCTTTTGCGTGCCGGAGCATACCAGGGAGCATAGGCAGGCTTTGGTAGGAGCTGTGGGTGGAGGAGAGTGTGTTGAACAAGAAATCATCCTCGACCTGTTCTGAGTGGAGGCTTACGTTATGAAATTGTGCTGCTCTAGCCACCACCTGAGAGTACGCGGTGCTGTCTTCTGGTGGAGATGGCTTTGTAGGGTAGGCCTCCGGGCTGTTATCTGACACTGGGGCGTCGTATAGGTCCCATGCGTCCTGATCTTGGTCACCCTGGCTCATGGTGGTGTGAGCTGGGGAGTGAGATGGAGTTTGTGCTGGTGAAACGTTAATCACGGGCGGAGGAGAGGGTGGTGGTGTAATTCTTTTAACCACTTTTGGTTGTGGTGCTTGTTCCGTCTGGAACTCCAACCTTCTCTTTCTCCTAATGGGGGGAAGGGTGCTTATTTTTCCTGTCCCCTGCTGAATGAAGATACGCTTTTGCGTATGGTCCACATCAGTTGCTTGTAGCTCTTCCTCAAACCTATGCTTTTGCATTTGGGAGGTTAGCGAGTGCTCTTCTGTATAAGAGCCTGAAGCTGGGTCGCTTGCAGTTTGTTTCGGCGTTGAAACTTTGTCTGCGTGTTTTTTCGGCTCCGAGGTGACTTTTTTCCTTTTCGGGGCCGAAACCTCTCGGCGTCGATCTGTTTCGGTGCCGCTGTCTCGGCGTCGAGCCGTGTCCACACCGGTATCTCGGTGTCGAGGCTTGTCTCCAGCACTCTCTCGGTCCCGAGAAGGCTGCGTGCCGGTGTCTCGACCGGAGTCGGACGATCTCGGCACTGTTTTGGCCTTTTTCGGTGCCGACGGTCGGTCACCGAATTTATGGGTCGAGCCATGGCCTGGTGGCAGTGGCGTCCCCTGGGCCTTGTAAATGTTTCTCTGTGTGTTTTTCGACGTCTTACTCACGGTTCGTGTATCGTCGAATCCTTCGGAGTCTGAGTCTTGGATCGAGAAGGTACCTTCTTCTTCCTGTTCCTCGAACTCCCGTTGGGCTGTCGGTGCGGACGCCATTTGAAGTCTTCTGGCTCGACGGTCTCGGAGTGTTTTTCGGGACCGGAACGCACGACAGGCCTCGCAGGTGTCTTCGCTGTGCTCAGGTGACAGGCACAGGTTGCAGACCAAGTGTTGGTCTGTGTAGGGGTATTTATTGTGGCATTTGGGGCAGAAACGAAACGGGGTCCGTTCCATCGGCGTTCTTCAGCACGCGGTCGGGCCGACCAGGCCCCGACGGAGGATCGAAAAACTACCCCGAAGGGCACCGGAGCTCTTCGATCTTCGATGCGGTGTGGAATCTAAGTACGCCGATCCCGAACGCAACAATACCGACGAAAATCTTCCGAAATTAGCTAATTTTCTGTTCCGAAACTCGGAGCGACAGGAACACGTCCGAACCCGATGGCGGAAAAAAAACAATCGAAGATGGAGTCGACGCCCATGCGCAATGGAGACAAAAGGAGGAGTCACTCGGTCCCGTGACTCGAAAGACTTCTTCGAAGAAAAACAACTTGTAACACTCCGGCCCAACACCAGATGGCGAGCTATTGCAGAACATGCGTATCTACAGCGACAGATGCCATCGAACATAGATTTAGGGATCTGAGGTCTAGGATGGGTCTGAGAGTGCCATCCTTTTTGGATCTGAGGAGGTATAGGGAGTATACTCCTGTTCCTTGTTGAGAATGTGGAACCAATTCTATTGCCTGTTTTAGCAGCAGCGATTGTACCTCTTGTTGTAATAGAACATTGTGTTCTGGGAACAATTTGTGATAATGTGGAGTAATGTTTGGAGGGGTAGAAATCAACTCTAGGCAAAAGCCATTGCGGATAATTCACAATACTCATTGGTCTGTAGTGATATTTTGCCATTGGGAGTGGAATTGTTGCAGTCTGCCCCCCACAGGAGATGTGTGGGGTTGAGGGATGGTTAATAAGTCACTGTTTAAATGGGGTAGTGGCTTGTTTTGAGGCTTGGAATGTGCCTCTGGTTCTAAAGTGTTGGCATCTATAAGAACCTCTAAATCCCCCTCTTTGGTACTGCTGTTGTTGCCCTGGTTTTGCCTGGGAGGTAAAAGCCTCTGGATTGTGGCTTGAATCCTCCTCTAAATTGTTACCTACAAAAGGAGCCTCTGTAAGGTGTTGTATACAAGGTACCAATTGCTTTGGCAGTGTCTGAATCCTTCCTGAGTTTTTCTATGGCAGTGTCAACCTCAGGGCCAAACAGGTGTTTTTTTTTTACTGAAAGCCATATTCAGCAGTGCCTGCTGTATTTCTGGCTTGAAACCAGAGGAACGTAACCATGCGTGTCTGCGTAGGGTGACAGCAGTATTTGCGCTTCTAGCTGCTGTATTTGCAGCATCAAGGACAGATCGTATCTGATTGTTACTTATGGCCAGACCCTCCTCAACAATCTGTTGTGCTCTTTTTTGGTGTTCTTTTGGCAGGTGTTGTAGGAGTTCCTGCATCTTGTCGTAGTGGGCTCTATCATACCTTGCCGGCAAAGCTTGAGAGTTGGCAAATCGCCATTGGTTCCCAGCTTGTGTCGCTACCCTCTTGCCAACAGCATCAAATTTCCTACTCTCTTTGCCAGAGGGAGGAACATCCCGTGACGACTGGCTATTATCCCTCTTCCTGACGGCACTCACAACCACTGAGTCTGCGGGTACTTGGTGGGTAATGTAAGCAGGGTCTATAGGTGCAGGTTTAAATTTTTTGTCAATGAGTGGTGTTAAAACCCTAGCTTTGACTGGCTCACTGAATATCTCATCCACATGCTTAATCATGCCAGGCAGCATTGGGAGGCACTGATATTGAGTGCGTGGATGATAAGGTGTTTAAAAGAAAATCCTCTTCTAAAGGTTCAGTGTGCATAAGCACCCCATGGTATGCTGCTGCTCTAGAAATAATCTGTGTGTATGCAGTAGCGTCTTCTGGTGGAGAAGGTTTTGAAGGGTATAAGTCCGGATCATTGGCAGGAATAGGATCTGGATCATAGATATCCCAAGGATTAACTGTATCATCATGAGAATATTGTGAATGAGTCGGTGAAGACAAAAGTGGTGGGCTAGTGGGTGGTGGTGAAAAAGAAAGTTGTGGTGAATGAGGGGGAGAAGTATGGATAGGTAATGGCTTCTCCTTCAGTTTGTAAATCTTTGCTGGTGGTGAAGTAGTATCTAAATGTTCTTGGAAAGCCAACTTTCTCTTGGTGTGTAAAGAAAGTGCAGTAATTATTCTGCCAGTCTCCTTATGGATATGAATCCTTGATTGTCTCTCATGCAAGATTTCAAGGATGGGTTGAATCACTGTGTCCTCAGAAACATGATCTGATGGTCTATATGACTGTTCAAGTGATTTTGAGCTCTGCTTAAGATGGCTCAAAAGTCTTTGTTCTTCCGAATAAGAAGACTTTTTCGGCTCCGAAGATTATGTTTTTTTCTGTACCGAAAAAACAGCCGGTTGTCCGCCTCCGAAGCAGGACGTTGAAGCTTCGACTCCAAGAGTTGGGAGGCAGACTCGGTTTAAAAGTTGAGCTTTTGACGGATTTGTATGACTCTAGTATCGACAGAGGTGTGGCCTTTTTCGATGCCGAACCCGAAGGTCGGTCGACGAGAATCTTTTTTCAGGTCGAACGATGGCTCTCTGGCAGTGGTGCACCCAAGGCCTTCGAGGACTTTTTATGAGTGGGTGTAGGTGCAGTCGTAGTCACGTGCTGACCAGCAGCGATGAGTCTATCTTCCTCCGTGGTGTCGATATGTTCGGTACTTTGACACCATTTCCAGCCTCCTGCCTCGCCGATCACGAAGGGTATTTTTTGGATCGAAAAGATCAACAGGCCTTGCAATCCTCTTCTTTGTGATTGGGGGAAAGACACAGATTACATACAAGGTGTTGGTCTGTGTATGGAAATTTCACATGGCATCGGGGACAAAATCGAAATGGAGTCCAATTCATCAGACTTCGACGTGGTAGGCCTGAATAGGACAAAATTTAGTTTTATCGGTACTGTTGGTTCGAGTCTAGGTGGAAACGCGATCGAAACAATATCAGCAGTGAAAGAAGTTTCCTAAAGTTTCCGATTCAAAATCTCAGAGCGAGAGGAAACGCGTCCGAACCCAACAGCGGAAAGAAAACAATCTAACGGAGTTGATGCCCACGCATAGTATGACCGAGAGAAGTCACTCGATCCTGTGACTCCAAAAAGACTTCTTCGAAGAAAAACAACTTGTAACACTCTGAGCCCAACATTAGATGGTGGAATAATGCATAGCATGTGTATCAGTGTATCTTGCAAGCCAAATCTGAGGACCCACCCAAGAGAGAGATCCTAAATAGCCCTGAAAGGGGGGGGATTGGTCACCTAACCAGGTAAGCACCTATCAGGAGGGGGCTCTGACGTCACCTGCCTGGCCACTCAGATGCTCCCAGAGTTCCATGCTAATCTCGGAAACAAGATGGCAGAACCCAGGGGCACTCTAGACACCACCCCTGGGGTGGTGATGAACAGGGGAGTTGTCACTCCCTTTTTCATTGTCCAGTTTCGTGCCAGAGCAGGGGCTGCGGGTCCCTGAACGGGTGTGGACAGGATTATGCACAGTGGGCACCAAATGTGCCCTTCAAAGCAAACCAGTGGCTTGCAGAGGCTACCCCTCCCAAGCCAGTCACACCTATTTCCAAAAGGAGAGGGTGTTACCTCCATCTCAAAGGAAATCCTTTGTTCTGCCTTCCTGGGCTAGTTCAAATCAAGCAGCAGGAGGAGGGCAGAAACCTGTCTGGGGGGTGGCAGCAGCTGGGCTTCCCTGAAAACATTGTAAGATCTGGTGGCAGCAATGCTGGGGGCCCTTTAAGAAGCCCCCAGAGTGCATGGAATCATACTTTCAACAGTACTGGGGTACGATTCTGATGTTTGATACCAAACATGCCCAGGTTCGGAGTTACCATTATGTAGCTGGACATAGGTAGTGACCTATTTATAGTACATGTGTAAAATGGCATCCCCTCACTCACAAAATCCAGGAAAATTGATCTGGAGTTTGTGGGGGCACCTCTGCTAGTGCAGGGGTGCCCTCACACACAGGTACCTGCACCCTGCCCTCTGGGCCGACCGGGCCCACCATAGGGGTGACTTATAGTGACCTGGTGTAGTGACCTGTAGTGACCTGTAGTGAAAACTGGTGCATGAACGTATGTTACACAGGCTGCAATGGCAGGCTCGCAGAACCCTTTGCATGGGCTCCCTAAGGATGGCAGAATAACTGCTTCAGCCCATAGGGATCTCCTGGAACCCCAATGCCCTGGGTACCTAGGTACCATATACTAGGGACTTACATGGGGGGACCAGTATGCCATTTGTGGGAAGCAAAAAGTACAATTTAGAGGAGAGAGCAAAACTACTGGGGTCCTGGTTAGCAGGAACCCAATAGACACAGTCAAACAGACAACATGCAGAAAATGGGGGTAACCATGCCAAGAAAGAGGGTACTTTCTCTTCTCAGGGTAGACTTTCCAATGGATTAAGTTGATCCTTGCTCCCAAAAACATCTTCTCTTGTACTGGTTTTGCAGATGATTTCTCCATATTTATTGAGAATCCCAATGTGAATACTGTCTTCATCAATTTCTGTCTGTGATCTTTGCATTTTGTATGCCATTTTTGATCTTATAAGCCAGTTGTCCAAGTAAGGATAAGTGTGAATGCCTTGTCTTCACAAATGCACCGCCATTACTGCAAGGAACCTTCTGAAAATCCTTGATGCTCACTTCATTCCAAAGGCTAGAACCTTGAACTGGTAATGCTCTTTGTTTACCAGAAATCTGAGGTTTTTCTTGTGTTTTGCATTCATTGGAGTGCGCAAGTAGGAGTCTTTCAAATCTAAGGTCGCCATGTAATCTCTCATCTGTAGTTGAGGTATAACTTCCCGTAAAGTTGTCATTTTGAATTTCTGTGTTTTTATAAATTTGTTTATAAATCTTAGGTATAGAATAGGTCGTGGAGATCGAACTACTTTTGGAATTAGAAAATATTTTGAGTAGTTTCCTTTGTCGATTGCTAATTTTGGAACCCGTTCTATTGCATCTTTCTACAGTAACTTTTCCACCTCCTTGATTAGCCTGGCTGCTTCTTCTTCTTTTGAAAGAGTGCTCGTCCTTGGTCTTTCTGGTGTTGATGCTTTTACCAACTCTATGTAATATCTAAATTTTATGAAGCTTAAAATCCCTTTCTCTGATGTAATCTTTCACCACTTGTATGAAGCTGGCTCTCTATATAGTAAAGTGCACTGTGCAGAGAGTCCAGTGAATCCCCAGAGGTTTGCATAGGCAGGAATAGATAGGTCTAGTGCACTTTGTGTGCCAACGTGGGCAAGACGTTAGGCTAATCAAGGAGTCCTGATAAGCATTTGTTGTACTCATAGAGGCAATAAATGAGATACCCACTCAAACAAGAAATCAGAGACTAATTTAGAAAAATAACAGTTGCTCTAATATATGCTTGAACCAAAGAACTTTGTCATAAGGTAAGCAGTTTTTATATTAAAAATAGTTTGCGGTTTCAAAAACTCGGCAGTGCAATTTTCAGAGTCTTCAGTGTTAACCTATACGAGGAAAACAAGAATGCAGTTTCACTGGTAAGTACATGACTTACAATCCTAGTCCTCAGGATTTTAGACTAGCAGTAGAGAAGGTTCAGGGTGGCACCAAGAGTGTACCCACAGTGGCGAATGAGTGTAGAGGTCAAAGTCAGAGTCGGTACCCAATGTTAATCAATGAAGACCCTCATCTGCACAGGAGTGGCCAGGTGCAGAGTGCCAAACACAGCGCTGTTGTAAGGACTCTTATATCTCTACAAGACTGACGGATTAAGGAAAGCAGCACCTCTGATTGCAGGAGATGGTCACTCCCACAACGTTGGCTGTTGTCGGTGGAACCCTTCCAGCTTTCTATCAGCATCTCACCAAAACACAAACAGTAAAGGCGATTTCAGGGAAACTAGTGGTGGAATATGTCTTACCCTTTTCTCTCGTTAGAAAGGAGTCTCTTACACACACAGGCAAGAAAGAAGATGCAGAAAAGTTTTCAATATATTTATCAAAAAGACTGCAATCTATGATAAAATGCATGAGCTGGAATGATTAGGATGATGACGTAGACAAAATCAGGATTGGGAGAAAAAGCAATGTAAAGATGAACAATTCCAACATTTTGCAATAAGCATGAATATACAAATTACTCCCTAAAGCATATTGCCTACCCTAAAGCGCAGGGTATGATAAACCTAATCTGTCCGAGCCATGTCTATGAGAAGCGCCCATAAACCTGTTCCCTTATAACAAGGTCGGCCTCCAGTCACCTGATATTGATGCTGACTTGATTGAAAGTGTGGTGGGGCTCTGCTAACCAGGCCCCAGCACCAGTGTTGCCAATGTGGGAGCTCTTAAGGTACTTACCTGCAACTTGAATCTTGTGGTTATAAGAATAAATTAAGAAATATATTTTTACAGTATAAAAACCATTAGTCTGTAGTTAAGTCATTGAGTTTGTGCTTCTTCTATTTCCTGTATGTGTACAACAAATGCTTAGCACTACCCTCTGATAAGCCTAACTGTTCGACCACACTATCACAAAGTTTTAAAACAGCTTATTGCCAATATTTGAAAAACTGTATAGCTTATCGATTTCAAATACATTATTGTTGATACATGTGTGAAATACGAATCTATTGAAGTACTTATCTGCAAATTGAATCTTGTGGTTCTAAAAATAAATTAAGAAAATATATTTTTGCTATTTAAAAACCGGTTGTCTAAAGTTAAGTCAGTGTGTGTGCTTCTTCTATTGTTTGTGTGTGTACAACAAATGCTTTGCACTACCCTCTGATAAGCCTAACTGCTCGACCACACTACCACAAAAGAGAGGATTAGTATTATCTATTTTAGCCTCTGTTAAGCCTCTGGGGAACCCCAGGACTCTAGGCACACTATATTTCACTTTGATATAGTTTATACAGAGCCAGCTTCCTATAGTGCCCACACTATGAGGGAGGGTTTACCAATACAAGATGTTTGATACCAAACATCTCTATTGTCATTAAAGCCATCATGAAGCTGGGTAACTTGGACTGACCAGTGTCCAGCACATGTACTTAAAATGGCTTCACTGGTCACTTACTATGTCTGAGAATTGACAAAGGCAGGTATGCCCTCACATGTAATATAATGTACCCAGCCTTTAGAGCTGGAAGGCCTGATAGAGGGGTGACTTACATATATTGCATGCAGTGCAAAGGGGACACGGAACACAGGCTGTGTGTTGTGTCATGTTTTCATTTTAGTTTTTCACCAAGAAACACAGCCTACGAAAGCAGCACTGTGTGCACTTAGTGAGGGGGTGCCTAAAGGTGGCACAATTCGTACTGCAGTCCTCAGGGGCCTTCCTTTAGTACCCCATGCTCTAGGTACCAGGGGTATCATTTACTAGTGACTAAGTGATAGCTAGAAGTTTGCCCATTGGGAAAACAACTGAACAGTTTTAAGGAAAGATCTGGCACTGGGGATCTGTTTAGCAGGGGCCAAGTGCACGTCCAGTCGAAATTGCACCAGAAACCAGGCAAAAAGGGTGTGTGGGGGAGGGTGACCATGTCAAAAGAGGCACTCTCTTACACCACTCCTGAAGAAAGTTCCTTTTCTTCCTCCTACTGTTGTTTTGGGAAGGAAAGGGTCTTCTTTGTTTTCCTCCCTCTGAGATGTGGTTTGAGGATGTTTTTGAAAAAAAAAACTTTTAAGTCTCTTATCTGAGGGGGTAGCTTCTCCTCACTGTGAAAGTCCTCTTCCACAGGTCCGGACACGAAAGGGCTGCTTTCCCCGATTGTACTGCCATCTTTGCTGCTGTTGTAACAACTGACTGGTTCCCTGGAATACTTGGTGTTATGTGCTAGTGTGGAAGTTGCCTCTTACTGACAATGCTGTAACTCTTTGTATGCTCCCTCCAAACTGGAGTGCTCCTATGGACCTGGCAGTCTCACTGCCCTTTTTCAGTTGATTTAGAGTGTCATCCACATAGCTTCCAAAAAGATGTTAACCACTGAACAGGGCATTCAGATTGTTTGCCTGCACTTCATGCTTGAACTCCAATATTTGCAGGCATGAGTGGCACCGTAGTGAAACAGCTGTCTTCATCTGTCTGATGGATGGACTTCAGGCATGCGTAAGCAATGTTTTTGCCCTCTTCAACCAAGGCTGCTGCCCTTTTCCTGTTTTGTTATGAAAGATGTTTCATCAAATCCGCCATCTCATCCCAGTTTTGATACGCATATCTGTTCAGTAGAGCATTTGAGTTTGCAATGTGCCATTGAATCGCTGCGCTTCTTTCAAATTTCCTGCCCATAAGATTAATTTGTTTACTCTCATTGTCTGGATGGACCTGATGTTGACTGTATGTTAGCCTTCTTTCTAGCAGTAGTCACGATAATATAATTGGCCGGTATTAAACCCCTAATGCAACCTGGCTCTTAGAATGAGGACATGTATTTCTTCTCTGTCCTCTGAGTTATTGCACTGCATGAGGCTGGTTGTTTGAAGGCCTCCCTTCCTTGGTCTACAATACCTGGAAGCATGGGTAAATATTGATTTCTTGAGTGAACGGATAAAAGAGTCACTAGTAATAAACTTCCGGTGGTTTCTCCTCCTCAAGTTGCCCTCCATAGTTATCTGCTGCTATCTTTATCACCTGGTTGTACATACCTATGTTGTCTAGCTGTGATTGTTTCTGAGG
Source organism: Pleurodeles waltl (assembly GCF_031143425.1). Lineage (NCBI taxonomy): Eukaryota > Metazoa > Chordata > Amphibia > Caudata > Salamandridae > Pleurodeles > Pleurodeles waltl. Next base: position 1,027,959,502 of record NC_090439.1, on the reverse strand, counting down.
ATAACCTTCGACTCCTTCAGATAAATCTGTCTCTAAGTCATGCCACCGGGTCTCAGAATGTCTTGAACTCTCGGTGCTTGATACAGACCTGAAATGTGTTAATTTTTCCTCCTCATCACATAGGTCTTCCTCTTCTTTGGGGTGTGGTTGAGGAGTTAATGGAGGCTTGATTTCTTCGACACTCAAGTCTCCTTGCACCTTTGTTGTCGAGGGTACATTAGGTATCCGAAATTCCCTTAAGCTGACATCAAAATCTTTGCGTTTTTGTTAAAGTGCCATTTTGGTTTTGAGCCTTCTCTTTCTTTTTTAGCTTGTCTTCAACGCTGTCAGCCGACATCCTCTTCATTGTCGTTGATTGTTTCTTCGATGGTTCGGTCGCCGAGCTTCACTGCTCTGGTCGTTACTTTTCATGCTTATCCGTCGAGGCCTTTTTTTCCCATGACTGTTTTTCAACGTCTTTGTTTTTTTTCAGGGGTTTTCCCTCCTGCGGTATCCCACTCATGGGTTCCAGGGGGATCTTTAGTTCGAGTCGCAGTTATCGTTGTTGCTTTCTTCAACACTGAGGCTCCCTTGAAAGCGCACAAATCGTTTTTACGTCACTAAGCCATCTTTCTCGAGGAGGCTGTGTCTCTTACCTCGTGTTATCTTGAGTCTTTGACCCCCTGAGACTCCACTTCCACGACCTCCAGATCGTCTTCCGCGGCTTTTCTTTACGCTTCTTCTGCAGTGTTTTCCTCCTTATCACCGTCCAGCCTCAAATCTCGCAGTGATGTTTGTTGGCTTTGCAGGATATGATGCACTTGTCTCTACTTCTCTCTAACCCTCAGCATTTTCGGTGAGAAGACTGCGCAGGCGTTGCATTCCTCATTTCAATGATCCACCGGTAAGCAAAGGTTACAGAACGGGTGACTGTCTTTCTGCAAGGACTTGTGGTGGAAATTTCTGCAATACTTAGGCTGTCCTGGGATCCCCCTGTCCAACAATTTTTAGAAGACTCTGCTGCCTCTCTCGATCATCTTTGCGCTTTTATTGATCAATAACATCAAATAATCAATCAATCATGTCTGATCAATGTGTCTGGAACCCCAGAAGTCCTGCCCTGACAGAGAGAGACGCAAGGGGAGTCATCGTTTGGTGGTGGAGACACGCTGGGCTGGCATACTTTTACCTTTCTCTCCGGCATCATTGCTTCTATGCGAGCCCTCCCCTCCTTACCTGCTACTTCCAAAAGGAGTAGCGTTAGGTGGCTGTTTATATTGCACCCATTACCTTTGCTGTTTAAGTGTCCTTCCTAATCTTTTCTAGCATTTCGTCGACCTGGAGGCCGAAGAGATGTTCTCCATCAAAAGGGATATTTAGCAAGTGCTGTTGCACTTCGAGTTTGAATGTCAATATACACAGCCACGCATGCCTCAAAAGAAGAATTACATAGTTGATACCTCTTGCTGAATTGTCATCTGCATCAAGTGCACACCTAATGGTCTCATTAGAAACGTTTCCCCTCAGTGACCAGTGAAGGGAGCTGGCCTGGTGTTTGGTGAGCACCTATGGTGTTATCACCCTATACCAGGTCCAGGTATCCCCCTTTAGTGAGGTGTAGTCAGTGTCTAGGAAGCCAGGCTCTCTAGAGGTAGCAGTGGATGAGCAGCAAAGGCTTATTTAGGAGACATGCAAAGCTCATACAATACCACATAGAGTCACACAGCACTTACACACGAAAGAACCACACAGTGTTACAAAAATAAAGGTACTTCATTTTAGTGACACAAATACTAAAACACTATATAGACAATACCCTGCTAACAGGTGAGTAAACACACTATTATATACACTGTAGTTGTCAGGAACGAGCATAGAAAGTAATAGAAAACCAGTGTGGTACAGTGCACCATGCCTTAGGGCTGTAAGGCCTGCTAGAGGGGTAACTTACCTATGCCATAGGCAGTATTTTGTGTGCATGGGATCCTGAGGGGGATGCCACGTCGAGTTTGCCTTTTTTTCCCCACCAACATACACAATCTACAATGGCAGTGTGCATGTGTTAGGTGAAGGGTCCTTTAGGGGGCCACAAACCATTCTGCAGCCCTTCGGGACCTTCCCTGGTCACAGGGCCCTTGGTATCACTGGTATCTTTTACAAGGGGCTTATCTGTGTGCCTGGGGTGTGCCAATTGTGGAAACAATGGTACATTTTTAGTGAAAGAACACTGGTGCTTGGGCCTGGTTAGCAGGGACCCAACACACTTCTCAGTCAAGTCAGAATCAATATCAGGCAAAAAGTGGGGGGTAACTGCAAAAGGGAGCCACTTTCCTACAAGATTCCTTCTTGCTTCTGGATGCAGACTGAAGTCTTGCCGCCCTCAGACGATGTACAGCCGGGGAAATGTTGCAGTTGCTGGAAGGAGCCAAGGAAACAATGTTGCAGAGCGAAGTCATCGCAAGAGCTGCAGATTGTAGGTTCCTATGAAGTCCAGTTGCGGTTCCAGTGGCCAGAAGTCGAAAGTAAACTTTGCAGAGGAGTCCTGATGGAATCTTGCACATCGAATCTGAGGACCCACCCAAGAGGGAGACCCTAAACAGCCCTGGAAGGCAGACTGGTCACCTAACAAGGTGACCATCTACCTGGTAGGGGCTGTGACATCATCTGCCTGACCTGGCCACTCAGATGCTCCCAGAGACCTCATCCCACCTTGGATTCAAGATGGCAGAATCAGGTGGCCACCTGGAGGAGCTCTGGCATAACCCCTTGGGTGGTGATGGACAGGGGAGTGGTCACTCACCATTCCATTATCCAGTTTCGCGCCATAGCAGGGACTGGAGGTCTCTGAAGCAGTGCAGACTGGTTTATGCAAGGAAGGCACAAAATGTGCCCTTCAAATCATACCAGTGGCTTGGGGAGGCTACCCCTCTAAATCCATGTAACCTGTCTGTAGGATGGCAGCAGCGCGGGCTGCCCGGGAAAACCCTTCAAACTGGTAGGAGCAAGGTTGGGGTTCCTTTAAGGAGCTCCCAGAATGCATGGAATCATACAACCAATACTGGCAACAGTAGTGGGGTATGATTCTGACATGTTTGATACCAAACATGCTCATGTTCGGAGTTACCGTTATGCAGCTGGACATAGGTAGTGACCTAAGGCCAGTACATGGGTAAAATGGCTTCCCCGCACTCACGAAGTCCAGGAAAATGAAGCTGGAGTTCGTGGGGGCATCTCTGCTCATGCACGGGAGACCTCACTCACAGTTACTCGCACTCTGCCCTCTGGGCTAGGAGGGCCTGTCATAGGGGTAACTTACAGTGACCTGAGTGAAAAGGGTGCATGCATCCTTTCATGCACGCTGCAATGGCAGGTCTGCAGACACATTTTGCATGGGCTCCCATGGTGCCCCAATGCCCTGGGTACCTAGGTACCATATATAAGAGACTTATATGGGGGCACCAGTTTGCCAATTGTGGGGTGTAAAAGGTTAGGGACAACCAAATTCAGAGGGAGAGAGCACTGTTGCCGGGGTCCTGGTGAGGATCCCAGTAAACACAGTCAAAACACACTGACATCAGGTAAAAAGTGCGGGTAACCATACCATGCATGGTAACACTTGCGTGGCTCCAGTCGCGTTGTTAAGGCCATTTCCCCTGCATTGCAGATCACACTGTCCAGACAACAGTGCTTAAAGAACATATGGCGGGACACCCATGTAGCAACCTGGCAAGTGTTTAGGACAGGGACTCCATGTGCAAAAGTAGTGGTAGCAGCTTTGGCCCTGGTGAATGAGCATGGAGTCTATCCAGGAGCTGCTTTTTAGCTGGTGCAAAGCAGATCTTAATGTAGAGCAAGATCCAGCAGGAGATGGTTCCCTTATACACAAGCTTCCCTTCTTTAGCTCCAGCGAACCCCACAAAGAACTGACCATCCACCAGGTAATCTTTGGTATGACCTTTGTAAAAGGTAGGGGCTGTTACATCACCTGCCTGACCTGGCCACTCAGATGCTCCCAGAGACCTCTTCCCACCTTGGATTCAAGATGGCAGAATCAGGTGGCCACCTGGAGGAGCTCTGGCATAACCCCCTGGGTGGTGATGGACAGGGGAGTTCAGCTTTCTCGTAGGGCCCATGCGGAGTCTCTCCTCCTCCCTAAAGGGGTGAGTCGGACCATAAAATGCTGGCAGGGTGATAGTCTGACAGAAGGGGAAAACCATCACAACTTTGGCATCCTTTCTGCCAAGAGTCTACAAAAACAGTTTGTTTGGGAAGAAGATGGTGTATAACATAGCTGTGCTGATGTTACAGCAACGAGGAATAAGGTCTTTAGATGAGGAGCCACAAGGGGCAGCTGTGAAGCAGAAATGGAGTGCACACCAGAAAGGCGAGGACCAAATTAACATCCCACTGTGGCATGACAAAGGGAGAAAGTGGAAAACTTAAGCCATTAAAAAAAAGATATAACAGGAGACCTGAACAAAAGAGGGCTGATTCAGCAACAAAAATCCCAAAAAGCTGAAAGGTATGTTTTAATTGTGCCTAAGGCAAGGGACAAAACAAAGTGTCATATAATTTGGCCTGCAGGGTGTAAATCGGACACGTTCCGCACCAAACCACATATTTGTCCCAAAAACAGACATATACCGTTTTTGTGGCGAGGTGCCTGGCTACCAAAATGACCTCAATGACTTCCAGAGGAAGGTCCAACGTGTTCAGCTATTGCCTCTCAATCTCCAGTCAGAGGTTAAGATTGCAAAGGTCCGGTACAGAACCTTGCCCTGCTCCTGCAACAGTGGGTCATCCTGAAGAGGCAATCTGACGGGAAGACAGGAGTATGGATACCATACTTTTGCACCCAATCCAAGGGCACCAGGCTGACTTGAACTTGGTCAGTCCTGATCTTCATCAGTATTCAGGGCAGGTGTGATATCGGCAGAAAGGCATACAGGAGTCCAGGGTTCCACTCTAGGTGGAATGAGTCTCTGAGCGAGAGATGCAATGAAAACTCCAACATGCAGCAGTGCCAATATGTTTTCTGGGCAGTGATAAGCAGTCAGAGCTACTGTTCTTTCCATTTATGGAAGAGACCGTGCTTCACCTCCAGGTGCAATTTGTGATCCGCAGGGTGCTGATGCCCGAGCTTGTCCGCCCCCACATCAATGATTTATCCGGGTGGTTCACCACCAGAAATATTCCAACCAGTTTCAGAGGGGCAAGGCCTCCTGGCATAAGGTGCATGACCCACACCCCACTAAGTTTGTTGAAATACCATGTGACAGTAATTTTGTCCGTGAGCACCTGTACCAGTCTCCCTTTGATAGACGGAAGGAAGGCTTTCAATACCAACCAGAAGACCCTCAGCTACAGTAGGGTGATGTCAAGCCAGGACTCGACAGGAGATCAGATGGCTACTACAACTCATAAGCCCCAGTCAAATACAACAAGTCGATGGAGTCCGGTGAAAGTCTCAAAGTAAAAAAAAAACTTGAAATAGCTTTTAATGCAAGAAAGTACTTTGTCACTTTTTGAGAAGAATAATCTCTACTAAGCGGGCTGCTTCTGTGGAACAAAAGGCCGGTTATTCGATGCAGGTTGATCCTATTGGAGCTTTGGGGATTTATTTTTGAAAAATGTTTAGTTTAAGACCCAATACAGAAAGGAATGTAGTTGTTTTTGGGGTTTGGTGCTGGCATGACTTCGGAGACAAGTTTTGGGGCTTTCCAGGTGTCATTTACCTTTGCTTCTGACAGGAAAGACCCCTTAGAGGTTAATTAAAATCCTGGGACCACCCCAACTGGTCATCCTTTCCGGAGAAAAGGCATTCACACTCTCAGGTCACTGTCTCTGCCCTGGGAAAAGCTTCCAACCCCCTTCCACATCTAATTCAGGCCAAGTAGTGGCTGAGCACTTGCTGGAGAGCTAATGCAAATTATTATCCAGTAGCCTCAAGCAGAGCAATGGTAACTTTCTAAAAGTTACACTTCCCATATAATTAATAGAAATCCAACTTCACCATTCAATTGTAGTTTTAATTAACTATAAAAAAATCAGTCTACAACTGGTATTTAACTTCCCATGACATAGGTACATTTGTGCACCACTTTAGTGCACCATATGTTATTTGAATACACACTGGGGTAACTGGATAGCAATTTCCCAATGTTAGAGCTCACAACTGACAGCAAATGAGCCCCCCCACTCAAAAAAAAAAAAAAAAAAAAAAAACCTGGGGCTGACCTTTTTAAAAAAGATCCAGTATGCAACAGTGATGAAATACTATGGGTGTAATTTGAGATGAATAAAAATGTGAAAGAAAGCAACACCAGTTTGTGTGATCACGTGCTTAACAGGATTGTTCAGGAAAACCTCAAAGTACAACTTAGACCGGTCCTTTGAAGAGGAGAAAGAAACTATAAGTGCTAAATACTGCGAAGAGCAGTTGTAAAAAATGTAAGAGAATAAAGCTCACGTTATTAAGACATGCTATGGAACCGATTGAAGGTGTTCCCTACCACAATATATAAGCTAATAAAAACCCAGTTTTGCAAACATTAAACCCAGAGATGCTACGAAACCGAATCAATATTGAAGAAATTCAGAATAGAAAAAAAGTTATTGGTAGCACTGAATATAGAAAAGGTTTGTTTACCTGTAATTTTGTTAAGCCGTGCCCTCTTTGCTTGAAATGAACTCCCATCATTAGTTTTTCGCTTAACAGATATTGAAGCGTCGGTCTGTGGCAATGTAATCTTTGGAACATCTACTACAGGAACATCTATGTTTAATGAAGACAAAAAAGGGTAATTAGAAAAAAATAATGTCTTAGTGTCACACTGTTAATACTTTTGCAGAACTATAAAGTACGAAACCACCAAGCAATCCTATTAAATAGTTCCTCAGCTGAATCCCTTTATGGGTTAGGAGCATCTGATAGTTACCATATCCAAACAACATTACTGATGCAACACAAAGGAACTGTATTGGATCTTGAGTAATATGAGCAAGGAGATGGGCTTTGGAGCAACGTTTTCATGTTCTGTTTGAGGTCTTAGAAGAGAAGTAAAATGAGAAATATTTAGCTGGGACAGAGTAACAGGTGTGCAGAAAGAATATAATGTTGGGGTGTTGTGGGCAAAAAGCTATGGGTGGAGTTTAGGTGACAAAAAATATGAGTAGTAGGCAGAGATTGGTGATAGAAGGTTGTTCATGGAAACTTTGCATAAATGATACTTAGTGGGTTGGTTTTTCTTTTATTCATGAAGGTCTGCACTTGTCAGGATGGAAATTTCCCATGCATAGCTCAAAAAAGTGTGCTTCCCTGGCCTCTTATTTCATTGCTGTTAATGACATACATACATACATGTTACATACAAATCAGGACTAACCTTCTAGCAGAATTATGAACACTAACTCTTTTGGAGCTTTTATGTACAAGGCTCACTCAGGCCCTAGAGAAAAATGAATTACTTACTTGTAAATCCAGTAACCCAGTGTTGGTATTTTCAATGATTCACATGACTGATTCATTTTGGCTGGGAATTCCTGGTAACCTTATAAATACCAGCAAACAGTGTTAAAATGCCCATAGGCCTCCTCAACAATAGTGTTGTTCAGTAGCATATTGTAGGAACATGCAACTGTAGGCATGGTTGCCCCCCAATTGTTGCCTAATGTTGATGCAAACTTTGACTGAAAGTGTGCTGGGACTCTGCTAACCAGGCTCCAGCACCAGTATTCTTTACCTAAAAAGGTACCTTTGTTTCCACAATTGGGGCATTCCTGTCACAGAGGTGAGTCCCTTGTAAAAGGTACCCATGGTACCAAGGGCCCTGTGGCCAGGGAAGGTCTCTATGGGCTGTAGCAAGCATTATGCCACCCTGGGGGACCTCTCACTCAGGCCATGCACGCTGCCATGCAGCTTTTGTGTGCTACTGGGGAGAAAAAGGCAAAGTCGACATGGCACCCCTCTCAGGGTGCCATGCCCCCAAAATCACTGCCTGTGGAATAGGTAAGTCACCCCTCTAGCAGGTCTTACAGCCCTAAGGCAGGGTGCACTATACCACAAGTGAGGGCAAAGCTAGATGAACACTATCCCCCTACAGTGTCTAAGTCGATTCTTAGACACTGTAAGAGCAGGGTAGCCATACTGAGTATATATGGTCTGAGAGTTTGTCATTACGAACTCCACAGCCCCATGATGGCTACACTGAATACTGGGAAGTTTGGTATAAAACTTCTCAGCACAATAAACCCACACTGATGCCAGTGTGGGATTTATTGAAAGATGCACACAGAGGGCATCTTAGAGATGCCCTCTGTAGGTCAGCCAGCCTGGTAGTATAGGACTGACCAGTCTGTGCCAGCCTACCACTTCCAGACCAGTTTCTGACCACATGGGTTGAGTGCCTTTGTGCACTCTGTGGTCAGAAACAAAGCCTGTCCTGGGTGGAGGACCTTCACATCTCCCCCTGCAAGAACTGTAACACCTGACAGTAAGCCTCAAAGGTTCAGGCCTGGTCTTACAGTGCCCCAGGGCACTCCAGCCAGTGGAGATGCATGCCCTCCGGACGAGCCCCCATTGTAGCCACTCTCAGGGACAGTAGCCATTGGCTAATGCCCTCTGACACGAACACACCCATACATTTAGTATTTAGGGGCGACCCTGAACCCCGCTCTTCAGATTCCTGATGACCTCAAGAAAGGACTGCTGAGCTGAAAAACCCCGCAGAGAAGAGAAGGAGACAACAGCCGACTCGGCCCAGCCCTACCGGCCCGTCTCCAGCTTCATAAAGCTGCAGAAGAAGCAGCAAACCATTCTGCAGAACCAGCGAGACCTGAAAAGCCTCCAGGGAACTGCCTGCATCACAGAGAACCAAGAAACCCCCGTGGTCAGCGGACCTCTCCAAGAAGAGAAGGAAAGCATCTTTAAAGGGACTCTCATCTCACTCCAGAAGCATGAGTCCAATCTACTCTGCACCGGACGCCCCCGGCCCACGTCCAGACAAACCAACTAGCCAGTGAGGATCCCCAGGCGTTTCAGACGACATGTCCACCATGGGCTGACCCCTCTACACACCAACACCTGCAGAGAGAATCCCGAGGAACCCCATTGACTGCTACTGCCCGGGACGAAGATATCCATCGCCTGGAGAAGCACTGCACCTGCAGCCTCCAGGCCTGAGAGAAACCAACCACTGATGAAGCAACGACCAGCAAACGGCCCTTACCCTTGCCAAGTCGGTGGCTTGCCTGAAAAGCCTCAGTGTGTCTTGCCTGCAGTGCCTGAGTGACCCCCAGGTCCCCCACCATAGAGCTCTAATGAGAACCCGATGCTCTGTTCGCACACTGCGCCTGGCCGCCCCTGTGCCACTGAGGATGTGGCTCCTGTGCCTATTTGGGGCCCCTCCAGTACTCCTTCAAACCCCCCTTGTCTTCCCTCTGACAACACGGGTACATACCTGCAAGTAGACCAGAACCAGAGTACCTCCTGTCTCCATAGGCACCCACATTATTTTGGCTCCTGTTTCACATGTGCACCTAACCGGCCCGGTTTTGCTGGTGCTGGGTGTTAGGGGTTACCTTGAACCCCCACCGGTGGGCTACCTACGTCCTGGAGACTGAGTCTGTAAGTCGATTACTAACTCCAAAACTGTACTGTACTTACCTTCCCCAGGAACTTTTGAAAATTACAGTGTACACTTTTAAAATAGCTTTTTGACATTTTAAAAAAAACTGTGATTATTTATTCCTTTCAAAGTTCTAAGTATTACTATGCAAAGTACCTTTCATTTAATGTACTTACCTGCTAAATGAATCTTGTGGTTCTAGAGATACATTTCCAAAAGCTATTTTTCTACATAAAAACCTACTGGTCTGGAGTTGAGTCGTTGAGTGTGTGTTTTCACTTATTGCTTGTGTGTGTAATGCTTAACACTACCCTCTGATAAGCCTAACTGCTCAACCACACTACCACAAATAAAGTATTAATATTATCTATTATAGCCCCAGCACACACTCAGTCGCGTCAGCATCAATATCAGGAAAAAGTGTGGGAGGTTTACTGCAACAAGGAGCCATTTTCCTACAGACAGTTACAAATCCCCAAGAGCAGCAGTCAGGGTGAACTGCATACTATCTCCTACCTTTGCTATCAATAGGGGAACTTTTGAGGGTTGTACAATGTCACTGCTACTGTTAGCTCTCTACATGGAGCCTTTTGCAGCCAGGGTGCGACTCAACAGGGACATTAAGGGCCTGAGACTGGGCGGCAGAGAGCACAAGCTGGCGCTTTATGCTGATGATGTAATGATCGTACAGGCAGATCCCAAGACCTCCCTACTCCAACTGACGGGCATTGGAGAGGTTCAAGAAGACAGCGGGATTTAAAAATAACCACATGAAATCTAGCATCATTAACATTACGCTACCCAAAGTCGACCAGACCTACCTGGAACGATGCTTCCTGTTTGCGTGGGCGCCTCAAGGAGTCACTTACTTAGGCCTCCAGATACTTCCAATGCTGGGGCACACGATAGATAGCAACTATACCAGGCTCTTGCAGGGGAGCATTTCTTTCCCTGCTCCTTAGATTCCACTGTAGAAGGGGCACAGCACATGTGCGAGAGGAGTGCCAATTTCCCTTATTCGAAGTTGGCTCATTGTTCTCTGCCAGGCCGCTCCTACCTTTGCCCCAAATTCCTGTCTGTGTCTAATTGACAAAAGATGTCCAGGTTAAGGCTGTGTGGCTCCAATAAACAAAAAGACCCGAGCTTGTTCAAACCAGCTTAGGAGACACCACAAATTGTTCACGTCCATGGGCATGGCAGTAGTCCTGGAGCAACTTTCAATGTTTGGACTACATGTGTCAGTTGCCAAAAACAATATTAAACACAGCTCTTTCTTCACGTTAGCTTCTTCTGACATTAAAATGCACGTTGAGGATTTCAGGCTTAATGACAAGGGTGAACACTGGCCCTCAATAACAAGGAGCACAAGAAACTAGGCAACAATCTGAAGGACTTTTGAGGAGATATGAGATCAAACCATAAGCACTTCTGGACAACTTGCTGCAAGACTCTAAACAATGACACTGAAACCAGTGAAACTGTAACGGATCACTGAGCACAGCAGTGTATGTACCCATTTCCTTCTACTTCACACCAACTAAATCACTATAAGGAGAACTGCTTTAACACTATAGAACAATTCTAAAAGTAGTATTCCTTGATGACCCATTGTGTTGGTGATAGTGGTGAGCATAGCTGCCTTCTCATGATGAACCACTAATGAATAGTCCTGATTTGGTCAAGTTCTCTGTTGAAAACCATCTCAGATAAACAAGGAGATAAGTGAAGCAGAAAAATGATTAATAGGTCAGACTCCCCCATGCAGGTATCCTGGTCACAAAATTGGGAAAAATGAGGAACTGATGACAGTAAGCTACATACTGAGATTGTAGAGACGCCTTTGATATATTAAGGTGACAATGCAGCTTTTCCACTTTGTTAGACTGCATGCCTATATTGATTTCCTTTCATTTTATTTCCACCCTCAAAAAAAGTGGGGGAAGCGGGGAAAAGTTTCCAGCCAGAGGAGGCTTGACATATTTGAACCACATTTTAAATTGTTTAACCTGTTTCTGTTATTCAATATGCACGCTTTTCTTGTGACCCTTTCTGAAGCACTTAATATGTTTTAAATCGGTCTACTGTCAATTGAGAAGGGTTACTAACATCCACTTAATCCAGAACCTATCTGGGCAATACAGCAATGGTAGACAAAGGAGTTTTAAAGGACAGCCTACATGGGAAAAAACGTTTACCTCCAATTCAATTTACGCAAACTCTGGGAACTTTGACTTGCAAAGAAAAGTAGAAAATATGCCTTTTCATAAGCATTTATTTTCATTTTTTAAGACACTATTACTCTCCAATGCGAAAGTGTTGTGATTCAGAACAAGGACAAAAATATTCAGTGGTTATGAATATTATTGAGAACACATAGTGGAGTAAAACATTATTCCTTAGCCTTTGCTGATAATAAATGTATTCTATACCTTTCTTTGGGCAAATAAACCACAACATAATGCACCATGTAAGGAATCATTTAGATCTCCATTTATTGTTTTATAAACTTAAACATTTTGAGTTAGTATATTTAATTTCAATGTGTGTACAACATTTCTACTCTAGAATCACTTGTTTTAACCTATTGTGTTTCATGGTATTTATTTAGTTCAATACTTATCACATGCTACCACCTTTCTATGGTTTTGAAGCATTGCAGATCATGGTTTTGAAACACTGCAGATCAACAACAACCTAAACAAGTCTACTCATTCCCGCAGCTCCAACTGCTTGCAAATATGAAAGTAAATATTTGATATATTCTAAATTCAAGCTAGTATGAAAGCATGTAAAATGTGTTCTTATTTATGTTTCTTGCACTCAATGCACCATCTTAATTTAATGGAAGTCATACCCATAATTCCTCTGGACGTGGACTCCTCTTCTTTCTTCAAAACGTCCTCTAAAGTTTTAGAAACACTGGTTTGCTCTTTCGGCAAAGCAACTTTCAAACTTTTCTTTTCCTCTTTGTCTTTATTGCTGTTTGCACTGGTCCTAGGCTTACCCCCAGCTTTACCTTTGAGGGCTACTGCTGCAGCTGCAGCTTTAACCAGTGCTATCCAATCCTGAAAATAATGGGAAATATATATAATAAAAGGAAAATAATCAATTATTTTATTTCATAATCAAATCAAAATTACAAGTTTCACAAAAAAATTAACAGTACTCTGTAACAAAGTATGTATTACTGACTGTACACTATTTTGTTATATACCAAACTGTAAGTACTATTATTATTTGTGAATGTTTGCTCATTTCACCTCCCCACTCTGCTACTTTGTTTCAATCTGAAATCGCACCCTTCTTATTCTCGGTTTGTCTTCTCTATCTGGTCTCTCTTGTACGTACTTCACACCATTCTCCACGGTGCTATCTCCCCTGTGGTTTTGTACTTCCATGCGCTGTTGTGGATGTCTCAGTGTGCTTTTCCTCTGCTTCTTTATTGTCCTCTCCCTTGTGCCCTAACTCACCCATGCTGTGTTCCACTAGCGCAGCCCCACCAACATGCTTCTCCATAGCTCCTCTTAACATCAGTCATTCTGTTCTTTTTTTTATTTATAGTTAATAAATATATTTTTGTATGTCAAACAAAAATGTACTGCCGGCCCGCCGAAACATAGTGTTGTACACTTGATATTTCTCTATTTTTTGACCAATCTAAGTACATTTCCCATTTTATATTGGTCAATAAAAAAAAATAAAAATAAAAAATGGCATTCGCTTCATTCTGCAGGCATAAGGGAGCATGTGTCCACCTATATAATGATATGACCGCCGACAAAAGCTTTTTTTGTTGATTTTTTATTTCAAAGACAGCACCAGTACTGCTTTTAACTAATGAGCGGCTAAGACAATTGCCTATGATAGTAAGCCCCAAATGCGAAAGCTATTTGCATTCTCAATGCTTGCTAAGATTTTCTCTTGATGCTTCCAATTTTGCTCAATTTGCTAGTTCTTGTGGTGCTTTATGAATCCAGTAGTTTTTGTTGAAAGTTCATCTGAATACAGAAGTGCTATACTTATCATACATATTTACTGCAGAACGGGTTTGGGATGGTTCTTCTTTCAAACGTCTTTACTAGGCTACTCTACAGACTTTCTGCAGAGTGATGTCCTTACCGCAAGGTAGGTTCCCTCAACAGAGGCACGAAGAGGTGTGAACTTACTGCACTTGGCTGACATCAGCCCAAACCAAAGTGTACTCAAGGAACGTAAAAGTCTGGGTCTCACCTAAAGATTCTCCTTAGGCTTACACAACAAAATCTGTAGACTCACCCCTCATGACTACCATCGACGAAAGAGGAGTGCATCAGGAAGTCTAATCAGAAATCACTGGATAATACAATCTTCAATGAATTTCTAAAGGGAGCCCTGTCACTATCCTTCTCACTTTAATGTCTACATCTTCACCCTCAAACTCAGGAAAAGGACAAGACACCACCGGTGAAGATGTCCTCTGCCTCCACTATAAAGTGCTTCAAAGCCTCATCAGGAGTAGCAAACGCTATATAAATGCAGTTACAATAGACAAGATTAACACTAAAGAATAAATTCAACTCAAGGGCATGATTCATTAAAAGAAAGAAAACAAAAAAAAAATCAGAGTTGATGCAAGACTGTTTGGCTCTGTGGAGGGTGCACAGATAAGTTCACTATGCACCATACAATTACCGAGGCACAATCTCAAAACCAGGCATGCACAAGAATATATTTTGTAATATACACTACAACACCTATACAGAACTTGTGCGGATAGGTTTCATAATGCTATGAAGACCATCATGGCTGGGATTAGCAGATTATGACCACCCCCGACCTAGCAAGGGATAGATCCATAAAGCAATCAAAAGATATATGCTTTAATAGGTCAAAAAAGTCAGTAAGCAGTTGAGACTCTGCACATCATAATAAGCATAGAATTATGATCATGTGCATCACAAACAAGACATCTCAGCAATGCGCTCTATCTTCTGTGGATTTTCTGCAGCCTTCCACAGTACCATTCACAGTCCCACCTCCCTTGTGGAAACAACTATGCAGCTATGGGAAAGAGATCGGTCACTGGGGACCTGGTTAGCAGGAACCCAGTGCACTTTCAGTCGAAATCACATCAGATTGCATGTCAAAAAAAAGAGAATCCCTACATGACCTCCTCCAGGATGAAAATGGATGAAAGGCCCTTTGATAAGAGAAAGAACCTGGAAAGGCCACCTGCATTGGCATGGTCAGTCCCAGGTCTGTGTTCCACTGTAAAGTCCATTCTCTGTAGGGAGAGGGACCACCTTAACACTTTGGGGTTTTCACCTTTCACATGCATTCGCCATCTGAAAAGCCTGTGGTTAATTTGAACAAGGAAGACAGACACAAAAAAGTATAGCCTTTTTCAGGGACCACACCACAGCAAAGACTTCCCTCTCAATGGTACTCCAAAACTACTCTCTGGGAAGTAACATCCTCCTAATGAAAGCAACAGGTTGGTCATGGCCATCATCACTGTCCCATGCTCAGAGTAATCTGTCTGCACTATGAACTGCTTGGTATAATCTGAATCTTTTGGAACAGGTGCTGAGCACATTGCTTCTTTCAGAGTGTCTGTATGAGGCTGGCTCAGTTTATGGTGTACACCTATGGTGTGGCATGCTATACTGAGTCCAAACAACCCTAAGCGATAGCGTTTTCGGTGTATGCATCATTCCATGCAGGCTGCAATGGCAATATCAGCAGCACAAAAAGATGATGGAAGGAGTGCTGAAACTTTTCAAACACTCACCTCAGTCATAGATCTGGGTTTAATCCATCATTCTTTTGCTCACCATGCCACCCCAGTTGGACCCAGTCATATGCAAATCAGTCTTGACCCTGTTCCCCAAAGGAACACTCCAGCCCGAACTGCCAGGTCAGGTCCTCCTTGGACCGGAAAAAATCATCTTGGGACCTGTTTCAGGGTATCACCCTTAATCAGTCAGGCTAGCTTGAATCCAGTGAAAAAGTGAGCACAGGACCCACGTCTGGGCATATCCTTTCCCCCACTTAGGGCAATTTTTAGCAACACAAAAGGATGATGGACAGACTGCTGAAACTTTTCAAACACTCACCCCAAGCCAAGATCTGGGTTTAATCCATCATTCTTTTGCTCACCATGCCAACCCAGTTAGGCCTGTAGACACAGTTTGCATGGGCCCCCATGGGTGGCTCAAAACATGCTGCAGCCAATGGGAGGCTCCTGGTGTACCAATGCCCTGGGTACTTAAGTACCATATACTAGGGACCTACATGGGTGCACCAGTATGCCAATTGTGGGTTTCAAAGTTGACCAGCAACCAAATTTAGAGGTGAGAGCACAGGCACCCTGGTCCTGGTTAGTAGGATCCCAGTGCACTACAGCCTAAACACACTGACGGCAAGCAAAAAGTGGGGTAACTATGTGAGAAAGATGCTATTTTCATACAGTGTCAACGGCCTTTTGACAGCTCACTGTCCAGTTAACTTCCTTTAGCATCTTTTCGCAGGTCAGTTCTGTGAAAGGTGCCACAATGGTGCCATAGCCTTTCACAAACACCCTAAAGTACCCAGTCAAGCCAATGAATGTCCTGACTTGGGTCTGGGTGGTTGGAGCTATTCAGTCCAGAATTGTCTGGATCTTGGCCTTCACCTACAAGGTGACCCATCTATACAACCTAGCCCTGCTCTGTCTGGCACTTGCTTGCCTTGACAGTGAGGCCTGCACTTTTCAGAATCTATAGAACCTTGCCAAGGTTGATCAGGTAATCCTGCCAGGTAGAGCTAAAGATGGCAATATCATCAAGATATGCTGCACTAAAGCCTTCTAATCCAGCAAGGACTTTATTCACCAACCTTTGGAAAGTGGCAGGGACATTCTTCAATCCAAAGGACAGAACAGTAAACCGATAATGCCCATCAGGAGTGAAGAATGGCGATTTTTCTCTTGCTCCAGGGGTCAGACCTATTTGCCAGTACCCTGATGTAAGAACAAAATTACTGAGATATTTGGCTGCCCGTAACCTGCCTATCAGTTCAACAGCCCTAGAAATTGGGTGTGCGTTTGTTTTGGTCACAGCATTGATGCTCCTATAGTCCACACAAAAAGTAATTTCTTTCTTTCCACCCTGGGAATAAGGCTTGGGGACTAAGGCAATTGGGCTGGCCCATGGGTTCTCAGAGTGTTCATTGACTCCCTATTCCAACATCTTGTTTATTTCAGCATCTATGCTCTCTTTGACATGATCAGACTGTCTGTAGATTTTGTTCTTCACAGGTAAGCTATCCCCAGTGTCCACACCATGAGTACACCAGGTAGTCTGACCAGAAGTCACAAAGGGAAGAGCTTAGCATTCTGATGCAAGACTTGCTTGCAGGCAGTCTGCTGTTGGTCAGTGAGGGTGTCTGAAAAGACCACTTTTTCAACTGAGCCATCTTTGAGGCTGCTGGAGAGGAGATCAGGGAACGGTTCGCTCTCAGCTTCCTGTCCCTCATCAGTGTCCATGAGCGTGGTCAAATCAGCTCTGTCATGACAGAGTTTGAGGTGCTTGACATGGATAAGCCTTTTTGGGGTCCTGCAAGAGCCAAAGTCCACCAAGTAGGTGACTGACCCTTTTCTTTCTAGAATAGGGTAGGGTGCACTTCATGTGTCCTGGAGGGACCTAGGACCTAAGGCCCCAAAACCCAGACCTTCTGCCCAGGGCAAACTCCACCAGTTCAGCCTTTTGGTCATGCCAGAGCTTCTGGAGCTCTTGACCGGGCTCAAGGTATTTTGAAGCTTTTTCCAAGTATTCAGTCATTTAAGAGCAAAGGCCAAGCACACAGCCTACAATATCTTGCTTGGGTTCTCTGAGAGGTCTCTCGCATCCCTCCTTCAGAAGACAAAGTGGTCCCCTCATAGGATGCCCAAACAGAAGTTCAAAGAGGAAAAACCTACTCCCTTCTGTGGCACTTCCCTGTAAGGGAAAAGCACACATGGAAGTAAGACATCCCATCACTTTCTGAGTTTTTCAGAAAGTCCACCAATCATACATTTCAATGTCTTGCTTAATCTCTCAACAAGGTCATTGGTTTGTGGTGATGTGGGGTAGTGAACTTATAGGTCACACCACATTCAGCCCACATGTTTCAGTAGCCAGACATGAAGTTTGTGACTCTGTCTGACACCATCTCCTTTGGAAAGCCTACTCTGGTAAAGATACCAATGAGGGTCCCAGCTACTGCAGGGGCAGTAGTAGTCCTCATGGGAATTGCCTCAAGATACCTGCTTTCATGATTCGCTACAACCAGCATAAATCGGTTTCCTGATGCTGTTGGAGGGTCTGGGGGACCAACAATGTCAATTCCTACCCTCTCAAAGGGAACTCCAATCACTGGAAGTGGAATTAATGGTGCCTTTGGGTGGCTACCTGTCTTGCCACTGGCCTGATGTGTGGCACAGGAGTTACAAACCTCCTTCACCTTCTGGGACATGCCTGGGCAGAAGAGGGGGTTCACTAACCTACTCCAAGCTTTATCCTGGCCAAGATGCCCAGCCAAGGGGGATATCATTGGCCAAAGTGAGGAGAAGCTCTCTAAACTGCCGAGGCACTACCACTCTCCTAGTGGTACCAGTTTTGGGAGTCTTTTGGCTCAGTGAAAAGGAGTCCCTCTCCCCCCAATAGGACCTTTGGGAACCACTGCTATCTCCCCTTTCCTGATCAGCAGCTTTTTGTGTCAGGCCTTCAAGATTGGGGCAGGTCCTTGGTCCCTGGCACTGATCTTCCATAGAGGGTCCCCATGGGCCTAAGAGTTCTGCCTGGTAAGGCCCAAGCTCATAGGGCTCAGTTGCCTCTGGGGCTGACAGGTCCTATTCCCTGAGGAGAGGGGAACTGGTATCGGTTTAGAAGCAGCACTTTTTCTTGGTAGGTTGAGTCCTTATTTTAGACTCCAACTCTACCTTTTCACCCTGGGATTTGCAATGTGCTCGTTTTCACACACACCCATTCATGTATACCCAGCATAGCTGCATGGGTCTTTCTTTCTACCTCAGCCGTTGCCGATCATTGCCACGCAAACATTGTAAAGGGATTTCAGGTGATAACACCACCTTCTTTTGGCCTGTAACCCCTCCCCATTCTAAGGATACCACTGACATTGGATGTTCCTTAGCCTTATTATAAGCAATTAGGACTGTATATGTCTCACCACTTAAGTATTGGTCTGAGGATACCAGTTGCTCAGTCAACATGGTGACACTGGTACCTGTGTCTCTCAGGGCTTCAACCCTAACCTTATCGATATGTGGCTGTTGTCTCTGTCTCTCCAGATTATTGGGCAGCTACATCCACCCCACACTCTTAGACTAGAGTTGCCTAAGTGGGTTCACTAACATGGTCAGGACCCACCTGGTAATCCATCTAGAGACTTGTCACTGCATTTACTGCAGGTGTGCTAGAGGCAGTCTTTTTGTGGGGACAGGTAGGGTCTCCAGCTCGGTGTCCAAAAGCCTAGCGGGCAATCCACCACGCCTTTTTTGGATCCCAGTTTTTACTTTTGTACCCATCCTTGGATTGGGAAGAGTCTCGGGCATACCCTCCAGAGAAGATTTTAGGAGGCCTTTAGAAGACTCTGTTTTTATCCTCGGACTGATCACCGTCTTTCCCTTGGGAGGGCTTTTTGGCCTCTTTCTTATTCCCCCCACCCCCACCCCCACTCCAGGTGTAGCTTTGGTCACCCTTGTTTTGACCCAGTGGTCTGCCTTCTTTTTCAACTCCTTAGGAAAAAGTGGACCTAGGTATACCAAGTACATAACAGATGCACTTTCATAATTAAATTATGAACCCCTTCATATTCATGCACATTGTTACATTTTAGCCAGCCACCTAGTGTTTTTACTGTGAAGTCTACAAAATCTACCCAGGTCTGAATCTTGTTTTTTCCAGTTTCTCTGAATGTGATCCTGGATTCTTCAGTGGGGAGTACAAAGCCCAAAACCAGGGTATCCTTCATGGGGTCACAAGACTCACCATTGTCCTCATTCAATGTCAGAAGTCTATCCCTACATTTACCAGAGAACAGTTCCCAAAGGAGAGAGTCCAAAAACTTCTGGCTGACCTTCCTGGCTCTACATGTTCACTCAAAGGCTGTGAACCATTTGATTATATCATCACCTTCGGAGTATTTAGGGACAAACTCTTTGGGAATTTTAGGGTCAAAGGTTTCCTACACAGTTATAAGTTTGCTGCCACCAGAGTTAGGTCCTAGGCCCATGTCCGCTCTTTCTTTTTCTATAGCTAAGAGTTTAGCCTCTAAGGCTAACCTTTTGGCTAGCTTCTGACGATCTGCATCTTCAGAATCTAAATCTTCTGACACACTACTAGTAGTATACTCAGTGGCGGTACTGTCTGAGGGGATAGAAATGGAGTACCCAAGGACAATTTTCGCATTCCTCTGTGGAATTACTTATCAACCAAGTGGTTCAGTCCATGTCAAGTCATGCATCCCACTGCTGCCACCAATGTAGGAAACTGGCCTTTTATGTAGTATGTAAATACCATGGGAAGGATCCAGGGATTCCCTGATGAGTGGACAGGGCTTTTTATGCAATCCTAAAGTGCTCTATTTAGGGGTAGTGTGGTTGAGCAGCCTTAGGTTTAATATAGAGGAGTCCAAGACATCTACAAATACACGTAATAGTCAATAAATGAGACAACTCAAAAAGGAGATCCACCCTAATTAATAAAAATAGCAAATATCTTTATATGTGTTTAGGCATTAGAAAAAAGTAATTCTGGTAAGTACATTTTTAAATAGGAATTATTTTCTCTGTAAAAAGTGGACACTGCAATTTTTGAGTTCTGCAATGTTAACATATGGGAGGAAAAACAGGTTCTGCAAACCAGTACTAAGCAGTGACTTACAGGACCAATCTTCTGCAGTTAATGTAAGTATGGGGGCAAGGTCCAAGGCAGCACCAACTGGTTACTTCGGGAGGCAATGGGTCATCCGGGTGCAGAGGTCGTTTTTCAGCGCTGGGAGCCCAATGTTATCCTTTGGGGGAAAACGTGCTGCATTTGGGCATTTCACAGCAACTTAACCAATCTCCTGGACCTAAGATAGGAATGGGGCAAGGTCCAAGGCAGCACCAACAGGTCACTTCAGGAGGCACGGGGGACTCTGGGGCAGAGGTGCTTTTCAACAAGTTGGCAAAGGCCTTGTGATGCTTGGGGATGGGGCACCTTTGATCCTCTTCTCCAAGGCCCAGGTGCAACATATGCAGGGGTGTCCTTAGGTGTCAGATTTTTCCTTCCCGGAGCAGTTTCGGTTGAGGGGGCCTGCATGGAGTGGTTGCAGGTGACAACGGGGAGTCCAGGAGGGGTGAAACCACAATGGACTCGCGCTCTGGATGGCTGGGGAACCTTGTGGCTCACTTCAACTCAGGCCGGAGGGGACAGGTGCAATAGTGGCTTCGATTGTCACATTTTGGTGGTTCTAGAGACCTCGGAGTCTTCTCTTCTGGAGATTCTTTAGAACAGGTCCCCTATTCACAGAAGGTTTTGAGTCTTTTATGAAGACAGGCAGTCCTCCCATGTTTCTGGAGTCAACAGCTGCAGGACGAGACAACTTTGGTGCAGTTCTCGACAAGAGATGCAAACAGGTTGATGGGGCCGGTGCCAGGTCAGTTGCTGCTTCTCTCCTCTTCTAATTTTGCGGCTTTTCCGTGTCCTCTCTTCTTAGGTTGTCAGGACCTGCTTCTCTGGTTCCAGGGGATGGAGTAGTAGCCACTGGACTAACCCTTGAGGTCACAATGCTCGCTATATGAACACTTCCTGTGGGAAAATAGCATTACCCTCTCCCAGAATTCCTAAATATGCCATCACCAAGGTGGCTACTTCTGAAAAATAATGTCCACCTCACTGTAGCCCACCTTAGGGGCGTTACTAGCCTGGAGTGGCACGCTTATCTAACTAGCTATTTTTCCCACCTGTCCAGGGATGCTAAAGGTTTTGCCAAATGGGTAAACAACTGTGCAGTTTTGGGATCTGGTTAACAGGAACCCAGTGCATTTTCTGTCAAAATCACATCAGATACCAGACAAAAGGTGGGGGAGTAACCATGTCAAAAAGAGGCACTTTCCTACATGGAACTTGCCTTTTGCCCCTTCTAGAAATTTCTTGATATTTGGCAAGTTGAAAAAACTTCTTACCAAGCCTCACATGAATACCACCACCATTGGGTTGTGTATGGTAAGTGAGACATGAAAAGTCACCATCTAGCAAATGGCTGAGGTATCTAATCACTATAGCACAGTCTTACATTCCATCCTGCTGCAGCAGTGTAAGATTCTGCACTATTTAGCAGTGTAGCATTTTCTTGCTGTAGACGTTCTGGCTTCTCTTAGGACTCAATGACTCTCTGTAGAAGCCATAGGTGCCCAAACTCTAGGTCTTCAGGAACCATGCTGCTAAGCTAAGGGTTACTGGTTCCAGTGACATACCTAGACCCATTGAATTGTTAACAGGTCCCGGTGAGTTGACAGTCTCATCACTATGATTTATGTCACTTCCACCAGATCTCAGAACACTGTTTTTCTGGCTCACTGTGGTGCAATCAAGATTAGTGACAGGTATGCATCTGTCTGACAGTAGCGAGACAGGGAAAAAAGTAACTTTCCCTGACCAGTCTGTGGAGAGGGTATTCCTCGGAAACTGTTGGTGCGGGTGCGTGGATGTAGAGTTTTGGTATTTTGTGTCCCGTATTGCAAACAGATCTCAGATTTGCCTAATTTCTGAAAACTTTCCTCCACTATCTGTTGGTTTGGTCCCACTTTTGTAAGGCACTTGCTCATCTACTTAGCCTGCTTGCGTGTTGTGCATTTCTAGTAGATCGACGGCTGGTAGTGTTCTACTTCTCTGAATGACCCACTTCCATATTTCCTGAGCTAGTTGGGACACTGCATGCAGCGTTCCGACCACCCCCATTTATTGAGGTAAAACACTGTTGTTGTGTTTGGGGTGTACTGAACCTTTAGCCCTCTGATTTATGACAAAGGCCTTTAGGGCCAAGATGACCATCTTCAGCTGCAGTTTGTTTAAATGTTCCACTGCTTCTTCTGGGCTCCACGGACACTTGATATTTAGTCCAGAGGCCCCTGGTGTTTCGTTTCCCCATGGTGCCTCCCTACACTGCGTGGCATGTGTCTGTGGTGATAGTTAGTGAGGGAGCTTTTTTTTTTTTTAAACAGTCCACCTCCTGAGATGTTCTCCGTTTTCCACCACTGTGTCTCCTTTTGTAACTCTCAATGAAAATCATCGGATCCTCCCAACTCAAGGTTACCCGTGACCACTGAAAATGTAAGCACTGATGTGTAACCTTCCATGAGTATAAGAGGAAAGAGAGGTATGTAAGATACCACTCTAAGGAAATGACCCTTTAGGTCAAGCAAGGCAGCGCATAAGCGCTGCTTTTCTGATGTGTTGGTATGTATCTTGGTTTTTAACCATGCCCACCGCACCCCCATCACCATCACTCGTTCATGGGCTTGCCTTTCAAAAATCCTTTGTTTTCTTTGGTAACTGCTTTAAGTTTGTCCCTCCTTAGGGCGGTTTTGTTACTGCCTTGGTCATCAACCCGGTTACATGGCTAATTGCACTTTTGCCGATAACTTTGACTGCGAGCAAACTTTTTCCCTTTTGTCTCTCTTGTCACGCTCACGATGGCGCTTTGAATCAGCTTGCTTATGTTAACTGTTTTACTTTTTATTTTCAGGTTGTGTGGCAAGAAAAGTCTAGTTAGGAATTTACAAAGCTAATAGCTCTACTTCGAGCAAATGCGAGACCCTTTGTATTGCAAATGCTTGTTTTATATGGTCACCCACAAGTTTTTAGACTGATGCTGCTGATTTTTCTACTCAGAGTGCAGTGAGGCCTGCTAAACAGACCTCAGTGCCAATGCCTTGACCCTAAAACGTATATGTTGAATTGCCTTATATCCAATTGGCACAAACTAACTCACCTGGAAGTCCTCAGTATGGTACCAAGAGTACTTGCAAGTTAGAGGTTTGTCCTAGGGAATGCAGCACTGGTTGTGCCACCCTGGGTGTCACACAGGCAAAATGAGTCTCCCAGTCCGTCACTGCAGACTGGAAGAGTAGTTTCACACTCCTAGCCCAACTTTACCATTCAAAGAAATGGCAGAGCCAAGCCTCCAGCTACAATCTGTTTAAGTCACCCACATGGCAGGCCTACCAAACCCTAAGTCAAGGTGCAGCACATTTAATGGGCAGAACATATATTTTATGTGTTCTAGCAGTGGAAACACAAGACTGTCATTCTTACTGTGTAACAATTTGGTCACCCCATAGGCGAGTACAGAGTTAGACGCTGACCCTCCCCTGTGCTAAGTCCTGAATGGTGCAACCAAAGGTAATACTCCACAGTATTAAACTAGTTGTTATATTCACCCCAACCTGATTTTCATGCCTAAATTAATGTAGTTTGTTGTAGTGTGTAAATTTAACAAAATTGTGACTCTGTTTCCTTTAATCTCTGGTAATGATACCAGTTGCACTTGATGGGGTTGTCTCTGAGACAGCTGTCTGCCCTAAGCCTGCACTCGAAACAGGGTTAACTCCCTCCTGCAGGATGTCACAAGTGTTACGACAAAAGGTAAGCTTCAATGCAGAAGCCACCTATGAAGGGCAAATGGGAAACATCTGGGAGAATGGAAGCTCTATTGTGTAGGTAGAGAGGCTGGCATTGGGAACAAGGAAGGGTAAACCAGTTGCCAAACTGGTTTCCCAGGGGCGTGTAGCTCCCTTTGTAACCGCACTGCTGGGTTGGGCTAGTGAGCTCTGAACGCCAAGAGGTAGAGGTTCTGCCTAATTGGAAGTGGGCAGAATGGTGCATCTAGGGATAGCCAGGAGCAAAACCTCACAGGAAGTGGTCATCAAAAGGGAGGAACCAGGTAGTTCATTGGCTACCAATTGCATTCTACTCTGAAGGCATTTTCTGAGCATAAAAGGGCACCTTGCACCCTGAACTCAGATCTCAACTGGACTGTAAGAAGGACCACTGAGGGACTGCTCTGCTGCACCAAGGAAATGGCGAAGAGGTTGCACCAGCACAGACAGCACCTGCTGAACCTGGTGGATAGCAAAGGAGAAGGGACTGTGCCTGTTGTGTCCTGCTTAGGGAGAAGTCATCTTCGAAGCCTGGCCAAAGTAAGAGATTTCCAGGGTCAGTTGGCTGATCTACTGTTCACAGCACAGCATCACAACATCTGAGGAAGACTACTGGGGCAAATCGGTAGCCCAAATTTCAAGCCGCTGTTTCTCATCACAGTGCAGCATCAGAGAACGTGACCCAACACTCAAAGCAGCACTACCGGCTGCTGTACCCGGTAGAGTTGTTTGAGTGCAGCTTGGTCACCCAGGAGGTGAATTATCGTCCAAGGAAGGATTACGCTGTGATCACGATACTAGACGACTGGTAGCCCAGTGGTGACTGGACTGCTACCAAGGCTGAGAGGACTTTGAGGAACGTTCACATTTGTGGTCAGGACTGCCTCACCAAGTTTGAGGACCAAGGACTATCTGCACAGACACACCAGTTACCAAAATAGCACCAATAGCATCCTTGAGCATCTTTACAATCCTGTAAACCTTGCATCAGGACCGCGTACATAGGAACCTACAGCAAAGGGATAAAAGGGCCTGAAACTCACTGAAGACTGCTCCTACCTTTGAGATAACTGTTTCTGAAGACCTTGTTGTTCCCTAACTGGCTCTCTGCAGGAGTTGGTTGCCTAAAGTAAGCATGTTGATACTAACCTGAAGTGTTTCTTGAAAATGTTTCTATGTGTCCAATTCGTTGAACCTGCCAATAATTGTTCACGGTTAAGTAATAAATGCTTATTCACTATACCTTGTAAATACTGTATTTCAGGAACCCTCCAGTGGATCTTTTTCATTTTGATGTCTAAAAATGCATACAGATAGGATCTATTTTTATAAATTGGCATCGGAGTTCTAGAGTGCTTTGTTCTAGGAAAGTGCCTTTTTTTAAATGATTACCCCCAACTTTTTGCCTGGTATCTGATGTGATTTTGACTGAAGGTGCACTGGGTTCCTGCTAACCAGGTCCCAAGTACCAGATCTCTTTCCTTAAACTGAACAATTATTTTCCCACTTGGCAAATCGTTTAGAACCCTCTGTAAGTCCCTGGTAAATGGTACCACTGGTACCTAGGGCCCAAAGTGCCAAAGAGGGTCCTTAAGGGCTGCAGCATGAATTGTGCCACCATAAGGGGCCCCTCACCAAGCACATGACAGGCTGCCATTGCAGGCTGCGTGCCTTGTGCCGACAAAAGTGAAAATATGACATGGCACACAGCTTGTGTGCCATGTCCCCTAACACTGCATGCAATATATGCAAGTCACCCCTCTAACAGGCCTTACAGCCCTAAGGCAGGATGCATTATACTACATGTGAGGGCACATCTGCACGTGCAGGTATGCCCCTAGTATGTCTTTGAAGATTCTCAGACATAGTAAGTGACCAGGGAAGCCATTTTAAATGCATGTGCTGGACACTGGTCAATACGAGTTCCCCAGTCTCCGTCTCAACCGACATAAGTAACTTCTCTTTCCATTAGGGGTGCTGGCCTCCATGCCGCCAGATAATTTCCTGGATTTGGGCTTGTTTTTCCAAGATTATTAAATTAAGTTACATTTTTTGAGAAATCAACATTTACAGACCCTAAAGGAGATATACTTTGGTATGAAGTACTTAGTTATTATTAGTAATCTTATCTTCAGGAACTTTACAAAGCAAAGCGTACTGCACTACCTCGAGAGAATGGTAGCGCTGCTGCTGGACTGCAGAGCAGTACATATATGGGTGGGACTGAATGGGATCAAGGCTAAAGCTGTACAGTTGCGGAGGAATGTAGGTGAGAGCAGTGGGGGATAGGCGAAAAGACACCAAGGCTCAGCACTGCGGCTCCCATGAGAGTTAACAAAAGTGGGCAGACAACAGTTGTCAAAGTGAGTAAGAATTCACAAAGCAATGTCTGATATTAAGGAGAAAAGACACAGGACGGGAGATAGCAGAAAGATGTGCAATTGCAGTCAGTGAAGAGTGCATTTGTAGTGCTTTGAAACACCAGAAGTGTTGTTTGGTGTCTTGTCAATTTCTTCTTCAATTGTTTTGGCACTGTTTAAAAGCTTTACACGTGTTCCTTTGTGTAAGCCTTGCTGTTCAGAGACACATCTACCCAGGGTTCAGTTGAAGATTTGACAAACAAAACTTAAGGGTCTTAAAGGGGTCGGTGAGCGTATTACATGGTGCAGTCAAACAACCACACCATATAATACACCCCACTACCTCACATTGATCTCACGTGTATTAAGTCTGTTTTTGATCTAATTTTATTAACTATGGGCATGAAAAAGGGGGCATCCTTACCTGACCTCTGGCGTCATCAGGCATAGACTTGATATGCATTCTCTTCAAACACCGAATAACTCCATCATAAAACTGCACTGTATAAGTACCTAAAGAACAAATGGAACAACTGCTGAAGCATAGCTAGTATTTCAGGAACATATATTTTCTGAAATCATACAAACAGAAACAAGGATACACAATAAAATGTGTCTGCATATTACCAATAGTTGCATACAAAGATAGTAATAATAACAAAAAGATGGCCCATGGTCAATGGGCATTATTTTCTTCAGGTCTAAGCTATATAAAAACTCCCAATACAATACAATAAGGAAGAAGCAATACTGGTTTCATGTACAGTGAAGACATCTATAAACTCAGATAAGGAAATTCAAGAGATGTATTAAGTTAAAATAGGACTATGAGTCCGAAGCCCCCTTCAAAAAATAAAAATGTATAACAAGTTATTAAATAAAAAGAAAACAATCTCATTTTATTAATGCTGGAAAATAATGTTTGATGAGACAGCAACAAGAAGAAAATAAGTTACTTACCTGTAACTGTAGTTCTCCAGTATTGGAATCTTTCATAGATTCACATGCTCGAATCATTCCCCGTCGTCGAGATGGGAGTCCTGGTACAATTTTCACAAGTAATGTTAAAACATATTGAAGAGAAAAAGGCCCTAGGCCTCTTCAATTTCATAGTCTATCAGAGTCATTTTGTGAAAAGGACCAAACCTGATCCTCCACCAATCAGGCGACAGCACCCTTCAGAACCTCCTGAGAGAAGCTCTAGCACCTCAGATTTTCCAAGCACAAGTGCTTATATTATGTTGAATATATGTATAAATAGAAAGAAAGAGGTGAAGTGAGCTTCTCCGGGGAGGCGGGTGGGTCGCATGTGAATCTATGAAAGATTCCAATACTGGAGAACTACAGTTACAGGTAAGTAACTTATTTTCTTACTTCAGTATTGGAACTTTCATAGATTCACATGCTTGCATCAGAGTAGAAAGCAATAACTATGCACATTTTAAAATGACAACATCTTTAATAAACAAAATATCTTAAACCACAAATCCTTCTTATCATCATGCATAAATCGATGAAGTATATAAGTATACTGACATATGTCTCTATATATATATATATATATATATATATATATATATATATATATATATATATATACACACACACACATATATTTATATATACATAAATATAATTATCTACTTATCTCGAATA
Organism: Pleurodeles waltl; assembly: GCF_031143425.1. Taxonomy (NCBI): domain Eukaryota; kingdom Metazoa; phylum Chordata; class Amphibia; order Caudata; family Salamandridae; genus Pleurodeles; species Pleurodeles waltl. The sequence continues at coordinate 1,027,931,219 of NC_090439.1, read as the reverse complement.
TATATATAGAGATATACCTGTGAAGATACATGATGAAATTCGAAGAACAAAACAGTAATAGAAATCCTCAAAAGACACTACTGTCACATGATCAATGTCTGAAAACCCGCTTACTTATGGGATTATGATAGCGTTCTCTTATCCTTACATGCATTTCTGTCTTTTTTTTTTTTTTTTTTAAACAATGTGCATACCTGTTCTAGGATGGAGGGATGGAGGAGAAATGGCTCCCCTTCACCTGAAGAAATTCCTGAGAACCGGCTGGCCCACTGCTACCTCTCTGTGCGAGAGGGACTCCAAGCAGTAGTGCTTAGTGAAGGTATGACAGCTCTTCCATGTTGCTGCCCTACATGTGTCTTGTAGTGGCATTCCGGCAAACAGTGCCGCTGAGACTTTTCTCGTCGAGTGAGCATGCACAGATGACTGCAAAGGTTTGCCCGCTGCCTGATGGCAAAAGCGAATAGCAGAGGCGATCCATCTAGAAATACTCTGCTTGGATAGCGGGCACCCCTTCCTAGGAGCACTGTACGCCACAAATAGCTGATTAGAGCGCAGAAAAGATTTAGTCCTGTCCAAATAAAATTGAACGCATCTTTTCACGTCTAAAGAGTGTAAAGCCCTCTCCGCCGGAGTAGATGGATGAGGGAAAAAAGACTTGAAGACTAAAGGTTCGTTCATGTGAAAGTCTGACGGAACCTTTGGAATAAAATGCGGGTTAGTGCGCATTAATAGTCTTACTTGTTTAAGCTGCAGGAAAGGCTCTTGGATGGACAGCGCTTGCACCTCACTGATCCGCCTAGCTGATGTAAGAGCTATCAATAAGGCAATCTTCCACAACAAGTATTTGAGGGAAGCACAGTGGATCGGTTCAAATGGATGCTTCATCAGTTGTGCCAAAACAATATTCAAATTCCACGAAGGAGGTGGTGGTCTGAAAGGAGGGTAAACCCTGAAAAGCCCCTTTAGAAATCTCTTAATCAGCAGAGAAGAGAACAGCGAGGGTGTGTCATCTGAACGTCTGTATGCAGCTATAGCTGCTACATGAACTTTAATGGACGAGTGTGCTAGGCCAGATTGAGCTAACTGTAAGAGATACGGCAATATTTCTTCTGGTGGTGAGAGTAGAGGATCGATTTGACGCCGATGACACCAGGCACAGAATCTTTTCCATTTACACTGATACGTCTTGTTAGTGCTATTCACTCTGCCCTTTGACAAAATATCCCTGCAGTCCTGCGGGATGTTCAAATGCGCAAACTCTCTGTGGTGAGGAGCCATGCTGATAACCGCATTGACTGCGGATCGGGGTGCCGAACTTGGCCGTTGTTCATTGTTAGTAAATGAGGTAACGGATCCAGTGGAATATGAGGTTTGACTGACAGAATGAGGAGCTCCGTGAACCAATGTTGGCGCGGCCAGTACGAGGCTATCAATATGAGAGTGCACGGTTCTGTTTTCATCTTCGTGAGGACCCTTGGGATCAACGGAACAGGAGGAAAGGCGTAAGCAAAGATGTCTGACCAGACTATCGAAAACGCATTCCCCCAAGATCCCTTTTGGTGATGCCAACTTGCGAAGAACTGGCATTTGGCGTTGTCCTTCTTCGCAAACAGATCCACTGTTGGTGTTCCTCACTGCGAAAAAATCTGGTTCAGTACTGTCTGGTCTAGCTCCCACTCGTGGCAGTCCGATTTCTGCCTGCTGAGTGCATCTGCTGCCTTGTTGTTTATTCCCGGCAAGTGTACCGCCGATAGTGTGATGCCTTGCTGCGAGGCCCAGTTCCAGATCGCTTGGGCTTCCCTGGAGAGGGTGAGAGATCTTGTACCTCCTTGTTTGTTGAGAGAGTGCATCATAGTGGTGTTGTCCGTTCTTATCACCACTCGCGATCCTGAGATTCTTGGGAGAAACGCTTGTAAGGCGAGGTGCACTGCCCTGAGTTCTAGCCAATTGATATGCATTGATGCCAGATGGATTGGCCATTTGCCACTTATTTTCAGGTCGTGTAATACTGCGCCCCAGCCTTCCAGTGAGTCATCTGTTGTTATGGTCCACGGGGCTGGCTGTTGAAGAAACGAGAGACCGATTGACAGATGATGCTTTTGAGACCACCATTTGAGAGTTTTGATCATTATCAGAGTTATTTGTATCTGGTCTTCGAAAGTGCCTGATACTTGGAGCCACTGACGGTTTAGCTGCTCCTGCAAGGGGCGCATCTTTAGCCGACACAGAGGGATCAGAGGTATGCATGAAGACATCATGCCCAACAGTGATTTGAAGAGACGGACAGTAACCTTTCGTCTTCTCTGTATGGAACTCCCTAGGGTTAGTAATCTTTGTTGTCTCTCTAACGCGGGACATGCCATGCCGGATTCTGTGTTCAGTTTTGCTCCCAGAAAAGTAATACTGCGTACTGGTAGAGGGTTGGACTTCTCCCAGTTGATTGTGAATCCGAGATTGGTCAGTAAGGAAATGCACTTTCTTGTTGACTTGGGTGCTCCTGTGTAAGTCTTTGCCTTTATTAACCAGTCTAAGTATGGAAAAACCTGGTGCTTTCTTCTCCTGAGAAAGGCTGCGACTGGTGCTAAGCATTTGGTAAATATTCTTGGGGCTGATTTGAGTCCGAAGGGAAGGACGCGATATTGATAATGGCTCCCGGCTACGGTGAATCTCAAATACTTTCTGTGGGCAGGGTGGATGGGTATGTGGAAGTATGCGTCTTTGAGGTCTAGTGATGACATAAAATCCCTTTGATTGAGACGCAGAAGGACGTCTTGCAGGCTGATCATTCGAAACGATTGCTTTTTTAGGTATACATTTAGTTGCCTTAAATCGAGGATCGGCCTCCATTCCTTTCACTTTTTTCGAATGATGAAGAACCTGGAATAAAATCCTGTTCCTCGTTGAGCCAGAGGCACCTTCTCTATAGCTCCCTTGAGAAGCAACTTGTCGACTTCTTCTTTGAGTTGCTGAGGATATCTTGAAGGAGTCCTGCGGGGAGGGTTGGAGGGAGGTATCTGGATAAATTCTAAAGTATGGCCCGTTCCACTAATTGTAGGACCCACTTGTCTGACGTAATGGTTTGCCATTGACTGAGGAATAAGGAAATTCTCCTGCCCAGGGTGACAGGAGGAGGACTGAGCGTAGCCGGCGCCTCGAAAACATCAGGTTCTACGAGCTAAATCTTTGGCCGGGCGGGTTGAACGTCCACGGCCTGCCGGTCTACTATAGGCTGGTTGAGTCGGTTGCCTTTTGGAGTAGTATGGACGATATTGTTGTGAAGATGATGGATAGGAAGAATATCTCTGTTGTTGATATCCCCCTCTGTAAGAGGGTTGGCCACGCCCCCTAGGACGAAAGGACGATCTTCGATATTGCAGGGTCCCTAATGACCTTGCCAAGTCCGTTTTGATTGACTGTAGGGCTTCGTCCACATGTTTCCCAAATAGCGCTTGGCCATCAAAGGGTAAGTCTAGGATTTTATTCTGGACTTCTGGGTGAAATGAGGTGGCTTTAAGCCAGCCCTGTCTTCTTAATACAGCAGCACCTGCAAGCTGTCTGAAAGCAGTGGTCGCTATATCCATTGCACAGTCTATAAGCTCTGCAGACGTGTGTTGACCTTCTTGTACAGTCTTATTTGCCTCTGATTTTACGTCTTCTGGCAGTTGATTCATAAAAGTTGGCAGCTCTAAGCACTAGGCGGGCCATAGACGAAAATCTTTTCCCTATGTTATCTAGCCGCCTACCCTCCTTGTCTGGGGGTGCGGAAATCGGGGCAGAAGGATTTTTTGATCTTCTTTGAGCTGCCTGAGCTACTACTGAATCCGGAGGAGGATGTCCTGTCAAGCATGTTGGTGCATCATCAGGAGCTTTGTATTTCTTATCCTGACGTGGCAAAACTGCTGTGACTGTTGCCGGATTATTCATTACTTTAAGGCCCTCTTCCCACAGGTAGTTCACCATCGGGATAGAGTGCACAGACTTTTGAAAGGGCTCTTTAAAATCATATAGGAAACAGTCTGTTTGCTTCGTAGGTAGCGGTAAAGCAAAACGCTTGGCTGCCCTCTCTAGGAGATTGTGAAAACCTCCAATGTCTTCAGGTGGGGATTCCACCTTCGAATGAGAAGAAGATGGAGCAGGAATAATGTACTCGTCCCACTCTGAGTGAGTGTCTATGAGCTCTCCTTCTTCCTGATCTCCTTCTGAGATGTCGGTGTCTTGGGGAATTGTCATGTCCGGAGTGGCCACATCTGTGAGATGCAAAGACGTTGGTCTTTGATGTCGAGTAGAAACACCAGAAATAGGCGATGGAGGAGGCGGTTCTCCTTGTGGAGGAAACCTTCTGTTGTAATCCACTAACATCGCTCTAAGGCCAGTAAGCAGGTCAGAAGGAATATACGCTCCCTGCTGATGCTCAGAGTAAGGCTGGGGATCATAAGCTTCCTCATAGTCCTCCTCTTCCTGGTATTTTACATTCAATTCAGAAGGGCTGTGGGCTGTTCCAAAAGGCCCGTCTTCATCTGAATCTTCATCTCCCTCCAAAAGATGTACTGGCACCAGGGAGGATACCTTCCTAGGTGATGTGTGGGTTGGAGTTAACTTTTCTCCTCTTTTTTGAGGATTTTCCCTCGTCGACGACGTGTAAATCGACTTTGTCATGGACGGTGTCGTCGACGCTGGACGCACAGTTATTTTAATAGCGGAAAGCTTCGCCGACGAGTCTACCGTCAACGACGGTAGGGCTGACACTGACATCAGCGCCGTCGACAATGACGAGGTGTAGACGGTCGTCAACGCTGATGTCGTTGTTGCAGTTCTCGTCGACGATGTCGCTGACGGAGCCGTTGAAGATGGAAATCCTGAAGTAGCTGTTGTCGTCAGCAATGCGCCCACCGACGGTGCCGTTGACGGGGAACCCGTCAACAAGGCCTTTTTTCCAGTCACAGAGGATGGCTTTTTGAAAGGCACAGATGGTGGAACAGATGAAGATTTCCTGTGCCTCTCAGAACTGGAAGAATGTCTTTTCCCCTCTTTACTTGAGAGTTTAGTTGGGGAAGAAGATGGGCTGCGACCCTTATAAGACCCTGAAGCAGTCTTTTTGAGGGCTTTTCTTAAGATTTGTGAGGGAGATCTAGAGCGTGATCTTGCACTTTTAGCTGATCTCTTAGATGTTGATGATTCCTCACTCTCAGAACCAGAAACTGGATCCTTCCTATGTTTTAGTTTCTGCAGCCATATTAATAATCTGCCTTCTCTATCGTTTAAGGTCTTAGAAGAAAAAGTACGGCAAATCTTACAGTCCTTGGCTGAATGATCTGGGTACAGGCAGTAAATGCAGTCTTGATGAGGGTCTTCAGAATGAAGTCTTTTCTTCCCACAAGTCTTGCAGTCTCTGAAGAGACTCTTCTTTTCCATGTCAGACATAGTTGAAAAATAGCTGACAAATCCAAATAAATGAGTTTCTCTGAGAGAAAAAGAGCTGAATAAAGGTGTGAAGACAGAGCAGAGCTCTGAGGAGACTCCCAAGCACGACGTGCGGTAGAAAATCTGAGGTGCTAGAGCTTCTCTCAGGAGGTTCTGAAGGGTGCTGTTGCCTGATTGGTGGAGGATCAGGTTTGGTCCTTTTCACAAAATGACTCTGATAGACTATGAAATTGAAGAGGCCTAGGGCCTTTTTCTCTTCAATATGTTTTAACATTACTTGTGAAAATTGTAAAATTGAAACTCCATCTCGACGACGGGGAATGATTCAAGCATGTGAATCTATGAAAGTTCCAATACTGGAGTAAATGTTTTTTTTAAAAAGTTGCCAACTTGTGCAATATGGCACGAGTTAGGAAAAATGTGGTGTTTGATATGGGGAAGTAACTTACTTTGAGAAAAAAATATTCCTATGGTTATGCCGATGCGCCGCGCAAAAAAACCCTTTTGTAACAGAAAAGGAGACAATATCCCAATTTTCAAGTGATAGTATAAAGTAAAAAGTGTCAGTGAAACTAAAGAGTGTGGCTGGCCCAGGCAACCTACTAGCCAATTTTATTAGAACAAATGTTCACTAGATGGCGAGCTTCCCCAAAGCTACACATGACGAGAATGATCCTAAATTGCATAAAGTGCCAAACATGACCAATATTTCACTGGGGCACTTCGAGGGGGTGATCTGAATCATGCTGTGCCCTTGAGGACACACGGAGGTGTTTTTCGATCAGTAAGTGATCTCAGGTAACTGCCTAATCAAGACTCCTGACCACGGAGGCCCGGTGGTGACAGCACTGCCGAGGAGTCTGAGGCTGGCTCCTTTGCCCAATGGGCTTGATGCAATGAGCTCTAACCACCCTCCCTCTCCCAATCGGGAGCCAGCCCCCCACTTTGGTACTTACTGTAGCTTGAGTGACTCCTGTGCACAGGCCCAAACGCTGCTGGTAAGTGCCACCAGAGTGGAGGATCACGCTATAGAGGCCACTGAATTTTTACTTTTTCTTCTTCTTGATAGCCTCTACGGATGTCACCTGTTGGACACATTACTGCACCTCCCTCTGGCCCCTCCTCTGAGGTTGTTCAACAGAGCTGCACCCTCCCCAAACTGAGCACTCCCTGGATTCAAAGGGGAAGCATCCCCACCAGGCCTTTCCCATGAGGCTTCTCACATGCCTGTGGTATCTCTGTGCCCTATGGGGGTGTTCAGGGCTGACTATCCACCTGCATCCCTTGTTTCTGCAGGTCCTTGGGCTACATTGGGCAATGATGAACCTAAACAGGGAAAGCTTCCCTTTGGTTCCAAAAAAAGAGCCCCATCGCCTTGAATAATCAGCAGACGCTAAAGACCTCCACCTTGGCTCCTAGAGTATGGCACCCCCAGACATCACAACTACCACCCCAAAGGAATTAAAGACCAGTTTGAAGTCCATAGCTTCCAAACCTGAGTTGATGATTATGTGTCTTAGTCACCTGCCAAAGATTATGTACATCCTGAACAAACTGAAGGAACGGAGTGCAGAATTTCAGATCTCGAGGATGATACCGGCTACACCAAATTAGCAAAGTAAGTGCTAGCTGTCACCATAAAGAACAAACATTTGGAGGAGTGCTCCAGGTGTAGTAATGAGCAAGTCACGGGCACTGCAGAATCAAACACTGGCTAGATGATGGCATAGGTGGAATCCTTGCTTACATCCCTCTTCAATCAACAACATTTCTCCAAGGTATTTCTGGTGGAACAAATCCACTGATCACTTGCCCACACCCTCTAGGGCACCCACCATGTCAATTATATCCAGACTCAATTTTTGTAATCAGGATTTTGTTATACATCTGAGAGAGGACCACTTCAAGTGTAGGAAAGTACCCTCTTTTTGGCATGGTTACCTGCACTTTTTGCCTGCTGTCAGTATGTTTTGACTGTGTTCACTGGGATCCTGCTAACCAGGACCCCAGTGACTGTGCTCTCTCCCTCTAAATTTGATTGTTCCTGACTTTGAATCACCCCACAATTGGCGCCCCCATGTAAGCCCCTAGTATATGGTACCTAGGTACCCAGGGCACTGGGGCACCAGGGGCTCCCCATGGGCTGAAGCATGTATTATGTCTCCAATGGGAGCCCATGCAAAATGTGTCTGCAGGCCTGCTGTTGAAGCTTGCGTGAAAAGGTGCATGCACCCTTTCAATACAGGTCATGCACCAGATCACTGTAAGTTACCCCTATGACAGACCCTCCAATCCCAGAGGGCAGGGTGCAAGTTCCTGTATGTGAGGGCACCCCTGCATTAGCAGAGGTGCCCCTATGAAGTCCAGCTCTATTTCCGTGGACTTTACAAATGCGGGGGAAGCCATTTTACCCACATACTGGACACAGGTCACTGAGTCCTGCTACATGATGGTAACTCCAAACCAGGGCATGTTTGTTATCAAACATGTCGGAATCATAACCCAGTACTGTTGACCAGCTCAAGCCCAGGAAGGCAGAACAAAGGATTTCCTTTGGGAGTGGGAGGGCACCCTTTGGAAATAGGTGTTACATGGCTTGGGAGGGGTAGCCTCCCCAAGCCACCAGTATGCTTTGAAGGGCACATTTGGTGCCCTCCTTGCATAAACCTGTTTGCACCAGTCCAGGGACCCCCTGGTCCCTGCTCTGGCTCAAAACTGGACAATGGAAAGGGGAGTGACTCACCTGTCCATCACTACCCCAGGGTTGGTGCCCAGAGCTGCTCCTCCAGGTGGCCACTTGATTCTGCCATATCGACACCAAGGTGGGCAGAGGCCCCTGGGAGCATCTGAGTGGCCAGTCAGGCAGGTGACGTCACAGCCCCCTCCTGGGCTATTTAGGGTCTCCTTCTTGGGTGGGTCCTCAGATTCGACGTGCAATATTCCAGCAGGACTCCTCTGCATTGTTTACTTCATCTTCTGGCCACTGAGCCTGCAACTGGACCCTCTAGGAACCAATAATCTGCAACTCCAGCGACGACTCCACTTTACAACATTGTTTATCCAGCTCCTTCCAGCAATTGAAACATATCCCTGGCTGTGCATCCTCTGATAGCGACAAGTCTTCAGCCTGCTCAAAAAGCAAGAAGGAATCTCCGCTGGAATGAAGGAGTCACTCCCTTGCATGTGGAGGCACCAACTGCAACGACGACCGGCTGCGTGGATCTTCTCTCCTGCAAAACTGCATGGATCCTGCATCACAGGTGGTAGTCTGGAGTGGTCCTTTTGGTCCTCTCGACCAGTTATCTAACTTGGGAGATGGTACGCCCTTGCTTCTCCTTGAAGGACAGTATCCCTCTGCACCACGACTCTTGCAGCTACAAAGGCTTATTGGCTCTTCTTCCAAGGGATCTTCAGGCTCTGTGCAGCCCCGGCCTTCAGCACTCCTCCCTGCAAAGCACAGTCTCCTGGCTGCTGCTACAGCGACGTGGGACTCCTCCCCAGGTGTGCTGAGTGGGTCTCACTGTGACTCCTGTGCCTGCGAGTTGCCTGTGGGGTCTGCATTCTTGACTTCTGGGACTTGGGTTGAGTCCACCCCCCCGGATCACTCTAAGCTCCAGCAGCTCTGCAACTCTTCTTCTGCAATCCTTACCTTTTCCAAAGCTTGTTGGTGGTTTTTCCACACCACTGACTGATTGCAGCTCTTCTTCCGACGTGGGACATCAACTGCATCACTTCTGCAACTCTTCTCCTGCTCCTGCGCTGCATAGCCGACTCCCGGTCTTCACCGTCAACCTGGTCCTGTGTCTCCAGAAGGATGGGTAGTCGCTTCTGCCCCAACCTGACACTCCAATTGGAAATGGACTTGGTCCCCTTAATTTGCAGGTCCTTTTCTGTCAGGATCCATCTTCTGTCTCTTCCAGTCTTGCACAGTCTTTTTACAAAGTGTACCTGTGGGTTTAGGGGAAAAAAGCAGGTACTTAGCTCTTTCTCTCCTGGTTGCTGGAGAGCACTCTGGTACTTACCTTTTGGGGTTGCTAGTTCCTCCAGCTCCCCTCTACACATTACACTACTTTGGGTGGGGGCCTGCCTTTCGCATTTCACTTACTAAGTAGGCGATTTGGTCTCCCCCAGTGTCTCCATTATTTTCTGGTATTTCACTATTTTCTATTGCTTTCTTTGCCCATTCCTGATTACTAATGTGTATATAATAGTGTGTTTACTCACCTGCTAGTTGAGTATTGCCTATACAGTATTTTAGTGTTCATGTTGCCATAATAAAGTACCCTTATTTTTGTAACACTGTGTGGTTCTTTCATGTATGCAAGTGTTGTGTGACAATAGTGGTACTGCATAAGCTTTGCATGTCTCCTGGATAAGTCATGGCTGCTCATCCACAGCTACCTCCAGTGAGACGTAGCTTCATAGACACACTCTACACCTCACTAATAGGGGATACCTGGACCTGGTATAAGGTGATAACCCCATAGGTGCTCACCACACACCAAGCCAGTTTCCTACGCCAAGGCTCTGCGATATCACTCTTTTCGGGTTTCACTGCTACTGTCAAGGATGCCTGCCACATCCTACGTATGTTACGCAGCCTAACCATCAAATAGTCCATGTTATATCCAGTATGACTGAAGGTGTCAAGAAGCTATTGTCAGCGTTGTTAAGTTCTTCCCCCGGCAAAAACTATCCCCCTTTTCCTTCTACCCACGTTGGTTGTAGCAGCGTCCTCACTCCCTGTGGCTTTTGCAGAGGCTGTCCTTAGAACTAGCTTCTTCAGGTTTAACTCCCACTCAAGATGGTGGCCACAAATCCTTGTGAGGTCAGTGCTCTAGTGTTTCTACCTTAGTCTTGTATTGAAGCTTCCCTCCAGCTGTTTTTCTCTGGGAGCCCTGCACTTCAACTGTCATCTCGGGGAGAATGAGCAGTGCTCCCGAGGCGCTTTGTTTCATAGAGAATTCTTCCAGTTTTGAGTAATTAATTATTTTTCTTGTTACGGTGTGCACCCCAGCTACTGTGTCCCTTTTAAAGAAGCTGAATTTTTTTCTTCTTCCAATAACTGGCTTTCGGCTTTCTGAGGAGAATTCGTTTTGGCTTAACAGAACTTCAAGCAACTACAGTAAGGAATTATTTTGTATGATTTCCAGACTTGCTGATATACATATGTACATATATATTCAAACACTCTTTGCTTTGCAGACCTGTCAGTCTTAGAGACAAACCTCAGTGCTCATACTAATTCCTAGAGACTGTGATTGAGAAAACTGAACCTTGAGAAGGAGTTTTCATTTCCTATTAAAGACATTAGTAGTTTGCATATTTGTGAACTTTTGAAATGTTCTCCAGATAACGTTGGAAACATCCGAATCCTGGAGAAAAGAAGATATTAGGTTAACATTAGAGAGAGACTAATCTATCAAAAGATCCAGGTTAGGAGAACGAAAGAATTGGGTGAATATGAATGGCTGAACAGTTGAATGCACAGTAGGAATGTACTTATCTATGCTTTTATCAACCGACTGCAGGTCCTTCCTTTAAAGAAATCCCAATAAGAAGAAAGGTGCAGGTTTTCAGAGACACACACTGAATATCTTATCTTCAAGTGGGAAACCCAGTCTGGAACTGGATCTGGAGGCGGTCTGTCTTTTTCTATTCCCATCACCCTTTCCCCCTTGCGGATACAGGGTTCAGATAATCATTTAAAGTCTGAGCACACATCTGTTGAAGGGAGTTGGGTAACAGGCATCTGCTCCTGTGAAAGTTCGATTTAATGGGTAAAATTCTGACAGAAGGTGGACCTGGACAGCAAAATTCACTTATTCTAGAAAGCTGCAGACAATGGCAAATTTTGTAAGACACTGTTGTAGTGAAATATGTGTTTCAGACCACTGACTTTGTATTGCACCACTTTGAATCTGGATTAGTTGTTCAGTGTTCACCAATTGCAGACTACATTTTGTGTGTGTGTGTGTGTGTGTGTGTGTGTGTGTCAGTAGCTTTTGGGCCCCTGTTCCCTCTCCACATCTGGCCATGTGTCACCTACATGCAAAAGAGCTGTTCCTCTTAAGTGCCTCGCAGGCACCTACAGCAAACAAAGATCAGCTGCATGGATCTCCCCTCATCTTGAGCTGCGTGGATCCTGCATCTCGGGCGGTGGTCCGGAATAGTCCTCTTGGTCCTCTCTGCCAGCTGTCTAACTTTGGTGGAGGTAAGTCTTTGCCTTCCCAAGCAGGACAATACCCAGTGCACCTCATCTTTTGCAGTTGCCAAGGCTTGTTGGCATCTCCTCCAAGGGATTTTCAGGTTAAGTGCAGCTCCGGGCACCAGTACTCCTTCCTGCAAAGCACAGCCTTCTGCGTGGTTCTCTGGGGGAATGGGATCTGCTTTTGCAGTGCTGTGTAGGCTCATTCTGTGACTCCTATGATCCTGTCCTGTGGGATCCTGTGGGCGCTGCCTCTGCTCCTGTGGACTCTCTGCGACGCTGAGGGACCCCTGTGATTCCCCCTCCTAAGTTGAGTCCTCCTGGGCCATGCTGGTTCCCAGCAGCACCACTTTTCCACCAACTGCGAGTTTGCCTTTGCCAAGGCTTGGTGGTGGAATTCCTGCACCGATACCGGTCTGCAATCTTCACTCCTATGTGGAACATCTTCTGCATCCATCAGGAACTCTCCTTCAGCTCCAGGGCTGCAGTGCTGACCTGTTTTTCCACACCGTCAACAAACTCCTGCAAGTACAGCTATTTTCTTCTATTTCTTGCCAATGCTTGTAGTTTCTATATGCTAATTCCTAATAATTACTCTGTATATATAGTGTGAACTTACCTCCAGTGGGGGGGGGACTGCATATAAGTAATCTAGTTCAGTGCTACTGTAATAAAGTACCTTTATTTTTGTAACTCTGTGGGGTTGGGACTGCTGCCTTCCCTCATTGGCTGACCATAAGTCAGACAATGAGGGAAGGCAGTAGTCCCAGCATCGTCACAGAGTGGGATGGGGTCAGTGAGACTGCTGACCCCACCCCACTCTGTGACGAAGTGTCACTGATTGACACTCGCCCTGGGCACTTCAGGGCTTAAACTGAAGTACCCAGGGAGTGTGTCAATTGGTGACGCTTTCCTCATCACCCAGGGGAGGGCCTCGAGGCACCTTTGCTGGGCTGAGGAGGTCACGCCCATAGGAGTTGTGATCTCCTCAGCCCAGCAAAGTTCAGCTCAGGCAACCAGGAGTCTGTGCAAATCGCGCAGGTCTGCTCCTGGCTGCCTGACCTGAACATGAAGAGTGTCTGTCAGGCTGACCTTTGTTCAGCCTCACAGACACTCTTCATGGGGGGCAAAAGGTGGGGTGGGTGTGGCCCCTCCGCCCTAAAGGACGGTCCGCCACTACTGATGTGGTATTGCAAGTGCTTTACACTCCTCCTGGATAAATCTTCTCTGCTCACCCCATGCTACCCCTAGAGAGTCCTGGCTTCCTAAACACTCTCTCACTAACTAATAGGGGTTGCCTTGACCTGGTATAAAGTGCAAACACCATAGGTTCCACCACACACCAAACCAGCTTCCTACAGTGTTTCCTTCTCTGAACTCCATGTTTAAAATAGCTAATCCAATAGTTATTCCAGTAAATGGGAGACATGCTGTCACACAACATTTAATTTTAAATGAGCTAATTAATGGGGGTGGAGATGTTGTGTTTGTGGTTAAGGCACAAGACGCATACAAAACAGAAACCTTTTACTTATGGGTCAATTCTCCTGCAGTCGATGCCAACTCAAACTTATTTCACAGATACACAGTGGCTAAAGAACTAGCAGAATATAGAGCATATAATTATTCAGAAATACCTCTGATATACCAGGAACATCAAAACTGATTTCAAGGCACCCTACCACACACGTTGTTTAAAATGTCAGATTAGTTCCCCTCAGTATTGAAAGGGCCACATGACCAGTCCTAGTTGCCTACATACTATACCCAAACATACAAAATTTAGGAGCAGCTGATCTGCACCCATTATGCAAAAAATCTAGGAAGATTATATAGACACTAAACACACTTTGCAATGTGAAAAATGTATACTGCCCCTGCGAGGGCTGCTCAACAATAATTGGCTCCAACTGGGATTTACCTAGTTACTATTAATGCTACTATAGGTAAAGTACCCACTAAACGGGAGGAAATTCCATTTTGTAATGCGCAAAACAATTCAGATGGAAGCAGTATTTCCAATACGATACCCAAAGATAAACACAGAATTCTCACAATGGGCTTGCCTCTTAGAATGGTACTGTCGCGTAGGCTCTCATTATTCTAATGAGACTACTGGATTTTGAACTGCAGAATCGCTTGCGGCGTGGGAGACTAAATCTGATCCACTGTGGGTGACGCCTGTCGCTCCAATCATGGTGTTGCTCCGGCCAACTAGCAGTGCTTTATCTCCACCCAAGGGCCGGGATGAATGACACAATTGGTTTCTCAGGGAAGCCGTGGTAACTCAGGTCTTATCCGTTTCCCTCAGTTACCTTTATCTCATATATAAATGACAAACAGAGGCAGTATATGTTCTAATAAAAAATTTAATAAAACAACTGCATCTTAGATAGCAAAGTGTGAGCTGCAATAACCAGGACAACACAGCATTAGAGTAGTAAAATTGTGACGAGTAGAGTGAAGCATAAAAATAACGCTACCATACTGTCACTATAGTCAATAGACTAACTCCTACCAAGGCTATGATAGAGCACAGCATGTTAAGCTCTAATTCTGCCCTTCAGGTTCCTCTGGGAAGACATCATCCCCCATACCTGAGCAAAGGCCTGCAGTCTGCGTTAGCATCTGTAGCGAAGCATTCAGCAATCAGTATACAGTCGTAGTTCGCTGGCTGGAATCGCCCTCTTAACGTGTAAGGGACAGGGAAGTGTTTTATAATGAAACAGCTGATTTTCTGAGAAAATTTCCCTACGTAAGGATGTGAATTTTCTAAGAATGTTGGAGACTAAACTTCTACCACATTCAGTGGCATTGTACTGCGCTGCAGCCTTGGAAGAAGCACAGAGTGAGCAAAAATGTCTTATTTGAGAACAGAGTGCTGGCCTAGGCAAAAACAGTTAGATAAACAGAAAATAAAACAAAACCATAAAAGTGGCTATTGTAACAATAATAAAATAAGGCTGAATAAAATATATCTAGGTTAGAGTGCACAGCGGCTTGGCCTAGTGTTTTAAAATAACGTGCATGGAGCTTATAGCTAAAATGGCTACACAGCAGTACCCTCAATTGATGATTGTGCTACTCGGGATATAGTCTTTGCTACAATATGTACCATAACTCATGGTACACCATCGCTTGTGGTTTTACTGAAGAGTTAAAACAAATATAAAATGAATACAGGGTTGCCCCTTCCCTGGACTTGGGGGTGAAGTTAATTGACAATTTCGTCACAATAGCCTCAATTATTTTAGAAAACATAAAAGGGGTAGCAACAGCATCAGCGGGTCGCTAACATCTTGTGCAAGTTCCCTTAATAGACCAGGCGCACAAGTGACCAAAAATAATTGCTGCAACTTAAACATGTCTAGGTCGCGATAATTTGGGATCCAGACCAAATAAGGATGTATGTCGGAACGACGCCTGTCGGAACAACGAATGCCGGAACAACGAGGTCGGAACAATGAGGTCGGAACAACGACCTGATTGTTACCACTAATGCCTTTACCACGAATGCCTTAACAACAATTTTTCGTTGTAAAGGCATTCCTGGTAAAGGCATTAGTGATGGGCATCCATTGTTCCTGCATGCGTCCCCCCTGGCCGCCCCCCACCCCTAAAAATTACTGCAACCCCCCCACTCTCCTTAAAACCACACCAACCCCCGCCCCTAAAACTGACCCCCACCCTACCCCCAAAACCTAAAACAACCCCAACACCCACCCTTGAAACCTAAAGTACCCCCACTCCTAAAACTACTCGGAGCCCCCCACCCTGCCCCTAAACCTAAACCCCCCCAACCCACCCCTAAAATTATCCAACACCCCGCCCCTAAAACTGACCCCCCACTCTACCCCCAAAACCTAAAACAACCCCAAACCCCACCCTATCCCTGAAACCTAAAGTACCCCAACCTCCACCCCTAAAACTACTCCGAGCCCCCCACCCAGCCCCTAAACCTAAACCCCCCCCAAACCAGAAAATACCCCGACCCCTCAACCCACCCCTAAAACCCCTACCCCGCCTCTAAACCAGAAAATACCCCAACCCCCCACCCCAGCCCTAAACCTAAAACCACGCCCCCGCCCCTAAACCAGAAAATACCCCGACCCCCGGCCCTAAACCTAAAACCCCACCCCTGGCCCTAAACCAGAAAATACCCCCACCCCGGCCCTAAACCTAAAACCCCGACACTCCACCCCGCCCCCACCCCTAAACCAGAAAATACCCCGACCCTAAACCTAAAACCCCGGCCCTAAACCAGAAAATACCCCCCTCCCCCCCGGCCCTAAACCTAAAACCCCGACACCCCGCCCCCAAAACAGAAAATACCCCGATCCCCCACCCCCAGCCCTAAACCTAAAACCCCGGCCCCCACCCCCGGCCCTAAACCAGAAAGTACCCCGATCCCCCACCCCGGCCCTAAACCTAAAACCCCGACCCCCCAGCCCTAAACCAGAAAATACCCCGACCCCCACCCCCCCGGCCCTAAACCTAAAATTGCGACCCCGCCCCCCACCCCGACCCTAAACCAGAAAATACCCCGGCCCTAAACCTAAAACCCCCGCCCCCTGCCACTAAACCAGAAAATATCCCGACCCACCCACCCCGCCACAAAAACTAAAACCCAGACCCCCCCACCCCCACCCCACTTGCCTGAGTCATCGCCTCGTCACGTCATCCTCCTCAGCAGGCTCCCTTGTTTGTGCCTTAACCACCACGCATGTGCGTTGTTCAGCACGTGTGGTTAAGGCACAAAACAACGAAGTTGTGGTTAAGGAAAGCGTTGTTCCGCTTTCGTTAACCAGGACTTTGTTGTTCCGGAGTCGGCCTTAAGGGCGTTTCCCACCAAATAAGCCACAGTTTAAAGGTAATCATGAAAAGATTAATGCCAAGCAAACACAGGAGTCTTCTAAAAAATGCTGGGACAAACAAAAATCAAATTAAGAAATTAAAATCATAGGGAGATTCTTGACACTCATAAAGCTAGGAAAAACATTATAACCAATGTAACTGTGATAATCTCAAACAACCTGACAGGTAACAGGTCTACAGTCTTCAACTACTTCTCAAAACAATGGAGATGGTTATGATGATCTCTCAACAAAGAGAGGGATCGGGAGAATTAGGTCCAGTGTACGTACTCCCAATACGTATAACCAATACCAAAAGTACACTGTTCCTAACTCTAGGGTGAACAATTAAAGTTTAGGAGCTAGAGCCCTCACACACCCGAAAGGGTGTCATGCTTCATCATCGGGAAGCTCCTCGTCAGACCGGCTGGTGCAATATCTGACGGGCTCCCCTTTCGGGGGCTCTTTGCCAGAGATCTTTTTATATATGGTGGCTGCCGTTGAATCATGAAGGTCAGACACTCAATATGGCAGGAGAGTGGAAGGATTTAAGATTGATTAGAAACCCCTAAACTTAGTCTGTTTACTGTCTATCCACAGGGGTTACGATCAAGATTAAAAACATACTTAAGTGGAAAATGAGAGTAATGCTCAACCACTTTAAAAGCCTGGAGTACTGGGAAATTGTCACCTGACCCCTAGGGTCTGGTCAACATGTTTCGCATAATTTTGGGCGTAAAAGATCCTCCAACGCTTCATCAGGACCTACATCGAACTAAACTTCTCCTGGCTATATACAAAAGAAAACACTATCTAATTGTGTGTGTGAGAGATAAATAACAGTCACTTACATTTGTGTGAACTGTCTCGTCAAGGGTCTGAAACAAAAAAAGGTCGCCCTCGAAAACAGAAATAAAATGCAAACAAATCTAAACGCACGGTTAAATGACCATCACCCCCAATGTGAATCTGTGCATCAAGTGGTGTCAAACAAATAAAGAACATCTGCTTACCCGCCCTCTTCTTGTGGGGGGTGCCCCTTGGGGAGTAGCACGATCCATCCTATAGCTTCTAGCGGGGGTTAGATGTTATTAGCACAAAAAAATATATATGTATCCTAAATAGGGGTCGAGGTCTGCAGTGGAATAACCCCTATAGCAAAACATATTAATGCAGATAAACGTCAACATGCAGTGTAGTGTTAAATCACATTATACTGACAAAATCACTTAGTCGATCCCATGTCTGTAAATATATAAAAGGGATATATATGTATAAGTTCATCCTCGTAAAGTAGCCGTCTCACCAAATTAGTTATGAGTCTTAACTCAATGCATACATCCGACCGTAATATACCACTCGATAGGGGCATGCTCGTTGCAGTGAGAATGCAGAGATAGTCTCTACCGTGCACTTTCCTCATAATGAGGCTCCCAACACTTACTTTTGTATAGGCGTCCTCGATTTGAGACACCTACCCGCAGTGTGCTCACCCCGGAGACAAAATGCCGAAGCTAGATCGGGGCATTTAAAACGAGACGCGGGAGCTAATTGCTTCCGCGTTGCGAGAACGTAGCTTCATTGAAAGTGAAAACGGACTCAAGAGAGTCCAAGTGATAGGCAAGCGTCGGATTACTCTCTGCCGGTATGTCGGCCATCTTAAAAGAGGTTGAGAAGACTAGTCTCTGGTTGGTTTAAGGAAGTCAAAAAGAAAGCGCGTGAAAAGTAAATATATTTCTTACGCCATTCGTCATAATTAAAATATGGGAAAGTGATACAAAGTCAAAATCCAGGATTGTGGCACCAGATAGTATGACGTGGATAAGTGAGACTATGGAATAGCGATAAAGGAGGAAAAAATCGTCGCTGTTTAATCCAAGAACCAGGAAAAGTTCGTGAATATACCCATCATTAAAGGGCATAAGTAATTAGAGAAGGATTTTCATAACTTAATACAAATAAGTCAGTGATCAAGGCTATCACCGAGACAGGGATACCCAGGGGATGTCATCGTTCAACCCAATGATGTTAGTGTGTAATTTAAACACCCACGTTGTTCAAGTCTGAACAATGATTGAGAGGAGTCATTAATAAACTTGGGGGATTCCAAAACAACCCAGCGCAAGTCATCTGGATAATGAGGTTTCTCAAAGAAGTGAGCACATAGTTTAGTGGTTATTCGTCCACATCTGATGTTACTTCTATGCTCATTGATCCGTATCTTGACAGGTCTGGAGGTCATTCCGATATATCGTAGACCGCATGGACATGTTATCATGTAGACACAATTCTTTGTGTTGCAATTATTATGTTTAGTCAAATTCCATCGGCCGATGGGTGCCAGATCGAGTGTCTTAGTCTGGTATGTCAAGGAGCAGACGTTACATTGTCCACATGGATAATGTCCTGACACTGGAGGGAGATTCCAAAGTGTCGACTGGGTCTGGGTGATATTTCTAGGACGATTGTGAATTATCAAGTCCTTGATATTCTGTGATCGTTTGAAAGCAAATAGTGGTCTAGGAATAGTGCAGCCACTGCTGCCAAGTATTGACCATCTTTTCAAGATAAATCTCTTGGTTAACTAACTACTAGTACATACCAAAAACCAACGGACCGCAATAGCCTCCTTACATACGACAGCCATCATCCTAAATCATTACGTGATAACTTACCGTTTGGCCAATTCTTGAGACTAAGACGTAATTGTAGTTCAACATACACCTACAATACACAGGCTAACGACCTTCAAACTAAATTGTTGGCACGTAACTATCCCCGGGAAATTGTCAATTGAGCCCGGAAAAGAGCAAGGAATAACAATCGCAAAGCATTACTCGCACCGAACACTAGGAACAACAATAAGTCATTGACATGTGTGACCACTTTCACCCCTATGTCTAATAAAATCAAGAGATTTATCTTGAAAAGTTGGTCAATACTTGGCAGCAGTGGCTGCACTATTCCTAGACCACTATTTGCTTTCAAACGATCACAGAATATCAAGGACTTGATAATTCACACTCGTCCTAGAAATATCACCCAGACCCAGTCGACACTTTGGAATCTCCCTCCAGTGTCAGGACATTATCCATGTGGACAATGTAACGTCTGCTCCTTGACGTACCAGACTAAGACACGCGATCTGGCACCCATCGGCCGATGGAATTTGACTAAACATACTAATTGCAACACAAAGAATTGTGTCTACATGATAAAATGTCCATACGGTCTACGATATATCGGAATGACCTCCAGACCTGTCAAGATACGGATCAATGAGCATAGAAGTAACATCAGATGTGGCCGAATAACCACTAAACTATGTGCTCACTTCCTTGAGAAACCTCATTATCCAGATGACTTGCGCTGGGTTGTTTTGGAATCCCCCAAGTTTATTAATGACTCCTCTCAATCATTGTTCAGACTTGAACAACGCTGGGTGTTTAAATTACACACTAACATCATTGGGTTGAACGATGACATCCCCTGGGTATCCCTGTCTCGGTGATAGCCTTGATCACTGACTTATTTGTATTAAGTTATGAAAATCCTTCTCTAATTACTTATGCCCTTTAATGATGGGTATATTCACGAATTTTTCCCGGTTCTTGGATTAAACAGCGACGATTTTTTCCTCCTTTATCGCTATTCCATAGTCTCACTTATCCACGTCATACTATCTGGTGCCACAATCCTGGATTTTGACTTTGTATCACTTTCCCATATTTTAATTATGACGAATGGCGTAAGAAATATATTTACTTTTCACGCGCTTTCTTTTTGACTTCCTTAAACCAACCAGAGACTAGTCTTCTCAACCTCTTTTAAGATGGCCGACATACCGGCAGAGAGTAATCCGACGCTTGCCTATCACTTGGACTCTCTTGAGTCCGTTTTCACTTTCAATGAAGCTACGTTCTTGCAACGCGGAAGCAATTAGCTCCCGCGTCGCGTTTTAAATGCCCCGATCTAGCTTCGGCATTTTGTCTCCGGGGTGAGCACACCGCGGGTAGGTGTCTCAAATCGAGGACGCCTATACAAAAGTAAGTGTTGGGAGCCTCATTATGAGGAAAGTGCACGGTAGAGACTATCTCTGCATTCTCACTGCAACAAGCATGCCCCTATCGAGTGGTATATTACGGTCGGATGTATGCATTGAGTTAAGACTCATAACTAATTTGGTGAGACGGCTACTTTACCAGATATTTGTTGAAGACAAGGAGGAACTTATACATATATTAACCTTTTATATATTTACAGACATGGGATCGACTAAGTGATTTTGTCAGTATAATGGGATTTAACACTACACTGTATGTTGACGTTTATCTGCATTAATATGTTTTGCTATAGGGGTTATTCCACTGCAGACCTCGACCCCTATTTAGGATACATATATATTTTTTTGTGCTAATAACATCTAACCCCCGCTAGAATCTATAGGCTGGATCGTGCTACTCCCCAAGGGGCCCCCCACACGAAGAGGGCGGGTAAGCAGATGTTCTTTATTTGTTTGACACCACTTGATGCACAGATTCACATTGGGGGTGATGGTCATTTAACCGTGCGTTTAGATTTGTTTGCATTTTATTTCTGTTTTCTAGGGCGACCTTTTTTGGTTTCAGACCCTTGACGAGACAGTTCACACAAATGTAAGTGACTGTTATTTATTTCTCACACACACAATTAGATAGTGTTTTCTTTTGTATATAGCCAGGAGAAGTCTAGTTCGATGTAGGTCCTGATGAAGCGTTAGAGGATCTTTTACGACCAAAATTACGCGAAACATGTTGACCAGACCCTAGGGGTCCGGTGACAATTTCCCAGTACTCCAGGCTTTTAAAGTGGTTGAGCATTACTCTCATTTTCCACTTAAGTATGTTTTTAATCTTGATCGTAACCCCTGTGGATAGACAGTAAACAGACTAAGTTTAGGGGTTTCTAATCAATCTTAAATCCTTCCACTCTCCTGCCATATTGAGTGTCTGACCTTCATGATTCAACGGCAGCCACCATATATAAAGAGATCTCCGGCAAAGAGCCCCCGAAAGGGGAGCCCGTCAGATATTGCACCAGCCGGTCTGACGAGGAGCTTCCCGATGATGAAGCATGACACCCTTTCGGGTGTGTGAGGGCTCTAGCACCTAAACTTTAATTGTTCACCCTAGAGTTAGGAACAGTGTACTTTTGGTATTGATGTTTATGATGAACCACCTTTAAAGTTGTCTACCAGTTCTCTTTCGCCTACAGCAGATCCGGTCTTCACACAGACTGCTTCTGGGTACTTTGTTGACATTGACAACCTCTTCAGATTCAACTACCATTTCTCTTCATGGTATAATTAAGCTTTTCAATTGCCTTAAATGCACTTATCAGATCCGACCATGGTCATATTTGTGGATTATACTCATCCTGACGACTCTCTTTCTGTGTATTGAATGTGTGATTGATTTCTTCCTGCTTATAAATGGGCATTCTCTTCCTGACAGTTCTGCTGTTGAGCTGGCAGATGAAGCACTGAAGGCTCATTTGTCTTGCAACAAAGTGCCATGAGACCTGTCCCTAGTGAACATTTCTGCTGTTCCAGTTCCTGATGGGATTTTTGGGGATAAGGTTCCATGTGATATATTTTGACCCTACTCAAACTAGTCAAATTCCTTATGTTTTCAAATTATTTATGGATGACACTATTACGTCTGAGGCTGTGTCTGATTATTGGGATGTAAAAAAATGTTTCTTCAATGCTCTCTGAGCTTGAATTTTATACTGTTTTGATGTAAAGATATGTATATGAACTCTGCTAATTATGGAGAAATGTATTTTTCTCACCACTATGGACACCATTACCTACACAAAGCTACTATTCCATGCACAATTTTTAATTACACGCAATGGAAATATTATCCTACTCCTCCAGTGAGGACTTCAAAAACATATTCAGACAAATTTAAATAGTTTTCTGGGCATGATGTTACTGATTTGTTATCCTATTATTTTAAATTACCTTCCACTAAAGCAGTGGTTCCCAACCTGTGGTCCGGGGACCCGTGAGGATCTGCAAAGCCTCCTCCGGGGGTCCACAACTGCTTAGAAAATTCTTATTAACAGATTAGTGAAGTGTATCTAAATCAAGTGGCTAAATGTACAATTGAAACTTTTAAAACGTACTGTAAATGTCAAGGAATTTGAAATTGGAGGCTAAAATTAAATTAGTATCCTCAGATTGACTTATGGGAGCAGTGCCGGTGCAAAAAACAATATAGTATGGACGATGTGTCGCTTCAATTGAAATAAGAAAAGCTCCAACCTTCCTATTAAAATAATACTTTTTTATTTGTGTTTGTTTGCAAACTAGGTAAAAGAAGTTAGCATTACTGTATTTGTTTGATGAATGCTCATTTCTGTATGTATATATATATATATATATATATATACATATATATATATATATATATATATATTTTTTTTTTTTTTTTTTTTTAATTGTTTTGTTCAAATCAACAACGTTTAGGCCGGTGTCCCCGGCTTCCAGTAATGGCTCAGTGGGGTGTTCCCAGTTTCCAAAAATGATTCAGTGGGGGTCCCCAGGTTCCAGTAATTATAAAGTGGGGGTCCACACAAGTCAAAAAGGTTGAGAATAACAGCACTAAAGCAAGGAAAAGCATGCTGACCACCACTAAATTAATTTATTCTGATGTATTTGTTTCCCAACTAGCCATCAAAGTTATGATGCAGTATATTTCAAAACAGTTTGGGGAACAAGAGATTGGCAAATACAGGGCAGGTATATCTTATTTAAAGCATGTCTGAATTCACCACAGATGAGTTTTCAAAACAAAACACTTCAGATTATTTGCCTAGGCGTAGAAAAATAAAACAAATTGATAGTGCCCAGTGCCCCTTCAATTGCAAAATTTAACAACTGGTTTGATGATCTGGTAAATTATAAAGAAGATCAGCTCAATGGTATGGTCAGGAACAGTACATTTAATTCAACACTTTCAGGTCCCAACGGGTAGTTACTGTGGCCAGTGGACAAATGGTGGTCAGGCACATTTTACAGGGTTTTGAAGCAAGCAGTCTGGACTCTCGTTACATCGACACACAACACTCGGTGGGATAGGGACTACATACAGTGTCGGGAAGCTGTGTCAGCAATGGTTGCAACATTCCACTTTGACAGCAGTAAACAAGCACCCATTTTTGAAGATATGGATTTGCAAGATTTAAAAACGCTCAAAAAGGTTCTTGTATGTAATACACAATGACAAAATGGAAGCTTTCTCAAATGGAAGCTGATGCTCGTTTAAGGCAAATGGATAAGGTCAGCGCCTTGAGACCCTTACAGGTGGATAGTGCGCTCTACAAATACATTGATTGATTGATTGATAGATAAGGTAAATTTGAAAAAGCATTAGCCATTGCCGATAATGGGATGACTACACTGTCCACTCTTATTTACACACTAAATAACACTCATTTGTTATTGAGATTATACAAAATGACAACATTTTCACAGAACAGAGTCAGCTTAGATTCACCATGCAGCAGAGTTGGACATTACAGATTCTGAAATAGAACTGCATACCCTGGAAGCACAAACTCGAAGGAGTTATTCTCACCCTATAATCAAACATGCACACATAGATTATGGCCAAGAAGGGCACAACATATACAATGCTAAATATGAAGAAGTTAGAAAAGTTGCCTTTTACAGTGATTGAGACACCATCAGCAGTGTGGTTAGTACCTGGAGTAATATCCCTGCAAATCTCCACGTTTAATTCATATCATGTTTGAAACATTTTACGGTAGGCAGATTTTAAGGTTTAAGGGAGAGTTTCATTCATGAGGTGTGGGAACTACCTTTCAATTACAAATGTCAGAGCAGGGAAAAAGAGGTTGTTCTCAGTGGTAATGATTGTGAAACGTCTGTGAGACACTTGATTGATTTGTACACAGGTGACCATGCATAGCGTTTGTAAAGGGTCAGTGGCTAATTTAGCTTGTTACTTCAAGGTAATTCCCATCCACTTGATTCGCCCAGTGTTTCAGTTACTTTCAAATGGAAGTTAATTAATGTTGAATGATCAAGGCTGCTGTGTAATGAGAAGTGTCCCATATGTGATTTCTGTTTCTCAAATAGTGAACTGCTGTGGCAATGTGTCATACCCCCTACGCATGAGATTAGGGCAGCATGTTAATGGCCTTTCATTCCTACCTTTAATGTTAACTTGGACAAGCTGAGCAGACTAAAGGCATTACTGTTTCAGAAGCATGGCAATTACTGCCAGTAAAACATTCAAATTGCAAGTGGTGAGGTCACCTGCCGAGATACAGTCACTTTTAAACACCAACTTTCCCAAGTACTTTGGTGAACGTGAGACACATTTTTAATGCCTCAAAAGTTGCTAATGTTGTGACTTTTTGTAAAGGGATTGTGTCTGGTTTTGTCAGAACTTTACCTTTGGAGTGATACCATCATTTATACATTCCTTGTTTTTGGGTGTTTTGGGGGGGCATACCACTTGCATTAATTGGCAGTGTTTTGCTATTGTTATTGTTATTTTTATTCTGCAATGGATTTCCCATCTCAAAGCTGACTACGGATGGAACCACGGAAGGTCCAGCTATGCTGTGAACACTTGATACAGCACTTTGAAGCGTTCTTATTGGAGGAACGAAACAACAATTCGTCTGTCTGTTCTATCAGTACGGTTCTACTATGTGCATCCTATATTCCGCTGTCTTTGGTGCCCTTTCGAGTTTGCACTGGATGTGTGTCTTACAAAACAAATTGTATTGTCTACAGGCATGAATCTTGTGGCGTTTCTGCTGTGGGTTAATTCCTAGAGTAGTCCTATGAATTTACGATTGCTTCGAGATATTTGTAGGAAGATGGCTATATATGTAGTGTCCAAGTGTGGGGGTTCACTATGCAGATAGTCCAGTCGACCCTTATTGGCTGACAGGGCTTAAATCAGGTTTTTTTTGGGGGTAAGCATTTTAGGCTTACCAGAGGGTAGTGTTAAGCATTTGTTGAACACACAGAGCCAATAAATGAGACATACTTTCAAGAAGAAACTCCAGACCAATTTAGAAAAATAACACATTTTCAAATTAATTTAGACACCAAGATCTTCAAGATCAGGTAAGTATTTTTCGAGTTAACAATATTTAAAAACTTAAAAAATACATCCGTCAGATTTGAGGCATGAGCCTTGAATGTGGTAATGTTATCCTTATGGGGGAAACATACACTGCACAGGGTCACTTGCAACGACTTACAGGACTGTTCTGCTGGACTTAAGCTAAGTAGAGGCCACGGTCCTAAGAACCACCTGCAGGTTTGGGTTACTTGCCCTGGTGTGTCTGGGTGCAGAGGTGCCAGTCGTAAGGGTAGCCTTGATCGCTACCTCTGGAGTCAATGGGGAAGAGTACCTGTAGGAAAGAGGCTGCCAGTGGGGACCGGGGACCAGTCTGGCAGAACGCAACAGGGGGCTCGGCTCGAGGGGATCTCAGAGACTACTTCGATTATCTTGAGCTTGGGTTGGGGAACTCAGGTGTAGAGGTGTTTTGTCCGGCGGACCACTGGACAGCAAGGACCCCCTTGGTGCAGGCTTTGTGAATGCTGACATCTATCATCGGTAGGTCGGTCTTGTCGGTGGTGGTGTCCAGCCTGGACACTAAACAAGTCTTGGTGCTTGCAACTGGCTGGGGTACTGTCAGGAAAACTATTGCCAGTGTTGTTAAGTTCTTCCTGCAGCAAAAACGATTCCCCTTTTCCTTGTACCCACACTGGTTGCAGTAGCACCCTCACTCCTGGTGGCTCTTGTGGAGGCTCTTCTTAGATCTAGCTTCTTGAGGTTTAACTGCCACTCAAGATGGTGGCTGCAAATCTTTGTGAGGTCAGTGCTCTAATGTTTCTACATTAGTCTTGTGCTGAAGCTTCCCTCCAGCTGTTTCTCTCTGGGAGCCCTGCACTTCAACTGTCAACCTCAGGAGAATAAGCAGTGCTCCTGAGGCGCTTTGTTTCATAGAGAATTCTTCCAGTTTTGAGTAATGAATTATTTTTCTAGTTACGGTGTGTACACCAGCTACTTTTTCTCTTTTGAAGAAGCTGAATCTTTTCCTTCTTCCAACAACTGGCTCCTGGCTTTCTGAGGAGAATTTGTTTTGGCTTAACAGAACTTCAAGCAACTGCAGTAAGGAATCCTTTTGTATGATTTCCAGACTTGCCAATATATATATGTACATATATATTCAATAACTCTGCTTTGCAGACTTGTCAGTCTTAGAGACAAACCTCAGTGTTCATACTGATTCCTAGAGACTGATTGAGAAAACTGAACCTTGAGAAGGAGTTTTTTTCGTTTGCTGTTAAAGACATTAGTAGTTTGAATATTTGTGAACTTTTGAACTGTTCGAGAGAACCTTGGAAACCACCGACTCCTGGAGAAAAGAAGATATTTTTCACATTGTTCTCTTAGAGAGGGTTTAGTCTATCAAAAGATCCAGGAAAGGAGAACGATGGAATTGGGTGAATGTGAATGGCTGAACAGTTGATTGCAAAGTAGGAATGTACTTCTCTATGCTCTTATCACCCGACTGCAGGTCCTTCCTTTAAAAAAATCCCAATAAGAATAAAGGTGCAGGTTACAGAGGCACACGCTGAATATCCTATCTTCAAGTGAGAAACACAGGCTGGAACTGGATCTGGAGGCGGTCTCTCTTTTTCTATTCCCATTCCCCTTTCCCCGTAGCGGATGTAGGGTTCAGATAATCAGTTAAAGTCTGAGCACGCATCTGTTGGAGGGAGTTGGGTAAAAGACATCTGCTCCTGTGGAAGTTTGATTTAATGGGTAATCTTCTGACAGGTACTCTAGGTATTGGTGCAAGGAGGCTCTGGACAGGCTCAGCCTCTGTAAGACAGGCTAGGTCGATAGGGCTGCACTCCTGGACAACTGGGATCTTCTTCCTGGCACGTTGCGCCCTCAGTGAACCAGATGTTCAGCAAGACTGAGAACCAGACAGTAGTGAATGGTGGCTGCTGGTGCAGGGAAGTGACTACTTAACTCCAAGGGAGATGCTGATCTGGGAGGTGAGGGGTGGGGGCGAAGTGCTGACAGTCCTTCAAGACTCTGAGCAGATGAAGAGCTGTAGGACGCACAGGTCTTTGCAAGTCTCTGGACAGGAGCAGGAGGGGTTTTGCACCAAGTCCACAGCAAGTCCATAGTTCTCACGCCTTGTGCTCTTCTTTGTCCTTCTTTTTGTAGTCAGGGAAATCGGAGTTCCTGATGCCTGGGGGCCACTAAATACTGAATGTATGGCTGTTTAGGGAAGTGTAAGGTAGTAGTCAATAGGCTACCTACGCCTGGGTTAACTACACTCCCAATGTAAGCGCTTTCTGTGGGCATAACCCTGACCAGAGCTCCCAATTCCACCAAAACAAGATGATGGAACCCTTCCTTCGTGGAGCACATCAGGCAGCCCACATTAGGGGTATGACTAGCCTGGAGGTGCAACATGCCTATTGCATAGCTAATTTCCTGCTCATCCTGGCACCAAGTGAGCCACAGGGCAGGCGGTGACATTCCCCAGGGGTATATCTGACTTGTACAGATATGCCCTCACATATATTCTAATGCTCCCTGCCTTAGGGTTCTTAATGCCTGCTGTAGGGTGACTTACATATAAGACATGTAGTGCATTTGGGCATTGCACACAGGGTGTGCGTAGAGTTTTATTTTCAATATAGTTTGCACCATTTCACGCATTCTGCGATGGCAGGCTGCATGTGTTTTTGTGTGGGTCCCTTAGGGTGGTGTGATACACGCTGCACATCACAGGGTCCCTCTAACACCCATGACCCAGGTACCAGGGGTACCATTTACTTAGGACTTACAAGGGTGCTAAAGTGTTTGACAATTGAGTATTTTGTTTTTAGGAGAGAGAGAACACTGGCACTGGAGTATGGTTAGCAGGCTTCAGTGCACTGTCAGAGTAAAACAAAATTGCATCCAGTAGTTCTGATGGGGGCAAAAAGTGGGGGACATCTTCCAAGAATCCACTTTCCTACAATATTTTGCTATCTATTGCCCATTTCCATATTTTGGGCTAATTTTGACAGTGTGTGTGACTTTGGGCCATATGTACGAACACATTTTCCCCATAGACACAAAATGGGTAAAACCCTTTGCTACATCTGGCCCTTTGTTCCCCTGTTTACTGAGGTAGAACACAGTTGTTGTGTTGTCTGTTTGGATAAGTATTGTCCTCCACTCCCCAGGTGTTTCGGTAAGGCATTCAGTGCTAGAAATACAGTCCATATTTTGAACACACTTATATGCTGTACAGCTTCAATGGTGGCTCCACAGACCCCCTGATATTTAGAATAAGCATGCAAGCTTCCCATCCGCGTGGTATGTGTCCATTGTCTTGGTCATTAAGTGAGTTGCTGGTTAGACAAATTTAATGATTGAGATGTTCTGTAGATTTCACAGTTGCATTTCCTTCTGCACCTTCATCACAACCACTAGATCTTCCCAACGCCCTATTGTTTGGGCTATTCTTGTCTTGTAGTGGTCTCACGTTTAGTCTTACAAGTGCCATCAATGGAATTCATGAGCCCATCATGCACGTAATATTTCCCCATTTTTTCCATCAATGAAAGGGCTATCTTGAAGTTGCCTTGTACTGCCATTCTGATGGTCCTTCTATGGTACTACTTTGTTGCCTGAAGGTTATATGGGGTTTGGTTGCATTTCTCCCTTTGCAGGTGCTCTCTTTGCATCACGAGCCCTTAGAATGGTACTTTGTACTGTAAGGCTCCTATGGCCTTGGCAGTCTCATTGCATTTCTACATGCACAGTAGCACTTTGTCGAAGGTCTCTCTAAAGTGGGTGTCACCCATGAAGAGCATGTTTATTAGCGTGGATTGCATCTATGTTTAAATCCAGAGATCCTCAGGGAAACTGGTCTGCACACAGTGGCAGTAGTGCATAGTTGCCTACTGCTGTGTCAAATGCAGACTTGCAGGTGTTTGGAATTGTCATGCCCTCATGTAGCATTTTATTTATATTGTTTATGAACTCTTCTGGTAGGGGTTTGCATGAGCTCTTCCTTTTTGCCCTACTGTTGATGGTGTAGGAAGTTGGCTCTCTATGTGCTATTTCAAAGTAAGGAATAGCATGCACAGAGTCCAAGGGTTCCCCTTAGAGGTAAAATAGTGGTAAAAAGAGATAATACTAATGCTCTATTTTGTGGTAGTGTGGTCGAGCAGTAGGCTTATCCAAGGAGTAGTGTTAAGCATTTGTTGTACATACACATAGACAATAAATGAGGTACACACACTCAGAGACAAATCCAGTCAATAGGTTTTGTTATAGAAAAATATATTTTCTTAGTTTATTTTAAGAACCACAGGTTCAAATTTAACATGTAATATCTTGTTTGAAAGGTATTGCAGGTAAGTACATCAGGAACTTTGAATCATTTCAATTGCATGTCTACTTTTCAAGTTATTCACAAATAGCTATTTTAAAAGTGGACACAGTGCAATTTTCACAGTTCCTGGGGGAGGTAAGTTTTTGTTAGTTTTACCAGGTAAGTACGACACTTACAGGGTTCAGTTCTTGGTCCAAGGTAGCCCACCGTTGGGGGTTCAGAGCAACCCCAAAGTTACCACACCAGCAGCTCAGGGCCGGTCAGGTGCAGAGTTCAAAGTGGTGCCCAAAACGCATAGGCTTCAATGGAGAGAAGGGGGTGCCCCGGTTCCAGTCTGCCAGCAGGTAAGTACCCGCGTCTTCGGAGGGCAAACCAGGGGGGGTTTTGTAGGGCACCGGGGGGGACACAAGCCCACACAGAAATTTCACCCTCAGCGGCGCGGGGGCGGCCGGGTGCAGTGTTAGAACAAGCGTCGGGTTCGCAATGGAAGTCAATGAGAGATCAAGGGATCTCTTCAGCGCTGCAGGCAGGCAAGGGGGGGCTTCCTCGGGGAAACCTCCACTTGGGCAAGGGAGAGGGACTCCTGGGGGTCACTTCTGCAGTGAAAGTCCGGTCCTTCAGGTCCTGGGGGCTGCGGGTGCAGGGTCTTTTCCAGGCGTCGGGACTTAGGTTTCAGAGAGTCGCGGTCAGGGGAAGCCTCGGGATTCCCTCTGCAGGCGGCGCTGTGGGGGCTCAGGGGGGACAGGTTTTGGTACTCACAGTCGTAGAGTAGTCCGGGGGTCCTCCCTGAGGTGTTGGTTCTCCACCAGCCGAGTCGGGGTCGCCGGGTGCAGTGTTGCAAGTCTCACGCTTCTTGCGGGGAGATTGCAGGGTTTCTTTAAAGCTGCTCCTTTGGATAAAGTTGCAGTCTTTTTGGAGCAGGTCCGCTGTCCTCGGGAGTTTCTTGTCGTCGTCGAAGCAGGGCAGTCCTCAGAGGATTCAGAGGTCGCTGGTCCCTTTGGAAGGCGTCGCTGGAGCAGAGTTCTTTGGAAGGCAGGAGACAGGCCGGTGAGTTTCTGGAGCCAAGGCAGTTGTTGTCTTCTGGTCTTCCTCTGCAGGGGTTTTCAGCTAGGCAGTCCTTCTTCTTGTTGTTGCAGGAATCTAATTTCTAGGTTCAGGGAGAGCCCTTAAATACTAAATTTAAGGGCGTGTTTAGGTCTGGGGGGGGTTAGTAGCCAATGGCTACTAGCCCTGAGGGTGGGTACACCCTCTTTGTGCCTCCTCCCAAGGGGAGGGGGCCACATCCCTAATCCTATTGGGGGAATCCTCCATCTGCAAGATGGAGGATTTCTAAAAGTTAGAGTCACCTCAGCTCAGGACACCTTAGGGGCTGTCCTGACTGGCCAGTGACTCCTCCTTGTTATTCTCATTATCTCTCCTGGACTTGCCGCCAAAAGTGGGGGCTGGGTCCAGGAGGTGGGCATCTCCACTAGCTGGAGTGCCCTGGGGCATTGTAACACGAAGCTTGAGCCTTTGAAGCTCACTGCTAGGTGTTACAGTTCCTGCAGGGGGGAGGTGTGAAGCACCTCCACCCAGAGCAGGCTTTGTTTCTGTCCTCAGAGAGCACAAAGGCTCTCACCGCATGAGGTCAGACACTCGTCTCTCAGCAGCAGGCTGGCACAGACCAGTCAGTCCTGCACTGAACAATTGGGTAAAATACAGGGGGTATCTCTAAGATGCCCTCTGTGTGCATTTTTTAATAAATCCAACACTGGCATCAGTGTGGGTTTATTATTCTGAGAAGTTTGATACTAAACTTCCCAGTATTCAGTGTAGCCATTATGGAGCTGTGGAGTTCGTTTTTGACAGACTCCCAGCCCATATACTCTTATGGCTACCCTGCACTTACAATGTCTAAGGTTTTGCTTAGACACTGTAGGGGCATAGTGCTCATGCACATATGCCCTCACCTGTGGTATAGTGCACCCTGCCTTAGGGCTGTAAGGCCTACTAGAGGGGTGACTTACCTATGCCACAGGCAGTGGGAGGTTGGCATGGCACCCTGAGGGGAGTGTCATGTCGACTTAGTCATTTTCTCCCCATCAGCACACACAAGCTGGCAAGCAGTGTGTCTGTGCTGAGTGAGGGGTCCCTAGGGTGGCATAAGACATGCTGCAGCCCTTAGAGACCTTCCCTGGCATCAGGGCCCTTGATACCAGGGGTACCAGTTACAAGGGACTTACCTAGGTGCCAGGGTTGTGCCAATTGGGGAAACAATGGTACATTTTAGGTGAAAGAACACTGGTGCTGGGACCTGGTTAGCAGGGTCCCAGCACACTTCTCAGTCAAGTCAGCATCAGTATCAGGCAAAAAGTGGGGGGTAACTGCAACAGGGAGCCATTTCTTTACACAAGCCCCCCCAGCCCACAGGCCAGGAGACTCAGCCAAAGCTGGGAGAGTCTTCCTAGTCTGTCAGGCGAGGAAGAGTAGAGGAAATAGGCTGGTTTGTTGCAGGGCCTACTCTGCCTTACATCCTCCTGTTCAGGTCATTCCCTCTGGGGAACTGACCCACTTCCACAGTGATAGGACCTAGTCTGAACTGCCTCTTGTCTGTGCTTTTAATGTCTCCACCCATTCTCTCTATTTTGGGGTTAGAGGTATCCACCTCTGCTAATCTTATCTTAGCCAGGGTCACCCCTAGCTTACCCAAAGAGGTTACCCAGAGCTGGAGTAACCCCACCATGACCAACAGGGTCA
Source organism: Pleurodeles waltl (assembly GCF_031143425.1). NCBI lineage: Eukaryota > Metazoa > Chordata > Amphibia > Caudata > Salamandridae > Pleurodeles > Pleurodeles waltl. The sequence goes on along the minus strand of NC_090439.1, from coordinate 1,027,898,552 downwards.
GGGGGCCTAACTTGCTATTTGGCATGGGGTCAGACCACCATGCCAAGGATAGTGCAGCCATAAAGGCTAACACCCAGCAGAGGCCACTGACAGCTGTCAGTGCCCAGAACCACACCTTTAGCTCTTCACCTACAAGGGAAGGGGCTAAGTTACAGGCTTCTTTGGGTTCAGGGTGCCTGTCTGCTGTATTAGAGTGGGGGGTTACCACATCTTGTAGTAAACCCCCTTCTTCCACTCTTTCTTCTGTTAGCTGAGGAGCCACCCACTCAGGCTTAACAGTTGCCTGACTAGCCAGGACCTCTTGTGGGTCAGGTTGGACTTTATCAGAGCCACTTTTGGAGTTCTCCTCTACTGGAGCAGAATCTCCTTGGCTTGCTGGAACCTTGGCTAAAGGTTGTCCACCTTTCCTACTCTGTTTCCTTTTCTTTTTCTTCTGGGGCCTACTTGCATTTACTGCAGAGGCAGGCACTCCAGAATCCTTGGGAGAGGACTGGCACTGGACCAGTTCCTCTCTTGGGCTCTGACTAACCTCTGGGTAGTCATTTCCAAGGAGACAATCAAGGGGGAGGTCTGTACTGACTACCACCCTTCTCCAGCAAAAAGTCCCACCCACTTCTATGGGCACAAAAGCCACAGGCCTATCAGTGACCCTGTCTGGGCTAACTCTTACTCTGGCCATCTCACCTGGGATGTACTTGTTTGAGAACACCAGCCTGTCATGCACAATAGTGTGACTGGCACAAGTGTCTCTCAGGGCAGTGGCTGGGATTCCATTCACCAGTAGGTGGTGGAAGTGTCTACTTCCCTCTGGAATCTCCAACTCACCTGTTGGGCCCTTTTTCCAGTTGAAGGCTATGAAGACCTCCTCATCTGAGGAGTCATCCCCAATGGCTACACTGGTCACCCCTGGGATTTTGCTAGGGGGTTTGTTTTTGGGACAAGAAGTGTCCTTGGTGTGGTGCCCTGTCTGTTTACAGTTATGGCACCATGCCTTAGTGGCATCCCAGCTCTTACCCTGGTACCCACCTTTGTTTTGGGTTGTGTCTCTGGGCCCACCCACCTGGTCTGGTTTTTGGGGGCCTACAGGGGACTCTTTTTCTTTGTTTCTAGTGTCACCCACTTTCTCCTGGGGAGGCTTTGTAACCCCTTTCTTTTGGTCACCCCCAGTGGAAGTTTTGGTTACCCTAGTCTTGACCCAGTGGTCTGCCTTCTTTCCCAATTCTTGGGGAGAAATTGGACCTAGGTCTACCAGATACTGATGCAACTTTTCATTGAAGCAGTTACTTAAAATGTGTTCTTTCATAAACAAATTATAAAGCCCAACATAGTCATGCACTTCATTTCCAGTTACCCAACCATCCAGTGTTTTCACTGAGTAGTCAACATAATCAACCCAGGTCTGGCTCGAGGATTTTTGAGCCCCCCTGAATCTAATTCTATACTCCTCAGTGGAGAATCCAAAGCCCTCAATCAGGGTACCCTTCATGCGGTCATAAGATTCTGCATCTTTTTTAGAGAGTGTGAGGAGTCTATCCCTACACTTTCCTGTGAACATTTCCCAAAGGAGAGCACCCCAGTGAGATTTGTTCACTTTTCTGGTTTCACAAGCCCTCTCAAAAGCTGTGAACCATTTGGTGATGTCATCACCATCTTCATATTTAGTTACAATCCCTTTGGGGATTTTCAACATGTCAGGAGAATCTCTGACCCTAGTTATGTTGCTGCCACCATTGATGGGTCCTAGGCCCATCTCTTGTCTTTCCCTTTCTATGGCTAGGATCTGTCTTTCCAAAGCCAATCTTTTGGCCATCCTGGCTAACTGGATGTCCTCTTCACTGGAGTTATCCTCAGTGATTTCAGAGTTGTTGGTCCCTCCTGTGAGGGAACCAGCATCTCTGACTATTATTTGTGGAGTCAGGGCTTGAGAAGCCCTGTTCTCCCTAGATAGGACTGGTGGGGGGGAAATCACCCTCCAAGTCACTATCATCCTCCTCTGTGTTATCCACAGAGGGGTTGGCTCTATCATACTCTGCCAACAGCTCCTGGAGCTGTGCTTTGGTAGGTCTGGAGCCCATTGTTATTTTTCTTATGTTACAGAGTGACCTTAGCTCTCTCATCTGGAGATGGAGGTAAGGTGTGGTGTCGAGTTCCACCACATTCACATCTGTATTAGACATTATGCTTCTAGATTCTAATTCAAACTTTTACAAACTTTTAAACTCTAAAAGAAATGCTAACAGGGACTAACAAAAGGCCCTAGCAGGACTTTAAAGAATTTAGAAAACTTTTCAAATTGCAAAAATCAATTTCTAATGACAATTTTGGAATTTGTCGTGTGATCAGGTATTGGCTGAGTAGTCCAGCAAATGCAAAGTCTTGTACCCCACCGCTGATCCACCAATGTAGGAAGTTGGCTCTGTATGTGCTATTTCAAAGTAAGGAATAGCATGCACAGAGTCTAAGGGTTCCCCTTAGAGGTAAAATAGTGGTAAAAAGAGATCATACTAATGCTCTATTTTGTGGTAGTGTGGTCGAGCAGTAGGCTTATCCAAGGAGTAGTGTTAAGCATTTGTTGTACATACACATAGACAATAAATGAGGTACACACACTCAGAGACAAATCCAGTCAATAGGTTTTGTTATAGAAAAATATATTTTCTTAGTTTATTTTAAGAACCACAGGTTCAAATTTAACATGTAATATCTTGTTTGAAAGGTATTGCAGGTAAGTACATCAGGAACTTTGAATCATTTCAATTGCATGTATACTTTTCAAGTTATTCACAAATAGCTATTTTAAAAGTGGACACAGTGCAATTTTCACAGTTCCTGGGGGAGGTAAGTTTTTGTTAGTTTTACCAGGTAAGTACGACACTTACAGGGTTCAGTTCTTGGTCCAAGGTAGCCCACCGTTGGGGGTTCAGAGCAACCCCAAAGTTACCACACCAGCAGCTCAGGGCCGGTCAGGTGCAGAGTTCAAAGTGGTGCCCAAAACGCATAGGCTTCAATGGAGAGAAGGGGGTGCCCCGGTTCCAGTCTGCCAGCAGGTAAGTACCCGTGTCTTCGGAGGGCAGACCAGGGGTTTTTTTGTAGGGCACCGGGGGGGACACAAGCCCACACAGAAATTTCACCCTCAGCGGCGCGGGGGCGGCCGGGTGCAGTGTTAGAACAAGCGTCGGGTTCGCAATGGAAGTCAATGAGAGATCAAGGGATCTCTTCAGCGCTGCAGGCAGGCAAGGGGGGGCTTCCTCGGGGAAACCTCCACTTGGGCAAGGGAGAGGGACTCCTGGGGGTCACTTCTGCAGTGAAAGTCCGGTCCTTCAGGTCCTGGGGGCTGCGGGTGCAGGGTCTTTTCCAGGCGTCGGGACTTAGGTTTCAGAGAGTCGCGGTCAGGGGAAGCCTCGGGATTCCCTCTGCAGGCGGCGCTGTGTGGGCTCAGGGGGGACAGGTTTTGGTACTCACAGTCGTAGAGTAGTCCGGGGGTCCTCCCTGAGGTGTTGGTTCTCCACCAGCCGAGTCGGGGTCGCCGGGTGCAGTGTTGCAAGTCTCACGCTTCTTGCGGGGAGATTGCAGGGTTCTTTAAAGCTGCTCCTTTGGATAAAGTTGCAGTCTTTTTGGAGCAGGTCCGCTGTCCTCGGGAGTTTCTTGTCGTCGTCGAAGCAGGGCAGTCCTCAGAGGATTCAGAGGTCGCTGGTCCCTTTGGAAGGCGTCGCTGGAGCAGAGTTCTTTGGAAGGCAGGAGACAGGCCGGTGAGTTTCTGGAGCCAAGGCAGTTGTTGTCTTCTGGTCTTCCTCTGCAGGGGTTTTCAGCTAGGCAGTCCTTCTTCTTGTTGTTGCAGGAATCTAATTTCTAGGTTCAGGGAGAGCCCTTAAATACTAAATTTAAGGGCGTGTTTAGGTCTGGGGGGGTTAATAGCCAATGGCTACTAGCCCTGAGGGTGGGTACACCCTCTTTGTGCCTCCTCCCAAGGGGAGGGGGTCACATCCCTAATCCTATTGGGGGAATCCTCCATCTGCAAGATGGAGGATTTCTAAAAGTTAGAGTCACCTCAGCTCAGGACACCTTAGGGGCTGTCCTGACTGACCAGTGACTCCTCCTTGTTATTCTCATTATCTCTCCTGGACTTGCCGCCAAAAGTGGGGGCTGGGTCCAGGAGGCGGGCATCTCCACTAGCTGGAGTGCCCTGGGGCATTGTAACACGAAGCTTGAGCCTTTGAAGCTCACTGCTAGGTGTTACAGTTCCTGCAGGGGGGAGGTGTGAAGCACCTCCACCCAGAGCAGGCTTTGTTTCTGTCCTCAGAGAGCACAAAGGCTCTCACCGCATGAGGTCAGACACTCGTCTCTCAGCAGCAGGCTGGCAAAGACCAGTCAGTCCTGCACTGAACAATTGGGTAAAATACAGGGGGTATCTCTAAGATGCCCTCTGTGTGCATTTTTTAATAAATCCAACACTGGCATCAGTGTGGGTTTATTATTCTGAGAAGTTTGATACTAAACTTCCCAGTATTCAGTGTAGCCATTATGGAGCTGTGGAGTTCGTTTTTGACAGACTCCCAGCCCATATACTCTTATGGCTACCCTGCACTTACAATGTCTAAGGTTTTGCTTAGACACTGTAGGGGCATAGTGCTCATGCACATATGCCCTCACCTGTGGTATAGTGCACCCTGCCTTAGGGCTGTAAGGCCTACTACAGGGGTGACTTACCTATGCCACAGGCAGTGGGAGGTTGGCATGGCACCCTGAGGGGAGTGCCATGTCGACTTAGTCATTTTCTCCCCATCAGCACACACAAGCTGGCAAGCAGTGTGTCTGTGCTGAGTGAGGGGTCCCTAGGGTGGCATAAGACATGCTACAGCCCTTAGAGACCTTCCCTGGCATCAGGGCCCTTGATACCAGGGGTACCAGTTACAAGGGACTTACCTAGGTGCCAGGGTTGTGCCAATTGTGGAAACAATGGTACATTTTAGGTGAAAGAACACTGGTGCTGGGGCCTGGTTAGCAGGGTCCCAGCACACTTCTCAGTCAAGTCAGCATCAGTATCAGGCAAAAAGTGGGGGGTAACTGCAACAGGGAGCCATTTCTTTACAATGGGCATACCAGCTGAGCAGGGCGCTTAAATTGGTAATACGCCCCTGCACTGCAGCTGACCTCTCCATTTTGTTTGCCAAACATGTCCACACTTCTGCTTTTCTTGTCTGGTGGAGGACTTGCTGAGATGGATTGTTAGCTCTCTTATGGACAGTCAACACAATTAGGGAGTCTGCTGCTATATTGTCCCGGTTGCAAAGGGCATGGAAAATCTGTATTGCTGTCTTAACTGCAACAGGCTCTTTGAAGGTCTCTCTACAGTGGTCAAGGACACTGGGTAATATTGGGAGGAACTAGTTCCTCTTTTGGTCTGGCAACAATGTCTCCAGATGGAAACACATTTCTGTTAATTCCTCTCAGAGTTGCAACCCATATGTACTTTCAGCTCTTTAATTAATGGCGTTGTATGCAATAATGTCGCCTCTGGGTGAGGGCCTAGATGGGTAGGTGTCTACCCCCTAATCTGGTGAGTCAGCGTAGAGATATCCTTCCCCTCCACCATCTTTTCTAGTGGGTCTGGCGACAATGGAGATTCCAGCTCCTCCATTTTTTTCCAATCACTCAGTTTTTTCCAGCTCATGCTTTAGTGGCATTCTCAACTTTTTCAGAGAGTCTTCTTACAAATGAGGGCTTCCAGTTCAACCTTGAGGCTAATCTTTTTTGTTTCAACTTCGAGGATCTTTGATGCCGAAGAAAGTAAAATGAATGTAGAACAACGTAAAATTTGTCATCAGCATCAGTGTTATGGCAATCTTCTGCACCAATCCGGTCTTTAGGGTGGGTGTTGAGCAGTTTGTTTCCTCCAATGCAGTCTTATTCCTCCCAGCTTTTGATCCTCTTTCGAGGCTGGTTGTGAGGGTTTACCTCCAGGGCTGTCCTTTCTTTTAAGCTTGTGTGACTTTTTTATTCATTTCTTGCCTTTCGCCAAACACCCTTGTGGCGATACATTGCGTTTTGTGTCTCCCATCTCTTTGCATCGCCTTGTGCATTTTTTTTATTTTTTTATAACCCAATTTTATTACGTTTTCATAATAAAGCATTCACACAATCAATATGGCATGACATAATCCAACAGTTGGGAAGGGGATAAGTATCTCCATCAGGCAGGAATAAAGAAGGACTACAGACAGAGTTGACAGAATGAAATAACACAATTGATCAATCACCCCCGATGACCCAGCCACTTTCCCCAAATCCAGTCATGTTTTGCTGGGCAACCCCTTGTTCAAACACAGCTTTTTCTGGTAACACAGACAAGTTCAACTCCTTTCAACACAAAGCGATCCCTGGTGGGGTTGGGGTCCACGACTGTGCTGCGATGTTGCGTTCTGTCACTATCGTGGCTGTACCTAGAAACGCCTAGTCTGCCCTGGTGGCCCCAACACCCTCCTAGACCCCAAACAATAAGAGCAGGGGGGGGGGGGAGAGGTCCACCTCACATCCAATGTTGTGCTTTTTTTTTGTATGGTTGGAGCATGACTACCTCTTCAAGTTCCTGTTTTTTCCGCCTGGTCCTCTTTCATATCCTCAAGTGTGCCCTGTTCTTCACTTGACAAACCCAGTCTCTTAAGGACTCTTAATTTATCCTGACAGGAGACCATGGCGTAACGTGCCCACCTCCGCTTCTGTCTTGCCCTGTTTATCTTGGATAAGAATGCGGAGACTACTGCGCAGTCCTTGGAGAAGCTATCCTTCGGGAGACTGAGGCTGCACACCTAGTGGCTGTCTCCCAGTGTGCTTTTGTGATACTCACCTACTGCCTCTTATGCCGACTGGCATGCAGGGCAGCATCAAAAAATCTCCACTTCCGTTTACTTTGGCCAGGTTTCTGTATGGTGCCCCACCTGTGGCTCAGGGTCTTCATTTCTGTTGCCACAGTTTGCCTCCAGGTGTTCTTTGGCCTGCATCTCTTCCGTTACCTTCTAGGGTCCAGTGAATAGCAGTTCCTGTGATGAAGTCTTGTTCTCTTTTTATGGTGTCCTAGTCATCTCCATTATTTTCCTATAATGATGGTGTTCATGATCTCTTGCTCGCATCTGGCGAGCAGTTTCTGGTTGGAGATGGTTTGCACCCCGAAAATTATTTTCCGGTTTGGTCACATGCCAGCATTCTGCCCCATACAAGAGTGTGAACAGAACACAGCTCTGGTAAAGTTTGGTGTTGGTGCTGTATTCAGATGATGCTCACACACTGTTCAGCTTCCTGGAGGCATTTCTGGCTTTGTTCAGTCTGCTGTTGATGTCACTGCCTGCTCCTCCATCATGTCTGGTACTAATGGCTTGGTAGTTAAACTCTTCAGTCATGGCTCGTTCCTCTCCATCCACCTAGACGGGTGAAGGGTTTGAGATGTTCAGTGGCATGACTTGTGACTTCTTCATGCTCATTTTAAGGTCTATTTGCTGTGTATGGATGTTGAGGGGAAGAGTGAGAGAGAGCGAGAATGTATGTATGGCTAGGCCATTTGCATAGTCAAAGACTTCCAATGTGGAAAATAAGGCTCATCTGATGCTCTTCAGTTGTGCACTGTACCACCCAGCCAATGACTAGGCTGGAAGAGCAATGCTTCCATCATGCATCCCTGTTTCACACTAGCCTTGGGTTATAAGCTATACTCACTATCTCCCACCTTGCAGGTAAAAGTATCGTAGAAGCTCTTCATGGCGAGTACTATCGGCTGCACTGTGCCATAGGCCAACAGAGGTGGTTGCAGTGGATACAGTCTTAGGCTTTTTCACAATCAAATAAGCTTATGTATAATTGTCTCTGCCACTCTGCGCACTGCTCTATGATTTTCTGTAGAGTGATTTTCTGATCAACACATCCTCTGCACTTGTAGAACCCAGCCTGTTCTTGCTTTAACTCCTTGTTCACGGCATCAGAAACAGTGTGTAATGATTTTCACTGGGATTTTACTCTGGATTGACAGCTATTCAATACCAGTTGTTGCAGTTGGTTAATGCTCCATTCTTTGGAATCTTGCAGATGATACCTTAGGTCCAGTCATCTGGAACTTTCTTTTCCTACCTAATCGATGTAAACAGTAGTTGGAGGATCATGGCGGAGGTTTCAGGTATTCTTTGAACATTTCTGCATTAAGGTTGTCTTGGCCAGAAGCTTTTCAGTTCTTGACAGATTGGATAGCGGGGACGATTGCTTCTTTCTGTGGTGGGGCAGGTTTCACATCCACATCTGTTTCTTGCATGTCCAGTTTGCCTGTAGTTACTGGTTTATTCAAGACTTCTTTGAAGTGTTCAGCCCAATGCAATTCCTGCTCCCTCTGTTGTAAGTAGGCTGCATTGCTTGTCCATGATAGGAGTGTTCCATGTTATTTACCACCGACCATCTTAGTGACCTTAAAGAACTTCACCTGTTCTTCTCTACAGGTTGCCTCCCCTGCTTGGCCAGCAAGATGATCCCTGTTTGCCCGCTTGTCTGCAATTATCATTCTTCTGGCTGCTCTGCTTGTTTCCTTGTAGTGTTGCCTGTACTTCTCCTGGGGCTGCTCAGATATGACGTCCATGCGTTTCTTTCTGTTGTCCTCCCCTCTTAAATAGCTTGCCATGTCTCGTCTTATCCATTCTTTCCTCTTCCTGGTCTTGAACCTCAGGCATGTTTCAATGCTCTTCACATAAATTGAAGAGACCTGTTATCATTTCTTGTTGACTGTGTCTGCAGCTGGTTCAGACTGGTTTTGCATGCCTGCCAGGAGTTTGAACCTGTTTTTGACTTGTAAGACAAATACCTTTTCGGACTTGGGGTCCTGTAAATTTACCACATCAAGGTGCTGTCACCCTGATGCTTTGTGTACTGATTTTCTGAGCTCCAGCTTCACAAGAACGGTCACTAGATGGTGATCAATGCTGACATCTGCTTCCCTCCTCACTCTGACATCACACAGGTGCCGCTTATTATCTGGTGGTCAATCTGATTTCTGTAAGTGCCACGGGGTGAGGAAAGTTGGTTTGTGAATATCATGGTGGGAGAAGACAGTCCCCTCCTATGACCAGAATTCCAACCGTATTTCTCTATTGCCGTTTATTGCTCCACAATGTTTCGTTCTCATGGCTCTGTCATGGTTCGTGTTGTCATTTCCCACTTTAGCATTCACGCCTACAATCACAATCTTCAGGTTGTGGTTTGGCATAGCTTCAAACTCAGCTTATATCTATTGGTAGATTATGTCCTTGACTGTTTCCTCTACGTAATGTGTTGGAGAACAGTAGTCTATAGGTGGTGGAGTTGATGTGTTTGCCTTTTAACCTGGCTGTCATGAGTATGCAATTGACTGGCTTCCACTCAATTAAGCAGTTCTCTGCCCCACTGCTCAGGATTATGGCTACTCTTTTGTGATGTTCGTCATCTCTTTCAAAATACAATTCAGTCTCTCCTGTAGTAGTTTCCATTCTTGACAGATTGATGACCCCAGGATCAGTAGGCTGCAAAGCCTCATCCCAGATTTAACTTCAGCCAGCTTCCCTGGGTTATAAATAGTCTGTAAATTCCAGAATCTGATTCACGTCTTGCATTTGGCACTCAGAACGTTCGTCATTTTGTCAGTGGATTTCACTGAGGCTTTGACTGCTGCAACCATGCATGTCTTATGCAGAGACTCTGGTAGCCATTGTACCCAGAAGATTTAGAGGCTATTGCTATTGTTTTTATAATAAATACTGCATGAAGCTGGCCTGGTGTGTGTGGGGGGTACCCAAGGTACTTATACCAGGTATCCCTTCTTAGTGAAGCGTAGACAGTGTCTAGAAGCCAGGCTCTCTAGAGGTAGCTGTGGCTAAGCAGCCAAGGCTTATCTAGGAGACATGTGAAGCTAATGCAATACCACTGTAGTCACACAGCACTTACATACATGAGAGAAAACACTCAGTTGTACAAAAATAAAGGTACATTATTTTTGGAACACAATACCACAAATTATTAGAAGGGAAACCCTTCAATAGGAGGTACGTAATACACTAAATATATACACTAGTGATCAGAAATAGGCATAGAAAAGGTTAGAAAACAGTGCAGATAGCAATAACCAATTAGTGACCGTAGGGGGAGCACAACCCATATACTAAGAAAATGGAATGCGAACACAGGACCCCCGCCTAGGTAAGTGGAATGTGTTAAGGGGAGCAGGGGGAACTAGAAAACCACAGAGGTAAGAAACACAACACACCCTAGCACCCAGGAAAGCAGGAGTATATTTTTGGATTTTCCCCAAACCACCCAAAAGGAGGAAAAAGAAGAAAAGAAGACACCCTGAGAAGACTGCAGGAAACCAGCGAACAACCAACTATACCAGAAGAGGAGGACTTCTGGAGAGAGAGGATCAAGTCCAAAAGTCACAGTGGATTCTAGGAGGTTGGGGAGCTACTACCCACCCAGCTGTACTTACAGGAGTTGGGAAGAGTTTCTGATGGATGCACAAGATGTCCCACGCTGGAGTGAAGATTGCAGATGGGTGTTGGTGCAGGAATTCAACCAACAACCCTTGGCAAAGGCAAACTTGCAGTTAGTGGAAAAGTGGTGCTGCCAGGTAGCAGCAAGGTCCAGGAGGACTCAACCCAGGAAGGGTAGTCACAGGTGTTTCTCAGTGTCACATTAAGTTTACAGGAACAGAGGCAGCACGCACAGGAGTCCCACAGGACCAAGACACAGAAGTCGCAGAAGTAGCCCACACAGCACTACAAAAGGGGATCCCAGGGCACCAGAGAGCAACGCAGAAGGCTGTGCTTTGCAGGAAGGAGTGCTGGGGACTGGAGCTGCACGTTGCCTGAAGATCCCATGGAGGAGATGTCAACAAGCCTTGGCAGCTGCAAAAAACGAGGTGCACAGGGATATTGTCCTGCTTGGAAAGGCAAAGGCTTGCCTCCAACAAAGTTGGACAGCTGGCAGAGAGGACCAAGTGGACTACTCCGGGCCAACACCAATGATGCAGGATCCTCGCAACTCAAGATGAGGGAAGATCTACGTAGCCCGTCGTTTGCTGTAGGTGACTGCGGTTGCAGGGGAATGACTCCTTCACTCCAAGGGAGATTCCTCCTTCTTGTGAAGGCTGAATAGTTGCTGTCTTCTGAGGATGCACGGCCAGAGAAATGTTGCAAAGCTGGCAGGGGTCATGTAAACAAAATCGCATAAGAGTCTTCTTTGCTGATTGCAGGCGTTGTCTGTCCCTGGAGGGTCCAGTCACAGTTTCAGTGGCCAGAAGTCGAAGTGGAGGTTGCAAAGCAATCCTGCTGGAGTCTGGCAAGCTGGATCTGAGGACCCATACAAGAGAGAGACCCTAAATAGCCCTGAGAGGGGGACTGGTCACCTAGCCAGGTAAGTACCTATCAGGTGGGGGCTCTGACGTCATCTGCCTAGCCTGGCCACTCAGATGCTCCCAGAGTTCCCTGCCAATTATGGAAACAAGATGGCAGAACCTAGGGACCCTCTGGAGGTGGAGTGGTGATGGACAGGGAAGTGGTCACTCCCCTTTCCATTGTCAAGATTTGCTCCAGAGCAGGGACTGGCGGTCCTTGAACTGGTGTGGACTGGTTTATGCAAGGAAGGGACCAAATGTGCCCTTCAAAGTATACCAGTGGCTTGGGGAGGCTACCCCTCCAAAGCCAGTCACACCTATTTCCAAATAGCTTCCTCTCCTAAAGGAAATCCTTTCTTCTGCCTTACTGGGCTTGATCATATCAAGCAGCAGGAGGGCAGAAACCTGTCTAAGGGGTGGCAGGAGCTTGGGCTGCCTAGAAAACCCTGTAAGACTGGTGGTAGCAATGCTGGGGGTCCTCTAAAGAGCCCCACAGGGTGCATGGAATCATACTTCCAATATTTGCAACAGTATTGGGGTATGATTCCGACATGTTTGATACCAAACATGCCTAGGTTCCATTATGTAGCTGGACATAGGTAGTGACCTATGTCCAGTATATGCATAAAATGGCATCCCCACACTCACGAAGTCCAGGAAAATGGAACTGGAATTAGTGGGAGCACCTCTGCTGATGCAGGGGTGCCCTCACACACAGGTACTTGCACCCTGCCCTCTGGGCTAGGAGGGCCTCCCATAGGGGTGACTTATAGTGACCTGGTGCAGTGACCTTGTAGTGAAAGGGTGCATGCACCCTTTCACGCAGGCTGCAATGGCAGGCCTGCAGAACACTTTGCATGGGCTCCCTATGGTTGGCATAAAACATGCTGCAGCATATAGGGATCCCCTGGTACCCCAATGCCCTGGGTACCTATGTACCCTCTACTAGGCACTTATGTGGGGGCCAACTGTGGGATGAAAAAGGTTCCAGCAGCCAAGTTTAAAGGAGAGGGCATAACTACTGGGGTCCTGGTTAGCAGGATCCCAGTGAACTCAGTCAAACACACTGACAAACAGGCCAAAAAGTGGGGGTAACCATGCTAGAAAGAGGCTACTTTCCTACAAATGTGTTTTATGGAACAGGGTTGTTAGTCTTGCGCCCAACCTTTCCAACCTGGATTACCAGTGGATTGTGCTTTGTCCGGTCTCTACACCTTTACCTGTCCAGCTTGGGTGACCCTACCAGGAGATTAAGCTCCCACCAGCATATCTCCCCAGGTCACAGAAGTGCAAGCCCATCAAACACTTCAAGGTGGAGATCCTCCAAGGACATTCGTGATGGCACTTGAGGCAAAATCTAAAGGGGGCGGGGCTCCATACCCCTGTTGCACTTTGGCATCTGGTAATTTGAGCAGGGGCTAGTTGGGGGGTGGAGAGAGAGGCACCACACATGCACACTCACAGCCATACATTCACTTGTGCGCAAACATACACCCATTATTCATAAGCACATACACATGCACACATCCATTCACAGCACACGTTCGCAAATGCACCAAACATTTTAAAAAATAATTAAATAAATACAACTTGCCTGACTGCAGTGGTGAACTCGGGAGCCGGGAGGAAGCCTTGGTGGTTCCCGATGACTGGGACATTGGCTGAACGTGTTATGGGTCAGTCAATGAAAGGAGGAGGAAGTCACTTATTTGTCACAGAGTGGGATGAAGGTCAGTGAGACTGCTGACCCCTTACCACTCTAACGAGAGTCACTCATGGATACTCAGCCCAAGGCACTTCAAGACTTAAAAATGACCCACCTCAGTCGAAGGTGATGCTCCTCTTCATCATGCTGAGATGGGGGCCACCAAGTGATTTGCCAGGCTGAGGAAGTCATGTGCAGAGAGCTGTGACATCTTTAATCTGGAAATGTTCAGCTCATACAGCCAGGTACCTGCATGTTTAGCGCAAGCACAGCCTGTGGCTGCGTGACCTGACCATGAGGAGTGTTTGTCAGGCTTATTTTTGCCAAGCCTGGCAGACACACTATACGTTTGGAAAAAGGTAGGGGGATGTGAGGACGGCCCATCATTTCTTTTGCATTCTCCAAACCACGTGGTCTCGCTGTAGTGTGATTTCTCACCTTTAAGTGTTCTTTGGTGTTGTAGCATGTTCTCTACTTATCCAACGACGTTCCTCGTGATACCTGCTCTTTCTACAGTATTTCTGATTTTGATTTGTTGGAAAAAAATTTTTTTTTAAATCTGCGACATAGCTTATTTTTCCTTGTCTAAGGAGTTCTCACCCTTGCTTTGAGACTCAGTGGTGGAAAAAAGAATTGGAAAATGGCAAGTACATCAAGGGGTTTCCGGGGCATACATCGGACATCACACATGAACAGACACAGTACCAAATAGTTGAAGTCTCAATGAGGCCCATGCAAAGCAAAAAAAAGAAAAGGAAAGAAAGAAAGAAAGAAGGGACTACAAAGACAATTTCTGAAGTAACCACTAAACCGCAAAATAATGCACCACAGCATGTGAAACCAGAAAAGATTGAAACTGCAAAGCCAAAGGGTAAGGTAATATTACATTAGGTGCTAAGTACAATGACTGCTCTTCTCAGCGTGCATTGGATCATTTTAGTCAACTAGAGAATGCTTAGCTTACATATCAAAGTATAAAGAAACTTTGAACCAAGAATGGTACCTCTGCTGGGTCAGCATTCACCTTCCAGTCTGAATCCACCCTGGGAAGACTCTAAAGTCGCCTTAATGTTGGACCTGAAAGAAAAGTCACCTACCTGTCTGGAGGAGGGGCTGATCTGAGACTGCCAGGAGGAGTGACCTGATACCAACAAAGACAGTTACAGACCTTGGTGACAGGCAGTACCGTCATGAGGACAGAAAGTGCCAAGGGGCCATGAAGGTGCTACAAAACTAGCTGCCCAGCATATGCAGTAAAAACCAACAGGGGAAGAAGCTGCTTGGCCACCTTATGGAATCGAGAAGGGGTACGATGTACTGTCCCCCACATGTCCCATATGTTGATGGTACCTACTTTCTCCGTAGCTCCAAAGAGGTTACAAGACAGCATCTTAAAACCCCAGCAAAGGAAGCATCCTTAACTGGGCCAAGGTTCTAGCCTATACAGTTTAAGGCAGATTGCAGCATAAACTCCTAGTAAATCTTTCCCCATTCAGACCAGTGAATACCGGTGCTACTGACTTACTGTGGATGTTCTCATTTCCAGCGCATCCTAAGCCAGTCAGACAGCCCTACCAAAATTAGTCAATTTAAAAATACAGGCTCTCTATGCCGTTAAAGAAGCCTAAGGACCCATAGTGTAATATATCAGTTCAAAAAGATGTGCCCTTTACTGAACTTTGGTAGAAAGTACTGTGTTTATAACCAGACATCAGGCCACCAAGGACATTTGCAAAAGCTGTTAAGGTTATCTTGTGGGTGGAGACCTTGATTTTGGGTGGTTGGATTATGGTTTAGTCATGTTTGTACTTTTTGCTGTTTTAATCTGGGACTTGGACTAGTTTTATTTCTAAGCAACCTTAGCTACCACAGGTATCTACATTAACGTATATAACCTAGATACTAAGATCAGTGCTATTTATCTTCCATACATTTCTACAGAACCCTTAAGTGTCATGTAGGTTCACAGCTTTGTAGACATTCCACTGCCTGGAGTAAGCCTTGACTGCCTGTCCTTGCTACTCAGAGGAAAGTGCTTAAAGCTAGTCCTCTTATTATCCAATTGTGAATTCAACACCCTGGTTACCCTAGGACACCAGTGGTAAACAATCATACCGAACAGCTTAAGGACCAGTAACCACAGAACAGTCAGGACCCTAAGAACTTGCCTCAAAGTTTATAACACTATCTTTCCAATCTGGCCAGCATGAATATAACTAGTAGCTATTCACAGATTTCTGAGCTTGGAGTAATTCCATCAAATCAAGTGAAAGTGGGACATTTACTGTACAAGGAAATACCACAGCTGAAAAATGAAGCATACCTTCCCCCAGTTTGAGGGTGCACTTATAACGGACGTCAGTTTGGACCCAGTCATATGCAAATAAGTCTTGACCCTGCTCCAATCGGCACAGTTTATCCCGAACTGTCAGCCCAGGTCCTCCGTAAATCTGAACACAAGCAAACCAAGGCTGGCTGGGTCCACACTGAAGTGGTACAGCAGGCAAACAAATGATGGACTGGAAACTACCCCAAGAAATGGCCAGTGGTTAGACTTTATGCAAACATCCCTCCCATCACCTTTTGTGCGTTTGATGTATCCTAAATGGTAAAGGTATGCCCAGATGTGAGTGATACCCTTGCACACTGTACCACTGGAACCAAGCTGCACTGAAGAACCCTAATCAGGGCTAAATCAATTTTGGCTTGCTTGTGTTTCGATTCAGGGAGGGCCAGGTCTGCCAGTTTGGGCTGGACTATTTCTATTGGAACAGGGACAACATTGATTTTCATATGGCTGGGTCCAAACTGAGGAGGAATGGTGGGCAAAAGAAAAATGGGTTGGGTGCCAGTAGTTAGAATTATTGCAAACATTCCTCCCATCACCTTGTGTGCTTTAGAGACAAAATGTTCTATCCGTGAGGAGGATAAATGTGAGCTCTATGATGACTCTTACACCTTTTGCTATTTTCAGCATATGGGTAATCTGTTATTGACACCGGACTCAGTTAACTAAGACACCAAGATTGGAGAGAGTCCTGAATTTCAAACCTGCCATCTCTCCCTTGTGCCGTGCATTTATTGAGATAGAGCCACCAGAAGGCCAGGAACTAGGGAACCATAACAATATCAAAGGCCAAAGTTCTATACTGGTACCATCTGCAATTGAGCACAGCCAGTAGTACTTTGAAGTTTTAGGACTGAAGAGACAAGCATAATATTCAGTCTCTGGCTCGGATGGGGAAATAACTGATTCAGGTGCTAAATATTCAGAATGGGGATGATCCCTCCACTACTTTTCCTCACAAGGATATACTGGCAGTAATATCCCTAATCCTCTGGAACAATTTCCAATTACGCCATTAGTTCATATGGTAACTACACATTAAGAATGGGTGAGAAAAAAAATGTAGGAGTAACAATGATACTAAAAACTCATTTGCTAAAGTGTCTCAGACTGTTTATGCATCAATTCCTACCTTCTGGACTCATAGCTTCAATCTTGGCAGGATAATAACGACAGTCTGTCCAGCGAGCTAGCACTTCTTCTCCAGGTTTGAAATCCTATTTTAAAAAATGTAACGCATTAGCATGTTAGGAAGAAACTGAAAACCATCCTAAAAAGAAATTATTCTTTAGATTATTATAATTCTTTTTATATAAAAACAGTGTCCCAAACTACAGGAATGAATGTGATGATTTAAAGAGGAAAGCAAAGTGATAGCAGGTATGGCCACTTACAAACAGTTCTTCCTCATCTTTTAGCCCTTCCTTCCTCAGTGCAGGTCGCTCAAGAGGTCGCAATCTGCTGCTGTCCCAAAATATCCACTCATCGTATCGATGACTCCAGCGCTCAAAATGGACCAACATCTTACCCTCCTCATAGTCTATCTTCTCAATCCTTGATGGATACCTTATGTGATAAAAGTGTAAATGACAACCTAAAATTTCCGAAAAGCAGGTATTGTATTAAGATACTGATTTTGACCTCTTTGACAGCTAGGTACTAAGTAACTGAAGACTGTGTACTCTGCCACCAAAAACAGCTACTTTACATTGCCTCCCGCTTCCTACAAGATACTTTTAGTAGCCAAAATACAGGCTGGATCCAATATGCAAGTAAATAAATCGCTTGAGCTACTGCTACTTAAGTACTAGGGAAGAAAAATCGGCGACAAGCTATTTATGAAAAGAATAGCTTGAGACTTCAAGTAAAATGACAAACATATCCTTAACTTAACACCGCTGAAAAGCAGAAAAAGGGACATGAAAGTTCATCAATGCTTTTACATCACATCAGGACAGCCCTGTGATACCCGTGGGAACGTGGGCAATATATAGTCTCTAGCCTGGGTGTTACTCATGTTTGCTGAACTGCAAATTTCATCTGCTTAACCCTTACAAGTAACCCCAACCTTATTCGGGGCTTTAAAGAGGTGAGCACACACGTTTGTATGGTACACGTTTGTATGGTACAAGAAATGAATAAACTGTCAGAATATAAGGAGAGGAAAGCTACTTACCGATTACCATAAGCTTTCTTAATCCGTGTACTTCTTCAAATGATCAATTACTGAGAAGAGACAGATCAAATGAAAGGATCTGAAGGAAGATTCAAACCCCAGAAAAGGTCAAGACAAGGGACATCGAGAAAAATGAGTGGGAGGTTGCAGAATGTGTATGCACGGAATTTGCATAACACTTTCAATGAATTAAGCAGACAGGCTTGAAACATATTCCCAACTCCAAAGATAATTATCAAGCTTACCAGGTAGTCGGATTTATAGGCTACTGAAGCAGTGAATGAGAAACCTAGGCTTTTAACAGGCAGCAGAGAACACCAGGGTCAACACATCTGTTACTAAATCATGATAAAGTGAAGGAGCAGGCAAACTCGATCATGGAGTCAAGGACTCACGTGATGCGGTACAGAAGAGGAAATACAGTAAACCTGCAGGATAGCTCAGAGATTTGAAAAATTGCCACTCGCTTTCAATATCAGCAAAGCAGGCTCAGCATTCAATCTTCTGAGCACCGTAAAGGGCATACCATTAAAATGAGTAATATTAACACTTGCTATTTACAATATATAGAAAAGACAAATGTGTGGCATGAAGTGCTATCAGAGTGGCGTAAAGTGTCAGAGTGGAGTGGCATTTCGTAGACCATAGTGATGAGGGGTGCAGAAGAGTAGAGTGGGTGTAGGACATAGTCAAGTAAAGTGTCATAAATTGGGGTACCATGTTCTACAGCAGAGTGAAGTGGGGTGTCATACAGTATTGGAAAGTGATGCAGACTACAGTAGAGTAGAATGGCATTTTTGTAGATTGGAGTGATGTACAGTACAGTTTTGTAGTGTGCGATACAGTGGACTGGCATATATTGTCAGAGTACAATGGCACAGAGTGTACTGGCGTAGAGTGGCATGGAATGGAGCGTACCGGCACAGCCAGGTAGTAAACTGCTATAATTTGAAGTGGGGCCTCATACAGTAGAGTGGAGTGTTTCGTATAGAAAAGTGTTGCGCAGGGGAACAGAGTTTTGTACCTTGGAGTGTATGGGCACAGAGTGGAGTATAGAGTTGGGCAGTGGAGTGTATGGGGTTTTGGGAGAGTAGAATGTTGTAAAGTGCCATGAAGTGCGACAGACTTTTATAGAGTGGAATTATGACCGGTGTAGAGTGGAGTGGCATACACCGTAGTGACGTAGAGTGGATTTCTGTAAAGTGGAGTAGCTTATAGTCAAAGAAACTGTTACAAACTGGAGTGGCGTCTCATATAGTAGAGTGGAGTGCTGTGTCGTATAGTGCTGAAACTGTCAGTGCACTGGAGTGTTGTGCAATAGAGTGTACGCATGAAGGC
The DNA here is from genome assembly GCF_031143425.1 of Pleurodeles waltl. NCBI lineage: Eukaryota > Metazoa > Chordata > Amphibia > Caudata > Salamandridae > Pleurodeles > Pleurodeles waltl. Next base: position 1,027,879,594 of record NC_090439.1, on the reverse strand, counting down.
AAGTTCAAATTTGGACAGGAGTGTATGGGGACAGAGTGGAGTAAGTCCTAGTGGAGTGCCATAGCATGTAGTAAGAGTTTTGTGGAGTGGAGTTATATAAAGTGGAGGAGAGTACACTGGAGTGGCAAAGAGTGGAGTGGCGTACGCTGGGGTGATGTAGAGTGTAACAGCATAAAGTGTAGTAGGGTGTAATAGCGTATAGTGAAGTGGTTTAGACTGGAGTGGTGTATTGTGGGGTGGGCTGGGTGGTGTGAACTGTAATAGCATACAGTGGAGTGACGTACAGTGAAGTGTGGTCAAGTTGAATACCATAGAGAGGCAAAGATTAAAGTTGCGTAAAGTGTAATAGCATAAATTAGACTAGTGAAGAGTGGAATAGCATAGAATGGAGGACAGTGGAGTGGCACAGAGTGAAATACCCTAGAGCAGTGGTTCTCCACCTTTTGACTTCTGTGGAGCCCCACTTTATCATTACTAAAATCCGGGGAAAAAGTCATCCGCACAAGACATCCCCACTGAGCTATTACTGGAGGCTGGGATGCCGGCCTAAACATTGTCGATGATTTGAATCACAAAACAATATACAGAAAACACAGAGATGAGCGTTAATCAAACAAATATACAAATGGTAACATATTTGACCTAATCTGCAACTAAATAGAGTTTTAAAAAAATAATAGGAAGGCTGGAGCTTTTCGAAATTTCATTGAAGCCACACATCATCCATACTATATTCTCTTTGATGCACATGCACTGCTCCCACGAATCAAGGAGGATATTCATTTGATTTTTAGCGTCCAATTTCAAATTCCTTAACATTCACAGTACATTTCAAAAGAATTTCAATTGTACATTTAGCCACATAATTTATTTACACTATATTAATCTGTTAATATTCATTTTCTAAGCATTCGCAGCCCCCCTGAGGAGGCTTTGTGGATCCCCAGGGGTCCCCAGACCACAGGTTGGGAACCAGTGGCATAGGGTAGAACAGCATAGAGCAGAGCAGCGCACACCAGAGTGGGGTAGAGTGAAATAGCATATAAAGGAGTAGCACAGACTGGAGAGGCGTCAAATGGACTAGCAAAGAATGGAGTGAGTAGTGTAGACTGGAGTAGTGTACAGCGGAGTAGAGTGAAAAAGCATATTATGCAGTGGCGTGGAGGGACCAATGGACCAGCACAGAATGGAGCGGTGGGGAGTGGTGTACACTGGAGTGGCATAAAGTCATGTAGTGTATAGTGGAGCGCCATACAGTGGAATAATGTACAGTGGGGTGGTGTACTGCAGAGGGGCATAGACTGCCATAGTATATAGTGGAGTAGCATGCAGTGCAGTGGCATACAGTGAAATGGTGTAGACTAGAGTCGTAAACTGGAATGGGGTAGAGTGTAATAGCATACAGTGGAGTGGCATACACTGGAGTGGCATCCAATGGAACTTTAAAAATTTGCACTTTTATAGCGCACTACTCACCTGTTAGGGTCTCAAGGCGCTGTGTGCATACCACTGTGGAACCCCTCCTGGCTTTTCCCTGTGAGGCGCCCACTCCTGGACAGCCCCAGGGTGAAGCCAAACATCCAAGCGCTGTGAGGGCCGTTGTGGAGCGTAAGCAAGCTATTGCCCAGAGTTACAGAGTGGGACCCATTAATTAGATTAGGCACAGAGGTGAGAATTATCTGGTCCAAGGGAATTGAGCCCAAGACCCGCCGAGGTAGGAACTGAACCCTGGTCCCAGACCAGATCTCTGCATCAGGGTCTGCCGCTCTAACCACTGTGCCACACTTCAACAACAGAGTGGAGTGGTATACACTGGAGTGGCATACAATGGCATGGAGTATAGTGGGATTGCACATTCTGGTGTAGCATATAACGGAGTGGCATACAGTGAAGCAGCGTACACTGAAGAGGCTGAAGTACAGTGGAGTTGTGTACAGTGTAATAGCAGAGTAGAGCAGTGTTGTACAGTGGAGTGGCATAGAGTGCAACAGTGTATAGTGGAGTAGAGTACAGTGAAGTGCGGTATAATGTAGTGGTGTAGACTGAAGTGGCGTACAGTGGCATGATGTAGAGTGCAAGACCATACAGCGAAGTACAGTTCAATCGAATAGCATAGGATGAAGTGGCATAGAGTGGAGTGCCATACACTGGAGCAGGCGCACAGTGGAGTAGACATACAGTGGAGAAGGCATACAGTGAAATGTTGGAGAGTGTGCAGAGTAAAGTATTAGGTCCCTACCTGTTACCATAAGTGATTATAGGTAGGGAAATGTGTTTTAAAAAATATATTTTTAGATACGTTTATGGCCATGTACCGCTGTAGTTTCACAAAATGTAGTGAAATTCCGCTAAAGGACCGCAGTGACAGATGTCACTAAGTTTAGATGCCTCATAACTTAAAAAATACATGCCCTACTTAACTGCAGTGCTCACAAAGCATCATATCTGCAACCATAATGTGCAATTCTGCTAAATGTTATGTAGATACTTTGAGCTGTTTTCATGCTACGTCAAATACAATAGTCTATCGGCAATGCATTGGTGAAAAAACATGTTTTGGGGCCCCCTTTTTTCTTAGCACTCCCTTAACAATAAACCACAAAAAAGTATATTGTCTCAAAATGCAGAAAATGCTATGGGTCTGGCAAGTTTTGTGGGGATTCGTCAAACAGGTCGAAAGTTACTAGTTAGGTAATATCCAAGGAATTCCTATTTTTGGGACTACTAACTACAACTACAGAATGGCAATAAGATTTAATGTGATTTCATTCTTTTTATCTATTGTATTTGTTATATATTTGTTTAGTGATGTACATATTAACGTGACCATAAATGGGTCTTTTAGTTGTCCATGTAATTATTCTGAAACTTTACATATGCTGTGTAGCTTATTTCTTGGACTTCCGTGCTATTTTTAGTAGGATTTTTCTAAATATGAAGGTCAAAGTGAATGAAAGCCAATCATTGTTGTTGTAAAAATTAAGGTTATATTATTTTCTACCTAATGGCAAATTATCATGTCCTCCATATAGTAGTTTGTATAGCTCGCTTCATCACTTTTCCATTTTGCTGCACAGGAGTACATAAGGAAGATGGTTTTTGTTTGGCTTGTGAGGCACAACTCTATTTTGTGAGCCAGACAAGCATACAAAGAAACCTTATGTAGATTAAGATGTATTCTATTTTGTATGCATTTGTTTATAGGTTTCCACTATCATGTGACCATAAATGGGTCTTTGATTTACTAAATTAACTGAAACTCTACACAGTCTAGCTTATTTTTTGGGCTTCCTTACTACTTTTAGTAGTACTGTGCCACAAGATATACTACGTTGAAAACCCTTATAAACTTAAGGAATATTTACTCTACTTAACTGCAGTTTACAGATTTCAGAAGAACAGAAAGATGAATCTGCACTGTTGGTGTTCAAAGCTGTGACCTGCAGAACACCAAGCTTGCCAGTGGTGAGCGTTCAGACCAAACGCCATCTTGCTATACCACATGCTTAACTTTTTTCTGGCTTGGCTCGGCCTCCGTTTGGTCACTGGTTTACTGCAGCCCCCAATAACCACCTCTGTGCCCCACACTCCAGTCCCCAGTGGAGTTTGGAAAAAGGCACTGGCATAAGACTGTTCTCAACTAGATTTTGAGGCATTATTAAACTCAAGGATGCTATACATAAGGGGAGGAAAGAGGTTGGGTCTTCACAAGGTGAAGAGTAAACTAAAGAGAAAGGAAGGTGGAGTTACAGTGTGACAAAGGCCTTCATGGGCATGCACACACATTAAGTACTTCAGGGTTTGAACCATATGTGGGATATTATCCTAGCTCTAGCAGGAGAAGTATTATCCCACAGCAATGTATATTCTGACCCTTCTCTTTCCTGCTGCGAACTTCTAGGTTGTCTGTCTCTTGTTCAGTGCTGAGTCTAAGAATTCTTCCTGTAACTAAAGGTGTTCCACACCTCTTCTGTTTATATACCTTTCATGCTATCTGATTCAGTTCAGTAGTGTTTTGTGTTCAGTTCTCTCATAGATGTCTTCGACATACAGCTGTCCTGCAACTGATCAATATCCACCCATCAGCTGTCCTGCCACTGATCAATATCCACCAATCTGTTTCTTGGTGTGAGATGTCCTTACATAAATGTAGTTCAGATTACCTTCTGTTGTGTTCAGAGCAGTTTTCCACATAGCAGCTTAAAGTGTTCTCATGCCTGGAGGCTGTATTTAGCCCACAGGTCACTGGGAAAGGCATTCAAACGCAAGGGGACCAGTGGCTAAATTAAATACATATGGGTGCGTCAAATAATTGCTTATGAAAAAAAAAAAAAAAAAAAACTATGGTGCAGCACAGCGAGATGTTCTTTGAGCAAGAAATTGTGACTGTCATTATTTGACTTTGAAAAAAGTACAGTTTATAAAGCAGATTATTGTAAAACATCAGATTATTAGAGTGGATAACTAACCACCCCAAGGAACAATCACAACACTTCTCGGGATGAAACATTAAAGTTACTAAAGTAACTTGAGCTCACCCTACTGGTAGCTGTGGCACAGAGCAGGCAGGCTCAACTTGGGGCAATGTGTATAGTATTTCTGCAGTACCAAAACAATATTAACAATTCTGAATACAAAATAAGAAAAATCCAAAACTGAATTAGAAGAAAAAAATAAGAATAATTTAATAAACAAATTGACACCAAAGGTTTTAATTAGGAGGAATGTCAAGCATAAAGTGTGAATTATAGTTTGTGGTTGAGGTAGACTGGAACCTAGGCGTAATTTGACATTGACTGCAACGGAGAGCAGGTAGGATGCACCAACCTGGTTTGTCCTGGTTAAAGATTCTAACTTCTGGCTTAGTCCTTCAAGTTACAGTTCATTGCAGGAGTATGATTTAGAGACTCCCACACCATCAGGGGAGGTAAGCAGAGGCACACAGAGGCAGGCAAGGATCAACAGTGAGAGCAGGTCAACTTTTCCGAGCTCTTCTCAGGTCACAGATAGCAGGTCCACTCCTTTTCTGATCTTCTCAGGTTCGGGAGTATTCTGAAGTGGGTGCCTGGAGATGTCAACATTTATGCCTGGCATTAGCCAAATGCTAAAATGTTCCCAGGATTTAACCTACCCACTTGGGGCATTATTTCAGCGTGGGGGGTGTGCGTCAAATCCTGCTTGATAGATCTGCTGGAGTTTACATAGGTCACTGAGTGCACACTTGAAAGGCAGTGAAAACGGACTCCAAAACAATTCTTGGGTTGCCACAGTCTGGTTGCTGGAAAACCCTGCTTTGTTCTACCAGCCCTTTAAAGCTGGCTATGGGAGGACCCTCAAATCAAATTCCTTAAGGTGCTTACGGAACTCTTTAGTTCTGTCAGTATAGTACATTAAAGCTCTTTTGACATTCAGTGTATAAAGGGTCCTTTCTGCAACTGAATCAGGTTGTGGAAAGAAAACTACCAATTCAGCTGACTGGTTTAGGTGGAAAGAGGAATCTACTTTTGGAAGAAATTTTGAGATAGTTTGGAGGACTACCTTATTTCTATGTCATGGCAAGATAGGTTCTTCCAAGGTTAGTGCCTGGAGCTCACTGACGCATCTTAATGAAGTGACTGCAGCTAAAAAGGCTACTTTTCATGATAGGAATTGAAGAGGAAAAATTAGGCAAAAGTTTGAATTGTGTGCCCATACGTCTGATAAGTACAATGCTGAGATTTAAAGCAGGTGCACGGGAAACCCTGGGTAGAATTACTCTTAAGACCTTCTATGAATGCCTTAATAACTGGTAGTTTAAACAAGACAAATGTTGTCCGTTTTGCAGTAGGCAGCTGCTGCAGCTAGATGCAGTGTACGCTAAACCTGAGGTCTGCAAATTAAGTAAACAGCAGACAATATTTTGAACAGTTGTATTAAATGGATCAGTGCGTTTGTCACAGCAATAGAAAGCAAATCTTTTCCACTTAGCAGCATTACACGCTCTGGTTTCCGGCTTATATGCCTCCTTGAGAATGGTAATGCATTCTAGAGGGAGATTTAGATATTCAAATTCTATGACTTCAGGAGTCAAATTGCAAGGTTGAGTTCCTTTGGAATTAGACACCTGATTTTTCCCGTGTTCTGAGTGAGAGAATTCGGGTTGAGGAGAAGCTTCTCCAGTGGCAATATCGAGAGCTTGAGAAGTGTGGTGAACCATGGTTGATGAGCACAAGTGGGAGGTACTAGAATGAGGGTAAGAGACGTTTGCCTGAGCTTCCGAATCACAAACGGATGGGGTGGGAGGAGGTGGAAAAGTATAGGCAAATAACCCTGACCAATTCACCTGTAGAGTATTATCTTTAGATAGGCGGTGTGGGAGCCTGGAGGCAAAGCTTGGGCATTTTGCGTTGTCTGCGTTTGCAGAGAGATCTATGTGTGGAAACCCCCACTTGTGAAATTACGGGAGGAGGACTCTGGGTGGAGTTCCCATTCATGGACTTGTTGCTGCATCCTGCTGAGGTCGGCAACGGTTTTGCGGTCCCTGGGAGGTGTTCCACTAACAGGTGAATGTGGTGACATATTGCCCAACACCAAATCGACGGAGAAAGGCGTGATAACTGAAGGGAGTTATCTTCTCCCCTCGTCCAGTTTCTGTAGGTAAAACATGGCTGCGGTAATGTCCGTCTGGACCAAGCCAACTTAGCCTATCAGGTGAACTAGGAAGGCTTTCAATTACAGATGAATGGCCTGAAGCTCTAGGTAGAGGATGTGTAGGCCTTGATGTTTGGAGTTCCAGTGTCCCTGGAATGTGAGATCTTGTAGGTGAGCACCCCATCCTGTGAGGGATGTATCTGCTGTGAGAATGATCTGGGGAATACGGTCACGAAACAGATGCCCTTTTGATAGGTTTTGTGTGTTCCACCACTGCAGAGAGCGGCGAGTGCGGCTGTCTACCACTACTAGATCTTGTAATTGACCCGAAGACTGAGCCCATTGACTTACCAGACATTCGTGCAGCAGGCGCATATGTAATCTCACGTATGGCACTATTGTAATGCAAGATGCCATCATGCCTAAAAGTCACAGAACTGTTGTGACTGTTGGGTGCTGAATATGATGACATTTTTGAAGCAGCAATCAATCAATTCATCAGATTTTATGAAGCGCAACTGCTCACCTGTGAGGGTCTCAAGGCGCTGATGCTGTGAATCCTGACTGCACTGGAGTAAGCCAAACCCAGCTGTGTGTTGAGAATAGCCCCTAAATACAGATGAATTTGTGAAAGCTTAAGCTGTGGCTTTTGTATATTGATTGTGAAGAAGTTGTAGAGTGGATTGAGTATGTTGTAGACACAACTGACTCGTCCTAGCTTTGATGAGCCAGTCATCCCGATATGGGAAGAAATTAATACTGTGTCTGCATAGATCTGGCGCAACTACTGCTAGACATTTGGTGAGTGAATGCCCGTGGAGCAGTAGTGACTCCAAATGCAAGCACTCTTAATTGATAATATGTTCCCGCTATTACAAACCTGAGATATTTGTGATGTGCTGGATGCATTGAAATGTGAAAGTAAGCATCTTTTAAATCTAGTGCAGACAAAGTCGGCCTGTTGTAGCAGTCGATTCACATCTTGTACAGTTACCATATGGAAGTCTTCCGAAAGGATGAAATGATTTAACTGTCTCAGGTCAAATATAGGCGGGAGTGAACCATCTCTTTTGGGAATGAAGAAGTATAGAGGGTATACTCCTAAGCCTTGCTGCTGAAGAGGGAGGGATCATGGCTGGAGGTGTTTCCAGACAAAAACTATGTTGGATAATATCCAACACCCACTGATTTTTGGTATTTGTCTGCCAGATGTGGAAGAAATGTTGTAATCTTCCCCCGACAGGTAAGTGATCGGGGGAACGAGTAGTGAGTCACTGTTCTGAGGTGGAAGGTGTTGTGAGAGTGGAAGCACCCTTTGCACAGCCTTTGGTGTTGTTTCCTCTGTATGCACCTCTATAATATCCCCTTGAATGGGAGGACTGATGCTGCTGCCTCTAAGAAGAGGAAGAGGATTATGATGGTGTAGTCTTTCTACCCTGCTTATATGTGGGACGCCATAAGGAACCACAAGAAGTGGGGGTTTATAACGCTCCCATGGATTTTGCAACTTCTGTATCCTTTTTAATTTTCTCTAACGTTTGGTCCACCTGGGGGCCAAACAGATGTTGCTGATCAAAAGCGGGGAATCAGTAGTGCTTGCTGTACTTCTGGCTTAAAGACAGATATGAGTAGCCAAACACGTCTACGCGGTTGTATGCTTGTATTGATACCCCTGGCAGCGGTATCCGCACACCTGATAGAATTATTTGAAATAAGTTTGTCCTCCTGAACAATTTGATCATCTCTGTTTTATACTCTTCAGGGAGATGTTGGAGGAGTTCCTCCTTTTCATCCCAATGGGCCCCGTCATACCTTGCCAACAACCCTTGCCATGCCAATGGTTGGCTGCGTGTGCTGCAACTCTCTTACCTGATGCATCAATGAGTTTAGACTATTTACCTGGCAGAGGACCATCCGCTGTTGCCTGCAAATTAGCTCTTTTGCAAGCATTACATACTACCAGTGAGTTTGGGGGTAGTTGACCCTTGATGTATGGTGGATCTGAGGGTGCAGCTTTGTACCTTTAATCTACCCTCGGTGTAATTACCCTTGCCTACACCGGATTTATAAAAATATCATCCACATAGTGAAGCATCCCTTTTAGCAAGGGCAGGTATTGACAAGCCCTAGTGGTATTTGAGAGTGTCTAAAAAAGAAAGTCATCCTCAACTGGGTCTTTGTGCAAAGAGACCTAGTGATATGTAGCTGCCCTAGCAATGAATTCCTGGAAGGATGTTGTATTATCTAGGGGGGGTGCATAGCTGGGTAGAGGTCTGGGTCAGTATCCCTGGGAGGTTAAATGTCACAAGTGCCCTGTGGGTCTGATAGCTGCTGATCTGGGCCATCTCTCCCTCCCTGATCCCAGTGTAAAATTATGGAGAGCCCTCTGGAGTAGTATTACCTACATCACTGAGTGATGTGGTGAATGATGTGGTAATAAAGATGAGGGAGGTATAGAAAGTGGTGGAGGAGGCAGCGAAGCAGGCAAGGGTGGCTGTATAGGACTGGTGGCAATGTCCTTTTTCTTCTTTTCTGGAGGTGCAGAAAGATCGATGGCTTTTTTAAAAGAAAGCTGGTGCTTGGATGGTGTAAGCGCTGACAGCACTACCTTTTCCACAATTCAAACCGTAGAAGGCTGGATGTGGATCTTCTTCTATGTCGGATCGAGTCTTTGAGTCATAGTTTCTAGTATCTGTTCCGGTGTCGAAACTGAAGGTTTTGGTGCTTAACTTGGCTTTTGTTTTGGTGTGGAGGTGGTTGCAGCCGAAGCAGCGGGAGCCAGGGTATTCGGAGCTGAAGAGGTAGCTGATCAGCTGGGTACCGAGTTGGTCGGCTCGATGCAGGAGTTTTTGGCTTAGCTTTCTGCGTCGAAACCAAGGGCGGGGCATCGTTAGCAAGAATTCAGTGCCTACCATGGCATGTCATCAGTTGTGGCCCAGAAGCTGTAGTTTCGGTCCAAATAGAATGTCTCTTGGCGGACTGGGCAGGGGTGTGGGTACTAACTCCTGGAGGAAGATCTTGTGTCTGCATACTGAACTCTACTTCGGAGTCGGATTCAGAGTCGGAAATGGAATAGGCCTCTTCTGCTGCCAAGGCCTTATGCAGTTCTTGCTCCTGTTCAACATCATGGTGTCCGAAAATGGTTGGGAGTTCCTTCAACAAGTTTGCGCTGCATTCCTTTTTGACGCACTTGATGGTCCTGCAACTTCTTTTTTGACCAAAAAGATCATCAGGCCTTGCAGTCTTCCTTGGCGTGTTCCAGAGACAACGTTGCAAACCTGATGACGGTCGCTATGCGGGTACTTGGCCTGGCAGCTGGGACAGAATCGAAATGGAATCCATTCCATTAGCAGTGCATGATCTGTTGAATCTTATTAGATGAGAAAAGGCATGAATGGGCGAGAGGCCCGAAGGCCACAAGTAAAAAAGGTTGAATCAACGGCAATGAGTGTCTTCTGTTTACAAAGGTGAGAGTGAGAACGCAAATGAGAACAATACTGATGGGTATAAAGATGAACAATGGGCAACAGGGGCCCAAAAACAGTCTCAAACCATAGCACTGAAGAACACGTCCGAACCAGATGTAGAAAGAAAACAATCTAACAATGGAGTTGATGCACGTGCGCATTATCACCAAGAGGAGTCACTTTGCCTCGCGACTCGTGAGACTTCTTCAAACAAAAACAACTTGCACACATCCGGACCCAGTACAGATGGCAGGCGTATGAACCACGTGTGCTTCTATAGCCACAAATACCATTGAGCATCTTTTTCATGTGGAAACTTTGGATTTATTAACCAAGTCCCCAATGAGCCCACAACCTTCGTTTATTTATTTAATGAGAATACTATGTGAGGCATATCATGTCATGCTACTCTAGGTTTCCCGGTCGACTTTTTCAGATGAAGACCAATGTGAAAGGCTCCAAGTAGAAGTGTATTTCTGGGTCGATACGTTAACAACCTTTTCTTGGTCTTGGACTGGACCATTATCCTCAAATAGGAACAAGATTGAGTAGAACTTCTTGAAGAAGGATACAGACTCTGATAATTAAAATCGGCCCACGGAGGCTTTCTGCAGTTGCCAGTTTGCACTGCAACTCACATTCATTCTGTACTTGTAAATATTTGTCACAGTACGCAAGGATTTTTGTGCACTTTCGATCACTTAATGGAGCAACTGATATGATTTGAATGACTTCTATACTCTACAAGTACTTGTAGGAAAGTGCCCCTTTTTTACATGGACACCGCCACTTTTTGCCTGGTATTCGATGCAATTTAGACTGAAAGTGCACTGGGTTGCTGTTAAACAGGTCCCCAGTGCCAGATATCTATCCCTAAAACTGTACAATTTTCCAGAATTGGCAATCCCTTTAGCCCCCTATGAGTCCCTAATAAATGGTACCCCTGGTACCCAGGGGTGTGGAATTTATTAAAATATCTACTTGTCCACGGGACAGGTTGCTTCTCAAATCTACTTGTCCTGTAAAAAGATCTACTTGTCCCTTTGGTGCCATGTAGTGTGGCGCCAAATTATAGCAGCAATCTCATTATGTAAGAGCTCTGATAATAGCCTCTCTGATTATGCCAGGGCTACTACCATAGTAGGGCTTGAATACTAGCAGTTTCAATCCCTACTGTAGCAATTTCCTTATTTTTCCACCTTTCTGCAGATCTGCATACTGGGGCTGGAGGAAGCAGTAAGCAATAGTTCCAGGGCTGGAATGCCTTTGAGTCTGCAAACCTACTAACCTGCATGTTTTAAAGATTTTCACCAGCTTCTCTCTAATATTTTCCCATAATAAGAAAGGTTGGACATTTACTCCTGACAATGGCAGAATTAGAACTTCTTCCAGGGTTGGGAAGAAAGTGGCTGGAGGGAAAATGAACTTGCAAATGCTCAATAGATTTTCACATGAGCAAATCGACACACGCGTATTTACCCATGCTAAAATACAGTTCACAAATATTTTATAGGGGTACGACATATACCATGGGTGCACTTTTGTGACTTTCTTTAAGAATTTGGGGCCACATGTAGGTAGGTTCAGATTTGTGACCCGCAAATTGCGAGTCGCAAATCCGAATGTAGGATGGTGTCCCTGACACCATCTGTGACTCGCAAGGGCTTCGCAAATGCTCACCTCATGAATAATCATGAGGTGGGTCGCAATTTGCGACCCCCTTGCGAATGGCGGCCTCACAGGGATGGTGGCCTGCTGGAGACAGCAGACCACCATGTCTGTGACTGCTTTTCAATAAAGCAGTTTTTTTTTGGTTTGTTTTTTTGTAATGCAGCCCATTTTCCTTAAAGGAAAACGAGATGCATTACAAAAACGAAAAATGAAACGTTTTCGTTTCATTTTTTCAGAGCAGGCAGTGGTCCGCAGGACCACTGCCTGCTCTGAAAAAATGTTTACAGTGACATTCACAATGGGGAAGGGGTCCCAGAGGGACCCCTTCCCTTTTGTGAAAGTGTTAGCACCCATTTGAAATGGGTGCAAACTGAGATTGCTTTGCGCCCGCATTCGCAAAACAATCCTACATTGCACTGCGAGTCGCAATTAGGAAGGGAACACCCCTTCCTAATTGCGAGTCACAAACCCGTTTTGCGATTCGGTAACCAGGTTACCGAATCGCAAAACTGGGTTTGTGCATCGCAATGTGCTTTTTGCACGTCGCAAACAGCGAAAGTTGCTGTTTGCGACATGCAAAAAGCTACCTACATGTGGGTCTTGATCCCTAATTAGGTCTGGTGTTAACAAAGACATTTTGTTTTTATTAAACTTCTATTTCTCTCTTTTTCGGCTGGCTTTACTGTGAGTGATCGCATTCTTCTCTTCCACAAGGAGCATATTGGCACACAAAGTAGTTTTGTTCAGTGTCAGGAACTACAGTGGCAATCAGTGACGTAATGAAACTGGAGGGTGCCCCTTTGCAAAGAACATGGAGGAGCCCCCTCTCCAGACTCACTCAGGGCAGGTGCTGTGCTGATGGGGCCCCCTGGAGGGCGGCTGCGGGGCCTTTGTTATGCCACTGGTGGCAACATGTGCTTTTAGAGTTCAAAAACGTTTTGGGGGGGTTTTGCCAGTGTTTGTTACAATGTTGAGGACCTGGTAGCTCCCACAACAATAAAGTGTTACAAAAGCCATGTCAAAACAAGACACGCATTGATGAAACTAAAAGACTTATAAAAATATGTCAGATCAGTTGGCTTTGTCAGTGTTTGTTTATTTTCATGCTTCCCATAATCGTGTTGAAAATGGTTACACTGATTTTCCATTAGAAATATTTTTGGGAAATACTAGCATGCATCAAAACATTTTACTAAATGACACTTCATTTGCATATAATCAGAGAGCATTCTGGGAGCATTATACTTAGCCTCATAGCCTAAACTTTTCAAACATGTGTATACACGTTTTTTTTTTTTGTACTGGAACCAACGTCAGTAGTGAAGTGTGACATTAAAACATTTATTTACAGCACTCACCCTAATAATGAAGGTTTTCAAATAATGAACCATAAATACAAGTTCAAACAGCATTATCTCTTGGAAACACATTACCTCAACTGCAGAGAGTTCCACTCTCTGTAAACAGGCAGCCAAAGGGTTTGTGCTGCAGAGGGTTGGGTCTTCTTGTCCCAAGGACAAAGTAAACATCAAATCTTGTTGCCCTTGACCCCAAACAAGATGCGGGCGTCGAACTTTTTGCCTTTGCTGATGCTAAGTTTTGATTGAAAGTGTGCTGGGACCCTGCTAATCAGGCCCAAGCACTAGTGTTCTTTCCCTAAGCTGTACATTTGCTTCCACAACTGGCACAGCCCTGGCACTCAGACAAGTCCCTTGTAACTGGTACCCCTGGTACCAAGGGCTCTGATGCCAGGGAAGGTCTCTAAGGGCTGCAGCATGTCTTATGCCACCCTGGGGACCCCTCACTTAGCACATGCACACTGCCTCACAGCGTGTGTGCTGCTGGAGAGAAAATGACTAAGTCGACATGGCACTCCCCTCAGAGTGCCATGCCAACCTCACACTGCCTGCGGCATAGGTAAGTCACCCCTCTAGCAGGCCTTACAGCCCTAAGGCAGGGTGCATTATACCACAGGTGAGGGCATTTGTGCATGAGCACTATGCCCCTACAGTGTCTAAGCAAAACCTTAGACATTGTAAGTGCAGGGTAGCCATAAGAGTATATGGTCTGGGAGTTTGTCAAAAACGAACTCCACAGTTCCATAATGGCTACACTGAAATCTGGGAAGATTGGTATCAAACTTCTCAGCACAGTAAATGCACACTGATGCCAGTGTACAATTTATTGAACATTAACCCAGAGGGCATCTTAGAGATGCCCCCTGAATACCAATCCGACTTCTAGTGTAGGCTGACCAGTTTCTGCCAGCCTGCCCGACACCAGACATGTTGCTGGCCACATGGGGAGAGTGTCTTTGTCACTCTGTGGCCAGGAACAAAGCCTGTACTGTGTGGAGATGCTTCTCACCTCCCCCTGCAGGAACTGTCTCAAAGGCTCACCCCTTTTGTTACAGTGCCCCAGGGCATCCCAGCTAGTGGAGATGCCCGCCCCTCCGGCCACTGCCCCCACTTTTGTCAGCAAGGCTGGAGGAGATAATGAGAAAAACAAGGAGGAGTCACCCACCAGTCAGGACAGCCCCTAAGGTGTCCTGAGCTGAGGTGACCCCTGCCTTTGGAAGTCCTCCATCTTGAGTTTGGAGGATTCCCCCAATAGGATTAGGGATGTGCCCCCCTCCCCACAGGGAGGAGGCACAAAGAGGGTGTAGCCACCCTCAAGGACAGTAGCCATTGGCTACTGCCCTCCCAGACCTAAACACACCCCTAAATTTAGTATTTAGGGGCACCCAAGATCCCAGGAAATCAGACTCCTGCAACCTGAAGAAACAAGGACTGCTGACCTACAAGCCTGCAGAGGAGGAAGATGACCACTGCTTTGGCCGCAGCCCTACCGGCCTGTCTCCAGCTTCAAAAACCTGCAACGAGCGACACATCCGACCAGCGACCTCTGAAGCCTCAGAGGACTGCCCTGGACTAAAGGACGAAGAAACTCCAGTGAGAAGCAGCCCTGCTCAAAACCAGCTACTTCTTTGCGACAAAGAAGCAACTTACAAAGACTGCATGTTTCCCGCCGGAAGCGTGATACTTCACACTCTGCCCCGGCTCGAGATCCAGAGAACAAACACCACAAGGAGGACTTCCCGGCGACTGCGAGCACGTGAGTAACCAGAGACGACCACCCCAGAACCCCCACAGCGACACCTGCAGAGAGAATCCAGAGGCACCCCCTGACAGCGACTGCCTGTAACAAGGGACCCGACGCCTGGAACCAGCACTGCACCCGCAGCCCCCAGGAGCTGAAGGAACCGAAATTCAGTGCAGGAGTGACCCCCAGGCGACCCTCTGCCTAGCCCAGGTGGTGGCTGTCCCGAGAAGCCCACCCTGTGACCGCATGCACCGCTAGAGTGACCCCCCCGGGTCCCTCCATTGAAATCAATACTAAACCAGACACCTGCTTTGCACACTGCACCCAGCCAACCCTGTGCTGCTGAGGGTAAGTTTTGTGTGCCTACTTGTGTTCCCCTCCACCCCCAAGTCTCTACAAAACCCCCTGGTCTGCCCCCAAGGATGCAGGTACTTACCTGCTGGCAGACTGGAATCGGAGCAACCCTGTTCTCCATAGGCGTCTATTTGTTTTGGACACCTCTCTGACCTCTGCACCTGACCGGCCCAGAGCTGCTGGTGTGGTAACTTTGGGGTTGCCTTGAACCCCCAACGGTGGGCAACCTATGCCCCAGGACTGAGACTTGTAAGTGTTTTACTTACCTCCTAATCTAACCTTTACTTACCTCACCCAGGAACTGTTGATTTTTGCACTGTGTCCACTTTGAAAATAGCTTATTGCCATTTTTACAAAGATTATGATATGCTTTTATTCAAAGTTCCTGAAGTATCTATGTGAAGTACCTTGCATTTAAAGTGTTTACTGCAAATCTTGAACCTGTGGTTCTTAAAATAAACTAAGAAAATATATTTTTCTATATAAAAATCTATTGGCCTGGAGTAAGTCTTTGAGTGTGTGTTCCTCATGTATTGTCTGTGTGTGTACAACAAACGCATAACACTACTCTCTGATAAGCCTACTGCTCGACCACACAACCACAAAATAGAGCATTAGAATTGTCTAATTTTGCCACTATCTTACCTCTAAGGGGAACCCTTGGACTCTGTGCACACTATTTCTTACTTTGAAATAGTATATATAGAGAGCCAACTTCCAACACATGGGACCAAAGAGGGCACCCAAGGGATGCAGCATGTATTGCGCCACCCTCCGTGACCCCTCACCTAGCACATGCAGACTGCCATTGCAGGCTGCGTGCCTTGATGCAACTAAAAGTGAAAACACGAAACAGCACACAGCCTGTGTGCCCTATTCCCCAACACTGCATGTAATATATGCAAGTCACCCCTACAGTAAGCCTTACATTCCTAAGGCAGGATGCATTATATTACATGTGAGGGTGTATCTGCATGAGCATATACCCCTGCTATGTCTTTCTCGATTGTTAGACATAGTGAGTGGACAGGGAAGCCATTTTAAGTACATGTGCTGGACAGTGGTCAATAAGAGTTCCCCAGCTACATGACTGCTTCACTGAAAATAGAGATCGTTGGTATCAAAAATCTTGTATTAATAACCCCTCACTGATGCCAGTGATGGATTTATTAATACATGCATCTAGAGGGCACCTTAGAGGTGGCCCCTGAAAAATAAATCATTTACCCATGTGCTGGCTGACTAGTTCTAACTGGCCTGCCACCACCAGACACACATCTGACCCCCAGGGGTGAGAGCCTTTGCTCTCGGGCAGACAGAAAAAAGGTCTGCTCTGGCAATCAATTAATCAGGGGGTCTTGTAGAGTGCAAACTTGTTATGCCGGGGAGTCTCCCGGCACTGGAGGGATGTTTCAGGACTCGTCCGGCTGGTGATGGTGGTCAAAGAGCCAAGTCTTGAGGTGCTTTCTGAAGTCCTCCAGAGAAGGGGAGGTGCACTGGTGGAGGGGGAGGTTGTTCCAGGACTTGGTGGCGGGGTGGGAGAATGAGCGACCTCTGAAGCTTTTGCGACGGATGCAGGGGACGTGGGCCTGGACGAGGGAGGCTGAGCGGAGTTCTCTGGTTGGTCGGTGGAATGTGAGGTGGCTGTTGATGTAGGAAGGTCCGGAATTGTGGAAGTCCTTTTATGCTTGCGTGAGGCATCTTTGCTGGAGAGGAAGCCAGTGGAGGGCCAGAGGTGGGGAGTTATGCTGGTTCTTCTGGGGAGGTCGAGGACAAGTCTTCATGCTGAGTTCTGGAAAGTCTGGAGGCAGTTCAGGAGCTGCTTTGTGATTCAGGCGTAGAACGCTTTGATGTAGTTTAGTCAGCTGGAGATTAGGGCCTGGGTGACCGTCTTCCTCGTGGAGATGGGGATCCCTCAGATGATCTTGCAGAGCATGCGGAGGATGTGGAAGCAGGCAGAGGAGATGTCGTTAATCTGTTGCTTCATGGTCAGTTTGGTGTCCAGGATAATCCTGAGACTACGTTCGTGGTGGGTGGGGACTGAAAGCAGCGGGCCACCATATGTCGTCTCAGTTTTGTCTGAATTTAGTGAGTGCGCACACCCCGTCCAACAGGATGACCTGCAAATCTGCATTCTAAGGCAGGGGGCTTCAGAGAAGCCCACCGCCCTTAACATGTAGATCTGCTTCCCTAAAAGGAGAGCATGCCCACTCCCCTGCCTAGGGTCCATTTAGCACTTGGACAGGTGGGAAAATTAGTAGTCAGAGGCATGCCCACTTCTCAGGGTAAAACCACCCCTAAGGTGAACTGCCTCATACGGACACAATTTTTGAAAGTCTGCCGCCTTGGTGATGGCAGAACTAGGAAGTCTGAGACAGGGTTATGTCCCTAAGTGGTCATATGTGGGGGGACGTAGTGACCCCAGCGGTAAGTAGCCCACTGGCTACTACACACTCCCCTATCACCCCTAAATTCAGTATTTAGGGGAACCCCCTAGCACCAGGGAAACTGCTGACCTACAAAGGACACTCAAGAGCCACAAAAGTAAAGACTGAAGAAGAGACATCTGACTTGGCCCGGGCCCTGCTGGCCTGTCTGCTGTTCCCGCCGATTTTCCCCAAAGTCAGCTCGTCCTACAAGCTGCTGTGCCTCCAAAAGTCTGGGAGGACTGCCTGCCTTCAACAAAGACCCAGGAACTCATGTGGAGCAGCTTTCCTGCATCTTACAGGCACCCCAAGAGGACTCTGGACTGCAAAACCCCAACAACAGAAAGCACCACTTCACCTGTGCTGCCTAGCCAGAATTGAAGTGGACCAACGTGGTCCCCCAGCCCTCCAAAGAGAGAGACCATCTTTGACTTGCCCAGTGTGGACTCCTCGACGCCGCCTGTAGCCTCTGACCGCAGGCCACCCTCAACCGCGAGTGCTTTTGGTGGAGAAAACCTGATGCCTCATGACACTTCTGCACCCGTCACCACTGGGCCATGGATAGGAGGACCTAAGGTGTCGCCACGCCCCAACGCATCTCAAGACTTGAACCCACCTGTTGGTTATCCTCAACTGGACTACCTGTCCAAATCCTTAAGCCTCTTTTCAACCAGACCAATCGCCATTGACTAACATTAGGTACCCGACACTGTACTGCACCTCTGCACCCAGCCGCCCAGGTGCCGCCTAAAGGAGGCAGGCACCTTGCAGACAGTCCAAGCAACCCCACCTTGGTTTACAGAGGGAAAAACTAGACCACCTAATGCTTTAATTATTATGGTAGCTTGGTCGAGCAGTTAGGCCAATCTTGAAGTGCTAAGCAATTGTTGTACTCACAGTATCAATACATGTGAACACACACTCAAAAGAATAACTCAAGACCCTTTTACAAAATTTTGTCAACTTTTTTAACACTATCATCAAAATCTGGTAAGTACTTTTTAGGTTATGATTTTTCACAGTTTTGTAAAAATAGTCTTGTTGTGTCACGGTCATCAAGATGTCCTGTGGACCAGCCATGGAAGTTTGGGCAACTGCCGGTTTCGGCTGGAGCAGTTGCTGAAAAGTCCCTGGAGCTGGTGTAGGCCCATTGCAGGGGACCACTTGGAAAAGCAATGCACAGGCGGATTTCAAGGAGAGTCCGGTGGGTACCCTTGGAGTGTAGAGGTTGCAAAGGGTGGTGGACCTTTAGAGCACAGCTGGTTCTTTGGTGCAGGGCCCAGAGAGGCTGGGTGCAGAGCACAATGTTGAGCCAGGAGCTGTGTGCAAAGGTATCATTGGACGCAGGAGGCAGGTCACTTTGAGGGTGGACTGCAGGTCAGCAGGGCAACTCTGGGGGGTGGTTCTTACCTGTCCTAAAGTCCTTCATCTGGGGCTTTCTCCTGGCCATTTGAGTCCGGAGTCGACTTTTCTTCTTGGTGTCCGACGCTGGGTGTCCAGTACCCTTCGTTATTGCACAGTTTAGCCACTGGAGGCTGCAGTGCCACCAAACGTAGCACACTTGCAATATTTGTCCTCTGGGTCCGTTGGGTGTAATTTGGTCTGGCTGCTGTGTCCGTTTCCTTGGTCAGCTGCCAGTCAGTGATTTGGACTTAACTGGTATTTTGCTTCTTTGTTGCAGGGAGTGTTATCTTCACTCTGGAGGGATATCTTTGGCGATTTTCAGAAGGGTGGAGGTCCTCTGGGGCTTTGAAGAGTCCTTCCGATGTCCAAACACCCCAACCCCTCAGTGGCAATTGTCGAGTCCTGTGCAACAGGCAGTTTGGCTCCTTTTTCTTTGTGCAGCAGGAATGCAGTTCTCTAGCCTTGGGTCTTCTGTGTTGCAGGCCTTCTTGTGTCCTTGGAATCTGATCTGCAGGTCTAGGGGTGCCCACTAAATACTGCACTTTGGTGGGCGATTAGGGGGGTCCCCAATGGTAACCAATGGGTCATCTACTTAGGGTGGCTACACCCACTATGTGACCACTTCCTGTGGGCAGCGGTCACTTCTCTATCCCTGATTGGCTATTTTTCTACCATGGAAGATGGAGGAAAATGAAATAGAGGGGCACCTCGCATGCAACACCCTAGGGGTGGTGCAGGCTGGAGGTGGCCATTCCTCCTGTCCTTTGTGCATTTTCCCACCATTGCTCCTGCCAAAAGTGGGGGTTTGCAGCGGGGCCGAGCATCTGCTACTACCAGCAATGCAGGGGATTGAGTTTCAAAGGCAGCAAGCCCTTTGAAGCCCGCTGACATGGCAGTGCACATTCCTGGGGGAGGGGGTGTAACACCTCTGCACAGGAAGGGCTTTGTTTTCTGAACCCAGAGGGCAATGGCTCTCACCCCAGGGTTCCAGAATCTTGTCTGATGGTGGCAGGCTGGTTGTGACTCGCCAACAACCATGTCAAGGTTAGTTAGCTTTGCAGGGGTCACCTCTAAGGTGGCCCCTGGGTACCTTTTACAAAAAATCCAATACTGGTACCAGTTTGGATTTATTGTTCTGAGTTGTTTGATAACAAAAAGCCTACGGTTCACAGTGGCCATCACGTGGCTGTGAAACGTGTACTGACCAGTGTCCAGCACATGCATATAAAATGGCAGCTCTGTTCACTTACTATGTCCCAGGTTTGGCAAGGACACAGTAGGGGCATATTGCTCAGGCATCTATACCCACACATGCATTATCGTGCACCCTGTCTGAGGGCTGGAAGGCCTGCCAGAGGAGTGGCTTACCTATATTGCATGCAGTGTGTAGTGGATAGGTCACACAGGCTATGTGCCATGTCGGTTTTGCACTTTAGGGTTGCACCAGGATATGCATGGTCCCCAAGGGTGGCACAATCTGTGCTGCTGCCCTGAGGGTTTAACATTAGGATCCGATGTCCTGGGTACCAAAGAACCCTTTACTAGGGACTCATAGTGTCAGCTAAAGGCATTGCTATTTGTGACAAAATTTGTAGACATTTTAGGGATAAAACACTTGCACTGGGGACGTAGTTAGCAGGTATCTAGTGCACTCCAGTCCAAGATGCATTCAGAAACCAGGTCAAAAGTTGGGGGAGGGAACGACTGCAACAATGGTTCAGTTTCCTACACCACGGCGGTGTGTGACCTATCGGTGTCACTGTACTATACCTGAATGCAGTACCCGTTTTTCACTAGTAAGAGAATCCCTGGATTCTTTGCACAATATATTTAGTTTGATATATCCTATAAAGAGCCAGCTTCCTACAGTACCCCAACATAATATACTGGGAATTTGGCTCAAGTGTTGTATTTCTTTAGTCCTTTTTTCCACAAAAACTGTCTTGCATCGATTTAGATCTCGCTTGCTGTGTGACTGTACATGTTTTCATAGCTAAAACTTGTCCAGACAGGAACATTTTGTTTTCTATACTAAACTATACCTATGCCCTGCGGTCCAATGGCTTACCCCATTGTTTGGGAATGGTGTTTTAGGAAATGACATGATTACTGAAAGATTTACTGTCTGTTTTAGGAAACGGATAGCCATTTCTGTGAATTTTAATTTCTATACCGCTTAATTACTAATGCCAATAGTATGTAAAACTGTATGTGGTGGTTTGATACACACTCCTATTTTTTCATCTGAAATTAATCATTCGCTAAAATTACTTGATATCACCATTAACCGTTCCTAAATATTGTCACCCATAGTAGAACTTCAGGTGCCAAACTGTCAATGAGAATGCAACCTTTGCGGTTTGCAACCACAAATTCAGGACAGTTCAAGGAGCACTCAATTGCTGCTGGCACCCTGCCCTCTATTCTCAGCTGGTATGCCGAGATGAATGACACCTGTGATGAATTCACTTTTGTTTCCCACTGGGCTCAGGAGTCAGCTTAGCATTCGGCTTGCAGGCACGTTGCCCCCATCACCTAGTGACCTTTTACCCACTTAGCATGCTCTGTTTTATTACATTTAGTTCATTTTTTGTAGAACTTTGAAGCTGCCTACATTTTATAAGAAATTTTTTGATTATCAGTGCCATTCTGAGAAGGCGTCATTATCAGTGATGTACATAGATATTGTCATCATGTCCCTTTCTCACTTACGTTTGACAGGAACATGATGCACACTTGTTAGGGATTGTTTATGTAATTGCAGACACAAGTATGAAACATTATCAGTTGTTTAGGAACATACCTGCATCAGGGACCCTCCATGATCAGTATAAATACCCCCTCACACGGACAAGGTCATTAGAGGAGCTCCTTCCAGATGCCATCTACGCTGCACATGACCTTGCTGCAGAACACAGCCTTTGTGTCTTCACGGAGTCTGATCTAGAGACCTCATTCCAAGATAACGAGGAATGGGGGGGTGCTTCTCATAGACTTGGTACTGGCAGATTAGGGTTGATCACACCTACCTCTCACTAGGGTAGAGATTAGGCTCTCTTTGCTAGGAATTGCATATCTTAGGTTTATTGCTATATGGTGGGGAGTTTCATATTCACAAATCATCTTCGTGATTTTGCTTTTAGCATTGCTCATTATAGTAATCATTGCAATTCATACATTTTACCATGGATAACAGTCTTTTCAATAAATATATTGAAACTCTCCTGCATCTCCTTCATTGCCTATGTGTGTATGAGACTTATTGCTAATGAGAAAAAAAGGTTAACTTCCGTTCCACCACAACTTCCCTGAAAGGTCTCATTTACAGTCCATCCGTAAGGCTGCCAGAAATCAACTTTACTGTCTGCGTGTGATGAGGTACTGCTTGTGACCCGGGAGGGTTTAGCTGACAGTTGCGACTTGTTGTAAGAGTGACTCCGTTGCCTACAAACAGAAGTGCTGTCATCACTAAGCCAGCAGTCTCGCTAAGGAGCGAGAGTCCAACTACGACACACCCATCACCTCTTTATTGCTTTGTTCTTGCCTCACTGGAAGAGTGGTGGTTCCATTGTAACACATCAACAGAAAACTGACTGGATTAAGGGCAGACCAGCGCATTCTTTGAATCATATCCGTCCCACAATACATCTAGCCCTCTAGCAATTTAAAACTTTCTCACTCCAGCTGCCTCTTGCTATCTAGCGCTCTCCCTCAAAACCATGCTCTCTTGCTACCTATCTCCAGCAGCGTAGCCAATGTGTCATTGGCCCTGGTGAGAGGAACGAAATGGGCCCAAATGGGAGTGGTTTGAAATAAAATACAGCAATAACCTGGGTCCAGTAGGCCTATTAGGCCTGTGGCCCCAGGTGCCAGTGCACCAGCTGCATTAATGGGAACTCTAACCCGGCCTCTCTCTCTACATCTCTTATGCTTAACATGAGGGTAGATTCCCCTATCATTGAAATAAATAACTGTCTCACGCTCTCTTCCCACACAGAACTCATCTATGAGTCTGAGGATTATATGCTCATAAAAAGGTAGAAAACTGGAGAAAACTGGCCCAGAGACTGATAAGGATTGTCTTTAATCTGTTTTACATGGTTTGCGCATTATTGGCCAAAGGGGATTGTAGCTATACGAGTGCAGTCATCTCCACGTGGCCCAACAACAAGTCCTGTAAGTTAATAAATTATGATCATGAGCAACAGGTCCAAAGAATAAATGTTGGCAATTTGCACAAAATCTTAGATGACATACCCTCAAT
The DNA here is from genome assembly GCF_031143425.1 of Pleurodeles waltl. NCBI lineage: Eukaryota > Metazoa > Chordata > Amphibia > Caudata > Salamandridae > Pleurodeles > Pleurodeles waltl. The sequence continues at coordinate 1,027,856,276 of NC_090439.1, read as the reverse complement.
ATTTTGCAAAAAGCTGCATAGTCGAGGAGACATACAGTTGTGGTAAAAGAGAGATAAAGATCTCATTTAAGTAGAGAACCTTGAGAAACAAAAAAACTGGACAAATAACTCAGTACTGTTTTGACCCAATGGAACGTGGTGTGGAGTCAAAAAGTGGTTCTGGTTGTGGGGTCAGTCATGTCCTGGTACATACGCAGTTACTACACATCTCCTTCCTTGTCGTACTCAAGCATTACTTTCTAATCCTTTAAGTGACAGTCTAGACAAAGGAGGTGTACCAGTCAAACTTGTGCGTCAGTTGTAGCCCACAGCTCTCAGTGGTGGCACTGATAAATAGATTGACATCTCTGTACTAGTACTGTAGAGTAAGCATGCAGAAAGCAGCTTCCTTGTGGGATGATAAAGCCTTTCACTTCATGGTCACTCCTATCACAAAAGGATGACCTAGGGGCTCCATCAGTTAAAGATATGGTTGTCCTTCTGTTTCTCAAAGATCTGAAAACTGCTTGTTTGTGGTTTCTATTACAACTCTTTAGTCTGCCAGGGGGCACCAGCCAAGAACAGATTCAAGCAAAGGAGTGGGGAGTGCTTTGACTAGGATCGAAGTCTTGTACCGTTGAATCCGGAACATACGAGGGATACTGCCAGGAGGGGCTAGTCCTTTTTGCACATGGAATTAGGAGGTGTTTGGCAAAAACTAGAAAGGAAACTGTGATATGATAAACCATGCTCTCTGGATGAGTAGTCGCTGGCTTTAATTGCTACAATGGACATCTCATTGGGGTGAAGCCCCAACTGTGGTTCCCAGTTAAACAGGTATGATCTGTTCACGAGCAATCAACCAAACAGCCAATTAAGCCACTGGAGAGTTGTAAAAAGTCTTGGTTTACCTTTCAATGACTACAAGGGACCCAGTAACCTGTGTCCAAGCTGGGGTACAGTCCAAGTGCAGAGACCAGCTAAAGATCCAACTGAACTAGTTTCTAGGTGGCGAAGGTGTGCAGGTGTAAAAATGAGTTTGCACCGACTATTCCTGACCCAAGTTTAGGTGCCTGTACCCCATGGTTTTCCAGTGGAACCTGATTCACCCCCACCACCCACGATGCCTTCAATTCGCTATAACGCATGGAACAAGCAAATACAAGCACTTCAAGGGTGCAAGATAGGATAGTAGAAGCAAATCCCTGAAGCGCCACTCCTCAGGTGATGTTGGTTTGTGCTTCATAGAACGCCATCTGGGTTTTATGGGTCGTGTGCAGTACTGATTACGTAGAAGTGTCCTTCACGTGCATGGTCAGTTGGCGGAGCCAAGAGTAAGTTCCAGTGGTTATGGCCAGTTTCTCACTAACCAAAAAAGTTAAGCTTCCATCCTGCTACTGTAGGAAGCTGAGTTATGGTTCCTATAACCCCTACTTTTTGTGTGGTTTTTGAAGCAATTTTGAATGAAATGCACTGGATTCCTGCTAACCAGGTCCCCAGTGCCAGTGTTTCTTCCACAAAACAAGACACCTGGTTACTCAATACCCAAGTGGCCAGGCCCCTTTAGCACTTCTGTAAGTCCTTAGGGCCTAGATACTAAAGAGGGCCCCTAAGAGCTTCAGCATAAATTACGCCACTCCAAGGGACCCAGCACCAACCTCATGCAGACTGCCATTGCAGGCGGCGTGACAAGGTGCACACAGCCTGTGTGCCATGTCCACTAAACACTGCATGTAATATTTTTAAGTAACCCCTACAGCAGGCCTTACATCCCTAGGGTAAGATTAATTATATATCACATGTGTTGACTTATCTACAAGAGCAGATATACCCTGGTAAAGTATTTGTCGATTCTCAGACATAGAAAGTGCACAGGGAAGCCATTTTAAATGCATGTGCTGGACACTGCTCAGTACAAGTGCCCAAGCTACATGATGGCTTCACTGAAAATAGGGATTTTTTTGTATCAAACAACTCGTTTTAATACTGATGCCAAAGACTGATTTAATACATGCGCCCAGAGAGCACCTTAGAAGAGATTCTGACACCAAAGGGTGAAAGCCTTTGCTCCCTGGAGTCAGAAACAAAGCCTGCTCTGGCAGAGGCGTTACACACCTCTTCCAACAAAATGACCTGCAAATTTGCATTACAAGGCAGGAGGCTTCAAAGAAGCCCGATGCCTTTGGTATGCAGATCTGGCTCTCCTCAGATGGAGGAGCTGTCCTGCCACTGCAGCCTCCATAAAACCAGGAGTGCTGCCAGTGCTTCGCAAATCGTCACAGAAGTACTCCCTTGGAGCAAAGGAGCTGCTTCTCTGCATCCCAGGCACTCAAAGAACTTAGAGGACCAGGGACGCAAAAAACATATCCTGGACAGCACCTGAGCCGCATAATAAGAGGTGAAGTGGGCCAGCGGCGTCAGTGTACTTCCCAGCCTCTCCAGAGGTTAAGTATACCAGTTGTTGCCCTCTGTAAACTTCGTGGTGGCATCTGCAGCCTGATTCTGAAGACCCCCCCCCATTCACCGCGACCACAACTGGTGCCTGAGACCCAACAATTCCACTGCACCAGGACACCCCAGACTGAGAAGAGGAACACAACTAGTGTCCCTACGTCCCCAGTCTTGTGCGACCTCAGCCCACTTGTTTGTTTCACCAGCTGGTTCTCTAGTCCACGCATGCAACCCGTTTCTGTGGGCCCCCTCCACCACCACCGGTGATGATAAATCTGACGGTCCAAACAACCTCTGCACCTGGACACCCTGGGCCACGGAGAACAGGACTACTGGTGTCACTATGTCCCCGAGCACTGCAAGAGGTGAACCCCTTCGGTAGTTCGCCCGGACTGTACCCTCAATCCACCCCTGCAGCAACTTTGTGGCCGGACCTACCCCTATAGACTTACAAAGGACACCCGATGCTGAACTGCACCCGGCCACCCCAGTGCTGCCTGAGGTGACCTGTTGGTGTGGCTTGGATCTTGCCCCATACACACCTTAGGTGCAGGAGATTGATCCCGTAAGTCACTGTACTATACCTCTATGCAGTGCATGTTCTTCCTTTATAGGATAACATGGGAGCATCTGAAAAAAGCACTGTTTTCTTTTGTAAACTCTAAAAAAAAATAAAAAAAAAGAAGAAGAAAAAAAAAAGAAAATCCTATCCTGAAAAGTACTCATCTGATTCTAAGATCTTACTAAAGCTAATTAGCAACTACTTACCAAATTGTCACTCTGTTGCTTCTTAGGGAACAAAACTATGACTGATGGATTTGTTCAGCATCAACTAGCAAGGGCGTGGAATTTCTATAGCCCCATGCAAGACATTTGCTTGGGGTCAAGGACAACAAGTTTTCATGTTTATTTTGTCTCTGGGACAAGTAGGCCCCACCTCCTGTACCACAAACTTCTATGGTTGCCAGTTTACAGTACCACAATATGGATCAGGGAAGGGCAATGTCTGCATTTAAGGTAACATTTGTGTCCATATGTAAATGCTGTTCAAATGTATTTATTGTTTAATGATGCAAAGTCTTTATTTTAGTGTGAGTAGTCTAGGGAAATGTTGTAAGCTCTAACTGCACTACTGACAGTGGTTTCAGTATAAAAATATGTACATACATTTGTAAAGTTTAATAATATAGGGCTATGTAAAATGCTCCCAGTATGCTTTCTGGTTGGATGCAAATATTTGCAGAAGTTTGAAAGAAGGATTGGTGATTCTTGGGTTTCTGAACAAACTGTTCACAAAAAAATGCAAGTAGCAAAAAAACGTATTGCTAAATTACTGTGAAATTTCGGTACCATTTCGTTAAAGCATCATTCAGTAAAATGTATTGATGCATGCTAGTATTTCCAAGAAAATACTCATAATGGAAGAATCAGTTTATCTAGTTCCAACAGGGTTATAGTAAACATGAAGTTAAACAAGTATTGGCAAAGCCAATAGGTCTGACATTGATGGTCAGCTTTTTAGATTTGTCAATGAGCCTCAGGACCACCCAGGACCACTCCGCTTTCCGGAGACTCCTAAAGACTTGGCTGTTCGAGCAGCGATAACCCCCCCTTTCCCCCCTAGCGCCTTGAGACCCGCACGGGTGAGTAGCGCGCTTTATAAATGTTAATGATTTGATTTGAATGAGTGTCTTGCGTTGACATCGTTTTGTAAAACTTTATTGTTGTGGGACCTGCTGGACTCTCACTATCATAACAAACATTGGCAATACGCAAAAATATTTTTGGTCTCAAAAAGCACACCATGCCACTGTAGTTGCCACTGTAGTTCAGTGCGCTGAGAAAAACTACTACATGCACCAAAATGCTCTCTGTGTAAGAGTAGTGAAACCAAACAATAAACAGAGAGCAAGAGAGACAGAATTTTAATACAAACAAAATGTCTTTAATAACCTAATAGGGGCCCAATTCTTAAAGAAAATCACAAAAGTGCACGCATAGTATATGTCCTTGCATTAGTGCAGATTTACATTTTTCACAAATTCACAATAATTTACATAAGTTGGTCAGGAAACTGTACTCCTAGAAAATATTTATGACTGTATTTTAGCATGAGTAAATATGCAGGTGTAGATTTGCTCATGCAAAAATCTGTTGAGTGTTTACAAGTTAACTTTCCCTGCAACCACCATTCCCCAACCCTGGAGGAAGTTTTACTTCTGCCCTTGTCAGGAGTATATTTCCAACCTTTCCCTCAATAGGAAAAGAATAGAGAAGAGCTGGTGAAAATCCCAATAACATTCAAGTAAGTATGTTCGCACAGAATCATAAGGGCTTTTCAACCCTACAACTATTGCTTACCCCCTTCTCCAGCCTCAGGATGTAGATCTGCTGAAAGGTGCCAAAATAAGGAAAATGCTAGTATTCAAACCCTGCTATAGTATGAGCCACAGCATAAGAGTCTATTATCAGAGCTCTTATGTATTGACATTGCTGTCATAATTTGTCACCACACTACATGGAACCAACAGGACCAGTGGATTTCTTTACAGGACAAGTAGAGTTGTGAAGCAGCCTGTCCCATGGTCAAGTAGATATTTTATAAAATTCCACACCCCTGTATATGGGTACTATTTCTTTGAAGTATAATTTAGTAAACTGTGTTGATGCATGCAAGTAATTACAAAAAATATACATAATGGAAAACAAGATTATTGGAAACATGAAAATAAACAAGCACTGGCAAAGCCAAAAGATCCAACATTGGTAGACAATCTTTTGGATTTGTCAATGCGTGCCTTGTTTTGACATGGCTTCTGTAACACTTTATTGCTGTGGGAGCTGTCAGGCCCTCACCATTGTAACAAACTTTGGCTAACAAAAATGGTCTCAAAAAGCACACAATCACGCAGTAGTTCCTGGCACTGAACAAAACTACTGTGGGTGTCCATATGCTCCTTGTGGAAGAGCAGAATGCCATCACTCACAGTAAAGCCAGCCGATGGATAGAGAAATAAAAATTATTTTAATAAAAACAAAATGTCTTTGTTAATTCCAAACCCAATTGGGGGCTTCATTCTTAAAGAAAGTCAGAAAAGTGCACCCTGGTTTATGTTTTTGCATTAGTGGCTTTCATGAATTCACAAAAGCCTGCAGAAGACAGACCAGGATATCGTACTTCTAGAACATATTCGTGAACTGTGTTTTAGCATGAGCAAATATGCATGTGTAGATTTGCTCATGCGAAAATCTATTGAGCGTTTACAAGTTCACTTTCCCTCCAACCACTTTTTTCCCCCAACCCCTGGAGTAACTTCTACTTCTGTCCTTGTCAGGGGTAAATTCCAACCTTTCTCATTATGGAAAAAGTTGATAGAGCTGGTGAAAATCCTTAAAACATGCATATTAGTAGTTTTGCACAGACTCAAAGGCATTCCAGCCCTGGAACTTTTGCTTACTGCTTCCTCCAGCTTCAGTATGTAGATCTACAGAATGTTGGCAAAATAAGGAAACTGCTATAGTAGGGCTTGAAATTGCTAGTATGCAAGCCCTACTAGGATTAGCTCTGGTATAACCAGAGGGGCTATTATCAGAGCTCTTACATAATGGGATTCCTGCCATAATTTGTCACCGCAGTACATGGCACCAAAGGGACAAGTAGATTTTTTTTTTATAGTACAAGTAGATTCATGAAGGAACCTGTCCCATGGAGAAGTAGATATTTTATGAAATTCCACACCACTGATAAGCCAAGTGAGGACTCAGGGAACACAATCACAGCCAACCACCAGTCACCCACACCATGCAAACTAAGCTTCTATACTTAGTTAACTGAGTAATGTAATCATGGATTTGCAAGACTGCAGCATTAAGACACTAATGTTAGCTTATATAGACATGTCAAAGTTGTAGAAAGCAGCCTCTTTATATGATATCAAAATGAGATGTATCATGCAAAGTGTCAAGGGGATTCCCAAACAGGTGAAAACCGACCTCACAATAGCTCAAAAGAATACATTTATACATAAAACCATAAAACCATAATGATGCAATAGAATTATAGCCATCATTTATATATATACACTTGTAAAATAAACATCTCGGTATGACCAGACAGGCAACGGGGAGGCGGGTGGGACTGTGAGGAATCCACCAGAAAAAGCGTTACAGAAGGTAAGTAACTTGTTCTTCTGATAGATACAACTACCTGTGGATTCCTCACCTTATGAATAGAGTCCCAAAGCAGTACCGCACTCGGAGGTGGGTGCCTGACTGGTTACACCAAGAAATCCTGCAATACAGATCGTGCAAAATGGCCACCCCTCCTAACCTCCGAGTCCAAGCAGTAGTGCGTTGCGAAGGTGTGGAGGGACGCCCAAGTTGCTGCCTTGCAAATATAGACCACCGGAACCCCTTTAGCCAGGGCCGAAGTGGCGGACTTAGCCCTGGTGGAATGGGCTCTAATACCCTCCGGGGGAACCTTCTTTGCCAACGAGTAGCAAACCTTGAGACAAAGAATGACCCAACTGGAGATCGTTCTTTTATTTACTGCTCTGCCCTTCCTCTTGCCAATCTATCCCACGAACAGCTGGTCTTCCAAGCTAAAGTATTTTGTCCTCACAATATAAAAACTGAGAGCCCTTCTGGGGTCCAAACGATGGAGTCTCTCTTCCTCCTTCAAGGGATCAGGAGGAGGGTAGAAAGATGGAAGGGTAATGGTCTGCCCCGGATGAAAGGGAGTGACAACTTTAGGTAGGAAAGCCGTCCTAGTTTTCAGCACCACTTTATCAGGAAAAAATAAAGTAAAGGGAGGTTTTACAGAAAGACCAAACACACCTAGCCGAGGTTATAGCTATCAGAAAAACCGACTTAAGAACTACAAACCTTACTGGGCAAGAATGCCTGGGATCGAACGGTGACCCCATTAAAAAAGGTAAAATGAGATTCAGATCCCACTGAGGCATAAGAAAAGGAGTGGGAGGAAACTTATTAGTTAAACACTTTAAGAACCTAATAACAATAGGCTGATCCGGAAGGCAAAGAAAGGCTGACAGTGCCGTCAAATAGCCCTTAACAGTAGCACCTGCACAACCCTTCTGTGCTAAAGCTAATGCAAACAGCAGAACATTGGACAGATGGGCCCTCAAAGGATCAATTTGCTTCTCTCCACACCAAGCCACAAATTTTGCCCGCCTACCAGCATAAACGGTCTTAGTGGAGTGTTGCCTGGCCGATAGAATAACATCCACTACCTCTGGTGGGAGAGAGAAAGAACTCAGGTTGCCCCGTTCAATCTGCAGGCATGAAGGTGCAGGCTCTGAAGGAGGGGGTGTAGAACCTGCCCCTGCAACTGTGAGAGGAGGTCTGCCCTGAGAGGGAGACGGAGCGGAGGGCACACAGAGTTGGAGAAGGTCTGTGTACCACACCCTTCTCTTCCAGGGGATCCTCATCAATAGTCATAAACATTGAATATTCCTGCCCTTGTGCGGGGACCCCGGAGCATATATAAAATACCCACATATAAAGTATTAAATATGCACGAAAAATATATATATAGCATTTTCAGTAGACATATTTTTCATACTAACTCATATATACATGTGTAAAACAGCAATGCAGGCTATAATCCTAAACAGGCTAAAATGCTTTATTTCTATGAAGTTTTTTTTTTTTTTTTTTTTTCATTATAAAATTACAATAGAGAATAAATATCTACCCAAGCCCCCAAAACTGGGCTTAGGGAAATAAGCAGTAGTAATCACTAGAGAAAAAAGAGAAAAACTACATTGAAAAACAATGGAGCATTCTTAGCCAATAGGCTGCATGCAGGTTAACACAGGAGAACCAAAAAAACTTTAGCACCGTGCCTTTAAGATCCTGAGCACCTCCAGTATCCCACCATGCCTCAGGGGTGAAGGAAAGGTGACAGTTGGTTCACAGTTAGGTCAGTTCTTTTTTCCGGCTTCTTCTGAGAGGATCCTGGAGCATTGAGCTCTCAGTTTTTCTGAGTTTTTCTCAGAAAAATCCTTTAAAAACAGCGTTTTTTCCTGTTTCATTCGACAGATAACATCTTTGTCTGAGTTTGGCAGTTTTTTCCTGACAGAAAAATGCCTTCACTTTTTGTCAAATGCCCTTCTTGTGGGAAGAAGAAGGCCCAGTCAGACCCACACTCTCTTTGTATTGTGTGCCTGCCTCAGAGTCACTGCCCCGACACTTGTAAGCACTGCAAGAATATGTCGAAGAGGACTCTGAAAGACAGAGAAAAGATCAGACTCCATGGGCTTCATGAGAGGCAGAAAACATCGTCCTCTTCACTTCCCAGGCAACCAACAGGCCATTCTCAGGAGAGAATGGCTAGGTCGACGTCAGCAGGTAGGAAAGTACCTATTTGTTCACCGTCGACGTCGTCGCTGCCACCGTCTCACCGGCATAGATCGCCGTTGACGGCGCCCCACCCGACGTCGAAGGATACGGCGTCAAGGGTACATGGCCATCGCAGGGGCATATCTCCGTCGACGGCAGCCCGCCGATCGACGTCGAGCCATCACCGGCGTGCCCGATCGCCGCCAAAGACCGTACGCCCCCGACGTCAAGAGACACGACGTCTAAATCGCCACGACGGCATGAGCGACATTCGGCGTCTGCCACCCACCGCTCCACGTCGAGGCACACGACGGCGAGAACGTCAAGGTCCAGAGATCGCCGCTCGACGTCAAGACACTCTACGCCGAGGCACTCAACGTCGAGACATTCAACGTCGAGGCTAGGACAACCGGTGTGCCCTTCGACGTCGGCACAGCAGTCGACGTCGACACAGGTTTTACCTGTCTCGCAGGGGGTAGTGCATTGTCCTCCAGCAGATAAGGCCGCACCATCTCCAGTGGTCTCCATTCGGAGCGATTCATCTCGTTCGAGAGTGGCATCGGGGCATGTTTCACCCATCAACTTATCACCAAGATGGTTGGAGAGCCTTAATAGACCAGCGGCCTCCCCAGATTCACAGTACTCTCGAATGTACTCTCCTACTGCCTCTCTCCCGAGAACACCATCACCGACAGCGCGGGCAGGACGGGCTCGTTCTGCTGCTCGCCAACCGACCGCGAGGCCTGGGCGCTCTGTTACAGCGTCTCGCAGCAGGTCTCGTTCCCAACGGCGATCCAGATCACGATCACGACAAAGAAGATCACCCTCTTGGTCGTCGTCAGGTTCATCTGTCGGGTGTTACTCCCCCATCCTAACAGATTCTCCACCTGCTAGAGTCTCACCGGTGGATGACATTACCACGTTTAACGAGGTGCTGTTAAGGGGAGCGCAGAAATTAAATATAGAGGTTCCAGAGCCATCTACCTCCTCGTCAGTCATCTTTGAGACTCTGCAGCATAGATCAGTGTCGAAAAAGCTGCTGCCTCTAGTGCCTGGTTTGTTGCAGCCAACCATGGACACTTTTCTGGGCCCAGCCACACTCAAGTCTGCCCCGGCTAGGATTCTGAAAAAATATAAGGCTCCCGAACAGGACCCTTTATTCCTAAGAAAGGATCCGCCACCGGACTCTATAATATTGGCCGCAGCCCGAAAAACACACTCGGTGGTATCATCCTCCACGGTCCCCCCGAATAAAGAGAGCAGGCATCTAGACTCTCTGGGGAGAAAGATGTGCGGTACGGCAGCATCTGCAATGAAAGTCTCCAGCACTTCTGCACTCCTGGGCAGGTATGACCGTTCTCTGTGGGACTCCCTCAACAGATTCACAGAAAAATTGCCCAGAGAAGACAGACAGGATTTTCAAGAGATCCTGCAAGAGGGATGCCTGGTATCCAACCAGGTCATCAGCGCGGCGGCAGATGGGGCGGATTTAGCTGCACATGGGTACGCACATGGAATCTGTGCAAGAAGGTCTTCCTGGCTGAGACTGACTGGTTTAAAGCAGGAAGCACAACAGTGCATCCTAAATCTCCCATTCAGCGGGAACTCGCTGTTCGGTACCCATGCAGATGAAGAAATGGCCCGCATGAAGACCGAGGTGGACACCATGAGGGCAGTAGGCCTGGAAAGGAAGAAAGATTTCAGGCGGAGGTATAGGCCTTATGACAGGCGCCCTTTCCAGCAGAGGGTTCAAACCCCTCACTGGTCCCAAAGGCCACAACAACGGCAGGGACGCCCTCTTTTTCAGGCTCGAAAGAACACAAGGGAGCAAGGGTCAAGTAGACCTCAGCAGTCCACACCGAAAGCGCCGGCCAAACAATGAGATCTCGCTTCCCTCGACACTGTACACCACTCCGGTGGGGGGGGAGTATTACAGGTTATCTTCACGAGTGGCACTCGATCACAAAAGACAAATGGGTGCTCAACATTGTCGAAAATGGCTACTCTCTTCTTTTCAGACAGCCTCCACCACACTTGCCACCAGCCAAATGCAATCCATCTCATCTCAGCCTGCTGCGCAAAGAGGCTCTCGCCCTCTTACAAAAGAAAGCAATAGAAAAGGTTCCACCTGCGCACAGAGGAAAGGGGGTTTACTCCCGTTATTTTCTGGTGGCGAAAAAAGGCAGAGAGGGCATTTTCAGACCAATTCTGGACTTACGGCTGCTGAACAAATACATAAGAAAACAGAAGTTCAGGATGCTAGCTCTTCACCAGATTTTCCCTCAACTACATCAGGGAGGCTGGATGTGCTCCATCGACCTGCAGGATGCATACTTTCACATCCCAATAGCTCCCAAGCATCGGAAATTCTTGCGCTTCCAAATAGCGTCACAGCACTATCAGTTCAGAGTTCTACCATTCGGCCTGAAATCTGCCCCCCTCGTCTTCTCGAAATGTGTGGCGGTGGTAGCGGCACATCTTCGAAAACAAAAGATCTTCATCTACCCATACCTAGACGACTGGTTACTGAAGGCTTCCTCTCCGGATCAGGCGAGAAGCCATCAGGACATTGTGCTCAGGGTTTTCGAGTCTCTAGGTCTTCAAGTCAACTACCAAAAGTCAACCTTGATTCCAACACAGAACCTTCACTACCTGAGAGCTATACTAAACACAGAGCTCCAAAGAGTGTATCCTTCGGAGGAACGACTATTATCAATAGACAGGAAGTGTCAAGACCTGTTAAAAGCCAACGCACCTACGGCCCGTCAGGTGACATCGCTGCTGGGCTCCATGGCATCATGCATTTTCATTGTCCCAAATGCCAGGCTGCACGAGGCCCCTCCAAGAGGCATTGGAGAGCAACTGGAGCCAAAGGACAGGTCACCTGGAGGACAGAGTGCGGCTACCGACAGCGGCACTTCAGTCATTGCAATGGTGGATACACAGACCTCACCTGTCAGTAGGTGCTCCGTTTCACCAGGTAGTTCCATCCGACACTCTGGTAACGGATGCGTCTCTTCAGGGATGGGGGGCTCATCTGGGTCCCCTTCAAGCTCAGGGCCTGTGGTCAGACAAGGAAAAGAAGTACCACATCCATCTGCTGGAACTCAGAGCGGTCCATCTGGCTCTCAAGTCTTTCACTCCATTGATTCAGGGGAAATCTCTCCTAATACAAACGGACAATACAACCACGATGTATTATTTGAACAAACAGGGGGGAACGAGATCCCTACCCCTATCTCGAGAGTCCCAAACGATATGGCATTGGCTCCTGGCCAGAGGAATGTCACTTACAGCGGTTCACCTGCCAGGTCAACAAAACATGGAAGCAGATTTCCTGAGCAGACACCTAGAGGACGCACACGATTGGGTCCTACACGGCGAAGTCGTCGAAGACATCTTCGCTCAATGGGGTCGACCTCAATTGGATCTCTTCGCAGATGAAGTAAACAAGAAATGCCCAGACTTCGCATCCAGGTTCTACCATCCGGGATCTCGAGGGAATGCCCGGTTGATCGACTGGTCAGGGATATTTCTCTACGCCTTTCCACAGATTCCCCTCATACCGGCAGTGATCAACAAACTTTACAAATCCAGAACCAGAATGATTCTCATAGCGCCACAATGGCCCCGTCAATTCTGGTACACAGATCTCCTCAACCTATCGGAAAAACCTCACAGGAGGCTGCCGTGCAGACCGGATCTTCTGAGCAGGATGGAGGGCAGGATTCTACATCCCAACCTACCCTCTCTGAGCTTAACAGCATGGCTCCTGAATTCCTGCAGTATGGACACCTAGGGCTCTCGCAGGAGTGCATGAACATCTTGAAAGAGTCCAAACGACCTTCCACGCGGCGTTCTTACGCTTTTAAGTGGAAGAGGTTCTACATATGGTGCTGTCAACAAGGTCAGAATCCCATACGGGCTCAGGAGGATGTCATACTGTCTTATTTACTTCATCTGGCAAAGTCCGGTCTGCAGGTATCATCTATTAAGGTACACTTGTCTGCCATTACAGCCTATCGTAAGTCACCTTCTTAGGAATCCTTCTTTACGAAACCAGTAGTCAAGGATTTCTTAGAAGGTTTGAAAAAAAGTTTTTCTGCCCATTCGGAGACCATCTCCTCCATGGGAACTGAACATAGTATTGTCAAAACTTATGGGCCCTCCTTTCAAACCTATACACAAGGCCTCTTTACAACACCTTACGTGGAAGACGGCTTTTTTGGTGGCCATTACTTCCGCGAGGAGGGTCAGTGAAATTCAGGCTTTGTCTTCCAAAGAACCGTACACAGTTTTCCACGACAATAGAGTGGTTCTGCGAACTCACCCATCTTTCCTTCCGAAGGTGGTGTCAGAATTCCACATCAATCAGACTATATCTTTACCAACTTTCTTTCCCAATCCGGAGACTCCGGCGGAGAAAGCATTGCACTCTTTAGACTTGAAAAGAGTGCTGAAATTTTATTTGGATAAAACAAAAATCGATTAGACATTCCAACCACTTGTTTGTAAATTATGGTCATTTGAGGACAGGAGAGGCAGCATCTAAACGAACGATATCAAGATGGATAGTTTCTTGTATTGTTAATACTTACCAGCTGGCTAATAAACAAATACTAGCTACGCCTAAAGCGCATTCCACAAGGGGAAAAGCGGCTACTGCTGCCCTCCTTAACAATGTTCCAATATCTGAGATTTGTAAGGCTACATGGAAGTCTGTACATACATTTACTACACATTACTGTTTAGACTCAGATGCAAGATCAGATGCCCAAGTGGGGCAGGCCTCTCTGAGAAATTTATTTGCATAATACGTATCTATTCCTGCACTTCTATTAGACAGTCCGCAGAGTTTAGGGATGGGCTTGCTAATCTATTCAATGTTTATGACTATTGATGAGGATCCCCTGGAAGAGAAGGATAAGTTACTTACCTGTAAATCCTAGTTCTCTTCCAGGGGTATCCTCATCAAAGTCATAAACAACGCCCCCTCCTCCCCGGACGCACGTCTCCTAGAAGTGCAGGACAGACTGTCTTTCGAATCAGTTACACAGATTGTCACCGTAAAAAAAGTACTGAACCAACTGTCACCTTTCCTTCACCCCTAAGGCATGGTGGGATACTGGAGGTGCTCAGGGTCTTAAAGGCACGGTGCCAACGTTTTTATGGTTCTCCTGTGTTAACCTGCATGCAGCCTATTGGCTAAGAATGCTCCATTGTTTTTCAATGTAGTTTTTCTCTTTTTTCTCTAGTGATTACTACTGCTTATTTCCCTAAGCCCAGTTTTGGGGGCTTGGGTAGTTATTTATTTTCTATTGTAATTTTATAATGAAAAAAAAAAAAAAAAAAAAAAAACACTTCATAGAAATAAAGCATTTTAGCCTGTTTATGATTATAGCCTGCATTGCTGTTTTACACATGTATATATGAGTTAGTATGAAAAATATGTCTACTGAAAATGCTATATATATATATATATATATATATATATTTTTCGTGCATATTTCATACTTTATATGTGTGTATTTTATATATGCTCCGGGGTCCCCGCACAAGGGCGGGAATATTCAATGTTTATGACTTTGATGAGGATACCCCTGGAAGAGAACTAGGATTTACAGGTAAGTAACTTATCCTTCTTGACCAATCCGAGGCTATTAAAATTACTTGAGCCCGATCTTGGCGAATCTTCCTCAGAACCTGAGGAATCAAGGGTATGGGGAGGGAGGGGGGGGGGGGGGGGTTTGAGTGTCTCCGCACGTACATTGAGCACTCCGGCCAGATGATTCGCTAACAAGCAAATCTGATGGTCCCGAAGGCAGGACCAGAGCCGCAGAGCCTCTCTGCACTGAAGATACGACTCTACTCCTCCCTGCTTGTTTATATACATTGTGATAGTGTTGTCCGTCAGGACCTGAACTAACTGACCGCATAGGGACGGGAGGAAGGCCTTGAGAGCCTTGAAAAGTCTGTTCCACTGGAGATCAACGAACCTTGAGCTCCAGGTCCCCCAGATGAGCTTCCCACCCTAGAGTGGAAGCATCCATCATGACTGTGGCCACTGGAGGCCGCAGTGAAAACGGCCTTCCTTGAGAAAGGTTGCCACCCACAGCCCACCATAGTAGATCCGCTGCAGCGTCTCTGAAGATCATTATCGACTCCTCGAGATCCCCTTTGTGTTGAAACCACTGCTTGCGGAGGCACCCTTGGAGAGCCCTCATGTGCCAACCTGCATGAGGGACCAACAGAATGCAAGAAGCGAACAGATCGAGCAGGCGTAGGACCATGAGGACTGGAACAACCGCTCCATTTTGAAACATTGGAATCAACGCCTGGATGTCCTGAATCTGCTGAGGCAGAGGATAGGCCAGATTCAACGTTGTATCCACTACTGCCCCTATGAACAGGAGGCGCTGAGAGGCCTCCAGGTGAGACTTGGGTACTTTACCGTAAAACCCAGACTAAACAACAACTGAGTTGTCATCTGCACGTGATGCAACACAAGCTCTGGAGACTTGGCTTTGATCAACCAATCATCCAGGTAAGGGAATACCGAAATTCCCTTCCTTCTGAGACTTGCTGCAACCACTGTCATCACCTTCGTGAAGACTTGAGGTGCTAAAGTAAGACCAAACTGAAGGACCGCAAACTGGTAGTGTTGCGACCCCACCACAAACCGGAGATACTTCCTGTGCAACTTGAGTATAGGGATATGAAAGTAAGTATCCTGCAAGTCGACAGACACCATCCAAACCTCTCTGTTAAATGCCAGACGTACCTGTGCTAGAGTCAGCATCTTGAATTTTTCCTGTTTGAGGAACCAATTCAAAACTCTCAAACGACCAGCCTTCTTGGGAATCAGGAAATACCTCAGATAACATCCCTGACCCCTTTCCTCCTCCAGAACCAACTCCACTGCACCTTTTGATAACAGGATTTGAACCTCCTGCTGCAACAATAGGAGATGGTCTTCTGAACAAAATGAGGGACGTCGAGGGATGGGAGGGGGAAACTCAGGAAAAGGGAGAGCATATCCTTTCCTCACAATGTTCAGAACCCAGGAGTCTGATGTAATTAACTTCCACTTATGGAGAAAACAATATAATCTTCCCCCTACAGGAGAAGTATGGCTGAAAATGGGCAGAAAGCTAGGGCTCCTTCCCTTGTTGTTGTCCTCCAGAGGAAGAGAATGACGCAGGTTGCTGCTGGGTGGCCCCTCTTGTCCGAACCCTCCCCCACTCTCTAAAGGACCTAAAAAGGAGGCTGGTAGGCTGTTGGACTGTGGTCTGGGGTCTCCCAAGGTAAACAGGTCCACGCCCAAACCACCTGAACCTCTGAAAGGAGTAGTAGTGGAGGCCTGCAGACCCAAAGATTTTGCTGTGGCCCTACTGTCTTTAAAGCACTCTAACGCAGAGTCAGCTTTAGCACCAAAATGTTTTCCCCCATCAAAGGGCAAGTCCAAGAGAGCAGTTTGTCCATCAGAGAAAAAGCCAGAGGACCTCAACCATGCATGCCTTCTGGTAGCAATAGAGGTACCCATCGCCCTAGCCACTGAATCTGTAGAATCCAAACGAGACTGGATTATCTGCTTTGCTGCAGGCTGAGCATCCGACAGAAGGTCTCCAAATTGTCCCTGCACCTCCTGCAGCAGGTCCGGAATCATAGCCCTAGCTGAATCCATCAGGGGTGCACGTATCTACCCAAAAGACAGGTAGCATTTGCTGCCTTGAGGGCCATAATGCAAGAAGAAAAAGTTCTTTGCCAACTGCTCCATCCTCTTGGATTCCCAGTCCGATGGAATCACAGGGAAGGAGCATGGTGCAGACTGTGTGGAACAAGAGGCCTGAACAACCAGACTCTCCGGGGTAGGATGTTTTGACAAGAATTCCGGATCCCCAGGCGCCACCCTGTACCTCCTTGCCATAGATCTGTTGACAGCTGGTGACGACACAGGCTTCCTCCATACCTCTAAGATAGGCTCCGTAAGAGCATCATTAAACGGAAGCAATGGATCTGCCGAAGTAGAAGAAGGATGCAGGACCTCAGTTAAGATATTTGTATTGACCTCTGCAGCAGGCAACAGAAGATCCCAAAAATTCGCCGCCTTCCTGACCACAGTATGGAAAGAGGCCGCCTCCTCCGTAAACTCCCCCGGTGAAGAAAGCTCCCATTACGGGGAAGTGTCTAGCCCACTGGCCGAGTCAAGCCCTTGATATTCCCCAACGGCTCCACAATCTCCCCTTCTTCCAACAAATGCCTCTGGAACTCCTCTTCCTCCAAAAGTCTTAAAGCCTTTCTACGTGACCTCAGCCTGGCCTCTAACCTTGGCGTCGACATAGAATTAGCCGTGCCTTTCAGTTGTGAAGCTGGTGTCATCAATGCTGGACCAGGAGAAGAAGGTTGACTTCGGTCTAATCCGGCGCCATCTGCCGCCGGAGCGGATCTCATCGGCGCTGCGGACACCTGAGGCTCCATCATCGGCATCGACCAAAAAGGCTGTAAGGTCTGCTGCAGGGGTGACTTACATATATTGCAAGCAATGTTAGGGGATAGGGCACACAGGTTGTGTGCCATGGCGTGTTTATACTTTTAGCTGCACCAAGACACACAGCCTGCATGTGCTCAATACATGCTGCAGCCCTTGGGGACCCTCTTTGGTATTCCAAGAGAAAATCTGAGTGAATACATGACCGCACAGAAAGGTAGAGTATGTAACATTAAGAATGATCTGCCATACCCTGCAAAGCTAGACCAATGCATTAGGCCACGAAGTAAACACATTTCTAATCAAACAAGTGAGGTCAAATATGGGAAAATCTTACCATTCTTAAAAAGGTACGCATGCACCCTGACCACCTTGAATGCTTCCCAACTTGTAGCTAGAAAAGCTTATATCCAAGCTACTGTCGTAATCCAGTAATGTTAAGATAGCATTCATACCAATATCCTTATAATCCAACATACATTGTGAGCATATATTGCGATGGCAACAGCAGAAACAACAAACAAGACAAAGGAAAGCTAACCTCCTCCTGTCCCTTTTGCCCTTCACCATATTTATGCTCTTGTATGACAAGCTGCAGCATTTTCAACAACTAGTCACTTCCTACCGTTACCTTGGTACATGTTATCTGGTGCACCCTATATAACTTTAAACTGTCCTACCCCACTAAGCATGCAAAGTATCAAAACGTACATGGGTTTCTTCATGCGACTCAGAGATGGTGATGAACAAAACATGTTATTGCCATGAAGATGCCAATATTTAGACTCAGCAATCAAATCTTTATTCTTAGAGTCTATAATAACAAAGCCTTAACACAAAACATAATATTTGCACACAAGTGCTTCAACCATCTGCAATTCATGCTGGCATTTGTGCATTGTAGAAAATGTGAAACTGTCAATTAAACTCCATCAGAAACAAAAATTCTTTACTTACATACCATTTTTGTAAGTAATCCTGTGCTTCTAAACGAGCACCAACTTCAAACTCT
The DNA here is from genome assembly GCF_031143425.1 of Pleurodeles waltl. Classification (NCBI taxonomy): domain Eukaryota; kingdom Metazoa; phylum Chordata; class Amphibia; order Caudata; family Salamandridae; genus Pleurodeles; species Pleurodeles waltl. The sequence continues at coordinate 1,027,837,983 of NC_090439.1, read as the reverse complement.
ATTCCTGGACAACTTGGGGGCTTCTTACTCATTTTAATGGCACCAGAATTGTAGACATCTTTATCAAGAAAAAAACAAAACAGGAGAAATGTTTAGAAACATGTGAGGACTTGATGTGCGGCACTGCAACACCAATATTTAAAGTTTTTGTTTTTTAAATAAAATACAACACAACAACTTTTTGGCTTATCAACCATTGACACATACCTTTACTACTGATAACCTGGTTCTTACGCTTTCAAACAAATAGGAGACATATGCTACAAAGACTGCCTCTCAGACTAACATTCTGCAAAGCATTCATAATTACTCTATCAAAGGAGCTGGTAGCGGACTATTTTCAGTCAACAAACCAACAGAACGCCAAGTCAAAGCTAATGACTTTGTGAGAAGGGGAAGGTATATAAGGTGGCTACATTGATTAAACAAAGGTGGACAGGTCTTTTATATGTGGGTTCTGTGCAGAAAAGAGGTGTGGCATGGGTAGTGACATTATAAAAACAATAACGCAGTGGCCTCAGAACAAAGATATTCTGAAGAACAACTAATAATGGAAAACGTGGTTGCTGAAGGCACAAAACAGAAGAAGAATCATTATGCTTTCCTAGTAAATTAAAGTAAATTGTTGCAGGAGGAGAGAAAGTTGACTGCTGAAAGTCCGAGACAAGTATAATCCTTAGAAAAGGATATTTTTGATCTCTTTACACATTACTACTGGAATAGTGAGTAACTGTTCTGAATGCCACATCTTCAGGAATAGTCAAGAGACAATCAAACTAGTGAACAGATGAGCACAATTGAAAAGCCTTTTCTTGGGAGCTTTGACTACCTATACTAGCGAGGTATTCAATTACCACTACGGTCCCAGGATCACAATAATCTGGATAAACAAGCTACTTCAATTGGGCACATTCTTCCCAGGTAATTTGGGTGAGCCTTTAGGACTTGATTGTTATACCTTCACATACGTTTACTAGTTGTGTCAAATGACTGCATAATTCTAAGGAGTCATGAAAGTGGAAACTTTATAATGATTTTTCAGAGTTCTGGAGGAGAAATCAGCAGGTTGCAGTTGCCCTGCTGTTGTCTTTGCTAATGGCTGTACTTCTTGTATGCTTCAAAAACGTACATCTTATATTATCATGTGAAGTTATCCCGTCATCTAGATTCTACTGGTAATAAAGGACTAAAGACCCTAGCACATCAAGGCCACATCTAAGTTTCTCAGACCACAAAATATCAACAAAGGGAGCAATGTGTAGTTTGAAAGATTCGTTACAGGGAGGGAACCAGGTGAGGACTGTGTAATTTTAGCTCATGTGCACTTGGTTGAGAAAGTGAGGTGGTCACATACTTCAACTGCAAGAGTCCAGTCCTAGCCTTCTCACACATCGGTGGGGCGAAAGTCCTGTAGGATTTACAGTCTTCATCACACCATGGACATGTCAGGGTCCCACGTACTGTGCTAGTTTTAATCTGAATCTGGCAAGCACTTGTTTTGTGGGTTATCTACAAAGGGTGGTGAAGTCGGCGCCTGTGAGTAACACAGAACCGCCATGTGGGAGGTACCACAATAAGCCTACTAGAACACTTCTGTGTTGGTCACTAGTAGCGTGAGGATGTTTGTGAGGAAGCCTATGTGGTCCTGCCCGTACCTGTATATTAATTTAAGGACATCTATGAATAGATTGACAAAGAATTGGGACACTGGATTAGACAAAGATATCATATGGCAAAAAAGCAACTTAATGGAAAGAGATGAACAAGACCACTAATATGTAACAAAGGAGAGGGGGGGGGGGGGGGGCCATCTGAGCTAGGTCGGAATGAATTATCCCATTTCTTATTGTCAGTTTGTGAGAAGTTGACCACTTTCAATGTGTTTATTTTTATCTTGAGGACCAAGAATAAGAAAGGAGGGATAGGGTAGGAATAGGAATTAAGGAGAGGGATTAGGACAGGATAGAGAATGGGATAGGGATTAGGACAGGATAGAGAAAGGGATAAGGATTAGGACAGGGATTAGGATGGTGATTAGGATAGAACAGAGATTTGAATAGAATAGAGATAGGGATTAGAAGAGAGATAGGGATATGGATTACGATAGAGGTAGGGGTATGGATTAGGCTAGGACAGGGATGGGACAGGGATTAGGACAGGATAGGGGTTAGGACAGAGTAGGGATAAGCATAGGACAGGGGTTAGAACAGAGATACAGTATACAAAAAAGGTGAAGTCAACACGGGTTTCGCCCCCTCTGGCTATATATATAAGCCGGGGGGGGCGAAACACGTGTTGGCTGATCCTCTCCTCTGGTCATCATATTTGGACTTTGGATCTTGTATTTTGTCCTATTTAACCAGTGACTTTTTGAATATCTGGGACTATAATGCCTGTACAACAATAAAATTAATCTGTACTTTCACAATCTCATGAACCTCCGGAGTGGGACTTCACCTTTTTTGTATACTGTATCTCTGTTTTAGAGGACGTGGGTCCCTGTCCTCTGGTCAAGTCCCCTATTTCATGAAATAGGCATCTAATACAGGAGAATAGTGACTTTTGGGCCCCTCCTTTTTGGAGCTCTTGTTTTCAGGGGTTAGAACAGGCTAGGGATAGGAATTTGGATAGATAGAGAGGGATTAGGAGAGACAGAGGGATAAGGATAGGGGTTAGAATGAGATCAGGGTTTCAATGGGATGGAATAGGGGTTATGATCAAATCGGGATTAGGATGGGGTAGAGTTAGGGATTAGGATGAGATAGGGGTTCAAACAGAATATGGATTAGGAAAGGGGTTAGGATAGAATAGTTATTAGTATATAATAGGGTTTAGGATGGGATAGTGATTCAGGTCTCAAGAAATACTCTCGCCTACTCGCTATGGCGAGTTAGATTTTATCAGGTCGAGCTAAATCTAGGACCTACTCGCCCGTTCTGGAGAGCTGACAAAGAACAGGTCTTCTTTTCACTCAGGAAGTGAAGAAGCAATAAATCATTTTATATGTTGTAACATTTGCACTGAGTTCAGAAAAAAAGGTCAGAAGTCAGTTTACTTCTCTGACTGCAGAGTTCCAGGAATTTGTAAAGTGAACTGTCTGACCTGCTTTACAAAGAGTGTGAACACACAACATTTAACAAGCATTTACAATGCATCGGGTCTCGCGTTTGCTCATGTTAGAGCTGATCGCGTTGTAAACTCCTAACCCGACTTTTCACCTATCGGGCAAAAGTGCATTTATGTAAATAACCCGAAAAAGTGAAATCAAGTATTTAAAGCGCTCGACTTCTGCCAAGCGAGATAGGGCTCGTAAATTAGAGAAAAAAAAAGTCCACGAGCCCGATGGAAAACAGCGAGCCTCGCATGTTTTCTGTACTTGGTCGCTGCGCTGGAGGAGGGCTAGCCACCGGAAAAGGCATGACATATGCGTGCCTTCGACTAATGAAAGCAAGCAGATTTTATTATGGAAGCCCACCAACCAATAAAAAACACTGACGTGAAGTTAACAGGGCTCCGAGCCCTTTTCTAAATACAAAAGAGTCTCCCTGCTAAACGCATGCGCGAGCGCATGCAACGCAGGCTCGACCCTAAAAAGTGAATAAATCAACTGTCAAACATTTAAAAATATATCTCAGTAGTTGCAAAAGCATTTTTTTGTACTACTGTGAGATGAAAAAAATATTTCAGTAGGATAAAGACAAGTCAGAACACCTTACTTGATGTACAAATGATAAATGTTTTCTGAATTCCAATTTTCACAGATTATTTTTAATACAGGATATAGTTTTATCAGTAAAGCTTCAAGTTTGAGAGAAAGGTTTTGGTCATTTCAATGGGGAATTTACTGCCTGTAAGTGAAAGCATGCTACCACATCATGATTTAGTTATGTATTATTTAAAAGTGAGTGTTTAAACATGAACTGAGAAACACTCCTACCCCTGCCCCGATTGCAATGCTATTAGTAAACAAAGAGGCAAGTTGGGGATTATGTGTACTCTATATATGGGCTAGATTATTGTTATACATGGAACAAATGTTATTCTATTTAATCAAACTAAAGAGCTTTTTTTGTACAGCAGAAATGCTAAACTCACATATTCGAAGGTGCACTTATATTTGAGAATGAAGAAAAAGGCGGCTCTGTAAAATAAAATATTTGCCTAGGATTACACACTTGGAGACCAGTTTAAGGGTCAAGGTCATCTCAGTTAGGTCGAGTAGATTATTCAAAATTCCTCAACCTGCAGGTCTAGCAAACTTTTCAGGACTTTGAGGCCAGGGATTAGGAAGGGATAGGGCTCAAGAACAGGGATTAAGATAGGGATAGAATAGCGATTAAGATAGGATAGGGATATAGATTAGGTTAGTTCTGGATAGGAACGGTCAGATTAGGATAAAACAGGAATTAGGATAAGGATTAGGATAAAATAGGGGTTAGGATAGGCATAGCAATTAGTATGGTTTAAGGATTAGGATGAAGTTAAAAAAAGGAATAGAGATTAGAATATGATATGGATTAGGATAGGATAGGCAAAGTGATTAGGATGGGATAGGTATTAGGATGGAATAGGGATTAGGATTAAAAAAAGGAATAGGGAATAGGACAGGCACAGAGATTAGGATGGGATAGGTATTAGAATAGGAGTTAGGATAAAATAGGAATAGGGATTAGGATAGGTATAGGGATTAGGACAGGGATTGCCTAGGGACAGGATAGAATAAGAATATGAGTACGAATAGGAACATGAATAGAATTTGTAGGGTGTAGCAAGCATCTTGGCACTGCTATGAAAAGTAGAATCAGGAACATAGACCACAAGGAAAAACATAGTCGGTTAATAGAATAGATATATTTTAATGTTTTTAGGTAGGACATATGAATTGATCGCTTAATCCCCAACAGTATTGTTTTTTCCGTGATAGGGGTTCAAGGTAGGACTAGGCCCCACTTGCTGCACTAGCCTTCTTTACAAACTGTACTGACAGTTGTAGCAGAGAAATAAAGCAAAGATGACTGATCGTGATGAAACCTGGCTTTCAGGGATTCTTAAAGGCAATAAAAAAAATTAAAAAACTTACATATCAAACATAAAGCCTTGGAAACCATCATCTGCTTAACTGGGCGTCAGTGACAATGGATTCTAGCCTACAAACCATGATAATCATTTTTTTTTAATTCACATACCACTTTAACTGCAAAAATATTTATTGTCTGCAGGACTGAGGGGGAAGATTTCTGCACTCCTAATTAATGTAAACTGTGGTAGTCCACCCATGAGAGAACAACTGCTGAGACTGTCCAAGAATGAACTGCAGAATTTTCCGGATAATCTTTAAATTAACGAAACAAGCTAAAGAAACTATTTATTCTGCGGTGTGTAAACAAAATCCTAATTATTTAACATCTAAGGAGTGGGTAAGAGCAAGACCCAAAGATATGGGTCAAATACAAAAATAACACTTGGCAGGATAATCTCCCATCATTAATAGCTTAGAGTTATCAGAACTGAGTTGGAAATAATTGGAAGATATCAAGAGCGTGTCTGCTGTGACACAAAGTCAAAATCACTACTGATGATGGAGATGTTGATTCAGTCTTATACTCAGTTGGGTATGTCATCTTAACAAGCACCATAAAGGGAAACATGCATGTATTAAAGAGTGACTCCAGGAGTTCCATGCAGACCTGAGCGATAAGGAGGAAGCACAACAGATTTGAAGTGATTCAAGAAAAAAAAGTCAACCATGTTCAAACTAACCCCCCCCGCAAATCCTAAATCCACGAAACATGAGACGCTTCATCAAAAGATCATGTTCACCCATATCAAACACAGCAGACAGGTCCAAGAGAATAGGGAGGATAACTGCAGCAGAATCACACAGGTCAACAAGCAAATACAATTTCTGTGGCAAAGCCATCTCAGTCGGTTTTCTGGACTAAAAGCCCACTTGCCAATCATCGTCCGTTCTCATCTTCAAGTAACGTAACAAGTTGCTTGGAGACAACAGTTTCATCAATATGCCCATTATAGGAACTAAAGTGAAGGGTCTATTATCGTTAACGATGGATCTATACGAATAAACATATATATATATATATTTTTTTTTTTTAAACAATCACTCTATCAATGTTAACCATCTTAGTTATGAATGGTACAAAAACCGAGGACTTCTTTTGCCGAAAAGAGAACAGGCACACATCACCTGAGGAACCTGGTTTGATCTTCTTCAAAGCAGAGCCAATTTCCTCTTCCTCTACTGGCTGATAAGACACACAGTACAAGGGGACATAGAACAATCTAGACAGGAGTCCAGCACCTGCTCTTCTGCTTTAATTGCTCTTGAGATCTTTTTAATTAGGGTTGAAAAACATAGGGTCAGACTGTCACAAAACTGTTGGGAGGAGAAGGATTCTAAAGAGTCCAAAGAACAATTGGACTAAGCAAAATTTCTTAAGAGTTCTTAAGAAAATGAAAAGATTCCCCAGCATAATTCTGAGACAGTGGAATGGCACTCCACAGTTAGACTTTGCCAGGGGAAATTCCTTCTTGTAACTCTTTAATTATTGTTTGTAAATGAGTTGTTGAAGGGATGCAGTGTCAGTTTCCCATTTTTTTACCCCACCTCCATCCAGGCCTGCCGCATACCCACAAGCAGTTGACCCAATTTCAAATTTTCTGTTATCCCCACCACACTCTATGCCCAAGTGCATATTTTATTAGAAGGTTAGGTGCTCGTGAGGGAAAGGGAACAAAAACAAAAAGAAAAAAAAACGATGAGGAGACAATGGTGCTTGGGGTAGAGTAGACTGCACCAGGAAAAAACATACTTGATCTTTTTCCGCAGTGCAGTCTCCTCTCTCAACTCCTCCTCTCCAGTTGGGTGCAAGCAAGTGGTGACTAGCACAGGTGGCTCTCCAGAGGATGTGAGGCACAAAGCAGTTGAATAAATAAGCAAACACTTCGCCTGTCTATTGATCATGCTTTTATTCAGCACATCGGTCAGCGTTTGTCCAGTAAAAGGCAGGAGGTCAGCAGTTTGAACTTGCAGGCATTTTACAAAATTGTTGGCAATTTTGCATTTTTTTTGCAAACAGTAAATCGCAAAATCCTGGAGTGTCTGTGTAGAGTGTCAGAAAAACACTTTTTAAGGCTTCCTACGATAGATTTTACCACAACGTTTTGGTTCAAAACATTTGGATGAAAAAGTGTTGATGCCTACATGGAGGTCATGAATGGTGAAGTGTTCATGGCCTAATGGTGGCTAGCAACGTGAAAGCATATTTTGGGAATGGAAGGGGAAATATTAAAATATTTGCTGATACTTGGAAGGAGGGTGAAAATGAGAAGGACAGTGTTGACCTTGAGAATGGAAATGAGGAGCAGTACACAAGACAATTGAGAGACTTACTGGAAAATGATGGTATGCTGCTGAAAAGAGTGGTGGGAAGATCTGTTCTTTTCAAAAGACTAAATAGGGGTGAGCATACAGAGCAGTACATAATAGCTCTGTAAACACATTTTCTGAGATGTGAGAATTCATGGATAAATACAATGAAATAATTATTGGTCAATAAATCGTACCACTAATCCTGAAACACAAGAGAAAAAAAATTGTATGTGAAGAAACCTAGGCTTCAAAAAATAGTAAGCACAGAACAAGATTCATGATCGCTCAAAGAATTAAATCATAAATATGTAACATACAAATGTGAAGTAAAGGAGAACACAGTTGTGTACACAACAAAATTAGTGAAAAACAAAAGTTGTGTTGCACAAGTGATAAGGAGACAGAGTAGCAGTAAATTACATTGTAGTGGTAGGATGAGGATTTTAACAGTAGTGAAGATTTATCCTGTCATGAAGGTCAAGATTTTTACGTAAAGTGGGACACTTTGTATGGGTGTGCAGGAACGCAAGGGCAACATTGAAAAGGATGATAATGTGTTGGTACTATCTGACCAAAGGAAGAGTGAATGGACATGGATGGTTGGATCCATACATAAACAAATCATACGGTCGCCTAAAGAGTGTGACTTAAATGATGGGTGAAGATGTGGGTATGTCAGTTGATCTATATTCACCTTACACTTTGTTTGACATGAAAGCCTTAAAGACATTTAAGGTTATTGAGATGAAGGATCTCATGTAGGTTCTGTTGGATATTGCAGCATAAAAATAATTTTACTGTAATTTTGAGGTCAATTTGAAATTCAAGGTAAGAGAGGCCCTACATCAAGTACAGGTACAAAAAATGTTAAACTGGAATGGACAGAAAGGTTTGGTGGTTGGTTGTCTTGGATCCCAACCACCAAAAACAGTATTGACGAACAGGAGTCGGAAAAACGCATGCTGGAACTACGCATGCCTAAACAACGCGGTCGGAACGACCGCGTTGTTACCACCAATGCCTTTACCACGAATACCTTAACGATGATTCTTTGTTGTAAAGGCATTCCTGGTAAAGGCACGCATGAACGGTATGCGTGGTTCCAGCATGCGACCCCCCCACCCCAAGCCCCCATCCCTAATACAATCGTACCCCAACCCCCCACCCCTAAAAACAATTCTACCACTACCCGACCCTCCCACCTCTGCCCCTAAAAACCCCCCAATCCTCCACCCTGCCCCTAAAACTAATGCGACCCCCCACCCCCCTAAAAGCGAAACTACCCCAACTCCCCACCCCTGCTCGACCCCTCAACCTGCCCCTAAAACTACCACGATCCCCCAACCCTCTAAAACCTAAACTACCCGACCCCCCACCCCTGCTCCTAAACCATTCCAACCCCCAAAAACTTAAAAAAACACCTCGACCTGCCCACCCCCACCCCTAAAACTAATCCGACTCCCCCACCTCTGCCCCTAAAAACTAAAAACACCCCGAACCCCCACCCCTAAAACTAATGCAACTCTCCCACCCCCCTAAAACCTAAACTACCCCAATCCCCCACCCCAAAACTACCACGACCCTCCACCCCACTAAAACCTAAACTACCCCGACCCCCACCCCTAAACCATCCCAAACCCATCCCCAAAAACAAAAAATACCGACCCCCCACCCCTAGAATTATCACGACCCCCCCCACCCCCAAAACCTTAACTACCCCACCCCTAAAACTACTGCAGCCCTCCAAAACCTAAACTGCCCACACCACCACCCCTAAAACTACCCTATTCCCCCCAGCCCCCCTAAAACCTAAACTACCCCAATCCCACACCCCGTCCCTAAAAGCTAAAAATAACCCGAACCCCCAACCCTACCCCTAAAACTAAAAATACCCAGCAACCCCACCCCCAAAAAATAAATATACCCGACACCCCCACCCCATAACTAAAAATGCCCCAACCCCCTCCCCTAAACCTAAACCACCCCAACCCCCCACCCACAAAAACTAAAAATACAAATGCCCCGACCCCCCAACCGTACTGAGCACGTCCTCCGACGAAGCCAACTCCCTTCTTCTGTGCCTTAACCACGCATGTGCGTTGTTAAGCGTGGTTAAGGCACTGAACAAGGAAGTTGTGGTTAACGAAAGCGTTGTTCCGCTATCGTTAACCAAAAATTCATTGTTCGGGATTCATGGTTGGGGATGTTTCCCGTACTGGCTTGTAGAGGCAGAAAAGGGAATTCCCATTCATATTCATGGAGGAGTTAGTGTGCTTTCTCAAACATTAAGATTATACTCACAAGACCACACTGAGTGAGTGAAGTTCCTAAAGTGTGTATGGTTTCAAATCACGCCATCATTGAAGGATTCATAGGAGGGAAGTTGAAAGTATGATGCCTTGGGGTTTGTGGGGGCGGGGAAATCAATATATGGATATTGAGCAGCTGAGATCCTGCTTTGGTGACCACTTTGCAGAGGAGGAGGATGCAAAGCAGGCATAGCGATAGGAGTGTAGTTACGTCTGCATCAAAGTCTTTAAAGGTGCTGCAGGGAGTTAGAGAGAAAAAGTGTTGGTGTGCGCTGAAACATTTCCACACATACGTATGTTTGTTTAACTGGTTTTTTTTTTATATCTGTAAGGATCATGCATGTGGTGCTAGTTGAGATTTTAAATCACTAAAGCTCAAAACAAGCCAACTCCACAAATTGCAAAGTGGATTACTGGTTGCAAGAATAGAATTTTAATGACAAACAAGTTCCAGGCATTGCAAATGTCAATGTTGTTTGCATGTTAATATTGTCCAAAGAGGGCAATCTGGGATTGGAAGGTGGCTAATGTGAAACTGAGCTGTAGTGGGGTAATAAGTGAGGAAGAGTAGGTCACAGCATTGGTTACTGTGAAGAGTTGGTGAAAATGAAAAGTTATCTTTATTGGTTTATCAACGTTGATGGATAACACTGATAATTACAAATTGGCATGGTCACGGTTATCGTATCAGGATGGTGTTGTGTGGAGGAACAAAAGGCTGTTGGTGCCAAGGTTACTGAAACTAGACTGATGAAAGTTAATTAATGAAGGGCACAGGGAGATGTCATCAATGACAAGAAGGCAAGGTCTGATTTCTGGTTGATTGTATTTTTCAGTTTCAGCAACAGGTCTACCAAAGCAAAAGTGTTTCCATAACTGGACATTACAATTGTGAAAATAGGAGTGTTTTCTATGCTTTGGTGATAAATGATTGTTATTCAAACTCATCTGTAGTCAATCTTGTGAGGGAAGTAATAACAAGTAATGTGACTTAATCAAGAGTTGGTTATCCAGAAGTGGAGAAAACCGGTATCAGTTAACAATTCATTTTGGGGTGTGATTTTTTTTTTTTTTTTTTTTTTTTTTTAAGAGATCCAACATAGCACATCATAAAACTGCATTGAGAAAATAGGCTATTGGAGTACTGCAAATTGTTAGTTCTCCTGCCCAACCGGGCATAACTTGGTGGCTCGCTAATCGCTGGAGCACCCCCCTCCCCCCGAGTGCCCTGGGGTTTTGTGGGGCTCTGACGGCAGAGGGCTGTGGGTGCGCTGTCAGTGCGCTGTCAGTGCTCGCAGCCTAGCTGGGGGCTACAACCGGGGCCTGGAGTGTGGGCCCGTTGCTGTCGTGCCTAGCCTGGCTTGTTGCAACCGGGACTGGCGACCTGAAAGCGAGCGGCAAGAAGGAGAGAGGGCCGGAGAACAACGTAGCGGAGAGGCTCTTCTCCCTCTGCTTGTGTTGGGCGTCGCCCTGTGCATTGGGCCTGGCGTGTTCACGGGAGCCAGCAGAGCACAGCGGCATAGCCGGGAGCCAGCCCGGGCTTTGAGCTGCCCGAATCAGTGGTGGAGGACACGCTGCGGTGACAGTGGGGCCCCAGGGGTGAGCGTGATGGGGCAGGGCCCTGGCCATGGGACCTGCAGGCTAACGAGGGTCCTGAGCTGAGGTGAGGCAGGCCCCCGGACCTGCAGCGCCTCCAGGAGCGGCCGCTGAAAATGTCTGTATTTGGTCTGGAGGGGTTCCTGTGTGGCATCACTGACAATAGTGAGGGGACATTGTGCTCTCAAGGTGTGACGGCACCTGGGACCCCGTTGGACCCCATGAGAGGTGGAAGAATCCCTGTTGTTGGACTGGAGCTGACGTGGTGAAGCTACGTGCCTGGAGGTAGCTGGTTCCCACCCCCTGTGACTCATCCTGCCAATTAATACTAGCTGTTGCGCAGCATGGGAGACACTGAGCTCTTCCCATTGGAGCCCAGCTGATGGGTAAAAGCAAGCGACCGGCCCTGTTGTAGGGCAATACTATGGAGTTATAAACCACCCCTGCCCTGCCTGGGCAGTGGGAGACACACCAGACTGGGCGCAGGACTGATACAGGGTCATATGCCCCTGTCGGGGAGCACACGAGAGCTGAACTGTTGGCGGTGATTCAGTGATCTAGGGAGCCCCTGGAGGGGAAAATCGAATCAGTGGCAATAGAGGTCAATCTCCTCCGGGCATAACACCGGAAGGTGTCCAACAGGGCGCAAATCACAGAAGGCTAGATCTCAGAGCTAAGGACGGAGGTTGATGCACTACGAAAAGAGATGGCAGACGTTACATCCAGAGCTGGGACCCTCGAGGACAGGGTGGAGGACGCGGAGGGCAGGCCCCGCCGCAATAATATCTGGCTTATTGGGTTTCCGGAGCGGGCAGAGGGGTCTGGCACGAAGGCCTTTGCAGAGGGTTCGATTTTAGAGGTACTGAAGCCCGTCGGACTGTCTCCAATGTTTACAATTGAAAGGGCACATCGTGCATTGGTAGCTCCCCCTCGGCCCAGGGCGCTCCTGAGGGCCATCATAGCCCGCATACTCAACTATAAGAACAGAGAATGCATTCATCAGGCCAGTCGCGAAATGGAGTCCGTTCACTTTGGCAATCACAAGATTTCAATATATCTGGATTACACCAACAAAGTACAGGGATCCAGGAAGGGATTCTTGGAGGTCAAGGCCAAGCTACGCTCACTGAACAGATATTATATGCTCCTGTATCCTGCCTGGCTGAAGGTCCTTCATGGCGGCAAGTCCCACTTCTTTGACATGCCGGAAGAAGTGTGGAAATGGCTGGAGATATGGACAAGGTACCTTGTGGGGGAGCGAGACCCGTAAGGAAAGAAGACAGACCTGCACGGGGGCCTGTAGATCGAACTGGAGGTCTCGGGAGGCAGCTGGACAGTTGGGGTTCTCGCCAGGAGAGGGGGAGAGTCAGACCAGGGTCAAAATTCAGGAAGATGGCACAATGGCGCCGACACATCAGGAAGAGACCATAGAATTAATGAAGACTGCTGATGCAGAGGAGGCGGAAGTTGTTGACACTGGCACTTGATTGTATAACTGTTAAGATGTACTGTGTGCACCATGCTTCTGATTTGTTTTCCCATTTGAACTTTACTTCTGTCCGTTCTCTCTGGCCAGCTCTGGTGTTATTGGGGGGTGGGAGGGTAAGGGAGCGCAGATTGGATCGGGGGTGGGTGTGCTGGTGGTGATATGGTTGCTTTGAATTGAAATAACTGGTCACCAGTCGGGACTTTATATGATCTGGGGGCGGATTGCCTCTCTCCACTACTAGTGGTAGGCCATGTTTCAGAGGGTTGGGAATAGGCTCTGGGTCCTGACAGCATGGTATCTTATGGATTTGCAGTGGTTGATGTTTCAATTGTTATACTGCCTGTCCGGGGAGGGGGTTGTTAGGTGTTTTGATTTGTTGACTACTGCTCCTAGGATTAAGAAGGGTTTATACAGAGCATGCATGAATTCATACACATATCAAGTTTCTGGAGGGGCATGGGAGGGTGGTTGGTTAGAGGGGTGGGATGGTTTGTCAGGGCTGAGTGAAGATCACAGTTCATTATGACAGAGCATACGAACATCTTGACATGGAACAGCGGGGGCTTAAAGAATTATTCTAAGCGGTATAGGGTACATTCATTCCTCTGCCATAATAAGGTACAAATAGCTTACCTACAGGAGACCCACATAGTGGGAGAGGAGGTTCAGCGTTTGGAGAGGGCAGCCGTACTCCGCTACTTACTCCTCTTATGCGAGAGGGGTTGCCATCTGGATACCACCTGGGGTACGCTTCAGACACACGTATAGCGAAGCTGATGTGGAGGGACGCTAGGTACTTGTCCAGAGGATGTTAGATGGTAGAGGTCACACTACTCAACACTTATGCGCCCAATATATTCAATAAATTATTCTTTATGCATATACAAGAGTTATTGGAGGGCTGTATAGGGACACAGATAATATGGGCAGAGGACTACAATTGTATCCTGGATGGCCAAATGGATCAGCACCCGCCCCGACTGGGCACTAAACCACTGATGTCGGCCTCGCTCACAACAGACATGCGCAATTTGGGGTTCAGGGATAGATGGCGGGATCTACATCCGGAGGGTCCCTAATTTACATGTCATTCATTGACGCATAACACTTATAGTTGTTTGGATTGTATATTAATGATTGGCATAGATCTGCAGTCCTTGGTCGGGGTGACACATTTGGGTTGGTTCCTATCTGACCATGCGCCAGTGTTGCTAGCGTTGCTAGAGGTTTTTTGTGAGGGTCGGGACAGTGGGTTACTGTAGGAAGTTGGCTCTGTATGTGCTATTTCAAAGTAAGGAATAGCATGCACAGAGTCCAAGGGTTCCCCTTAGAGGTAAGATAGTGGCAAAAAGAGATAATACTAATGCTCTATTTTGTGGTAGTGTGGTCGAGCAGTAGGCTTATCAAAGGAGTAGTGTTAAGCATTTGTTGTACATACACACAGGCAATAAATGAGGAACACACACTCAGAGACAATTCCAGGCCAATAGGTTTTTGTATAGAAAAATGTATTTTCTTAGTTTATTTTAAGAACCACAGGTTCAAATTCTACATGTAATATCTAATTTGAAAGGTATTGCAGGTAAGTACTTTAGGAACTTTGAATAATCACAATAGCATATATACTTTTCACATAAAACACATATAGCAATTTTAAAAGTGGACACTGCAATTTTCAAAGTTCCTGGGGGAGGTAAGTTATTGTTAGTTCTTGCAGGTAAGTAAACCACCTACGGGGTTAAAGTTGGGGTCCAAGGTAGCCCACCGTTGGGGGTTCATAGCAACCCCAAAGTTACCACACCAGCAGCTCAGGGCCGGTCAGGTGCAGAGTTCAAAGTGGTGCCCAAAACACATAGGCTTCAATGGAGAAGGGGGTGCCCCGGTTCCAGTCTGCCAGCAGGTAAGTACCCGCGTCTTCGTAGGGCAGACCAGGGGGGTTTGTAGAGCACCGGGGGGGGGGGACACAAGTCAGCACAGAAAGTACACCCTCAGCAGCACGGGGCGGCCGGGTGCAGTGTGCAAACACGCGTCGGGTTTTCAATAGGTTTCAATGAGAGACCAAGGGGTCTCTTCAGCGATGCAGGCAGGCAAGGGGGGGGCTCCTCGGGTTAGCCACCACCTGGGCAAGGGAGAGGGCCTCCTGGGGGTCACTCCTGCACTGGAGTTCCGATCCTTCAGGTCCTTGGGGCTGAGGGTGCAGGGTCTTTTCCAGGCGTCGGGATTTTGGATTCAGACAGTTGCGGTCAGGGGGAGCCTCGGGATTCCCTCTGCAGGCGTCGCTGTGGGGGCTCAGGGGGGACAACTTTGGTTACTCACAGTCTTGGAGTCGCCGGGGGGTCCTCCCTGTAGCGTTGGTTCTCCACCAGTCGAGTCGGGGTCGCCGGGTGCAGTGTTGCAAGTCTCACGCTTCTGGCGGGGATTGCAGGGGTCTTTAAAGCTGCTCCTCTGGAAACAAAGTTGCAGTCTTTGTTCAACAGGGCCGCTGTTCTCGGGAGTTTCTTGGTCTTTTTAGAGCAGGGCAGTCCTCTGAGGATTCAGAGGTCGCTGGTCCTGGGGAAAGCGTCGCTGGAGCAGTTTTCTTCCGAAGGGGGGAGACAGGCCGGTAGGGCTGGGGCCAAAGCAGTTGGTGTCTCCGTCTTCTCTGCAGGGTTTTTCAGCTCAGCAGTCCTCTTCTTCTTAAGTTGCAACAATCTGATTTCCTAGGTTCAGGGGAGCCCCTAAATACAGGATTTAGGGGTGTGTTTAGGTCAGGGAGGGCAGTAGCCAATGGCTACTAGCCCTGAGGGTGGCTACACCCTCTTTGTGCCTCCTCCCAAGGGGAGGGGGGGTCACATTCCTATCCCTATTGGGGGGATCCTCCATCTGCAAGATGGAGGATTCCTAAAAGTCAGAGTCACTTCAGCTCAGGTTGCCTTAGGGGCTGTCCTGACTGGTCAGTGACTCCTCCTTGTTTTTCTCATTATCTCCTCCGGCCTTGCCGCCAAAAGTGGGGCCGTGGTCGGAGGGGGCGGGCAACTCCACTAGCTGGAATGCCCTGTGGCGCTGGAACAAAGGGGGTGAGCCTTTGAGGCTCACCGCCAAGTGTTACAGCTCCTGCAAGGGGGAGGTGATAGCATCTCCACCCAGTGCAGGCTTTGTTACTAGCCACAGAGTCACAAAGGCACTCTCCCCATGTGGCCAGCAACATGTCTCGGGTGTGGCAGGCTGCTAAAACCAGTCAGCCTACACAGGTAGTTGGTTAAGATTTCAGGGGGCACCTCTAAGGTGCCCTCTGGGGTGTATTTCACAATACAATGTACACTGGCATCAGTGTGCTTTTATTGTGCTGAGAAGTTTGATACCAAACTTCCCAGTTTTCAGTGTAGCCATTATGGTGCTGTGGAGTTCGTGTTTGACAGACTCCCAGACCATATACTGTTATGGCTACCCTGCACTTACAATGTCTAAGGTTTGGCTTAGACACTGTAGGGGCACAGTGCTCATGCACTGGTGCCCTCACCCATGGTATAGTGCACCCTGCCTTAAGGCTGTAAGGCCTGCTAGAGGGGTGACTTATATATACTGCATAGGCAGTGTGAGGTTGGCATGGCACCCTGCGGGGAGTGCCATGTCGACTTACTTGTTTTGTCCTCACCAGCACACACAAGCTGGCAAGCAGTGTGTCTTGTGCGGAGTGAGGGGTCCCCAGGGTGGCATAAGATATGCTGCAGCCCTTAGAGACCTTCCCTGGCATCAGGGCCCTTGGTACCAGGGGTACCAGTTACAAGGGACTTACCTGGATGCCAGGGTGTGCCAATTGTGAAAACAAAAGTACAGGTTAGGGAAAGAACACTGGTGCTGGGGCCTGGTTAGCAGGCCTCAGCACACTTTCAATTCAAAACATAGCATCAGCAAAGGCAAAAAGTCAGGGGGTAACCATGCCAAGGAGGCATTTCCTTACAGTTACTACCACCTACGATGAGGGAGGGTGTTATCTGTCTGTTGCCTAAGCCTACCCATCTTAATACAGGCCCCTCACAATACTTAATACTGACGTCAAAATATTATGCGAAGTTTTGGCAACACAGCTGTCAATGGTGGTCCACACACTAGTACATGAGGATCAATGTGGCTTTATGCCAGCACGCAGTACCACTCTTAACATTCGTAGGCTCACTCATGTATTACACGAAACAATGGGCTGTGCTTCCGACTTGGCCCTAGTATCACTTGACTTGGAAAATACGTTTGATAACATGGAGTGGCCATACCTTATGGCTGTGCTACGTGGAATGGGATTTGGTTCTGCCTTTTGTAGTTGGGTGTGCCTTTTGTATATCAGCCCTTCAGTTCAGTTTCAAATCGGGAGAGAATTATCATGGTAGTGGGAGGTGGGAAGGGACTATTCGTCCTTGCCGTTGAACCACTGGTGATTCTGTTGCGTAGGGAGATGGAGCGATGGGGGATTAAGATTGATGATTCTTGTCATGTTCTCTCTTTATACGCGGATGATGCGTTGATATACGTCCATACACCTGCCCGGGCAGTTCAGGTCTTGATAGGGTTCCTTGAAACCTTTGTCACAGTCTGGGGCCTCAGAGATAATGTTGGGAAGTTGCTCCTGTTTCCAATGGGCAGCTTAGTTTAGCCTCCGCTGGCAATTAGCAGGCTTGAGATATTTGGGTATGTGGGTGTCACATACAGAGGAAACATATAGATGCCTCAACGAGGCTAGAGTCATGTGTAATCTTGAGGGGCCAGTGGCATTTTGGAGTCGACTGCCCCTGTCTGATGGGTCGGGCAGCTGTGGCGAAGATGTTTTTTCTCCTGCGTTGCCTTTATCTGATTCAGAATGCCATGTTCCCAATCCAGTCCTCCTTTTTCCAGAAGCTAGACAGTTTGCTTATCTCCCTGGTCTGGGTGTCATAGCAGGGTGCATTGTCTGTTCTTAAACAGGATATAAAGATGGAGGTCTTGCCCTGCCTTATAATGCAGCATTATTATTATGCAGCCCATTTACAACATGCTGCGCGATGGCTGACAATGTCAGACAACTGGGAAAAGAGGTTATTCCTGGGTATGCTGGGTGGCAATGCTTTGGTGCAATTATTGATGAAGGGAGGGAGATCGATGCGGGGGGGGGGGAGTTCCCTATTTGGTGAGGCAGACTGTGGGGATCTGGGACCCTCCATTGATTTCAATGCAAAACCAGACACCTTGTTTGCACACTGCACACGGTCGCCCCTGTGCAGCTGAGGGTGTATTTTGTGTGCCTTTTTAGGACACAACCCCCACCCCCTCCTGGTTCTACAAAAAAAAAAAAAAAAAAACACCCTGGTCTGCTCCCCGAGGACGCAGATACTTACCTGTTAGCAGACTGTAACCGGAGCACCCGTAGTCTACATAGGCACCTATGTTATTTGGGCACCTCTTTGACTTCAGCACCTGACCAGCCCTGTGTTGCTGGTGCTGGGTGTTTGAGATTAACTTGAACCCCCAACAGTGGTCTGTCTATGCCCCAGAGACTGAACTTGTAAGCTTTACTTACCTCAAAACCTAACCTGTACTTAACTCCCCCCAGGAACTGCTGAATTGTGCAGTGAATTATGCCAAACTGTGTACATTACTATTTTTATTTAAAGTCCTATCTTTACCTATGCAAAGTACCGTACATTTAATCTGAATCTTGTGGTTCTAAACTAAAGAAAATTATATTTTTCTATATAAAAACCTGTCATTCAGTGCGTGTTCTCATTTATTCCCAGTGTGTGTACAACAAATGCTTAACACTACCTTCTGATAAGCCTAACTGCTCGGCCATACTACCACAAATAGACCATTAGTACTATCTATTATTGCCTCAGTCAAGCCTCTTGGGGAACCCCTGGACTCTGTGCACACAATCTCTCACTTTGAGATAGTATATATAGAGCCAGCTTCCTACATTGGTGAAGAAAGTGTCCTTCAATCACAGGTTTTAAATTGCTCCATTTTAACTTACTGCACCGTACATATGTGACCCCAGGTTTCCCTAATAGAATAACTCCCGACAGGGATGTGAGGTGCGCAAGATGTGGGGAGCTAAGCGCCAGTTTTTGGCACCTAGCCTGGACACGTGGGGAGGTTCGGGGACACTGAGAAAAGGTAGTTCCTAAGATAACAAAGAGGATGGGCATAGCAATACCCTAGACCCCGAAGGCCTGCCTTCTGGGAGTGGTACCTAGACCTAAGGGATGACAGACACATCACAAAATGGCCCAACTGGTGTTGATGCTAGCCAAGAGGCAAGTAGCCATCTGCTGGATGAGTGCTTTGAAATTGAAAGAGAAGATAAGAAAGATGATGTTGTGTTAAGGATTATGCCACAATCCGTAAGAAGGAGAATATCATGCTCCAAAGTGTGTCAATTATGGATGGGCGCATACTATGTGAAAGTATGCAATCAAAGGTTATTTGCAAAGAAGGTGAGCTTGAAGTAGGAGAAATACCATAAAAGACATGAAGAGAAGAAGGGTGTTAAGTTCCAATGCCAAAGCATGACAAGCCAAACGCCTGTTTTTCTTTTGAGTGCAAGGTGTCTAAAGTTCAAATAGAATTCTCAATTTCTCCCAATTTATGCAGGGCCTTTAAATAGAAGAAGTTAGAAACAATAGGCAGGGATTGCCAGTCTCTTTCAGACTTATTCTGTCTAAAGTTTATTCATTAACTCGTAGACATAAAGAGCTATACGTTTCTACTTTAGACACCTCACACCCAAAATAAAAAAGGCACTCCGCCCATCATGCGACACTGTAATCTGAAGTTAATCTAGCTTGGGGGGTCTGAGGGTACGACGAAAGGCGAGAGTTAAAGTTCTCAAACTTGATATAATACAATACCAATTTAAGGGAACACAATGGGGCCAGAGGTTATGTATGGAATGTCAGTAAGAATGTCTAGGTCTAGTGAGCCGTTAATGGAAAATAAAAGGTAAAGATTGTCTGTGGTTCTCAAGAGACAGCTATGGTAAGGCCAGTGTAAGCTGTAGGCACTTAACAAAAACAAGAAATTAAAAATTCTTAGAGCTGTGTTTGGCAGAAGAATAGATCACTCTTAAGCTGCATGTCAGAGGAAAGTGCTTATAAACCTTTGAATAATTTGGTTCTGTTATGTTCATTCGTGTTTATCATCATCATTTAGTAAGACAGAAATACTTTATCTTCACATATGTCCATCTGCTGTGCTGTATTACAAGAACATGCAATTCTATGGCATTGTGAAGTTGGGTCATTTACTATGAATGCTGACAGCAGTAGAATTCTGGAAAAGACTTCTGAGGGTGGCAGCTACTCTGCCATGGTCCTTGCTGAGGGTGCACCATTAGACTTCTAATAAAACATACATCTTACAATATCATTCGAGCCCCCTCATCACTCTACGAGGTGGTCAGAGTTAGAGACTAGGGTGGTGTGGTACAAATAACACTCCATAATATTGTTGTGACACAAGTTTCTACACTGGAACATCAGCATAATAGGATACAGGTAGGTTCAAGAGGACTTAATATAAACTCCCAATTCACAGGTGTAGGAAGTTGGCTCTGTATGTGCTATTTCAAAGTAAGGAATAGCATGCACAGAATCCAAGGGTTCCCCTTAGAGGTAAAATAGTGGTAAAAAGAGATAATACTAATGCTCTATTTTGTGGTAGTGTGGTCGAGCAGTAGGCTTATCCAAGGAGTAGTGTTAAGCATTTGTTGTACATACACATAGACAATAAATGAGGTACACACACTCGGAGACAAATCCAGCCAATAGGTTTTGTTATAGAAAAATATATTTTCTTAGTTTATTTTAAGAACCACAGGTTCAAATTTTACATGTAATAGCTCTTTTGAAAGGTATTGCAGGTAAGTACTCTAGGAACTTTGAATCATTACTTTAGCATGTATACTTTTTACATAAAACACAAATAGCTGTTTTAAAAGTGGACACAGTGCAATTTTCACAGTTCCTGGGGGAGGTAAGTTATTGTTAGTTTTCACAGGTAAGTAAGTCACTTACAGTTTTCAGTTTTTGGTCCAAGGTAGCCCACCGTTGGGGGTTCAGAGCAACCCCAAAGTTATCACACCAGCAGCTCAGGGCCGGTCAGGTGCAAAGGTCAAAGAGGTGCCCAAAACACATAGGCTATAATGGAGAGAAGGGGGTGCCCCGGTTCCAGTCTGCCAGCAGGTAAGTACCCGCGTCTTCGGATGGCAGACCAGGGGGGTTTTGTAGGGCACCGGGGGGGACACAAAGTAGCACAGAAAGTACACCCTCAGCAGCGCGGGGGCGGCCGGGTGCAGTGTGCAAACACGCGTCGGGTTTCCTTCAGGTTTCAATGGGAGACCAAGGGGTCTCTTCAGCGATGCAGGCAGGCAAGGGGGGGCTCCTCGGGGTAGCCACCACCTGGGCAAGGGAGAGGGCCTCCTGGGGGTCACTCCTGCACAGAAGTTCTGTTTCTTTAGGGGCTGGGGGCTGCGGGTGCAGGGTCTTTTCCAGCCGTCGGGAAATGGAGTTCAGACAGTCGCGGTCAGGGGGAGCCCGGGGATTCCCTCTGCAGGCGTCGCTGTGGGGGCTCAGGGGGGACAACTTTGGTTACTCACAGTCGTAGAGTCGCCGGAGGGTCCTCCCTGAGTTGGATGTTCTCCACCAGTCGAGTCGGGGTCGCCGGGTGCAGTGTTGCAAGTCTCACGCTTCTTGCGGGGAGTTGCAGGGGTCTTTAAATCTGCTCCTTGTAACAAAGTTGCAGTTCTTTTGGAGCAGTGCCGCGGTCCTCGGGAGTTTCTTGTCTTTTTCGAAGCAGGGCAGTCCTCAGAGGATTCAGAGGTCGCTGGTCCCTTGGAAAGCGTCGCTGGAGCAGGTTTCTTTGGAAGGCAGGAGACAGGCCGGTAAGTCTGGGGCCAAGGCAGTTGGTGTCTTCTGTTCTTCCTCTGCAGGGGTTTGTCAGCTCGGCAGTCCTTCTTCTTGTAGTTGCAGGAATCTAATTTCTAGGTTCAGGGAGAGCCCTTAAATACTAAATTTAAGGGCGTGTTTAGGTCTGGGGGGTTAGTAGCCAATGGCTACTAGCCCTGAGGGTGAGTACACCCTCTTTGTGCCTCCTCCCAAGGGGAGGGGGTCACATCCCTAATCCTATTGGGGGAATCCTCCATCTGCAAGATGGAGGATTTCTAAAAGTTAGAGTCACTTCAGCTCAGGACACCTTAGGGGCTGTCCTGACTGGCCCGTGACTCCTCCTTGTTGTTTTCTTTGTTTCCTCCAGCCTTGCCGCCAAAAGTGGGGGCCGTGGCCGGAGGGGGCGGGCAACTCCACTAAGCTGGAGTGCCCTGCTGTGCTGTGACAAAGGGGTGAGCCTTTGAGGCTCACCGCCAGGTGTTACAGCTCCTGCCTGGGGGAGGTGTTAGCATCTCCACCCAGTGCAGGCTTTGTTACTGGCCTCAGAGTGACAAAGGCACTCTCCCCATGGGGCCAGCAACATGTCTCTAGTGTGGCAGGCTGCTGGAACCAGTCAGCCTACACAGATAGTCGGTTAAGTTTCAGGGGGCACCTCTAAGGTGCCCTCTGTTGTGTATTTTACAATAAAATGTACACTGGCATCAGTGTGCATTTATTGTGCTGAGAAGTTTGATACCAAACTTCCCAGTTTTCAGTGTAGCCATTATGGTGCTGTGGAGTTCGTGTAAAACAGACTCCCAGACCATATACTCTTATGGCTACCCTGCACTTACAATGTCTAAGGTTTTGCTTAGACACTGTAGGGGTACAGTGCTCATGCACTGGTACCCTCACCTATGGTATAGTGCACCCTGCCTTAGGGCTGTAAGGCCTGCTAGAGGGGTGTCTTACCTATACTGCATAGGCAGTGAGAGGCTGGCATGGCACCCTGAGGGGAGTGCCATGTCGACTTATTCATTTTGTTCTCACTAGCACACACAAGCTGGTAAGCAGTGTGTCTGTGCTGAGTGAGGGGTCTCCAGGGTGGCATAACACATGCTGCAGCCCTTAGAGACCTTCCCTGGCATCAGGGCCCTTGGTACCAGAGGTACCAGTTACAAGGGACTTATCTGGATGCCAGGGTGTGCCAATTGTGGAATCAATGGTACATTTTAGGTGAAAGAACACTGGTGCTGGGGCCTGGTCAGCAGGGTCCCAGCACACTTCTCAGTCAAGTCAGCATCAGTATCAGGCAAAAAGTGGGGGGTAACTGCAACAGGGAGCCATTTCTTTACAACAGGTCTCTGGCTCAATCAAAACAGTGTTCACATTTTATTTGTTGCAGTGGAGGTTTCCATGTAAGAAAGGAAGACATCACGGATATCAATGGCCAGCCAGTGCTATAACCTCTTCCATCTGTTGCAGTGCCATTCAAACTCTGCTTCTACCCATGACAGCTTACAGCATGGGGTAATGAGTTGGCCAATTTCTGCCATTGGCTATATTGCCCTGTGAATGAAAGCATTCTGCCTGATCAAATTCACACATCCGCCTTAAAATAAGTGTGCTTTAGTGCCTGGGCTGCTGACTAATGATTTAGTTTTGTATTGTTTCCATTTATATCTGCTCTCTCATGTCTTTTTTTTCTTCTCAGTGTTTTTGTTTTAGAAAATCCTGAGGCTCCCCAGTCAGTCCTACTGAGCTGCTCACTTGCTGCTCATTTCATCTACTGTGTGCCGCGCCCCTATTTCTGAAATTGGAGCCTTCTTGGAATGGTAATGCCCATAGTGTATCATTTTTGTTACTGTTCCAAGATGACCACCACATTTAGACACAATATGCTAGCCACCTTGGATCAGTACAATACATACTTTAACATATAAACATGGCTTCCTAATGTGAGGTTTACTGAACGGCCATACTGGAATGTTATTGTGCATAGTGAATCATTGTTTTTATAGCTCCAACATGGTACAGCTATGTGTACCTTTAAAACAACACGCTCCCTACCATACCATTGCAAGATCGTCATCCACTAGTATGTATAATTAAACTATTTAAGTTGGCACCACTTTTTTATTTTGACTCTTATTCTTTTAATTTATCATCTGTAGACTTGTTGAAAATGTGCGTCTGTTTTAGTGTGGATGGATAACTGAGTGAATTCAAGAGTGAGTAAGCAGGTGAACAAACATCTTTATGAGGGCTAGGATGAGTGACAGATTCATATAGGTATTGCCAGTTCTTGTTTTCTAACAAGCACCATTTTCCTGTAGTCGCCTTAAGTGATTCATAATAAGCTGAAAACTAGGATACACTGGAACTGCATTGTTATTTTGGTGGCCAGATTTTCCTAACCCCCCCCCCCCAGAAAAAAATACCACTGGCACAGCGATTTGAGGAGGTAAGGCAACAATGTGTTGCCTGTCAACAGTACAGGCTTGGCACCATTAAGTAGCACTACCTGTTTCAAAGTACACTAACATACATTTTGTTTTAGCCCATTTTTCATACTGCCTTGCTCTCTATTATGGCATGAAGCATTCAAGATATGGTTGGGTGTTTGCCAATATTTCACCCCTACCCAACACTACAGTATTCCAGAGCCAAATAGTCACAAAATAAAGTTGCAAAACAGTCTTCAAAGGAAAATAAATTGTATTGCACAGTTTATTTCATAGAGATGAAAATAAAAACCTGGTCATATGTCACTGTCTGAATTAACAGTTATGACGGAAATGGAACCAAAGCCTCCAGCTGTGTACAGCTAGAAAACAGAAAGGCATTTTAGGTGCAGTTTTGCTGCATCACAAAAAAAAAGTTTTTCCCAAGTGCATATCCCCACAGAACTGAAACTATTAATACAGCAACCACGTTTGGTATAATTTAATCCTTTTGTTGATAGATACCTTCCTACAAATAGCTGAAAATCTCTGCTGCAAGTTTTTATGTGCCTGCTTGACAAAAAGGTGCAAGTACATGTTTGGTGAAATAGGGAGCCTTTGTTACAATTGACAAGTCAAGGTAAAATGACTAGATAGCGTCAAACCAGTGTGCTAAAATACGTGATGTACAACAGTAGGGTGCACTTGTGTTGCCATATGTGTTACTGTGGCTTACGTTAAAAAAAATATATATATATATATATTTTTAAGCGAGGAGCCCTAGATCTGTCACTCATCGTCCAGAAAATAAAATAAGAGGATACAAAATAAAATTAAGCTGAGCGAATAACTGCCAACATCCAGCAACTTTGGAATAAAGACCTACACAAGATATCACTGATCCATACAACCAAGAGTATTCAACGTCATGAAACAATTTAAACTAAATGGAGAGGCCACAATTCACTACAGCATCAGGCAACTTTATTGGCAACTCTTGAAGACTCTTTGTAGAGAATGCCTCAGGGAGACCATGTGTTGTCAACAAACTGAAAATTTGTGCTATATGGCACAGACATCCTGGATAGACTTATATTTGCCCTCTGATCTTACAACTGGCCTCTATCAGGGGCGAGATGTCTCCACATTAAGACACATAGCTTGGTAACAAATATCCTTTTTAACCTTGTGGGGGATGGATGGTGGGCCACTTGACATCAACCACAGCCACGTAGTTTGTATAATGTTTTTGGGCTATAGTCGCTGTGCTAAATTGGGGAAGTGGGCAGTTCAAAGTCTGTTGTGCAGCAAGGCAGGGACATGGGATTGCTTTGGGGATTCAGTTAATTTCTTTGAGTTTCTGTTATAACAGTATTCTTGTAGCACACGGACACTGGCACTAATTCCGATCACTCAGAATGGATTCCCGTACCAACCTTTGATCTACCCCAAGACAGGAACACACTACTCAACACCTGTAAACTCTTATGGCCGCTCTGGTAGCATTCCCAACTATTAAGTTACTATCCTGGATTATCAATGGATGAGGGGACAACATTAAATGGGGAGTAGTGCTACAATACATTAAACAACACGCCCCAGATATTGTTCTCCTCCAAGAAACAATCTCAGAGGAACTACATATCACATGCTGGACAGGTGGGGTTATAAAATGGTGGCCCATGGATTATATCACTAATTATAGACGGGTAGGTATACTGGTACGAAAAACAAAATCACTCATTATACAACACACTTGGCCTGACACACAGAGGAGGTATGTGGCACTGTCTGGAATGTGGGAAGGCAAAAAGATTGACATTATTTCTATCTAAGGCCCTCCATGATAGCATGACACCGCGTTCTCTGACCAGAGCGCTCTCCTCCTCCACCTACTGGACTGTGGATTACTGATGGGCAGAGATGTTAACATGGCACTTTGTGATGAGTGACCAGATCCTCTTGTGATTCAATGGCTGATTTCCTGTCGGCTCTTGGCTTCATGGACACATGGCGCTACTACAATCTGACAGCATGACATTACATGTTCCATTCAAGGGCACATGGCAGTCTTTCCCAGATTGATCATATCTCACCTTGGCTCATCAACGCCCCCACTTCCAGGAGGTCCACCACTTAGCAATGAGTGTAACTTATCATTCCACAATCTGGGCAGGCCACGGCATCCAAAACTAACTAGACTTCTGTGGAATTACTCAATCCCTGGTTCCTAAAGATACCCCTTATCTGAGAAAGCCTTTGAGGGGCCACAGAGTACTATTTCATTGAAAATTAATTTTCGGTGGACTCCACGCAGACCCTAAGGGAGGCATAGAAAGTGGTAATCAAGGGACAGCACCTCTCGTTGATTGTAGGACACAAAAAAGAAAAAAGGGCTAAATTAGAGGCACCTGAGCAAGAAATCCACAAGTGAGAATCTAAGCTCACTGAAAGAGAGCATGCAGACACCCAACACACTTTAAGCCCAAAGCAAAAGGAATATAGGGTCACAGCATTGCATGCCACCAAGTCTAGCCATTGAAGAACTAAACATCACCTCTACAAGGTGGGAGAAGGGTGGCTGGAAAGCTCCTGTCTTAGTTGGACAAACGGGAGGTGTAGGAAGTTGGCTCTGTATGTGCTATTTCAAAGTAAGGAATAGCATGCACAGAGTCCAAGGGTTCCCCTTAGAGGTAAAATAGTGGTAAAAATAGATAATACTAATGCTCTATTTTGTGGTAGTGTGGTCGAGCAGTAGGCTTATCCAAGGAGTAGTGTTAAGCATTTGTTGCACATACACATAGACAATAAATGAGGTACACACACTCAGAGACAAATCCAGCCAATAGGTTTTTATATAGAAAAATATATTTTCTTAGTTTATTTTAAGAACCACAGGTTCAAATTCTACATGCAATATCTCATTCGAAAGGTATTGCAGGTAAGTACTTTAGGAACTTCCAATCATCAAAATTGCATGTATACTTTTCAAGCTATTGACAAATAGCTGTTTTAAAAGTGGACACTTAGTGCAATTTTCACAGTTCCTGGGGGAGGTAAGTTTTGGTTAGTTTTACCAGGTAAGTAAGACACTTACAGGGTTCAGTTCTTGGTCCAAGGTAGCCCACCGTTGGGGGTTCAGAGTAACCCCAAAGTCACCACACCAGCAGCTCAGGGCCGGTCAGGTGCAGAGTTCAAAGTGGTGCCCAAAACACATAGGCTAGAATGGAGAGAAGGGGGTGCCCCGGTTCCGGTCTGCTTGCAGGTAAGTACCCGCGTCTTCGGAGGGCAGACCAGGGGGGTTTTGTAGGGCACCGGGGGGGACACAAGTCCACACAGAAATTTCACCCTCAGCAGCGCGGGGGCGGCCGGGTGCAGTGTAGAAACAAGCGTCGGGTTTTCAATGTTAGTCTATGAGAGATCTCGGGATCTCTTCAGCGCTGCAGGCAGGCAAGGGGGGGATTCCTCGGGGAAACCTCCACTTGGGCAAGGGAGAGGGACTCCTGGGGGTCACTTCTCCAGTGAAAGTCCGGTCCTTCAGGTCCTGGGGGCTGCGGGTGCAGGGTCTCTCCCAGGCGTCGGGACTTTAGGTTCAAAGAGTCGCGGTCAGGGGAAGCCTCGGGATTCCCTCTGCAGGCGGCGCTGTGGGGGCTCAGGGGGGACAGGTTTTGGTACTCACAGTATCAGAGTAGTCCTGGGGTCCCTCCTGAGGTGTTGGATCGCCACCAGCCGAGTCGGGGTCGCCGGGTGCAGTGTTGCAAGTCTCACGCTTCTTGCGGGGAGCTTGCAGGGTTCTTTAAAGCTGCTGGAAACAAAGTTGCAGCTTTTCTTGGAGCAGGTCCGCTGTCCTCGGGAGTTTCTTGTCTTTTCGAAGCAGGGGCAGTCCTCAGAGGATGTCGAGGTCGCTGGTCCCTTTGGAAGGCGTCGCTGGAGCAGGATCTTTGGAAGGCAGGAGACAGGCCGGTGAGTTTCTGGAGCCAAGGCAGTTGTCGTCTTCTGGTCTTCCGCTGCAGGGGTTTTCAGCTGGGCAGTCCTTCTTCTTGTAGTTGCAGGAATCCAATCTTCTAGGGTTCAGGGTAGCCCTTAAATACTAAATTTAAGGGCGTGTTTAGGTCTGGGGGGTTAGTAGCCAATGGCTACTAGCCCTGAGGGTGGGTACACCCTCTTTGTGCCTCCTCCCAAGGGGAGGGGGTCACAATCCTAACCCTATTGGGGGAATCCTCCATCTGCAAGATGGAGGATTTCTAAAAGTTAGAGTCACCTCAGCTCAGGACACCTTAGGGGCTGTCCTGACTGGCCAGTGACTCCTCCTTGTTATTCTCATTATTTTCTCCGGCCTTGCCGCCAAAAGTGGGGCCTGGCCGGAGGGGGCGGGCAACTCCACTAGCTGGAGTGTCCTGCTGGGTTGGCACAAAGGAGGTGAGCCTTTGAGGCTCACCGCCAGGTGTGACAATTCCTGCCTGGGAGAGGTGTTAGCATCTCCACCCAGTGCAGGCTTTGTTACTGGCCTCAGAGTGACAAAGGCACTCTCCCCATGGGGCCAGCAACATGTCTCGGTTTGTGGCAGGCTGCTAAAACTAGTCAGCCTACACAGATAGTCGGTTACGTTTCAGGGGGCACCTCTAAGGTGCCCTCTGTGGTGTATTTTACAATAAAATGTACACTGGCATCAGTGTGCATTTATTGTGCTGAGAAGTTTGATACCAAACTTCCCAGTTTTCAGTGTAGCCATTATGGTGCTGTGGAGTTCGTGTTTGACAAACTCCCAGACCATATACTCTTATGGCTACCCTGCACTTACAATGTCTAAGGTTTTGTCTAGACACTGTAGGGGTACCATGCTCATGCACTGGTACCCTCACCTATGGTATAGTGCACCCTGCCTTAGGGCTGTAAGGCCTGCTAGAGGGGTGGCTTACCTATACTGCATAGGCAGTGAGAGGCTGGCATGGCACCCTGAGGGGAGTGCCATGTCGACTTACTCGTTTTGTCCTCACTAGCACACACAAGCTGGCAAGCAGTGTGTCTGTGCTGAGTGAGAGGTCTCCAGGGTGGCATAAGACATGCTGCAGCCCTTAGAGACCTTCCTTGGCATCAGGGCCCTTGGTACTAGTAGTACCAGTTACAAGGGACTTATCTGGATGCCAGGGTCTGCCAATTGTGGATACAAAAGTACAGGTTAGGGAAAGAACACTGGTGCTGGGGCCTGGTTAGCAGGCCTCAGCACACTTTCAATTGTAAACATAGCATCAGCAAAGGCAAAAAGTCAGGGGGCAACCATGCCAAGGAGGCATTTCCTTACACAACCCCCCCCAAACGAAAGAGGATGAGACTAACCTTTCCCAAGAGAGTCTTCATTTTCTAAGTGGAAGAACCTGGAAAGGCCATCTGCATTGGCATGGGCAGTCCCAGGTCTGTGTTCCACTATAAAGTCCATTCCCTGTAGGGAGATGGACCACCTCAACAGTTTAGGATTTTCACCTTTCATTTGCATCAGCCATTTGAGAGGTCTGTGGTCAGTTTGAACTAGGAAGTGAGTCCCAAAGAGGTATGGTCTCAGCTTCTTCAGGGACCAAACCACAGCAAAGGCCTCCCTCTCAATGGCACTCCAACGCTGCTCCCTGGGGAGTAACCTCCTGCTAATGAAAGCAACAGGCTGGTCAAGGCCATCATCATTTGTTTGGGACAAAACTGCCCCTATCCCATGTTCAGAGGCATCAGTCTGCACAATGAACTGCTTAGAATAATCTGGAGCTTTTAGAACTGGTGCTGAGCACATTGCCTGTTTCAGGGTGTCAAAGGCCTGTTGGCATTCCACAGTCCAGTTTACTTTCTTGGGCATTTTCTTGGAGGTGAGTTCAGTGAGGGCTGTCACAATGGATCCATATCCCTTCACAAACCTCCTGTAATACCCAGTCAAGCCAAGGAATGCCCTGACTTGGGTCTGGGTTTTTGGAGCTACCCAGTCCAGAATAGTCTGGATCTTGGGTTGGAGTGGCTGAACTTGGCCTCCACCTACAAGGTGTCCCAAGTAAACCACAGTTCCCTGCCCTATCTGGCATTTGGATGCCTTGATAGAGAGGCCTGCAGATTGCAGAGCCTTCAAAACCTTCCTCAGGTGGACCAGGTGATCCTGCCAGGTGGAGCTAAAGACAGCAATATCATCAAGATAAGCTGTGCTAAAGGACTCCAAGCCAGCAAGGACTTGATTCACCAACCTTTGGAAGGTGGCAGGGGCATTCTTTAAACCAAAGGGCATAACAGTAAACTGATAATGCCCATCAGGTGTGGAGAATGCTGTCTTTTCTTTTGCTCCAGGTGCCATTTTTATTTGCCAGTACCCTGCTGTCAAGTCAAAGGTACTTAGAAATTTGGCAGCACCTAATTTATCAATGAGCTCATCAGCTCTTGGAATTGGATGGGCATCTGTCTTGGTGACAGAATTGAGCCCTCTGTAGTCCACACAAAACCTCATCTCTTTCTTTCCATCTTTGGTGTGAGGTTTGGGGACTAAGACCACTGGGCTAGCCCAGGGGCTGTCAGAGCGCTCAATTACTCCCAATTCCAGCATCTTGTGGACTTCCACCTTGATGCTTTCCTTAACATGGTCAGACTGTCTAAAGATTTTGTTCTTGACAGGCATGCTGTCTCCTGTGTCCACATCATGGGTACACAGGTGTGTCTGTCCAGGGGTTAAGGAGAAGAGTTCAGGAAACTGTTGTAGGACTCTCCTACAATCAGCTTGCTGTTGGCCAGAGAGGGTGTCTGAGTAGATCACTCCATCTACTGTACCATCTTTTGGGTCTGATGACAGAAGATCAGGGAGAGGTTCACTCTCTGCCTCCTGATCCTCATCTGTTACCATCAACAGATTGACATCAGCCCTGTCGTGGAAGAGCTTAAGGCGGTTTACATGGATCACCCTCTTGGGGCTCCTGCTTGTGCCCAGGTCCACCAAGTAGGTGACCTGACTCTTCCTCTCTAGTACTGGGTAAGGGCCACTCCATTTGTCCTGGAGTGCCCTGGGAGCCACAGGCTCCAGAACCCAGACTTTCTGCCCTGGTTGGAACTCAACCAGTGCAGCCTTTTGGTCATACCAAAACTTCTGGAGCTGTTGGCTGGCCTCAAGGTTTTTGGTTGCCTTTTCCATGTACTCTGCCATTCTAGAGCGAAGGCCAAGTACATAGTCCACTATGTCCTGTTTAGGCTCATGGAGAGGTCTCTCCCAGCCTTCTTTAACAAGGGCAAGTGGTCCCCTTACAGGATGACCAAACAGAAGTTCAAAGGGTGAGAATCCTACTCCCTTCTGTGGCACCTCTCTGTAAGCGAAAAGCAGACATGGCAAGAGGACATCCCATCTCCTTTTGAGCTTTTCTGGGAGCCCCATGATCATGCCTTTTAATGTCTTGTTGAATCTCTCAACCAAGCCATTAGTTTGTGGATGGTATGGTGTAGTGAATTTATAAGTCACTCCACACTCATTCCACATGTGCTTTAGGTATGCTGACATGAAGTTGGTACCTCTGTCAGACACCACCTCCTTAGGGAAACCCACTCTGGTAAAGATACCAATGAGGGCCTTGGCTACTGCAGGGGCAGTAGTCGACCTAAGGGGAATAGCTTCAGGATACCTGGTAGCATGATCCACTACTACCAGGATATACATATTTCCTGAGGCTGTGGGAGGTTCCAGTGGACCAACTATGTCCACACCCACTCTTTCAAAGGGAACCCCCACCACTGGAAGTGGAATGAGGGGGGCCTTTGGATGCCCACCTGTCTTACCACTGGCTTGACAGGTGGGGCAGGAGAGGCAAAACTCCTTAACCATGTTGGACATATTGGGCCAGTAGAAGTGGTTGACTAACCTCTCCCACGTCTTGGTTTGTCCCAAATGTCCAGCAAGGGGAATGTCATGGGCCAATGTTAGGATGAACTCTCTGAACAGCTGAGGCACTACCACTCTCCTAGTGGCACCAGGTTTGGGGTCTCTGGCCTCAGTGTACAGGAGTCCATCTTCCCAATAGACCCTATGGGTTCCATTTTTCTTGCCTTTGGACTCTTCAGCAGCTTGCTGCCTAAGGCCTTCAAGAGAGGGACAGGTTTCTTGTCCCTTACACAGCTCCTCCCTGGAGGGTCCCCCTGGGCCTAAGAGCTCAACCTGGTAAGGTTCAAGCTCCAAAGGCTCAGTTCCCTCAGAGGGCAGAACTTCTTCCTGAGAAGAGAGGTTCCCTTTCTTTTGCTGTGTTGCAGTGGGTTTCCCAACTGACTTTCCTTTCCTCTTGGTAGGCTGGGCCATTCTTCCAGACTCCAGCTCTACTTGTTCACCCTGTGCCTTGCATTGTGCTCTGGTTTTCACACACACCAGTTCAGGGATACCCAGCATTGCTGCATGGGTTTTTAGTTCTACCTCAGCCCATGCTGAGGACTCCAGGTCATTTCCAAGCAGACAGTCCACTGGGATATTTGAGGAGACCACCACCTGTTTCAGGCCATTGACCCCTCCCCATTCTAAAGTAACCATTGCCATGGGATGTACTTTTCTCTGATTGTCAGCGTTGGTGACTGTGTAAGTTTTTCCAGTCAGGTATTGGCCAGGGGAAACCAGTTTCTCTGTCACCATGGTGACACTGGCACCTGTATCCCTCAGGCCCTCTATTCTAGTCCCATTAATTAAGAGTTGCTGTCTGTATTTTTGCATGTTAGGCGGCCAGACAGCTAGTGTGGCTAAATCCACCCCACCCTCAGAAACTAGAGTAGCTTCAGTGTGGACCCTGATTTGCTCTGGGCACACTGTTGATCCCACTTGGAGACTAGCCATACCAGTGTTACCTGGATGGGAGTTTGGAGTGGAACCTTTCTTGGGACAGGCCTTGTCTCCAGTTTGGTGTCCATGCTGTTTACAGCTATGACACCAGGCCTTTTTGGGATCAAAGTTTTTACCCTTGTACCCATTGTTTTGTGAAGAGGCTCTGGGCCCACCCTCCTGTGCAGGTTTTTGGGGGCCTGTAGAAGACTCTTTACTATTTTTAGTTTTGGTTGTCTCATCACCCTTCCCCTGGGGAGTCTTTGTGACCCCTTTCTTTTGGTCACCCCCTGTTGAAGTCTTGGACACCCTTGTCTTGACCCAATGGTCCGCCTTCTTTCCCAATTCTTGGGGAGAAATTGGTCCTAGGTCTACCAGATGCTGATGCAGTTTATCATTGAAACAATTACTTAACAGGTGTTCTTTCACAAATAAATTGTACAGCCCATCATAATTACTTACACCACTGCCTTGAATCCAACCATCTAGTGTTTTCACTGAGTAGTCAACAAAGTCAACCCAGGTCTGGCTCGAGGATTTTTGAGCCCCCCTGAACCTAATCCTGTACTCCTCAGTGGAGAATCCAAAGCCCTCAATCAGGGTACCCTTCATGAGGTCATAAGATTCTGCATCTTGTCCAGAGAGTGTGAGGAGTCTATCCCTACACTTTCCTGTGAACATTTCCCAAAGGAGAGCACCCCAGTGAGATCTGTTCACTTTTCTGGTTACACAAGCCCTCTCAAAAGCTGTGAACCATTTGGTGATGTCATCACCATCTTCATATTTAGTTACAATCCCTTTAGGGATTTTCAACATGTCAGGAGAATCTCTGACCCTATTTATGTTGCTGCCACCATTGATGGGTCCTAGGCCCATCTCTTGTCTTTCCCTCTCTATGGCTAGGATCTGTCTTTCCAAAGCCAATCTTTTGGCCATCCTGGCTAACTGGATGTCCTCTTCACTGGGGCTATCCTCAGTGATTTCAGAGGTGTTGGTCTCTCCTGTGAGGGAACCAGCATCTCTGACTATTATTTTTGGAGTCAGGGTTTGAGGGACCCTGTTCTCCCTAGATAGGACTGGTAGGGGGGAATTGTCCTCCAAGTCACTATCCTCTTCCTCTGAGTTGCCACCCTCAGAGGGGTTGGCCTTTTCAAACTCTGCCAAAAGCTCCTGGAGCTGTATTTTGGTAGGTTTGGGGCCCATTGTTATTTTCTTTATTTTACAGAGTGATCTTAGCTCCCTCATCTTAAGATGGAGGTAAGGTGTGGTGTCGAGTTCCACCACAGTCACATCTGTGCTAGACATTTTGCTTCTAAAAGTTGGAATACTTTTTAAGAATCTACAACTGGTTCTAGAATCTAATTCAAACTTTTACAAACTTTTAAACTCTAAAAGAAATGCTAAACAGGATCTAACACAAGGCCCTAGCAGGTCTTTTAAGAATTTAGAAAACTTTTCAAATTGCAAAAATCAATTTCTAATGACAATTTTGGAATTTGTCGTGTGATCAGGTATTGGCTGAGTAGTCCAGCAAATGCAAAGTCTTGTACCCCACCGCTGATCCACCAATGTAGGAAGTTGGCTCTGTATGTGCTATTTCAAAGTAAGGAATAGCATGCACAGAGTCCAAGGGTTCCCCTTAGAGGTAAAATAGTGGTAAAAATAGATAATACTAATGCTCTATTTTGTGGTAGTGTGGTCGAGCAGTAGGCTTATCCAAGGAGTAGTGTTAAGCATTTGTTGCACATACACATAGACAATAAATGAGGTACACACACTCAGAGACAAATCCAGCCAATAGGTTTTTATATAGAAAAATATATTTTCTTAGTTTATTTTAAGAACCACAGGTTCAAATTCTACATGCAATATCTCATTCGAAAGGTATTGCAGGTAAGTACTTTAGGAACTTCCAATCATCAAAATTGCATGTATACTTTTCAAGTTATTGACAAATAGCTGTTTTAAAAGTGGACACTTAGTGCAATTTTCACAGTTCCTGGGGGAGGTAAGTTTTGGTTAGTTTTACCAGGTAAGTAAGACACTTACAGGGTTCAGTTCTTGGTCCAAGGTAGCCCACCGTTGGGGGTTCAGAGTAACCCCAAAGTCACCACACCAGCAGCTCAGGGCCGGTCAGGCGCAGAGTTCAAAGTGGTGCCCAAAACACATAGGCTAGAATGGAGAGAAGGGGGTGCCCCGGTTCCGGTCTGCTTGCAGGTAAGTACCCGCGTCTTCGGAGGGCAGACCAGGGGGGTTTTGTAGGGCACTGGGGGGGACACAAGTCCACACAGAAATTTCACCCTCAGCAGCGCGGGGGCGGCCGGGTGCAGTGTAGAAACAAGCGTCGGGTTTTCAATGTTAGTCTATGAGAGATCTCGGGATCTCTTCAGCGCTGCAGGCAGGCAAGGGGGGGATTCCTCGGGGAAACCTCCACTTGGGCAAGGGAGAGGGACTCCTGGGGGTCACTTCTCCAGTGAAAGTCCGGTCCTTCAGGTCCTGGGGGCTGCGGGTGCAGGGTCTCTCCCAGGCGTCGGGACTTTAGGTTCAAAGAGTCGCGGTCAGGGGAAGCCTCGGGATTCCCTCTGCAGGCGGCGCTGTGGGGGCTCAGGGGGGACAGGTTTTGGTACTCACAGTATCAGAGTAGTCCTGGGGTCCCTCCTGAGGTGTTGGATCGCCACCAGCCGAGTCGGGGTCGCCGGGTGCAGTGTTGCAAGTCTCACGCTTCTTGCGG
The DNA here is from genome assembly GCF_031143425.1 of Pleurodeles waltl. Lineage (NCBI taxonomy): Eukaryota > Metazoa > Chordata > Amphibia > Caudata > Salamandridae > Pleurodeles > Pleurodeles waltl. The sequence continues at coordinate 1,027,802,348 of NC_090439.1, read as the reverse complement.
GGAGCTTGCAGGGTTCTTTAAAGCTGCTGGAAACAAAGTTGCAGCTTTTCTTGGAGCAGGTCCGCTGTCCTCGGGAGTTTCTTGTCTTTTCGAAGCAGGGGCAGTCCTCAGAGGATGTCGAGGTCGCTGGTCCCTTTGGAAGGCGTCGCTGGAGCAGGATCTTTGGAAGGCAGGAGACAGGCCGGTGAGTTTCTGGAGCCAAGGCAGTTGTCGTCTTCTGGTCTTCCGCTGCAGGGGTTTTCAGCTGGGCAGTCCTTCTTCTTGTAGTTGCAGGAATCCAATCTTCTAGGGTTCAGGGTAGCCCTTAAATACTAAATTTAAGGGCGTGTTTAGGTCTGGGGGGTTAGTAGCCAATGGCTACTAGCCCTGAGGGTGGGTACACCCTCTTTGTGCCTCCTCCCAAGGGGAGGGGGTCACAATCCTAACCCTATTGGGGGAATCCTCCATCTGCAAGATGGAGGATTTCTAAAAGTTAGAGTCACCTCAGCTCAGGACACCTTAGGGGCTGTCCTGACTGGCCAGTGACTCCTCCTTGTTATTCTCATTATTTTCTCCGGCCTTGCCGCCAAAAGTGGGGCCTGGCCGGAGGGGGCGGGCAACTCCACTAGCTGGAGTGTCCTGCTGGGTTGGCACAAAGGAGGTGAGCCTTTGAGGCTCACCGCCAGGTGTGACAATTCCTGCCTGGGAGAGGTGTTAGCATCTCCACCCAGTGCAGGCTTTGTTACTGGCCTCAGAGTGACAAAGGCACTCTCCCCATGGGGCCAGCAACATGTCTCGGTTTGTGGCAGGCTGCTAAAACTAGTCAGCCTACACAGATAGTCGGTTACGTTTCAGGGGGCACCTCTAAGGTGCCCTCTGTGGTGTATTTTACAATAAAATGTACACTGGCATCAGTGTGCATTTATTGTGCTGAGAAGTTTGATACCAAACTTCCCAGTTTTCAGTGTAGCCATTATGGTGCTGTGGAGTTCGTGTTTGACAAACTCCCAGACCATATACTCTTATGGCTACCCTGCACTTACAATGTCTAAGGTTTTGTCTAGACACTGTAGGGGTACCATGCTCATGCACTGGTACCCTCACCTATGGTATAGTGCACCCTGCCTTAGGGCTGTAAGGCCTGCTAGAGGGGTGGCTTACCTATACTGCATAGGCAGTGAGAGGCTGGCATGGCACCCTGAGGGGAGTGCCATGTCGACTTACTCGTTTTGTCCTCACTAGCACACACAAGCTGGCAAGCAGTGTGTCTGTGCTGAGTGAGAGGTCTCCAGGGTGGCATAAGACATGCTGCAGCCCTTAGAGACCTTCCTTGGCATCAGGGCCCTTGGTACTAGTAGTACCAGTTACAAGGGACTTATCTGGATGCCAGGGTCTGCCAATTGTGGATACAAAAGTACAGGTTAGGGAAAGAACACTGGTGCTGGGGCCTGGTTAGCAGGCCTCAGCACACTTTCAATTGTAAACATAGCATCAGCAAAGGCAAAAAGTCAGGGGGCAACCATGCCAAGGAGGCATTTCCTTACAGGAGGTTTGAGGGAAATTGCTGGGTGCTGGAAAAATAAACTGATACCAGTGAGCGGGTGAAAGACAGGCAGGGAGTGGTGAACGCCTTAGCCGCTTACTATGCCCACATATACACCCTATCTTCTACCACCAAGGCAGAGGAATCTCACAAATTATTAGCAGACACACAACTTCTGAGCCTTTCACTCTCAGATAGGGCACTCCTGGAAGAGAGCTCACGGAAGCTGAAATAGTGTAGGCAATCTGTGACTTAAAATCTGGCAAAGTAGGAGGCCCTAATGGCACACCCACTGCACTTTACAAACTCACAGCCTCTGAAATTGCCCCTTACCAGCTGCTAATGTTCAAAGAAAGCCATGACACAGGCTACCTCCCAAGTGAATCAAAGATTGGCAAATATCATGATCATACAAAAAGATGGCAAATCACCAGAGGATTGTGCCTCATGTAGGCCAAATTCATGGTTGAATGCTGAAACCAAAATATTGGCAAAGGTATTGGCCTCCCAACTGGTCCAGGTGAATGTGTCTCACATTCATCCAGACCAATCCGGCTTTATAATTGGCCAGAGCACAGGTTCTCAACCTATGATATCTTCATGGTGTCTTGGCTCAAGCCGAGAGGCTTCAGGAAGATGCCATTGTTCTCTCGCTTGCTGTCAGATTGGCATTTGATACATTTGAATGGCCATACATGTTTCAAGGGTTGGCCAGGACGGGCTTTGGCCCGTGCTTTATGGGGTGGATAAGGATTCACTCCACCGATTCCTTGGCTCAGGTGACAGTCAATGGAGATATGTCTCACATATTCCAGCTCCAACGTGGCACCAGGTAGGGGTGCCCGCTTTCAACCTTAACATTCACTCTCATTTTAGAGCCGTTGACAGCCTGGATCAGGTGTGACTCCTTGGTTAGTGGGCTGCAATGGAACGATGGCTGGAAAGATGAACTATCACTCTAAGTGGATGACATTCTGCTCCACATCTCAGACTCAGTTTTTACCCTTGATAGAATCAGGCAAATACTTATCTAGTTTAGCCGAAGATCGGGTTATACTATCAACTGGAGAAAGTCCCTAATCTAAATCCTCCACAGGTGCATATCACTATTGCCCCGTGGTTGCGCTGCAAGAATCGCCACGGATGGGTTTCACTACTTAGATTATTGTTGTAAAGCACATCAGGGTCAGTGGTGATGTTTATCCCTATTACCACCAATCGCACGCCTGAGGCACAACACTGGCGGTCCCTCACCCTGTCGTGACTTGGCAGGGCTGCACTCCTTAAAATTATGGCATTGCCCCATTTTCTTTTTGCTTTGCACAACACATCCTACCCAGGCCATGTGTCTTAATTTACAGCAATCAAAAGTGAAACCCGTGAACTGCTGTGGGACGGTGACCATTAAAAAGCTGACAGGAGGCTGGTACGTTAGTAGATTCACCTTGCCTGATATACAAAAATATTATTGGGTGACCCAACTAACAGCCATTAACCACTGGGTTCACTCCCTCGCAGAACAACTTGCGTTTCACAAAGACAGGCAAACCATGCAACCAGGGAGTTCTCAGGACCATCTATGGTCGGACGCGTCACACAGCCTTTAAACATCCAACGCCAGTAAAACTCAGCCTCCGATACACAACCCTTCATGCACTTGACTTGTGGGATAAAATAACTCAGGCCACACCCCTCTGGGACACAGCAAGACTGGCCACACGAGGGACACAACCTGGATTCGATTATTTGGACCTCATCGGTCTCTCCAAAGTGGGGAACCTTTTGACACAGGTTGGAGGCATCTCTTTTGCTGAACTACAAAGCGAGTACCACCTAGCGCCCACTGAAGCTTATTGCTATTTGCAGATATGCCATGCACTGCAAAAGACACTGTCAACAGAAGCAGTGCTCCCCGAGTCTTTGCCACTAAAAGGACAGATTATTAGATGCTCCAATGCCCCACAAGGTAATCTCCCTCACCAACCAAATATTCATCAACAAATCACCAGATACCCTAAAACAGTTACGTGAAAAATGGGAGCATAATCTGGAGGGTCTCGTGGATGATGAGTGGCCTGAGGCCTTGGCATCTTAAAGAGAAGTAGCTCTGAGGTCAAGATTACACCTAGTGCAGCTAAAAATACTACTTAGATCCAATTATACTTGCACTACCATAGTAAAAATATGCAGGACGATAAATGCAGTGTCGCAGACAGTGTGGTCAAGTAGATACATTCTTTCAGACTATATGGAGCTGCCCTGAGAGACAACAATATTGTGAGTCTGTGGTCACTTGTATGAATAATATCCGTGGGAGCAACATGGGTGCCTCTGAAAAATGGTGCCTCTTGAATGTCTGGGATGCCACATCTAAATCTCACGGAACAGACTTGGACTACACTGGGACTAATGGTAGCCAAACACAATACTGCACGTTTACGGGGGAGGCACCACAACTGGGAAACTAGAAACAGAATATTGACTGGTGCATGCCAGCTGAGAAAGTGGTGTATGAAGGCTGAGCTGTCCCCAAAAATGGGTGAAAATATGGGGCAAGTGGAATGACTATGGAGGAAATCCCTGAACTTCCTTTGTTAGTGCTGGGTCCGATGTATTGATTGCTGATGACTCCAAACCAAATGTTATTTCTGGGTACACAGAGTGGGTCATTGGCTGAGGGGAAAATAATTTTGCTTAACTGTGTCAATATGCAACTGTATGTTATTTTTCAAGCCTTTATCACTTTTATTTGTTATGTTCACAATAAAAATACTTATAAACAAAAAAATATACTAAATGGAGGGGTGCCTCAGTAGATAGAGCAGTTACATACTATACTTGGCACAAACTGCCAACAAGGTCATGCTCCTTACAGTAACCTATAAACATTTTCACCAAGGGGTGGTATTGTTAAAAATGGAGTACAGAAAAAAAAAGAAATAAAGTGTTTAAGAGTTGGTATGACGACTGATGGATGATCAAATGCTCTTCCTGGAGACATCAATGTCTCTAGCATGATAGAACACCTCACCCATATAAAGAGAGATAACAAGATCCCATCACTCCTCTGAATCTATTACTTAGCTGCTCTGAAAAAATCGCCAGCAGAAGTAATCAAATACAATTTAATATTTTGTTTCTGATAAAGCATCGCTGTGATCAGATTGCCAGAACAGTACTCCAACTAAGCAATACACTTGTTCATATTGTAAAGTCAGTGTTACATGTGTGATTGTTGACTAAATGTAAGAGGAAAAAGCAAACCTGCTCCAGTAAGATGTCAATAAAAATGTAAAGACAGGAGTACGTTCATGGGTTTTAGTCTACATACCCCTGGCTAGATAAACACCTGCTGTGTGTAATTACATATATATATTTTTTTTATACAAAGTACACAAAACAAAGTATTATTATAGAAAATGTAAGAGCCACTATGTTATTTGCATGGCATGATATGAATGAAGTAAGAAAAAACATTTTTTTTTTTTAAATAAAATAAAGAAAAAGGTCTTCACTAACAGGCATTACTGATTATCCTACTGGTGGTAGCTTTAAACATTATAAAATACAGGCCGAGTTTTAATATTTGTAGCCATTATGTGTGTTACTGAACCATCACTTGGTAGTCTACACAGAGTGTGTGGTGGTAAAGCACGTGTCACCGTTCAAAGGAATATGAACAGGTTTTTCTGCAAAAACTCTACAAAGCTGCATTACTGCTGGTTCACTTCAAGGTTTCCAAGGGATTTAAATCACTGTTTAAAAAAAAAAAAAAAAAGCATTGGTAAAGCCAATAGGTCTTGCTTATGTGAGGTCTGTTTTAGCCATGTCGTACAGGAAAGCAACTTCTATTCAGCATGGCTGAACAGTTTAAGTGTGTGGCAGGAAAAAAGAAAATGCTATGACACGGTCAGTGTTGTACCGTTACAGCAGGTAGTTGGGGACAAGCAACAACAAATGATGGGCATGAGGAATAAGCAACAACAAAAGGAGGGAGAGGGGCAAGGTCAAGCGACAACAATGGGGAGGGAGGAAGTTTGGGGCATGCATCGACAAAAGGGAAGGAATGATGGGTACAAGGAGTGATGGAGGAACAAGGAGTAAGATGAAAAAAGATGCATTCCGGTAGACAGCTTAAACAAAGAAACATGTTAATAGGTGTGGCATTAAAGGAAGGTTGCATGGTAATGTGAAGGATTACCAGTAAACAGTACACAGATGGATATGTATGTGTGAGGAAGCAAAGATCTGTAGAATAATATTGGGGTAGTTTAAATGATCAAGTGACAGTTAAACTGTGACACCAGAGCTAAACATTCATGTAGGTTAATGACTGCCTTCCTCCCATCTATGTTGGTGCCAGAAAAAGACAAACGTCACAAATTATCTAGTTATTCAAGACACTTTAATAGCATTAGAATGTCATGTGTATGCAGCTCAAAGGTCAAGCTCAGGCAGCTGGATAAATTAACAAAATCATTGCAGCGGTGTGGAGCACTTTTCTTGTGGAAACATGCACTCCTGGCTCACAACACGTGGACAGGGCAAGGCCCCTCGGTAGTTATGCTTACATAATTGTATGGCGGCAGCTGCGCTGTCAAGTCAGACCATAATAAGTAGTGCCTACAAAAATGAGCAGTGGAAAACCACATATTATGCATCTATGCACCAGGGGCAGGACAAACACAAACTGAAAGGAAGCCTATGGCAGCTGACCAATAAGAAGCGGGCTAATAAGAGTGACATTGAAGACTACTAAAGGGCAGACTCGAAGCCCACCAACAGAAAACAATGTCTCGAAAAGACAATGTATGCAATGTCTAGGTGAGACCTCAAAAGAGCTTAAAAACTAAGACATACCTGAAAGTTGACTCCTAGCCTGGGAGACAACAAGCCAAGTAAGATTTATCTGAAAACAAAAGTCTGATGCCTTGGTGTATGGTGCCGTAGTCTGTCAGGGAAGTTTTGATGCAGCTTTTGTGTTGGCAGCCTAGATGGAAAAAAATCCTGTTAGTTACATTTCAATAGTCATACTCTGCTGTTGACAATTTGTTAAGAGAGGGAATTTTAAAAACTTACAGTCGCATTTAGGATCTATTTTGGATTATTGCTCTGTAGCACACTGGCAATTTAGGAATATCTTGTCTCTTTCACAAGACTAAATATGTACTTCCTCCCATTGCACACATTATCAATCTCTCTTTTCCCATGTTAGTTACCATAGCAGATCCATTCAATGAAGGAATTTCAAATTTCTCAATGACGCAAGTAAAAAAGCATCAGAAAGTCACTGGCAATACCAGATCATATGTATAGCATTCAACAAAATGCACTGTCTGTGAACTGAACAATGGACCCTAGAATAACCACCGGATTTAAATACCATCAGAAAGGTGAGAGCCTGAAAATGCATTTCAAGGATCTGAACCTGTGAGGTTACACACATCTATGCTGCGCATAACTTACCAGGGTCACTTGTGGTAAAACGTAAGATTTCCTGTGCGTTGTCTGAAATGAGAGGACATCACACTCCAACTAGCAAATACTAAGGAGAAAACCACCTGCAGACCCTCACGTATGCATCTTCCTAGAGCCCAAAAAACTAATTAAGTCTGAAGACGGTACTCAGTCTCAGTCCTCATCTGCACAGCTCAGATCCAGTCCCAGATATGTGTGAATGCTGCCATTAACTCTTTTCAATCCAACGAGACTGCTGCTGCACCTACCACAAGGAGCTGAAGAAGTTGCTGTTGAATATGGACAGTTAGAAGATACACAGAGCTGCAGATTAGTGTTGCAGGCAGTCGACGAAAGTGATGTAGTTTGCTGCTGACAAATAGCGATGGAGCCGTTCGTCTCTTGGACCTGGTTGCCTGGGAGGCAGACAGAGCCAGTGTAAGGGTTCTCTACTGCCTGGGCCAGGGAGCCTAAGCCAGCTGGAAAACAAGACAGGGGTGATAATGGTTATGCCAAAATTTTAAGAATTAATCAGTCCAGCTCAGATGATTTTTTTCTTTCGGCAGTTACTGTAGAATAGGTGCTTCCAACCAATCTACTGCAAACTACCAGTAGCTCGCAGACACCGTCAGAGTAGCTTGCAGTCTTGAGTTAATTTTTTAAATAAGCCCCAGGCCAATAAATAGATCTAGCAGTATGCTTTCATAGTTAAGAGAAAGCTGTGTTTATTTTATATTATCATCATCAGTCTGCAGATAGCAGGCCCTGATAATGAGCAATGATCAACTCAACTTTATGATCCAGGGCGGGATGCAGAGGTAAAGAACTGAAGCACTGATGTATTTAGCTCTTCAACCAAAAGCCCTTGTCAACTCTATACTGGACTGCAAGAATAAAATTATGTACCACCAAGACCACTGCCAACCTCAACGCCTTCAGAACCACTCTCAAAAGATACCACCACCAACTCAGAGACACCAAGAAAGAGCACTCAACGCCTGTATTGAGGCAAGCACCAACCACGTCAGAGGACTCTTCAGCATCGCCAGAGAATTCCCCTGCCCCTCCGCCACAGAAAACATGGATCACTTCCACCTCAAGATCACAGACATCTACAGAAACTTCAAACTCCAATCCACTGACCTCAACCAACCCCGCACTCCACGCCATCTCCCTCCCCTCTACAGCACCTCAGAATGGAAGCAGTTTTCTACCAAAGACACCCTCTCCATCATGGCCTCCATCCACTCCAGATCCCCCGTAGACCCCTGCCCACACCATATCTACAACTTAGGAGGAGAAACTATTGGAGCCGCACTCACAGAACTCCTCAACACTTCCATCTCCTCAGCCATCATCCCAGCCTCCTAGAAGCACGCCAAGGTCAAACTCCTCCTAAAAAAACAAAAAACACACAGCTGACCCCAGTGAGCTAAAAACCTACCGCTCCATCGAGCTCCTTCCGCTTCTTGGAAAAGGCCATCAACCACTAGCTCACAGACTCCCTCAAACACAAAAACCTGCTTGACCCAGGGTAATTCGGATTCTGGCTGAATCACAGTACCGAAACCGCACTGACCACAGCTACCGACAACATCAGGAACCTCAACCAAGGGGCCAGAGTGCCCCATATTCTCCTCGACTTATTGGCAGCCTTCAACACCATCTCACACCACAGTCTCCTCTCCAGACTCCACAGCACGGGAATTCAAAACAACACACTCAACTGGATTGCCTCCTTCCGAACTCAAAGGATCCTCCTCCCTCACTACGTCTCCGCACCCAAAGACATCATCTGTGGCATCCCTCAGGGCTCCTCCCTCAGCCCTTCTGTTGGACCTGGCCCTATTTACAGGGTCATCCCCCAACGTTTTGCCTTCTTCCTCCTGTTTTTTTCTGACCCTTTTTGTTGACATTAGGACTGTGGGTACTGCTGATCAGCGCTAAGTTGCATGTACTCTCCCTTCTAAACTTGGTATAAATGGCTTACACCTGATTGGTACATTTAATTTATCTGTAGGTCCCTTGCATAGTGTTATCCCTATACCAAGGGCCTATAAATTAAATACTACTGGTGGGCCTGCAGTGCAGCTTACGCCACCAACAGAAGTAGCCTTTCAAACCTGTCTTAGGCCTGCTACCACAGAGCATGCATGCTCAGTCTACTGCCACACGAACCTGGCATCTAAATTTACTTGCCAGGCCTGGAACCCCTCTTTTACTACACATAAGTCACCCCTAATGTAGGCCCTAGCTAGCTCTAATGGCAGGGTGCTGTGTATGTAAAAGGTAGGACATATGTCTTTATGAACTACATGTCCTAGTAGTGACAAACAGCCCATCTAGTTTTGCACTACTGTGAGTGCTGTCTCTCTCATGGGATTGCACTGGAAATGCCATAACATATGTCCAAGTAGTATCTTCTGATCTATGAGGGTTGGCGTAGGCATGTTTGGTATGGTTGTAATGTCAGTGGGAAATGCTGCTTCCTGGTGTAGGTGGATTTTTTTAATACCATTATGGAAATGCCACTTTTGGGTATTTCTCTGCACTCATGACTCTGGTGTTTTGAGCTTGACTCCAAACCACGTCTGGGGCAGAGTGACAGCTAGGCTTTGTGCATACCTTTCAGACAGCCTGTACACATGGAATGTGGAGGTGTCACAGATATGCATCTGCATACTGAATGGTCTTCCTGGGTTGGGAGAAGGAGAGGCAGGGCTCACCTCCAATTGTAAAGGCTGTGCCCTGTCCTCACACAAAAGGCTCATTTACCACCACCACTGATCCTGAAGTCAGTGCTGGCAGAGAAAGGGAACACTCCTGGAACTGGTTGGAACTACGTATCCCCCTTTTGTGGTGGCTGTGCAAAATAAGTACAAGTACAGGGGGGTTTCCCCCCACATTTTTAGACATTATTAGACTTCTGTACTGGACACTGGATGCTGCAGGAAGGACTCACCAGGAACCGCCTTGGGACTGCTCTGCTGTTGTGCTGACCTGTGACCTGAAGGGTCACTGAGGATCTGCCTGTGAGCCCTTGTGCTGGCCTGCTTGCTGGGCCCCGCAGCCCTGTGCCCCCTTTGCGGTCACCAGGGGCTGGGTGGTGTGCCACCTCCCCCTGACTTCCTCTTGCCAACAGTTCTAGCCCAGGGAGAGTGCTTAGTCTTTGCACCTTCAGCGTGTGAAGACTGCTGTACTGCCAGCTCAGAGCAATCCTTGCTTTATCTTGAACAGCATGTGAAAAGCGCTTTCTTGCAGCATCAGCGCGTGAAGAGGGCTCGACTTTGCTTCTGTGGGAGTGCCTTTTTTCTTTCTTCTCCTCGGGTGCCAGGAGGCGCTCCTGTGTCTCTGCGTGTGAGGCCCCTCCCTACCCTGTCGAAAGAAAGGTCTTGAGGAACTTCTGTGACTGAGCGGATGAGCGCACTTCGTCGGGCACTCACCAGCACTTCCTTTGGGGAAATCACAGCTGCGACCCGGGCGAAACAAGAAAATGCAACCAAGGGAAAAGCTGCTGCCGCAGACCTGAGGGTTGCTGATTCGAAGAAGGCAGCGGCCCTGGGAAACAGAGTGGAGTGACCTGGGAGTTCCTCCCCTCCCCCAAAGTGTGAGCAGCTGGAGAAGCTACAGAAGTGTGTGGCTGCCCAGTGTGGAAGCGGGCAGCCACCCTACCAACCCAAGCTTCTGCCAGGGCTGACAGAAGTGCTGGGCCATGCATTCAGAGTCTTGGAGATCTCGGGACGCATTGTCATGGAGGTGTACGGCTCGAGCGGATGCCACCAAAATTATCTCTTCACTCGTGAGGACTTCAGGGACAATCCCTTGTAGTACTGGAGGCCCTGTGTGCCCCCCCACCCCACACTCTCTTTTCCCTGAGGAGTGGCATTGTGCCTGCAGATCGCAGGACGGGCTGGCAACCCATTATAGTGGTCCCCAATCTTGTTACTGCTTCGAGGGCGTGACAGTCTTTTTCCAGTTTTCCTCTTGCGCCCCAACTGCCACATTTCAGGAACAGGGCCACAGCAGGTGGTGTTCCTGCCTTATTAGGGTAACCTGTCTCTTCCAGGTATGTGCTGGGGACGGTGAAGACTTGCCATTTAGGGAACGTCTCATGACAATGTGTGTATTATGCCATATAGAAGTGTTCTCAGCATATGTACTGGGGATAGTGTTGACTCACCATTTGGGTAATATTTCGCTTTGTGTGCATTCATAATAAAATCTAGGCATTCATGATAGTATGTTCATTCTGACATGTGCATTTTTGGTAGTAATGACAACCCAACTACTGCTTGTGTTGCAGAATACCAATAACCTCTATGTTTATCTGACTACTGCGACTTTTGCAGAGTACTTGTAACCTGTGTGATGCCTTGCTTAGGTGCATACCCTAGCCAACCAGAAACCGAATTTCTAACACCTACCCTCTTCAATATCTACATGACTCCACTGGCAGACATCACACCCAGCTCGTCCTCTCCCTCTCAGACGGTACAGCACGATCCAACTTTCAAAACACTATGACCGACATTGCTTCCTGGATGAGGACCAACTGTCTTAAGCTAAACTAGGAAAAAACAGAGATCCCCATCTTCGGGCCACAGGCCCTCCCTCTGAAATGACGCGGGGTGGCCCACCGCCCTAGGTCCCCCACCCATGTCCACCAACCACGCATGCAACCTCAGGATTATCGCAGACACTCAACTGACCATGAATCAACAGACCAATGCAGTCTCTTCTGCCAGCTTCTGCATGCTTGTGTTCTGACTCAGAAAGATCCTAGTTTCTATGTACACAGATGATATTACCTTACCTGTTCAACGGGCTCCAGCCAATCTAGAAACACTCCCCTGGGAATTTATTTGTTTTGGGGGAATGACGGGTATCACAATCAGTTGGGCAAAATCAACCCCATTTCCTCTTCCGGAGGCAACCCAGACTTTTCACTTCCCAATAACGTGGGCCCTTGCCCTAGTCAAGTACCTGGGGGTTTTGCTTACTAGGATCTCGCCTATCTTGGTAGAAAGAATTACGGTAGACTACTGGCTTGGCTTAAGGACTAGTTTATTGCATGGTCGAAACTACAGCGGTCCCTCACTGGGATACTAGCCGTGACAAAAATGGTGGTACTTCCAAATTTCCTATATTTGTTTATTAACTTACCAATCCCCCTACCAGTGTTTTTTGTAAGAAACTCTGGTCCCACCTTGCATTGCTGGTGTGGGCAGGCAAACAACCAACTGTGGCAAAGGAGATATTAATGCTTCCCTTTCAGCAGGTGGGCTGGGAGCTCTAGATATAAAACTGTATTGCTTTAGTGCCCAGGAGCATTTTGCACATTACTGGCTGCACCCCACAGAGTTCCAGCCACACACTGCGCCGGAGCATGACCAGGCATACAGCTGTGTGCGCCCCCCCCCCCCCCCCCAGACGAGCATGCAACCAGATAGATACAGTGGCCTGCACAGGGATGAATGAGTTGCGGAGGAGCGCACAACCTAATCATCCGATTGTCACGTCGGTCCTGATTGCTCGCAACCCTTTGCTGCCCTTGACAGTGGATGGCGAAACCCACACACGGCTTCACCCTATGAAGTTGAAATCCTTTGGTGCAGTATATCTGTGGTATTTTTGTCAGGCCCCAAGCAGGTATTTCAGGATTCTGCCATCTCCACTCTGGCCACCATGACATACTATCAGCTCCACTCTGGACACCATGACATACTATCAGCTCCGAATGTCTCTAAGTGCCCTCCACAACAACTTCTCTGCAGCACTTCAGACATTCCCTGCATTGGAAGCGATACTAACTCTGTACACCCATAGAATAATCGTGCCTTTACACAGGTATGCTGGCAACCACGCAGCTCCGCAGGTCAACAAGCCCGGGCTACCGATCCAAATTATAAATTAGTGGCGTGCAAGTGGCATACTGTTGCTCTCAGCCAAAGGCCCTCTCCCCTAATTACAGGCTAATTTTAATACATTTCAAATACTTACACTGACCTTATCACACATCGGCGCTGATGTTTAGGATAGGATTTTTGGGTGATGCGAGCTTTGTGTGCTGCACCAAGCACTGACTTCTTGCACTTAGCATGGAACTGCCCCAATGTCACAAACTTCTGGCCTGACGTCTGATGACATTTCATGTATCCCAGGCCATGCCCCAGAGTCCAAACTCTGTGTTGCGTTGCTGGGTTATGTTAAAGATGTACCCCCTGAGATGCGCCAACTGACATCAATGATGCTGCAGCTGGCCAAGCAACAGTGGCAATGCATTGGGGTGAGTGACAGGCACCCGGTATGGACAAATGGCTCCAGGATGCTGCTCACTGCAAGGAGCAGCTTGATGCATATTGGCTACTAATGTCTGCCAGCTCATGCCCAAAGGACATATTGGACCCTCTGACAACAGTCCTCAAACTTCAGAGTCACACAGATTAGACTGTGGACAAGAAACCACAGGAATGCCACCTTGAAAATCTGTGTGTTCACCTGACCAACTTGGAGACTTAATCAGCTGACAAACATTACTTACATATTTTGAATGTATGGCACAAAGTGAAACTACACATTTGGAAAGCTTGTTGTTTTGCACCAGAGGATAATCCACTATAGAAAACCTCTGAACTTACCATGAACATGTCATGCAGTAATAGATGTAAACTGCTAATACGGGTGACTAAGTGGTTTCCTCTTCTGACTTTGGATACCAAGTGAGTATCCCAGGCAAAATGAGTTACTGGCCTACTGTCTTCTTAGTTCCTCGAAGTGGAGGGTGCAGCAGCTACTATAAACAGTCTACTCAGACTCTTCAAAAGAAAAAGGATTGGACATTAATAAAAATAGTGACTTTTTCAGATACATCAGATTCTGAAGGAGAGGGCAGTTCACATAATTTTGATACCTATGGTAACAGACGGTATCAGGCAGACCAAGACTATAATAATACCCGTTTTGTTAGGCAAGAGGTGGAACAATTACAGGTCACTATTTGTTACAATCGATGGAAAAGATTTGCAAATTCTGAACATTCTCCTCATTTCTTACAAACCAGACGCAATCACTATCGGCGGGATTAGATAATATTCTGATTTTCAATCTAAGTACAACGAGTTTGGATATCAACTCGGAAAGGGTATTATCAAAAGGACTGTCTTTTGTTCCAAGCACTCGTATAAATAAATTTGAACTTTTTAGAGACCTATATGCTTTCTTTAGGAGGATTCATCTCAAGAAATACTTTGAGGCATCTTCTTTGTCGATAGAATTAAACAGATCCGGCTTGAGACCGGTCTCCTCATTTGTCCCAGACATTGAGTGTTTAGGACCAGACAGAGGTTGCGATATTTGAAAAAGCAGTCTTTCAAAAAAGTGACCAATGTGTTGAGATATGTCCCTAAACCTCAATTTAATCTGACCAAGGATAAGAATTTGGCATTTAAGACGTCTGCAAGATAACAAACAGATCACGATTAAACCCTGTGACAAAGGAGGTGGAATTACTGTTTTTGACACAGTACAGTATATGGATAAGACGATGAGGTTATTACAATGTAAAGATTTCTACAAGAGGGTAGTCTTAAATCCAGAGTTACAGATCAAAAATATGATGAGAGAAGCAATTTGGCGTTACAACAAGGTGTGATTTGTCAGAAAGAATTTGAGTGTCTTACTCCTGAGAACACTTGTCTTCCTGTGATTTATGTCAATAGCTGAGTACATTAGTAAAGTCAGCCATTACCTGCCCTATAATACAAATGAAATGTACGTGCAGGGCAGCTATGGAGAGATGAAGGGCACTTTTGCTGGGTGGTAATGAGGGAATCCGAGGAGGAGGAGGGAGTGGGAGCACCAATAATGATTGTTGGACTGGGGCGCAGGAGGTGCTAAAGACTGTGACGAAAGGTATGTGACAAGGTGTTTTTTGAGTGTCTTGAAAGAACGTGCTGATTGAGGAAAGAAGCGCAGGAAAGGTGGCCTCTACTGTTGCACGTATCTCACACACACCATCGATTTTGTGACTGTCTACGTAGGCTAGTGTTTTAGAGCAACAGTTTAGCCAATAGCAGAGATGGCATCTTGATGGATGACTGCTGCCGGCACTCGGGTTATAGAGGACAGCTCTGACGTAGGATCAGAGACTGAGACATCAGATATTGAGACAGCATCTGAGGGATAGGACAATGGCGCAGACCCTGGGAGTGATTTTTCAGTCGGAGGAGTCCCATTCGATAACTCCTCTTCCAGTACATTATGAGGGAGGTGATGAGGACAGTCCTGCTGTCCCTTCGCAAGCAGTCTGTGCAACTGGGTAATAGTGGGTTAGCCCAACCCAGAGAGAAGGTGAATGCGGCGGGGAGCAGAGAGAGAGAGTGCTCTCTTGGGAGCTCCCCAATTTAGTTCAGCCCCAAATTCCACCGCCCAAATCGTATTGTGGGGACATCAAAATTATCTATCGCAAAACAAACTGGTTTTGTTAGGCAGGCACCTGTGTTTTTGGTCCTGGGTTCGGCGGTCATATAGAGAAACACACTAAACCCAAACATTTCTGGAAAATAGACATTCGGGGAGTCCACAGAGGTGTGACTTGTGTGGATTCCCCAAAGTTTTCTTACCCAGAATACCCTGCAAAGCTGAAATGTTGAATAAAAACTCTATTTTTCTCGCATTTCTGTCACACAAACTACAGAAATATGCTGGGATCCACAAAATTCCTACCACCCAGTGATTCCTCGCATGTCCTGATAAAAACACTACCCCACTTGAGTGCCTACACCTAGTGCCTGCGTTAGGAATGGATCACCCCAGGGTCAACAGCTGCCTCAGGTAAGGACCAACATTGACCGTTGTGTGATCTATTCCTGTCGCGGGCACCAGGCCTACCCACACAAGTGAGGTACCATTTTTATCGGGAGACTTGGGGGAATGCTGGGTGGATAGAAATTTGTGGCTCCTCTCAGATTCCAGAACTTTCTGTCACCGAAATGAAAGGAAAAAGGTTTTTTTGGGCCAAATTTTGATAATTGCAAAGGATTCTGGGTAACAGAACCTGGTCAGAGCCCCACAAGTCACCCCATCTTGGATTCCCCTGGGTTTCTAGTTTTCAAAAATGTGCTGGTTTGCTAGGTTTCCCCAGGTGCCGGCTGAGCTAGAGGCCAAAATCTACAGGTAGGCACTGTTTTCTATGAAAAAATGTGATGTGTCCACGTTGTGTTTTGGGGCATTTCCTGTCGCAGGCGCTAGGCCTACCCACACAAGTGAGGTATCATTTTTATTGGGAGACTTGGGGGAACACTGGGTGGAAGGACATTTGTGGCTCCTCTCAGATTCCAGAACTTTCTGTCACTGAAATGTGAGGAAAACGTGGTTTTTTTTGGCCACATTTTGAGGTTTCCAAAGGATTCTGGGTAACAGAACCTGGTCAGAGCCCCACAAGTCACCACATCTTGGATTCCCCTAGGTCTCTAGTTTTTAAAAATGCACAGGTTTGGTAGGTTTCCCTATGTGCCGGCTGAGCTAGAGGCCAAAACTAAAGGTAGGCACTTTGCAAAAAACACCTCTGTTTTCTGTCAAAAAATGGGATGTGTCCACGTTGTGTTTTGGGGCATTTCCTGTCGCTGGCGGTAGGCCTACCCACACAAGTGAGATATCATTTTTATCGGGAGACTTGGGGGAACATAGAATAGCAAAACAAGTGTTATTGCCCCTTATCTTTCTCTAAAGTGTTTCCTTCCAAATATAAGAGGGTGTGTAAAAAAAAAAAGACGTCTATTTGAGAAATGCCCTGCAATTCACATGCTAGTATGGGCACCCCGGAATTCAGAGATGTGCAAATAACCACTGCTCCTCAAAACCTTATCTTGAGCCCATTTTGGAAATGCAAAGGTTTTCTTGATACCTATTTTTCACTCTTCATATTTCAGCAAATGAATTGTTGTATACCCAGTATAGAATGAAAACCAACTGCAGGGTGCAGCTCATTTATTGGCTCTGGGTACCTAGGGTTCTTGATGAACCTACAAGCCCTTTATGTCCCCGCAACCACAAGAGTCCAGCAGACATAACGGTATATTGCTTTCAAAAATCTGACATCGCAGGAAAAAGTTATAGAGTAAAACAAAGAAAAATGGCTCTTGTTTTCAGCTCAATTTCAATATTTTTTTTATTTCAGCTTTTATTTTCTGTAGGAAAACCTTGTAGGATCTACACAAATGACCCCTTGCTGAATTCAGAATTTTGTCTAGTTTTCAGAAATGTTTAGCTTTCCGGGATCCAGCATTGGTTTCACACCCATTCCTGTCACTAACTGGAAGGAGGCTGAAAGCACCAAAAATATTAAAAATGGGGTATGTCCCAGTAAAATGCCAAATTTCTGTTGAAAAATGTGGTTTTCTGATCCAAGTCTGCCCGTTCCTGAAAGGTGGGATGATGGTGATTTCAGCACCAGAAACCCTTTGTGATGGCATTTTCAGGGGAAAAAAAACACAAGCCTTCTTCGGCAGCCCTTTTTACCCCATTTTTTTTTGGAAAAAACGAATTTTTCACTGTATTTTGGCTAATTTCTTGGTCTCCTCCAGGGGAAACCACAAACTCTGGGTACCATTAGAATCCCTAGGATGTTAGAAAAAAAGGACGCAAATTTGGCGTGGATAGCTTATGTGGACAAAAAGTTATGAAGGCCTAAGCGCGAACTACCCCAAATAGCCAAAAAAGGGCTCAGCATGGGGAGGGGGGGGGCGGAGGCCCAGTAGCTAAGAGGATAATAACTAGTTTATCTAGAAGTGCTTCACTATTGAATGGAGGAAAACATACATTTAAAAAAAGATAATAAAAAGTTATAGAAATGCACAAAAAATTCGTTTGAGGTACATCAACACTTGAAAGTCTGAGTTTATACAACTTAATATTTTGATATATTATCTTTCTATTACATGTATATACTTTCTATGTAGTTGTGTTGCTATATTTATACCTTTACTCCTACTACAGAAGAAAGAAAATCTTTGATATTCTCAAATGTACTATTACTCTGTCTCATCTTATAACCCTATCAATATATCCTCTAACTCCACTCTCCGACTCATTCCAAACCTCATTCTACTACAACGATCTCTAAAAGAACCCTTTCTAAACTCTTCCCTCCTTGGCTTATCCCAAACCTCATTTTACTATGATCTCCCAAACAACCCTTTCTAAATTCTTCCCTCATGTATCCATCCTTTGCCTCATCAAAACCTCATTTTACTGTGACTTCCCTAATCCCTTACTAGAGACCTTTCCCCCCCTCTATCATCCTTGGTTTACCCTAAACCTCATTTTACTAATATAATCTCCCAAACAACCCTTAATAAGTTTTTCCCTCATGTATCCCTCCTTTGACTCATCAAAACCGCCATCTTACTATGACTTCCCTTATCCCTTACTACAGACTCTTCTCTCCTCCATCTTTCCTTTATCTCGCCTCAAACCTCATCTTACTACTATGATCTCCCAAATAACACTTCCTAGACTCTTCCCTCTTTCCCTCCATTATCCTATTTAATCCAACTAACAGGCTTGCATGTCCACCGCTCAAATTAACTCATATTTCATCATACTAACCCACCACTAAGCCCTGTTGGGTTCTGGAGTAGTGTGCTACCTGCCAAAAAGAGATAGAATGCTTAGTCATGAGCGGTAAGCACTATATAGATACAAATTACAAAGCAGAGTTTCTTAAATTGTTTATTTTCAGCACAAAATGCCTTTGGTAACTGCTCCAAACACCACCATTCAACTGAATGGAGCATGGAACCCAGACCAAACAATACCACCAGAACAAAGGCCAACGTTCTACACGTTAAATGGCCTATTCACTAAATGTCATTCTTACAATAGAGTCCTAACATAAAAAGGTAACTCTTACAATAGTCACACACCCCAAGCCTCTAGCACATCCCCCATTTATAACACCAAAACACGAAGATAATAACCAACCAGGATAAAACAACATCTTCAAGACATTTAAGTTTACAAGTCTCTCACTTGCACCTGCCATATACGATTGACTGATTACCCATATCATTTTCTCCAATTCCAGTGATCTGAGCCATTGCAACTTGTGTGCCCTCAGTTGACAACCAGACATCCTCAGTTCTTCTGCTTATTACTTTCACAGGAACTTACAAATCAACATAATTCCTCTCAGTGCTGATCAGACCACCATCCAACATTCTCCTAAGTCCTAAGTCCATGACTGAATTGTTTTCTGTACTCAACCTTGATTTGTTTAAATGTCCACTCTGAACCTGATCTGTACTTCTGTTGCACCACCATCTCGTGTCTACAAACCTGAATGATATAATATAGGAACACTTTGAGGAGGCTTTCCTCAGTCCTGGTGGCTTCATGATATTAACCAAATTTCCAGCCTGAAAATCTATTTAATTTACTTATCTCAACCAGTCGTACAACTTAACTTACTTGCCTTGCGAATACTTCACTCGGTGACTCACATCCTTTATTCAAGAAATTCTGTCTTCCACACACGTCTGCTCAAGTACCCAACTCAAGGACAACTTATTTGACAAGCGCCTACACCGCAAAAATAAGAATGGTGCAACTCTGGTAGCCGAACGAGTATTATGATAACTCTATAAACTCTCCAATACCACTTGCTGAATATTTGATCCAGATGAGGCTGCCAGCAGGGTGGTTTCTGTCATATGTAATCAAAGAGGTGCCTCTTGGGTTTCCCTTTGAATCCAGAAAAAACAAGGTTAAGTTAGAACGTGTGTGCGCGATGGTCAACAGTGAGCCACTAGACATTCCAGATTGTCAGTTGCTCCCTGGAGGCTGCTGCGAGCGTCATGCCGGTCCTTTATTCGCAATAAATCCTCTTATCTATACCTGGCTGTGCATAGTGAAATGTACTGACTCAACAACTTTTGGCGACGAGCGGCCTACAGCCCGTATGCAGGAGAAACCCTCATCTGCCCGTGCAGATTCAAGATAGTGAATAACATTAAGACTAGCAGTGACTCCTTGAAAAAAATCAAAGGATTAGAAGAAGGGGTTCGCGCAAAGGAAGATAGGTGTCAGTGATTTGTATTCACCACGAACAAGGAGGTGGTGCAGGGAACTTACCAGGTGTAGTGTGTACTACACGAGACTGAAGCATCACAACACCCGCGTAGAGGATTTTAGACAGTTTTTTGGCAATTTGACTGCTCTCGCACAACGACTCATAAGTTCGTGCATTTGCGCAATACAGAAAAACAAGCTCTACTGGGCGTAGAAAGGACGCCAAATAACGCAAAAGCAGCAATCTTATTAAAGATTATTTGACACAGAAAAACAAGCCCTTTCGGACGTAAAAAGCACATCGACTAACTTAACGGCAGCCATCTTGTTAAAGATATTCCGCGCTTCAGCTGCACAACTTTCACCATTTCTGACTTAGCCTGCTTGGAAATCAACATATATTTATTGGTATTTGTCACACTCTCAATACTGTATTATTAATTTATAATTGTGCCTTTGCCATCTACTTGTAGAGACAACATTGTTTACTCATAACTGTACATGTTTCTTGACATATGTTTCTCTCCTTTACACAAATGCATACATTTTAAGGGGTGTTCTACTAAGAAAGTGGCTCCTTAACTGCAGTTTGCAGGAGGCGGGTCCTACAGGCAATTTATTTTTTGGCAAAGTTGTGCACTGCTAATATACTTGTTATTTATTCGAGATACTTTTTTTTTTTTATCATCAAATATGTATGTGTCCCACACATTCTCCTTGACGCCACCACAACTGTTCTTATTGAGCAAAGGAAAACTACCAACTAAATGGAGTGAGTGGAAACAATACTTTTTAAATTATATCGATACCATAAGGTATGAGGAACTATCACAGGAAAGAAGACTTTTTTTTAACATTCGTTAGGACCACAAGGTCTCTTAGTATAAAATGCTGTGGAAAAAATAAAAAACACATAGTACAAGTGAGACTAATGTCGTCGAATACGCTCTAGAGGATCCGGACAAATTTTACTCAACTTCAGTTTGCATTGCTATCGACAGACACCATTTTTTTTTTTTTTTTTTAATGAAACAGGAACCAATAGAAAACTATATTTAAGCCTTACAAAATGTGGCACTCACTTGTAGATTCTGCACATTACATGACGAATTAGCAAGAAAACAAATTATTATGCATGTGAACAATTAGCATATTCAAGAGACTATGGATCTATGGAGAATCAGCGCTTGGAGAAGTTCATTGTAGTGAAAAATGCTGAATTAGCCAACAAGTGTGCCAAGGCAACAGAAATTAAACAGAGAGAAGAAGAAGGATGTTGTCTGTAAAATAAAGTAGAAGAAGAAAAAAGAAACACATAGTGAAAAAGACATGAAAAAACTTCCATTAAACAGTAGTAACAAAAAAAAAAAAAGTTATAGATGTGGTAGCAAGACACATTTAGTAGGAAGTGCTCTGCACGCAATCAGAAATGTGGGGAAAGTGGTACTACTGGGATTTCGGAAACGTATGAAGGAAAAGTAAATTTAGTAAGAAAGTTAAAGTAGTTCAGGAGGGATAGGATTCTGATTCAGAATCTCAATCCGACAAATCCTCAGAGGAAAATGTTGGTTTGGAGGATGAATACATTCTTGGACTAGTTAATGTACAGGAAAAGATTGCCCAAGATATTGATGGTGTGAGCTTCCTTTCTTAACAATCTAGAAGAAAACCTATGTGCAAAGTTACATTTAGAGTTTTTTTTTTAGGGGGTGGGGGTGCCGAATTACTCATTGTTGCAGATTCTGGGTCTCCATATACAATAATAGATAAAAGTGTGTGGGGAATAAAAATTTGCAAGAGTATTGGGGAAAAAAAGCTACCGCCATCAGACATCAAACCAGAGACTTTTACAGGAGAAATTATTCCTATGATAGGTTATAGGACATTATCGTTTGAATTCAAAGGGAGAAAACTATGAGCAAGTTGTATGCTGCAGAATTTGGTCCTTCTGTCTTGGGATGGATCGACCAGAGAGCTTTAGGTATTATATTAAATCCCAATAGTGAGGAACAGGTTCTTGTTTCAAGTGATGGGGATAGGAACGAATTTAAGAGCAAATTTCAAAAAGTGTTTACTTGGAAAATTGGTACACAAAATAATTTCAAAACATACAGCAGCCCCTAAAGCACACAAATTTAGAGAACTACCTTGAATAGTGAGGAAAGAGGTGGACCAAGAAATTGAAAATTACTTAAGGAAAACATAATTAAGCAATTGGATGCTGCTGAGTGGATTGCCCCTATTGTTGTTGCAAGGTGTACTAATGGGACGATTCGTTTATGTGTGGATTTGAGGAACCTCAACGAGAATATAGTAGTAGAAAGGTTTCCCTTACCAAAAATAAATTAGATGCTTGCACACACTAAAGGGATGAGTTGGTTTACGTAGATCGATCTATCATCGGTGTATCATCAAATCAGGTTCCATGAAGATAGTAAGAACTTGACAGTATTTATGGCTCCATCTAGATGTTACCGTTTTGTGCGTATGCCATTTGGACATGCTTCGGCGGCAGCCGTGTTCCAAAAACGTATGCACAAGCTATTCAAGAATTTTTCTGGTGTTATATATTTCAAAGATGACATATTGATTATGGGAGAGAGGGTAGAACAGGATGAGTCTAGAGTAATGAGGTTTTGCATATTTTACAAGATCATTGGTTAACAGCTGAGTTTTCTAAATGTACATTTTGGGTAGTGTCTAAATTACCTGGGATAGAAGCTCACGACGGATGGAATTAAGCCTAAAAACAATCTGTTATGCGCCATCAAGGAGGCTCCATGTCCAACCAATAAGGATGAATTAAGATCCTGCTTAGGGTTGGTCGAATTTTAAGCAAAATTTGTTACGTCAACTATTAAAAAACAAAGTAAGATTCAATTGGTCTAAGGAGCTAGAGTCAGAGTTCGAACTCATAAAAAAGTAGCATTTGTTCTGCGGAAAATATACATGGTTTCGAACCTAAGCTTAAGAGCATACTCAGCACAGATGCTAGCAACAAAGGTCTAGTTGCTGTGCTCGGCCAGGTAGACAACAAAGGTAACGAGTATACAAAAGCTTTCGCTTCAAGAGTATTAACACCATCAGAAGAGAGATATTTGGTCACTGAGAAGGACACACTAGCGATGGTGTGGGGTTTGGGACATTTTAGAAATGTTATTTGGGGCTATAAAGTCGAGGTTAAGGTGTGACCACGAGCCTCTAACAAAACTCTTGACCACAGAGGGTTTAACTTAATACCACCCCCGGGATAGCGAGAATGTCACTGAGGTTAATGGATTTTTTGTTCAAGGTTTTCTATGTACCTGGAATTAAGAATAGAGTGGCTGGCTGCTTGAGCAGGCTTCCATTAGCATTAGAAGAAGCCTCCAATGGTTGTGATGATGAACTGAATGTGGCACGGATAGCAGTTGAGAATATGATGGCCATTGACAGAGAAGAGTGGGAAAAGGCGAATGAGGAGGATTCTACATTGAAGGACATAAAAGATTTTGTGGTGAATGGGTGGCCAGCAAAAAGGTTTCTGAAGCAAGATTGTAAGAGCTTTTGGGAAATGTGTCACGAACTGACAATAATGGATGGAAGTATTTTGTGAGGTTTAAGGGTAGTACCACCCAAGGGACTGAGAAGTTCCATAACTAAATTGAGCCACAAAGGGCATCTGGGCATATTAAAGAGTAAAAAGAAAATCAAGAGCAGTTTTTGGTGGCCAGGGATGGATGTGGAGGCAGAGAGGATTATTAGAGAGTGTGATGTGTGAGGTAGCTGATAAATCACAAGTAGTAATGAGCCCACACTCTGTGCCTTGTCCTGACATGCCATGGGAAACCATAGAAGTTGATATTATGGGTCCAGTGTGAGAAGATGGTAGTAATTATTATGTTTTAGTAGCCATGGACGATTTTTTTTAAATGGCATGAAGTAGATTTAGTTTGTGATATCAATGCTGATACCTAGTAGCAATTCTTGATGGTGACTTTCAAAGGGAAGGTCTCCCTAAAAATATTGTGTCAGACAATGGAGTGCAGTTCAAGAGTGGAATTATGAAGGATTTTTTTGCACGGAATGGCATTATGCACCAATTAACTTCCCTATACTATACCAGTGGTAATGGAGAAGTTGAGAGATTCAAAAGAGTGGTTAAGGATATTTACAAATGGCAAGAAGTAAGAATTTGAGCTGGAAAGTATGCATAAGGAGAACTATCTGGATGTATCGCACAATGCATATTGTTACATAGTGCAGCCCGTTCACGATCAAGAGGAGGGTTCCTCACAGGAAGGATAATCAAGGTTGGCTGGGGAAGTCCAGATTATTGAATTGATCACCTACTGAAGTAAAGGAAAATAATTTGGGATCTAAAAAAGAATACAAAAGTTATCAGGATTGCAGGAAGGCGGCTAGAGAGTGCAAGATAAAAGGAAGGTGATATGGTCCGGATGAAACTACCACTTAAGGTAAGCAAGGGTGATAAAAAAAATTCCAAGCCCTTAGACGTTCAAGAGATTTTTAACACTTCTGTGAGATCAGAAGATGGCAAGGTTTGGCACCTGAGTCACCTACCAAAATGTAGAAAAGGAAAGGAAGGAGAAAATGAGCAGTAAGGATTGTGGATGTTTGAGGATAAAGATGCGTCAACTGATTCAGTGGTGTTGTTAAGAGAAAATGGTAAAGATAGTAATGAAAATGGTGCAAGTAGTGAGAAGATTGCAGAAAGTAATGTACACAAAGAGATGGAGGAAAGCAGAACTCCGAATGTTCCAGTCAGGAGCAGATATGGAAGAGGAATCAAACGACCTGCGTATCCGCAAGATTATTTTGCTTGATATATAGATATGTTATATTGCTAAGTTGTGGTACTTCTTTAAAAGATGTAAGCATGTTAACTTTCTATGTGGAATGTATTCTTGTGACAGCGTTGGTCGTTCCTTATCAGTTGGTTTGTGACTGGCATATGGAATGACCACACCTGTCCGTGGAGGAATAAAACTACAACCCTTCACATGTATTAGGTGTCCTGGTGCAGCGTCATTACTACAATATACTTTTCAAAGTTTTACCCTTTTATTTTATGATCTGTATGCTTGCAAGATCGTAGTGCTTTACACATATTTTTTTTGTTTACAGTTTATATTGTTGTATGTTATGCCATGATTACAATATTCCCACTTAGTTATTTATTATTATCTATACCTATATTAAGTTGTGAATTGCATTAAGAGGGAAGATGTGTTGTGTTTACCTTTGAAGCCAATGTAATGAGGTTAAGTTAGAAGGTGCGTGCGCGAAGGTTAACGATGAGCCGCCAGACATTCAAGGATGTCAGTTGCTCCTGATGCGAGCAGTTGTGCTGGTATTTTATTCACAGTAAATGCTCTTATCTATACCTGGATGGGCGTTGTGAAATATACTGACTTAACAGTGCCCCATGGAACTCATAGGGATGATTACCTACTGCGCGGCTCAAAGGTAATTAGGTATGTATGTTTTTGCCATGTCTGATCGTTAACATACAGTAGTTTGTAAGAAAGAAAACAAATCCACTTTTTTTTGTTTTACTTTAAGATGTAGTCAAGCATCTGATCAAAGCATGGTGCCATGTATAGAGTGACAAATAGAGCAATTGAGGCAGTACTAATACAACGTAAACAATACATATATGTACCTACATAAGCACACACACATGAGTGTACACATGCACAGTATCTTGAACTGTGTTTAATCATATTTCAGAGAAAACAGTTTCTCTATGGTGACGTCGCCTAACTCCACAATATAACTTAATGGAGTCTGGAACCCATAGCTAGAGATGCCACCAGAAAAAAAATCTACATTTTAAAGAGTTTATGCAGGAAAACTAATAATTACAGTGCGTTCCTAAAACCCAAGCATTGGTACAATGTGGGAATTATGCTACAGGGCAGACGAGTAAAGGAGTAATCGCAGATCCTTAGGAGTCGAGTGGTCAGCTTCTGGTAGTGTTGTGTGAGGAGCTCAGTTAGCAGCAGTGAGTGGGAGCAGCAAATTCATACGTGACAGAGTAGGGTACGCTAAGCAGCAGAGCCACTAAGAACACAGGGAGCCTCCAGAGAAGGGAGAACAAAATGGGGAGGGAGCTCCTCGTCACGCGGAATGTGTGGAGCATAAGGGTGTTGCAGACAGGATCAGCTCAGCTACAATCAATACGGAGAAGCACCCGCTGATGAGACCCCCCCTTCCCCCCCCAAGACATACAAAGCAGACAGACCAGCACAACGGGACAGCCTGTGACCGCTTCTCTTAGAGGGTGGGTGCAGTCCAAGGTGGGGCAGCCCAGCTGCTCGGTGGGTGGATGCTGAACTCAAGGTTGAGCAGCCCCGGTTCGCGAGGGTCAAGGAGTGTCAGCTTCGTGCAGGGGGGTTTGTACAGAGTGCAGGTTGAACAATCAAGTCCAAGCCAGAAGTAAGAACAGAGAATACCCATCCCACGTAGGAATGTGTACAGAGCAAGAAAGGCAGCCCAGCCTTGGGCAGGCATGGATGCAGAGACCACGGAGAGAACTCAGTGGGAGGGCTTAAGTTACACGGAGTGGTGGACATAGAGGGCCAGAATGGGGCCCAACCCTTTTGCAGAGCAAAGAGAACAACCAAGCACTACTTTCATGAAGCAACGGGTGCAGAGCCTGATGACAGACCCACCACAGAAAATGCCTGGAGTCCAATCTCCTGCAGACGGAAAGCACCTGAGGAGTGGAATGAAGATTCCAGGGGCAGCACAGCCCCAATCCCTTTCAGTAAGTCAGCCCCACTCACCCCACTGGTTGTGATCCCGACGTCGGCGCTGGGCCGGCCTCTGAAGCAGAAGGGGCGCCGTCCTAGCGAGAGCGGTGGAGGCTGAACTCAGCCCTGCACTTGTCTACGGGGGAACACTGGTAGGCCTAGGCTCGAGCAGAGGGAATCCTGGTGATCTGGAACAGAGAGGGACAGAAAACTGGTCGCAGGGAGTGACGTAAACTGCCAGTGTACAGCCTGGGTGGCTCCGGGCATCACATCGCGCCACATAAACTGCCGCGGGGCGGAGCCGGAGTCGGAGTCTTCAAACTGAGGCAGTCTGCTCATCGGGACCAATCCCCTCCTCGGAAGTCTCCGAGATCCTTCGTCAGCCTCAGGACGGGTTCTGCCGCTGCTGCCGACTCATCGAGACAGACCAGCCGAGGAAGTCATCCAGCCATTCACATTGTAAGGAGTCGGTACTTTCGACAGCGTAACTGAAGCCCACCCGCTGACTGAAGGCGGAGCCGGGCAGCAGCTGAGTGCTGGAACTGGGCACGTGCGCTCTCTGGGGTCCTGGAGCCAATAAACAACTGACAAGAGCTTTTCGAGCCAATCCATCACGAGAGATCCTTATCCAATCCAAAGCTACTATACTCTCTCAGCATTGATACAATAGGTTTCCTCGCCCAGGGCGCCCGCTGACCACAAGCTTTTGTTTGGAATTAATGGCATCAATTTACGGGATAAACAATGAAAGCGTAACGCGGTTTTGGAAGCGTGATACGTCAATTCATTTGAGAGGGTCGGAGGTTTTAACTTAATATATTTTTAACTATTAGAGCTTTACTGCTGTTACATAGCTCTTTTCATCTTGCTTCAGTGTGACATGTCTAGGTTTCGATGTCTTTATGTGTGACATTTTAATGCTTACGTGTGACGCTTCAGTTATGTAAGAGTAATGAGGTAAGTTACAAAAAAAAAAAAACACTTCTGGTTAGAGTTGTTGTCAAAGAGTATTGAAGTAGCTGCCGAACTCTTCAAGTGCGTATTCAATGGGAGAAACCCACCTCTATTTACTCCGATAACTGCCCTAAAACGTCAGTGGGTGCTCTGGAAGACGGGATGCTGTGCTGACCAAAGGGAGAATTCCAACACACACAAACTGAATAGATCAAGAGGTGCACTGCGGAGTATTGCTCAGCATACTGGAGGAGATGAAGCACAAAAGTTGAAATTAGAGGAAAGGCACAACAGTACAAACTGCAGTATTTTATAAACAAAAAATCTGTTGAAGTTTCAATGTCTAGAGAAAAAAGACACCTATTTCATAAGATTGCCTTGACTCTGACCTGGATTGTATATGCTCCATGCTTTGACAGCTTGAGCAGTCTGTTGTTGACCCAGATGCTCTAAAACATATGTGATTACTTAAAAGTCCTGAAATAACTCTTCCGTAGTTCCTTTTCATTAATGATTTATTTAGATTGAAGCACAAGATACAAAATACAATAGTAAGGGGCACAGAGCAGAAACACAGCCTGAGCTGGAGCCCACCAACGAACATCTGCAGCTCTCATTTCTATGCAATGTCACCAGGTTTTATGTGACATGCAAAACATTCCAAGCCACGTCATTACACTTCTTCCCCTCTTAAGACTAAATCTTAACATTAACAAAAAAAAAAAAAAAAAGAGCAAAATACAAAGAGAAACTAAATAAACTTAATACATATCATAACATTTCTACATAACACAGTGAAAATACATAATTTTCCAAATGTATCAATACATGGCATAATCTTGAAATTTTGTAGCTTTATAACTAACTCAGACTTCTCTTATCACCTTTTCCTTTACTAGTAGAGTTATCATCCTTGGGTTGATTGCGCTTTCTAGAGCTATCACCAATAGGTTGATTAAGGTTTCGCTGTGTCTGCATTCTGGGATCCAGAGCTATGGGTTGATTGAGCTCAGAGCTATCTTCAATGGGTTGATCAAGTTTCCTCTGTGTCTGCATTCTGGGATCCAGAGCTAACCGTGTGAAATTCCACCAAGTACCATCAGAAAGCTTTGCAGCATTCCTGCAAATGTCATAAATTTGTTGGGGATCCTTAAATTTAGGCAAACCTTTCCTAACTAACATGAGACTTTTCACTCTCACCCAATCTTCTACATGCAATTTCCCACTACTATCTCTCATTTCACTCACCCTCTTCTTTCCCATACAATTTTAATTGTTTTTAGCAGTTCACCAGGTTTCTTTCAAATTACTCCCATCATGAAACAACTTAATCATCTAAAAAGGACAAAGTTCAGTTGCTGCAATTCTACCTCTCATAAGTTCAAATGGACTTTTGCCAGTGGCCACGTGTGGTGTAGTACGATAGGACCAAATCAGATCTTTAATGGCTTGATCCACTGACATATTGTTCCTATATGCAGCTTGAATACAATCTACTAGAACACAGTTAAATCATTCTACCATTCCATTGCTTTGTGGATGATACAGTGGAGTTCTAATGTGTTTAATGCCACATTTGTTTAAAAATTGAAGAATTTCTGTTGAAACAAATTGCACCCCATTATCAGTTAAAATTTGTTCTGGAAAACCTTCACGGATGAAAACATTTTTTAAGCAATTGATAACACTTTGGGTAGTTGGAAACTTTACAGATTCCACTTCAGCCCACCTCAATAGATGTTCAACCATCACTACAAAATACCTCATGTCAGAGGGTAAAACATGATATGGACCCAAAAAGTCTAAACCAATTTTCTACAGAAATTTGTTGGGGATCCTTACATTTAGACAAACCTTTCCTAACTAACATGGGACTTTTCACTCTCACCCAATCTCCTACATGCAATTTCCCACTACTATCTCTCATTTCACTCACCCTCTTCTTTCCCACACAATTTTAATTGTTTTTAGCAGTTCGCCAGGTTTCTTTCAAATTACTCCCATCATGAAACAACTTAATCATCCAAAAAGGACAAAGTTCAGTCGCTGCAATTCTACCTCTCAGAAGTTCAAATGGACTTTTGCCAGTGGCCACGTGTGGTGTAGTACGTACGATAGGACCAAATCAGATCTTTAATAGCTTGATCCACTGACATATTGCTCCTATATGCAGCTTGAATACAATCTACTAGAACACAGTTAAATCGTTCTACCATTCCATTGCTTTGTGGATGATACAGTGGAGTTCTAATGTGTTTAATGCCACATTTGTTTAAAAATTGAAGAATTTCTGTTGAAACAAATTGCACCCCATTATCAGTTAAAATTTGTTCTGGGAAACCTTCATGGATGAAAACATTTTTTAAGCAATTGATAACACTTTGGGTAGTTGGAAACTTTACAGATTCCACTTCAACCCACCTCGCTAGATGGTCAAACATCACTACAAAATACCTCATGTCAGATGGTAAAACATGAGATGGACCCAAAAAATCGAAACCAATTTTCTGCCAAGCCCTATCTGGTGAAGGCACATAGGAATCAGTACTACTCTCCGTGACCAAAACTTTATCACTCATAGACCATCTTGTACAATTTCTGACATATTCTTCTATCTCTTTGTCCATTCTAAGCCACCAGAAGTCAGATATCAACTTTCTTTTAGTAATGGCCGCAGCCAAATAACCAGAAGGAGCCTGGGCAATTAAATCTGTTCTAAAATACTCAGGCGGAATATGCTTATCACTCCTCACCAATTTTTCTCCTTCAATAGACAACTCATCAGACACTTTGCAATAAGGTTGCAGCTCAGGTAACAAATTCTACTCTTTGGGCCAACCAGACCTTACCAAATGCATTACCTCCACTAGCAACTTATCCTTCTCCACTGGTTCAATCCATGCATTCTCATCCAAATTTTTATCATACTGAGTGATACAGGCTACAAAGCATTCCTCAATTTCTGTTTTCCATTCTAGTTCTTCCTCCTCAGTAATGGGTAATCGAGAAAGACAGTCTGCCCTACAGTTCTTACCTCCAGGAATATATTCAACAGAAAAGTTGAATTCCAAATGTTTAGCTGACAATCTAGCTATGCGAGCTGTAGAACGTTTAATTTTCCTTCCAGACAGTATTTCAACTACAGGTCGATGATCAGTTTTTAAAAGAAAATGCCTGCCCCAAAGATATTGTTTAAACTTCTCCACACTCCATATACAAGCCAAAAGTTCTTTCTCAATCACTGAATATTTACGTTCTACTAAACGCAAGGTTCTTGAAGCAAATCCAATAGTGCTTTCATGTCCATCACTTGATATTTGTGTTGAAACCGCACCCAGACCATGCTCACAAGCATCCACCATCACAACTGTTTCCTTAGTTTCCGAAAAGGGCTGCAAAACAGGAGCATTAATAATATCACGTTTAACTTGTTCAAACACTCTATTGCATTCAGCCGACCATTGAAAAGTTTCCTTATTCTTAAACACCGATCTAAAACATTCAATGGTCTTAGCAACGTTTTTAAAAAATTTCACATAGAACTCACATAACCCCAAAAAAGACAAAACTTGTTCTTTGGTCGTAGGAGCAGGTGCTTATAGAATACTTTTTACTAATCCTGGTTTAGGCTTAACACCTTGTTCAGATAAAACGTGCCCAAGATACTCAATCTTTCTAGTTTTGAATATGCACTTCTCCTTTCTTAGAGTGACTCCCCTAGATTCCAATGTTCCTAACACACCCTCTAAAATTTTGTCATGTGCTAATTCTGTATCAGAAAAAAACAAAATATCATCCTGGAAAACCACTACATTAGGATTGTCAAAAAACATGTCAGACATCAATCTCTGGAACACTGCAGCAGCGGAGGCAAGGCCGAAGGGAAGCCTGCAAAACTGAAAGGTCCCGTCTGGAGTTATAAATGCTGTCAGATGTCTGGAGTTAACATCTAACTCTACTTGATGATATGCTGACTTCAAATCCAGTTTTGTGAACCAACTAGCCGACCCAACTTTTGTGATGAGATCATCAATCCTTGGTAAGGGAAAGCTATCCACCCAAATTACCTCATTAAGATTTCTTAAATCTACACACATTCTTAAATTTCATGAACTCTTTTTAGCTAAAACAATGGGAAACAACCACAACGTCGCTTCCACCTTCTCAATTATTCATTGGTCACGCATTTCCTTTAGTAATTTGGATAGATCTGTTCTTACTCTGAAAGGAACAGTCCTCAATTTATGTTTAACAGGCACAGCGCCCTATTTCAATTTTATTGTATGTGTAAAATTAGTTATTTTGCCCAACTTGTCCTGGAATAATCTATTAAATTTCTGTTGCCAAACACTTACAGAATCTGAAACTTTTTTAACACTATTTGAATTGTCAATTTTAACAGACACAGGTTTTTCCCGTCCAAGTTTAATCACTAAGTTGAATTCAGCTTGTTGAATCAAACCTAAAAAATTAATCCCCTTTTTGGCCACATACACTTTCCCTTGTATGGTTTCATCAAAAATCGACAAGGAAGCCCAAAAATAGCCAACTAAGTCAATTTTGTTTCCCTCAAAGGCAACTGTAAAAGCATCAGGAGATAAAAGAGGTTTTGACACCCAAAACTCATCAAACTTTTGTTGAGACACAATTGTAATGCAAGCTCCTGTGTCTACCAAAAGTTTAACTACAACCCCTTTAATTGATACATTAACATCAGGATCCATGACTAGTCTATTATTCGATGTCGTGATATCTTTAACAACTAATACAAATTCCTTATCATTATGTTGCACATCTTCTGCATCCTCACTTATCACGCATCGAACATTATTCTTGCGTGCACTTCTGCAAACCCTTGAAAATGCCCAATCTTGTTACAATTCCTACATTGTTTGTTGATTGCAGGACCGTTTCTGAAAGAAGACACATGAGCTGTAGAACCACATCTAAAACAAATAGTCTTTTGATTGTTTTTAAATGAGAAGAGTTCCTAGAAGTTGAAGAAACATCCTGTTTTTTATCATTACGTGAAAACTTTTTGTTGTCATTACTCTGTACACTTGACACTGCACCCGAAATGGTTGTATTGCATAAAGAGAGCTCCAACTGTTTAGCATCCTCTAAAGAACACTCAATACTTTTCGCTATATCAATAGCTTTGTCCAGCGACGGATCTATACATGTAAGTAATTTCTCTCCAAAAATGGAGTAATAATAATAAAAATCTTCAAAAAGAGAGAAAAAAAAATCTTCTTTCTCAAAGTAAGATGGCCGAACTGAATTGAGTCCAAAAAACACAGTCCTTCTATTATGTCATTGATCTGTAGGAAATGTCCTGTCCTTCCTTTGTATTCCCGAAATACACTGGAAATGCCCAGCACCGAAGAAAAACAGAAAGAAGGTGTGCACCAGGGAACTCCTATGAATTCTGTAAGTCCTTTTCCATCTCTTATTTAAAAAAACTTCAGACAGGCTTTAAATATGCAGTGATTTTCACGTGCAGGCGTGCGTGCAGAGAACGTTACTGCACGCGCTTTAAGTGTTTAGATTCTCCCGTCTTAAACTCAGTGCAGGCGCTTGTGCAGAAAACATTACTACGTGCGCATTAAGTGTTGAACACACACCGCCACGCGCGCTGCAAATAGCTGTTATTGCATGCACTTTAGGTGTTAACAAACACCTTGAAATAACCCGCCGGAAAAATGAAAAAATTTGCTCTGTGCCCCCACAAATGAATAAAACACTCACAGCAGGTTGTTGAAGATCGTAGATACGAGTCCATAAGCAAAATGTTCAGAAAGCAGTTTGTTGACCAGCGCAGTTTTGATCCTCGTCATCACTTTGAAATAACTCTTCCGTAGTTCCTTTTCATAAATGATTTATTTAGATCGAAGAACAAGATACAAAATACGATAGTAAGGGGCACAGAACACAAACACAGCCTGAGCTGGAGACCACCATTGAACATATGCCACTCTCGTGTCTATGCAATGTCACCAGGTTCTATGTGACATGCATAACATTCCAAGTCATGTCATTACAAGTCCTCATCCTGCAGACTTGCTGAGATGGTGCGACACTTGCAGAACTGCACACTTTAGAACATGTCTCCCTTCAGAAGGCTGCCTTTTTAGTTATGAATTCTGTGAAGCATGTCAGTCGTGTCCAGAAAGGGGTGGGTGTGAACAGAACAGTACAGCACTTGCAAGTGATCCAGATATCCATGGCATCCATGACCTTTGATAGACTCAGGATAGGCTGTCCGATTGTGGACTTTGACAGTTTCTTCACATTAACTGAGCAGAGCACCTCGAGCCATATCAGCTAATAATATTGAATACTGGTGGGGTGATGTGGAGAAAAGCATTAGTTTGTGTAACTCTAACACGCGATGTGTAGTACTTGGCAGGCGTACGCCTGGGGTCTGTGACTCCTACTCGGGGTCTGTCTAGAACAGAAAATGAAATAATAGCTTGATCCATGGGTGTGCAACCAGTGCTACCACACTGGTCCCCAAGCTCGGGGGCCTTTCACTTTAAAATATCATACAAGGTTGAAGGCACATACTGCAGAGTTCTTTGCATGAACTGCGATTTTCAGGGCATATTAAAAATATCCTGATTACTTACCTATAATCTTCATTACTCTTAGTCCTACTCGTCCTTTACCAAGTCAAGCCTCGAAAAGTCATCAAAATGTTACTAGACCTGTAGGTCAAGTCCTTAAATAATCTACTCGCCCAGAACTGTAATGTACTTGACCTGTATACGGGTTCTCATATTCTGTGATCGTAGGCAAACATTTTAGTTTCTTCATTCTCACATTTGAATTTAACTTCAAATATGTGAACTCAGCATTTCTGCTGTCCCCAAAAAAAATTATTTGTTTGATTCAATAGAATAAACATTTGCTCCATTTGTAAAACGTATATGTAGCCCCCATATAGGGGATACACGATCCATGACTTACCTCTTAGTCTACTAATAGCATTGCCACCAGGGCAGGAGTATTTCTAGGTGTATGTGTAAACACTCACGTTTAATAAATATATTACTAAATCCTGATGTGTTTGCACATTTTCATTTACAGACAGAAAATTTCTAAGAAATGTCTAAAAACCTTCCCACTATCTTGCAGCTTTACTAATAAAACTACATGATGTATTCCTCACCGAAACCTGGATGAACCCCTCCTCAGATCCAGGCATCGCCAGAGCCATCCCTGAAGGTTATAAGATCACCCGCAGAGACCGCACCAACAGACCAGGAGGAGGGATCGCCATAGTCCACAAGAACACCATCAGAATCTCAACTAACACCAATGACACCCTTGACACCGCCGAACACCTACACTTCCAGATTCACATCAACGCCAATACCATCCTCAGAGGAAACCTCGTCTACAGGCCCCCTTTCCCCCGCCCCAGTTCAGTGACTCCATCACTGAAATAATCAGAATCCAGGCCCTTACCTCCACAGACTACATTCTCCCCAGCGACTTAAATTTTCACCTTGAGAATGCCAACGACAGCAACTTCACCGCCCTGATTGACAACCTCGGCCTCAAACAACTGGTCACGATGCCCACCCCCTGCCGGCCACACGCTAGACCCCGTCTTCTCCGCAACCAAGCGAGAATGCTGGAAAATCGAGAAGAAGTGGTGCCACAAACCAACAGAGAGCAACCATGCCGCCCTCAAGACAGCCACCCGCAAACACTACCAGCTCATCCGGACCACCAAAAGATCCTTCTACAAAGACTGCATCAACAACAACGCCCACAACAGCAAAGAGCTCTTCAGCATCGTCAAAGAACTCACCAACCCCAGGTCATGCTCCATCCACCCCCCTCCTTCGCAAGACTTCTGCGACTCCCTCGCCACCATTTTCCATCGCAGGATCACAGAAATCCACGACAGCTTCAACTGTTCACCCCCCCCATCACCACCACGGCCACCACCAACCCTGAAGCTCCCAGCCACACCAACCTCTTGCTTTCCTGGACCCATATCAACAACGAGGACACCATCAAAACGATGAGCACCATCCACTCCGGCTCTCCCTCTGACCCCTGCCCCCACCATGTCTTCAACAAAGCAAACCCCATCATCGCCCCCCAACTCTGAATGATCATCAATAGCTCCTTCGAGACCTCCACCCTCCCAGAGAGCTGGAATTACGCCGAAGTCAACGCCCTTCTGAAAAAAACCAAAGTGGACCCCGAAGACCTCAAGAATTACTGACCCATCTCCCTCCTTCCCTGCCTGGCGAAGGTCATCGAGAAGATCATCAACGGCCAACTGACCCGCTTCCTGGAAGACAACAACACGCTGGACATCTCCCAATCAGGATTCCGTAGGAACGACAGCACCGCAACAGCCCTCATTGCCGCAACTGACGATATCAGAACCATGTTCGACAAGGGTGAAACCACGGCCCTCATCCTCTTGGACCTCTCGGCTGCTTTTGACACCGTCTGCCACCACACCCTCTGTACTCGCCTCTATGACGCAGGAATCTGCCACCAAGCTCTTGAATGGATCACGTCCTTCCTCTCTGGCTGAACGCAGAGAGTCCGCCTTCCTCCCTTCCTGTCAGGGGCCACCAAAACCATCTGCGGCGTTCCCCAAGGATCTTCTCTCAGCCCAACTCTTTTTAACATCTACATGGCACCGCTCGCCAACATCGTCTGATCCCACAACCTCAACATCGTCTCCTACGCCGACGATACCCAGCTGATCCTCTCACTCACCAAGGACCCAGCCACCGCCAAAACCAACCTCCACGATGGACTGCATGCCATCGCCACCTGGATGGAGAAGAGCTGCCTCAAACTTAACTCAGACAAGACAGAGATCCTCATCCTCAGCTCCAACCGCTCTGTGTGGGACGACTCCTATTGGCCAGCCACCCTAGTAACCGCACCAACACCCACCACCCACGCCCGCAATCCTAGACTCATCACTCACCATGACCCAGCAAGTCAACCCCGTCTCATCTTCCTGCTTTAACACCCTCTGCATGCTTCCCAAGATCTTCAGATGGATCCCTACCGAAACAAGAAGGACAGTCACCCATGCTCTCGTCAGCAGCAGACTGGACTACGGCAACGCGCTCTACGCAGGAACCACAGCACAGCCAAGCTCCAGAAGAAACTACAACGTATACAGAACTCCTCCGCACGCCTTATCCTCCACATCCCATGCCGCAACCACATCTCAGCCCACCTCAGGTGCACTGGCTCCCTTTCACCAAGAGGATCGCCTTCAGACTCCTCATCTACGCTCACAAAGCCCTTCACAACACAGGCCCGGCCTACCTCAACGAGCGACTCACCTTCCACACTCCCACCGCCAAATCCGCACCACCAACCTTGACCTCGCCGCCGTCCCTCACATCCATCGAACTACAGCTGGTGGAAGATGCTTCTCCCATCTCGCCGCCAAGACCTGGAACACCCTCCCTGCCCACCTTCGACAGACCCAGGACCTCCTGACCTTCAGGAAACGGCTCAAGACCTGTTTTTTCGAGCAGTAGCAGTCCTTCTT
The DNA here is from genome assembly GCF_031143425.1 of Pleurodeles waltl. Lineage (NCBI taxonomy): Eukaryota > Metazoa > Chordata > Amphibia > Caudata > Salamandridae > Pleurodeles > Pleurodeles waltl. The sequence continues at coordinate 1,027,765,042 of NC_090439.1, read as the reverse complement.
CCCCCCACCTCAGTGCCTTGAGACCCTAGTGGGTGAGTAGCGCATCATACAAATGTTTGATTGATGTATTAACACTCTGTGAAAATCTGGGGGGTGATTCTGACCGCGGCGGTCGGTGGTCGCCGCCCGCCAAGCGGTTCCCGCCGAAAGACCGCTCCGCGGTCAAAAGACCGCGGCGGTCATTCTGGCTTTCCCGCGGGGCCGGCGGGCGACCGCCAGAAGACCGCCGGCCGGCCCAGCGGGAAAGCCCCGTCAACAAGGAAGCCGGCTCAGAATTGAGCCGGCGGAGTTGAAGGGGTGCGACGGGTGCAGTGGCACCCGTCGCGATTTTCACTGTCTGCACAGCAGACAGTGAAAATCTTTGTGGGGCCCTCTTACGGGGGCCCCTGCAGTGCCCATGCCATTGGCATGGGCACTGCAGGGGCCCCCAGGGGCCCCTCGACACCCCATACCGCCATCCTGTTCCTGGCGGGCGAACCGCCAGGAACGGGATGGCGGTATGGGGTGTCAGAATCCCCATGGCGGCGCAGCAAGCTGCGCCGCCATGGCGGATTCCCATGGGCAGCGGAAAGTCGGCGGTACACCGCCGGCTTTCCGCTTCTGGCCGCGGCTGTACCGCCGCGGTCAGAATGCCCGGCGGAGCACCGCCAGCCTGTTGGCGGTGCTACCGCCAACTTCCGCCCTGGCGGTATTTACCGCCAGGGTCAGAATGACCCCCTGGTTTCTGAAAACATTTTTATTCTTTGCAATCACCAAGTAAAATGTTCTGATTTGTTTTCACCCTATTAAAATGTTTTTTTTTCATAACACAGAGTACAAAGAGTGGGCTTTCACAACTACTGAAATATATTTTTAAATGTTTGTACAGTTGACTTAGCTATTTAAATTTGTGTTAGGAAAAACCTCTCAAAATCCTGGAACTCTGCAGTTAAAAGGAAAATGAATTGTAAGACAAACTGACTTTTGACCTCTGTCTCTGAACACAGGGAAAATGTGTCAAGAATAAGATCTAAATGCATCTTTAGTGCTCCTCACTTTCTGACTGAACAGAACGCCTGTTCTTTGTCTACTCACCAGAAGGGGCGAGTAAGTTCTAAAAATAGCTTGGCCTGATGAAATATGATTTGGCATACCGAGTGGTCAAGTAAATTTTTCGAGGCCTGCAAGTCCTTACTTATGAGGTTTAGTTGCCCAATCCCAGGAAAGGAAACAAAACAGGAAATGCTTTCTATTCCCACCCAACCTAAACTGGGTACTACAAGACAGTAGCCTTCCCCCAATACTTCCTCTAATGCCTAGCCTTTTATCAAAGGTCAGGATACCAGGGAGGGCGGGCGGGAAAGAAGGACTAGGTCGAAGATGAGTTAGACGTAGAGTAATGAACATTACTGGTAAGTAACCGGAGCATTACCTCTACATCCCTTGTACTTGACCCAACTCTTACCTATGAGGTTTACCAAAGCTGAGTATCAGTATTTGATAAGATAAACCCTGGGAGACCCAGACAGAATGCAACACCAAGTGATTTAATGCCAAAATCTCCTCACTGTCATACAACCAATAGAACATAAACCTATTATGGTAATACTGATTGCAAAACCCTAGAGCCGAAAATCTGTTGAGCATGCAAAGGTTTGTGCATCCTGTAATGTTTCATAAAGGTGTGCTTTGGGGCCCATGATCCGGCTCTACAAATCTCATCCAATACAACATCTTTAAATTTCACCCAAGAGGCAACCACTCCTCTAGTGGAGTGGCTTTGCTGTTCTGGAGATCTTGGAAGATGAGGGCTGGTATAGGCCAAGGTAATAGTCTCTTTGATCCAGTGGCTCAACGTTATTTTGGATGCTTTTTTACTTTTTCTTTTAATGCCAAAAGTGACAAACAGAGGGCTGGAATTTCTGTACTCCTTGGAATTGTCAAGGTAAATCAAGATAGCAGATTTAACTTCGAAGAAATGCAATCTACTTTCCTTTTCAGAATCAGATCAGGAAAGACAGTTGGAAGAATAAGCTCTTGCGAAGATTGGAACTTAGACATAACTTTAGGAAGAAAAGAAGGATGCAGTCTAAGAACCACTGTGTCATCCATAAAGGTGTAAAAGGATGGGTGACTCAGAAGAGTTGATAGATCCCCCAAAGGACGGGCAGAAGTGATGGCCACCAAGAAATGGACCTTAAAGGATAGAAACTTGAGATCCACCATGGCCAAAGGCTAAATGGGGCATTTTACAATACCTTTAAAACCAAGGGAAGATCCAAAGAGGGAAGCTTAGATTTAACAGAAGGTTTAGAAATAGCAACACTTTTGAATGACTTAGAAACCACATCCTTAACCACACCTGTCACATGGAGTGCCTGAATGATATACCATTGTGATCTCAAAGTTGAAAAGAAAAGATTCTTCTGAAACCCTTTTAAGAGAAATTGCAGAATAGAAGACACAGAACATTCCACCAAAGAAAACCCTTGTGCAGAACAACAAGAATCAAAGACTTTCCAGTGTTTATAATAGGCAGCAAGTGCAGAAGATCAATATTTTTGCACCACATCAATAATATTAGAAGATAAACCTTGTTTCTCAAAACTCATATTTTCAGCCTCTAGACCAAGAGGGGAAGATGAAGATTCTGTAGCTGGGTGCAAAACCTCAGTAGAGTAGGAAAACCATGGAGGATCCACCAAGGTAGATATGCTATGTGTTTCAGGAGTGGGAACCGTTTTCATGAGGGCCAGTATGGGACCACCATAATTACCTGAGTCCTTTCCTCCTGAATCAAGGGAGTTGGAGGAAAGGCAAAGAAGAATTTCCGAGGCCACTCTAGAGTCAAGGCATCCACAACCCAGGCTACCCGATCGGGAAACCTGGAGTAAATCCTCAGAAGAAGAGCACTGTTCTTGGAGGCAAACAGATCTTGAAAGGGAGTGCCAAGCTTCCTGCAAGTGGCCTTGAATATGGACCTGGTCAGCCTCAAATCCTGAGATGGAGAAAGTTCCTACTCAAGCTGTCTGCTACCACATTGTTCAGATCCTTGATGTGAGCTGCTTCTAAGGAAACAAGATGATTCTCTGCCCACAGACCCAGATTGCAGGCACTTCCTTGATGGTTTATTCACGCCACTGTCAGTGTGTTGTCTGATCTTATCAACACATTGTGGTGGGACGAAGATTGACTGAAGTGCGGAGGGCTCAGAAGACTGCCATACATTCTCTCCAGTTCAATGATATCTGACACTCTGTTACAGACCAGTTTACTTGGGCTGTCAGGTTTCCCAGTGAAGCTCCCCAGCCCAGTACACTTGCATCCTTTGTCAGTGTTACTGGAGGGCATGGACGCATCACTAACCCCTTGCAGACGGTGTCTATGTTCATCCACCACTGCAGAGCATTCTTGATGTCTAGGGAGACAGGAATTACATACTTCATATTAATGACTGAAAGCCCACCATGGCATTGCACATGATACATCAGAGGTCTTGTATGTAATCTCGCCCATAGAACCATGAAAACTGCTTGCGCCATATGGCACTGCACCTCTTCCATTTGAATAGGTAGACTTCCATGTTCAAAAGTAGATTCTTCAGCAGACGCCGGAGATGGACAACCCTTCCCAAGGGGAGAGAAACGTTGCCAAATCAAGTATTGCATCGATCTCCAATGAACTGAAGGTCCCCTGGAAGGAAGAAGATGGCACTTCAGTAAATTTAAAAGGAACCTATGATGGTTTAGAGCAGAGGTCTTCAAATTGTTTGATGCCGGGACCCCCTCTCAAAGACATTTAGATGTAAGGGCCCTCTCCTCACAAAAAATTCTAGAACCTTGTACTCCTCATCATCGACACAAATGTTGAGGACAATGTGCCATTCACCTGTACGCAGGCTGTGGGGTTAGCATATAGTGTCTGAACCAGACGGCAGAATCTTGGGCCCAGGCCTTTTAGTTGAAGCACCAAGAAGAGAAAGCCCCAATCCACTGAGTCGAAGGCCTTTTCAAAATCTATGGGTAGAAGGGCCAGGTCCCTGTGTAACCGGTGGAGTTCGGCCAGGGCCACATGTAGACGACGGATACAGTGTTGAATACTGCGAGTGGCCATGAATCCACATTGATCCGGGTGGATCAGTTGTGGTAAGACCCTTTTTAGGCGGGTTAGCAAGGATGGTGGCAAAGATTTTAACTTCGGTATTAATCAATGATATTGGTCTATAATCAGCGCAGTATGGTGAGGGAGGTTGGGATTTAGGGAGCACGACAATGGTGGCGGCGTCTATTACTCGGGGTAAGGCTCCACTCTCTTCGACCTCTGCGTAGAGTTTTAGCAGGTACGGTGTTACATCCTCTCTATAGGCTTTGTAGTATTCAGCGGGGAACCCGTCGGGTCCAGGCATTTTCCCGGCACCAAGGGACAATATGGCTGTTCCTATTTCTTCAGCACTGATAGCTTCATCTAGGATTTGCATCTCCACTGCCTGCAGTTGTGAGAGGGGGACCTCGTCTAGCATGCGTTGAGCCAGTTCCAGGTCAACCAGGGCAGACTTTTGATACAGTGTTTGGTAGTATATGGCGAAGGTGTTCGCTATTTCCGAGTGTTTTACCACAGGGTTTCCTTCCCCATCATAGACCTCCGGGACTATCCTGGAGGCATGATAATGTGACACCAGCCATTATAGCATTTTCCCGGATTTGTCCCCCCACCCATAAACCCTCGCCGTGGTGGCTCTCCACAGGTGTTTCGCCGCTTCTAGGGACTGGTCTCGGATATCCTCCCGGATTAGGATTAGTTGTCGTTCCGTTCTGTCGTTTGGGTCTATTGTGTTCTGTTCTTCAAGCTTCATTGCACAAAGCTCTAGTTGTTCAATGTGTTGGGTTCGTGCACGTTCTTGTCTCCGTATCAAGTCTTTGGCTGTGCCCCTTGATACCACTTTACCTGCTGCCCACAAAGTACCCGCCGAGGTCACCAACCCTTCATTCAACGCGAAGTAGTCTTGCAGTGCCCATTGCAATTGTTCTATGAGGGTCTTGTCTTGAAGGTACCATGCGTCTAAGCGCCACATGGGGTGAGATTGGGATCGGGCGGGACCTATGACAAATCGAAGTGGGGCGTGATCGGAGACTCCCCTCGCTAATATCTCAATATGGGAGAGGGTTGTGCAGTCAGTGCTCGGGAGCAGCACCAGGTCGATTCTGGAGTGTGACCCATGGGCCGCAGAGGTGTGTGTGAATTGTCGCCGTCTTGGGTGCCACACCCGCCAGGCGTCACAGAGCCCCGTCGCGGAGAGCAAATCCGGGTCTCCCAGCGGCCGCGGGCTCAGCGACCCTGTCCGGTGGACCCCAGGGGGGGGGAATTCGGGTGGGTTCCGTGGTCTGTCCCACGCTGCCTAGAACGGTTGCAGCCTCCTGTACTACTGCGTCCCTGTCTTTGAAATTGAAAAGACGCAGTATCACCGATCTGGGTGGAGAACCGGGTGGAGGCTTCGACTGAAGGGCCCTGTGGGCTCGCTCGATTGCGAACCATGGCGTGAGACGGTCCGCCGGCATCCAGGAGCGGAACCAGTCCTCCAGGTAACCGGCCAGAGACGATTCTGTTGTGGTTTCTGGAAGGCCCACCACGCGGAGGTTGTTACGCCTTGACCTGTTTTCAGCATCCTCTGCTCTCCTATGTAGTTCAGAAGTGCGGGTGGTCAGTGCGGAGACCTGGGCCTCAAGAGCGGTCATGTCATCTTCCATTGTGGAGATTCTGGATTCAGTTTCAGGGATTCGGGCTGTGGCATTTCGGAGGTCCTGTCGAATCAAGGCCACATCCACCCTCACCTCTCCTATTTTCATTTCAACGGCCACTTGGGACACCTGTATTGCCTGGAGTATTGTTGTCAGATCACTGGACGTCGTTTGGCGGTCGCCCCCTCCACTTGCGGCACGGTCTTCCGTCCGGAGACCAGTTGCGCTTGTGGTGAACTGGTCCATGCGTGTTTGTGCCGCTGCCGGCCTCGTTGCCTTGTCTTTGCCCATTGTAGTTTAGACCCTTTCTCTTCTCCGTGTAGCTTTCGGCGAGTTGGTTAGCCGCTGCCTGCTAAAGCCACTTCTCTGCAGCACGGGCTGGGGCGACGCCGCCCGGGGCTTGGAACAGGTGGACCTCCACACCTACGGGGGACAGCCGTGTGAGTGCAGGGCGTCGGGGACCTGGGGCCGCAACCTCTGGTTCGTACTTGCTCAGTTCTGTGGGAGCCCCAGGGGCTTCAACATTACGGTTTTCCCGCACGGTGGGACGCAGCCGGAGAACCTGCCTCTCCCTGGGCCCAGATGTGCCGGTATAGTTCGAATGCTGTGTGGGGAGGAGGACCCCACTCCGACGACGGTCTCCACCCTCCCACATCTGCAGTTATTCCCCTCCCGGCAGGACTTATTGTCTTCACTTCCCGTGAGTAGGCCCACTCCTGGAGGGGTGCCCGGCAGGTGCAGCAGAGGGCCTCGTCCCAGCTTTGCTTTCTTGATCCGGCAGTCGTTTTTATGCCCGGCTCCTCTCCCGCCGGTAAGTCCTCCAATTTGGTGGTGGAGGCCCCTGGTCGAAGCCCGCCAGATCCCAGCCACCCAGGGGCCCAGGCCGTGGGGCTAGGCCACCAAGGGAGGCCTCCGATCTGTCCTCAGACGGGCCCCGTTTTCAGGTCCCAGGTCTTCGGCCCCGGGAGGGGCGGGGCGGCCTCACGATCGCCACTGATCCCACCGCGGCCCCTTGACAGCGGCGCCAGTCGTCTCATCTTTATTTTAGGGGCAGGCACCCCGTCCCCCCTTTATTTCAGGGTGCAGGCGCCTTGTCCCCCACAGCGCCGATGTGCCGCTACCGGGTGTGCGAGGCCCACGACCACCGCCGGGCTCCGGTCACCGCCTCGTCTGCCTTCCGCCCTCTCTGTGTGCCGCGGCTGCCCCGGGCGCCCACCAGCAACAAGGTGTCCCGCCTCTCACCTCCGGACCCTCAGCCGTGCCAGAGGGACGATCCGCTGGCACCGTGGCCTCTTCAATTGCGGTGCTCCGATTCGCGTCTCCGCCCTCTGTCCGTCATCTTGGCTCCGGATGGTTATTCGCGGCATAGCTGCTTACGGTTTGGCGGAATGGCTGGCGGGAGTCTCGCTGAGTTCAGCGCAGTGTTAGGGTCTCCGGGGTCTATTTTGCGGTGCAGATGATGTAGGATTATGCGTTTTTCCAAAGGCGGATGACGGAGGGGTCCGGAGCACTACGGAAGTGCGACCGCCATCTTGACGCCTTGGCCAAGGCTACGATCCTTTCCTAATTTAGCGTACAATAACAACACTTGAATACGTTAATGACAAAGTCTCGCTTGTACCGTTGTAATGAAAACTTCCGTTATGTAATCCTGAATATCAAACATCCAAATCAGCACGCTGTGGTCTTATCGCGCTAGCCGTCTCTCCAGCTGGTGAATCGTCGCCAAATTTATGTTGTGTTTACACATAAATTACTGACACAACTTGAAAGTGGAGAGAAGGTTTATTCCAGGAGAAACGGCTCCACAAAGTACTCCCTCACCAGCCAGTCATAGTAACTGACACAGTGACAGAATTCCACGTAGCCCCACATACTAAATTCTAAACATCATATTCTATTACACATTCCTTAAAGGTACGATAGAACACTCGGATACCCTATATCTTCAGGAATAGCCCTACAGGGAAAATTCAATCAATATGAGAGAGGGGCGATGAAGAAATGAGGGGCACTGTTGGTGAGTGGTACTGAGGAAGTCCATGGAAAAAAGGTAATTGTAGGGGTGCCAACAAAGATTGCTGCACCGGGTGCCATAAGCGATAAAGCCATCCCTGGATTGATAAAGTATGTACCCATAACAAAATGAAAATTTTGAAATGCTCTGTAAATATGAAGGAATTTGAAACGGGAGGCTAAAAATGAAGTTTAATAAGTTATTCAGGTTTATTAATGAATGGTTATTACATCATTAGCTTGATTCACAGGTGCAGCACAAGTACCTCAAACAGTAGTATGGATGTTTAGTGGCCTCAATTGAATCACTAGCATGCTCTGACAAAAAGAGAGAATGGATTAAATGCAAAAAATTCAATACGGAGGATCATAGCATATAGCTTTGTCTTTTAGAAATAAACCCAAACTCTAAAAAGCTCCAACCTTCCCATTAAAACTATAATTTTGAGTTTTGATTGTGAATGAAAGAAAATATTTTATCATTTGTGTATTTGTTTGACTTGTACTTGTTTCTGTAGTTTTGTATATTCTTTTGAGGTTCAAATCCTAGAAATTGTTTAGCAGGAGTCCCTGGCTTCCCCTAGGGATTCATCTGGGGTCCACGGAGGCAAAAGGTTAAGATCCGTTACATTAGAATGCAAATGATCTGTTGGAAAAGTATATTAAGAGGGGGTGATTTATTAACACATATTTCGCATGGATGCAGTGATGGTGAATTCTGAACAGAAGTGCATTGGTACGGCAAGGGCCCTGCACTTTTTTCTTATAATTTTTAAATACTGTGCTAATTACATGCAAGGAAGGGAAATGATTTTTGTTTTATGGGTGTATTGTGTGTTTGTGTTCTCATTTGTGGTTTTACATATGAGTTAATTTTGTATACTATTTGATTCAGTGGCATTTAAAACACAAAACATTATATTCAACTAACCCTTCCAAATACCGGGATAGACTGATCAAGGAGAAGAAAAAGCTGTACAACATGAAAACAACAGAACTACATAGAAAATCTCAAGAAACATTATGGACACAGTTGTTTGTAGCTGCAAGGTAGTAAGGCACAAGATTCTGGAACAAAGTAGGGAATGATACTGGCTTATATAGGCTGCTTCTGATTTTCACTTTCCTTTCAACTAGTGGTTCACTTACATCATTGAACTATATGGTCTGGTACTGTTGACAAAATCTTTCTTTCAACCTATGAAAACTAGGAACTGAAGATTATAAAGGATGGAATTTATCTAACTATTAAGAGAGCCAAATTCTCTGGACCAGCAGGTTCTAATGATATTCCAGTCAACATACAAAAGCTGGATCCGAACTTTTGGTGCCAATTTTGTTCAAATTATTTTCAAAGATCTTCCACTATGACCAAATTCCACCTTCATAAATAGGGTCCATAATTCAGACTCTGATTAAAAATGGTTCTAGTGACGACCCTAAGAAATACAGCCTTTTCGCACTCCTAGACACCAAGTGGAAGCTGTTTGGTAATTTCTTGCTGAATAAAATCTTTGGGTGATTAACTTCCACCTTCTTCCATTTAACCAAACCCGATTTAAATCGAGCGGCTCTACCCTTGATAGCACTGTGTAGTCAATTCACTTATAAGAGAATGTCTTTGTATGTTTGCACTTCATCATCATTCAATATTTTAAATCACAGCAAACTGGTAGGAATAGAGGAAATGGGACATAAACTATACCTTGCAGCATTTTCTGGTATTGTTCCACAAAAATATGTGGCACCAAATAAACCGTCAGAGAACTCCTTTTCCCTTAGATTGGCCACTTCCAGCGGTCTAGTACGGATATGTATGGGTGTACATATATATATATATATATATATAAAACGAAAGAATCCTTCAGCGTTGTCAGACCAAAAGGAAAAGCCGCACCTAGCGTGTCTGCATCCTTACATGAAAGTTCACCAAATAAAACTTTAATGAAAGGATGCAGACACGCTGAGTGCGGCTTTTCCTTTTGGTGTGACAACGCTGAATGATTATTTTGTTACTTATAAACGGGATCCACACCTGTTTTGCCAGCACCAGCCCCGTTTTGGTGGATGAAGCCGGAAAGTGGAACTGTTTGGTATTATGATATATATAGTTTTATCCCAGGAAGCCTACCCCAGTCTGCACACTGTTCTTTGGGCAATTCTGAGAGACGGCACAAATCCAGTTCGACTAGTTGCCTTTCAAAAGGGATTTATTGTTTCATTCACTAAAGTGCAAAGTGCGATGTGCCACAAAGAAAACCTGGCCTACGCGTTTCGGCAAAAAGCCTTCGACTGGGCCACCCATCCCATATACATATATACAAACATCCAGAGGGTCTTGTCCTTAAACATGGTCTGAAGTCAAATTCATACTGTATTTAGAATATGCTGGTGACATCATCATCCTTTCTTTAACTACCAGTGGTATGCAAACTTAATTGCAGAAACTTCAAGACTGCAGCATGGCTAACGACTTGCAGACCAATATGGGGAAAACAAAATTTATATTGATCAGAAAGCCGAAATCAACAAAAAAACAAACAAATGGTAAACCTACAGTGGCTGCATTGATCTTGTAAGTAGCTATGACTATCTTGGCCTGACTGTGGATAATAACCTTGCATGGACTGATCATACTACAATGAAGAGACAGAATATAAGGGTAAATTCTATCAAAGGATTCAGTAATATTTGTGGAAGGAGAGCTATTGATCAAGTACTGAACATAGGGGTAATTTGTGATATGACCTATCTTTTAGGGAGAAAGTTAGTAAGCTAACATCATCTTGCTTCTTTTTGCTCAGATCCCTTAGGAAGGTGTTGCCATTCTTTCCCTCTCAGTTGCAAAAATCAGTAGTCATTGCTCTTTTATTAATCACAACTTGTCTATGTTAATGCTCTTTACATGGGCATTCGACAATCAGCCCTCAATAAGCTTCAGATGTTAGAGAATGCAGCTGCCCGTCTTTAAAAAAAATGGCCTAAATTTTCTTCATTGGTGTCAAAAGGTTTGACTGAACTTTACTTACTTCCGGTGAAAAAGAGGCTGGCTTTTAAAGCACTTTTTTAGCCCATAAGGCTTTGTTTAACATCATACCCAACACTTTCGCAAACAAAATCAGGTGGTATAATCCTCCTAGAAATTTGAGTTCAGCAGCAGTCTATCTTGTTTTTGTCCCCAGAATAAAAATAGATTCCTAGGCCGGCCGCAGTTTTGTTTATACCATCTGTCAGTTGTGGAAAAAACTGCCTCTTCAACTTAGAAGCCAATCTAATCTCTTCAGCTTTCTTAAAGCGCTGAAATCTTGGCTGTTCTTCTGCCCCTTTTAACCACTGTGCTTTTAATCTTGGTACGCCCCTGACTCTTTAGCGCCAAGACATCCTCGGGTACTCGCACACACTACAAATTCAAATCACGAAGGTCATACTTATTCCAACACTTTTAAATGCCTCTGTCATCTTTAATAAAAAGACAATTGGACAAAATATGAATGCCTAGAATTAGAGCGTTATTAAATTTATGTTCTTCTACCTCACATAACCAACTTTGTTTTGAGCTTTCACTTCCTTCATTATTAAAACTCCAGGAGAGTGCCCTCTTAAACCTTGTCTGCTGTTCAATATCTAAAGAAAACACAATAAAAAACAAATATTTGTGAAATTGACTCAAGCCAGGGGCCTTCTTAGTGCCCCAAGCCTTGAAGTAGCGGAAGAAGTTATTACTGAGAATATTCTGCCATCATTTAATAACTTGTCAAATTTTCCCTAATTACATAGCAAAGAATAAATAATGGTAGGTATGAGACACAATGGTAGGTTGAACAGACTTCTGCTTCTACAGTCCTCAAAATATGCAGACTACAATGTGGGCTCATTTTGTAGTTCTAAGCAAAACTACCTATCTTCATCTTGGAACCAGCCTAAGAAAAAAGTACTTAAGATTTCTGGGGCTTTACATCCCAATATTCCAGTTTGAAGGTTCTTGGAATGTTCACGTAATATTGTACAACCACTTTAGATTGTGTGGTTAGAAGAATGATATGATTGAGCACCTATTCTTTTTATGTACATCCCTTGTAGATGTATGAAGAGGAAATACTTAAGAGAAGTATTCGTCAAATCCAACATTGGACAGATTAGCAATGATATTAAATTCTCTTTTTTCCAATGATTGTTTCATTGGCAAGTTAATGAAGCTTTTAGATTTAGTTTATCATCATCAATACATTTCAGGCATTAAATGATTTTACTTAATGTATGGCCGGATAGTTATTTTACCATTGATTTCTAAACATTTATTGTGCTTTTGTATTGTTAAGAAATATTTATTTTTTCTTTACTACAAAATTACTACTACTACTGTTTTTAGTACAACCTTCATTCTTGTAGTTTTGCAGATTCATTATAATTTATCACAAATGTAAGACAATAGGCAAAGTGAAGCATTTTTTAGAAATGCTAAATGTGTAATAGCAAGGGAGGATGCACTAAAGAATCACAGGAGTTTACAACAAGAGAAGGAAAGTGGAAATAAACATATATTGAAAAGCTATCTGCTGCTCGCATAAGATGTGTGACTTGTAGTCTCGCATACTCCTTGTTAGATATTGAAAAAAGAGTTGCAATAAATGGCTTCATTTTGGGAAGTCTGGTTTTGATGTTACTTTCCATATAAAATGCTCTAATAACCTATTTGTAATTTTAAATACACCTATTATTACTCTTCCCCATACAGTCCTTAAAAGGTTTATCCCTCCATGGGACAAGAGGCTAGCAAGATCAGGGTTAATGATGATTACCAATAATTAAACCAGGCATTACCACCATGTTCCCTTACCCTGCCACTGTCATAAAAAGGAGGATGATGCACGCAAAAAGCAGCAGCCCTATTGCACCCACCATATACTCACAACACATGTGAATCATTCTGACAGCAAAAAGGAATGTTCACAGCCCTGAAACATTTCCCAATGGAAATGCAATCAGATCGAGGAAATCGAGAAAGATGCTGCCACATTTCAGACAGCATCACCCACGAACGATGCAGACACTTGTAAACAATTATAGGAAATGGATGTATGAGGCTTAGTTCATTTGGCAGCCATACAGATGTCAGTCAAGGAAATTCCTTTACAGTTCCCTAAGGAAGCAGCCATCCTGAACAGAAAAGGGAGGGAAACAGCACCAGCAGAATAAGGTATGGTTATAGCTGAACAAATCCACCTACTAGTGGTCTCCTATAACGGTTTCTCTCCCACTGTATCCCCAACTAAAAGAAACAAAATGGAATCAGAGTGTTCTGTTCCGGTCAAATAAACTCTCACCACCCTTTTAACAAGGGCATGAAACTCCAGTCCAGTCAGATCACAGTTATTAATAAAGGAAGGGGGAAGAATATAATATGGAAAGTGGAACTTTGTCAAAATCTTGGGTTTAAAGGATGGAGAAGGCTTTAAACCCAAACGTTCTAGCATGAACCTTATGTGGGGCTCCCTTCAAAGCAGAGCTCTAAATGGCTCTCCAACCCCAGCGCCAGCGCCAACGCCGTCACGCCCTCACAGGATTTGTGCGAATCCCTCGCCACTTTCTTCCATCGCAAGATCAGCGACCTCCACGACAGCTTCGGACACCAGACCCAACCATACACCACTGAACCCGCTTCCCCGGACATCACCCTCAACAACTGGACCCACATCAACACGGAAGAAACCAAATCCATCATGAACTCTATCCACTCCGGCGCCCCTTCGGACCCCTGCCCGCACTTCATCTTTAACAAAGCCGACGACATCATCGCCCCGCACCTCCAGACCGTCATCAACTCTTCTTTTTCTTCTGCTACCTTCCCCGAATGCTGGAAGCACGCTGAAGTCAACGCCCTACTAAAGAAACCTACGGCTGACCCAAGCGACCTGAAAAACTTCCGCCCCATCTCTCTTCTACCTTTCCCAGCCAAGGTAATAGAAAAGACCGTCAACAAACAGCTGACCACCTTCCTGGAAGACAACAACCTGCTCGACCCTTCACAAACCGGATTCCGAACCAACCACAGCACGGAAACCGCCCTCATCTCAGTCACAGACGACATCAGAACCCTGATGGACAACGGTGAAACAGTCGCCCTCATTCTCCTCGACCTCTCGGCTGCCTTTGACACCGTCTGTCACCGCACCCTAATCACCCGCCTACGCTCCACCGGGATCCAAGGCCAGGCCCTGGACTGGATCGCCTCCTTCCTCGCTAACCGCTCCCAAAGAGTTTACCTCCCTCCGTTTCGCTCAGAACCCACCAAGATCATCTGCGGCGTACCTCAAGGCTCATCGCTCAGCCCGACACTCTTCAATGTCTACATGAGCCCCCTCGCCGACATCGTACGCAAGCACGACATCATCATCACCTCCTACGCCGACGACACCCAACTTGTACTCTCCCTCACCAAGGACCCCGCCAGCGCCAAGACCAACCTACAAGAGGGTATGAAGGACGTCGCAGATTGGATGAGGCTCAGCCGCCTAAAGCTGAACTCTGAAAAAACGGAAGTCCTCATCCTCGGCAACACCCCGTCCGCCTGGGACGACTCCTGGTGGCCCACGGCCCTCGGCACCGCACCAACCCCCGCAGACCACGCCCGCAACCTCGGCTTCATCTTGGACCCTCTTCTCACCATGACCAAGCAAGTCAACGCCGTGTCCTCCGCCTGCTTCCTCACTCTCCGCATGCTCCGTAAGATCTTCCGCTGGATCCCCGCCGACACCAGAAAAACCGTGACCCACGCCCTCGTCACGAGCCGCCTGGACTACGGCAACACCCTCTACGCCGGGACCACAGCCAAACTCCAAAACCGCCTGCAACGCATCCAAAACGCCTCGGCCCGCCTCATCCTCGACGTACCCCGCAACAGCCACATCTCCGCACACCTGAGACACCTGCATTGGCTCCCAGTCAGCAAAAGGATCACCTTCCGTCTTCTCACCCACGCACACAAAGCCCTCCACAACAAGGGACCGGAATACCTCAACAGACGCCTCAGCTTCTACGTCCCCACCCGCCCCCTCCGCTCCGCTGGCCTCGCACTTGCTGCCGTCCCTCGCACCCGCCGCTCCACGGCGGGTGGGAGATCTTTCTCCTTCCTGGCGGCCAAGACCTGGAACTCCCTCCCCACCAGCCTCAGGACCACCCAGGACCACTCCGCTTTCCGGAGACTCCTAAAGACTTGGCTGTTCGAGCAGCGATAACCCCCACTTTCCCCCCTAGCGCCTTGAGACCCGCACGGGTGAGTAGCGCGCTTTATAAATGTTAATGATTTGATTTGATTTGATTTGATTTAAATTAATTGTTATCAGAAAAGCAACTTTAGTAGCCAAAACCTTCAGCTACACCTCCTCTATGGGTCTAGAAGGATCCTTCTTTAATACCTGTAAGACTAAAAGAATATCCCAAAAGGGCACACTGGTCTTACTGGAAAATCTAGAAGGCATTGTATGCTAAAAAAGAATGATGATTGTGACCGGGATGAGGGCATGGGTGGGTCAGTACCCTGACCCTTCCCCTCTACTTACGCATCATGAAATGCGCCCTTGTGCTTTTTTCAGGCTACTTGGGACGCCTGTCCCTGTAAGGCTCCTGCAACTATACAGAAAGAGGCTGGGTGTGACCTCAGCTCTGATGGAACAGAGCCCTTTTCTTCCTGGCTGCCTAAGGATGAAGGAACAGTTAACTCGGAAGAGGAACGCTCTGTAGGGACCGAGAGAGTCGTGCTCCAGGAAAGGTTGGACCCGACGTGGGAACCTAGCACTGAAGGACGCTGAACTCCAGGGACCCCCCAATACCACGAGTCCCTGCTGAAGAGGATTTCTAGCAGCCAGACAGAAATGAAGGGAAGATGCCCAGAGGCTACCATTAACTGGAGCCGCCACGCTCCAGGAGAAGCATGGCTAGCCCAGGTACAGGGCGTTTACTGAGGAAAGCTCGCGTTTGGGAAATGAGTAGTGGTAGGGCTGAGAACGCTTGGTCTACATAGGGGTTGCCAGTTTGAACTTCTAGTCCTTTGAACCTGGGGGTGAGGCACAACAAGATTTGATAAATTACTTTAGAACACAGCATATTGTGGTGGGAGAGGAAGAAGTGGTGATTCCCCTCACACGTCTTCCCTGTTTCAAACCCATATTCAAAAGGATGAAAGCACGTATCTGTGGCTTTTTCGTCTTCCATCTGAGGGACGCTTCGTCCACGGTGGTCCAATACTCCTGATCCTGAGAAGAAGAGAAGAAAAAGCACTACTACCACTCATGTTAGGTGAAATGTGATAAACAAAAATAAAGGAACCCAGAAATAAAGGAAGCACAATTTCCAGCCTGTTACTTTGACTATCATCATAGGTCACCAATCTTGTACATAGTCCTATATGTGACAAAGTGGTCGAGAATGGGGGCAAAGACCGTCTGATAAAAGATGGAACATATTGTGCATCAACTACGAGAGGGCCAGCAGAAGCTGGAATGGGCCCTCAAGAAACATATGAAACATGCTGAAATCAATCGGACTGTGTTTACAAGTGTCATTCGCTCCCAAGGAAAAAACCTGACCAAAATGGCAGAAGGTCAAACCCAGATGGTTGCTGTAATGGGTTAAGGGCAAGAACTTGCTGTACCAGGAGCTATGGTACCCTTACAGATATATGTTCCCAGGAAGGATCCAGTGGCCTTCTTTCTTAACTTCGAGCGAGCTGCTTGAGCCAGTACTTGGCCACCAGAGCAATGGCTTTTCTATTTGGCTTCTTTGTTAACCGGAGAAGCACAAGTTGCAAACCAAATTGCTAGCAAGGATGGAATGTCAGCCTGTGCAGAAGTAAAACAATTCAATATGGACCATCTAGGTGTGGACAATAAAACCCACAGACTCAAATTCGGAAAGGAGAGAATAACACCTGGGGATACACAGAAGACCTTATTCCATAAAATGAAGGATGCGGCAGATCAATGTTTGAAACCCTTGGAGTCTACTAAGGAAGAAATAATGGAAAAAAAATATCTTGAACAGTATTTGGAAACCCTTCCGTTTCAAACCCAGAAGTGGTTACGACAGCATGCAAGGTTAACCATGGAACATGCAGGAGAAATGACTACTGCATTCGCACATGCTCAGTCCCCAGGTTATCCCACGGAACCTGAGAAGACCACTAAATCCTTGCCCCTTAACAACCATAAATTAGAGAAAAAAATGAACAAAGCCATCCGTGAGCCACCCAGGGCTAGATGGGAAAAACCTGAACCTGTGGTGAACCCAGGGCCACAGTGTTACAAATGTGGGGAGTGGTGGCCTATAGCCAGATTCTTCAAAAGCAGAAAAGAGAAGGGGAAAGAGGAACCCATGGACATCAGATATGTACCCAGATCTATCCTTTTTGCCCTAGAAACCAGGCCCATATATTACATGAGTTTACAACTGAATGGCACATCAATAACCACTTTGTTAGACTCGGGGTGTAGACAGTTGGAGGTCAAGAGTGATTTGGTGCATCCCTCCCAATTGATGCTTATTAGACCTGGCATTCTTGGCGTGGTCTTCCTTATCTTTTTTTGCCCCTGCTTCCTATGTTTTGACAGTGTGCTGGACTTTTTTTTAATGATTTTGGTACTCTGGGCACTTTACTACTTGTGATCAGTCCTAAAGTGCAAGTGCTCCCTGTGTAAATTGTATGTGTACTTAGCTTTTCCATGATTGGCATATTTGATTTACTAATAAGTCCCTAGTAAAGTGCACTAGAGGTATCCAGGGCCTATAACTCAAATGCTACTAGTGAGCCTGCAGCACTGATTGTGCCACCCACATGAGTAGCCCTGTAAACATGGCTCAGACCTGCCCCTGCAGTGTCTGTGTGTGCAGTTTTAAACTACCAATTCACCAGGCCCAAACCTTCCCTTTTTATACATGTAAGGCACCCCTAAGGTAGGCCCTAGTTAGCCCAATGGGCAGGGGCATTGTAGGTTAAAGGTAGGACATGTACTGAAGTGTTTTACATGTCCCTGACAGTGAAATACTGCCAAATCTGTTTTTCACTGTTGCAAGGCCTATCTCTCTCATAGGTTAACATGGGGCAGCCTTTAAATATCATTTAAGTTCAGTTTACCTTTGGGAGCAGATAGATATCTGGAGTTTGGGGTCTATGAACTCACAATTTAAAAATACATATTTTGGTAAAGTTGGTTTTTAAATTGTCAGTTTCAAAATGCCACTTTTAGAAAGTGGGCATTTTCTTGCTTAAACCATTCTGTAACCCTGCCTGCTTGTGTATTCCCTGTCTGGGTCAGACTGACAGTTGGGCTGTTTTTGAATCTCTACTAGACAGTGACACAAAGGGAGCTGGGGTGTAGCCTGCCTATCCTGATGGGTCATCTGGGCTAGAGTGGACGGAGGAGCTGACACTAACACCTTAAAGGGCTGTGCCTGCCCTCACATAATGCAGTCTCCAACCCCCTGGTGTGTGTCTGGAGCCAGGCCTGGGCAAGGCAGGATCTTGTGAACAACAGAGACTTTTTTTTAGGTTTTCCAACTTCAAAGGCAGAAAGGGGTACAAGTAGTGGACCCAAAACCCCAGATTTTTAGATTACTTCTGAAACCAAAAGGAACCTCTGCCAAGGAGAAGCTGATGAGCTGGAGGATGGGTACTGTCCCTTTGCCTGTGACTGTACTTTGCTGGGTTGGCCTGCAGTTGCTTTTTCTGCCTGAAAGAGGACAAAGAGTAGACTTTGTGGTACCTTCCTGCTTGGACTAAACTTGCCTCCTGTTTTGACTTCTCATCAAAGACTTTCTCTTCCAGCACCTGGACTCTCTGCTGAGACTCCTACCCTGCCATGCCATACCAAGGTCCCTGGGCCTTTGAAAAGTGAAGCTGGTAAAACCAAGGTGGAAATCCACGCACAGGAGCCATGCAGGGAAAAAATTGACGCACCACCTGCAACGCAGCTGAGAAATCGATGAACCACCTGCATCGCGGCTGGGAAATCGACACATCACCTGCATTGCGGCTGGAGAAATGATGCAGCACCCACTTACGGCTGCTGAAATCGACGCAAGCCCCAGGCAGCGCGGTTTCTCATCACCGTGCAGCCAGATTTCGCACGCATCATCGCTGGGCGTCAAATTCCACATGAACCTGTCCAGACCCAAGGTGCCTGTTTGGAAATCAACGCATCGCTCTCTTGTGGGAGAGAAAAACGGCGCATCGTGTACCTGACCACAGAAAAAATGACACACGGCCTCACTTGCAAATAAGGAATCAACGCGTCAATGACTTTTCCGACGCACACTGCCCGTGCGGCTTTATTTTTGTCGTAAACCAGGTACTTTGTGTAACATCAACGCATCCATTGTTTTCCAAGGAGTAAGACTCTTTTGAATTTAAAAATTCATATCCTTACTTGTGTTTGTTGGATTTTTGTCATTTTGGTCTTGTTTGATTTAGATAAATATTGGCTACTTTTCTAAATTAGTGTGATGTCTATTTTGTAGTATTTTCACTGTATTACTCTGTGTGTTGGTACAAATACTTTACACATTGCCTTTGGGATAAGCCTGACTGTTTGTGCCAAGCTACCAAGGGGGTGAGCAGTGGTTATCTTAAGTGTTTATCTCTATTGCCCTGACTAGAGTGAGGGTCCCTGCTTGGACAGAGTACAGACAGACTGCCAATTAGAGACCCCATTTCCAACAAAACCAAATAAAAGTGTGGTTATTTTCTGTGTACATAGAGATACCAAAACCTATCCGGTAGAACGAATAACCCTTACTAGCACATCAGGGCTAAAGAGCATGGTTGAAGAAGGGGTCCTTCACCGTTTACCTGAGCATATTATTCTTGCTATAGATAACCCCTATTTTCTTGAGTTATTGCTAGGGAATCTTACAAATAAGAACCAATCCCTGACCCTGCAAACCAAGGAAGAGCCCCCTGTCCAAAACTCTCTTCTTACACGCGAACCATGGGTACTTGACAAACAGTTTAAAGTTCCTCATCTTATTGATACCACCCTTCAGAATGCATGGCAAAGCGTTACAGATTAAACCAGGATTCTCCTAATCCTATAAATCCAAGCTTTATCATAAATCTTCTTTATCGCCTTGGTTAAGCTAATGGCAATCAATCAATCAATCATTACATTTATAAAGCGCACTATGTACCCGTCAGGGTTTCGAGGCGCTTGGGGGGGGGGGGGTGAGCTGTTAGCGGTCGAAAAGCCAGGTCTTGAGGAGTCTCCTGAAGGTGAGGAGGTCCTGGGTCTGACGTAGTTCTGGCAGCGGCTTTTGGAGGCGGTCAGTTCGTCTGTGAACCAGGCTGGTTTTTTCTTTCCTTGGTTGGCGGTGGGTTTCTTGAGTGGGGCTAAGGTGTTGGCGCAGTCGAGGATCCATTGATGGAGGTTGATGGCGGCAGTGCTCGGGTCGGTTGAGTCGGGTGGTGGGTTTTTGACGAGGGTGCTGGTTAGTTGGTCTTGGGTGATTTTTCCCCAGCGGCGGTGAGGAGGTAGGGGGATGCGGTGGTGTTCAGTGATTTTCGTATAGGAAAAGTGGACGCAGTGATGGTCGGTCCAGTGGAGTTCGGAGGTGTGGCTGAAAGAGATGTGGTTGCTTGAGGTGAAGAGGGGGTCAAGAGTGTGTCCGGCGATGTGGGTGGGAGTGTTGACCAGTTGACGGAGTCTGAGGTTGAGGAGGTTGGAGGTCAGTGATGCGGTGTTGACGTCGTTGTTATTTTCCAGATGGTAGTTTAGATCTCCCAGGAGGATGTAGTCTGGGGAAGCGAGGGCGTGGGTGCTCGCGAGGTCGGCGATGGTGTCGCTGAAGGGGGCTCTTGGTCCTGGAGGGCGGTATATGAGAGTTCCTCTGAGGGTCGTGTTGGGGTCCGTGTGGATCTGGAAGTGGAGGTGTTCGGCTGTCTTGAGGGTGTCGTCCGTGTGGGTGTGGATTTTGAGGGTAGATTTGTGGGCGATGGCTATTCCGCCGCCGATTCCGTTGGTTCGATCTCTTCTGGTGATTTTGTATCCCTCCGGTATGGCGATTGCGATGTCCGGGGCCGAGGAGTCGTTCCACCAGGTTTCGGTCAGGAAGGCCACGTCAGGGGCGGTGGTGTCGAGTAAGTCCCAGAGTTCGATGGCGTGTTTTCGTGCGGAGCATGTGTTGATGAGGATGCAGTTCAGGTGGTTGGTGTTGGAAGTTCTTGTTGTTGGCTTCGCCGTTCTGTCGCAGGAGAAGTTGCAGGTGCGGCAGGAGAAGGGTCCTTTTGTGTGCTTCGGGGTTGCAAGGAAGCACTCTGCGGAGGGGCCGGGGTTGAGTGCGTGGAGTTTGTTGGTTGAGTAGCGGTTGAGTAGCGGACGCAGGGGCTGCGGGGGGCGCGGGGACCAGAGGGGGTGGCGCTGTGCGCGGTCCAGGCGCGGACGGGTGCAGACTGGCGCAGACAGGCTTGCCTCCGAATGGGGGCGCGAGGGGGGCGGGGCCGCAGGGAGGCAGCGGCAGGGATCGGAGAGCAGGGGGAGCGCACAAGGGGCAAAAGGCACAAAAAACGAGCGAAATTAAAGGCAGTCACAATATGAAAACACACAGTATGAAATACAGTAATGGCACAGTACACGATCGGGGAAACAGCAATCAGAGGGGCACAACGGGGGCAGAAGCGCCGGAGGCGAGGCGCAGAAAAATGAGAAAAACAACTTACGGGACGGCGGAAAGCGGCACACGGGTCAAGTGAAGCTAGTCAGAGCCCACTAGACCCCAGGGATGAGGCGCAGGAGGATGCCTGCGGGTGGAGGAGGGCCTTGAACACGCAAACAGCAGCGTGGTCGGGGGACAGAGGCAGGAGGCAGCAGGTTGGTGCTGCGGTCGTGGGGGGCGAGCTCAGGACCTGAAACAGGTCAGAGGTCGCTCACTCGCGACGCGCAGCGCCAGCCATTAAGAAGGGAGGGGGGGAGGGAGGGAGCGGCGAATGGGGGCGCGAGGAGGGCGGGCCGCAGGGAGGCAGCGGCAGGGATCGGAGAGCAGGGGGAGCGCACAAGGGGCAAAAGGCACAAAAAACGAGCGAAATTAAAGGCAGTCACAATATGAAAACACACAGTATGAAATACAGTAATGGCACAGTGCACGATCGGGGAAACAGCAATCAGAGGGGCACAACGGGGGCAGAAGCGCCGGAGGCGAGGCGCAGAAAAATGAGAAAAACAACTTACGGGACGGTGGAAAGCAGCACACGGGTCAAGTGAAGCTAGTCAGAGCCCACTAGACCCCAGGGATGAGGCGCAGGAGGATGCCTGCGGGTGGAGGAGGGCCTCGAACACGCAAACAGCAGCGTGGTCGGGGGACAGAGGCAGGAGGCAGCAGGTTGGTGCTGCGGTCGTGGGGGGCGAGCTCAGGACCTGAAACAGGTCAGAGGTCGCTCACTCGCGACGCGCAGCGCCAGCCATTAAGAAGGGAGGGGGGAGGGAGGAGCAGCTGGGAGGCGGGAGGGAGCGGCGAATGGGGGCGCGAGGGGGGCGGGCCGCAGGGAGGCAGCGGCAGGGATCGGAGAGCAGGGGGAGCGCACAAGGGGCAAAAGGCACAAAAAACTAGCGAAATTAAAGGCAGTCACAATATGAAAACACACAGTATGAAATACAGTAATGGTACAGTACACGATCGGGGAAACAGCAATCAGAGGGGCACAACGGGGGCAGAAGCGCCGGAGGCGAGGCGCAGAAAAATGAGAAAAACTTACGGGACGGCGGAAAGTGGCACACGGGTCAAGTGAAGCTAGTCAGAGCCCACTAGACCCCAGGGATGAGGCGCAGGAGGATGCCTGCGGGTGGAGGAGGGCCTCGAACACGCAAACAGCAGCGTGGTCGGGGGACAGAGGCAGCAGGTTGGTGCTGCGGTCGTGGGGGGCGAGCTCAGGACCTGAACAGGTCAGAGGTCGCTCACTCGTGACGCGCAGCGCCAGCCATTAAGAAGGGAGGGGGGAGGGAGGAGCAGCTGGGAGGCGGGAGGGAGCGGCGAATGGGGGCACGAGGGGGGGCGGGGCCGCAGGGAGGCAGCGGCAGGGATCGGAGAGCAGGGGGAGCGCACAAGGGGCAAAAGGCACAAAAAACGAGCGAAATTAAAGGCAGTCACAATATGAAAACACACAGTATGAAATACAGTAATGGCACAGTACACGATCGGGGAAACAGCAATCAGAGGGGCACAACGGGGGCAGAAGCGCCGGAGGCGAGGCGCAGAAAATGAGAAAAACAACTTACGGGACGGCGGAAAGCGGCACACGGGTCAAGTGAAGCTAGTCAGAGCCCACTAGACCCCAGGGATGAGGCGCAGGAGGATGCCTGCGGGTGGAGGAGGGCCTCGAACACGCATACAGCAGCGTGGTCGGGGGACAGAGGCAGGAGGCAGCAGGTTGGTGCTGCGGTCGTGGGGGGCGAGCTCAGGACCTGACACTACTCAGTTGTTAGTTCTCCTGGAGTTTTGTGATCAAGTTCTGTTTTTTGCACACTCTCATCTCTTGGCAGGTCATTCGGAAACAGAGAAGACTAGCCAAGTCATTCTACAGAACTTCTTTTAGCCAGGACCATACGCACAAGTCAACAGTGTGCCATATGTCAGAAACAAATCCCTACCAGCTCCCCAAAGTACCCTTACACCCTTTACCTGTGACAGGAAAAACCTCCGATCATATAGGTATGGATATAATAGGACCTTTACCTCACTCTACACAGACTTTCAATTATTGTTAGTAATAGTTGATTACCCCACACAATATCCTGAAGACATTCCCTTAAGGGTTACCTCCTCTAAGGTTATTGGCCAGCACCTGATAGAGATGTTTTCACATATGGGGTTTCCCCCTGAAATCCTTACAGACCAGGGTACTCCTTTTGTGTCCAAAATAACGAAGCAGGTATGTAAGCATTTGGACATTAAACACTTGACCACTTCTATCTACCATCCCCAGAATGACGCTTTTGTTGAGAGATATAACAGGAGTCTCAAGTTAACTCTAAAGAAAATGTATGGGGATGGAAACACCTGGGACCAGTTACTGTCCCTTGCCCTTTTCATACTATGAAGGCAAGTCGAAAGTAGCTTAGGGGTCTCCTCTTTTGAATTGCTCTTTGGACGACGACCGCGTACGCTCCTGGAGATTAAAAAACTACTAATCAACTTAAATCCTGGATAGGGAAACTGAGGTTGTTAGCTCATGAAAACTTAGAAAGAAATCAATAGAAACAGAAGTTTTTCTACGATAAAGGAAAGACTTCCCTGTTTTAAACCCATACTCAAAAGGATAAAAACACCTGTTGCTTTTTCTTCTTCCATCCGCGGGGGGCCTAATCCTCCTGATCCTGAGAAGAAGAGGAGAAGAAAAAGTATTACTACCACTTATGCTATGTGAAATGCGATAAACAAAAATAAAGGAACCCAAAACTAAAGGAAACACAATTTCCAGCCTGTTACTTTGACTACCTTTATAGGTCACCTACTCAGTCCTATATGTGACAATAATCCTCTCCTTAGGACCCATGGAAACCCTAATCATGGACATCTGGGCATGCAGAGAGGTCAGAGCCAAATGTCAGTCATACCTACATTTAAAATCCAAAGCATAGTGGCTCATAATGCAAAGGAGAGAATTCTCTGGATTTGCACCAAGAGCAGATGTTTCCTGTGTTGCCTGTCCGACACAAGGGTAAATGGCCTTCTGAAATGTTGCAAACCATTGCAACATCAGCAGACGTGCCTACATGAATAGAACCTGATTGTCCAGCCTCCAAACTATCAGCTTCAGTCCGTAAACTGAGAAGAGGATACATTTGGCCATCTTAGAGGACACAATGAAAGCATAATCTCCTATCCCAGAGATACAACCTAGAGACATAGAAATGGAAACCAGGACCCCCATGGCCAAAATGGAGTAACTGATGACCGCTCCCTCCTGAGTTTGTACAACACCTTGAGAATGGAGATTGTCCATTTAACATGAAGAGAAAATCTAGATTTAATTAAGGATATGGTGGCTAGCATTATGCAATATACCTTTTGTGTGCTGCTCCAAAGATGCAGTCCTTTAAAGAACAGTTACAAATATATATCATAAACACACTCTTCCAATAAAAAATCCTCGTAGTGAGTATATAAGGCCCAGTCATGCACTTGTATTCCTCTTTAGGCTGTAACAAATTAAGTAATCCCAGAAATGTCAAACTTTTCTGTTTCCAATTTGTTCCTTTAGCCATTGTAACCCTGTGCCATTCC
Organism: Pleurodeles waltl; assembly: GCF_031143425.1. Lineage (NCBI taxonomy): Eukaryota > Metazoa > Chordata > Amphibia > Caudata > Salamandridae > Pleurodeles > Pleurodeles waltl. The sequence goes on along the minus strand of NC_090439.1, from coordinate 1,027,740,047 downwards.
TCCTTTGTATGTTACTGTCTAGAAGTAAAGAGAGAATAATAAAGAAACAAACGGCGAGGTGGGGGGGATAATGCTACCCACCATGTCTTTAATGAAATCTAGATTCTCTCTTCATGTTAATTAGGGAATCAGCATTTCGTTACAAGATCAGAGACTATCATTATGCATGTTTAAAGCCCTGAACAGCAACAATGCTCACATGCTATGCTGGTTTTAAATAAAACTTTGCAAAACTACAAGTATTTTGCAAGTTTGCTTTCTAAAAATGTTATTTCAAATGTCATGCTATTGTTGCTGTTGAAGTTACTTTAAATGGCTTCACATATGAAATCAGTCGATGTTCCTCACCACTCATTCTGAACTCTAGCATTCTTTCTTCATATGCATCCATAGACATTGCCACACTTAACTTCTTGCAGTCTTCAAACATTGGAACAAAATACTCTCCAACACTGTTTTCATTTTTTCCAAATGTCAAAGTGTACCCCATTCAGGGAATAATACTTATCAACAATCTTAAGAGCTTTAATATCAGATACTCTTCTAAAACAAATGAAGCAAAGTAAAGTTACTAATTTTTTAGATTGTTTCATAGTCAATTAAACATTAGCTCGCCTTGAAATAAACAATTAAAAAACTAAATTTACATCTCATGAGGTATCATTGCTAGATTGTAGTGCTCTTTTAAGTCTAATCAGTTTCATCATTCTTAATTACACATCCCTTCATATTGCACTATTGGTGACACTCCTGAACTGTTACAATTGATAGCCTGACTAAAAGCGTTCTGCTAAAAAATTGCCAACTTTGCGATAGGAGCCTCCAAACGATACAAATCCCTTTCCAACCACCCACTACTCAATTTTGTCTAAACTTCTGTGTATCTCTTTCTTGTTCCTGGTGCCATTGATTCATCCACTAAATCATTAGCGTCTCCTGAAAGACCCAGGTATCTATTAGATCTCCTGATATTCTCGAAAGAAGTAGGTTCAATTTCACTTCTAATACCAACGGATGTTCTTCTCTTTCAGTCCCTATCAACAGCGCTTGAGAAACTGGTATCAAAATAGGGTTTCTCTATTGCTAATTCCATTACCCCAGGAAACCATGCCTGTGATGTCCAGAAATGAGTCACTAGATACATCGTGCATATTTTCCTTCACACCTTCAGCAGCACTCTTTTAAATAATTTAACAGAATACAGGCTGGTTCTCTAAAAGACTTTATTCCAAGGAAACAATTCCATGAAAACGGTACGTCTGGCCAGCTCTGAGGATCCAGCAACTGCCAAGCTGGAACCAAAACTCTCAGAGAGGAGTTACCCTGCACTCCAGAACATGGGTAAGAATTACATAACAAAATAACCTAAATGCAATTTGAAACTTTTGAAGAAGGAAAGTGACAAAACTAAATATGCGCAAAACGTAAACATACATATGTAACATTTTTTTTTTTTTTTTATAGATTAACTTAGGCTATCAAATATAAAGAACTCACAGTTGCAACCAAAGGTCCATGTATTACCAAAGGAAAGCAAAAATAAAACCATTGAGAAAGAAGTCACTATCTAAAGAGTCACATGCGTACAATACAATACATGCCAATACATGTGACAGTCACTAAATTTCTTCAGAATCACATACACATGATCACCTGTTCTCCTCAGTGTTTTTTGAGGAAGAAAGCGATCCCACTCAGTGATGTCTGAGTCTCTGGTACATGAACATTGTGTGTGACATTAAATGTTGATGAGCAATCAAACTCTGATTTGAGGGACTGTCTGTGAGACAAGCAAGGTTTTTTCTGTTCCACCATCCTTTACCTTCAAGTAGAATAGCCCCTTTCAAGACTTTAACAAGTTTAACAAACCATGAAAATTCAAATTTTCTTTAGTAACCTGTTAGAAATGGGGTCTCTAGTTGGCCGTGGTTTGCACCATGTCCAAGTAGGGACCCTCACAATAGTCGCCCAGCTACGATAACACCTGCTCACCCTTGTGGTAGCTTGGCACGAGCAGTTAGGCATATTTCAGAGGCAATGTGTATAAACACACATTGTAACACAGTGAAAACACCACAAAAGTATTCCACACCAGTTTAGAAAAATAGCCAATATTTCTCTGAGTTAAACAAGACCAAAATGACATAAATCCAACTCACATAAGTAAAGATGCAAATTTTCATGTATTCCACAGATAGGCAGGTGGTACTGAACGGTTAAGCAAGAAAATGCCCACTATCTAAAAGTGGCATTCTCAAACTTACAATTTAAAAATCTAATTCACCCAAAAGATATATTTTTAAATTGTGAATCCAGAGATCCCAAACTCCACATTTCTATCTGCACCCAATGGGAAATTACACTTCAAAGATATTTCAAGTCACTCCCCATGTTACCCTATTGGAGAGATAGTCCTTGCAATAGTGAAAAACTAATTTAGCAGCATTTCACTATCAGGACATGTAAAACGTAAAACATACCAGTACATGTCCTACCTTTCAAATACATTGCACCTTGCCCATGGGACACAATTGGGCCTACCGTAGGGGTGACTTACATTTAATAAAAGAGAACGTTTGGGCCTGGCAAGCGGGTGCCCTTTGCCAGGTCCAAATGGCAATTTAGAACTGCCCCCACAGACACTGTGGTGGCAGGCCTGAGACATGTTTACAGGGTTACTCATGGGTGGCACAATCAGTGGTACAAGCCCACTAGTAGCATTTGATTTACAGGCCCTAAGCACACATGGTGCACTATTCGAAGGACTTATTGGTAAATCAAATATGTTAATTATGGATAAACCAATCACCAATACCATTTAAACAGAGAGCACTTGCACTTTAGCACTGGTCAGCAGTGGTAAAGTGCACAGAGTCCTAAAGCCAGAAAAAACTAAATTCAACACAGGATCAAAAACAGGAGGTCAGAAGCCAAATGATAAGGAAAACCACGCCAAGAGCTGACAGGTCTAACAGTTACCCCAAATGGTTTCTTTATCACAACCCAACCACCTGCTGCCAGATAAATATTTTTGACATCATATTTACTATGAAGTATTCTTTTGTTTAACTTTGTTTCTTTGAAACATTCTCAAGCAACTTTCTCTTACCATCTACTTCAAAAGAAGATTGGGCAATGTATTAGACTTTAACCAGTCTGGACAAAGTTTACTTTTGGGTTCTCATCTTTCTCTTTAGATGGAGTAACTTCTTTGAAAGCCATGATCAAATGGAACATCGTTTTTATGCCTTCTGGAATGTGATTGGGTGGCCCAAATATTCAACATGTGTGAAAAACATGCATTTATTGCATCTCTCCAGCATGTCTCTCTCCAAAATTGTTGAAGGGACTTGCTCAAGAATAATGTTATGGTCTGTGAGATTTTTTGCAAGAATTAGAATATCATCTTGATACACCTGTACTCCTCTAACTCTCCCAAAAAGGTTGTCCTTTAACTTCTAAAAAACAGTTGCCTCTGTGGCTAAACAGAATACCAAGCATAGATATTTGAATTACCCAAATGGTGTGATGAAAGTGGTGAATTCTTGTTACACAGCTGTGTGTGACATTTGGTGATACCCTGAACGCAAATCAGTAATAGATACATTGAACTTAAATCAATTATAGAAGTGTGTTTTGCACCTCTCAGATTTGTTAATAAATGTGGCAGTGTGTTACCATTCATAAGGATGATACGATTTAAAGTGCATAGGTCAGCAAATAGTCTAATTTCCCCTGATATTTTCTATGCTATGACCACTTGAGAAACCCATTGAGACAAATCACAAGCTTCAATGATGCCTTCAGAATACATATTCTCCAACAGATTATTCTGTATAGTTCTAATGCTAAGTGGTGCAGAAGCAAATTTATTTCACCAACAAAAATATTTAAAAAATGTTAAAATTGTGCAAAGCCTACATTCAATTAAATTTGTAGTAGGTAATCATACTTAAATATTATAGGCCTAAACTGGAATTAAATGTTCTGATTTATGTTGGCCTAACTGCTGCTGCCATGGTAATTTCAAGATAATGCATTAACACTGAGAAACCTGTTTTTCTATGTTGAATAGTTGTTTGTGAACAATGTTTTTTCTGTTGTTTCCTTTTAGATCTTGACATTTTCCAGACGCCTTCTGTTAGTGAATGGGCACTTGTTTTGTATTAGACAACTGATAGTGAGGTTCACACCAGGAGGAGCGAAGGCAGCAGGAAAAGTGAGTCATGAGAAGAACAATCTGGAACACTGAATACCAATGACTTTTCGAGGTCTGTTGTCTGAAGATTATTTTACCAGCCTGGGAAAATGGGGAGTGTGCCTTTTACCAGCAGCTTAGTGAAATTCTATTGGACGACTCAGGAGACAAAAGAAAATAATATTGTACTAGTGCGTGTTCCCAGACTCGTGGCCGGGACTGACTGGATACTCATCTTTGAGTTTATGAGACCTATCTTCATGAAAGGCTGCCTTATTTAGTTTTTTGATTGCTGATTTTTGAGCTGGGAATACTTCCCAGCTCAATATGCAAAGGCTTTATGCTTATGCATTGACACTCATCACAACTATTAATTGTATATCTGAACTGACACCTTTTCTCTTGGTACAATTTAATTTAGAATAGGGAATTTTCCTTTATGGAACACGCTTGTAGTATTATTACAATATTAACTGTTATTTTAACAAATATTTTATTTTGTTTTAGAATCAAATAGAGATTGGTGGACTATGTTAATGTTTAATACTGAAACTTAAACATTAATGCTAAATAAATAAACAATGAAAAACTAAAATAATTGAAAATAAAACCATTTGACTTACAATAAGGGCCTGATTTAGATCTTGGTGGATGGGGTTACTCTGTCACAAACGTGACGGATATCCCGTCCACTGTATTACAATTCCATTATATCCTATGGAAATTTTAATACAGCGGATGGAATAACCATCACATTTGTGGCAGAGTAACTCATCAGCCAAGATCTAAATCAGGCCCTAATTCCTTTTATTGACTGTACTAAAGGTCTAACTATTGCTATGTATCTATGTTGATGATCGCTCCTTCTATTTGTCTACAATCAAAGTTCCATACTACTAGTAACAGGGTAATTCAATAATCATACCGGAAAATTAAGGAATAGAAAACCCCACTCCCTCCAGTGGTAGCAGAGGATGGTTTATATCACAACAGAAAGAAACTGTAATAATTTGCCCTAATTTAGAACTGCCCATGTTCCTTAAGTCCATAGTTCAAACTTGAAAACTGAAGAAATTTGCAGTCGCAGTGGTGGAGGTGTTTGTATCAATAGGGGTATGTTTTGCAATTGTCTGATTGAGTGTTAAAGTTGTGAAACTTGTGTTATGGTGATAGCAATAGAATAGCAGTGTTTTATGCTTCAATGTTAAGAAGTTGCAGTTGTGATTGGACTCGAAGTAGTCCAAGATCCTGGGATGAGTTGAGAAATATTCTTAGGAGACAAATTTAAGTTGTAGTGTTATTTGTCTGTTATGATTCTGTGGTGTAAATTGGTGAGGTACCATTGACTGCACAATTGAGATAAAGACTGTACCAATTTGTTGTGAGTGTATTAATATTGATTGGCGTTGGTGGAACCTGTTACACAAAGGGGAAGCCATATCAGTCTGGGTAATTTCCCCCTAATCAAGATGTCATTTGTGGGTATATGTATGTGTAACGAAAGGTTGGAGGGTGTTAAAAATGTATTTCTGAATGATTTATGCATGAATGAACTACTTTGAGTTTTTTAGTCAGGCAGACAAAAGTTATTTGTTTGTTGTGCTTGCTTAGAGTTATAGAATTGTGTGAATGAGAAAAATTGTTTAAGGATGGTGAACCGCGCAAGGAGTGAAGAATTACGTCAGAGTGTGCCTCGCTGGGGTAGGTCAGTTGATGATAAGTGCCTCGCTGAGATTGTTTGGTGAGGCATTAAGTAATAAGCTACGATAGGCTTTTGAAGAGAGAATTGTGACAGGATTGAGGAAAAGATTGATGCATACAGAATTGTAAACTGAACCAAAACATTGACATTTTCAGACTGTCATCACTGTTCATTTATTGTTGAACTTTTGCGAACATGAAATGTTTTAAGGCTGATGATGTACAGGTCCCAGTTCGGGAGGGTAAAGAGGCTCCACCGAAAGGTGCACCCGCTCATTATATGGTGACAAATGTAGGGATTCATACATGTTTGTGGCTTTGTCAATGGTGTAACATCACTGGAAACGAAGGACCATTCAGATTTCCACAAATATGGTACTTTTGACTTAAAGACTATTGAAAATGTAAGAGAAACAAAATTTATGAAGTGAAGCCACCTTTTTGACCTACACGAAATGAAGCATTAAATGCATGGGAGCGAGCAGATCATGCCAAAGGGAAAGGAAAGTATCTGAACAGGGCAAATAGAGCAGTATAAAATTATGCAGATGCATAATGCGATGAAGGACAGCAGAGGTGGAGGAAATGTGTAGGTGAGGGAGCTAGAATGTACCCAGCAATAGCAGCAGATAGGGCCAAAAAAATTGAAAGCAGGGAAATGATGATGAGGAAGCCACAATAAAAACAGACACTGTTAGCGATTCAGGGTATGTAATATTAGATACTTTGTTATCCTCATATCCTCCACCATATGTGGCCCACAACAAATACTGACAGAGTTACAACTGCTAGTACTACAGTGGCTATAACCCCTGTCGACCTGAATACAGCTCAGATTTCCACCTCCGATTACAACTGTACCTCTTGAAATAGCCCCTACAGTAATAGCTCCAGAGTTACTTCTTATATTGTGACTGTTTCTGCCCCACTGTCACAAGTTGTATCAGCATAGACATTGCCAGTGCCTGTTGCAAGTGCACCAATAGATATTGTTCCAAGTGCTTTTCATTCAGGGTTGTATAGGAGAAGTAGCAGTGATAGGGCTCATCCTAACATTGCAAAACTCACAAATTGTTGCCTAGACCCCACCACAAAATATTCACTCATTAATAGAAAGCAGAATTGTTTTTATTATTACGTCTATTGCACAGCAAGGGACATGGCCATTTGACAATGTGATTTTTCCCCCCATGGTTTCAAGAAACGTCAGCAAATTAAAGGGTGGGAGAAACGGAGAGGTGATTTAGTATCCAGGAAAGAGTAAGACCCTTAGCTGTACAAAAACAGAAGGTGGAATTAGAAGAAATTATTTGAGGTTGTCTAAACATTTCACATTTGAATCAATACCATGAAAATGAACTGACATATTTGAGTAAAGAAATCACAAATCATGCAGCTTCCATGCAGCACAGATTAACTGAATTGGCAGTGTTCCTTTACAGAAATGCTTCAGGGCACAGGTAGATGATGAAGCTACTGTGACATACGGTCTTCAGGAAAGAGATTCCACATTGCCGAATTAGTGAAGTGCATCTGCAAATTTAGTGATTTTGACAGTTTAGAGAGGAAGTAGGCTAGGAAACGGACAGAAAAAGAAACAATCAGATGCTACAGAAGCGAATGGTAATCCACCACCAGTACCCCCAGATCAAGATGAGGCTTTAACTTTCTCTGTGAGGGATATACCTTGTGAAGGGTATGTTCATGTACCATGGAGAAGAGGTGATCTCGCAACATTTATGAACAACTTTCCAAAGCTAAGAGTTAATTCTACTCAGTGGTATTCACAAGTTGACAAATTTGTAAAGATAGCAAAGGTTTTGTGGACAGACTTTATTTGATGTTTGATACTGACTGATCTATGGACTGAATGTAGGATTGATGTGCAATGGCCATATACTGAGTGTTAGAAATGGGGTCCTTGGTTGGCAGTCAGGTTACCCCCTGTCCAAGCAAGGACCCTCACTCTAGTCAGGGTAAAAGAGAATCACCCTCAGCTAACCCCCGTTCACCCCCTTGGTAGCTCGGCACGAGCAGTAGGCTTAACTTCAGAGTGCTAGGTCTAAAGTATTTGTACCAACACACACAGTAACTTAATGAAAACACTACAAAATGACACAACACAGGTTTAGAATAATAGAAAATATTTATCTAAATAGAACAAGACCACAACAACAAAAATCCACAATATACAAGTCAAGTTATCACTAAGAATGCAAAAGGAGTCTTCATGTAATTTTAAACACAACGCTAACGCCTTTGGTGTGTCAAAAATAAACCCACACATGCGAGTGTGCAACGAAAAGGGCTGGCGATACGTCGATTTAACTCACGAGCAAGACCTTGCGTTGTTTCTCCTTTAGTCGGGTCGGCGTGCGTCGTTTCTTCTCTCCGTAGGAGAGCGATGCATCGATCCAGTCAGCACTTTTGGGTCCAGACAGGCCTTGTGTCGTTTTTGCATGCCCAGCGGTGGTTGCGTCCGAAATTCGGTTGCACGATGATTCGAAAATCACACAGCGCAGGTTGCGATCTCACCAGCCTCCGTAGCGATGCTGCGTGTCGTTTCTCCAGCCATGGGTGTCGATCTTCTTGTCCCGTTGCCCGCAGCCAGACGTTGATTTTCAGCCACGAAGCCGGTGGCACGTCAGTTTTTCAGCCACAGATCGGAGTTGCGTCGATCTTTCCCCCGCACTGCAGTCTGCGCGTGGATTTCTAACTCTTGGGCTGCCAGCTTCTCTTTTCAGGGTCCCAGGAACTGGATGGGCACCACTTGGCAGAGTAGGAGTCTCTCCAGAGGCTCCAGGTGCTGGCAGAGAGAAGTCTTTGCTGTCCCCGAGACTTCAAACAACAGGAGGCAAGCTCTAAATCAAGCCCTTGGAGATCTTCACAAGTAGGAAGGCAAAGTCCAGTCTTTGTCCTCTTGGCACAGGCAGAAGCAGCAACTGCAGGATAGCTCCACAAAGCACAGTCACAGGAAGGGCAGCTCTTCTTCCTCAGCTCTTCTGCTCTTCTCCAGGCAGAGGTTCCTCTTGGTTTTCAGAAGTATTCTAAAGTCTGTGGTTTTTGGGGCCCTTCTTATACCCATTTTGCCCTTTGAAGTAGGCCTACTTCAAAGGAAAGTCTCTCTTGTTTGTGAAATCCTTCCTTGCCCAGTCCAGGCCCCAGATACACACCAGGAGGTTGGAGACTGCATCGTGTGAGGGCAGGCACAGCTCTTTCAGGTGTGAGTGACCACTCCTCTCCTACCTCCTAGCACAGATGGCTCATCAGGAAATGCAGACTACACCCCAGCTCCCTTTGTGTCACTGTCTATTGTGAGGTGCAACCAGCCCAACTGTCAAACTTACCTAGACAGAGAATCCAGAAACAGGCAGAGTCACAAAAATGGTTTAAGCAAGAAAATGCCCACTTTCTAAAAGTGGCATTTTTAAACACACAATCTTCAAATCAACTTTACTAAAAGATGTATTTTTAAATTGTGAGCTCAGAGACCCCAAACTCCACATGTCTATCCGCTCCAAAAGGGAATCTACACTTCAATCATATTTAAAGGTAGCCCCAATGTTAACCTATGAGAGGGACAGGCCTTGCAACAGTGAAAAACAAATTTAGCAAAATATCACTGTTAGGACATATAAAACACATTACTATATGTCCTACCTTAATCATACACTGCACCCTGCCCTTGGGGCTACCTAGGGCCTACCTGAGGGGTGCCTTACATGTAAGAAAAGGGAAGGTTTAGGCCTGGCAGGTGGGTACACTTGCCAAGTAGAATTTGCAGTTAAAAAACTGCACACACAGACACTGCAGTGGCAGGTCTGAGACATGATTACAGAGCTACTTAGGTGGGTGGCACAACCAGTGCTGCAGGCCCACTAGTAGCATTCGGTTTACAGGCCTCTAGTGCACTTTACTAGGGACTTACTAGTAAATCAAATATGCCAATCATCGATAAACCAATTACATACTCATTTTGTATAGGTGCACTTGCACTTTAGCACTGGTTAGCAGTAGTAACATGCCCAGAGTAACAAAAACAGCAAAAACAGAGTCCAGCACACATCAACAACACGGGAAACAGAGGCAAAAAGTTAAGGGAGACCACACCAAGGATGAAAAGTCTTAACACATGTCCCCCCAGGTGAAAGTGGAGAGCAACTACCCAACCTCATGGGAGTTCTCATCACTAATGCAGAAGAACCTGGACAGACCATCAGCATTGGTGTGTTCTGTACTAGGGCGGTGACTAGGACGGTGACCACCTCAACAGTTTTGGATTCTCACCCCTCATATGCATTAACCATCTGAGGGCCTGTGGTCGGTCTGAACCCAGAAGGGAGTCCCAAACAAGTAGTGTCTTAGCTTCTTCAGCATCCAGACCACAGCAAGTGCTTCACGTTCTATAGCACTCCACCTACGTTCCCTGGGAAGTAACCTCCTGCTAATGAAGACTACTGGTTGATCTAGGCCCTCTTCATTTAGCTGTGAGAGTACTGCTCCAATACCATGCTCTGATTGTCTGTTTGCATAACAAACTCCCTGGAGTAGTCAGGTGCCTTCAGCACAGGTACTGTGCACATGGTAGCCTTCAAGGCATCAAAAGCGGTCTGGCAAGCCTCTGTCCAGATCACCTTCCTGGGATGCTTCTTAGAAGTCAACTCAGTCAAGGGGATATCAATGGTAACATATCCCTTGACAAACCTGTAGTATCCTGTGAGACCTAACTCTCACTTCAGTCTGGGTCTTGGGAGGCTCCCAAGCTAGAATGGTATCAATCTTTGGCTGTAGGGGTGCCACCTGGCCACTCCCCACCTGATGTCCCACGTACACCACAGATCCCTGCCCTATTTGGCACTTGCTTGCCTTAATAGTGAGGCCTCCCTTTTTCAGGGCCTCTAACACTCTCCAGAGGTGTTGCAGGTGTTCCTCCCATGTGGAACTAAACACAGCAGAGTCATCCAGGTAGGCGGCACTGAACTCATCCAGCCCAGCCAACACCTGGTTGACCAACCTCTGAAAGTTGGCATGGGCATTCTTCATCTCAAATGGCATCACTTTAAATTGAAAGTGTCCATCTGGGGTAGAAAATGCTGACCTCTCCTTGGCCCCCTCAGTTAAGGCTATCTGCCAGTACCCAGATGTTAAGCAAAACGTACTGGGGTACTTGGCAGCTCCCAAACGGTCAATGAGCTCATGAGCTTGGGGGATGGGGTGTGCGTCAGTCTTGCTGACCGCATTGAGTCCCCGGTAATCCACACAGAACCTGAGTTCTGGATTGGCACCAGATGCAGCAGCCTTTGGGACCAATACCACTGGGCTGGCCCAAGGACTGCTGAAATGCTCAAAAACCCCTAGGGTTAACAGTTTGGATACTTCATCCTTAATGCAAGCCCTGACCCTGTCAGTCACCCTGTAAACCTTTTGTTTAATGGGTGTACTGTCCACAGTGTCCAAATCATGTGTGCACAAGTGTGTGACCCCTGGGATTAGGGAAAACAGTGAGGCGAACTGTTCCAACACGTGGCGACAGTCACCCTGCGACTCTTCAGTTAGGGAGGGGGAGAGGATCACTCCCTCCACAGACCCATCTTTCTCTCCTGCAATCAGGAGATCAGGAAGAGGCTCACTGTCCTCCTCCACCCCATCATCTGTCGCGAGGAGCATGGACAGTTCAGTCCGCTCAAAGTGCAGCTTGAGGCAGTTGACATGCAGGACCCTTAAAGGGTTCCTTGGAGACTGCAAGTCCACCAGGTAGGTGACTTCACTCTTGTGCTCCACCACCTCAAATGGCCCAGTCCACATATCCTGGAGCGCCCTAGGCTCCACTGGCACCATCTAAAACACTTTTTGTCCAGGTTGAAACTGGACCAGAGTGGCTTTCTGGTCATACCAGCGTTTCATGTCCTCCTTGCTTGCTTCCAGGTTCTCCTGTGCGAGATTCCTGAAGCGGGCAGTCTGGTTTCTCAGAACCAGCATGTAACTGAATACATCCTGGGGGGATTACTAGGAGCTTTTTCCAAATCCTCCTTGACCAGACTTAAAGGTCCCCTCACACGTTCAGGAGGAGAAGCCGGGGTAGGTGCCGACAATCGGACTGCCACTGCTATAATAGTGACAATCCTAGGCTTATAACTCCCAAGGAGCCCTTCCTACTGCTGGGGATGGGCGACCTGATTGTTAAGCGACCTTTTGGACAGTATGCTTCAATGTAAGTGACTGCTTGGTATTAGTCTGACGATTTGTTTGACTTATTGTATTAAAATAGATTTCGATAGGGATATTACCCCCTTGATTTTTGATACAGGAGAAGTTTGTGGTCATTAATGGTCCTGAAGAAGCGTCGCCGGATCAGTCATGACCGCCAGACGCGAAACATGTTGACCAGTCTTTAGAGGTCCAGTGATAGTGTCCGCTCCTCTCCCTTTGAAAGTGTTTGAGCATTATCTCTCAATTTATCACTTTCTTGTTATTGCTTTTAATCTTGGTCCGTACCCTTTGTTGATTATTAAACAGTAATTCCTGACGAGGTACTGAACCAATTTTAATTCTTCTCTCCTGCCATTAGTCTGCCAGTAGGTACCAATTTTCTATTTTTTACCACAGCAGTTACTTCAAAAGATCTCTGGCAAAGAGCCCCCTTACGGGGAGCCCGTCAGACATTGCAGCGCCGATGATGAAGCATGACATCCCAACGGATGTGTGAGGGCTCTTGCTCCTAACCAATAGGTTTCCCTTCCTACATGTTCCAGGAACAGTGCACCCTGCTTTCTGTTTAGTTCACCCCTCAATTGGTGGCCATAAATCAGCTCAAAGGGACTAAACCCAAGTCACTTTTAAAGCACCTCCCTGTAAGCGAACAGAAGGCTTGGCAAGAGGATGTCCCACTTCCACCTCAAGGGCTCTGACAGGCCCATGATTATGCCTTTCAAGGTGCGGTTGAATCTCTCAACCAGACCATTAGTTTGGGGGTGGTAGGTTACCCCACACTCCTTCCACAGAGACTTCATATACGTGGATATGAAGTCAGTACCCCTATCAGATACCACTTCCTTAGGGAACTCCATGCCAATAAAAACCCTCTTCCAGGCAAGACCAACCACAGGGAAAGTGATTGGCCTCAGAGGAATGGCTTCTGGGTACCAGGTGGCATGGTCCAGCAAGACGAAGATGAATCTGTTGCCCATGGCTGTCTTGAGATCCAGAGGCCCCACAATGTCAATACGTAGCCTCTCAAAGGGAGTACTAACAACAGGTAAAGGTTGGAGTGGAGCCTTACATTTCCCCCCAATCTTGCCACTTTCCTGACAATTTACATGTTGATTTGAGAGATCCTGTAAAACCAGAAGTATGAAACTTTTAAGGGAAAGACATTGGACTAATCAAAGGTATAAAATTCTAAATTAGAATAAAACCGAATGCAGTTTTTCAGAGAACACCACCTTTTAATCTAACACAGTACGGCAGCAGACTAACTCCAGAGATTGGAAACATGTAAAACAATGGATTTTGAAGGAAATTAGCAGAAGTCCTTGCAATTATCCGATTATGGGTTTACAGAAGCCCAAGTATTGAGGGAAGTATCTAATTGTGCAGGATCTTTAAAAATGTAACAACTTAGCTGTCCCCTGTTGTCCTGTGGTACCAAATCCAGCAACAATACAGTTTCAAATTTCCTACACTGCAGAATGGTTTACCTTTGAGTTTAGCATGGGTATGAGTTCCACAATGGTATACATAGAGTCCTTCCATCTTTATTTTGAGACTCTACAGATGCCTCGCAATTCAATTCTTGTACATTGTAGTGATGACCTGCTTGTGAGATCAAGTACACAGGTAGCTTGTAAATAGGAACCAATTGCTCTTTTAAGCCATCTGTCTGAAAACGGGCAAAAGGTGTCCTCGTGTAAAGTACAATACTGTTAGAAAGAAATCCTATATGTGGGACAACTCTTTGTGAAAAGGATGAGAAAGGTGTCACAAGAGAGAATAGAGACAGTTTCACCTGGAACTTAGAGAGAAGTCAGAATGTTCCTGGGAAAGGTTGGCTACTGTAGACAGTGGATACCAAACTTTCCCCTAGTGGCCAAGCTTTTACTGAAGCTGATGCACAAAGATGTGCCTAATTTGCTTCCATGGGACAATGATTGCTTGAAAGCATTCCTGGAACTGAGAGAAAGTCTCTGTCATGCCCCGGCACTAGGAATGCCTGATTACAGTAAAATGTTCGCATTGTTTTGCAGTGAGAGGGAGTGCTGTGCCCTCTCAGTACTCACTCTGTTGATTGAGACTCACAATAACCTGTGGCATATTTTTCAACTACACTTGACCCTGTTGCAGTGGGACTGCCCGGTTCCCTTGAGCATTTGCAGCAGGTGGTGTCAGTATTGGAAAATGTGAGAGCATAGTGATGGGACATCCTCTTACAGTGATAGTCCGTTACTCTGTTGAAATTTTGCTAATCCGTATCAAAACACAGTATTTGACAAGCAGCAGACTTACAAAATATGAATGACAAATACTTGCTGCCGATAGTGTTGTGCTTAAGATATACAAAACACTTAATCCAGCTACATTGTTACCATTGCCTAAAAGTCAAATTGATGAAAATGAAATTGAACATGACTGTCTAGATGTTATGGATATATGCACCACGCCAAGACCAGACATTAAGAATGAACCTCTTATGAGCCCGACTATGTATTTATCGTGGATGGCTAGGGTTTACCAGACAAAGAGGGAACTTTGAGAGCTGCTGTCTGCACAATTCCGAGAGTGATAGAATCCTCCTGGCTTCAAGGTGTTACCTGTGCCCAAGTGGCAGAATTAAGGGCCAGATGTAGGAAACTTTTGTGAGTCGCAAATGGCCCGAATCGCAATTTGCGACCCAGCAAAATCGGAAATGGGATGCAAAAATCCCATTTCCGACTTCCAAAATGCGACGCGAGCCATTACCGACTCGCAAAATTTGCGACCCCATTTTGCGACCCGCAAATAAGAAGTCGCAATTTGCGAGTCGCAAACCATATGCAATAGCAACTCGCAAATTGCGACTAGTCGCAAAAAGCCAATTTTGCACTTCCAATTTACCACTAACTCAGAGCAGGTGGTAACCATTACCAAAGTATAAAAGGAGACCCAGAAGGCATCTGGGTTACCCAAGATGGCGGAGATATATGTGATAGGAATGAGGAGGAGAGCCCACGCCGCACAGCAGAGGAGGAGGAGGAGCCAGAGACAGGAGAAGATATACAGAACCAGGCAGACACTTTTCCAACAAACTGAGGAGGAGATTTATGACAAATATAGACTCAGCAGTGCAGCTATACTAGATTTAATAGAATTACTCAAACCACAGCTACAACGCCAGACTGTGCGCGGCTGCGCCATCCCTACGCATGTGCAAGTGCTATGCTCACTGCACCTCTTGGCCTCGGGTAGCTATCAGGGGGTCATTGCTGTGGCAGGTGGGGTATCCCAAAGTTCACTCTCACGGTTCTTTAGGGCATTCCTAGACACCTTACTCACACACATGTCCAGATAAATATACCTACCCAGGAATGAGGCAGAAATCAACAGCACCAAGTTGGAATTCAACAGGATTGCCAACTTCCCCCATGTCATAGGGTGTGTAGACGGGACACATATACAAATATGCCCTCCTGCAAACCTGGAATATCTGTTTCGCAATCGGAAGTGTACCCACTCACTCAACATCCAGGTGGTATGTGACGCCCATTATGTCATCACTGACATGGTTGCCAAATTTCCAGGGAGTACTCATGACTCCTACATTTTTAGGCACAGTGGGATACGCCAACGCCTAGAACGTGGGGAATTTGGAGACGGATACCTCCTAGGAATAGCTGAAAACACCTTGCAGACATACACACAGGTCAATGTGGAACCCATCAATGCCCAGCTAACATTGTACCCCGTACTTAACACCCAGCAATGAGACAGAGAGGCGATATAACACTGCACATAAGAGGACCAGGAATATAATTGAACGGACCTTGGGACTGCTGAAAGCAAGATTCAGATGCCTCCACAGAAGTGGAGGTGCCCTCCAGTATACCCCAATAACAGCTTTCAAGATTGTTGGCGCATGCGCTATACTGAACAACATTGCCACCAGACGTGGGCTACCTCTCACCCCTGAAGACCCTGATTCTGAGGATGAAGAGCAAGAGCTACCACATCGCCATCATGGGGATAGAAGCATAGCAAATCAAGGCAGACTGAGACGGGAACACATTGCAAACCAATACTTTGGAAGGTACGTGTTAACTGTTAAATGTCACACACAAAGAGTCCATGTGTTAAGTGGAAAGAACAAGTGATTTAATTAGTGCAAACAAAAAAACTATATACATTTTGAACAGGTCAGGGGCTGTAAAAGTCCACCTGGCATGGGACACATTGACTTCATGTGCCCCAACCCCAGGACTGTGTGGAGCTCAAACCCTACGCCGGCCTTGGCCAGCATGGCTGGTACTTGGGGGGGTCAGCAGTGCCCTGCCTATCGCTTCCACTGCGCAGCACCCTGGTGTCACCGGCAGAGACACTGCTGCTGGTGGAGCCCTCCTCGCTATCTTGCGGTGTGTCGCCTGCGCCCCTGGCCACCTGCTGTGCCTCCATTAAGTCAACAGCGTGGCTGAGACGGCCCAGTCCACGTGCCACGTCACTGGCAAAGTGGCCCATGTCCACTTGGAGGCTGACCATGCGCCTAGATAGACCAGTAGTATTCACGGCCAGCCTTACAATGGATGCTGACATTCTGTCCAGGCGGTTCAGTAGCTGCCTGTCCCGACGCCGTGCACTCTCTGTCTGCGTTAGCAGTCCAGCCACAAGTTGACGCATGGAGAGTGCAAGGTCGCCCATGTGTGTATTTATTTGTTTCAACTCTGTATGTACAAGCTGCATGCTGTTTCCTTGATTGCGCTCCATGTGCCGCAATGCCCCTGTAATCCTCCTGATCTCTTGTGTCTGCAGGCGCTGACCCCGTAGGAGTGCGGCCTCAGTACGTGACATGGAGGCATCCCCTGACTCTGCCTGCCGCTGCGATGATGAATTTCCACATTGCCTGTGACGCGGTGGAGGCTCTGTGACGTCTACCGTGGCACTGTGGCTGGGACCTGGTGCAGTCTCACACACCAATATGCCAACTGGTGTCCTGTGAGGGGACAGGGTGTTGGTGGTGCAGGTCGCAGTGGTGGCTGGTCCTGATCCCTCTGTTGGCTGCTGGCTGACCAGTGGCCCTTGGCTGCTTTGGCTGGTGGGGGTGTCTTGTGGCAGACCTGTGGGACATAGGGAACACACTGTCAGTATAAAGTAAGTTGAACAGGAGAAACCAGCTGCAGGAACGCGATGTAAGTTGAACAAAAACGTTGTTTATTTCTCCATGCCTCAGCTACATTTTGAAATACATAAGTACAAAATATCACCCCAGCGCTGCTCCGCCGATCTCTGCCTTTCCGCTCCACCAACTGCCATCTTCTCGATGTCCTGAATACCTCGCGCCCACACACGCGTCAGGAATTCAAGAAAACGGCTTGTGCGAGCAGCTCCGCCGCACGTGCAATAAACTAGAAGAATTCTAGTTGCACTCGCGGAAAACACTACATTTCGTTTTCTCTTTTTTTTATTTTTTTTTATATATATATATATATATATATCTTTTTTTACCAATCAAGACCAACCCTCCCATGAAAACAAACCATAAACATTTACCCCATTTCCTTATCATAAAACACTAAAAAACCAACATAAAAAAAAACATTGGATATACTTATACACATTTCGCTAGACATTTCTAAATATAGGTAAAGATACATTTTAAGCTTTATATTTCCAAAAAAATCACATTTTGAATTTCTTGAAAGATACTAAAACTTGAGCAATCCTGAAAAATTCACTTAACGGTACCTCATCGGTAATTTGTGGACTCTACCACTTTTCCTAATAGGCAACAGTTCGGAGCAAGCATCCCCTACCTTTGAATTTATTGGTTCAACCACACCAGGTTTTTGTACAATCGAGGACTTTTTCTCCCTCCCATTCTGCTCCAACGGGTCACTAAGTGACAAAGGAACATCTCTTGGTAACCCTTTTACCACTTTTCCTACATTCCACCAATTACGCCCACCAACCCGAACAGCATTACCACACACTTTGTCAACTCTCAAAGGTTCAGAAAACTTTGAGTCACCTTTCTTACAAAACTAGATAGTTTGATCCGCACTAAATCTCCAACCGTAAACCGTAACTCTTTTACACTCCTTTTCTTGTCATAGTAAGTTTTTTGTCTCTCTTGAGCTTTCCTCATACCCAAACGAACCTTGACATCAATGTGTTCTTTACACATAGAATGTTTGAAATATTTTGACAACCAAGCTGGTCTAAATAATGTGTCCGGTTTCCTCCCTTTCAGCACTTCAAACGGAGACACCCCCGTGCTAGTATGGGGCGTTGTTCTGTAGAACCAGAGCATACTCTTCACAGCTGCATCCACCACACACCCATTAGCTAAAGCCCACTGGACACATTCACAAACAACTCTATTAAAGCGCTCAACCAAACCATTTGTTTGTGGTTGGTAAAGCGAACTTTTAAAATGTTTGACAGCACAATCATTCAGAAACCGTTCAACCTCATTTGAAACAAATTGAACTCCATTATCAGATACAAGTTCCTTGGGAAATCCTTTTTCCAAAAATATATCCTTCAGAAAGGACACAACTGATGAGGAGTCAGCATGACCTACAAACTTCACATGCGGACACTTTGAAAAGTAGTCAATTGCAACATAAGCCAAACGCAATTTAGATGGAAGTGGGTTGAACGGCCCTAACAAATCAATACCGATCTTTTCCCAGGGACCTGACGGACATTCAATAGGCTTAAGTGGAGGCGTTGATGTCTTGAGAGACTTATCACTGTTGAAACAGATGTGACAATCTTTGACTAATGTTTCAATGTCTCTGTCCATTTGCGGCCACCAATAATATTCTCTCACTCTCTTTTTTGTAAGAGTAGCACCCAAATGACCTTCATGTGCTTTTTCCAAAATAATAGATCTTATAGTTTCTGGAGGTACAATTTTATAATTTCTCAGTAACACCCCATCTTCAATCGACAGCTCATCAGAAATCTTTAAAAATGGTTGAAAACTAAAATCCGAATTTTTCTCATGTGGCCACCCTTCCTCGACATACTTCACAACTTTAGTGAGTACAGAATCATTTGTCGATGCTTCCTTCCAGCACTTTTCGGAAAATGACCCAGTACGTTATAATTCGATGGCTGCAATGAAACAATTTTCATCCTGAATATCCTCTTTCCCACCAGCATCTCCAGTGATGGGATACCTAGAGAGGTAATCTGCTCTCACATTCCTTCCTCCAGAAATGTGCACAACGGAAAAATCAAATTGTAACAACCTGGCTGTAAATCTTGCAATTCTTGGTGTGCTACTCCTGATGTTAGTACCATTCAAAATAGGAACTAAGGGTTTATGATCTGTCTGAAGTAAAAAATGTCTTCCCCACAGATAAGGTTTAAACTTTTCTATACCCCACCAACATGCTAATAATTCTTTTTCTATTACAGAATAGTGTAATTAATTTGGTCTGAGCACCCTTGATACAAATCCAATAGTATGCTCCAGATTTCCACTGATTTGCGTCAAAACAGCTCCAACCCCAAACTTGCTGGCATCCACAGTCAAACAACACTCCAAATTATGGTCATAGGATCGTAACACCCCAACACCACCCAATCTTTGCTTAATGTCATTAAATGCTTCCGCACATTTAGCATCCCAAACAAACTCTGTTTTTGTTTTGAGTAGATTCGAAATTGGTCTAATTATGGTTGCAAAATTCTCAATAAACCTAGAATAGAATTCACAAAGTCCCAAAAAAGATTTTACACCAATTTTGTCCTGAGGTGCAGGTGCTTTCACAATCGCTTTTACCAAACCTGGTCTGGGATAAACACCTTCTGCAGTCAAGACATGCCCCAAATATTCAACAGACGTTTGGAGAAACTGAAATTTTTCTCTTTTCAACACAATTTCAGCATTATTGAACCTTCTCAGTACTTGCATTTAAATCTCATCATGTTCACGTCGATCAGCAGCATGGATCAGAACATCATCCTGGAACACACACACCTTCCTTATATCCTTGAGGAGCGTAGACATTATCCTCTGAAACACTGACGCTGCCGACGCCAGTCCGAATGGCATGCGACAATATTGATACGTCCCCCACGGGGAAACAAAAGCAGTAAAGTGACGAGAATCTGGTGTCAATTCTACCTGGTGATAAGCAGCAGCTAGGTCAAGTTTTGTAAAGAGTTTAGCTCCAGTAATGCAAGAGAGCATCTCACTGATCTTTGGCAGAGGATGGGAGTCCACCCAAATCTCTCTGTTAAGAGCCCTCAAGTCAACACATAGTCTCAGTTCACCATTTTTTTACTTTGCGACAACTAAAGGTGACAACCATAACGAAGAATCAACCGGTTCAATGATTCCCTTCATTCGTAAACTTTACAACTCTTTCTCTAATTCGTCCCTGACACTAAATGGTACACCTCTCAACTTATGCTTTATTGGAACAGCATTGTCTTTTACTTTTATTTTATGTGTAAATCCTCTAATTCTACCCAATTCGCCTGAAAAAACTTTAGGAAATTCATTAAGCAGATTTTCAATATCGGCAGAATCTCTTATAACAGTTACCTGATCACCTGTACCTGGACGCAATACCATGCCAAACAACCCTTGATGGAACCACCCCAAAATGTTCAATCCTTTTACAGCAACATACACTTTCCCAAAAATGTGTCGTCCTTTGAAAATCAAAACATCTTCGAAGAACCCCACTAAATCAATTCTCCTACCTTCGTACAACACCGGTGACCTGTCTGGTGGAAACAATTTTCGTGTTCCCCAATTTTGTTCAAATACCTCCTGAGTTATCATAGTGATTCTGGCGCCAGAATCAGCTAACAAGTTTAAATGTTTATCACCAACCTGTATTAAAATGTAAGGATCAACACAGTGATCAGGATTTCCACTTTTTATGTCATGGTCATGCTTGTAAACATCATAGATGACATGATACTCAGTTACTTCAAAGGAGTAGCTGATGTGATGCATTCCGTTTCTCATGAGGTTGGCCAGAACCTTCAACCAGGCAACCGGGTTTTGATAAAAAAGCATGTGCAAAAATCCTGTCTCGCACTGAGGTGGAAAGGCACCTACCAGGTCATTGTGATTACCAACCCTGCGGTCAAATGCATTGTGATACCTAATTGGGCATATGCCTCCCACACCCTGAGGGTGAGATGTCCATATGAAGAAATAGTGTTCTTTGAGCCAAATCCAAAAACACCTGTACCCAGATGGTGGTGAAGTACAACAACATATCACACCGGTACAAGTTCCTGAAATCTCATCAGAGTTGTATTGAAATATACACTTAAGAAGACAAATAGAGAGCTGAAGATAAAGGAACTATTGAAGCATTACAAGAGCAATCAAATAATCCAGGTAAAGAAACAAGTGTGAGAAGACCTACCTACTTGCCACCTACCATTTTGCCATTTCGATCTCCCCTATGGAGATCAACATGGCCAAATGGTAGGTGACAGTTGAGATCAGGTGTGTCAGTTGAATGTATACTACAACCCTCTATCAAAGAAAGAGAATCTAGTGATGTAAATGAAACAGAAGATCAGCAGTATACCAAGGAGACCTGAAAGAGTGAGAGTACCTTGTCACAGATATTCTGCACAAGAATGGACTTACTACTCAGTGAATGGGCCATGTGCATCAGTTCATAATCCTAATGGACTGATGGAAGAGGTATTTGAACCTCCATGACATGCCACACTAAAATAGCATTGATGAAATAAGCTTTCTGGAAGAATTACGATTGAGAACTTAACAAGCACTATTTGGGGAATTCAAAAACTAAAAGAACTGATATGACAAATGATGAACTGTGTTTAAAACAGAACATACTAAGACTAAAGTAAACAAAGTTGACAACAAACAATTAACAAAGCTGAATAAAAAGAATGAAAAAGAATTCCCTAGAGTCAAGGTTGCAGTAGAAGAGTATGGAAAACACATTTAGAAGAAGATGGAGTAGGGCCTCAGGAAGATTTGTGTATATAAGCTGAATGAAATCACTGCATGTTGACTGTTGAATGTTTTGTTTGTTTGCACAAGTAGAAGTCAATGCCGAATATTGAATCTGATTGCTGCTATATTTTACTTAAGGTGCGGCTGTAGACAGTGCTTAATTTGTAAATAAAAAGATGCTGGTGCCCAAAGCCTTCCTCTTAAACACGCGGCTGCTGCAATAAAATGTGTGAACAGGGAATACTGAGGCGGCGTAATCCTGAAGCCATCTCAGGCCTCTTCAATCCATTTACAACCACTCCCTGCCCCTTCAGCTCACTCTAACAGCTTTCTACTGTCTCCCTTTGTTACGCTTTTTCGTTTTTCCCTTCCTCCATCTTTCCCATATGTGTCTTTTGCTCGCAGCAAATGCTTGAGGCAGAAGATAAGCCCTGGCCCTCAAAAATAAGTGCCGGTGCTCAGCACCGGAAACAACAAGCACAAATTAAGCACTGGCTGTAGATAAACATGTGTGTCCTTACCAAAGGTGAGTGTGGAATACTGATTATTGTCACACATACAGTAGTTGTATTAGCAAAATCAGTCCTTTTAGTCAGGATGAGTTTTAGACCAGAGTGAGAAACACTTTGTTTGTAGATTATTCAGGAGAAGATTTTTTGACTAATGTTTACTTTAGATTAGTTTCTGACTCATTCGGGCGAAGAGCATAATATATTGTGATAAGCTTGTTGAGAGGACCTCCATAACCACTTACTTGAGCACTTAATCGAGATAAGATATTCGTATGGGTGTCCTAAAGCTTCTGTTCCAGTACTTAAGGTTTTTTTTTATATTTAATTAAAATCGGGGATATAGAATAAGGTATCATTGATGAGTGGTTGGTGAATTATATATTGCAAATTTGGAATTGTTCATATATGATTATTTATTTTTTAAATATATTTTATTAATTTACAAGTTGAAGAAACATACACCCTCAAGAGGTGGCAAACATTACCCTTTCCCCGTTACCCTCCCCCATGTCTGCTTCCAGCCAACAAGTATGCGCTCTTTGACCTGCATTGTCCATCCAAGTGGTAAACCTGATCAGAGTTAAGTTACATGTACAGTTACGAATTAGGGTCTTCATCAGCATCTGTTCCAGCGGCTGAGTGCGGTTGATGTGATGTTGTATCACTTGGATTCTTGAGGCAATCGAGCAGTGAGTCCCATTGTCTTGCCATATCCTGAGATCCACAGCCCCTCATCGCCTCCTGGTGCAATATGCTCCCCTCTGCCTCCACCCACTTTACTTCTGCGTTCTGCCATCTTTGATGTGAGGGCCTATGGTGTCCTTCCAATGTGTTGTGATCTTTCTTTTAGCCAGAATTAATGCTAGGTCAATATATCTGTTGGTTAGTTTTTGGGTGTGAAGGCGGGGAAAATCCCCCAGTACTGCCACCGGGGGCACAGTTCTAGTCTTCTATCTGTGACCGCAGACAGACTCTGGAACACTTCCTCACAGTAAGGCACGATTTTTGGGCAGCTCCATAACATATGCTCTATTCCTGCCTCCGGTTCCGAGCAGCGTGGACACTCTTCATTCCCCAGATGCAAACATTTTTGCTATTTTATGGGGGGTAAGATAGGCCCTGTGATAAATATAAAGGTTAATTAATTTGAAGCAATTGTTCATTGATACTGTGGGTATGTGTGTAGTAATTCTGGCCCATCTCTGCCCGTCTATAGGTGTCCCCAGATCTGCCTGCCATGTCAGACGTAGTTTGTCAAGAGGAAGGGATGTGTCTTTATGTAAAGCCCTATAAAGTGCTGATACCACTCCTCCTCTCGGCATCCATCATATATAGTCGGCTCATGGGGTCCTAACTTCCAGGATCTCTGTATAACACTTGTGATTGCATTATATAAAAGGAACATTCCCAGGGGGACATCAAATCGTTCCCTTAACTCAGCAAAGGTGCACAATTTCCCGTCATGAAACAGGTCCCCCAGTACTGTAATTTTATAAGTTGCTAGTTTCAAGACCCTGGTCAGGGCCCGCCCCCGGCATCTGGGTCAAACCGCCTATGGGTATTTCCGACGCATACAGGAGTGCGACTCGTGTACGCTGTAAGCCACGTCCCCAACACATGTGCATAGTATGTAATATCTGTGGGTGCCCATTGTGTCACCCCGGAGGTTCAACAAAATGTTCAGGAGGGCGGGGAGAGACTGACCCAGACCGCGTTGTGCCTCCCACTCCTCTCGTTCCTCATGTAGTGATCTCGCCAGCCATTGCAGCTGACAGGCCAAATAATATACCTCAACATCTGGTGCAGCCAATCCCCCTTCTGATGTGGGTCTTTGGAGTTTACTCAAGGCTAGCCTATGTCTGCTTGATCCCCATATGAAACCAGTTAACGTGGTATTAATGGCTCCGAATACCGACTTTGGAACAACCAATGGGAGAGTGGAAAAGTAGTACAGCAGTCTGGGTACTGCTACCATTTTTATCAGTGCCACTCTTCCTGTCAGTGTCAGCTCTCAGTTTCCTAAATGACCGATGTACGTTACCCTCCAGTAAGTCTTCCGATTTATGATATATGTTGCCCCCTAAATAGCAAAATGCAGAAGGGGTCCAATTAAGCCCCCCATGTGTTTCCCACCCTCAGAGCGCCCTCTTTCATGGGAAAGATGTGAGATTTCTGCCAGTTTATGCGCAGTCCGGATGAATTTCCGAACCGTTCCAGCATTGCCATCGCTCCTGGCAGACCGGTTCCGTGTCTCCTAGAAAGAGCAGCATGTCGTCCGCATAGAGTTCAATGTGGTGCTCTTGTGTTTCAACCTGGAGACCCTCAAAGTAGGCTCCTGATCTCGCAGCTCGTGCAGGCAACTTTACTGCAATCGCAAAGAGCAGAGGTGACTGTCTGGTGCCCCTGCCAATCCGATATGGTTCTGACACTATCCTACCTGTGGGTACCGTGCTGTAAGGTTTGTATAGAGCAGATTCGTCCATCAGACAAAGTCTTGCCCCAACCCCATTTGCAGCATTACCTGTTCCAAGAAGTCCCACCTAAGGCTATCAAAAGCTTTCTGAGTGTCTACCGCAATAATTGCCACATTCTTTAAGGCCGGGGAACTAGAGTGTAGGATTGAGATCAGCCGTTTTATAATCTGAGCTGTGCTGCGCTGGGGGACAAACCCAGACTGGTCCTTATGAATAAGTGTCGTCAGATGGGGTAATAGTCGGGTAGCCGGTATTGGGCTAAGTATTTTAAAGTCCATATTAAGCATGGACAAAGGGCAATATGAGTGCACATCTACTGCTGGTCTGCCAGGTATCAGGAGTGCTATCGTTATGGCTTCATTCGTGGACCGAGGCAACGATATCCTCTCCCTCGCCTCGGCGTAGAGGGCACAGAGATGTGGAGACAACTGCTCCAAGTATGTGTCATAAAACTCCACTGGGAGTCCGTCTGCCCCTGGTACCTTCCCCCTAGCCATAGCTTTCACTGCTGCTTTAATGTTGGTCCCCCTCCCCCAATTGTGGGAGACGAAGGCCATCCAAGTCCCTTAGGTGCGCCGGGCTCAGAGCCTCTGCAGGTGGGGCATACAGTAGAGAGTAATAGTTAGTAAACCTATCATTGATGTCATTCTGCCCATATAGACGGCGTCCCGTAGAATCCTCAATCTCCATTACCAAGGCCTGGAGTCGCGACAGAGCCGCAAGCCAGGCCAGCAGTGACCTCGCCCTATGTCTTTCTGTGTGTTGTCTAGATAAGTACCTTTTATAATCAAAACGGCTCAATTGCTCTGTTGCAACCTTTTCCCCAGGCGTCTGTGAGAAGGGGGGCCAGCTCCGGATTGTTCAGTCTACGACGTTCAATATCTCTAAGGGTACTTTCATATTTCTGGACGTCTCGCTCTAGGGTCTTACGAATACCCACCCTCCCCGCTATACATTTACCCCTAATGACCATCTTGAATGACTCCCACTCGACCACGCGGGATGATGCTGTTCCTGTGTTATGATAAAAAAAATCTCCTATTGCAGTTGAGATTGAGTGTTTGAATGCGTCATCTTCGAGTAATTCCTCTCTGAAATGCCAACTTGGTATACACGTTTTTTTCTCTTTTCCAGGTCAGCATCAGCAGCAGGGGGTTATGATCAGAAATTGTGCAGCAGAGATATTCTGCTGCTTCCACCACGCTGTTTACTTCAGGGGAGGCAATGAATGCGTCCAAACGGACGTGCAGATCGTGTAGAGAGGAGTGAAAGGAGCAATCTCGGTCTGTAGGGTGGAGGTGTCTCCAACTATCAGTAAAACCCCTTTTTTGCTGGCAGTCAGAAAACGATCTAGCTATTTTAATAGTTTGGGAAGGCTGCAGGGGGGTTGCGATCTACCTAACTCTGTGTCACCAATACAATTAAAGTCTCCCCCTATAATGGTTGCCTGCATGAGGTGGGGTCCTAGATCACGGGAAAGCGCAGCGAGAAAGGCACCCTGTTCCTGATTTGGTGCGTAAATGCCCCCAATCATTATGGGGGTGATTCCAACTTTGGCTGGCGGCGGGTGCCGCCAGCCAAACGGGAACCGCCAGAATACCGCTGCGCGGTCAAAAGACCGCCGCGGTTATTCTGAGTTTCCCGCTGGGCGGGCGGGCGACCGCCAGAAGGCCGCCCGCCCGCCCAGCGGGAAACCCCTTCCCACGAGGATGCCGGCTCCGAATGGAGCCGGCGGATTGGGAAGGGTGCGACGGGTGCAGTTGCACCCGTCGTGATTTTCAGTGTCTGCTATGCAGACACTGAAAATCTTAGTGGGGCCCTGTTAGGGGGCCCCACGACACCCGTTACCGCCAGCCAGGTTCTGGCGGTCAAACCTGCCAGAACCAGGCTGGCGGTAAGGGGGTCGGAATCCCCATGGCGGCGCTGCCTGCAGCGCCGCCATGGAGGATTCCTCAGGGCAGCGGGAAACCGGCGGGACACCGCCGGTTTTCCGTTTCTGACCGCGGCATGCCCTGGGATGCACCGCCAGCCTGTTGGCGGTGCATCCGCGGTCGTTGGCCCTGGCGGTAGTCTACCGCCAGGGTCAGAATGACCCCCTATATCTCTGCCCTCCAGTCTCCCAGTCACCAGGACATAACGTCCCTCCTAATCTATAATTTTGTGTGTTTTCTGAAAGGGCACTCCAGGGGGCACCCATATTAGTACACCTCTAGCGAAAGCTGAATAGGTTGTTGCATATATTTGGCCGCTCCATCTCTTCGTGAGGGCCCTGACCTCCTGTTCTAACAGGTGTGTTTCCTGAATTATGGCTACATGGACCCCTGTTCTTTTAAGCTGACTTTAGACCTTATATCTTTTACGCATACTGTTCAGACCTGTGACATTCCAGGTAAGTATTCTGTAAGTAAAGGAGGGTTCCATAGTTTGTGAGTGTGGAAAGCATGGGTATCACCCCCCTATATTTGTGTGGGGTGAGCTATCAAGGAGGCGTGTACAACAGTTTTAAATACATCAGAGGCCACATCGCTGAGAGCAAACAAACTATAAAACATGTAACTATAACCCCAATACCCCAACTCCCTCTCCCCAGGACCGGTATCTAGAACTATCCCCGTCCAAACTGTTAAAGAAGTAGCTAACATTAGGTGTGCAGGGGCGACACACAAGGGACCAAGAGCCAGCCCCCCAGCAGGCCTTCGGGCGCCCAATCAATCAGAATCATGTTTCATGAACATTATTATCTGGCCGCGCCTGTACATGTGATAGGCCTTCACTGTGCACAGTCAGGTGGAGGCCCTGTCAGTTACGGGTCTCCGCCACAAGCCCTCCTGGGCTGGCAGTGGACCTTTTCCCCCAGGACCCGCAGAGTGTACAAGGTCATCCTTCACTGTTTGGTAAAATAAGCAAACAATCACATTCCTCCTGTGTGAATGCACCTTAAGCTCATCGTCACAGAGGTATACAGAGCTCAAAGAATATCCTCTGAAGATCCCAGCGTTATTTTAGGCATGGTAACGGAGGTTTCTTGAGGTGAGAAGGATGCACTACCAAAGTTGGAGTCGTGATCGGAGAGGGCCTAGAGGAGTGAGTCGATGCAGGCCATCCTCCACTCATGACTGCTGCCACGTCTACTGCTTACAATCGTTCTTCGTCTGCTGGATGTGTTGCACCACTTGTTGCTTGTTCGAGTTGTCCCCTACTGTGGGTCTGAGGCTGATGAGTCATGTGAGGAACGTGGAACGACATGAAAAAATGGGTCTTATCGTTGAAGTAGACCCTCGATTTGGCTGGGAAGAGCATGACGTATTGGATTCCCCGTTCACTGAGTCTTCTTTTAGTTTCTTTAAAGGAGGCTCTTTGCCTTTGCGTTTCTCTGGTGCAGTCCGGGAAGTTCATTATCTGTTGGTTCCCCAGCTTTATTTCCCCTTTTAGTCTTGGTTGGGTCAAAACATAGGCCCTCATTACAACATTGGCGGTAAATGATGCCTAATGCCGGGCTGACCGCCGCCAACATACCGTGACCGTGACGGTATACCGCTACGGGTATTATGACCCACACAGAGAAATCCGCCACTATACAGACACCCACACAAGTCCGCCAGACCAAAGGTCACTGATAAACTGGCTGTACCAAAACCCACACCGTTACGTCAACAGGAATACGCTCACAGTATCAGGACCCACGCTCATAATACACACACACTTATAAAACTCCACCACATTGGACAATCCAAACTACACACACTTGACCCACATACACCCACCCCACTATAAAGCACACACCCACATTACCCACAACCCTTTCAATGAAAAAAAAGATAGCTAACAGAGAGAGAGAGACAAGCCAGGAGCACCCACTCAATCTGAGCCACAGAACACCATCACCAATACACCATCCACGCACCTCCCAGCACACACCACAACACATCACCCCACACATCCTCACACATACCACTCACACCACATCCATGGCACCCCAAAAACACCCCAGGTTTTCAGAGGAGGAGCTAAGGGTCATGGTGGAGGAAATCATCCGGGTAGAGCCACAGCTATTTGGATCACAGGTGCAACAGACGTCCATTGCAAGGAAGATGGAGCTATGGCGGAGAGTCGTGGACAGGGTCAACGCTGTGGGACAGCACCCCAGAACAAGGGATGTCATCAGGAAGAGGTGGAACAACCTACGGGGGAAGGTGTATTCTGTGGTTGCAAGACACCAGGTAGCCGTACAGAGGACTGGTGGGGGACCCCCACCTCCTCCCCCACAACTAACAACATGGGAGGAGCAAGTCTTGGCAATAATGCATCCTGAGGGCCTCGCAGGAGTAGCAGGAGGAGTGGACTCTGATATGTCATATCTTTACTATTATATCCCCCATCCTACCTGCATGCCATCACAAACTCCTACCCCTATCCTCACCCCCATCACTCCACCACCTCACAAATACCCCACTATCACAACCAACCCATCCCAATACCAAGCCCTGCATGCAACACCTATGCATGGACACCCATCACAGACCTGCATGGATACCCATCACTAAAGCATGCCCATTAGAGAGAATCACCTAGCCCACAAAATCTCCACGCACACAAGGCAAAGCTGACAGGGCAATCACAACCATACAGGGAAACTCACCCATGCACAAGATGGCACACGCAGATACAATAAAACTGCATTTACATCCCCACAGGACCCTCACTCAACGTCACCTGAGAGGAGGTGCCACCAACATCCAGTCCCCCCACAGAAGAGGTCCACAGTGATGACAGCAGCTCTGCACGCCTGGATCACGATGACCAACATGGCCCATCAGGAACCTCTGGACAGTCGGGTACCCAGGCACAGTCCCATACCACCACAGACCCTCCCCTCTCAGGAAAGACCAGCACAGCACCCACCCAGTGGGCCCATAACACTGTCCCCAGGACACGTCAATCAGCAGTGTGTCCACCACTACAGGGACCCCAGGCAACACCACAAACCCAAGACAATCAGGGACCTGGGGTCAGTGGCAGTGGGCACACGGTTCAGGGGACAGAGGCACATGACAACAGGGAAGGTGGCAGGACTGCTGTGCGACAGGGGGAGAACAGGCCCAGGGAACCCACTCTCCATGAGGCACTTGCAGGGATCCTGGGAGCATACCACCATTCCCAGGAGACCTTGGCCCAGATACTAGCCAAGTTGCAGGAAACCCTGAGGCTGCAGGAGGGACAGTACCTGAGGATCAGGGAGGACCTGAAGGACATCCACACCATCCTGGTCACCACTGCAGGGGTGCTGGCTGACATGGCCAACACCATGAGGGAGGCAGTGGCACACCAACGGGCCCCTGACACTAGCTACACCGAAGAACAGCCCTCCACCGGCGCTAGTGGACAGGAACCCCCCCACTGGAACAACAGGCCACCAGCACTCCACCCCCTGCAGAAGGAGAACCACCCCGCAAACGGTCCCTGCGATCCAGGCATAAGCCAGAGAACATTGCCAAGACCCCGCCAGGAAATAAGACTCTCCTGATCGTCACCCTTGTGTCCCACTCTGTTACCCTGTCCACCTTGAACTGCCATTGCTCCCCTTCCTATGCCCTATTGGACAATGCACCTGTGATACAAAGAGACTGGACTCTAACTGGACATTCCCCTACCATCACCCAAGCCCATTGCACATCCCCCTCAACCTCTTAGAACTTAAATAAACACCCTTGGAACAAATACAAGTCTGGAGTCTGTCAATTGATTGAAAAATGTATTAGTTCAACAATCTGTAAACATTGCAATTCATATGTACAGTTATGTATACATTGGTATGACCTGTAGTGGGCAGCAGTAAAAACACCAGGAGCCAGAATAGGGCACAGAGATCTGAAAATAGAGATGCCAAAGGGTACAGTACGTGGCCATAGACATAGGGAAATCATGCTGCCATGTCCATTGTTCAACACAAAACTGCATCTTTGCATTTGTTAACATTAGGCCCTATGAGTTCCAGGAGCCAATGGCGATGTACGCCCGCGGTGACGGTACGCACCACCGCGGACGTGACTGCCATTTTCTGTCTGTTCACTCACTTGCTACCTGACTTTCAACAGGAGAGGACCTACACTGCAAGTGTTTCTGTGACCTGTGTCTGGAAGCGACAATGGCTCATGTGTCTGGGGAATGGGGTCCTACCCCAGTACACTTTACTCTATGGTCCTCCAGACAAGCAGGTGAGTACACTGTGAGCATGATGAGTGGGCCATGAATGTATGGAGTGCTGTGTGTGTAAGCCACATGTATGGGGGGGCTGAGGTGTCTTGGGGAGAGTTCTGCATGTATGGTGGTCATTGTATGTGCGTAAGGGGATGGGAGAGATATGGTATGCCATGAGTCTGACATTCCGGACGGTATGACTAATCCCTTTTCTGCTGTATTTTTCCTGCAGGTCAGCGCCCATCAGAAAAAGGGTATTTGGCGTGCCGTCGCCAAGGAGGTGCGGACCCTGGGGGTGTTTGACAGGCGGAGCACCCACTGCCGCAAACGGTGGGAAGACCTGCGCCGCTGGGCAAAGAAGACAGCGGAGGCCCAGCTGGGGCTGGCCTCCCAATGAGTAAAGGGTGCCCATCGTACCCTGACCCCCCTGATGTTCTGCATCCTGGCGGTGGACTATCCGGAGTTGGATGGGCGCTTGAGGGCATCACAGCAGCCACAAGGGGGTGAGTACAAATTCAAAATCATGACTTTGGGCGTTAAGGTTTTACCTGGGTGGTAATGTGGACTGTGGGTGCCCCTAGGCCAGGGCGAACATGGCGGGGTAGGTCCTTTTTTGGGCAGGCTCTGAAGCACTCCAACCCCAATGGTGTTAGTGGGCATCTCCTACTGGTCAGGGCCCTGTTTGTTTCAGGTGTGCAGCTGATGGCGTTATGCTATGTATCCCATTGGTTGGTGACTATCTTAGTAACTGGTAGTGCATGGCCTAGTACGTAGGGCTGCTCCCTGTGTTTTGTGTACGCCAACGGTAGTGTTGTTGCTGGAATTGACCAAGTGTATCCTCTGTCTCTCCACCCCTTTTTGTTTTGTCACCCTGTCCTTGTGTGCATTAGCATAATCTGGCGGAGGAGCAGAGGCACCGGCGATGGAGGGAGCTGCATCCCACATGGGCCTGGAGGCCGAATCCACCGAGGGTGAGGGCACCAGTGGGACAGCGGGTGATGGGAGCACCACGACGGAGACAGGAGGGGACACTACAGACAGCGACTCCTCCTCCGATGGAAGCTCCCTGGTAGTGGCGGACACCTCTGTGCCGACCCCAACAACAGGTACAGACACCACCACCCCTACCAGCACGGCCCTCCCAGCAGCTCCTCAGCATGTTTTCTGTGCCTGCTCACCCAGGAGGGTGGGCATCTCCTTCACCCCAGGCACCTCAGGCCCTGCCCCAGTCAGCCCTGCTGCCCTCAGTGAGGAGGCTATTGACCTCCTGAGATACATCACTGCAGTGCTTTTTCTCTTATCTCGTTTTCAGCACTTACATGACATATCAAGAATGCACTTCTGAGTTCAAAGAAGACTTTTATTGTTGTTAATTCTTCCCTAACCGCAATTTCGTAACTGACGGATTAGTAGATTTCAAGCACACGTTCAATGAAAACAAAATATATCAGTTTGCAATATACACAGCAGGTTATATTTATAAGTTATTGAATGCAAAGCAAAACAAATACTTCACCGTGTGAGAAACTATTTACAGCTTCATCTTTCTAGGGTCTGCAAGCTGATGACTCCTTGTCAGCTGCGAGAAAGAGATTTATCTACCCACACGGGATGCTGGCAACTGGCGCCAAGTTCCAGCACGAAGTCAGGCAGATTCGAATCTAATTCTCTGAAGCCTGTGACATCCGTTACAAAGGTGTGCCCCCTCCTCTCAGACTCGGGAAAACTACGCAAGCCTTTGGAGACTGGCCAGATCTCCTAGACTGCTCCTCTTCCCAAGCTCAAGCAGAGAGAAAAACACCCAATGTACCCTCTCTTATCAGGTCTAGTCTACTGTGAGAAAAACATCTTGGTTCATCTTGTGCAAAAACACAGCTTGGAAAAATACAGCTTGGATTCTCAACTGCAATGTCTAACTCCACGTTAAAGGCAATAGGCAGCTAACCTAAATATCAAATGCAATGTCTAATATCATGTCAAAGCCAATAGGCAGCTGAACTGAATACAGCATGTAATATCTAATAGCATGTCAAAGCCAATAGGCAGCTAGACTGAATACATCATGTCAAAGCCAATAGGCAGAATACAGAATGTAATGGCTAATGCAATGTCAAAGCCAATAGGCGGCGAAACTGGATACAGAAAGTAATGGCTAATGCCATGTCAAAGCCCATAGGCGGCTAAACTGAACAAAACATACCATGTGCTACTGGTGAACATTGAGC
Organism: Pleurodeles waltl; assembly: GCF_031143425.1. Taxonomy (NCBI): domain Eukaryota; kingdom Metazoa; phylum Chordata; class Amphibia; order Caudata; family Salamandridae; genus Pleurodeles; species Pleurodeles waltl. Next base: position 1,027,706,583 of record NC_090439.1, on the reverse strand, counting down.
AACTAATATGCGCAGTGGTGAAACACAAAGTCATTGGTCAAACTTAATCAATGGCAGGACAATCACTGTTGGGCAGTAAACCATACTGAATGCCATCCAGGGTGTCGAGAGGCATTTGCAACAAGCAAATGCATACCAGGAGGGCATTCACTCTGGCGTGGCGGCCCAACAGAGCATTTCAGGCTCTGGCCTCCGCACTGATGGCAACCATTGTCCCTGTATCCAGCCTTCCCCCTCCAACTTCCTATACCCACTCCCAATCCCCTCAACCCCAGCCTATCCCAAGCACACCTTCAGACCAGCATTCACCCAAATCAACACACAGAAGTGGCTCAGGCAAACAGAAGCACCACACTTCATCTCACAGGCACTCACACAAGCACCATCTCCATGCAGACACACCAACATCCACTGCCTCTACTGTGTCCCCCTCCTCCTCGTCATCCACCTCCCTCCCATTTGCATCTCCACTCACACCTGCTTGTACTACATCCTCATCCACTACCTCCATCACCAGCACGCCCATCACTACACACCCCTCACTTGCAGTCACCACCCCCACATCCATGCACACGCCCCCTGTATCCTCTCCCACTGTGTCTGTGACCCCTCCTCCCAAATTACACAAACGCAAGCACACACCCGCCCAACAGCCATCCACCTCCCAACAGCATCCAGCTCATGCACCTGCACCCAAACACATCAGACTGACACCTCCTACAACCACTCCCTCTTCCTCCACTCCTAAACCTCCACCCTCTTCCCACCACAATGTCCCTAAGAAGCTCTTCCTAGCAAACATTGACCTCTTCCCTACCCCTCCCCTGTCCTTCACCTCGGGCCTGGGTGGCCAAAACCCAGCCCAGCACCTCAGCCAACAAATCCACGTCCACTGTGGTGCCTGCAGCTGTCAGAGGCTCAAAGGGGGCACCCGTCAGCCTAGCCAGTGTGCCACCAACCCCTGCCACGGGCAAGAACATTCCGCCACCTGGCAAGGTGAAGGAGGGGACAGCATCCAGCAAGGGGAAGGAGCCACAACCACCCAGTAAGGCCACCTCAAAAACTCCAGCTGCCAGACCCAAGATGACACCACCATCTGCAAAGGGCAGGAAGGGGCACACAAAACACCAGCCAAGGCACGTCAGCCATCCAAACCTGCAGGTGAAGGCCTGGTGGCTACCAGCACAACCGCCAGCAACGCCACCTGCACCGCGGCCAACACCGCAGCAAGCACCGCCGCAACACCGCCGCAAGCACCACTACTGGTAGCAGCAGCAGCCTCAGTGGGCAGCCGTCCGAGGCTGCAGGAGAAGGGCTGGAGCCTCCCCCCACCACTGGCAGCACCAGCACTACCAACTCTGTTCAGCTGTAGCCGCCTGCGGATGGACTGTAGCCCTCCCTCCATGGACTATCACGCATCCTGGTCACTGCAAATCTCGTGGCTCTGACACCCAGGTGAGGGACTGTGACCTGGCACCCCCCAAGTGCTGCATCACTGGGCACCAAGTCCCCTCCAGAACCAGTGGAGAAAGGCATCCACTCACCCTATCCTTGGCAGGATGAAGCACACTGGGCACCAAGCCCCATCCAGAACCAGTGGAACATGTCACCCACTTGAGAGACTGTGGCTTTGCTCTCCCCAGGACCAAGCCGTGGGCAAACCACCCACTTGAGAGACTTGAGAGACTGTGGCTTTGCACTCCCCAGGACCAAACAGTGGGCATGGAACCCCCTCTAGGAGCAGTGGCGTAGTGCCATCTTCCAGCTGAGATGCCCTCCCTTCCCCTTCCCCCTGAGGTGCCTGTGTATTTTCGACCTGATGCCCCTGCAGTGTTCTCTCAATTTTGAGGCAGGATTCAAGTGTGAGCTTGGCCTATGTGTTAGAGCCCAGTGTCCCTCATTTTGTATATATTGTGCATATTGTACATGCTTTTTATTATTTATGAACGTATTTCTCTAAATTTCTAATATTGCACTCATTTGACTTTATTCCTTTTGTCCTTGTGTTATTCCAGAGGGTTACAGGGTGTATATGTAATGTTGTAGCATGTGTTTGTGTGTATGATGTTGGCGGTGAGGGTGGGGGTGGGGGTGTTGCGTGTTGCATGTGTGTGTCACTCTGTTTTTCCTTCCGCCCTACCCTGTGTACTAGGTTCAGTACTCACCGTAGTCGTCGTCTCCGGCATTGGTACTCCTGGAATATGAGAAGATACACCAGCATGGGTAACACCTGTAGTTCGGGCTCCATGGCGTCCTGGTTCTTCTTTGAGTGTCGAGAGGTGAGTGGTTTCCCTTTAAAGTACCGTTTCCGCCGTGCTTTTGATGGCGTTGGTACCGCCCCGGAAAAGCTGGCGGATGGGCGGGTTGTAATGGGGTGGGCGGTACATTGTCTTCCGCCTGTCTGTTGGCGGTTACCGCTGCGGTGTTTGTTGCTACTGCCATGGCAGTCGGAGTGTTTAAGTGGCTGTATGTGTTGCCGGTTTCCGCCATGGTCGTGATTCCATTTTTGTTACCGCTGGCCTGTTGGCGGTATTACCACCGCTTTAACACTGACCGCCAGGGTTGTAATGAGGACCATAGTCTCTATCCTTGAAGTGGAACAGTTTGGCAACAATCGGGAGAGGTCTTGCTCCCGGGGGAGGGGGTCTAGCTGGTACTCTGTGGGCCCTTTCAATTGTGAAAAAGGGCAACAAGTCTTCGGGGGCCACAACCTCCCATATCCACCATATTCGCCGCCCCCTGCTCTGCCTTTTCAGGGAGACCCACCAGTCAGATATTACTTCTGCGAGTTCGATTTTCGGCATCTTCTGCTCGTGCTTCCAGGATCTTCACTTGGAACGTGAGATCTGCCAGGTTCGTAGAAAGTGCTTGATGGCTTGGGGCTAATTGTTTAAGACCTTTTTCATTGGAGACCACTCTATCTATTAGTCTTCGATGGTCGTCCCAAAGCAAGGACAGATCTACCGTTAGAGTGTCTATTTTGTGTTTACGGGCCTCCCGGGATGCCTGAATCGCCTGGAGTATGGTGTCCAGGGTGGTCTCGGGAGTTAGACTGCAGCTGCCCACCACTGTGTCAGTGCCCTGCCCTGGCGGCAGGTTTGTCACCATATTATCTTTGTCTGGGCCCTCTTTCTTTTTTGGTTTGCCCATCGTGGTGGACTCTGTCCCCACCTCCCTCACGATGACAAGACATCACCAGCTGTAGTGGGATATTTGATCGCAGAATGTCTGGGAGATAGGCCTTCCGGCTCCGGTGGCAGCCCGATTGTGTCTCCACCAATTGTTGTGTGTGCAAGCTTGGGTTCGACCCCGCCTTCACAGTCCCGGAGCCTTATGTGGAGGCATGAGGGAAGCACTAAGGATCCATATCATTGTCCCGGCGCACTCCAACTCACTTCCACCATAGAGGTCAGCTTGCTATTGCGGTCTTCTCCAACTTTTAGACAAACCTCGTTATTAGCGTCTCCTGTGATTTCCCTGCCACAAAGTGCCCAATGCTGTAAATGATTCCAGCACTATGGGGGCGGAACCGCTCTTCCTTCCGTCCCCGATGTTCACATATTGATGAGGGGGGAGGGGGCTGAGTAACCCCCCGCTACTGTCTCTGTCCCGGGGGGATGGCGTGCAGTAATGGGCCGAGCCTTCCTGCCCGCACACCACTAGGCAGTGCCCCCACTTAGCCCCAGAGCGGCCCTCTGATGATCTACAACTGTGCAGGGGTGGGGGGAGGTCGTCCCCACACCATGCAGTACCAGGGTTTTTCACTAGTCGGCACCCCTGGGTGTTACAATTTACTACCTATACCATGGGTTTTTCCATCTTCTATTCAAACGTCTCAGATGTTTTCAATCGGTTTTTAATTACCTTTGTAAATGTGTGTAAATATGTTTTTAAATGTGGGGGGGGGTTTGAGATTGTTCCCTCTGTCTGTAGGTAGTTATTATGGGGTCATTATGTGCATTCATTGTGTACGTTAAATGGTTTGTTTGTACCTTCATAAATGTGAAATCATGTTTTTGTAAATTTTAATGTGAGCACGCAGATTTATGTTATATTATAAGTCTGTTTTCTTACAGCCCTGAGAAAGTTCACATGAGGTGAATGAAACGGGTTGGCTGTCTTGTTTTATATTACCAAAGAAAATAAATGTGACTTGGAATACATGTAATCTGGAATTTGACTTGTGTTTAAATGGATTATAGCTTATCAGTGCACTACCTTCTGCTAAATTTTAAAAGTTGAAGACAAATTGATCTCTAATGTGTATATCAGTGTTGTTCTCAAATGCTCTTATTGCTGCTAAAATTCTTAGCGTGCATATGTACTCTTCTGCACTTTCTTTTATATTCTGTTTCTCATACACTACCCTGGCCTCCTCAGAATATTGCTTACTTAAGCACGCTAGTGCCTTACTATACACCTCACACTCTATAAGTTATCAAAGACCTTGGCACAGATGATTGAAAAGTAGGGCAGTTTTTCTTGCTGCATCAAATTTCATGGCATCTATGACCACTAAATAGTTTTAGGAAATCTTTATCCATGTTCTCCACTTTATTTTTAGTTTCCCAGGATGTTGCAGGAAAGGAGGTGCTGAATAGCATTCTTTGTAGAAAACATGTTATACCAATCTATTTATTTGTGAGACAAAATATGAAGTACTGTGCAGGAAGTTGGCTCTGTATATACTATCTCAAAGTAAGAGATAGTGTGCACAGAGTCCAAGGGTTCCCCTTAGAGGTAAGATAGTGGCAAACCTAGATAATTCTAATGCTCTATTTTGTGGTAGTGTGGTCGAGCAGTAGGCTTATCAAAGGATAGTGTTAAGCATTTGTTGTACACACACAGGCAATAGATGAGGAACACACACTCAAAGACTTAACTCCAGGCCAATTGTTTTTATATAGAAAAATATATTTTCTTAATTTATTTTTAGAACCACAAGTTCAAGATTTGAAGTAAATACATAAAATGCAAGGTACTCCACACAGGTAAGTTAGGAACTTTGAATTAGAGCAATAGTGTTAGACCTGACAGCCTTAGGGTGGTCACCCCTAACTTTTTGCCTGCCTCCCTCCACTTTTTGGACACTGTTTTTGCTGGCTTTTAGACTCTGCGCACTTTACCACTGCTAACCAGTGCTAAAGTGCATATGCTCTCTCCCTTAAAACATGGTAACCTTGAATCATACCTGATTGGACTATTTAATTTACTTATAAGTCCCTAGTAATGTGCACTCTATGTGCCTAGGGCCTGTAGATTAAATGCTACTAGTGGGCCTGCAGCACTGGTTGTGCCAACCACTTAAGTAGCCCCTTTTCCTTGTCTCAGGCCTGCCACTGCAAGGCCTGTGTGTGCAGTTTCACTGTCACCTCGACTTGGCATTTAAAAGTACTTGCCAAGCCTAAACCTCCCCTTTCTCCACATATAAGTCACCTCTAATGTGTGCCCTAGGTAACCCCTAGAGCAGGGTGCTGTGTGGGTGAAAGGCAGGACATGTACCTGTGTAGTTTACATGTCCTGGTAGTGTAAAACTCCTAAATTCGTTTTTGCACTACTGTGAGGCCTGCTCCCTTCATAGGCTAACATTCGGGCTGCCCTCATACAGTATTGAAGTGGTAGCTGCTGATCTGAAAGGAGTAGGAAGGTCATATTTAGTATAGCCAGAATGGTAATATAAAATCCTGCTGACTGGTGAAGTTGGATTTAATATTACTATTCTAGAAATGCCACTTTTAGAAAGTGAGCATTTTTTGCACTTACATCTTTCTGTGCCTTACAATCCACGTCTGGCTGGGCTTAGTTGACAGCTCCTTGTGCATTCACTCAGACACACCCCAAACACAGGGTACTCAGCCTCACTTGCATACATCTGCATTTTGAATGGGTCTTCCTGGGCTGGGAGGGTGGAGGGCCTGCTCTCACACAAAGGACTGCCACACCCCCTACTGGGACCCTGGCAGACAGGATTGAACTGAAAGGGGACCTGGTACACTTCTTAGCCACTCTTTGAAGTCTCCCCCACTTCAAAGGCACATTTGGGTATAAAACAGGGCCTCTGCCCTACCTCATCAGACACTTGCTGGAGAAGAAACCTGAACCAGAAACTACATCCTGCCAAGAAGAACTGCCTGGCTGCTCAAAGGACTCACCTGTCTGCTTTCTACAAAGGACAGCTGCCTTGCTGTTGGCCTGCTGCCTTGCTGAACTCTTGTCTGGCTGTGAAAGTGCTCTCCAAGGGCTTCGATAGAGCTTGCCTCCTGTTCCCTGAAGTCTCAGGACCAAAAAGACTTCTCTTTTTCACTTGGACGCTCCGTGCGCCAATGCTGATCGATGCGACGCCTTTGGGACGACCGGAACTTTGACGCACGGCTATGCAAGGACGACGCCGCCCGACCTCCAGAGGAGAAATCGACGCAACGCCTGCCGTGAGATCGAAATTTCGACGCGCAGCCGGAAAACAAGCAGGAAAATCCACGCACAGACCCGGGACATCTGGTAATCCCCGTGATCCACAGAAAGAGACTGTCCGCGCGCGGAAAACGACGCACGACTTCCCCGCGTGAAAAATAACGACGCAATCCGTGTGTGCTAGGGAGAAATCGACGCACATACACTTTTTCCACGTATCTCTTCTTCTGTGGCCCTCTGAGGAGATTTTCCACTCCAAACCAGGTACTTTGTGCTTGAAAGAGACTTTGTTTGCTTTTTAAAGACTTAAGACACTTTACATCACTTTTCAGTGATATCTCTACAAATTCACATTGCACCTTTATTCATTTTGACCTACAATTATCCTGATAAATATTATATATTTTTCTAAACACTGTGTGGTGTATTTTTGTGGTGCTATATGGTGGTATTGTATTATTTATTGTACAAATACTTTACACATTGCCTTCTAAGTTAAGCCTGACTGCTCATGCCAAGCTACCAGAGGGTGGGCACAGGATAATCTTAGATTGTGTGTGACTTACCCTGACTAGAGTGAGGGCTTTTGCTTGGACAGGGGGTAACCTGACTGCCAACCAAAAACCACATTTCTAACAATAGCATACACAGTTTTAGTAAAAATGGCAATAAGCTATTTTAAAAGTAGACACTGTGCAAAAATCAACAGTTCCTGGGGGAGGTAAGTAATGGTTAGTTAAGTAAGACACTTACAAGTCTAAGTTCCTGGGCATAGGCAACCCACCGTTGTGGGTTCAAGGCAACCCCAAAGTTACCACACCAGCAGCTCAGGGCCGGTCAGGTGCAGAGGTCAAAGAGGTGCCCAAAACACATAGGCGCCTATGAAGAACAGGGGTGCTCCGGTTCCAGCCTGCCTACAAGTAAGTACCCGCGTCTTCAGAGGGTAGACCAGGGTTTTTTTGTAGAGCACTGGGGGGGACATAAGTAGGCACACAAAATACACCCTCAGCGGCACAGGGGCGGCCGGGTGCGGTGTGCAAATCAGGCGTCGGGTTTTGTATAGGATTTAATGAAGGGACCCGGGGATCACTCTAGCGGTTCAGGCAGGACACAGGGGGGCTTCTCGGGCAGCCACTTCATTGGGCTAGGCAGAGGGTCACCTGGGGGTCACTCCTGCACTGAGGTTCAGTTCCTTCTGGTCCTGGGGGCTGCGGGTGCAGTGCTTGGTCCTGGTGTCGGGTTCCTTGTTACAGACAGTAGCGGTCAGGGGGAGCCTCTGGATTCTCACTGCATGTGTCGCTGTGGGGCCCTAGGGGGGGTCATCTTGGGCTACTCACGAGGTAGCAGATGCCTGGGAGTCCTCCCTGTGATGATGGTTCTCTGGAGCTCGAGTCGGGGGCGTCGGGTGCAGAGGGTGAAGTCTCATGCTTCCGGCGGGAAGAGTGAAGTCTCTAGAAGTTGCAAGAAAGTTGCAAAGTTGTTGCTTGTTGTTGAGCAGAGCCGCTGCTCACGGGAGTTTCTTGGTCCTTTGGCTCAGGGCAATCCTCTGAGGGTTTAGAGGATGCTGGTCCCTGTCGGATGCATTGCTGTTGCAGTTTTCTTCGAGGAGACAGGCCGGTAGGGCTTTGGGCCAAAGCAGTTGTCGTCTCTGTCGTCTCTGCAGGGCTTTCAGGTCAGCAGTTCTTCTTCTTGTTTCAGGTTGCAGGAAACTGATTTCCTGGGTTCTTGGGTGCCCCTAAATACTGCATTTAGGGGTGTGTTTAGTTCTGGGGGGCAGTAGCCAATGGCTACTGTCCTGGAGGGTGGCTACACCCTCTTTGTGCCTCCTCCCTGAGGGGAGGGGGCACATCCCTAATCCTATTGGGGGAATCCTCCAATCTCAAGATGGAGGATTTCTAAAGGCAGGGGTCACCTTAGCTAAGGACATCTTAGGGGCTGTCCTGACTGGTGGGTGGCTCCTCCTTGTTTTTCTCATTATCTCCTCCAGCCTTGCCGCCAAAAGTGGGGGCAGTGCCCGGAGGGGCGGGCATCTCCACTAGCTGAGATGCCCTGGTAGCTGAGATGCCCTGGGGTGCTGTAACAAAAGGGGTGAGCCAGGTGTTACAGTTCCTGCAGGGGGAGGTGAGAAGCACCTCTACCCAGTACTGGCTTTGTTCCTGGCCACAGAGTGACAAAGGCACTCTCCCTATGTGGCCAACAACACGTCTGGTTGTGGCAGGCTGGCAGAAACTGGTCAGCCTAGCACTAGGAGTCGGACTGGTATTCAGGGGGCATCTCTAAGATGCCCTCTGGGTGCATTTTACAATAAATCCCACACTGGCATCAGTGTGCATTTATTGTGCTGAGAAGCTTGATACCAAACTTCCCAAATTTCAGTGTAACCATTATAGAACAGTGGAGTTTGTGTTTGACAAACTCCCAGACCATATACTCTTTATGGCTACCCCGCACTTACAATGTCTAAGGTTTTGCTTAGACACTGTAGGGGTATAGTGCTCATGCACATATGCCCTCACCTGTGGTATAATGCACCCTGCCTTAGGGCTGTAAGGCCTGCTATAGGGGTGACTTACCTATGCCACAGGCAGTGTGAGGTTAGCATGGCACTCTGAGGGGAGTGCCATGTCGACTTAGTCATGAGTGAGGGGTCCCCAGGGTGGCATAAGACATGCTCCAGCCCTTAGAGTCCTTCCCTGACATCAGGGCCCTTGGTACCATGGGTACCATTTACAAGAGACCTATCTGAGTGCCAGGGCTGTGCCAATTGTGGAAGCAAAGGTACAGTTTAGGTAAAGAACATTGGTGCTGGGGCCTGGTTAGCAGGGTCCCAGCACACTTTCAATCATAACTGGCATCAGCAAAAGGAAAAAAGTCAGGGGGTAACCATGCCAAGGAGGCATTTCCTTACATACTGACAAAATGCCAGAAAGTAAAACAAATATTGAAATGGAGAAGGTTAGAGGACCTGCAAGAGTGATCCACACACTGGTTATGACTCTCGCTTGAGAGTAAATGTGATTAGAGCTGATTCTTTAGCACACATAATATTCCTGTTCACCAGTGCTGACAATACATATTATCTCAGACGGAGTTGCCTTTTGCCCACAAGAAGTATGACTGTTTCAGTGCACGACGTCGTGCACATCTCGCAAAGACTTTGGGTATGAGTTGAGTCACAAAACAAGTAAAGTGGATGGGTGCACAAATCCTTGCACATAGGGTTCACGTGAGGCACCTTGTCAATCCTTGTCAGGGTGAGGCACAAGCAAACCCCAAATTAACTTGTGCTCCACCCTCTGATAGCTTGGCATAGAGCAGTCATGCTTAACTTAGAGGAAATGTAAAAAGTATTTATGCAGAACTTCAAACAGTTATAAAGTGAAAAACGCGACACAAGAAAATTCCCACGCCATTTAAAAAAATAGAGAAGAATTTAATAATTAAATTAAGACCACAACGACAACAATCTAATCACTAGAAGTTGAGATATGCAGTTTCAAAGATTTCAGTGAAAATAGCACCACAAAGCCCAAAGCGCCTCTTAGGTCTATATGGTCATGTGAGACTAGGAAAAAGTCACAAGCTCAGGCCATCCACGGAGTAGCGCTGGTCGGATACATGGACGAGGTTAGTCCTGGTTAAAAGTTACCTTCTCAGTGCAGCACAAAGAGTTCTGTTTGCGGTGGAGGGGGCTTAGAGGAGCAGAGAAGTGTTGCCAGCACTCATCTATGCAGCTCGAACAGCAGGTCTAGTGTCATGGACAGTTGTTGCTGTAGTGTGAAGAGCCTGTTGTACTTGTGAGTGGGCAGGCTGGAGCTTCGCAGTGGCGCTTCCCGCGAGTGGTTGATGCTGTAGTGTGAATAGTAGGGTTGATGGAATTGCGTTGATGGGCTGTGCGAGTGACAAGGTTTGGGCGCCAACAGGCCTGTTTGCAGTTGTGAAGAGCCCAAACACATCAATTCAGCATCTCTGATCCCACCCCAAGGCCTCAGGACCTGAGGAGCACCACTTGGGGGTCAGGGGCTTACTTCAGCTGGATCTGGAACTCCCTTCCATCTGATATCAGATCAACGTCTTCCTATCCTAGATTCAGACAACTTCTGAAAACATGGTTTTCCATACAAGCATATGAGTGAACTAATGAGCAGTAGATTATATTCGTGCACTCAGCGCCAAGAAACCGGCTGGTGTATGTGCGCTTTATAAATAACTTTTAACATAACGTAATATGCACCTCATTCATCTAGTGGAAGGTTCTCCATTTACCCACCCTCAAGCCCTTTTGGTATTCTTAGACTACAGGCTCGAGACACTAATATTCCACAACTAGAGGCATTGTGGTTGATCTCTAGTTGTTCCCTAGAGCTTAGGGAACAACTGCACCCTTTTCCCGCTGAATTATTGGTCCAACATACTGGAATTGGCGTTCATGAATACCTTCTGTTGCCAAAGAGAAATAGTAGCGATGGGAGCCTGGTTTGCTCCTGATCTTGATAATCTGTTTATGGATGCCTATGAGCATACATATTTGTACAGAGAACACACCAGTTTCAGACAATATACACTTATGTGGCATTGTTATATTAATGATGTATTTATGATTTGGGGAGGTGAAGCGACATCTGTTGAGTTATTTCTGCAATGGATCAACAATAGACATTTATTTCAATCCTATGCATTATGACAAAAATACCATTACCTTCCTGGACCTGACCATTAAGGGGGATGAGGGTACATTATATACAACACTGCATAGAAAACCAACAGAGAGAAAATCATTGCTGATGTATGCTTGTCCTCATCCTAGAGGGCTACGAGATACTCTGCAGTATGCTCAGTTCCTTAGAGTGTCTATGAACCTCACTAGGAAATGTGACTTTTTCATGAATCTTACTCTAGTATCCAGGTTACACAACAGAGGCTATCATACGAGATTACTTATACAAGCACGCAAGCGGGCATGCTACACCAATAGGGATGATTTATTGGTTCCCCAAAATCATCAAATGGGCGCAGGGTTGCATGATCTTTGTCTGTACCTTCAACACTGAGAGTAATACCATCACAAAGGTTGTGCACAATCATTGGTATCTTATTCATGAGACATTGAACTGCACTGATTTACCACTTTGCTCCTCCAAGAGAGGACCCAGCATTAGAGATAAGGTGATCAGGACTACTCTCCCTCCTACACATGTTTCATCTTTGTAATCCCAGTGGGTCCTTCCTCCAATAAAGGGGCACTTTAAATGTGGGAAATGTGTGGCATGCAAATATTGTTTGGAATCCGAGACTTTTGAACATGAGAATGTCAAAATTGAATTGACTGCTTTTTTCTAACTGTAACACGAGTATTGTAATCTATGCCATCAGGTGTCCATGTCTGAAAACGTATATTGGACAGGCCTCACAGAAAATAAAGGTTTGGATATTCCAAGATCGCAGTAGGATCAACTGTGAGACGATTTGAGCTCCACGTGAGGAACACTACAAACAAAATGGATGCTCTGCAGTTTATATGAGATGGCAAGTCATGGGGTAACCAAACGCAATCTGAGAGGTGTAATCACAATAAAAAAAACTTTTACTGCAGGAATGCAATTTGAAAATGGACTGAGCGCTTAAGAGTAATGGACAGGGACCTGAGCACTAATAATGAGTGGAGACAATTAACAGCGGTGGTGTTAGGCTGATCTATGGCGAGGCAGCTATTTTCTTGTATCTTCATTTCTCTCTGTTTTCATTTTCTTCAGGACTGGAGGCTTCGGATTATGTTTCTCTCTCTTCACTGCACAGAATACTGCAGCCAATGAAACAAGTAAAAACACAAAAACTACAGATCCCATGATCCCCAGTAGTCCATGCACTGTCCAGTCATATGTATTCCTCATATATATGTGTCTCATGCAAAAAAGTCCTCCTCTTTCTTTGCTGCTCACAGTCTGAGATAAGTGTTATTCTTTTCCGTGCTATTTAAGTACTGTATTATATTATATTGTTTCTTTTAGGCAATGTGGAGCAGGAGCTGGACCTAATCTGGTGGTCTGCAGTGCCTCTTGTTTGTTGCACTCGTGCGTGACATAGAAAGTGGAACCGGGATGTCCATGATACGTTAATGCCCTGTTTTGTGGCATTAATCCGTCCTAAAGCAGTGGAGGGCTTCTTCGCCCGTGTTCAGAATTTTTTCACACCGGTTCGGTGTGTGAGGCTCGTCACGCGTCCACGCCCCTTTGGCAGCTGCTGGGGCAGGTGACGAAGTCTTCTTTCTGTTTCTAGGGCGACGCATGCGCACGGATGTCCCACTCCGAAAGTTTGAGCATGTCTCTGTGCACATCACATTCCGTCCTCACAAACCCTTCGGATAGCTTCGGATTTGGTCCCTGGAACGCCCAATGAGATGCAAAAGTGGTGCAGGGCTTTGCCCTATGGGTTTAGCAGGTGCTCCCTCTTAAATTGTGCACTTTGTGCCTCTTGATTGATTGACCTGCTGGGTTGCCCCCCCATTTAACCCTCCATCCCGCCTACAAGCATAATGGCATACTATGCCGAGGAGGATGAGCATTACCAAGACTTCCCAGAGGGAAATGATGAACACCAGATGGATGTAAAGTTAGTGGAAGCCCTGGGCTAACATATCCAGGACTCTGTAAACCAAGCTCTAATAAAGGCCTTGAACCCTTTTACCCTACCATTGAGGAGATATGGCCTCTGTGAACTTAGGGGACCAGCCCCTAATTTGAATATGTCCGGTGGTGACCGGGTTCCTGACTTGGGCCTTGCCCAGAGAGCCTCTGTTGGTCCAACTTCCACGGCAGAAGTTCTTGAGCATATGGCTACGTCTGTACTAAAAGACCATGTGTATGACCCCTTCAGTTCTTTAGGGGCCTCAGATCCTGTTCCAGGTTTTTCCACTGTTTCACTAGTGCCACGGCCTCTTCATATTCCTCAGATTCAGACCAGGAACTAAATGAGCCCGAATATTTTGGTAAACACAAATGCAAATCCAGTTCTGGTGCCCAAAAAATACAAGGGTTTACGTTCTATACTTGACCTTCGGGACATCAACCTGTTCCTCAAGAAGGAGAAATTCAAAATGCTCACAGTGGCTCAGGTTCTGTTTGCCTTGGAACCAGAAGACTGGATGGTAGCCCTGGGCGTGCAGGGCACTGATTTCCATATTCCCATCCTGCCTGACAACAGACGTTACCTAAGATTCCTGGTAGGTCACGAGCACTTTCAATTTACCCTGCGCCCCTTCAGCCTTACCAGTGCTCCTCAGTGTTCACGAAAGCGATGGCAGTGGTTGCAGCTCATCTGCGCAGGTTGGGGGTTTCAGTCTTCCCCTACCTCGACGACTGGCTGTTGAATGCGGACTTTCCCCAGAAAGTCGTCTCTCACCTTCAGACTACGGCGAACCTCCTGCACATCCTGGGGTTCGCTATACATGTGCCGAAGTCACACCTGACTCCCCCTCAGATGCTCCCTTTCATCTGAGCTATTCTGGACATAGTGCATTTTTGGGCCTAGCCTCCCGAAAAGCGAGTCCAGGATATTCAGGTTATGATTCCGATCTTTCAGCGTGACCGTTCAGAGTGACTCTCAGGCTGCTGGGCCTCATGGCATCCTGCTAGTGACACGTACCAGATGGCATATGCAGGCTCTGGAGTGGGACTTGAAGTTCCAGTGGGAGCAGCATCAGGGAAATCTCTTTGACATGGTCCAGATCTCGGAGGGGACTGCGAAAAACCTGCAGTGGTGGCTTTCGAATCCACATTGGGTCAATGGCAGATCCCTCTCCCTTCCCCAACCAGATCTATCCATAGTGATGGACGTGTCACTTCTAGGATGAGGCGCCACATGGGAGAGGCAGAGATCAGAGGCCTCTGGTCTCTGGCAGAGTCTAGGCTCCATATCAGTCTTCTGGAGCTCCTTGTGATCAGGCTTATGTTGAAAGCATTTCTTCCCTCTCTCCAAGGGAAAGTAGTGCAAGTGTACACGGACAACACTACCGCCATGTGGTACTGCAACAATCAGGGCAGGATAGGGTCCTGGACTCTTTGCCAGGAGACGCTATGCCTCTAGTCATGGCTGACACATCAGGACATCAACCTGGTGATTCAACATCTGGCGGGCTCTCTGAACGCCAGAGTAGACAAACTCAGCCGTCGATGCATGGTCGATCACAAATGGTGTTTCCATCCGGAGGTGGCGCAAGGTCTCTTTCAGCAGTGGGGAGAGCCTTGGTTAGATCTGTTTGCCTCCGCAGAGAATGTCCAGTGTCAGCTGTTATGCGTGTTGGAGTTTCCAAGGTGGCACTTGCTCGGAGGCGCTTTTAATCTCGAGTGGAACTCCATCCTCCTTTCTGCATTTCTGCCTATAGTACTTCTGTCCAGAGTTCTCAAGAAGATCAGGAATGACCAGGCCCAAGTCATCTTGGTGGCTCCGGACTGGGCACAGAGAGTATGGTATCCAAAGCTGTTGAGCATGGCCACCGATCCTCCACTCAGACTTCCCTTTCGGGAGGATCTTCTGTCGCAGCAGCAGGGGATGGTTCTCCACGAGACCTGTCCAATCTCTGCCTTCGTGCATGGAGATTGAGCTGCGGCAGTTGACAGCTTTTGACCTTCCACCCAAAGTCTGTGATGTTATCTTGGCAGCCAGGCATCCCTCCACCAAAATGGTATACAACTGTTGTTGGCATACATTTGTGGCATAGTGCACCAACAAATCTGTTGATCCCCTCTCTGCTCCTTTTTCTGAGATTCTTTTGTTCAATCTCTCTTATTAGCCCAGCAGGGCTCTGCTTTGGGCACCCTTTAAGGTTATTTATCAGCTGTTTTAGTCTTTCTTAGGTTGCCTGAGAAGCCTTCACTCTTTAAGTCTCCTAGGGCCCCCCCCTGTGGGCCTCCCACCGCCCTCCCCTTGGCGGGGATGGCAGGGTAATTGTTTACCCTTCCACCCCGACCCTCCCTGATCCCCCCCAACTGACATCTGATTATGTCAGCGTGCCATCGCACACTGATCTCCTCAGAGGTCGCCCCCATTGCCCTGGAAGCATTGGAAGAGAAATGAAAGTATTTATCTTCTGAACGGGGGAAGGGGCAGGTCAGAGAGGCATGAAAGGAAAGGAAAGGCTTTTCCTTTCCTTTCATGTCTCTCTGAGCATTTCAGCAGCAGCCCAATTGCTGCCCACTAGACATCAGGGAGTTTATTTTGTTAATGAAATGAACATGAGAGGAGCGGCCCCTTGGGCAAGGGTCACTCCCCAAGGGGGACATTTTTTCCATGGCCGTTTCTGACCCCCTTGGGGGCAGATCGGCCTATATTAATTAGGCCCATTTGCCGCTAAGTGGGGCAAAAACCTCCAGACACCAGGGATTGTTCACTTTCGACCCCTTAGGCAAGGGTCAAATCCCTGAGAGGCAAATTTATTTTAGGACCTTTCTGCCCCCTTAGGGGGCAGATCTGCCTATTTCTAGTAGTCCCACCTGCCCCCTAAAGGGGCAGAAACCACTTAGGGCCCAGGGATTAGTGTGTGTTTTGTTTGGTGGGGGCAGTTCCTTGGGCAAGGGTCCCCATGGAGGCACATTACTGTTGGCCATTTATGCCCCCCTTTGTGGGTAGATCAGCCTATTTTTCTAAGGCCCATCTGCCACCAACGGGGGCAGAAAGCCCACCAGACACCAGGGAAGATTTTTTTTTTTTTAAAAGAGGGTTGGGCATGGCTATACCCCCAGCTCAAATAAATGGGGAAAAAGTTGTTCTGCCCACCGGTGGGCAGATGAGGCAATTACCCTGATCCACTTCCCGGGCGGGGGGAGCAGAAAGGCTACTAGATGCCTAGGAATTAAAAATAAATAAAAAATAGTGTGGTGGTGGCTACCAACCAGTATGGGCATGGTTGTGTCCCCACCCCAAATGAAGGGGGTAACAGTCTTTCAGCTCTCCCCCACACACTAAAAGATCCTATCCCAACAGCAAGCAAGAGGACATTTGATTATTTGGGGTTTTGGTTTTACATTTGGGCTGTGAGAGCTTGTCTAACTCTCAAAATTGTCCCACTTGGAATGGTGAGGGCTGCACTTTTTGGACTTTGGGACATCGCCATGTAGAAAAAATCTACGAGACCTAGACACATCTGAAAACCAAACATCTGGGTGAATCCAGGGTGGTGTGCTTCACATGCACCCTGCACCATTTTCTTACCCACAATGCCCTGCAAACCTCCAACTTTGCTTGAAATTAGACATTTTCCAAACATTTTTGTGATGAACCTTCCGGAATCTGCTGGAATCCACAAAATTCCTACCACCTAGCATTGTTGCATCTTTACTGATAAAAATTTTACCCCACTTGTCAGCCTAAAAACGTTGTTTTCCAAACTGTCTTTTTGGACCCGCTTTGGTTCCCAATAAATTTTGACATGTTTTTGCCTCTTCCCTGTCACAGGCACTTGGCCCACCTACACAAATGAGGTATCGTTTTTATCGGAAGAGTGGGGGGAACGTTGGTGGTATGAAATATGTGCTGGTGTGATGATACCACACATAAATGTGTGAAAGATGTGATTTTTTAGCTAAAGTTGAGGTTTCCTGAGGATTCTGGGTAAAAAAAACCCTGGGGATAAACACAAGTTACAATTCCCTGGATTCCCTCGGGTGTCTAGTTTTCAGAAATGTCTGGGTTTCGTAGGTTTCCCTAGATGGCTGCTGAACCCAGGACCAAAACCGCAGGTCCCTCCCACAAAAACAGGTAGTTTTGTAATTGATCATTTTGATGTGTCCACGTAGTGTTTTGGTGCATTTCTTGTCGCGTGCCCTATGCCTCCCCCCACAAGTGCCATACCATTTTTATCGGGAGATGTGGGGGAATGCTGGGTAGAAGGAAGTTTGTGGCTCCCTTCAGATTCCAGAACTTTGCAACACCGAAATGTGAGGAAAAAGTGTTTTTTTGCCAGCTTTTGAGGTATGCGATGGATTCTGGGTAACAGAACCTGGTGAGAGTGCCACAAGATACTCCATCCTGGGTTCCCCTGGGTGTCTAGTTTTCAGAACTGTCCGGGATTGCTAGTTTTCCTAGGTGCCGGATGAACTAGAGGCGGCCAAAATCCACAGCTAGGCACTTTGCAAAAAAACAGGTCAGTTTTCTTTGGGAAAATGTGATGTGTCCATGTTGTGTTTTGGGGCATTTCCCGTCGTGGGCAGTAGGCCTACCCACACAAGTGAGGTACCATTTTTATCGAGAGATTTCGGGGAATGCTGGGTGGAAGGAAATTCGTGGCTCCTCTCAGATTCCAGAACATTCTGTCACCTCAATATGAGCAAAAAGTGTTTTTTTTGCCAAATTATGAGGTTTACAAAGGATTCTGAGCAACAGAACCTGGTGAGAGTGCCACAAGTTACCCCATCTTGAGTTCCCAGGTGTCTAGTTTTCAAAAATGTCCAAGTTTGCTAGGTTTTCCTAGGTGCCAGCTGAGCTAGAGGCCAAAATCCACAGCTAGGCATTTTGCAAAAAACAAGTCAGTTTTCTTTAGGAAAATGTTATGTGTCCATGTTGTGTTTTGGGGCATTCCGTGTTGCGGGCAGTAGGACTACCCACACAAGTGAGGTACCATTTTTATTGGGAAACATGGGGAAATGCTGGCTAGAAAGAAATTTGTGGCTTCCCTCAAATTCCAGAACTTTCCATCGCCAAAATGTAAGGAAAATTTGTTTTTTGGGTCAGATTTTGAGGTTTGCAAAGGATTCTGGGTAACAGAACCTGGTGCGAGCCCCACAAGTCACCCCATTCTGAATTCCCCTAGCTGTCTAGTTTTCAGAAATGTCCTAGGTGCCAGCTGAGCTAGATGCCAAAATCCACAGCTAGGCGCTTTGCAAAAAACAGGTCAGTTTTCTTTAGGAAAATGTGATGTGTCCATGTTGTGTTTTGGGTCATTTCCTGTCGTAGGCAGTAGGGCTACCCACACAAGTGAGGTACCATTTCTATCTGGAGAACTGGGGGAAAGCTGGGTAGAAGGACGTTTGCGGCTCCTCTCAGATTCCAGAACTTTCCATCACTGAAATGTGAGGAAAAAGTGTTTTTTTTGCCAAGTTTTGAGGTTTGCAAAGGATTCTGGATAACAGAACCTTGTGGGAGCCCCACAAGTCACCCCATTCTGAATTCCCATTGGTGTTTAGTGAAAAAAAAATGTCCTGGTTTGTTATGTTTTCCTAGGTGCCGGCTGAGCTAGAGGCCAAAATCCACAGCCAGCCACTTTGCAAAAAACAGGTCAGTTTTCTTTAAGAAAATGTGTTGTGTCCATGTTGTTTTTGGGGCATTTCCTGTTGCTAGCAGTAGACCTACCCACACAAGTGAGGACCCAATTTTATCGGGAGACCTTGGGGAATGCTGGGAAGAAAGATGTTTGTGGCTCCTCTCAGATTTTAGAACTTTCCATCACCCAAATTTGAGGAAAAGGTGTTTTTTGGGCCAAATTTTGAGTTGTGCAAAGGATTCTGGGTAACAGAACCTGGTGAGGGCCCCACAAGTCACCCCATTCTGAATTCCCCTGGCTGTCTAGTTTTCAGAAATGTCCAAGTTTGCTAGGTTTTCCTAGGTGCCGGCTGAGCTAGAGGCCAAAATCCACAACTAGGCATTTTGTAAAAAAACAAGTCAGTTTTCTTTAGGAAAATGTAATGTGTCCATGTTGTGTTTTGGGTCTTTCCCTGTCGCGGGCAGTAGGCCTACCCACACAAGTGAGGTACAGTTTTTATCGGGAAACCTGGGGAAACGCTGGCTATAAGGAAGTTTGTGGCTTCTATCAGATTCAAGAACTTTCCATTACCGAAATGTGAGGAAAAAGTGTTTTTTGGTCAAATTGTGAGGTTTGCAAAGGATCCTGGGTAATAGAACTTGGTGAGAGCCCCACAAGTCACTGCATTCTGAATTCCTCTGGCTGTCTAGTTTTCAAAAGTGCACAGGTTTGCTAGGTTTTCCTCGGTGGCCGCTGAGCTAGAGGCCAAAATCCACAGCTAGGCACTTTGCAAAAAACAGGTCAGATTTCAATGTAAAAACTTGTTGTGTCCATGTTGCATTTCCTGTTGCGGGCATTAGACCAAGGCACACAAGTGAGGTACCATTTTTATCAGGAGACTTGGGGGAACACAGAATAGCAGAAGAAGTGTTATTGCTCCTTGTCTTTCTCTACATTTTTCCCTTTGAAATGTAAGACATTGTGTAAAAAAGACGTCTGTTTGAGAAATGCCCCGAAATTCACATGCTAGTATAGGGACCCCGAATTCAGAGATGTGCAAATAACCCCTACTTCTCAACACCTGATCTTGTGTCCATTTTGGAAATACAAAGATTTTCTTGATACTTAGTTTTAATTTTTTATATTTCACCAAAATTAATTGATGGATACCCTGTATACAATGAAAACCCATTGCAAGGTGCACCTCATTTATTGGATTTGGATACCTAGGGTTCTTAATGAACCTACAAGCCCTATATGTCCCTACAACCAGAAGAGTCTAGCAGACATAACAGTATATTGCTTTTGAAAATCTGACACCGCATGAAAAAGTTACAGAGTAAAACGTGGAGAGAAATGGCTGTTTTTTTCACCTCAATTTCAATATTTTTTTATTTCAGCTGTAATTTCCTGTAGGAAAACCTTGTAGGATCTACAAAAATGACCCCTTATTTAATTCAGAGTTTTGTCTACTTTTTAGAAATGTTTAGCTGTCTGGGATCCAGCATTGATTTCACACCCATTTCTGTCACTAACTGGAAGGAGTCTAAAAGCACAAAAAATTATAAAAATTGGATATGTCCCAATAAAATGCCCAAATGATGTTGAAAATGTGGTTTTCTGATTCAAACCTTCCCATTCCTGAAAGCTGTGAAGATGGTGATTTTAGCACCGCAAACCCTTTGTTAATGCAATTTTTAGGGAAAATAAAACAAGTCTTTTTCTGCAGCCTCTTTTCCCCCCCAAAAAAAAGAAAACAAAATTTTCGCTGTATTTTTGCTAATTTCTTGGTGTCCTCCAGGGGAACCTACAAACTCTGGGTACCTCTAGAATCCCTTGAATTGTGGAAAAAAAGGACGCAAATTTGGTGTGGATAGCTTACGTGAAGAAAAAGTTATGAGGGCCTAAGCGCAAACTGCCCCAAATAGCCCAAAAAAGACTTAGCACAGGAGGGGAAAAGGCCTGGCAGCGAAGGGGTTAAATAAATATATGTTCATATATAATTATTTTTTATCTTTTTGGGGGAAGACCCCCCACGACCCTATACTTACCTTGAATGCATGGTAAAGGCATGCGTGGCAATGGCCTATACACAGTAAAAACGTGTGTGGTAATAAATGTGTCGTAAATGTACTGCAATGTAAAAATCGCATTGTAAAGACTGTTTCCTGCCAACTGCACCCAGTCATGTGACCCAGAGGCAGACTGCCGGCATTAAATGGCTAGGGCAGAAAAAGGCCAAGTTTCTAAAAGTTGCATTTTTACAACTGTAATTTAAAATCTGACTTTACCATGAACGAGGATTTTTCAAACATGAACTGCTCCCATTGGGAAATTACAGCTTTTAAAATGAAACAATGTAACTACAATGTTATCCTATGGAAGTGGTAGGCCTTGCAGTAGTGAAAAACACATTTGAGAGTTTTTCACTACCAGGACATGTACAACTAAAAAGTACATGCCCATCTTTTTAAATACAGTGCAGCCTGCCCTCTGGGCTGTCCCATAGTGTAACATGGAGGTTGCCTTGACACAAGTGTAATTTCCCATTGGGAGCAGATTGGGGTCTCTGAACTCACAATTTAAAAACACATCTTGTGGTGAAGTTGTTTTTTGAATTTTAAGTTTGAAAATGCCACTTTTAAAAAGAAGGTATTTTCTTGCTTGACCATTCTATGCCTCTACCTGCTGAATACACGTCTGGGTCATGATGACAGTTGGGCTGTTTGTGCATTCACTCTAGACAGTCACACAAAGGGAGCTGATGTGTGCCCTGCATATTCTGTAGTTCCATAACTAGGCTGATGGGTCTTTCTGAGCTAGACTGGTGGGAGGAGCTGACACTTGCAGCTGAATAGAGCTGGGCCTGTCCTCACACAAAGCAGACTCAGTCCCCCTGGAATATGTCTGGAGCCAAGGCAGAGAAGTCAGGGTCTTGTGCACTACAAAGACTTTGCCTACTTCAAAGACAGAAATGAGTATAAGGGCTGGACCTCTGACACCATGTAGTTAGAACAACTCTGGACTGAGGACATTCTGCCAGAAAAAAAAACTGGATGCTGTGGGAGAGACTGCCATTTTGCCTGTTGCTTTATTGTGCTGGCCTTCTGTTTGCTGCTTCTGTCTTGGGAGTGAAATGACTGAACTTTGCTTTCTACATCCTGCTTCCCAAGGTTCTCCAAGGGCTTGAACTGGGCTTGCTTTCTGTTAAGCCCAGGGACATCAAAGACTTATGCCATCATTACAACCCTGGCGGTAGGTGATAAAGTGGCGGTAATACCGCTAACAGGCTGGTGGTAAGTACCACCAAATTATGACCATGGCGGTGATATCTCCAATAGACAGCCAATGTACCACATCAACCGCCAGGGTGGAAACAACAGTCACCACGGTGGTAGTTGCTTACAGCCAAGCGAAAGACAAAGTACCGCCCACCATATTTTGACACATGATTCAGCCACCTTTTCCGGGGCGGAAACACATCACAAAAGAGAAAGGACTCACCACTGGAGACACAGGGAAGAACCACGCCACCATGGAACCTGAACTACAAGTCTTTCCGATGATCTTCTATATTATGCTCCACCTGGAACACCAATGCCGGCTAGATGACGAAGGTGAGTACAGCCGCCTAGCACACAAGGGAGGGTGGGAGGGTGGGAGGAAAACGAGAGTGACACACGCACCACACACACCCGGCATACACACGCCATACACAGAACCATATGCATTACAAAAACAATTTGATCACGAAAATCTGCACAATAATGCAAAGGCAGCAGGAATTTAAGAAAATGATTGTAACCAGTCCAGCAATAAAATTAAGAATCCGATTTGGCCATGAAACAGATCTGTACACTTGTATAAAAAACACTGCCCAGTTCATAGTTCAAATGCCCCACTTGGCCACAGGGCACAGTCCAAGGACCCACTCGAATTCTGCACCAATCCGGATAGAACACTGCAGGGGCATCAGTTGTCAGTTGACAACCCATGAGGAAGGAAGATAGCATGGAGCCGGAACTCCAAATCCTACCGGCCCTTGTATTCCTACTCATCTACGAAGACCAACACCTGCGCCGGCGACGACAACGGTGAGTACTGCACCTATGACATAGGGCAGGGGGGAGGCAAAAGTTAGGGGGACACACACGCAATACCCCCACCCCCACCCTTGCATATTGCAACACATACACCAATGCATTCACAAAAATCACAGTAACTACCCACAACCCCCCCGGAAGAATGCAAAGACAAAACAAAATCAGTCCAAACATTGTAATGTATCAATATACATGTCTCAAAAATATACACATATATTAGAAAATCATACAAAAGTATATACATTGCGAGAAGTAGTTCAGATATGCACATAGAAATGTCCGTGCACCACTAGTCCAAAAATGCATGGGCGAGGCCTACAATAGATACCTGTCCACACACGGAGAGAACACTGCCGGGGCATCAGACAACTGTCAGAGGGTTTGGGGGGCCCACTGGTTCTGGAGGGGGGATCATGCCCTGTGCTTTGTCCTGGGAGTGCAAGGCCACAGCCTCTCAAGTGGGTGTCTTGCCCACTGGTTCTGGAGGGGGCAACATGCCCTGTGCTTTGTCCTGGGGAGCACAAGGCCACAGTCTCTCAAGTGTGTGTCTTGCCCACTGGTTCTGGAGGGGGCAACATTCCCTGTGCTTTGTCCTGGGGAGTGCAAGGCCACAGTCTCTCAAGTGGGTGTCTTTCCCACTGGTTCTGGAGGGGGCAGGCCGCACAGCAGCCCTTGGAGGCTGGACTATATGGCGTCCGCCGGTGGTGATGGCTGCACTGTGGTGGTGGTTGTGAAAGGCTCCTGCTCAGCGCCTGCACCCTCTGATGGCTGCACTGTGGTGGTGGTTGTGGGAGGCTCCTGCTCAGCCCCTGCACCCTCTGATGGCTGCACTGTGGTGGTGGTTGGGGGAGGCTCCTGCTCAGCCCCTGCACTCTCTGATGGCTGCAAAACCATGGCTCGCAGTGGGGGCCTTGTGTCAGCTGGTGGTGGTGGCGGGTTTGGCTGGCAGCTACCGCTGGCGTAGATTACCTCCTCACCTCCTGTTCATGGGTTGGGGATCCCATACCCTTCCTGGCACTGGTGGATGGGCTCTTCCCCCCTCTGTCTGCTGGTGCAGGCTCCTTCCACTTTTTTGCAGCTGGTGCAGGCTCCTTCCCCTTCAATATTGTTGGCCTGGAATCCTTACCACCACAAGTAGGTGGTGCTACCACTGGGCCCGTGGACTGTTTGCCTGAGATGCTGGGCTGGGTCCTGGCTACCCTACCTATATCGGCAGGGGTAGGTGGGGTAGGGAAGTGGTCAATCGTGGAAAGGAAAAGCTTTTTAGGGGCTTTGGGGCGGGAAGAGGGAGGAGTAATGGGAGTGGAGGATGAGGGAGTGGTTTTTGGAGGTGTTTGTCTACTCGATTTGGTTGCAGGTGCATGGGCTGTATGCTGTTGTGAGGTGGATGGCTGTTGGGTGTCTGAGTGCTAGCGTTTGTGTACTTTAGGAGAAGGGACAGACACGGCGTGAGAGGACACAGGGGATGTGTGCATGGATGTTGTGGAGGTGTGTGCCAGTGAGGTGTGTGTTCTTCTTGGTGTGGTGATGATGCTGGTAGAGGATATTGATGTTGCGCATGCATATGTGAGTGTAGACGCAACTGGGTGGGAGGTGGGGGAGGAGGGGGAGACAGTAGATATAGTGGATGTTGTCGTGTCTGCAACTGAATGGTGTTTGTGTGAGTGCCAGTGGAATGAAGTGCGATGCTTGTGTTTGCCTGTGACACTCTTGGGTGTTATCTTGTGTGCATGCTCGTCTGCCTGTGTGCTTGGGATAGGTTGGGGTTGAGGAGAATGGGACTAGGAAGTCGAAGTTGGAGGGGGCGGTTGAAACAGGGACAAGGGCTGCCACCAGAGAGAGACCAGAGCCTGAATCGATCTCTGTTGGGCCGCCAATCCACTGTGAATGCCCTCCAGGAATGCATTTGATTGCTGCATCTGGGCTGCCTGCTCCAGAATGGCATTCACAATGGTTGTTTGCCCTACAGAGATGGATCTCAGGAGGTCAATAGCCTTCTCACTCAGGGCAGCAGGGCTCACTGAGGCAGGACCTGAGGTGTCTAGGGCGAAGGAGAAGCCCACCCTCCTGGGTGAGCGGGCACAGGCAACTCGCTGAGGGGCTACTGGGAGGGCAGTGCTGGTATGGGGTTTGCGGCTGTACCTGTGGCTGGGGTGGTCACAGAGGTGTCTGCCACCACCAGGGAGCTCCCATCGGAGGAGGTATCAGAGTCTGTATTGTCCTCTCTAGTCTCCGCAATGGTGCTCCCCTCACCCTCCGTCCCACTGGTGCCTCCAGGGTCCTGTGGGATGCAGCTCCCTCTGTCGCCGGTGCCTCTGCTCCTCCGCCAGATGATGCTAATGCACATAAGGACAGGATGCCAAAACAAGAAAGTGGGGGAAGAGAGACAAAGGATACACAGGGTAACTGACTGCACCAACACCACCGTTGGCGTACACAGCACCCTCACACACAGGGAACATGCCTATGCACTATGCATGGCACTACCAGTGAAATGGCTAGTCACCAAGGAATGAGGAGGGGCACACACTGCCAACTGCAGCACACCTGAGACCCACGCAGCCCTGCCCAGGAGTGAATAGTAACAAGCTAGGTAAGCAGTATTTTCCATTCAAACCCTTAGCTACCAGAGGACCTAAGCTGTGATTTCTGGCCTGGCCTAGGGGCACCCAAGGACACACAAACACCACCCGAATACCACCCCACCAGCCGTAAGTTGTAATGATGGCCACAGTACTCACCCCCTTGTGGCTGCTGTGATGCCCTTAAGTGCCCATCCATGCTCAGGGTAGGCCACTGCCAGTATGCAGGCCATCAGGGGGGTAAGGGTCCGACAGGCACCCCTTCCTCGATGGGAGGCCACCCTGAGCTGGGCCTCTGCGGTCTTTCGTGCCCAGTGTCTCAGGTCCTCCCACTATTTCCAACAGTGGGTGCTCTGCCTGCCATAGACCCACAGGGTCTGCACGTCCTTGGCGATGGCACCATATTCCCTTCTTTTGATGGGCACTGACCTGCAGAGGCAATACAGACAGGAGAACACCATTAGACAAACAGTCCAGCCTGTCACACAAATGGCCCACCATACCCGTGTGCATCTCTGTTGGCACACACATAGCCCAGCCCACAACAAGTACACCACCAAGAGGACATGCACCCAACCCCCTTACACAAGGCCTTCACACACAACTCCAAGCATTCATGCCACATACATTGTGCACAAGGTGTACTCACCTGTTGGTCTAGAGGCCCATACAGCAGTCGCTACTGGGGTAGGCCCCATCCACCAGTTGCTTCAACTCCTCAGAAGTGAAGGCTGGGGCCCTTTCCCTGGTCACACAGGCCATGTTAGGTTCCAGACACAGGTCACAGCAGCACATGCAGTGTTGGTCCTCTCCTATGGAAGGTCAGGATACAAATGAGGAATCAGATAGAAAATGGCGGTCACGTCCGCGGCGGTGCATACTGTCACCACAGGCGTAGATCATCTTGGCCAATGTACCCCATAGGTCCCAATATTAACCAATGAGGAATTCCACGGCGGTTCACGACCATCTACCGTTACTGCGCACAATGTCAGCGGCATTACCTCACTTCCACCTGTCACACACAGGACAAGCGGTCGCAATTTCAGGGGGGTGAACAGGCCTATCGATTATTGCTGCGTCACAGGATAAATAGGCACATACTTCACAAATTACACTGTCCCATAGCATGTTTTCACATTACGGAATGCTGTTGTGGCTCCATTGTTCAGTTTGTGACAGCCTACTCACTCTTGTGTCCCTTAGATACCTACCGCTGCAGATGAATAGGAGATGGAGACATATCCCCGTGTACAGTCCCCTGGTGGACTAGGCTACACTGGAGGACAGGCACTTAGGGGGTCATTACAACCCTGGCGGACGGTGTTAAAGGTGCGGTAATACCGCAAAAAAGGGAATTATGACCCTGGCGGAAACCGCCAACAAAGACAGCCACTTTAACACACCGCCCACCACGGCGGTACAGACAAACAGCGCAGCGGTCACCGCCAACAGAAAGGCGGAGGACAATGTACCGCCCATAGTATCACAACCCGCCAATCCGCCACCTTTTCTGTGGCGGATTCTCTGTGGATAAAAACACAGCGGAAACAGTTACTGCAATGGGAAAACGCTCACCTGAACACATCCCATGAGGAAGGAGGATAGCATGGAGCCGGAACTCCAAATCCTACCGGCCCTTGTATTCCTACTCATCTACGAAGACCAACACCTGCGCCGGCGACGACAACGGTGAGTACTGCACCTATGACATAGGGGAGGGGGGAGGCAAAAGTTAGGGGGACACACACGCAATACCCCCACCCCCACCCTCGCATATTACAACACACACACCAATGCATTCACAAAAATCACAGTAACAACCCACAATCCCCCCGGAAGAATGCAAAGACAAAACAAAATTAGTCCAAACATTGTAATGTATCAATATACATGTCTCAAAAATATACACATATGTTAGAAAATCATACAAAAGTATATACATTGCAAGAAGTAGTTCAGATATGCACATAGAAATGTCCGTGCACCACTAGTCCAAAAATGCATGGGCGAGGCCTACAATAGATACCTGTCCACACTCGGAGAGAACACTGCCGGGGCATCAGATCGAAATACTACAGGCACCTCAGGGGGAAGGGAAGGGGGGGCACCTCAGCCGGAGGAGTCCAAAGCCAGATCCACGACGGGGCTCCATGCCAATTGATGTATCCTGGGGAGTGCAAAGCCACAGTCTCTCATATCTGTATAGTGGGTGGCTTGCCCACTGTTCCATCCTGGGGAGTGCAAAGCCACAGTCTCTCAAGTCTCTACAGTGGGTGGCTTGCCCACTGTTCAATCTTGGGGAGTGCAAAGCCACAGTCTCTCAAGTCTCTACAGTGGGTGGCTTGCCCACTATTCCATCCTGAGGAGTGCAAAGCCACAGTTTCCAAAGTAGATAACAGCCTCCACTGGTTCTGGAGGGGGACTGGTGCCCAGACTGGATTAATCTCCCCGCGGAAGTTTCTGTCCCGTCACTGTCGCACCTGCACATGGGATAACGATGCTTGATGTGGCGGCCTTTTCATTCTTCCCCGGTGCATGCCCTGTTCAGCGGTGCTTTGCCATGGCGGTTCTGGACTGTTCAGCGCTGCTTTGCCATGGCGGTTCTGGACTGTTCAGCGGTGCTTTGCCATGGCGGTTCTGGACTGTTCAGCGGTGCTTTGCCATGGCGGTCTCTGGACTGTTCAGCGGTGCTTTGCCATGGCGGTTCTGGACTGTTCAGCGGTGCTTTGCCATGGCGGTCTCTGGGCTGTTCAGCGGTACTTTGCCATGGCGGTTCTGGACTGTTCAGCGGTGCTTTGCCTTGGTGGTCTCTGGACTGTTCAGCGGTACTTTGCCATGGTGGTTCTGGACTGTTCAGCGGTGCTTTGCCATGGCGGTTCTGGACTGTTCAGCTGTACTTTGCCATGGCGGTCTCTGGACTGTGACGATACTTGGGCCCTCCTGGGCACTGACTCCGGCAGTGGTCTCCTGACCAGTGACGATACTTGGGCCCTCCTGGGCACTGACTCCGGCGGTGGTCTCCTGACCAGTGACGATACTTGGGCCTTCCTGGGCACTGACTCCGGCGGTGGTCTCCTGACCAGTGACGATACTTGGACCCTCCTGGGCACTGACACCGGGGTGGCGGTGGTCTCCTGACCAGTGATGATACTTGGGCCCTCCTGGGCACTGACTCCAGCGGTGGTGGTGGTCTCCTGACCAGTGACGATACTTGGGCCCTCCTGGGCACTGACTCCGGCGGTGGTCTCCTGACCAGTGACGATACTTGGGCCCTCGTGGGCACTGACTCTGGCGGTGGTCTCCTGACCAGTGATGACGGTGCTGGCGGTGGCGTCCCGACAGCTGGGAAGGATGCCGCCCTTCTCCGCCGTGCTGCTCACACTAGGCTTTGCAGACTTCCTCTGGCCCGTCCCCACCTTTGGAGGAGTCACAGCTGACTCTGCAATCCCCCTGTAACCCCTGTGAGTTGTTTTGCCTCCAGGAGTCTTCACAGGGTCCCGTCGGCCACTTTCCAATTTCAGAGCCTTTACAGGGGGTGGGCTGCCAGTGCCTTGGCTCTGGGTCACACTGCCTGCCCTGGTGGCCGGTGCACTCCACACACCTTGAACAGGCACCACTGGTATTGGAGGCTTTTTGGCTGAGGGCGCTACGACAGGACTGATGAATTGGAGGGGGGGGGCAAAAAGGTCAACTTTACACAGGGACAGTTTCTGACGAACACTGGGGTGGGTAGTTGGAGGGGGTCTGAGGGTGGAGGAAGAGGAGGTGGTTGTAAGAGGTGTCACTTTAGGTGTTTTGGGTGCAGGTGCAGGTACTGGAGGCTGTCGTGAGGTGGATAGATGTTGGGTGTGTGGGTGCCCGCGTTTGTGTACTTTGGGAGGGGGCGTCACAGACACACTGGGAGAGGACACAGGGGACGCGTAAATGGGAGTGGAGGTGGTGAGTGCAGGTGAGCGGGGTGTGGTGCTGGGTATACTGCTGCGAGTCCTAGTGCCTGTAGATGTAGTGCATGCAGGTGAGAGTGTAGACGACACTGGGAGGGAGGAGGGAGACGAGGAGGAGGGGGACACAGTGGAGGCAGTGGATGTTGCAGTGTCTGCACGTGGGTGATGCCTGCGTGTGTGCCTGTGGGTTGTGTGGTGCCTATGTTTGCCTGAGCTACTTTTGTGTGTTGAGGTGTGTGCATGCTGGTCTGATGGTGTGCTTGGGATAGGCTGGGGCACAGGGGATTGGGTCTGGGTGGAGGAGGTTGGAGGGGGGAGGCTAGAGACAGGGACAATGGCTGCCATCAGTGCTGAGGCCAGAGATTGCAGGGTTCGCTGAAGGACAGCCTGACCAGAATGAATGCCCTCCAGGAATGCATTACCGTGTTGCAACTCCCTTTCTACACCCTGGATGGCATTCACAATGGTAGACTGCCCAACAGTGAGTGACCTGAGGAGGTCAATGGCCTCCTCACTGAGGGCAGCAGGGGTGACTGGGGCAGGGCCTGAGGTGCCTGGGGCGAAGGTGATGCCCACCCTCCTGGGTGAGCGGGCACGGGGCGAACGCTGAGGGGCTGCTGGGAGGGCGGTGCTGGTAGGGGAGGTGGCGGCTGTACCTGTAGAAGTGGGGCGCACAGATGGTGCCGCCACCACAAGGGAGCTCCCATCGGCGGACGAGTCCGTGTCGCTGGTTGGTGATCCGGTGGCCGACGTGAAGCTCCCCTCGCCCTCCGTCCCACTGGTGCATTCTGAGTCTGTGGTGTGGCCCTCCATGGCCATGTGGGATGCAGCTCCCTTGTGCTCCGGTGCCACTGTACCTCCGCCTGATGATGCTGATGAACAAAAGAACAGGGAGAGCACAAAAAGGGGGGGGGGAGACAGAAGAAAGACAGGTTGAGTGCATGGCATACCGCAACCGTTGGCGGACAATACAGACACAGAAGCCCCCTGCACTACGCCGTGCTCCTGGCCTTTACAGATGCAATTCCTGGGATCCGGCTTACATGGCTATGATGGACATCTGCACACATGGATGCCACAGGGGCATCTATACCTGTACTTGGCACTCTACTGCGGTGGGGTAGGGTGCCACATGGCCTGCAATACGAAGGGGCATAGTCTACCTATTTCTGCCTGGCCTCGGTACACCCACAGGCATCCTCCCCACCCAGACCCCTCCACTGCGCGCAAAGTCCGCTGAATGATAGTGTACTCACCCCCTTGTGTCTGCTGTGATGCCCTCAAGCGCCCATCCAACTCAGGGTAGGCCACCGCCAGGATCCTGAACATCAGGGGGGTCATGGGGCGACGGGCACCCCTCCCACGTTGAGAGGCCATCCCCAGCTGAGCCTCCGCCGTCTTCTTGCTCCAGCGGCGAATGTCCTCCCATCGTTTACGGCAGTGGGTGCCCCGTCTCTGGTGGACCCCCAGGGTCCGGACGTCCTTGGCGATGGCACGCCAAATGTCCTTCTTCTGGTGGACGCTGACCTACATGACATGCACAAGGGAAGAAGAGAAGTCATTAACAACCGCACCGTCAATGTGCGTGGCCCCCCTCCCTATCCTAGCCATGTGGCACATTCATTTGCATGCATTAATGTTCCCTGAACTCTGCCCCCTTCCCTCTTCCAACCAGCCCTCTCTACCCAGGCCTAGCCCATACAACGTGCTCCCTGTGTACTAACCTGTTGGTCTGGAGGACCGTAGAGTAGCGTGTACTGGGGGAGGACCCCGTCTACTAGTTTCTCCAACTCCTGAGCAGTGAAGGCAGGGGCCCTTTCCCCAGACGCAGCAGCCATCGTCGCTTCCAGACCGAGGTCACAGCAGCACTTGCAGTGTAGGTCCTCTCCTGTCGAAGATCAGGTATCTAGTGATTGAACAGATAGAAAATGGCGGTGACGTCCGCGGCGGTGCGTATCATCACCGCCAGCGCACTTCCTCATTGGCTCCTGGGACCCATAGGGTCCAATGTTAACCAATGCAGCATTGCGCCGCGGTCTACGACCGCCTACCGCGACGGTGTGCAACGCCAACGCAGTTACCCCACAATCCCATAGTTTAGAGGTCAGACAGCCTCCATTTCAGGGGCCCACATGGCTCCATTTACTTCTGCATCACACATAGCTAGGCCTACACTCAACACACATACAGGAAGGGTTTTGTGTTTGGTGTCGTGTTCTGTGTAACTGTGGGTACATACCTGGAAAATAGTTGACTCGATCCTCGCTGTTGTCCTTCCTAGGCGCCGTCAGCTGGGACATTTGAGAAGATGGCGGAATCCTCCGGTGTACCGACCGCTGGTGGACCTGTTGACAATGGAAGAGCGACATTTAATCGTCACCTACAGGTTTGACCGTGCCACAATCCAGGAACTATGTACCCAGTTGGAGCCAGACCTGATGTCACCAATACGCCATCCCACTGGAATCCCCCCTGACGTGCAGGTGCTGTCAGTGCTCCATTTCCTTGCTAGTGGGTCTTTTCAGACAACAGTGGCCATGGCATCAGGGATGTCCCAGCCTATGTTTTCCAACGTGCTGTCCAGAGTGTTGTCTGCCCTGCTGAAACACGTAAGGAGATACATCATTTTCCCTGAGGTTGAAGATTTGGCTATAGTGAAAGGTGACTTCTATGCCCTTGGACATATCCCCAACGTCATAGGTGCTATTGATGGGACCCATTTAGCTCTGGTCCCCCCCCACAGGATTGAAGAGGTGTACAGGAACAGTAAGAGTTATCATTCCATGAATGTACAGATGGTCTGTTTGGCAGACCAGTATATCTCGCAGGTAAATGCTATGTTCCCTGGCTCAGTGCATGACACCTACATCCTGCGGAATAGCAGCATCCCTGATATGATGGGTCAACTCCAGAGGCACCGTGTGTGGCTATTAGGGGACTCTGGTTACCCCAACCTGTCCTGGCTATTGACCCCAGTGAGGAATCCCAGGACCAGGGCAGAGGAACGCTACAATGAGGCCCATGGGCGGACTAGGAGGGTGATCGAACGCACCTTCGGCCTCCTGAAGGCTAGGTTCCCTATTCTACTCACCGAAGAAGGTGTGCCAGATCATCATCGCCTGCTCTATGCTTCACAATCTTGCTTTGCGACGCCAGGTGCCTTTTCTGCAGGAGGATGGTCCAGATGACGGTGTTGTGGCAGCTGTGGAGCCTGTGGACAGTGATGAGGAGGAAGCTGAGGAAGAAGACAACGACAACAGGGAGTCAGTCATACAGCAATGTTTCCAGTGACACACAGGTGAGAACATTTTCATTTATAACATTACATTCATCTTCACACGTCTTACTCTATTCTGTGTGTAATTTACTGGGATTATTTGGTAACTGAGTTGTCCCTTTCCATTACGGTTTCAAAGGTGTGGTTAGCAACGTGTGTCATCTGCATGCATCCTTCAAGGACTTGTGATGTGTGACATTGGTATGTTGCCTTAACAACTAAAAAAGCATTTTGACACTGTCATTGATAATACATTTTACAAAATCATAGACTGACTCCAGAATGTTTTGTGGTTCTAGGGTGTTTATTTAAGTGATCAAAAATGGAGGGGGGTAGTTAAATGGTGATGGGTGATGGTGGAGGAATGTCCATGGCAGAGTCCAGTCTATTAATCTCACAGGTGCACTAGGAAGTGGAGCTGGGGCAGTTAAAGTATGGACAGGGTAACAAAGTGGGACGGTGGGGGGACAATCAGGGTGGTCTTATTTCCTGGCGGGGGTCTTGCCATCTTGCTCTGTCCTGTTCCTGGATGTCAGGGACTGCTTGCGTGGTGGTTGTCCATCTGCAGGGGGTGGGGTGCTGGTGTGGTGGTCCTGTGGTGGGACGTCCTGTCCACTAGGGCCGGCGGAGGTGGTTGGCAGTTCATCATCCTGGCTAGTGTCAGGGACCCCTTGGAGTGTCACGGTGTCCCTCAAGGTCTGCTGTATGTCCTTCAGCACCCCTACGATGGTGCCCAAGGCGGATCTGATGGTCCTGAGCTCCTCCCTGAAGCCCAAATACTGTTCCTCCTGCAGGCGCTGGGTCTCCTGAAACTTGACCAGGACCGTCGCCATTGTCTCCTGGGAGTGGTGGTATGCTCCCATGATGGAGGATAGGGCCTCGTGGAGAGTGGGTTCCCTTGGCCTGTCTGCCCCCTGTCGCACAGCAGCCCTCCCATTTCCCCTGTGTTTCTGTGCCTCCGTCCCCTGGACCGTGTGCCCACTACCACTGCCCCCAGGTCCCTGTTGTTGGGTTGGTGGGTTATCCTGGGTTCCCTGTAGTGGTGGACACACAGCTGATTGACCTGTCCTGGGTACGGAGGTTTGGGCCCGCTGGGTGGGTGCTGTGCTGGTGTTACCAGAGGGTGGAAGGTCAGTGTTGGGCTGTGCCTGTGCAAGGGGAACCAACTGTCCCGAGGCCTACGATGGTCCGGGCTGGTCATCAGGCTCCAGTAGGGCAGAGCTGCTATCGTCACTGTGGGCCTCTTCTGTGGGTGGAGTGGAGATGTCTGGACCCTCCGGTGTGGTGACGGTCTTTTGTGATCCTGCAGGGGCATAAGAGCATGATTATTGCATGTGTGTGTGTCATGGTGTGCAATGGGTGGGTGTTTGTGTACCCCAGTGCTAGCATTCCTGTGTGGGGTCTTGTGTGATGATGGTTAGGGGGTTGTTCTGGGTATGTGCAGTGAGCATGCTTTGGTGAGTGGTGACCATGCTAAGTTGTGTCATGCAGGGCTTGGTGTTGGGATGTGTGGTTTGTGTTATTAGTACATTAGTGAGGAGTTTGAGTGATGGGTGAGGGGGTGAGGGTGGGGGTGTGTGATAGCATGCAGGTAGGGTGGGGGATATGATAGTTAAGATTTGACTTACCAGTGTCCATTCCTCCACCGACTCCTCCGAGGCCCTCTGGATGCATGATGGTCAAGACTTGCTCCTCCCATGGTGTTAGTTGTGGGGGAGGAGGTGGGGGTCTGCCGCCAGTCCGCTGTACCGCAATGTTGTGCCTGGAGACCGCTGAACACACCTTCCCCCGTAGGTCGTTCCACCTCTTCCTGATGTCCTCCTGATTCCTTGGGTGTTGTCCCACTGCTTTCACCCTGTTGACTATTCTGCGCCATAGCTCCATCTTCCTGGCTATGAAGGTGTGCTGCACCTGTGAGCCAAATAGCTGTGGCTCTACCCGTACGATTTCCTCCACCATAACCCTAAGCTCCTCTTCGGAAAAGCGGCGGGTGTCTTTGGCGTGCCATGGGGTGGTGTGTGTGATGTGTGAGGTGGTGTATGTGGTGATGAGTGTAGTGATGTGTAGTGGTGTGTGGTGTTTTGTGCGTGGATGTTGTGTGGGTGATGGTGTTGTGTGCCTCTGTGTGGTGGGATTGTCTAATCAGTGCTGTCTCTCTGGCCTTCTTTCAGAATTTTTGGTAGTAGGGGTTTGTGGGTGATGTGGGTGTGTGTTTTATATTGTGTTGGGTGTGTGGGAGTGGTGTGTGTATGTGTATCAGGTGTGTGTATTTGGAATTGTCCAATGTGGCGGTGTTTTGGAGATGTGTGTGTATTTTGAGCGCGGAGGTGTGTACCGCCAATGGAATACCGCGGTTGAAAGACCGTCGCGTGGATTCGTGGGTCGTGATAGCAGGGGCGTGTTTCTGTTGGCGTGGAGGTGGAGGTTTTGTTTTAGCCATTTTAACACTGACCTTTGGTGTGGCGGACTTGTGTGGGTGACTGAATTTTGGCGGATTCCAAAATGTGGGTCATAATAGCTGTGGCGGAATTCCGCGGGCGCGGCGGTGTATTGGCGGTCTTCTGCACGGCGGTAAGCGGCTTTTACCGCCAATATTGTAATGACCACCTATAATACTCACCTATAGACTGGACAGGGCCACAATCAAAGAGTTGTGTGCCCAATTGGAGCCTGACCTGATATCTGCTATCCGTCACCCCACTTGGATCCCACCTCCTGTGCAAGTGCTATCAGTTCATCATTTCCCTGCAACTGGTTATTTCCAAGTGACAGTGGGCTTGGCAGCAGGAATGTCACAGCCAATGTTCTCAAACGTGCTAACAAGAGTGGTGTCTGCCCTGATAAGACACATATGCAGCTACATTGCATTCCCCCAGGTTGAGGATTTGGCCACTGTAAAGGCCGGATTCTATGCAATGGGACATATCCCCAATATAATTGGTGCGATTGACAGAACACATATTACATTTGTGCCCCACCGCCAGAATGAACAGGTGTACAGGCATCGTAAGAGCTTCGACTCCATGAATGTGCAGGTGGTGTGCTTGGCGGACCAGTACATCTCCCATGTCAAGGCTAAGTATCCAGGGTCGGTGCATGATGCCTTTGTCTTGAGGAATAGCAGCATCCCAAATGTGATGGCCCAACTACAGAGGCACAAGGTGTGGCTAATAGGTGAGCCCTGGTTCCCACCCAATATATGGGTGTATGCTTATGGTTTTGGCCATATAGGATAGTGTGGGCTAAATGTTGTCCCTCAATTTTTGCAGGTGACTCTGGTTACCCATACCTATCATGGCTGCTGACCCCTGTGAGGAATGCCAGGACAAGGGCAGAAGAATGTTATAATGAGGCACATGGGCAAACCAGAAGGATCATTGAAAGTACTTTTGGCCTCCTGAAGGCCAGGTTCAGGTGCCTCCATCTAACAGGTGGATCTCTGTGCTACTCGCCCTAGAAGGTCTGCCAGATAGTAGTGGCATGCAACATGTGGCATGTACCTTTTCTGCAGGAGGGGGGACTGGAGATGCCCCAGTGGCAGCAGTGGACCCTGAGGACAGTGAGGATGAGGAGGCAGAGGATGAGGATAGCCACATTCTCCTTGTGTGATCACAAAAGCCAGCTACAGGTCATTAATCCTATGCTCTTTCTATGTACAGTTCATTTGCAGTGGTTGTAGCTGTTTCAATCAATACAAATTTGAAATACATGGAATACTAGTAGTCGAGTTTTGTCTAAGGGTCTTTATTGTAGTGCTAAAATATGGAGGGGAAAGTGCAATGGAATGGGGTGATGATGGAGGAAAGTCCAGGGTATTGTTCCAGTCTGTTTGCAGCACAGGTGCATTGTCAATGGGTACATAGGAAGGGGAGCAATGGCAGTTCAAGGTGGACAAGGTGACTGAGTGGGACAGAAGGGGGACAATCAGGAGAGTCTAATTTCCTGGTGATGGTCTTGGCAAGTGTCTCTGGTTCGCAGGCAACGTTTGTGGGGTGGTTCACCTTCTGCAGGGGGAGGGGTGCTGGTGGCGTGTTGGTCCTGTGGCGGGGCCTCCTGGCCACCAGCGGCAGTGGAAGTGGAGGGCTGTTCAGATGTCTGGCTAGTAGTAGGGGCCTGCTGGTGTGACACTGCCTCCCTCATGATGTTGGCCATGTCTGCCAGCACCCCTGCTATGGAGACCAGGGTGGTGTTAATGGCCTGCAAGTCCTCCCTGATCCCCTGATACTGTGCCTCCTGCAGCTGCCTGTTCTCCTGCGCGTTGTCTAAGATCTGGCCCATCATGTACTGGGAATGTTGGTAGGCTCCCAGGATCTCAGAGACTGCCTCCTGGAGAGTCAGTTCTCTGGTCCTGTCCTCCACCTGGCGCACAGCAGTCCTCCCAGTGTCCCTGTTGGCCTGTGCCTCTGTCCCCTGAATGGTGTGCCCACTGCCACTGACCCCATGTCCCTGATTGTCTTGTGTACGGGGTGTAATCTGGGGGTCCCTGTACAGGTGGGCACACTGCTGATTGACGTGTCCTGGGGACAGAGATGTGGGTACGCTGGGTGGGTGCTGTGGTGTTGGTTCCTGATGGGGGAGGCTCTGTGTTGGTCTGTGACTGGGCTTGGGTGACCGACTGTCCAGTGGTCCCTGGTGGGCCAGGTAGATCGTCCATATCCTGAAATCCAGAGTTACTGTCATCCCTGTGGGCCTCTTCGGTTGGGGGACTGGATAGTGGTGGCACCTCCTCTCCAGGCACATTGGCTGGGGTACCTGTGGGGTTGTAAATCATGTATTTGTCAGAGTCACCAGATCCTCGGGGTCTGTGCACGTTCCCAACACTTCCACCACAAGACAGCTCCAATACTCTGATTAGATTTGTCACAGAGTCTAAGGGGATTAGGAGGGGAACAGCTGGGAAGGAGACCTGTAGGAAGCAAAAGGTTAGAACACACAACATCAAAATAACCTCTCATGAAATCAGAGTTATGCTATGACTCTAAGCATTGTCATTCTGAAAACGTGGACAACCTAAGAACAATCTTATAATGACTAGGCTTTAGATGACTGAATACTTGTGGGAGGAAACAAGAGAGGTTAGATAAAGCTTTCAGATTCAAAAACTTTCTTGAGCATGAAAATCAGGAAACCATCTGAATACTTTCTGAACCTTCATATGAATCTTAAGTTAAGAATACTTTTCAGGAACACTCAGCATTACATCTAGAACTCTGATCTTGTTGTGTTCTCTCAAAACATTGGAAAAGTGAATTGCGCACATTGCAGGTTTTTCATACAAGTATTAAACACCATAGAAAGGATTGTGCACCTTGAATAACACAACGTAGATTCAAGGAATAAATCACGCGACTTGTCAACTGGAATACTATCAAATAAATGATTTAGAATGGTAGCGCAACAATGAGTATCATGAATTAAAACACGAAGGAGGAATCGGGTGTCTTGCCGATTCGAATGCCACCATGTAACTGCCATGGAATGGTACCGCACAATGAAGATCAAAGGTTAAGTCACTAAGAAGCGAATCGCGCGTCTTGCCGATTCGAAACCCACCATAAAACTGCCAAGGAATGGTTGCGTACAATTAATTTTGTGTATTAATCACAAGGAAAGAATTGCGCGTTTTGCCGATTCGTATGCCACCATGAAACTGCCAAGGAATATGGTAGCGCACATTGATTATCCTGAAATATGCACAAGACAAGAATCGCACATCTTGCCGATTCGAAGGTCGCCATAAAACTGCCAAGGAAATGGTAGCACACAATGAGCATCAAGAGTTAAATCACTAGAAAACGAATCGCGCGTCTTGCCGTTTCGAAGGCCACCATGTAACTGCCAAGAAATGGTAGCGCACAATGAATATCATGAATTAAACACAATGAAAGAATCGCGCGTCTTGCCGATTCGAAGACCACCATGTAACTGCCAAGAAATGGTAGCGCACAATGAATATAATGAATTAAACACAATGAAAGAATCGCGCGTCTTGCCAATTTGAAAGCCACCATGAAACTGCCAAGAAATGGTAGCGCACAATGAATATCATGATTTAAGCACAATGAAAGAATCGCGCGTCTTGCCGATTCGACTGCCTGCATGCAAATGTCATGAAAAGTCCAAATGTACATTCACACACGCAAGAGCAAATTATATATCAAGAAAAATTAGGCCCAAGAATTCAAGTGTCATCGATACGGAGTCGGGGGCCCAGCCCGACCTCCGTCTTACCGCCCCAATCAAGAATCACCCAGCCGAGTGAAAGGGCGAGGCCTGGAAAATCAAAGTAGGCCACCGGAACAAGAGCTTAGGAAGTTGCTGCTGCTCTGCACCGGGACCTCTGAATAGTGAGCATGTGGAGCTGGGCTGGCTCCCTTTTATAGAGTCTTGGCCCAGCCCACAACCACACCCAGGCATGCTGCAGGGAAAACTTCTAGAAGGCCCTGGAAAGGGACCACACCCTGACACACTCTGAAAGCCTGCAGCAATACATTGCAAACAAACAGTATTTATAAGCACCTTAAGAATGAATCCTCAGAATTGAATTCTGAAATGCAAAATGTTAAACAATAACATATCAACACAATGCATAAATTACATTATCTTGAGAGTGTTGGGTTTTTGCATTCTAGTAGCCCGTAGAGCGCGCACTGTCCTGGTGTTGACAGTATTATGCTTCAGGTATCTGACATTTGTACTTCTGTAGCTTTCCCTCTATGGTTGTTGTTCCCCTGCCAGCTTTTGCTTGTGTATTTTGGTATATAGTCGTTATGATAGTTTCCCTATTGTCTTATCCAGGTGACTGATTGACACCTGATCTGTTCGATATAGGTCAATAAGGACGCTCAATGAGGGACCACACGCTAATTATGAACACAATTTAGCTTTACTAGAATTTCAGGTAAAAGGTATGCATTTTTTGCACATCAACGAAGTAAATTGAAAAACCAGCAATAAAGAGCATCTATTTATATATGAGCAAAGAGTTCATTGACATCTATTTATTTACATAAGCAAAGAGTTCATTGACAGATATAAGCTGTGATTAACTATATGCGAAACACATATTTCAATTACTGCAGCAATCTCACATTAAGATGTTCAGGAAGCAAAATATAAACAAACTGAATACTTCAGATTATAAATATAGTGCAAGCATAATAATCAATCATAATAGTAGAGCAGAGAAACAAAGGCCTTTCATCCCTGGGTGGAACTTAACTTAATCCACAAAATGCTGGGAAACCCTCTACCGCCCGCTTGGACCTCTCTCCCCCTTGAGCGTCACGGTCTCTGAACAGCAAAACCAGGGAGGCAGCGCTGTGGGCCTGGCAATGGCAGCTTTCACAACCCCATCTGCGAGCTTCAATCCCCTCACCCGCGCTTCAGTCCTTAAATAACCTGAAGCTTGGATTCTATCCCTTTCTCGCATCTTCTAGCTATGTTATCATCACGTGTCCCTTGGCTGCTCTGCTGTTCCCTAGCCTTTGTTTTTTTTCGTCTTTTTCCTGTACTCCCGTCCCCCGGGTTAAGACGACCTTCGTCTCTCTCTCCTACACATCCTGCTTCTTACACAAGCAGCTGCAAATATTTTTATCTATGCAATGTTGGAAAACAAACTTGAAAATTACATTGTGGATTTTTCCACGTTTCAGGTTTCAGCAGGCATCACGCTCATCTACACTGTTCAAGATAATTAACCCTTCGCGTCATAATGTCTTCCGCACGTTTCCCTATACTGATCATCTATGCTGTGCATGCTTTGGTGATGAGTGTCCATGCAGGGCTGGGAGGGATGTCCATGCATTGGTACAGCATGCAGGGCTTGGCATTGGGATTAGTGTGGTGTGATGGTGGAGTGTGTGGGATGGAGTGTAGTGGTGGGAGTGAGGGTGTGGGTGTGTGATGGCATGCCGGTATGGGGGGTGACAATTGTTAAAAGTTGACTTACCAGTGTCCAGTCCTCTTCCAACTCCGCTGAGTCTCTCAGGATGCAGTATTGCCAGTACCTGTTCCTCCCATGCTGTGAGTTGTGGGGGACGAGTTGGGGGTCCACCGCCAGTCCTCTGTTTATCGAGCTGGTGTCTTGCTGCTATGGAACGTACCTTTCCCCATAGGTCGTTCCACCTCTTCCGGATGTTCTTGAGCGTTGACCCTGTCCACGATTCTCAGCCATAGCGCCATCTTCCTTGCTATTGATATCTGCTTCACCTGTGCTCCAAATAGCTGTGGCTCTTCCCTGACGATTTCCTCCACCATGACCCTTAACTCCTCCTCAGTGTAACAGGGTTGTCTTTGTGGTGCCATGGGTGTTATGTGATGTGTGTTGGTGAGGGTGTGTTGAGTAATCTGTTGGGGTGTGTGATGTGGAGTGCGTGAGGGTTGTATGGGTGTGAGTGGTGTGTGTTTCTAGTTGTCGCAGTGGTCTTGGTGTCAGTCTTATGGCAATGATTTGTATTCGTAAAGGGTTGTGGGTAATGTGGGTGTGTGTTTTATTGTGGCGTGGGTGTGTGGGTGTGGTGTGTGTATGGGTGTCAGGTGTGTGTTGTTTGAATTGACCAATGTGGTGTTGTTTTGTCTGTGGTTGTCCATTGTGAGCGCGGCGGTATGTACCGCCAATGGTTTACCGCCGTTGAATGTCCGCCGTGGTGATTCATGGGTCATAATGTGATGGGCGTTGTTGGCGTAATGGTGTGGGTTTTTGGACCGCCACTTTTCCACTGACCTTTTGTCTGGCGGATTTGTGTATGTGGCTGTATTCTATCAGATTGTTGTGTGTGTGTGTGTCATAATATGGTGAACAGATATTCGCCAGCGCGGCTGAAAGTTGGCGGCCATTAGCATGGCGGTAAGCGTCATTTACTGCCAATGTCATAATGAGGGCCTCAATCTGCCAGTGCCTGGCCTCTGAGTCCTGACTTGCCAAATGATACCAACTCCATTCCCTGGGCCCTTGGAAGTGTAAGGTGATGACATGAAGGAGAAACTCCATGCACCAATGCGCTGCAGCAGAAAAATCGGCGTAGCTGTCCTATGGCTGGAGAATCAATGCAGGTTCCGTCTCATGGCTGCAGAATTGACGCAGTGGCTGTTTCACCATGGCTCCATCAACATAGCGCATCTGGATTTTTCACACATTGTCCCTGGCTGTCAATTCCTCATGGACCCGCACCACAGTAAGGAACTGAGGTTGCATGTCCAGAAATCAGTGCATCGCCTTTCCTGCGAGGAAAGAATCGACACATCACCTTCCCTGCCGGTAAGGAACTGACACATTGCCTCACCTACAAGGAAAGAATCAACACATCACCTCCGCTGCACAGTAAGGAACCGACTCATCAATTTGCTTTTTAGGCACCTCACCTCACCTCGCCTGCGCCCCCGTATCGTCTTTGTTTTTGATGCATCCCAGGTACTTTGTGCTAAAAATATACAACCATTGATTCTGATGGATTAAGACTCATTTAAACCTTTAAAAGTGACATCTTTACATGTGTATGCTGGATTTTTGTTGTTGTGGTCTTTTTTTCTAAACTGGTGTAGAGTACTTTTGTGGTGTTTTCACTATGTTACTATGTTACTGCGTGTATGTGTACAAATACTTTACACATTGCCTCTAAGATAAGTCTGACTGCTCAAGCCACGCTATTAAGGGGGCGAACAGTGGTTATTTGAGCTGTGTAACTCCCTTATCCTGACTAGGTGAGAGTACCTACTTGAACAGTGTGCAAACCACTGCCAACTAGAGACCTAATTTCTAATAACCTCTTTGAAGTGGAGGGAGGAAGCTTCTAGAGGTTTCCATATCCCTGTGGTGTCAGGCATCCCCTTCCTCTCTGTCCTGAACCCAGTCTGCCTGGGCTCACAATAGACTAGTGACAAACCCCTTGTGAGAGTGCTCAGGCACAGCCTTTGTGAAGTGAAAGTGTGGTAGGCAACATCTCCTCCCATTCATCAAGTCAGATATGCCCTATCCTGTTAAAAGCTAGTCTCCCTTTGTCTCACTACCTGGGAGCAATACACAAAGACCAGCTGCCAGCTACACCTAGTCATGTGACTTAGGAAAAGGCTGCAGGCATCAAATGGTTAGGACAAAAAAATGCCAACTTTCTAAAAGTGGCTTTTTCAGAATTGTGATTAAAAATCTGACTTTACCATTAAAGATTGCTTTTAATTATACTTTAGACACCAAACTCGACCCGTCTTCTTGTTACCAATTTGAAGTTACAGCTTATTAAATGTAAAAAGGTAACTTCAATGGTATCCTAAGGGTGAGGCGGGCCTTGCAGAAGTAAAATATAAACTAAAGAGTTTTTCACTACCAAGACATGTAAAACTTAAAAGTACATGTCCTACCTTTTAAATACACGGCCCCCTGCTATCTGGGCTGTTCAGGTCCTACCATTGGGGTGACATATGCATATTACAAAGGAAGCTCTGGGCCTGGCAAAATGTTTATTTTGCCAGGTAGATATCACAGTTTTAAACTGTGCACAAAGGCAGCAATGGCAGACCGGAGACACGTTTAAAGTGCTACTTAAGTGGGTGGTACAATCAGTGCTGCAGGACCACTAGTGGCATTTCATTTACAGGCGCTGGACACAGGTAGTGCCACTTTACTACGGATTTTCAAATAAATATGCCAATTGGACATAAGCCTATTCCATCATGTTTTAAGGAAACAGCACAAGCACTTTGGCACTGGTTAGCAGTGGTAATGTGTGCCCAGTCCTATAGCCCACAAAAACCAATTCAGTAAAAATGATTGGGAATGCAGAAAGGGCCAAGTCCAACACCGACTTACTATGGGTCCTGAGCAACTAGGCCAAGTACCCCTTCAGCACTTTACTCTCAGTAGTAGCGTTGGTTGAGCAGTCCAAGTCTTCTAGGGGATGAAGTAGATGCAGGGGGTGAACAATTCAAAATACATTCAGTATGATAAATAAATGGTTGTCCAGTCAAATACTTGTTTTATGAAAAAAAAAGTATTCATATATGAACACAAAGCATACATAAACAATGCACACAGTCCCCTTAGTCAGGGCTCCACTGTTTGATAGGTCGGTCCCTGAGTTTCACCTCCTCTCACTAACTGTAGTGGTTATTCCCCATTCACTATAGGTAGCATTCAGGTTAATCCTCACTAGTAGTCTGAGTCTCAGGAGTCCCTCTCCAACTTTTCCCAAAGTCAGACATGATCTAGCGCCTAAAGCGCTGTG
Organism: Pleurodeles waltl; assembly: GCF_031143425.1. Classification (NCBI taxonomy): domain Eukaryota; kingdom Metazoa; phylum Chordata; class Amphibia; order Caudata; family Salamandridae; genus Pleurodeles; species Pleurodeles waltl. The sequence goes on along the minus strand of NC_090439.1, from coordinate 1,027,662,812 downwards.
GAGCAGAACACGGCCTTCCCCAGCCCTGCGAATAGTCTTATCTGCTCCTGCAAGGGTTGTACTACTGGAGTCCCTGGAAGCGTTTCACTCTCATATGTTGCAGAGTGCTGTATCTAACTGTGAGTGGAACTCATGTCTCTGCAGAGACATTGGTTGGGCGTCCACCACGCTTCCTCCGATGAGACAGTAAGTTCCTCAGATCCTTACCACAGGTGAGGGGGGTGATTGCTTAGGTTCCAATCATTAGTCGGGGCTCAGGTCCCCCGAACATCCTTTCTTTTCGACAACAGTTGAACAAGGCAATGTTCCTTATTTTTCACAGTGTCATACGGGGTCACCATCTTACTTCATACACGGCCGGGGTCTGTCCGAAAAGTAGTAATTTCCTCTTCACAGCAGCCCCTTCCTGCATACCAGTTGCCGACTTCACTCCGCCCATTGGTAATGGGCCGATTGGCATGACAGTAATGCAATCTTCATGATGGCCCCGTCTGGACTATGGGGTTGCTGACATCACTCCGCACACAGACTATGGCATTATCAGCATGGTAGTAATCTTCACAGTAGTTCCCTCTGGCATCTGTGGTCACCAACTTGAATCTTCATATGGGCGACCACCCGAATGGTGCAGCAGCTATCTCCTGACACCTCGCTACAAGGATCCACTTGCCAGGATACCCTGCTTGACCTCTCTCCCTCCAAGTGCTTTCCTCTTCCTCACAAGCATACTGTTCCTGGCAAGCAGGTAGGCTGTGGGAGACAGGCAGGCATTAGCCCTCAATCCTGGTCACAGGCTTAAGTCTTGTAAAACATAACAAGTTTAATATCTTCGGCCACATGTGTACAATTTCACAATTTATTTGAGATTCCAAAGCACAAAATAAGGACTGGAAATCCATCAAAACCGACTGGGTAGTGTACCCCTCGTTAGTCTGAGATCGCAAAAAGAGCGCAGCAGCCAAACTAACCCTCTTTTAACTGACTCCACATTTTCAATCAGCTTAGAAGGCAGGTGTCCTCTGAAGCAATATTCAGGTGCCCTGCCAGGTTAGGAAGTAGTGAGTCAATCTTCAGTGTCTCTGTAAAATGTGTCTCAAAATCTTGAAGCAGATACAGCTTAATCTAAACACAAGGAACAATAAGCTTTTAAGGATCAGCCCACTCTTTAAGAGTGAGGGTCCGAGTGCTGAGCAAAAGTGGCAACCCAGGAGATGACACTGGTGGGTGCCTACCAAATATATCATCAACCAGTGGTGCCAGATTGCATGTTGATTAAAAGGAGAGTAGAACAGAAGGAGACACACTAGAATCACCTGTACTCTACCCAGGGCAGAGGTTTCAAACTGTGGGGTGTGCCCCCGTGGGTCAGAGGTTGTATTCCTAGGGGAACAAAAATGCCTCTGCAAGTACCTGTACATGAAGATAACCTGAAAGCGCAAACTTGTTTATTTGGTAAATTTTCCGGGCTGCTTTCATTCATATGCCTCAGTTGAGTGCAGTTTCAAGCTTAAAAGGCCCATGGCAAACAGAAAAAAATATTCTGGAAGTGTTTTGTTGTTTTTTCATCTTCTGGTAACTGTATATAAACAAACATCTTAAATGAAAAATAAAAGCAAGTTAAACTAATCAGTGGGATTTATGCTCATTTATATTATAAAACCTAATTTGGCTAATGCAAACATTGCAGATGCCTGTAGGAAAGTACCATCTTGCCTGGCATGTTAACCCCATTTTTACTTGTGTGTCAGTTTGTTTTTGCCTGTCTCAGATCCTGCTAGCCAGGACCCCAGCGCTCATAGTTGTGGCCTGAATGTGTTCCCTGTGTGGTGCTTAACTGTGCCACTGAGGCTCTGCTAATCAGAACCTCAGTGCTTATGCTCTCTCTGTCTTTAAAATTGTCACTGCAGGCTAGTGACCATTTTTACCAAATTCTAATTGGCACACTGGAACACCCTTATAATTCCCTGGTATATGGTACTTAGGTACCCAGGGTATTGGGGTTCCAGGAGATCCCTATGGGCTGCAGCATTTCTTTTGACACTCACAGGGAGCTCGGACAATTCTTACTCAGGACTGCCCCTGCAGCCTGAGTGAAATAGCGTCCACGTTATTTCACAGCCATTTTACACTGCACTTAAGTAACGTATAAGTCACCTATATGTCTAACCCTCACTTAGTGAAGGTTAGGTGCAAAGTTACTAAGTGTAAGGGCACCTTGGCAGTAGCCAAGATGCCCCCACATAGTTCAGGGCAATTTCCCCGGACTTTGTGAGTGCAGGGACACCATCACACGCGTGTAATACATATAGGTCAATACCTATATGTAGCTTCACAATGGTAACTCCAAATATGGCCATGTAACATGTCTAAGATCATAGAATTGTCCCCTGATGCCAAATATGGTATTGGGGTGCAAATCCTATGCATCCCGGGGCTCCAGCATGGACCCCGGGTACTGCCAAACCAGCTCTCTGGGGTTTTCACTGCAGCTACAGCTTCTGCCAACCCACAGACAGGCTTCTGCCCTCCTGGGGTCTGGGCAGCCCAGTCCCAGGAAGACAGAACAAAGGATTTTCTCTGAGAGGGGGTGTTACACCCTCTCCCTTTGGAAATAGGTGTGAAGGGCCTGAGAGGAGTAGACTCTCCTGGCCTCTGGAAATGCTTTGAAGGGCACAGATAGTTCCCTCCTTGCATAAACCAGTCTACACCGATTCGGGTATCCCTCAGCCCCTGCTCTGGTGTGAAACTGGACAAAGGAAAGGGGAATGACCAGTCCCCTGCCCATCACCACCCCAGGGGTGGTGCCCAGAGCTCCTCCAGTGTGTCCTAGACCTCTGCCATCTTGAATGCAGAGGTGTGAGGGCACAATGGAGACCTCTGAGTGGCCAGTGGCAGCAGGTGACGTCAGAGACCCCTCCTGATAGGTGCTTACCTGACTAGGTGGCCAATCCTCCTCTGAGGGCTATTTAGGATCTCTCCTGTGGGTTTCTCATCAGATAACAAATGCAAGAGCTCACCAGAGTTCCTCTGCATCTCCCTCTTCGACTTCTGCCAAGGATCGACCGCTGACTGCTCCAGGACGCCTGCAAAACTGCAACAAAGTAGCAAGAAGACTACCAGTGACATTGTAGCACCTAATCCTGCTGGATTTCTCGATTGTTTCCTGGTGGCGCATGCTCTGGGGGTTGTCTGCCTTCACCCTGCACTGGAAGCCAAGAAGAAATCTCCCGTGGGTCGACGGAATCTTCCCCCTGCTAACGCAAGCATCAAACTTCTGCTTCACCAGTCCTCTGGGTCCCCTCTCATCATGACGAGCGTGGTCCCTGGAACACAGGAGCTGGATCCAAGTGACCCCGACAGTCCAGTGGTCCATCTGTCCAAATTTGGTGAAGGTAAGTCTTTGCCTCTCCACGCCAGACAGTAATCCTGTGTACTGCGTGAACTGCAGCTGCTATGGCTTCTGTGCACTTTTGCAAGGAATCCTTCGTGCACAACACAGCCCAGGTCCCCAGCACTCCGTCCTGCATTGCTCAACTCGCTGAGTTGACCACCGGCTTCGTGGGACCCTCCTTTGTAGTGTTGAGATGAACGCCATGCTCAGTTTTCTTGAACCCGTGTTCAAGTACTTCTGCGGGTGCTGCCTCCTTCTGCATGGGCTCTCTGTATTGCTGATTGCCCCCTCTGTGTCCTCCTCCAAGGGGCGACCTCCTGGTCCTTCCTGGGACCGGGCAGCACCCATTTTCTTCAACCACGACCTTTGCAGCTAGCAAGGCTTATTTGCGGTCTTTCTGCGTGGAAACAATTCCACATCCTCCAGCAAGCTGTGGGACATCTTCTGTGCAAAGGAGAAATTCCTGGCATCTCCCGTTGTTGCAGAATATTCAGCTTCTTCCACCCGGCTTTCCCAAAGAAATTTTTACGGACCAGAGAACGTCATTCGTGTCAAGATTAATGGTAGAAGTATTTCAATTGTTAGGAGTAAGACACATAAGAATGTCAGTGTACCACCCACAAACAGACGGGTTGGTCGAGAGATAAAATAAAACCATCAAAACTTTGTTAAGGAAAACCATAATGCTATCAGAACTCACGATCAAGTGTCCACAGGACATAGCCCTTTGAGTTGTTGTTTGGGAGACAGCCTCAAACCCTACTGGACATAGCTGCAGAACAATGGGAAGAGACTGAAGAAGAATATAGGGATATTTTAACATACACCAGAGAACTGAAGAAAACTTAAACACTGTATGGGAGGACGTAAGAGCCCACCTTGAAGAGAGTCAAGACGAACAGAAGAAGCAGTATGATGTAGACAATAAACTCAGTGAGCTAACCATAGGCAGAAAAGTACTAATCCTCCTACCCAACTCAGACAACAATCTACTAGCAAAATGGTAAGGTCCTTATCGGGTTTTAGACAGAATAACACCAGTTACGTACAATTTAGAAATTCCAGCAGGTTCTAATAAAAGCCAGATATACCACTTTAATTTGTTGAAAGAATGGGAAGAAAACAATAACCCTAGTGTCATAGACGACATAGCATTATACATTACCACTACACATCCTTTACAAATTCCTCTTCACCCCTCGCTCGAAGAAGAAGCGAAAGAGATAGAACTCATATATGGGCTTGGCCTAACGGAAGAACAAAAAACTCAACTGAGGAAAGTAGCATACAATAATAGAAAGGTATTCTCAAAAGTCCCTAGCAAAACCAACTTAATACACCACCACATTAGAACCCCAGAAAGGAAAGTGTCTAGGCAAAAACCTTACCGCCTGCTGGAAGCCCGTTGAAAAGTTAGTAGAGGAAGAAGTAAAAGATATATTAAAAGCAGGGATTATAGACCCTTCCTCTAGTCCATGGTGTTCCCCAATGGTTTTGTTACCCAAACCCGATGGGAGTATACAATTTTGTATTACCTTTCATCAGGTGAACTCTATATCTCAATTTGATATGTATCCCATGCCTCGGATTGATGATTTCATCGAGTAAATAGGACAAGCAAAATACCTGACTACATTAGACTTGACAAAAGGGTACTGGCAAATCCCTTTAAACACTGCAGATAGAGTGCAAACAGCCTTTGCTACACCTTTGGGACTCTACCAATTTATGGTATTACCTTTTGGGCTACAAGGTGCTCCGGCAATGTTTCGGAGGTTAATGAATGTTGTGTTAAAACCACATTAAGAATATGCACCTGCATATCTGGATGAAATTGTGATTTATAGTCAGAAATGGGAACAACACGTCGAACAACTGTTCAAAGTATTGCAAAATCCACAAAAAACAGGCTTAGCTGCAAATGCAGGGAAATGCAACCTAGCGCAATCATCTATTAAGTGGTACTATTTGACCACATGTTGATAAAGCTGAGGCCATAAAACAGATACCTGTTCCCAAAACCAAACATGATATAAGAGCCTTTTTGGGAATGGTAGGGTACTATAGGAGGTTCATTCCCCATTTTTCTACCATAGCAGCCCCTAAGAGCAGTTTGCTAGAAAAAACTAAACCAAACAAGCTGTCTCCTCTATCCACCGATCAATTTCAAAGCTTTTTCACTCTCAAAACCCTTCTCACTACTGATCCAGTGTAACAATGTCCTAATTTAAAAAAAAAAAATTCTACAAACCGATGCATCTGATCAAGGGATAGGAGCAGTGCTTTCACAGGAAGATGATGAAGGACATTCGCATCCCATTGTGTATATTAGCCGGAAGCTGTTGCCTAGAGAAAAGAACTACCCCACTATTGAGAAAGAATGTTTAGCCATTAAGTGGGCTATCGAAGCCCTCCAATATTATTTGTTAGGAAGACCCTTTGTACTTTTCACCGATCATACCCTGTTGACCTGGCTGGTTAAGCATAAGGACACAAACGCAAGGGTTCTTCAATGGTTCTTATCCTTACAACCTTTCAGGTCAAGCATACTCCTGCCTCATTATTGACTAATGCTGGCTATTTGTCCCGATATTCTACGGACTCGTGGCTAGTGTTGGATCTTAGCAAAATAAGGATTCTGTTTGGATCTTTGTGTGACCAGTGTTCTGGGTTGTCAGTCTACATACTGGCTTAGAGGGCTGCATTGTGGTCTGGCAGGGGTTGCACCTTTATACCTTTCTAACACCTGACTTATTCATCCACGCAGGTGTCAACCTCACTGCCACCCTTCCCTTCAATAAACAACATTATAGATTTTTGTGAGGAGTTGTTTAACAGGGAAGGCTATCCGGAATGTGTGGTTACAAATAATGTACCACAATTTGTAGCTGAAGTGTTTAGAAAGTATATTGAAGCTTGTGGGGGGAATCATTACACTACTACTGTGTACAATCCCAGGGAAAATGGTCTTGTAGAAAGATTTAATAGCGCGTTAAAGGAAAGTGTTCAGTTGGCTGATGAACAAGGCAATGATTGTAGAAGGGCTGTCAAGTAGATGATTCAGAGTTATCGTAATACTCCTCATTCTGTCACTGGTGAGACTCCCTTTTGTTCTGTCCAACCAAGAAGAGTTTTCCCTTGTTTAACCACATATACACAAGCATCAGAACAGCTACAGCAGCCACTCTCTGGGGAAAGCAAATGTACCAGGGTAGAGGGTACGACGGAGTCCGGGCCCGTTATAGAGTGCCCCGGCGGTACTCCGGGAAGCTTGTTGCTGATTCACAGATGACCGCGTGATGACGTGGTGGGAAAGCCAGAAGAGGTCAGAAGGAGGGAGAGAGACGCGAAGACGAGGAAGACCGTAGTTTGAGGAGCGGAGAGCGGTTTGATGAGGAGGAGATGAAGTCATCGTCAGAGGCTGACACCGGAGAGACGAAGGATCGAAGCACTGTGGCAGAGAAGGAGAGCGGAGAAGCCAGCCACGTCCCTGGAGGGCCATGGCTTTTGCAGGTACAGGACCGCGTACGGTCCATTAACAAGCTATCCTGGGAGAGGCGGGAGGAAACGGGGAGGGGGCTCACACACCTCAGAGATCCTCAAGTAAAAAGATAACCTATACTAACTACCATTGATCTATGTTCCTTTGGTTTGATTACTGGTTTTTTTACTTTTCTTTGTATTGGTATTGTGTCTCATGGTGAAGAGCACTAATCAGGAACGTGTGTGTTTTCACCTGAAAGATAACTAATAATAAATTCAAGCACAGCCGTTTAGGAACTTAAGAAGGGAAAATCTCTCTCTCTCTCTCTTAACCGACTGTCAGTGAGCGCACTATACTTTCATGTCGGGTGCACCATCCCAGAATAATTGAAGGGGTTTTTGAAGTTAATGAGCATCACTTATTTTCTTTTGTCCTTCCCCCCTTCACCTACCTAAACTTACCACATACGGAATGTGCACAGAAAGGAAATGCACGTAATAAAATGAAAACAGAAGTATAAAATAAAGTAAATACATAAAAAATAAATCCTCCAACAAAAACATTACCTGATAGAGGCTTCCTTGTTTTGTTTCCTTCCCTTCCTTCTCCTTCCAGACCACCAGACGACCACTCCCAGCCGAAGGGGCGCCGGACGACCGGACGACCACTCCCAGACAAAGGGCCGCGGAGCTGTAGAACCAACAGAAAAAGAAAGACACAGTATTATCTGAAGTAGTTAATAAAGTCCTGACAAAGAAAAGGCTTTAAGTGAATAAACGAGCATGTTGGAAACGGAAACGGGTCTTTCAGGATTATTGCTTGTCCATATGGGAAGGAGTATAACCCTCCCTGGTTCCGGTGATTCCCTGTGACAATCACCATGAAGCTTCAAGTGATTCTATCAATTAAAGCATACAGTGGCTCGTAAGCAGCCTTTATACTTGGGGCCAGATGTACGCAATATTTTACCAGTAGCAAATGGCTCACTGGGCCTTTTGTGACCGGTAAAATGCATTTTGGCATGTACCAAAAGCATAATGTAAGTGGGTAACTTGTTAGCCAAATGCATTTTGATTTTGCGATTCGGTATTAGGAAGGGGCGTGTTTAGGGCATCCCTTCCTCATACCAAATCGCACTGGTATGTATGAACGTTTTGCGACCAGAATGCGGTTGGAAAACATTCATACTTTAGCGACTCCGTAAAGGGAGGCAGGAACCCAAGGCACCCCTTCCTCTTTGTGAATGTGGGTGAAAACATTTTTTTAGAGCAGGCAGTGGTCCGTGGGGCCACTGCCTGCTCTTAAAAACTGAAAATAAGACTTTTCAGTTTTCTTTTTGTAATGCATCCCATTTTTCTTTAAGGAAAACAGGCTGCATTACAAAAAAATTACTTTATTTAAAAAACAATCACAGACATTGTGTCCATTACCAAATTGCGACCTGCCTCATGAATATTAATGAGGCGGGTCCCTTGTGACCTATTTGGGAATCGCAACCAGTGTCTGAGACACTGTTGTACATAGCTGTTTGCGATTTCCTAATAGCGAATCACAAAAAAATTCTATTAGGGAATTTCAAATGCCAAGCTACGTACATCTAGCCCTGTGTGATTAACCCATTGCACACATTTTATGTTTTTCAGGTATCAGGCACCCTGGATAGAAGGCTTTCATCTTCTTTAGTTGATTGTCCCTCCTTTGACTTCATAGCACATATCCTTTACCCCCACCCCTTTGCTTTCAGGCACAGGCACCTCAAGGCTGGCATTAACTCTTCAGTGGTGGTTGGGTTTTTTTCAACACAAATTATGGGGATTTTTTTTGTAAAATTAAAAAAAAAGCATGGTCGCCTCATTCACCACAGATCCTGCCCACTTAACTTCTGTTTACATGCAAATGTCCTTTCAAATGAGTCGAGAGGGTGGTAGGGAGATGGAAAACAGGGCTGCACTCACATGCAGATCCCTGGTCCTCTGGATCCCTGGGATCTTGGAGTAATTGCCAGGGAGAAATGTGAAAAGGGGAGATCCAAGCATAGTGTCAAAGATATGGCTCAGAAGAAGGGGCGCTATGTTGAGGCTCATTTTTCTGTTTACAAATGAACAGAGACAGCTTCCTTAGAAAGATGCCTCAGGTAAGGCGCGATTTTTTTAGGGTCAACATTACCATTAGTGCAGAAGGTGCTGTGGCACTGGAGCCCAATTATGGCTGTCTAACTATGAAAATGATGTGAGTGGCGGGTCTATTTTGTTTACTAGTTTTAGGACCCAGGCCACCCTTGCTGCTAAGGGAACAAGGCCCAAGCAACAGGGAGTTGAGAAGTGGAGCTTTTAGTTTGTTTGCTTTTTTTTCCACAAAATGGCAAACAACCTACTTTGGGCCTCAGGCCTAGGAGTGATGGCCCAATGGAGTGGGGAGACGGAAGAGCCTGCTTCTTAGGGCTGTAGTCATCATTGGTGCTGCAGGTTTAGTGGCACCAGGACCAAGTTGTGTGAAGGGCCAACTAAACCTCAATTATGGCTGATTTACTATTCTTCCTTGCTTGCATTAGGGCAGAGTGCACACTTCCTCTACTAGTGTTGCTTTGAACTTTGGAGCAATGGTTAAAGGAAGGGGAAAATTGAAGTCAGAGGAGACACCTTCGTTTGGGCCTCAGAGAGATTCGGGGGGGCGACATGAGACAAGATGAGGGCAATGTTTTTAACAAAGGGCAGAGAAGACAGCTGTCTTCACAAAGGGTGGTGGGGTGGGGGCAACCTTCAAAACATTTTGCTTAAGGGGACTCAGAGCAAAACGATTTGAAGATCTCTAGTCTAGAGGGTGATCTACAAGCAGAAGGAAAGTTTCAAAGTTGGGTGAGAAAACAAACCAATTCACATTTCTTTTACCCCTGTTTGAGGCATGTCTAAAACCACTTTTTATCCATCTGGTTAAGAAGATTGTATCCTAACACACCATTCACCCAAATGTTTGCAAAAAAAGTCACAAATTCCTGTCTCATCCGCCGCCTTTCCATTTTGCTCATTTGTCGCAAACACTATTTGAGTAACACTAGGATTTTTTTGACCCGCTATAAATTTAGTGAGATTATGCCCTTGACCAACACTCCAGTCTGAAAATTGTTCCTGCCCCACTGATTAAAAGTATTGCACCAATCCATGTCCCTACAGTAGGATTGATGTGATTCACTAATTTAGAACTATCCCCCACAGAGGACCAATGGAGGAGTTGCTATGCCAGATCGCTCAATTATAAGCTATGCTTGATACATGTTAAATTCCTGCATAGAGTATACCACATCCTGACCTCCTTTTAAAAAATGAGCCTCGTAGACAATGTGAATTCCACCCGTTGTGGGGCTCGTGATGCTGGTTTCCTCCACTTAGCATTATTGAGTGTAGGAGATGTTGAATTCTGGATGATGGTAATACAGGTGGTAAATGCACTGACTGAACTTGCCGTCCAGAGGGCGCCACGTATGACCCTACTGGGATATGTGAGGGGTGTCCCTGTGGGGGGTACGTAAACTGCCCACCGTGATGCTTCTATTAACCTACATACAGAGTGAATATTCACTGGGGAGGGTTCTCCCTACGACCAGAGACTAGCAGTGAGATGTGGCATACTGGTAGGAACAACTGGAGGCTTTTGGGAACATATGCCAGTCAAATCCAGGCCTAATGACATTAGAAGCTCATCGGGGCTTGTTTTCTACTACTGAATGTGTAGGTCCCAGACCACTGTAGACCTATTGTCAGCAGTTGCGTAATTAAACTTAAGATCACCCCCCCCCGCAAAGTACATAAAGGGGCCTCCTTCCCCCTCCTCTAACCAAGTCAGGAGCTCTCAAGGCCAGGGTGCTGCTGCTCGTGCACAGTGCCAGCTGTGCTGAGGGGGCCCCTGGAGCCCCCCCCGCACCACAGGGGGCTGCTGGGGGTCTAGTGTTACACCTCTGATTTTCAGAGTAAATCCAAGATGTCCCAATGTGTGCTGAATGTAATCATACTAGCAGCACAGACACTTACAGTGCTGCATATTAAGGTGGTGAAAGATCCCTTGAACAGTCTTGTTGGGGGGGTCGGTTGTGATGTCTGTTGGCGGATCCTGCTGACTGGTATTAATTGGTGATGTCTAGGGGAGAGCGATCATGCCTGTGGATATGACTCCATCCTCCTGTAATCTGTATATAAGCTGTCTATACTGATTGCTCATGTGCTGTATTTTTCTCTCTCTGTTGTGGTTTAAAAAGAAATGTTAAATATATATATATATTTTTTTTAATGCTCTTCACTTGGTACTTCATGCCCACCCACTGCTTCTGGGGGAGTAGACTCATTGGCTCTCGATCAGAGCACTGAACACTGAAGCGGTGGAAAACATTAATGCAGAAACTCTCATCAGAGTGTTCCCCTTTGTCCAATGACTTCTCACTTCATCCACTGATATTCAAGACAGTGGTGCACCAGTGGTTCCACTGGCTGGACCGCTTTGCGTCTCTCTCTTGAACTTTTTTTGTCCAAACAGAGCTTTCAGCTTCCTGCTTTTTGCTCTAGGGGCACTTAGGTGGCAGATGCTTTGTCGTTCTCATGGTTGAAGTGTCTGTTACACACCCCTTGTCCTTTTGCTCTATTGACAAAGAAGGTACTTTGGTGATTCTGACTGCACCTGTTTTAGCTACGCAGGGAGCAGTTTCCATTACTCCAGCAACTAAGGTTGTGTATTCTGGGTGCAATTGCTGGTCTTTGCAGGAGCCTAGATCTCCAGCTACACTTACGTACCTCAGACATTGGAGGTCTGAAATGGAGGGAGACAAAGAAGTCCTGTTCCTTATCCCCACTGCCTTGTGACACACTGAGGAGCCTTTTTTACGGACTGATTTGAGCAAGGTTTGGCTGCTTCCTCCTTCCGAATGTTGCTGGCTGCGTTTAGGGTGTTTAGTGAACCCTGGGAGATTTGGAGATAGCAAAAAGCTTTGCATTGTGGTGTGTCCTTAGATTTGACCTATATAGACCAAGGACTCACCCAATCATTCCGTCCTGGGATCTGTCTCTTGCACTTAGTGCCCTTCGAATAGCTGCCTTGGAACACCTAGAATCAGTCAGTTTTAAATATTCTACCTTTAAGCTGGCATTCCTAATAACTGTTACCTCCCCCAGGTGCTCGGGTGAGTTGTTCCTCCTCATATGTACTATTTTTCTGAGATTTCTCTCTCATTTCTGGTTCTTCGCCCCTTTCCAGTCTTTAAACCTAAGATGCTTTCAAAGTTTCATTTACTTCAAGAGTTGGTGCTTATCACTTTTCCTCCAGATGGTTCTGAACTGAACAGTTTGGGTTATAAACTCCTGGAGTTTGGACCAACAGTTAGGACTTACCTCTCCAGAACAGACTTGTCCCATAAATCAGATTATTTATCTATTGCTTGTGGTCTAGGCCACTTGGTCAGTAAATCTTCTATCTATTCAAACATAATGTTTCTTGTTTAAGTGTCTGTATAATGCTCTGTTCAGTGTGCATTGCAATCAGTGATTTCTTTCTTTGTTTTGTTGGGCCCCCACTCAGCTTGCCATAGCTTCATTCTTGAGGTCTAGTACTAGAAAAAGAAACAAAGAGGGAATGCTCAGGTTGCTTACTGGTAATCTACATGATTTGAAATCTTGTTCTTCCTTGTCATAGTCCTCCAAACCTCCTGCTATTAGGAGCTAGTGGCCACTAGGCTAGACTTTATGACAAGTGGGATGTCATTAAGCAGCCTTCTGCTAAAGGGGAAGTGTATATCTGTGAGATGTTATTATGTTTTTTGGCTTGTCATTTGCTGCCTGTGGGCAGCAGAGACCTCATTCTTAAAGAATGTGATGAGAAAGAACTAGACTCAGAGTAGAGATTACTGTTAATTAAACCAAGGGGCATTACAACAAATCCAGGTCTTCCTCATCCCGGTCCTTACTCTATGAGGCAAGGTCTGGTCTTTTTTTAGCTTTTCCCACTGTAGCTACATAGGGTGACTCATCCCCCCTCACATCGTGTATGTTGCAAGACACACAACACATCTGTAAAACACAATCACAGGGCTGGGCAGGAGGTGTGTATGACTGGAAGAAAAGCAGTACAAATGTTACAGCACCCACAGACATGGATCAAGTCCCTGTATTCATTAAAGTAGGTTTACTCCATGGTGAAGCAAGCGGAAGCCGGGCTACATTTGTGAAATGTGGCTGTCTAAGCAGGCCCCTTGACCACAACAAATAGTGGGTGATCAACCTTATCAGTGTCTGCAGTAAGACCAAAGAAAAGTAAAAAACTAGGAACACTTTGCATGGTGAACTTGGTGTACTTAATAATGGAAACCTACAGAAGGGCCATATTGATGAAACAATCTGGATAGTGTCAAGATTGCAAAGAAAGAGTAGCTTGTTTAATGGAGACAAGAAGAAAGTTGAGACTGGATAATTCTTCCAATGAGTTTGAAGAACTATCTAGAAGAGAAGTGTAGCAATAGTTAAGAGGAAAAGACTAGATGTGCATTTTTGTTTCCATGCTGTAGGAAGTTGGCTCTGTATGCACTATTTCAAAGTAAGGAATAATATGCACAGAGTCCAAGGGTTCCCCTTAGAGGTAAGATAGTGGCAAAAAGAGATAATACTAATGCTCTATTTTGTGGTAGTGTGGTCGAGCAGTAGGCTTATCAAAGGAGTAGTGTTAAGCATTTGTTGTACATACACAAGCAATAAATGAGGAACACACACTCAGAGACAATTCCAGGCCAATAGGTTTTTGTATAGAAATATATATTTTCTTAGTTTATTTTAAGAACCACAGGTTCAAGATTTACATGTAATAGTTTAAATGAAAGGTATTGCAGGTAGGTACTTTAGGAACTTTGAATTAGCAAAATAGCATATACAGTTTTCACACAAATCACATATAGCTATTTTAAAAGTAGACACAGTGCAATTTTCAACAGTTCCTGGGGGGAGTAAGAGTTTGTTAGTTTTTGCAGGTAAGTAAACCACCTACGGGGTTCAAGTTTGGGTCCAAGGTAGCTCAGGGCCGGTCAGGAGCAGAGGTCAAAGTGGTGCCCAAAACGCATAGGCTTCAATGGAGAAGGGGGTGCCCCGGTTCCAGTCTGCTAGCAGGTAAGTACCCGCGTCTTGGGAGGGCAGACTAGGGGGGTTTTGTAGGGCACCGCTGGGGACACAAGTCCACACAGAAAGTACACCCTCAGCGGCACGGGGGCGGCCGGGTGCAGTGTGTAAACAAGCGTCGGGTTTGTAATAGAAAGCAATGGGAGACCAAGGGGTCTCTTCAGCGATGCAGGCAGTCAAGTGAGGGGCTCCTCGGGGAAGCCACCACCTGGGCAAGGGAGAGGGCCACCTGGGGGTTGCTCCTGCACTGGAGGTCGGATCCTTCAGGTCCTGGGGGCTGCGGGTGCAGTGTCCCTACCAGGCGTCGGGTTCTTAGAAGCAGGCAGTCGCGGTCAGGGGGAGCCTCGGGATTCCCTCTGCAGGCGTCGCTGTGGGGGCTCAGGGGGGACAACTCTGGCTACTCACGGTCTCGCAGTCGCCGGGGAGTCCTCCCTGAAGTGATTGTTCTCCACAAGTCGAGCCGGGGGCGTTGGGTGCAGAGTGTCAAGTCTCACGCTTCCGGCAGGAAACGCAAGTTGTTTCGACGTTGCTTCTTTGTTGCAAAGTTGCAGTCTTTGGTGAACAGAGCCGCTGTCCTCTGGAGTTCTTGGTCCTTCTAGATGCAGGGCAGTCCTCTGAGGCTTCAGAGGTCGCTGGTCCCTGTGGAAAGCGTCGCTGGAGCAGTGTCTTTAGAAGTGGGGAGACAGGCCGGTAGAGCTGGGGCCAAAGCAGTTGGTGTCTCCGTCTTCTCTGCAGGGTTTTTCAGCTTAGCAGTCCTCTTCTTCTTAGGTTGCAGGATTCTGAGTTCCTAGGTTCAGGGGAGCCCTTAAATACTAAATTTAAGGGCGTGTTTAGGTCTGGGGGGTTAGTAGCCAATGGCTACTAGCCCTGAGGGTGGGTACACCCTCTTTGTGCCTCCTCCCTGAGGGCAGGGGGGCACAACCCTAATCCTATTGGGGGAATCCTCCATCTGAAAGATGGAGGATTTCTAAAAGGTAGAGTCACCTCAGCTCAGGACACCTTAGGGGTTGTCCTGACTGGCCAGTGACTCCTCCTTGTTTTTCTCATTCTTTCCTCCGGCCTTGCCGCCAAAAGTGGGGCCGTGGCCAGAGGGGGCAGGCAACTCCACTAGCTGGAGTGCCCTGGGGTGCTGTAAAAAAGGGGGTGAGCCTTTGAGGCTCACCAGCAGGTGTTACAGTTCCTGCAGGGGGAGGTGTGAAGCACCTCCACCCAGTGCAGGCTTTGTTACTAGCCACAGAGTGACAAAGGCACTCTCCGCATGTGGCCAGCAATATGTCTGGTGTGTGGCAGGCTGCTAAAACTAGTCAGCCTACAAGGATAGTCGGTTAAGGTTTCAGGGGGCACCTCTAAGATGCCCTCTGGGGTGTATGTTACAATAAAATGTACACTGGCATCAGTGTGCATTTATTGTGCTGAGAAGTTTGATACCAAACTTCACAGTTTTCAGTGTAGCCATTATGGTGCTGTGGAGTTCGTGCATGACAGACTCCCAGACCATATACTCTTATGGCTACCCTGCACTTACAATGTCTAAGGTTTTGCTTAGACACTGTAGGGGCATAGTGCTCATGCACTTATGCCCTCACCTATGGTACAGTGCACCCTGCCTTAGGGCTGTAAGGCTTGCTAGAGGGGTGACTTATCTATACTGCATAGGCAGTGTGAGGTTGGCATGGCACCCTGAGGGGAGTGCCATGTCGACGTAGTCGTTTTATCCCCACTAGCACACACAAGCTGGCAAGCAGTGTGTCTGTGCTGAGTGAGGGGTCCCCAGGGTGGCATAAGACATGCTGCAGCCCTTAGAGACTTTCCCTGGCATCAGGGCCCTTGGTACCAGGGGTACCAGTTACAAGGGGCTTACCTGGATGCCAGGGTGTGCCAATTGTGGAAACAAAAGTACAGGTTAGGGAAAGAACACTGGTGCTGGGGCCTGGTTAGCAGGCCTCAGCACACTTTCAAATCAAAACTTAGCATCAGCAAAGGCAAAAAGTCAGGGGGTAACCATGCCAAGGAGGCATTTCCTTACACAACCCCCCCCCCCCAAACGAAAGAGGATGAGACTAACCTTTCCCAAGAGAGTCTTCATTTTCTAAGTGGAAGAACCTGGAAAGGCCATCTGCATTGGCATGGGCAGTCCCAGGTCTGTGTTCCACTATAAAGTCCATTCCCTGTAGGGAGATGGACCACCTCAACAGTTTTGGATTTTCACCTTTCATTTGCATCAGCCATCTGAGAGGTCTGTGGTCAGTTTGAACTACAAAGTGAGTACCAAAGAGGTATGGTCTCAGCTTCTTCAGGGACCAAACCACAGCAAAGGCCTCCCTCTCAATGGCACTCCAACGCTGCTCCCTGGGGAGTAACCTCCTGCTAATGAAAGCAACAGGCTGGTCAAGGCCATCATCATTTGTTTGGGACAAAAGGGCCCCTATCCCATGTTCAGAGGCATCTGTCTGCACAATGAACTGATTGGAGTAATCTGGAGCTTTTAGAACTGGTGCTGTGCACATTGCTTGTTTCAGGGTGTCAAAGGCCTGTTGGCATTCTACAGTCCAGTTTACCTTCTTGGGTATTTTCTTGGAGGTAAGTTCTGTGAGGGCTGTCACTATGGATCCATATCCCTTCACAAACCTCCTGTAAATCCCAGTCAAGCCAAGGAATGCCCTAACTTGAGTCTGGGTTTTTGGAGCTGCCCAGTCCAGAATAGTCTGGATCTTAGGCTGGAGTGGCTGAACTTGGCCTCTACCTACAAGGTGACCCAAGTAAACCACAGTTCCCTGCCCTATCTGGAATTTCGGTGCCTTGATAGAGAGGCCTGCTGATTGCAGAGCCTTCAAAACCTTCTTCAGGTGGACCAGGTGATCCTGCCAGCTGGAGCTAAAGACAGCAATATCGTCAAGATAAGCTGCACTAAAGGACTCCAAGCCAGCAAGGACTTGATTCACCAACCTTTGGAAGGTGGCAGGGGCATTCTTTAAACCAAAGGGCATAACAGTAAACTGATAATGCCCATCGGGTGTGTAGAATGCTGTCTTTTCTTTTGCTCCTGGTGCCATTCTGATTTGCCAGTACCCTGCTGTTAAGTCAAAGGTACTTAAGAATTTGGCAGCACCTAATTTGTCAATCAGTTCATCAGCCCTTGGAATGGGATGGGCATCTGTCTTGGTGACAGAATTAAGTCCTCTGTAGTCACCACAGAACCTCATCTCTCTCTTTCCATCTTTGGTGTGAGGTTTGGGGACTAAGACCACTGGGCTAGCCCAGGGGCTGTCAGAGTGCTCAATGACTCCCAATTCCAGCATCTTGTGGACTTCCACTTTGATGCTTTCCTTAACTTGATCAGACTGTCTGAATATTTTGTTTTTGACAGGCATGCTGTCTCCTGCGTCCACATCATGGCTACACAGGTGTGTCTGACCAGGGGTTAGGGAAAAGAGCTCAGCAAACTGTTGCAGGACCTTCCTACAGTCAGATTGCTGTTGGTCAGAGAGGGTGTCTGAATAGATCACTACATCTACTGAGCCATCTTTAGGGTCTGTGGAGAGGAGATCAGGGAGAGGTTCACTCTCAGCTTCCTGGTCCTCATCTGTTACCATCAACAGATTCACATCAGCCCTATCATGGAAGAGCTTAAGGCGGTTCACATGGATCACCCTCTTGAGGGTCCTGTGGGTGCCTAGGTCCACCAGGTAGGTGACCTGACTCTTCTTTTCCAGCACTGGGTAAGGGCCACTCCATCT
This sequence comes from Pleurodeles waltl, assembly GCF_031143425.1. Classification (NCBI taxonomy): domain Eukaryota; kingdom Metazoa; phylum Chordata; class Amphibia; order Caudata; family Salamandridae; genus Pleurodeles; species Pleurodeles waltl. The sequence continues at coordinate 1,027,645,058 of NC_090439.1, read as the reverse complement.
GTCCTGAAGTGCCCTGGGACCCACTGGCTCCAAAACCCAGACTTTCTGCCCTGATTGAAATTCAACCATTGCAGCCTTTTGGTCATACCAAAACTTCTGGAGCTGTTGGTTGGCCTCAAGGTTTTTGCTTGTCTTTTCCATGTACTCTGCCATCCTTGAACGTAGGCCAAGTACATAGTCCACTATATCTTGCTTAGGCTCATGAAGAGGTCTCTCCCAGCCTTCTTTCACAAGAGCTAGTGGTCCCCTTACAGGGTGGCCAAACAGAAGTTCAAAGGGGGAAAACCCTACTCCCTTCTGTGGCACCTCTCTGTAAGCGAAAAGCAGACATGGCAAGAGGACATCCCATGTCCTCTTGAGTTTTTCAGGGAGCCCCATGATCATGCCTTTTAATGTCTTGTTGAATCTCTCAACAAGGCCATTGGTTTGTGGATGGTATGGTTTGGTGAATTTGTAAGTCACCCCACACTTATTCCACATGAGTTTCAGGTATGCTGACATAAAGTTGGTACCTCTGTCAGACACCACCTCCTTAGGAAAACCCACTCTGGTAAAGATACCAATGAGTGCCTTGGCTACTGCAGGGGCAGTAGTCGACCTAAGGGGAATTGCTTCAGGGTATCTAGTAGCATGATCCACTACTACCAGTATGTATAGGTTCCCTGAGGCTGTGGGAGGTTCAAGTGGACCCACTATGTCCACACCCACTCTTTCAAAGGGGACCCCCACCACTGGAAGTGGAATGAGGGGGGCCTTTGGGTGTCCACCTGTCTTACCACTGGCTTGACAGGTGGCACAGGAGACACAAAACTCCTTGACCTTCTGGGACATGTTGGGCCAATAGAAGTGGTTGACTAGTCTCTCCCACGTCTTGGTCTGTCCCAAATGCCCAGCAAGAGGAATATCATGGGCTATGGTCAGTATGAACTCTCTAAACTCCTGAGGCACTACCACTCTCCTAGTGGCACCAGGTTTGGGATCTCTTGCCTCAGTGTAAAGGAGTCCATCTTCCCAATAGACCCTATGTGTTCCTGTTTTCTTTCCATTGGACTCTTCAGCAGCTTGCTGCCTAAGGCCTTCAAGAGAGGGACAGGTTTCTTGTCCCTTACACAACTGTTCCCTTGAGGGTCCCCCTGGGCCTAGGAGCTCAACCTGATAAGGTCCTAACTCCATAGGCTCAGTTCTCTCAGAGGGCAGAACGTCTTCCTGAGAAGAGAGGTTCTCTTTTTCTTGTTGTGTTGCCCAGTTGTCTTTCCTTTTCTCTTGGTGGGTTGGGCCCTTTTTCCAGGCTCCAACACCACTTTTTCACCCTGAGCCTTGCACTGTGCCCTTGTCTTGACACACACCAGTTCAGGGATACCCAGCATGGCTGCATGGGTTTTCAGCTCTACCTCAGCCCATGCTGAGGACTCCAGGTCATTCCCAAGCAAACAGTCTACAGGGATATTTGAGGAGACCACCACCTTGTCAGGCCATTGACCCCTCCCCACTCTAAAGTTACCATAGCCATGGGATGTACTTTAGTCTGATTGTCAGCGTTGGTGACTGGATAAGTTTGTCCAGCCAGGTATTGACCAGGGGAAACCAGTTTCTCTGTCAACATGGTGACACTGGCACCTGTATCCCTCAGGCCTTCTACACTTGTCCCATTAATTTTTGCATGTTAGGGGGCCAGGCAGCCAGTGTGGCTAAATCCACCCCACCCTCAGAGACTAATGTAGCTTCAGTGTGACACCTGATTTGCTCTGGGCACACTGTTGATCCCACTTGGAGACTAGCCATTCCAGTGTTAGCTGGAGTAGAGTTAGTAGTGGAACCTTTCTTGGGACAGGCCTTGTCTCCAGTTTGGTGTCCAGGCTGATTACAGCTGCGACACCAGGCCTTTTTGGGATCAAAGTTTTTACCCTTGTACCCAAAATTGGATTGTGAAGAGGCTCTGGGCCCACCCTCCTGTGCAGGTTTTTGAAGGCCTGTTGAAGACTCTTTACCATTTTTCCCTTTGGATGTCTCAACACTCTTCCCCTGGGGAGGCTTTGTGACCCCTTTCTTTTGGTCACCCCCTGTGAAAGTCTTGGTCACCCTAGTCTTGACCTAATGGCCCGCCTTCTTTCCCAATTCTAGGGGAGAAATTGGTCCCAGGTCTACCAGATGCTGATGCAGTTTATCATTTGAACAATTACTTAATAGGTGTTCTTTCACAAATAAATTGTACAGCACATCATAATCATTTACACCACTGCCTTGAATCCAACCATCCAGTGTTTTCACTGAGTAGTCCACAAAATCAACCCAGGTCTGGCTCGAGGATTTTTGAGCCCCCCTGAACCTAATTCTATACTCCTCAGTGGAGAATCCAAAGCCCTCAATCAGGGTAGCCTTCATGAGGTTATAGGATTCTGCATCTTTTCCAGAGAGTGTGAGGAGTCTATCCCTACACTTTCCAGTGAACATTTCCCAAAGGAGAGCACCCCAGTGAGATCTGTTTACTTTTCTGGTTGCACAAGCCCTCTCAAAAGCTGTGAACCATTTGGTGATGTCATCACCATCTTCATATTTAGTTACAATCCATTTAGGAATTTTCAACATGTCAGGAGAATCTCTGACCCTATTTATGTTGCTGCCACCATGGATGGGACCAAAACCCATCTCTTGTCTTTCCCTTTCTATGGCTAGGAGCTGTCTCTCTAAAGCCAATCTTTTGACCATCCTGGCTAGCAGGAGGTCATCTTCACTGAGGCTATCCTCAGTGACTACAGAGGTGCTGGACCCTCCTGTGAGGGAAACAGCATCTCTGACTATCACAGTTGGAGACAGGGCTTGAGGGGCCCTGATCTCTCTAATTAGGACTGGAGGGGGGGAATTCTCCTCCAAATCACTAGCTTCTTCCTCTGGGAGGTCATCCTCAGAGGGGTTGGCTTTGGCAAACTCTGCCAACAGCTCCTGGAGCTGTAGATTGGTAGGGTTTATGCCAGCTTTTATTTTTTTTAATTTGCAGAGAGACCTTAACTCCCTCATCCTAAGATGGAGGTAAGGGGTGATGTCGAGTTCCACCACATTCTCTTCTGCATTAGACATTATGGGGGTCATTCCGACCCGCCGTGACCGACGGAAAGCACCGCCAACAGGCTGGCGGTGCTTTCCTGCCCAAAAGGGGATCCAGCGGTTTCCCGCCGGATTTCCCCTGGCTGGGCAGAACCTCCATGGCGGCGCTGAGATTCCGACCCCCTTCCCGCCAGCCTGTTCCTGGCGGTTTTTAGCACCAGGAACAGGATGGCGGGAACGGGTGTCGTGGGGCCCCTGGGGGCCCCTGCACTGCCCATGCCACTGGCATGGGCAGTGCAGGGGCCCCCTAACAGGGCCCCAGCATGATTTTCACTGTCTGCATAGCAGACAGTGAAAATCGCGACGGGTGCAACTGCACCCGTCGCACCCCTGCAACACTGCCGGCTCCATTCGGAGCCGGCTTCTGTGTTGCAGGGCCTTTCCCGCTGGGCCAGCGGGCGCTCCCTTGGCGGGCGCCCGCCAGCCCAGCAGGAAAGTCTGAATGGCCTCCGCGGTCTTCTGACCGCGGAGCGGCCATTTGGCGGTTTCCGCTTGGCAGGCGTTGGAATGACCCCCTATGTTTCTAAAAGTTGGAATACTTTTTAAGAATCTAAAACTATCTCTAGAACTTAATTCAAACTTTCACAAAACTTTTAAACTCTAAAAGAAATGCTAACAGGGACTAACACAAGGCCCTAGCAGGACTTTTAAAAATTTAGAAAAATAACTCAAATTTCAAAAATCAGTTTCTGATGACAATTTTGGGAATTTAGTCGTGTGATCAGGTATTAGCTGAGTAGTCCAGCAAATGCAAAGTCTTGTACCCCACGGCTGATCCACCAATGTAGGAAGTTGGCTCTGTATGCACTATTTCAAAGTAAGGAATAGTATGCACAGAGTCCAAGGGTTCCCCTTAGAGGTAAGATAGTGGCAAAAAGAGATAATACTAATGCTCTATTTTGTGGTAGTGTGGTCGAGCAGTAGGCTTATCAAAGGAGTAGTGTGAAGCATTTTTTGTACACACACAGGCAATAAATGAGAACACACTCTCAAAGACTTAACTCCAGGCCAAGAGGTTTTTATGAAGAAAAATATTATTTTCTTAATTTATTTTAGAACCAAAAGATTCAGAATTCAAGTAAGTACATAAATTGTAAGGTACTTGGCATAGGTAAATATGGAGCTTTTAATTATAACAGTAATGTAGACAGTTTTGGCAAAATGGCAATAAGCTATTTTAAAAGTAGAGACTGCAAAAATCAACAGTTCTTGTGGGAGGTACGTATTGGTTAGTTTTTCAGGTAAGTAAAGCACTTACAAGTTCAGTCTCCAGGGCATAGGCAGCCTACTGTTGGGGGTTTAAGGCAACCCCAAACACTCATCACCAGCAACACAGGGCTGGTCAGGTGCAGAGGTCAAAGTAGGGCCCAAATAACATAGGTGACTATGGATACAGGGGTTTCTCCAGGTTCAGTCTGCTGGCAGGTAAGTACCTGCGTCCCTGGGAAGCAGACCAGGGGGGTTTGGTATAGCACTGGGGGGTGGGGTCACAAACAGGCACACAAAATACATCCTCAGCGGCACAGGGGCGGCCAGGTGCTGTGTGTGAAGTAGGTGTTGGTTTTAGGTAGAAATCAATGGATAAACCGGGGGTCACTCTGGCGATGCAGGCAGGGCACAGGGGGGCTTCTCTGGCCAGCCACCGACTGGGCAAGGGTGAGGGGCACCTGCTGGTCACTGCTGCACCAGTGGTTGGTTCTTCACAGGCCTAGGGGCTGCGGGTGCAGTGCTTCTTCCAGGCGACTGGTTCTTTGTTACCCGGCAGTCGCAGTCAGGGGGATCCTCTGGATTCCCTCTGCAGGCGTTGTCTTGGGGGTGCAGGGAGGTCGGCTCAGGGTGGACATGTCTTTGGAGTCACCTGGGGGTCCTCTCTGCAGTGTTGGTTTCTCTGGACACTGGTCGGGGGCGTCGGGTGCAGGGTGGTGGGGACTCACGCTTCTGGAGTGAGGTGAGAGTCCTTTTAAGGATGTTTTTTTCTTGTTGCTTTGGACAGAGCCACTGTCCACCGGAGTTTCTTGGTCCTTTAGAATTGCAGGGCAGTCCTCTGAGTTGGCAGAGGTCGCTGGGCCCACTGGATCCGTCGCTGTTGCAGGTTCTTTGAATCTGGAGACAGGCCGGTAAGGCTGGGGCCAAAGCAGTTGTTGTCTCCTTCTTCTCTGCTGGGTTTTCAGGTAAGCAGTCCTTCGTCTTGTTAGGTCGTCAGGAATCTGGTTTCCTGGGTTCTGGGTCACCCCTAAATACTCAATTTAGGGTTGTGTTTAGGTCTGGGGGGCAGTAGCCAATGGCTATTGTCCTTGAGGGTGGCTACACCCTCTTTGTGACTCCTCCCTGTGGGGAGGCGGGCACATCCCTAATCCTATTGGGGGGGATCCTCCAAAACAAGATGGAGGATTTCCTAAGGCAGCGGTCACCTCAGCTGAGGACACCTTAGGGGCTATCCTGACTGGAGGGTGACTCCTCCTTGTTTTTCTCATTTTCTCCTCTGGACATGCTGCCAAAAGTGGGGTCTGTGTCTGGAAGGGCGGGCATCTCCACTAGGTGCAGTGCCCTGGGGTGCTGTAACACCAGGCTTGAGCCTTGAGGCTCACCGCCAGGTGTTACCGTTCCTGCAGGTGGAGGTGTGAAGCACCTCCACCCAGTACAAGCTTTGTGCCTGGTCACAGAGTGACAAAGGTACTCACCCCATGTGGCCAGAAACCCGTCTGAATGTGACAGGCTGGCAGATACTGGTCAGCCATGCACTAGTAGTTGGACTGGTATACAGGGGGCATCTGTAAGATGCCCTCTGTGTGCATTTCTCAATAAATCCCACACTGGTATCAGTGTGGATTTATTGTGCTGAAAAGTTTGATATCAAACTTCCCAGTATTCAGTGTAGCCATTATGGAACTGTGGAGTTCGTGTTTTACAAACTCCCAGACCATATGCTCTTTATGGCTACCCTGCACTTACAATGTCTAAGAAGTGGCTTAGACATTGTAGGGGCATAGTGCTCATGCAACTATGCCCTCACCTGTGGTGTAGTGCACCCTGCCTTAGGGCTGTAAGGCCTGCTAGAGGGGTGACTTACCTATGCCACAGGCAGTGGGTTGTGGGCATGGCACTCTGAGAGGAGGCATTTTCCTACAGTATTGGTTTGCAAACTGAAGGGAAAAATAAGTGTGCCACGGCTCGTAGGCAAAATGGCCTCCAGAAGGTTCGAAATACAATGTTTAAAGTACACCCACAAGGCCAAGTAGCAACATCAGTTGAGGCAAATTGACACTGAACGAAGTTGATCGCCATCTAAATCATAGTCAAACAGTTCTTCCGCACCAATATCAAGTGAAAGTGAAGAAGATGGTTGTGCCATGTCGATGTTTACCTCTGAAAAACGTGCGCTTATTGGGTTAGCCACATGTGAAGAGAAATGTCAGTCAAAGAAAAGTTGACGTGTTGAAGCACCAAAGGCACTGTCTGAAGATTACACTGAAAATAAATGGTTTTATTATCGACAATGGTGCATTGATAAACATTTATGCCTAAGGAGAAATACAGTGAACTATCTCCCTAACCACAGCTTACACCATTGAAAACCAAAGTGTACACATGGCCTGCATCGATGCCCGTAAGGTTAATTTGTGCTGACACTGAAACACAAGAAACCGAAGATGGAAGCACCCATCCATATACTTCAAGGCACAGTGTCAAGTGGCTTTCTAATCAGTTTCAGCACTTCTGTTATTATGGGACTCATTTCCATGAATTACAATATGAATGCTCTACATGAAATAGTAAGTCAATTCCCTTTGTTGTTTTTTTGGTTTAGGAAAACTTAAGACTATGAAAGTAAAGTTGCCTATTAATGAGCATGCCATCCTGTTGCTCATAGACACAGATGAATTGCTTTTAATTTACAAGAAACTGTTGAAAATGAACATGTTATCATTGAGTGTTCCACTGGTCCAACGCCATGGGTGTCTCCCATAGTGGTTGTGCCCAAAAAAGACAGTGCAGGAGCTGTATGCATGTGTGTTGACATGTGCAAGGCAAATAAGACAATTGAACGACAGCGGCATCCAGGTCCACACAGTGCTGACAAGATAGTGCAGTTAAATGGTAAAAAGGGGTTCTTTTGCCTTGATTTAAATAAAGGTAATCATCAATTCAAACTTTTAAAAAATTGAAGGTACATTACAACCTTTTCTAGGCATGTTGGTCTGTTTCGATACAAAAGGCTGTGTTTTGGTGTGTCATTGGCTGCTGAACTTTTCCAAGACATCATTCGAAGTATCACACATCCTGTCATGAACGCAATGATGTATTAGTCTTTGGAGTCACACAAACAGAACATGATAAAGCTTTCACACAAGTATTTTGTTTACTTACTGAAGCAGATTTGACTTTGAATGCAGAAAGTGTGAGTTTCATAAGACAAGACTGAAATTCGTTGGCAATATCTTTTCTAATGGGGGATGGCACGCTTGAGCTTGCTAAATTGCAAGCGCTGTCAAATGCTGAACCCTCATAGGATGTTGCTATGGTGTGTTTATTTCTTGGCATGGCCAGTTACTGTTCCAGTAAATACCAAACTTTTCCACTGTAAGTGTAAGAATGTTTCATTCCATTGGTCCCAAGAATGAGAGAAATGTTTTAAGAAAATCAAACAAGCCATTGAGAATGCTACAGAAATAGCATATTTCAGTCCAAAGCTGCACAAAGAAGTTATTGTTGACACTGGCACAGTCAGGTTAGGTGCTATCCTTACACCACAGAGCGGACACCAGAATGCTCAAAGGCATATTGTGCAATATGTAAGTAGAAGTTTGTCCCAAACAGAACGTGCCTATTCAGAACCTGAAAAAGAATGTTTAGCTGTGGTTTGGGCATGTGAACATTTCCATGTATTCCTGTACGGTGAGCCTTTTACACTGGTAACTGGTCATCATGCTTTACTGATTATATTTGGCAATCCAAAGACCACAATGCTTCCTCACATTGAACGATGGGGACGACAGTTACAAGAGTACAATTATACTATTGTGCATTATCCAGTGAAATATCAGTATCCTGTAGACTATTTTTCTAGACTATCTATACAAGGTCATGGTACTCCGTCCATGACAACTGAACCCTACATCAATTGTATTGTAAAGTCAATTACACCAGTTACCATTTTGTTACCCCAGATTATCCCTTTCATGAGCCACAATAGTGATCAGCTGAAATTGAAAGACATAATCACATATCAGTCATTGAAACCAGCACACTTGATCTATTAACAGTGATAGTGAATATCAAAAATACAAGAATGTCAAAGAGCAACTGTCCATAACTCAGGAAGGAGTTATCTTGTGAGGGTCGAGGATCCTTGTTCCGGAAATTCTGCAAAACAAAATAATTGAAGTGGCACACTAAGGATATTGTGGAATTGTTGCCACAAAAAAAACTCTCCAAGAGTTTCTTTATCCAGATAAGAGGGTTGAAAAAGAATTAAAAGCCTGTCATCTGTGCAACTGTCTTTCTACAAAGTTTACTCAACATCTGTCGAACATGTCCGAGCTCCTGAAGCATGCTTGGGAGGGAATAGCCAGTAACTTTTTTTTAGTCAACTTGACAATAGACATCACCTGATGGTGACTGTGGCCGAATACTCAAGATCCCCACTGACTGAAGATCTCTTTTTCATCACCATCATTCATGAAGGAGTCATTGCGATACTAGACAGCATCTTTGCGGCATGATGTGTTCCTGCCATAGTGAAGTCTGATAATGGCCCACCTTTCAACACATGAGAACTCAAAGACTTCCTAGAGCATCTGAACATAAAGCATCAGAAAAGCACACCTCTGTGGCAGAAGGCTAATTAACTGGTTGAGAGTTTTATGAATATGCAAAAGAAAGCAATAAAGTGTGTTACTGTTGAGAAGCTTGAATTGAAAGCTGTTTAAATTTGACATTAAGAGCTTATCGCTCAACGCCTCACTCGACCACAGGTGAAAGTCCTTTGACATTAATGTTTGGGAGAACAGTGCCAACCAAGTTACTGCAATGGACCAATCAAAGAGAGAGAAATGAGAACACAACTCATGAGAAGGAGTTGGTTCAGAAACAAAGATGAAAACCTATGCTAACAAAACATGACATGCAAAGAACATAGGGGGTTATTACATCTTTGGAGGATGTGTTAATCTGTCCCAAAAGTGACGGTAAAGTGACGGATATACCACCACCCGTATTACGAGTCTATTATATCCTATGGAACGCGTAATACGACTGGTGGTATATCCGTCACTTTACCGTCACTTTTGGGACGGATTAACACCTCCTCTAAAGTTGTAATAACCCCCATAGTCTTTAAGAGAAGAGATCGAGTGCTTGCAAAACAGATGTGGAGAAGAAAATCTGATGCTCCCTTTGATGCTGAACTTTTTCAAGAAATGTCTACTAAAGGACCTAAGGTGACTGCCCAGTGCCCTGGGAAGTCCATTACCAGAGACTCTTCTCATTTATGTCATTTAAGTCATCATTCACCCAATTCAACTTTTGAAGGAGAAATTGGCTCTGAAACCTCTGTGACAGCTGTTGCCCCTACACCGTCAACGCAGATCCTGGACATTGGTGGTGACAGTTTCCAGTTTCCGATAACGAGAATAGGTTGAGCAATTAAAGCCCCAAAAAGATTGCTTGAAGAGATTGAAGAGGTTTAATGAATATATAAAAATATATATGTCTAGTAAGAAAAATTGAAAAATGTGTAATTTTTCATTTAACATAGGGGGAGATGTAGAGTCCTGCAGGTTGGAAATAACGGAACCCTTTTGGCTCCTGATAGACTCCCTAGAGTTGTGACATAACTGTTAGAGTGGAATGCAATGAAGGGAAGTTTAGAACATTGAGTTTTCAGTGACACACAGACGAATAAAGACGTGTATTCTTAAGCTCCGTATGTTGTGTAGTCATTGACGGGTACTCAGGCTACAACACCAACTAAATCATATCCATTCATTAAAAAATATTAAATAATTTCCTTTTGTTGGAACTGCTTTGGGCCATCGAGGAGAGGCTACTTTGCTCTAGATCTGTCAACTGAGGAAATCTGCCTCTTCCGTACTGAGGTCTTACCTACTATTTGACTTCAGAGTGATCACCAGGTGCACCCTTTTTACTGTTGACTATCAGGGCAGTGAAGCAGAGCACTCCAAGGCTTACCCAGGGAAGTGCTGTGGAGTCAGAGCTCTGCTCAACATATATAGGGGGTCATTCCGACCCTGGCGGTAAAAACCGCCAGGGCCGTGACCGACGGAAAGCACCGCCAACAGGCTGGCGGTGCTTTCCTGCCCATTCTACCGCCGCGGTCAGAAAAGGGGATCCGGCGGTTTCCCGACGGATTTCCCCTGGCTGGACAGAACCTCCATGGCGGCGCTGCTTGATTCCGACACCCTTCCCGCCAGCCTGTTCCAGGTGGTTTTTACCGCCAGGAACAGGATGGCGGGAACGGGTGTCGTGGGGCCCCCTAACAGGGCCCCAGCATGATTTTCACTGTCTGCACCCGTCGCACCCCTGCAACACCGCCGGCTCCATTCGGAGCCGGCTTCTGTGTTGCAGGGCCTTTCCCGCTGGCCCGGCGGGCGCTCCCTTGGCGGGCGCCCGCCAGCCCAGTGGGAAAGTCTGAATGGCCTCCGCGGTCTTCTGACTGCGGAGCGGCCATTTGGCGGTTTCCGCTTGGCGGGCGGTGCCTGCCGCCCACCAATATTGGAATGACCCCCATAGTCTATTATAAATCCCTATTCAATCAGATCTCTGGATGCATATTTTGCAAACTGCAAAATATGGCCCAGATATAACCACCTAGACCATATGGCCGTGTGCAGGCTTAATGCCAACTAAGCAACTAGTGACAGCTAACCTAATGGACTGTGACTCGCGAACCACCTGCACATTACATGATGATGGTGCTTTCTGGGCAACAAACTTTTCAGTGAGGCTTACAGGATTATTTGTTGTTAATGAGGTCTGAACTCCTTTAATGATTGATGGACACAGACAAAAAAAAAACACACCATATATTTTATGACTTTATTAAAATTAACGTCCTAATCTAGTGCAGCTATGTATAGATGTAACTATAAAAACAAACAATATAGTGGCAAGAAAGCAGTCGTGCGCACCATTTGAAAAAAAAACTGCATCATTGTGATAGTATTTCATGTATATTTCATGGTATGGTGGAACCATTCTGTTCACTACCCTTTCTCTCTATGCCCCTGGTGAAGCTGTTTGAGCACCAAAAGTGCCCTCCTGAGTTTCTTGAGGTGGCCTCTATCGTTCATACCTTTTCACAACAACAAACCTGTTGTTCTGTACTTTGAAAAGGTTCCTTTGTGTTTCAATTGTGGTGCTCCTTAGCAAGCTGCTAATGTCAGGCTGCCTCAGAGAACTGAACGGCCTTCACTGAGGATGATTGTGGTCTCAGCTCCTATGAAGGAAATCTTCCAGGAAATTGAAAATTCTTCTTTCTCTAATACATTTCTTTACCAAGCTCAAATACACTTTTCTGATTTTCTTGAAAAGGGGAGGCCTTTTGCTAAATGATGTAAAATGCAATAATTTATATTTTATTCTTGTTGCACCTTCACTGATTTCTACAACGCATTGCAGATCCGACAAATACATATATATGAATAATTGAAGCCCTTTCACATAATTATAGCGGATGTTGTACATGTGCAATCAAAACTAAATACAGTATGCATTTATGAATGAAAAATTTACACTCAGATGCAGGCATATATGAACATATAAAGTGCAATGGTAGCACATAAGCAGAAAAATTTAAAGATTGTGTCACTCTGTCTTATAAACGAAAGTAGCTTATTTTACCCGCAGCAAATTACTCCACATTCAGTAACACAGATCGATGTATCTTCACAGCTCAATTAAGCCAATCAGAAATCCATGGCTAATGGTAGAGGAATAGTTTCAGTGTCATTCGAAACCGCCTGATTCTGTGTGAACAGGAGACCACAGTCCCTTCCTGCTTTTAATCAACCACCCTGGTACACTTTCTGTCTTCTAGTCCTGGAAGCAATCACGTGGGTTTCGATTCAATTTAAAACCTTTAATCGGTGTTTAAATAAAACCATAAAAGTAGAAATAACAATTCCGAAAACACATAAAAAGAAATACCTTATCATATCAGTGTGCATCTGATGTAATACGTTAACATTAAGTGCAAAATGTGTCACAGTGCATTACCATGTATTAAAACTCAGGGTTGACAGATTACGAAATATAAAATATGGTATTTAAAATGCAGAATGTAAACTAAAATAACCAATTACTGACAGTAAAAACACACAATACATAACATATTTGAAGACTCATCAGCTGCAACAAAAAAATAGCAGCATGAACTTAACTTGGCAAGATATAAGGTCAGTGAAATCATTGTAAAGTGCTAAAGCAATTTAGCAAGTTTAGTAAGTTTAGACCGGACCTATCAACAGCTAAGGAGGTTGCCATGCTTGATGGAAGTTGCTATGATGACCCCTCGTTAACCACTAAACTCTATAAAACAATAACCTCTAACTAGGGTCAGCTATCTTAGTATAAAAAAATGTAGTAAGCCTGCTAAAACACAACTTCCAAAACAGTCACTGCGGCACTGCGATCCATCAGTCGCACTTAGTCATGCTAGTGCCTTCATAAAAAATAGACCATTATGGCTGGACCACCAGGCCTTTACCCCATAGTGGGGTGCTAATTTCAAAGTGTAGGTAGATGAAAGTTTTGGGCCATCAGCGAGTCACATAAATGCCAAAAGAGAGCTGTTTTTGTGAACTTGGTAACAATGATACTATTTCTGATTCTGCACCCATAGAGGACAAAGTTCGCCACAGGCTTGAGTGATTTATCAAATCCAAACCACTGGACAGGTCAACAAAACATAAGTGTAAATGGCCAATCTTAGCCCTTGTGCATTTCCCTATGAGGAGATGTAAATTGACACACTGTTCTGCCATTCCTAAACTGCTCCCGAACCCATATTGTGTATTGTGACTCTGTGAGGACTCTATTATCCTCAGCCCATTGTCCTACTCTTTCTAGGACCACTCTGCCCAAGATCTTAGCTGAAGAGCCTATGAGGGGACTGGGACTGTAGCATTTGAGATCATTCTTTGGGCCTTTTTTTTAAAATCACCAATGATTCAGCCCGGGTTGTCAGAATATGTCCATTAAAGGCCACGTTCAATAGCTGAGTCAGGATAGGAATTCATAAATCCAGTAGAGATGTATATATATCAACCGGAGTACCATCTGGTCCTGCTTCTGCAGGTCCTGCTGCCTCCCCCTGGCACTTTTCTCAATAGCCCTTACAACCAGTGCTTAATTTGTAAATAAAGAGGTGCCTGTGCTCAAAGCGCTTCTCTTAAACACGAGGCTGCTTTAATTAAATCTGCCCGCACTGAATACTGAGGCAGCCCAATCCTGAAGCCATCTCGGGCCTCTTCAATCCATTTACGGCCACCCCTGCCCCTTCAGCTCATACTGCAACTATCTACTTTCTCCCTTTATGACGCTTTTTAGTTTTTCCTTCCACCCTCTTTCCCATATGTGTCTTTTGCTCGCAGCAAATGCTTGAGGCATAAGAATAAGCCCCAGCCCTCACAAATAAGTGCCGGTGCTCAGCACCGGAAACAACAAGCACAAATTACGCACTGCTTACAACTTCATCTAAAGAGATCGTTAGTGACTCACTTCCACTGTGAGTTGTACATGTTTGAATTGATCCCTTGCCCGAGTAAGTAAACTAAACTATATTATTGACTAAAAATACTACAAAAGTGTTCGGCCCATGCTTGCATTGTTACATGTGAATCTAAATCAGGAGCTGTATTATCTTTCAGAAAAGGGGAATTAATCGTCTGCCGGAATAAAACACAATTGTTAGTGCTTCTTTCAGCTTTGTCCAGGCCTCCTCTTTAAGCTCTTTTTTCCTGGCAGACAATTCCTCCTTATGTTGCTTCCTACGGATTGTAGCAAGGGATCGATCTCTTGGGGATACATTTAGGGCAAGTCAGAGCTTTTTCGATGCTAACGAGCAAGAATTGTTAAACCAGCCCTGCTGGCCTGTCTTACATTGCCTAGCATTCAGCGAAAGAGGGACATTGATGGAGTTAGTAGTCCTCTCAAATGCCGTTTGGATGTCTCGTGATTAGTTACTTCAGATAAACAGGAGTCAAGGTACTGCTTATTTGTATCTATAATTCTTTCTTTTGGTAAACTGGCTCGGTTCAATACAAGTCCATATGAGGCAGGCCCATTTGTTCTTGATAGTCCAATGTTACTTACTATATTATGATCGATGAGCTCACTAGTTCTAGATCATATAGTACGGACCAGCAGATTATGGTCACTTACAGAATTATGGGTGTCATTCTGACCCCCGCGGGCGGCGGAAGCCGCCCGCCTGGCGGGAACCGCAGAAGACCGTACCGCGGTCAAAAGACTGCGGCGGTCATTCTGACTTTCCCGCTAGGCTGGCGGGCGACCGCCAAAAGGCCGCCCGCCCGCCCAGCGGGAAAGCCCCAGCAACGAGGAAGCCGGCTCCGAATGGAGCCGGCGGAGTTGCTGGTGTGCGACGGGTGCAGTTGCACCCGTCGCGATTTTCAGTGTCTGCCAAGCAGACACTGAAAATCTTAATGGGGCCCTGTTAGGGGGCCCCTGCAGTGCCCATGCCAGTGGCATGGGCACTGCAGGGGCCCCCAGGGGGCCCCACGACACCCATTCCCGCCATCCTGTTTCTGGCGGTGAAAACCGCCAACAACAGGATGGCGGGAAGGGGGTCAGAATCCCCATGGCGGCGCTGCTTGCAGCGCCGCTGTGGAGGATTCCCTGGGGCCGCAGGAAACCAGCGGCAAACCGCCGGTTTCCCTTTTCTGACCGCGGCTGTACTGCCGCGGTCAGAATGGCCCCAGAAGCACCGCCAGCCTGTTGGCGGTGCTTCAGCGGTCGTTGGCCGCCAGGGTCAGAATGACCCCCTATGTTTGATTTCAAGATTAACCAGATTTGAAATACCTGTTGATAATAAAACATGATCGATAGTGGTATTTGCTCCTGTGTCAATAAATGTATGATGATGGCCAGAATTGACATTGCTTTCATCTTCCACAAGCGATAAATTATATTGAAATAAAATGCTATTCAAGGCCTTCCCATATGTATTATGCGGAAAATATAGCTGACCAACCCCAAGAGCATCTGTAACACCACACACTTCGTTGGGCAGCAGAGAACATTTAGAAATATTAAAATCACCCACCCAACGGCATATGCAGTAAGTCAACTTAGGAGGAATAAATATAATCAGATCTTCTTCCAGTTTAGTAATTTTCTCATTGTGCGTAGAATCAAAGATGTTATTATAAAAATTTACAATAAGCATATGACAAGTGTATTTTTTATCAGATATGGGCACAAATTGGTCGTGAGGAGAAACAGTAAAGTTCTTGATGATGTCCAGTGAAAGCAGTGTAGAGAAAAAATTATTAGACCTCCTTTGGCCCTGAACTGGAAGGAGTCGCTGCGGTGATCATTGAGGATCCCAGGTTTCTTGTATACAAATTATCTGAGCAGATGTTACTATGATTTGCCAGTCAGGGGATGATAACTTGCTCCTGAGTTCAGCCACATTTCATGAAATAATTTATATATGATTAGCCATAAAGGAGCAATTGTCATAATCGTTGTAGGAAGCTGGCCTGGTGTGTGTTGAGCACCAGTCACTTGGTATGTGTGACCAAGTAGGTGTTGCTCAGGTGTTACCAGTTTTTTAGTCACCATGCCTGCACTGGCACCTGTGTCCCTGTAGGCCTCAGCCTCAACACAAT
This sequence comes from Pleurodeles waltl, assembly GCF_031143425.1. Lineage (NCBI taxonomy): Eukaryota > Metazoa > Chordata > Amphibia > Caudata > Salamandridae > Pleurodeles > Pleurodeles waltl. The sequence goes on along the minus strand of NC_090439.1, from coordinate 1,027,629,084 downwards.
TTATCAAGGGATGCTGCCTGTATTTACCCATATTAAGGGGACAGGCAGCTAGGGTGGCAAGGTCAATGCCACCATCAGAGACCAGGGCAGCTTCAGTGGTCTCCCTGCTTAGCCCAGAGCCCACTACAATCCCCAAGGTGAGCCCAGCTACACTTTTGGACTGACTACTGTTATTACTAATACCACTACGATTGCTATTACTTGGGGCACTAGGGGTAGAAGTGGTATTAGTAGTGTTAGGGGGCTTGGTGCCTTTCTTAGGACAGGTGCTGTCACCTGCTGTATTGCCTTTATGCTTATACATTGTCAGGAATAAGACCATGCGCGGTCCAGGCCCCGCTGGAAACTCCGCTGCGCTGCTCTGTGGCACTTTCTGCGCACCACTTGTCATCCCCTCTTGCTCCAAAGGTGGCCATCAGCATCGTCTGCCCTGTGGCAAAGCTCATAGAGCTGCAGGTTCAGGACATTGGTGGACAAGATGCACTTATGAGTGCTATTCCATGAAGGGACTACAATTCCCATGTTTTTAGAGGCAGCAGCCATCTTGGGGTGTAGCAGGCCTATAAAGCCCAGCCATACCCAAGCACGTTGCTCACTATTTTGAAGACTCTGATGCAGTCAGACCTCGTGGGGGATTCTCTGAAGGAGAGCAGAGTTCCTGCATGGCAGACTGGCATCCGATCGAAGTATCCTTGTTTCCATGGTGAAGTCAGAAAAACGAGTAGATCATACTCGTAGCGGTAAGGCCTTGATGACTTCAATTTTGGAGGAAGTCATTACTTCCAGATGTAAAGCGCTCTAAGCAGGCAATTCAAGCGCTTCAGTCCACAGGTGTAAAGCACTCTTGGCACGATAATTCAGGCGCTTCAGTCCACATATGTAAAGCGCTCTTGGCACGATAATTCAGGCGCTTCAGTCCACATATGTAAAGCGCTCTCGCCACGATAATTCAGGCGCTTCAGTCCACATATGTAAAGTGCTCTTGGCACGGCAGTTCAAGTGCTTCAGTCCACAGGTGTAAAGCGCTCTTGGCACGACAATTCAGGCACTTCAGTCCACAGATGTAAAGCACTCTTGGCACGGCAGTTCAGGTGCTTCAGTCCACAGGTGTAACGCGCTCTTGCCACAAAAATTCAGGCGCTCCAGTCCACAGATGTAAAGCGCTCTTGGCACGACAATTCAGGCGCTTCAGTCCACAGATGTAACGCGCTCTTGGCACAAAAATTCAGGCGCTCCAGTCCACAGATGTAAAGCGCTCTTGGCACGGCAGTTCAGGCGCTTCAGTCCACAGATGTAAAGCGCTCTTGGCACGACAGTTGAGGCGCTTCAGTCCACAGGTGTAAAGCGCTCTTGGCACGATAATTCAGGCTCTTCAGTCCACATGTGTAAAGCGCTCTTGGCACGGAAATTCAAGCGCTTCAGTCCATAGGTGTAAAACGCTCTTGGCACTGCAATTCAAGCGTTTCAGTTCACAGATGAAAAGCGCTCTTGGCACGGCAATCAAAGCGCTTCAATCCGAAGGAGTAAAAGGTTCTTGGTACAAGAATCAAAGTGATTCAGGTCACATAAGTAAAGTGCTTCAAGTTCAATGAATAAAAGCTTTTTGGCCTTTATAGTTGTGAATGTGAAAGTATTTCTGGAGATAAGCAAATCATAGTTTTAATTGTTTTTTGGAAAGCATAATATGTGAAAAGCATATTTAATTCTTTGAGATTTTCTAGGTCATGATCAAAAGGTTTATGTTATAAATGCATAGATGTTACAGGATTGATATTCTGAGTATAATCATAGTCCAAAGCTCTTGCCATCTCTTGATTCTGATGTTGTAGTTTATTCTTGTTCCATGATGATCATAGTCTAAAGCTCTTGCAATCTCTTGGTTCTGAGGTCGTAGTTTATTCTTGTTCCATGATTCAAAGAAGGGGCTTTGCCCTCATTTCAAAAGGGGTCTCCATCAGATATTATATTTCTATGAATGAGTAAATGCATATTTGTTCTAACCTTTTCTTTTCAGATCTCTCTCCCTGCTGTTCCCTACCTAATTCCCTTCCCCCGACTGGCTTCATCATAACTCTGTGCTGTAATAGCTTTCTGAGTTGGTGACGCCGGAAGGTGGGCCTTTTGTTCAGCAACGTGCAGATCCCGAGGAAAGGACACGGCGACACACATGTAGCACCAAGGTTTCTTAAAGGATGAGAAAGAGGAGGATGACTTCATGCCACCCCAGAAGAGTTTTGTGGGCCTGATGAAGACTCTTTTGGTTTGTCTTTGTCCCCACCTTTGTCCTGATGCTTACCTGCTTCCTTCTTTTTGTGATCACCCCTGTGTGAGTTTTTCTACTCACCTTGGTGCAGGCCTACGTGTCCCCCTTTTTTCCCAATTCTTGGGGAGAGGTCAGATCAGAGACCACCAGGTATTGATGCAGCTCATCAGAAATACAGTTATTCAGAATGTGCTCTCTCAAAACCAGATACTACAAGCCCTGGTAGTCACTTACATTGCTCGCATGCACCCAACCTTCCAGAGCTTTAACTGAGCGGTCCACAAAATCTATCCAATCCTGGGAGGACTCTTTTTTGTCTCCCTGAACTTCCTTATTGTTCAGTGGTTAGCCCAAATCCAGAGTGCATTTTTGAGTGCTGGACAATCATCTGCATCTTCCTCTCTGACAGTGAGGAGTTTGTCTCTGCTTTTGTCAATGAAGGAGAGCCACAAGATTGCTGCCCACTGTCTCTGGGGGACTCTTTGTACTTTACAGGCCCTCTCCAAAGCAGTGAACCATTTATGAATGTAATTTCCCACCTTGAGGAGTAGGACTATCACGCTCAGGTTCCTAGAATCGTAGGAGTCTTCCATGACCCAGGTGTCCCTAAAGCTAAGATCGCTGCCACCATGGGGAGCTAACCCCAAATTCTGTCTCTCCCTTTACACTGCTAAGGCCTCCCTATCTAGGGCTAGCTGCTGCAGCCTCAGCTTGGCCTCCTCCAATCTCAGTTTCCTAAGTTCTCTATTTAAGGAATCGTCCCCTGAGTTGGAGCAGTGGGTCACCTCAGATATTGAGGGGACATGGGCGTTGACAGAGGAGGACCTATCCCTCCTCCTGGTGACTCTCAGAACCAACTCTCTAGAAGTAAAAGTGGGCCTACTGGAATGACCCCCCTATTCACTACCGACAGTGCTCCTAACAGGGATGTGGTGTTCCTCAGATTCTTCCTGGCCCTCCTCAGTGTAGCCTAAATCTACTCTGTCTAGGATGGAAGGGTCCGTTTCTACTTCCTCCTCCTCCACCTGGCTACCTCCATTGTCCTGGTCAGCCTGTAGCAGTAACCCCAGAAGAAGACTTTTGTTGGGATTTCTCCCTGTCTTCAGCTTACTTCCTGGAAGAACACATCTCCCTCAACTCTTGGAAGGTGGGCTCTCACAGTGAGAGTCTGGGGCCTGAGTGGTGTGGACCACTGAAGACATCTTGCTAGAGTGGTGTGGGTGCGCCTGACTATTCTTACAACCAGACTTCCTAGAAAAGTTTGGAGAAAGGGCTGTGCTAGACCCTAACTTACCCAAACTAGGAGACTACAAATCCTGATCACTAGGTGCAATGGGCACCAAACAACTAGTAATGGTCTTTCCTGTGGAAAGTGACTAGTGACAAAGTGGTAAGGCAATTGCAAGTGTCTTATCCTACCGCTGCACCACCAATGTAGGAAATTGGCCTTGTGTGTGGCAACCATGGTGTTATCTAGGTATCCTCTATTAGTGAAGTGTAGACACTGTCTAGGAAGCCAGGGCTCTCTAGAAGTAGCCGTGGAAGAGCAGCCAAGACTTATCTAGGAGACATGCAAAGCTTATGCAATACCACTATTGTCACACAGTCACACGGCACCTCACACGTGTAACACAGTGTCACAAAAATAAAGCTACTTTATTATGGTAACACAAATACTAGAATACTATTAGGCAGCCCCCCAGTTGGAGGCAAGTAAACACACTAAGTATATACACAATAGCAATTAGTAAAGAGCATAAAGCATTAATGTTAGACCTGACAGCCTTAGGGTGGTCACCCCTAATTTTTGGACTGTCTCCCTTCACTTTTCGGTCACTATTTTTGCTGGTTTTAGGACTCTGCACACGTTTCCACTGCTATCCAGTGCTAAAGTGCCAAAGCTCTCTCCCTTAAAACATGGTGACATTGGTTCATACCCAATTGGCTTATTTAATCTACTTGTAAGACCCCAGTAAGGTGTACTACATGTGCCCAGAGCCTGTAGATTAAATGCTACTAGTGGGCCTGCAGCACTGATTGTGCCACCCACATAAGTAGCCTCTTAACCATGCCTCAGGCCTGCCATTGCAAGGCCTGTGTGTTCAGTTTCACTGCCACTTCGACTTGGCATTTGAAAGTAATTGCCAAGCCTTAAACTCCCCTTTTTTCTACATATAAGTCACCAGTAAGGTAGGCCCTAGGTAGCCCATAGGGCAGGGTGCTATTTAGGTAAAAGGCAGGACATGAACATGAGTGTTCTATATGTCCTGGTAATGTAAAACTCCTAAATTTGTTTTACACTGCTGTGAGGCCTGCTCCTTTCATAGGATAGCATTAGGGCTACCGTCATATACTGTTTGAGTGGTAGATCCTGATCTGAAAGGTGTAGCCAGGTCATACTTAGTTTGGCAAGAATGGTGATACAAAATCCTGCTTAATGGTGTAGTTGGATTTTATATCACTATTTTAGAAATGCTACTTTTAGAAAGTGATAATTTCTCTACATTCAAATCCTTCTGTGCCTTCCAATCCACGTCTGGCTAGGTTTAGTTGACAGCTCCCCTGTGCATTCACTCAGACAACCCCAAACACAGGATGTTCAGTCACACTTGCACACATCTGCATATTGAATGGGTGTTCCTGGGCTGGGAGGGTGGAGGGCCTGACACTTACATGTCAAAGGACAGTAGCCTGTCCTCGCACCAAGACTGCCACACCTCCTACTGGGACCCTGGCAGACAGGATGGAACTGAAAGGGGACCTTGTGCACTTCTAAGCCAATCTTTGAAGTCTCCCCCACTTCAAAGGCACTTTTGGGTATTTAAGCAGGGTCTCTGACCCTACCAACTTCTAGATCTGAACCTGCAACCTGCCAAGAGGAACTGCCTGGCTGCCCAAAGGACTCACCTGACTGCTTTTCTGAGAAAGACTGCTGCCCTGCTGTTGCCCTGCTGCCTTGTTGCCCTCTGGCTCTGCTGAGAAGTGCTCTCCAAGGGCTTGGATAGAGCTTGCCTCCTGTTCCTTGAAGTCTCAGGACCAAAAAGACTTCGGCCCTCATTCTGACCTTGGCGGGCGGCGGAGGCCGCCCGCCAAAGTCCCGCCGTCAGGTTACCGTTCCGCGGTCGAAAGACCGCGGCGGTAATTCTGACTTTCCCGCTGGGCTGGCGGGCGGTCGCCTTCAGACCGCCAGCCAGCCCAGCGGGAAAGAGGCTTCCACGATGAAGCCGGCTCGGAATCGAGCCGGCGGAGTGGAAGCTGTGCGACGGGTGCAGTTGCACCCGTCGCGTATTTCACTGTCTGCGCAGCAGACAGTGAAATACATGTAGGGGCCCTCTTACGGGGGCCCCTGCAATGCCCATGCCAGTGGCATGGGCACTGCAGGGGCCCCCAGGGGCCCCGCGACCCCCCCTACCGCCATCCGGATCTCGGCGGTCCGACCGCCGGGATCTGGATGGCGGTAGGGGGGGTCGGAATCCCCGCGGCGGTGCAGCAAGCTGCGCCGCCGCGGAGGATTCAATGGGGCGGCGGGACACTGGCGGGACCCCGCCAGTGGTGCCGGTCCGACCGCGGCTTTACCGCCGCGGTCGGAATCCCCATTGGAGCACCTCCGGCCTGTCGGCGGTGCTCCCGCGGTCCTCCGCCCTGGCGGTCAAAGACCGCCAGGGTCAGAATGACCACCTTCATGTCTGCAAAGAACCCCTTGTGCAGCGAAAATGCGACACACAGCCTGCCAGAAATAACGCACAGCCTGCATCGCGGTGCAAAAAACCACGCACACCGAAACAAATCGACGCAGCCTGGCTCCCCGAGTAGGAGAACGATGCAGTACCAGCGTTGTGACTGGAACTGTGACGCACGGCCCACTGGACCGAAGCATAGCCGAGCCGGAACAACGCAGCCTGACTTCCTGAGAAGAATCGACACTTCGCCTGCCTTGCGACAGAAGTTTCCACACATTGCCCACCAGATCGACACAGCCCCTAAGACTTTGTACTGCACGCCCAGGATTTTACTGCATCGTCCCCGGGGCATCCGAAAACCCCGCAACCCAAAGAGGATCCAAGTCAGCACACCAAAAATCAACGCAAAGCCTTCCTTGCATGAAAAAGTATCGACGCACCGTCTGTGTTTCAATGATGATGGACTCAGGAGCAAAACTTTTGTTAGTTTATGAAACTGACTACCTCAAGCATTTTGAAGGCAATGTAAAATTACATGCACCAGATGTTACATCTTACAGCTACGGTCAAAAACCAATTGAATTAAAAGGCTATTTTGATGCGAGTATTGTACTTAAAGTTAACAAGACTTTAGGGAACGTGCATTTACCTGTGACAGGTGACAACATTTTGAGTTGGCCTCAGCAAAAGCTTTTTGGAATCATTTTAAATCCCAATTCAGTACCCCAAGTACAGGTTCAAAAGGTCAACAGTATAAAAGAAGATTTCATGTGTGAATTTTCTGATGTTTTCAATTCACAGGTAAGTTGTATTGAGGGTACTAAGCAGTGAATTTGCTTGAAACAAGATGCACAACCAATTGCTAGTAAAGTTAGAAGTATTCCTTTCAGTTTGCAAGAGAATGTTAAGTTGGAATTTAAGACATTACAATCTGAAGGTATCACAGAAGAGGGGGAAGCAGCACAATGGATTTCCCCAATTGTGGTAGTTACGAAAGGTTCAAGAGAGAAAAGACTTTGGGGGTCATTCAAATGACCAAAGCACCGCCAACAGGCTAGCGGTGCTTTTTTCCCTATTCCGACCGCGGCGGTACCGCCGCGGTCGCACCGCCAGGGCCGGCGTTTTCCCACCGTTTATGCCCCGGCGGGGATAATCCGCCAGAGCAGCGCTGCCCTGGGGATTATGACCCCCTTACCGCCAGCCTGTTTCTGGTGGTTTGCACCGCCAGGAAGAGGCTGGCGGTAAGGGGTGTCCTGGGGCCCCTGGGGGCCCCTGCACTGCCCATGCCACTGGCATGGGCAGTGCAGGGGCCCCCTAACAGGGCCCCGGCCAGCTTTTCACTGTCTGCATAGCAGACAGTGAAAAGCGAGACGGGTGCAACTGCACCCGTCGCACGGCCGCAACACCGCCGGCTCCATTAGGAGCCGGCTCCTATGTTGCGGCCTCATCCCCGCTGGGCCGGCGGGCGCAAACTTGGTTTGCGCCCGCCGGCCCAGCGGGAATGTCGGAATGGGGGCCGCGTGAGTGCGGCTGCATTGGTGGCCGCATGGCGGTTTCCGCCTGGCGGGCGGCGGTAGCCGTCCGCCAAGGTCGGAATGACCCCCTTTGTGTTGACCTTAGACATCTTAACAAGGCAGTAGTTGAAGATAAATTTCCACTACCTAATATCATCGAAATGGTCAGCTCTTTAGGTAATGCCAAATTTTTTACTACGTTGAATCTAAGTTCCGCGTATCATCAAGTACAGCTATGTGATAAGTCCAAAAATTTGATGACGTTTGTAACTTCTTTTGGTGTTTACAAATTCAATTGAATGCCTTTTTGTCTTTGCTGCATCAGTTTTCCAACGTCTTATTAATGATATGCTTGATGAGACTGATGTTGTCAAGTTTTTTTAGGATGATGTTCTCATTTTCACTGATTCGTTGGAAAGTCACATTGTGAAAATCAAAGAGGTTTTAAAGATTTTTAAGTTAAAAGGCATTACTCTGAAGGGGGAAAAGTGCAAATTCAATAAGTCAGAAATAACTCACGTGGGCCACATCATATCAGCTGATGGTGTTAGACCTAAAGATGATTTGGTCAACTCCATTGTTAACCTTACTAATCCTAAGAAGAAAAAGGAAGTTCAAGCTTTCTTGGGAATGGCAGAATTTTATGCTAGATATGTACCAAATTTTGCCAAACTGTTGTGTTCTATCAGGATGCTACTCAGAAAAGGAGTGGAATTTTATTGGTCGGAGGGGTGTCAAAATGAATTTGATGATATAAAACATGTTTTATTATCTGCTCAGTCAACTAAATGTTTTCAACCAGGTTTACCTTGCTGTATAATAACTGATGCTTGTGACACGGATTTGGGTTATATTCTTAAACAGATAAATGAAGGGAAGGAAATCACCATAGCTTTTGCATCAAGGGCACTTAGAGGGGCAGAAGTCAGATACTCCTTCATAGAAAAAGAAGCCTTGGCTGATTATTGGGCCATCAAAAAATGTAAGCAGTTTTTGTGGGAGGTACACTTCATAGTACAATCTGATCATAAGCCTTTGCAGGAAGTGTCTGCGAGAAGTGGTTTGGATTGTGTTTCTTCAGGTATTTGTAAATGGATAGTAGGACTGCAGGATTTTCAATTTGTAGTTAGATACATTCCTGGATCTGAAAATAAATCAACTGACTGCTTATCCAGAATAAGAAATGAAAGTCAAGGAGGTGAAGTTGAAAAAACATCTTGGTGGGCTGATGATGAAATAAAGGTGCGTGGGATAACTGATGGTTGCATCTCAGAAAAAGAGTGGATTGAGGAATTGAGAAATGATGAATAGTTGATGAAATTCATGGATTGGGTAATGCATGGAAATACTTCTGTCACTCAGGATAAAAACGTAATGTAATTTAGGAAGGTTTTGCATGAACTTTCTGTAGAGAGAGGTTTGATTTTAAGAGGGTGTCGGTTAACCCCTTCCACTAAATTGCAAAAATGTTGAATAAATCTAACACATTCAGGTCATCAAGGTATATGCAAGACAAAGGAAAGATTAAAAAACACATATTGGTGGCCTGGAATGGACTTGGTTGTGGAGAGGAAATTCAGGAACTGTTTGGAATGTAAAGTGGCTGACAAAACTTTGAAGACAAGAACTCATCCTATGGTAATGAGGGAAATTCCCAAAGAGGTATGGGAAGAAGTATCATTTAATATTATGGGCCCTTTAAACTATGAAATATGTTGTAGTTTTAATGGATAGCTTGTCTTGTTGGCCAGAAGTTTTGGTTACCTCTGATATAACTTTGGTGATGACTGTAAAATTCTTGAGTGATATGTTTGCCAGGGAGGGGAATCCAAGAGACCTGTTAACAGGTAATGGTGATTAACTCACATCTAAGTTAATGAGTGAGTTTCTCGAATCTAGAGATATAGCACATACAAGATGTGCTCTATATGATCCAGAGTCAAATGGTATGGTTGAGCAGTTTAATAGAACTGTAAAATAGACTATTCAGATGGCCAAACAAATGGGTGTGAGTTGGATGGAAATGATAAAATGTAAAGTTGAAGAATACAGATATACTCCTCACTCTACCACTGGTCAATTTCCATTCATGTTGTTTAGAAAATGTATGCCCCATACGAAAGTGAGTCCACCATGGATTAAGTTGTATACTAAAGAATTGTATGATTACGATGAACGGAAAAGAATGACTCTGAGAAAAGAAATGCACATACAAGAAAGAAGAAACATGTATGTGATAAACGTAAATCTGTTAAAAGAATAGAGGTGAAAGTGGGAGATTCAGTGAAAATGAAACTACTGGGGAAAACAAGTCATGAACATTCTCATTTCAGTAAAGTGTTTAAAGTGATTAAAGTATTTAAAGTGGCTATCAAAGTTGATGATGGCTGTATTTGGAATATGAACAGAGTTGTGAAGTTAAATTGAAGCTTATGTTTTAATTCAAGCATATTCAAGTCTCAAATTTCAAGTGTATATTTTGTTTCTTATTTGGTTTGGGGAGAGGGTGGTGTAGTATTATTATATTTGTAGTGAGTATCTTTGTTCTTCATTGTATCTTTTATTATTTATTGTAGTTCTGTTTGGTAGACTCATAACTTCCCCTTTTAGTAGCACTACTGCAATGTATTAGAGAGACATTTTAGTATGTAATGTAATGAGTGGATGGACTTATGGAAGATTAGAGGCAGGATGCTGTTATGTGGTTGGACTTTCTCTTAATGAAGATAATACTGAATAAATTATTCGGAAAACCTTAGGAATCTACTCTGGTTTTTGCCTCTGGTGCACTGCATACTACTACACAGGGGTACTGTTCTGCAAGGAGAGGCAAGGGCTTACCATCTCCCAAGTTGGACAGCTGGCAGAGAGGACCAAGGGGACCACTCCATACCACCACCTGTGATGCAGGATCCATGCAGTTTTGGAGGAGAGCAGATCCACACACCTGGTCGTTGTTGCAGTTGGTGCCTGAAGATGCAGGGGAGTGACTCCTTCACTCCAAGGGAGATTCCTTCTTACTTCTTGGTGCAGGCTGGAGTCTCATTGACCTCAGAGGATGCACAGCCAGGGAAATGTTGCAGTTACTGGAAGGAGCCAGAGAAACAATGTTGCACAGCGGAGTCATCACTGAAGTTGCAGATTGTTGGTTTCTGAAGAGTCTAGTTGCAGTTCCAGTGGCTAGAAGATTAAGTAAACGATTCAGAGGAGTCCTGCTGGAATCTTGCATGTCGAATCTGAGGACCCACCCAAGAGGGAGACCCTAAATAACCCAGGAAGAGGGCTTAGTCACCTGCAAGGTGACCACTTATCAGGAGGGGGCTGTGACGTCACCTGCCTGACCTGGCCACTCAGGTGCTCCCAGGTGCCTCTGCCCACCTTGGATTCAAGATGGCAGAATCAAGTGGCCACCTGGAGGAGTTCTGGGCACCGCCCCTGGGGTGGTGATGGATAGGGGAGCGGTGACTCCCCTTTCCTTTGTCCAGTTTCGTGCTAGAGCAGAGACCGGGGGTCCCTTGACTGGTGCAAACCAGTTTATGCAAGGAGAGCACCAAATGTGCCCATCAAAGCATACCAGTAGCTTGGGGAGGCTACCCCTCCCAAGCCATGCAACACATATTTCCAAGGGAGAGTGTGTTACCTCCCTCTCCCACAGGAAATACTTTGTTCTGCCTTCCTCTACCTGAGCTGGTCAAGCAGAAACCTGTCTCAAGGGTGGCAGCAGAGCGGGCTGCCCGGAAAACCCCAGAAAACTGGTAGGCGCAAAACTAGGGATCCTCTAAGGAGCCCCCAGTGTGCATGGACTCATACAACCAGTACTGGCAGCAGTTTTGGGGTATGATTCCAACATGTTTGATACCAAACATGCCCAGGTTCAGAGTTATCATTATGTAGCTGGACACAGGTAATGACCGTGTCTAGTACACGGGTAACATGGCTTCCATGCACTTAAAAAGTCCAGTGTAATGGATCTGGAGTTTGTAGGGGCACCTCTGCTCATGCAGGGGTTGTCGTCACACATAGATACCTGCACCCTGCCCTCTGGGCTAGGAGGGCCTACCACAGGGGTGACTTACAGTGACCTGGTGCAGTGGCCTGTGGTGAAAGGGTGCATGCACCTTTTCACGCAGGCTGCAATGGCAGGCCTGCAGTCACATTTTGCATTGGCTTTCATGGGTGGCACAATACATGATGCAGCCCATGGGGAACCCCTGGTGCCCCAATGCCCTGGGTACCTAAGTACCATATACTAGGGACTTAAATGGGGGCAACAGTATGTCAATTGTGGGGTGTGCAAAATCCTAAGCAACCAAATTTAGAGGAGGAGAGCACAATCATTGGGGTCCTGGTTAGCGGGATCCCATTGAAAACAGTCAAAGCATACTGATAGCAGACAAAAAGTGGGGGTAACCATGCAAAAAAGAGTTTACTTTCCTACAATCATGAGTGCAAATATTACCTATTTCCGGACAGTTACTTTCCTACAATCATGAGTGCAAATATTACCTATTTCCGGACAGTTATGTCTAGATAGAACTGGGGACACATATTGATTAATAGGACCTGGCAAAGGGAAATCAGGCCAATCTAAAGAATACCCTGGACCTGTAAAACCAGTAGCAGAGTCAGTTGGCAAACTTTGAGCCTTCATTTATGGATCCACTTGATCCATGGCAATTGTAGGTTTAGGCTCAGGGCCTGAATAAACCTTGTCACAAAAGATACTACTCCGGACATTCATGGTGGGGTTATTTGTGCAGGCCGAAGTCTCTATACTTTGCCTTCTCAATGAAGTGCCATAAATAAGGGAACTAGCCAGGTTAGGATGAGGCTGGTCCAAGGATTATCTGTTGTTTTCAGAAACTGTGGCATAAAGGTGATGTGCGTGTGGAAACTGACAAAAAATCCTGTGTTTGTTCTGTACATGTCTGTATGAATACCCTAATGGAAAGAACTTGACAAAGCCCTTAGAAGCACACATCAAGCTATGTTTGTCTAAAAGATAATTGACTAGACTTTCATATCTACCCCCAGGTGTAACCATTATTCCTAGTGCATAGCCAAGCAAGGTGCTGGTGGTCATATGGCATCTGTGTCTCAAAAAACAACTCAGAAATCATCCCATGCAAGGTGCGAGAAAGTATACAGCGTCCCAGAGGATCACTGTGTGTTCTGTTTCTAGCACACTCCCAATCACCTGTTGTCTGCCATAACTACAGTGAATCACAAGAGATCAGAGGACGTTTCATCTCCCATTTCTTTGGACCTCCTTTGATCACGCTGACAAAATGTCCCAAATCTACATTCAATGGAGGCATGGCAACACTGGTCATACTACAGGGCTTCACACCTTGTGGTTCTGAATAAGTGGTAGGTTGGTGGGTTGAGGACCCACCCTGTGAATCTAAGGGATGGGCAAAGCTGAGAACGTAACTTTCTCATTTTGTTATACAGGGGCAATATTCCACAAACACTCCCTCCGGGCACCCAAGTGGTGCTTAGGATTTGGGGTGACATACTTAGGGCCCTTGGCTGGTCTAACTGCTGAAAAACTCCTTTGAGGAATTGTACCTGGATTCAGCATGTGTTAGACCTGCCAGGCTTTAGACAATAGGACCATATTAGCAAATCTAAATTAGGTGACCTTACACTTGCACAGAGGCAGCTCCTCCATTTGGGCAGAGGAGCGTTGCCCACCCACCGGCAGCAGCAGCTGCAAAACCTTTAAAAGAAAAGGATAATAAACTTTATTATCCTTTTCTTTTGAAGGGGTGGGGCCATGGGGGGCAAAGAGCAGCGAGAGGGAGTGCTCACTCCCCCTCACTGCGCATGTATGTTTGGCCAGCCATCTCGGGTTGGCCAAACACACATGCACAGTAGGCTCTCTCAAGCTCGGCAAGAGCCTGCACAGGCTCCCTGTCTGCCTGAGAGCGCCCTGACTGGGTGCTTCCAGCCAATCATGATGCTGCTTTGAGCAATGTCGTGATTGGCTGCAGGGCAGGCTGGGAGCCTGTGTCTGCAGCAACGACGAGGGACAAAGGAGCAGTGCACAGCGCACAATGGAGTAGGTAAGTGTTTTTGTTTTTTTCTTTAATTTTTATATTCAACCCCCCTGCCTCCATGTGCATGCTGCCCTGCCCCTTCCCGGTGTCACGAGCCGCGACTGCTCTTGCAGTCACACTAAAGTCGTTTTTGCAACTTCAGAGGGGAATACGATCTTCACTGCAGCCAGTACTATCGTTATATGTAGTTGCAGATCAGGCACACAGTTATCCCCTACATCTTTGACTTGGAAGCTATCTCGGAATACTGCCCATAGTGACCAAGGTGCTAATGACAAAGCTCAAAAAGCATAAGATCTTTCTCATATATAAATCACTTGTAGCTCACACATTTGACTTATTTGACTAACTACGTGATACTTGGGTCAGGGATATAGCTGCACTCATCAAAGACGATTGGTGGAAGCCCTGGCTTCCCACAGGGAGGCTGCTAATCCCTCTCTGTTCTGTGCTATTCAACTGAGTTATCTGCAGTGGGCGTACCTCACGAGAGTGAAGGTGCAGAAGATTGGGGTTATTCAGTCACAGCTGTGCCTGTAATGTGTCTCATGCGAAGGAGATTGTTTACATGCAGTCACACAGTCTGGAGCTGGCTGTACTTGGGCCTTTGTGGGAGAAGGTGCTGGGCTGGAGCCTCTCCAGGGCCCTCAGGCTTGCTTTGCTACACTTCGCAGATGACATAGATGACAATAGGTATAAAAGAGCCTTCTTGTGGTTAGGCCTGATTATCACCAAGTGGGATATCGCTAAGGCCTGGAAAGATACTAGGGCACCTGTGCTAAGGGATAGAGTAGGGAGCTAGACTGCTGCTTCAGTCTGGAACAAGCCATACACATGACTCAGGGCTGCCCTCAGAAGCACAGGAACATATAGAGGGAATGGGCTTAATGGAGGGAAATTCAACTTGAAACTTGTAGAGGAAGAGCCTGGTCATTGGATATAGATTTGCGATATAGATATGCGCATGTTTGAGTTCCATGTTGCCTAAGAACGTGGGAAGGAGAAAGGGAGTGATCATGGGATAGCGACCCATTCTAAGCCATTTATATTGTCTGGATACCTGATATCATAATGGCCTGACTAGCATTACAATTTCTGATTGCTGTTTTCATTAGTAATATGCAGAAATCAATAACAAAAAGTTTTCTAAAAAAAGAGAATAGGCAGTAGGCCTGGTTTATTATTGGAAAAAGTATATGTAAACCCAATTAGCTTTGAATGGTGGATTGTAATTGTTAAAGACTGTAGACAGACATTTTGCTCTATGGAATCACACAGATTACCATGGTTGGCAAGTGTTTTGGTGTTGATTACCCCCTTTGATTTGTTCTGGGCGTGCTTGAGCCAATGCGCCAGTCCTCACTAACATCTAATAGCCCTGTTTAGCACTTTGCCAGACCACGTGCACATTCACCTTAAAACAACAGAGCTTCAGTGCCACATCTTGTGTCCTAGTCTTTTGGTTTTCTACTTTCTTCTTTTAGAGGTCTACTTTCATTACTTTCCTTCTTTTTTAACTTACTGATTTATTTAATCAGAGCATACGCCAGCTCCCCAGACAGTGCTATTGAGCCTCTCTAACGTTGCTTATTTCATTTGCAATGAGCCGTGTCCTTTTTGAACCAGGCCGTGATCTAAGAATGATGTTGTCTATAGTGTATCATTGTTTTACTGGTCCAAGATGGCTGCCACTTTTCTATAATCATATTAGCCATCTTGTATTGGTAAAACAGTGGTGCACTTGAACAAGTGCAATATGTACTGAACAGCAATCTTGTAATGTGTATTGTGTGTAGAGTATCATTGTAGTTCTAGTCAAAGATAGCCGAAGTGTTGCTCCTAAAAGTGTTGGCCATGTGGGAACTTTAAAACAATGATATGCTCCACATAGTAAGTTAGGGGTTTGTGAGGATATGCCATCTACTCACCAGATGTTTCACTTGTGTGTTTCTTGTAAAAGGAATTGTAAGCGGTTTTCTCTAAAACATCAAAACAAGATAAGAAGCTTCACTATCAGAGAACATCAAGCTCTATCTGCGCTCAGCATAGATGCTTTTGGTGCAGATGGTGGCCAGGTTCTTGGCATTTGGGAAGGTTGAGACTAACAGTGCACTCTCGCTAGTAAATGAAGTTATACTGTTGCTTTGGGTGGTTTCTTCCAGGTGATCCGAGATAGTCACAGTGTAAAAGCCTAGATTCCCCTCTAGTCAGTGCCTGGCAACATTCTGTGCTTGTACTGATTTCCCCCTTATGACTTTAGTTTGCACCCAGCCGTAGTGTTCCCCCGACCTTTGTTATTTTCTTTCCTCCTCTGTTTTCTTGGGATCCTTACCTTTTACAAATGCTCTACTCTTGTGTTCCGCTGTTTGTGCTCTATTACAGACCTGCCTCTGCCTCCTCGGGATCAAGGCTGGTTCTTGGTCTAACTCTGGCTGGATACAGCCTTCAGCATTGAAGAGGCAGGTGTGGTCTTTGCTAATAATTACCATTTGGAAAGGTCATTGGGCCTCAAGATGAACCATCAAATCTGGACCAGTCTCTCTCTCTCTCTCTCTCTCTCTCTCTCTCTCTCTCTCTCTCTCTCTCTCTCTCTCTCTCTCTCTCTCTCTCTCTCTCTCTCTCTCTCTCTCTCTCTCTCTCTCTCTCTCTCTCTCTCTCTCTCTCTCTCTCTCTCTCTCTCTCTCTCTCTCTCTCTCTCTCTCTCCATGAGCTTTCCTTATATTGATTTATTTTATCTTGCATATGCTTGTTGAGTTTGTATGTGTGTGTTTTGTATTGTGGATTGGTGACTAGGTGAATGCAAGAATGAAGAAATGGGTTGATAGCAGATGCAAGAATGACTGACCAAGTTCACATATCATGAATTATTGAGTGCCTAAACTCACCTATGACTAAAGAGGCTCATTCAGTAATAAGCCAAACTTGCTGGCACTATCAAAGCTTTATTCTGTGCAGTATTGGGTAACTCATTGTATATCACAAGTCTGTATATCGATACTCCTTGCAGGTAATTTTCCTCCCTACAAATTCACAAAAACATGCTCATGTCACAGGCAGGAGTCACTGCATTTTCACAATTTGAATGAGGAAAGAATAGCCCTATATTTTATTAGGGTGTAAATGAAGGCAGTTCGCTATGTGGAAAAATGTATGCTTAATGTAATGGAGAACCCTATCACTGCCATCAGTTTGTTGGAACACTCATGGAATTCTTTGCCAATCACTGAAAATGTGGAATTGGCTTTATAGAATAAATACTTAGTCCCAGCTCTCACTTACTCTTAATTCAATTCAATTCAATTCAATTCAATTTTATTTATGCTGAAGAACTTCACTGAGTTCCACATAAAAACAAAATATATACTTACAAAATAATCAAATTCATCTTAGCCATCCTCAAAAAACATCCAATCAAACTCCCAGTAGAATAAAAAGTATTGCACATACACAGTAAAAAAAAAATCTTAATATGAGATAACGAGCATCAAAGGACTTATTTGATTACTAAAACAAATACACTAAAAGCAAATACAAGTTCCTAATGACAATAACTTAGACATCATTATTATAATTTTAAGAAATGTTTTAAAAAGTTAAAAATTATAAAACAGAACATTTCATTTGGCGGGGTACGCAGTGCATTTAGGAACATTAGAGCAGAAAGAATCAATAATTGCAAACAAACAGACCTCAACCACTTCTACCAGCAAGGTAATAGAGCAGAACATATAAAAAGGACATGATTAAGATCCTGAGTGCCTCTTTGGCACCAATTGCAGATTGACGAGATGCCATACCATTTAGACAGCAAGGAGTTGTTGCAGCAGATATGCTAGTATGAGAATATGCTAATGAGTTGCGAATATTGACTAATGAGAATATTTGACATTTGATTAACAGCAATTGAAAATAATGTGTAATGTGCAAAATGTGTCCACGGGGAGTGGTCACCATCTGTGTTAACAGTACTAAATAATGTGTATGTTTAATAATTGTACTAATGTGCTATAATGAGAGATATAAATTTATGTTATGATGCTTCATATTCTTGAATTAGCTATACCAGAGGCCTAGTCGGCATTGGGCCTTGCTTGCTTAAACGTAGAGAAGCAATGAGCTGCCGCAGACTGGAACTGGAGAAAAGAGACCTTGAACTGTACAGAGTTCACCATGAAACACTACTAGAAAAATCTGCAAACTCACCAGCGGACAGGAGACAATCAGAACAAATTGATACAATTATGGATAGAGTAGGCTAAATGTACTTTCCCAGGACTTGAACTATGGAGCTGCAGACTGAGAGCTGGGAACAACAATTTTGTTACCCAAAGAACCGGATGTTGTACTCATCGACAAGAGGACCAATCATTTTAATGGAACTTGACTCAAAATAACATAGACAAGTGGTAAACAAAAACTATAGGTTAGAATCATAACCCCTGATAAGGTTGACCAATGGGCAAAATGGGGGACGGACCCTAATAAAAAGTCATGACATGAGGGGAAAAATCAGAACGGAGAGGCGATAGTTGATGATGTCAGGAGACGCTGTCTGAAGTGCTGAAACTTGGGCTTGCTTCCTGTGAGCTCGAGCCTTACTGATGACTGATGACCTGAAGACGAAGACTGACTCGTTGCTGATCTATCTTGGATAGGTAGCTATAACCTGACTGACTAATGAATGCTTTTTCTTTATAGGTACCAACTGCGCTGTTTTAAATGTTTTCTCTTCTAGTTAGATTTTTCCAAATTAAGGATTTTTGACTAAATTGTTTTCGCATGAAGACCCACATGCTGATGCTAATTGGAAATAGGTAGACTGAGAAGGGCGACTTAGGGTGACTTAGACTGACTGACTTATATTGCTGAATTATTCAATTGATTACGAATTGCTATGCATTTACTTAATGTTGTTGCTTATTAATAAAGTGCTGAGAATTCATTGCTTAGGTTGCTAATAAAGTTTGGAAATCATGATATGGTTGAATAAAAGTTTTGATTAGAATTGTAACTAATAGGGAATAAAAACAAACTAACTTCCATATTAGTGATGGTGGTTTTTCCGATTAGATTAGTTCAAGGTAATTATAGTTGATTGGATTGATTTGTTGTAGATGTCCTTTACTCACTATACTTAACTAGGATACCTTATGCGATTCAAAAGATTCATCGACCTATACGCGTCCCCTTGTAAGTTTACTTACTAAGGACAAGGCGCGCTAACAGAGTTTAATGGGAGCAAGCCCTGTCTTAAAAAAAACAGAAGCGTCTCAGGCTATGAGGTAAATTCCAATAAGCATAGGATTGCATTTTGTTTACCAAGTATGTGTCAATCACAGTTTGACTGATCCTTTTCTTAGTACAAGCTTCTCTGTCCAAATGAAAACTTAAAGCCCATGTGGCTTTTTTTCAACTCGCCTTTAATTGCTGTGTTGATAGCAAGAGAACTAATAAAGGGTCCAAAATGCAACATCTCTGTCGCTGCCACTAAGTTCCTTCAAATTGATTACTTATCTTCTAAACTGTCCAAAATGTTTTTCTTTATACAAGATCTTAATGAGTCATCATCACAATTTGCAAGATATGCGGCCCAGCGAACTACCCCTGCGATGCCCTGAACAAAGGCACTTCTCAAACCAAATTCTAACCGAGCTGCTACGGAAGAGGCTGAATGCTCTGAGATTAAACTTTTAAGAACACGACCTTCTATCACATTTAGAAAACTCCACTTAGAGATGTCAATTAGTTCTGTACCATACTGCAGGGAGGCGGGAATTTTAGCACGCTAGACCTCTAGCAAGAGTGAAAAGTGCCTTCTCCCTGTGGCTTTATAGAATGTACCTAAACCTTCGGCCTGAGAAAGAGCTTTGGATATATTTTTTCCTATATGAGCCTTCTCACTAAGAGTCCCACATACTGCCTTCTCCAAGAAAACATATAAGTTAACAGTTTCTAGTTTTTGGGGACCAAAAAACAATGCATAATTTCTACAGGGAGGCTTCTTTCTCCTGTGGAAGCACATTGTTTCCTTTACAATTGAGCTTCATGAAGTGCGTGTCTGTTGGGCTGGAGAGAGCCTGCACAGGCTCCCAGATTGCCTGGGAGCAGCCTGGCTGGGTGCACCCAGCAAATCCTGACGCTGCTCTGAGCAGCATCAGGATTGGCGGCAGGGCAGGCTGGGAGCTTGTACTGGAGCGAGACGGAAGAGCAGAGGAACGGCGCGGCGCGGGAGTGGAGGTAAGTGTTTTTAAAAATATTTTTTTATGTTATGTGTCCGCCCCCCCGCACGCCGCCCTGCCCCCTCGGCGACCTGGGAGCCGCGACAGAATCTGACGATAGTTTCCTGGCAAGTTACGGTCACCTTTCTTGAAGAGAGGAACTAAAACACTTTGGGGGTCATTCTGACCCTGGCGGTAATTACCGCCATGGCGGAGGTCGGCGGTAGCACCGCCAACAGGCTGGCGGTGCACCGCTGGGCATTCTGACCGCGGCGGTTCAGCCGCGGCCAGAAACGGAAAGTCGGCGGTGTACCGCCGACTTCCCGCTGCCCTTGAGAATCCTCCATGGCGGCAGAGCGCGCTCCGCCGCCATGGGGATTCTGACACCCCCTACCGCCATCCTGTTCCTGGCGGGTCTCCCGCCAGGAACAGGATGGCGGTAGGGGGTGCCGCGGGGCCCCTGGGGGCCCCTGCAGTGCCCATGCCAATGGCATGGGCACTGCAGGGGCCCCCGTAAGAGGGCCCCACGAAGAATTTCAGTGTCTGCTTTGCAGACACTGAAATTCGCGACGGGTGCAACTGCACCCGTCGCACCTTCCCACTCCGCCGGCTCCATTCTGAGCCGGCGTCCTCGTGGGAAGGGTGTTTCCCGCTGGGCTGGCGGGCGGACTTTCGGCGGTCGCCCGCCAGCCCAGTGGGAAACCCAGAATGACCGCCGCGGTCTTTTGACCGCAGTACGGTCTTCTGGCGGTTCCCGCTTGGCGGGCGGCTAACGCCGCCCGCCAAGCTTAGAATCACCCCCTTTGTGTCCAAGATGGGGGAATCTTTGTGGTTTCGTAACATTTTTTGAAAACCAGCTAGAGAATTTTACTCCAAAGTAATGGATTTTGTTTTAGAACAGAAATGGGAATCTCGTCAGGCCCCATTGCAGCCGAGGCGCGCATTCCTTGAATTGCAGCCATAATCTCTGCTTCAGACAGGGTGTTCATAGAGGAGCGAGTCCTTCTTTGCCCCAAATTGTTTACCCACCCCCTTATTAACTACATAAAGACCCATTTTGATTCCTCTATGGATAAAGGGAAAGACCTAGCTCTTGCACCACAGCCAACTCCAACTAACATCCAAAAAGTCCAGGACTTGCCTTTAACTGCAGCCTCCCTTAATTTGATCCAAAGTTTATCCCATGCTTCTCTCTTTAGACAAGCTTTCACTTGCGCCCCTCTCCTCTTTAATACCTGCACCTTCACTTTCCTATCAATATTCAAAAACAAATGTGGACCCCTAACAAGTTAATTTATTTGCCTATTCAGGGGAAGAAGAGGAAGAGGAGTCACCTTAGGGTCGATTCAATTAGTTTTTCTGTTTAGCATCATTTACTATCTGCTTCATAAACATATTAAAACTTTTAATTTTGTTACCTACCCAATTACCTAAATTGCCAAGTGTGGCGTCTAATTTGACTATCAGCCCCTTATATGACCTAAAATCCCAATCAGTCCACCCTGACTTCTTATTAATGCTTAAAGCAGATTTATCCACTTACCAGGGACTCGTGGAGAATATATTGATATTTTAGGAGAAAGCTAGCAGGTTATGGTCACTAAGCAGGGAATCTGCCATCTTTAGATGACCCAAAAGATAAAATGAGGAGCAGCTTTTACTGTCACGTAGTCCAGGATGGACCTCCCCACAGGTGTTTTATGAGTGGGTGCTGCTGGGGAATCAAAGAGTAACCTCCCATTAACAATACTACTGTTGGTCTTTTCTAACTGAGTCAACAGTACTCTCCCTCTCTTATTTGTTCTTATATTCAAGGGAAAGATAGCTGGTGGGATCCGCAAGGCTTCCTCTTTTTTAGCAATCCGGGATTGGTCCAAGGCAGAGTTAGATATTTTACAATTTAAATCTCCTACCAGAATAATATGTGGACGTTCATCTTTTCCAGGATCTTTTCTAATATAAGAAAAAACCTTACGCAGGAGCTCATCATAAATGGTCTTGCGGGGGGGGGTATATGCATTTATCAGCAATAGGGGTAAAGTCCCTTGTTTATTTCCAGATTTAAACAAAGTCACTGCCAAAAACAGATTACTAGGATCTTTATAGCACTCATACCTCCATTTAAGCTTGTTAGACAACAAACATGCCACCCCTCCCTTTGTATGCCCCCTTCTTGAGTGCTTTGCTTCACACTCCAGGGTAAATAAATCATCAAAGACTAGACCCCCTACACTCCATGTCTCCCGGATACCTATTACATCTGCATTTCATGATGCCAAAAGTTGCAGCTTCTCCCGACTATTCTTTACTCCAGCTATATTCCAGGTGCCAGTTGTAAGAACCTTGCAAGCGCCCATTCTGGGAGGTGCTAGATAGGGCAAAAGGTAACCAATCCCATCTAGACAATTAATCTTCACATACTACTTGGGAAGAAGAACTAGGAGAATCCCTAAGGGATACCTGTCTACCATGATTACCTAGATGGAGTTTCAGCCCCTTATAATCTAACGGGACCCCTTTACTGGGAGAGGGGACCTGAGGGAGTAACTGCATCTTGCTCTTTGCATTAAACCCACAGGGTGCCGTAACAAAGGTCTGCCTCCCCTCATCTTCCAGGGATGGAATAACATCAATCCCCCTACAATGCAAACATTCCGAATTATTTAATTTCATATTTGCTGTGAATTTAGAGTGAAAGATTACCCTAGATATAAAACCCAGCCCTATGGGCAATAAGGAAACCAGCTTAATATCATTACCATCAACTCGTCTTAAATTCACAATTTCAGAAAAACATTTAAGTAAAGAAGATCTATTTAAAATTAAATCTCCATTAAAAAGAGGAATGAAGTCCAACCTACAGGAGTCCACATAGCTCTGTGTCGCCTTTGTCTCTTCTAGCACCAATTGACTTCTCTTAGTGTAGTGTCAGGATCTAGAAAAGGAACAACCATTGGGTTTAAGGAAGATGGAATATAAGATGCTTGCGACATATAAGCATTTTCCTTTACTGCAGGGGTTCTCTCAACCAGTGATTTTACAGGATTTTTTTTAGAGTCACCTGCAGCCTGTGCTAAAGAGGGAATTTGCTCCATGTCCTCAGTGTTTAGTAAATTATCAGTGATTTCTCCAAAATGTAACATCCTTTGGCCTTTCTTCGAAAGTCTATGTCGAGATTTTTTCTTTCCTTTATGCGATATTCCCCTCTTCCCAGGTTTTACTTGCTTTGAATCACCAATGCATGGCACTTGTTTGGGGCGAGATTTAAAAATCGGAAACAGGTCCTGCTCAACATCCTGCTCTGCTGCTTGAAGGTTTTCCCTTGAAATCTTTTCAGTAGAGGAATTATTGAAGACAAATCAAATAAAGTCGACTGGACTATCTGAACAGAGGGCTTCTTTGGTGCATTTCTTTCATTGAGGTTTTCCTCTCTGGGAGACAAAGGGCCTCATTACAACATTGGCAGGCGGCAACCGCCGCCCGCCAAGTTATAACCGCCGTGCTGCCGCCAATACGGCCGCACTCCCACAGTGCCCATTTTGACATCCCCGCTGGGCCGCAACATGCGAGCCGGCTCCAAATGGAGCCGGTGGTGTTGTGGCTGTGCGACGGGTGCAGTTGCACCCGTCGCCCTTTTCACTGTCTGCAGAGCAGACAGTGAAAAGCCGCATGGGGCCCTGTCAGGGGGTCCCTGCACTGCCCATGCCAGTGGCATGGGCAGGGCAGGGGCCCCCAGGGGCCCCGCGACTCCCCGTACCACCAGTCTTTTCCTGGCGGTTTAAACCGCCAGGAAAAGGCTGGCGGTAAGGGGACTCGTAATCCCCTGCGCAGCGCTGCCCTGGCGGATTACTACCGCCGGGGCCATTGTGGCGGGAAACCGCCGGCCCCGGTGGTGCGAGCGCCGCGGTCGTAATGACCAGGAAAGCACCACCAGCCTGTTGGCGGTGCTTCCGTCATTTCAGCCGTGGCGGTCCTGTACCGCCAGGGTTGAAATGACCCCCAAAGTCTTTTTGACAACAAACTTCGTTATGATGGATCTTTCTACCCATCAGCGGTGACTCTTCAAAGCCAACAGGTTCCCTTGGAACACAAAATATATTCTTCATATTGTTAGTCATTTATTTTAATATTGCTGTAAATGTATTGAAGATACAGTCAGACCCTCCAATGAACTTTTCTAATAGCTGTAAAATTGGAGTTAAAATTCTTTCCCGACACTGTAAGGTATTTGACATTTCTATTTCTTGATCAGTGGGTTGACAAAATTGTATTCCACTTACTTCCAGGTCTGGAGTAACTGACAAGTTAGAAATCAATAAAGGAGGATTTGATGGGGCACTACTGATACGTTGCAGACCCGAAGGGAGAGGAGGAATCCCCCCTGACTGCAAGGACTCCCTCTTAATTTGATTACCATATCCCTTACATGACTCTAAATCCAGGTCCGGTAGGGTAAAGTCGTCATCTCGAACCTGTAGAGCTATTTGGATTGACTCCCTGTCTGTGAGTAGATTGGGAGGGAGTCATTGCCGGCACTGGCGCTGATCAAGGCTAAATAAGAGGTAGAAGGTGGGGGAAAAGCAAGAAGCAAGAGGACTGGAGACAGCCTCACAGGACTCCGAGACATCCTTCTGTGAGGAGGACTCCCCAAACTTTGAGTACAACCGTGTCCTGCTCCCCAGAGACCTCACCGTACCTTCCCCTTCCATAACTTTGATTACCCCCCCCACTGGGGCTCATATTAGAAATCAGACTCCCCTGCTGGGGTTTCTCCTTTTCCCAAAGACAAAAGATCTGACTTTTCCCTTTCAGCTGCAAGGTTGAGGAGTCCTTATTCCAAAGAGGATTAGATGTTGTTTTTCCACGGGCTCTTTCCTGAAGCATATTACCAGATCTCAGTTTTTTTAACTGTCATTTTGCAGAAAAGTGGCTGGTAATTTGGGCCAAAACTGATTATAAATAACACTACTAAGGCAGATAGTGGCTAATAGTGGCAGAGAAGGTAATTGGGCTGAAAGTACCACCGCCTGCAGTGGCTGCTTCGGCAGAGAAAGACCAGACGCTACTAAGTCTTGCATTCTGTGTTTTGTTCCTTCTTGACTAGAGCCGGTACTGAGCGGAATGCTGGACTGAGGCAGGTTAGCGCAGAACCAAGTATTCCTAAAGTGTTTCAAAGTACGTGGCAGGGAGGGGGAGCTCACCTGGCCTACAAGCCACACCCAGACCTAATGGGGCCACGTCTGTAGGCACGGGGCTCAACCCCATCCAACTGCTATAGAGCACTGCTCTACCTGTTCTGAAGGCAAAAAGGCAGTGGAGACAGGGGCCAAAGACGGAAAGCAGGGGGCAATGTTCAAAAGAACTGGGGGAGGCAGGCCAGAGAGCTAAGGGGTGATCAGGGCTGTCAAGAATGCGATATAGTCCCCCGCCAGCCCCGCACCCCACAATGGCATCATCACACTCACTGTCCACCAGGGGAGCGAAGCTGGAAAGAAACTGGCTGCTCAAGAGGCTGCAAGGGGCTCAGGGACCGTAGGCCTGCAGAGAGCCGTCCAGGGAGCCGTCCAGAACCAAGCCCAGCAGATCGGACGGCAGACCACCAGCAAAAGCAGCAAGGGAGTACGAGTGCGAGAAGCACTGATTGATTCACCTTAATGCCCGTCTGCTGCTCCTGATGTGATTAAGGTACAATTTTGTTCTTTTTAATTTCTAATGCCCTGCAAACAGAAGGCTTGTGGTTGACAAAAACATGCCAAGCAGGACAACATTTCTTTTTCTTTTTTGCCAAGTCGTCTTTTCTCACTTTCCCGTTTTTTAGGGTTGAGCCTGTGAGTGCATGTGCTAGCGAATGTGTCTAGGGCTTTGAGCCTGCTTGTCGCTCACAATTTGTTGTTTTGCATGCCTTGTAATTTGTCCACTTCAGGCCTGGCATCATTTCTGTTCCTCTCTGTGGCACAGGGACCAAGCACTGATTGATTCAACATAATCAGTGCCCTCTGCTGCTCTCAACATGATCGAGGTACTATTGCAAAGTTTTCTTTTACAGCTACCTTTCTTTTATTTTCCCAAGTCATCTTTTCTCACTTTCCACTCATGTTTTATTTAGTTTTGCCCATGGGCACTCTTCTCAAAAGATTATCTTGTTTAATATATAGCAATGCAACGTTGTTTCTTTATTATGTGTAATTTATGAAATTGTGCTTTAACACATAATCGTGCAGTATGCCCCAATCCATCCCACTTCAATCCGCCCCACTACAATCCAACCCACTTTACCCCAGACTAATCCACCCCACTCATATTCTTCCAACTGGATATATGATGGAACAACGCATGCATATATTACGCATGCCTTTACAACGCAGACTCTACAACGACCGCGTCTTTACCACCCATGCCTTTATAACGAATTTCATTGTAAGAACATGTTTGGTAAAGGAACCTGCATGGTAACATGTTTGGTAAAGGAATGTGCATGGTAATTTCTCTCCCGTCCTGCCCCCTACACCTGACGTAATACTCCAACTGCCCAAGCCCTTCTAACTGCCCCTCCCACCTCCCGCTCTGAGCCCTACCCCTGCCCTACCCTGCCCTGTCTAAAGACTACCCCAATCTAAACCCTAAAACCTACCCTGTCCTAAAAACTACCCCACCCGGTCCTAAAAACTACCTCGACCCCCGCCCTAAACCCTAAACCCTAAAACGTACCCCACTCTGTTCTAAAAACTACCCCGGCCCCGCCCTAAGCCCTAAAACCTCCCCTGTTCTAAAACCTTCCCTGCCCTGTCCTAAAAGCTACCCGACCCCACACCCTAAGCCTTAAAAGCTACCCTGCTCTGTCCTGAAACCTACCCGCCCCGTTCTAACTATTACCCAGACCCCCACCCCACCTTAAACCATAAAACTTACCCAGTCCTAAAACCAACCCCCACCCTGAACCCTAAAACCTTCCCCACCTTGTCCTAAAAACTACCTCGACCCCCGACCCTTTTAAAAAAACTACCCCACCCCTTTACCTCTCTATTCCTCTGGTCGTTGCTCCTTCCTGTTCCTCCTGGACTGCTCTCTCTTCCATTGCCACACATGTGTCTAAAGGCATGCGTGCTGAACGCATGCATAGTAAATGTATATGCATAGTAATGGCAGAGTGGTCAATGCATAGCCTTGAATTGACCGCCTTAGTGATGTTTCCCCTCTCAACCCACTCTAACATATTCTTCCCAACTCCAATTTGCCCTACTCTCCTCCAAAACAGTCTGCACCGCTCCAAACAATCTGCCCCACTCCAATTCAAAACAATCTGCCCCACTCTAATCCAAAACAACATGCCTCACTACAATCCAAAATAATATGCCCCACTCCAATACAAAATATTCTGCCTCACTCCAGTACAAAACAACCTGCCTCACTCCAGTACAAAACAACCTGCCCCACTCCAATCTGCCTCAATCCAAAACAGTCTGCCCTACTGCAATCTGCTGCACTCCAGTTCAAAACAATCTGCTTAACTCCAATCTGCCCCACTGCAATCCAAAACAATTTGTCCCACTCCAATCTAAAACAATCTGCCCCACTCCAGCCCACTTCACTCGAATCTGCTCCACTTTATTCCAAAACAATATGCCCCACTCCAAACCAAAACAATCTGTCCCACTTGAATCCCCCCAACTCCAATCTCGCCCACTCCAATCTAGAACAATCTGCCCTACTCCAATCTGCCCCACTCCAGTCTGCCCCACTCCACTCCACTACAAAACAATCTGTCCCACTCCGCTCCGCCCCACTCCAACCTGCCCTACTCCAGTCCAAAAGAATATGCCCCACTCCAATCCAAACCACCTCACCCCAATCCAATCCACCCCACTCCACTCCAATTCACCCGACTCTAATCCACCCCACTCCCATTCAATCCACCCCACACCACACCAACTCAATCCACCCTAATACAATCTGCTCCAATCCAAAACAGTTTGCCCCACTCCAGTCTGCCCTCTCCAATCCAAAGCAATCTATCCCACTCCAATCTGCCTCACTCCAATATAGATCAATCTCCCCCATTCCAAACCAAAACAATCTGCCCCACTCCAATCCAAAAAAATCTGCCCCACTTCATTCCAAAACAACCTACTCCAATCCAACCTGCACTCTCCACCCTGCCCCACTCCAATTCTAAACAACCCAATAAAAACCAAAACAATCTGCCCCACTCCAATTCAATCCACCTCATCTCCCCAATCCAATCCACCCCACTCAACCCTATTTACTCCTCTCCAATCCACCACAATCCACCCCACTGCAATCTAGTCCACCCTACTCCAATCAAATCCACCCTAATACAGCCCAGTCCAATCTAACCCACTCCAATCCAATACACCTAACCCCAATCCAATCAACCCCACTACAATCCAGTCCACACCAGTCCACCCAATCCACTCCAGTCCAATCCACCCCACACCTGTCCAATCCACCCCACTCCAGTTCAATATACACAACTATACTCCATCCTACTCCACTCCAATCCATCCCAGCCCACTCCAACCCACCCTACTCCAATCCAGCTCACCGTACTTCAATCCAACCCACCCCACTCCAGTCATCCCACCCCACTGCGATCAAACCCACCGTACTACAATCCAATCTACCTTACTCCAATCCATTCCACCCCCACCACACCACCCTAGTCCATCCCACTCCAATCCAATCCTCATTATTCCACCCCACTCCAAGCCACCGCACCCTAATCCAATCCAATCCAATCCACCCCAACTCAGTCTATCCACCCCAATTCAATCCACCACACTCAATCCAATCCACTCCAGTCCACACCACCCCAATTAGATACACCCCAATCTGACCCACCCCTATCCAGTCCACCCCATGCCAATCCAATCCACCTCACCTCAATGCAATCCATCCCAGTCCAATCCACCCCACCCCAATCTAACCCCCAATCCAATCCACGCCACCCTAATTCAGTCCACCCCACCCCACCCCATTTCAATCCAACCCACCCTAATCCAATCCACCCACTCCACTCAAATCCATCCCACTCTACCCTAATCTTGCCCACCTCATCCCAGTTCAGTCCACCACACTCCAATCCAATCGAGTCAGCCTACCCCACCATACTTCACCCACCCCACTCCATTCCACTACAATCCACCCCACTCTATTCAACCCCACCCAATCCAATCCACCCCACATCATCCCAGTTCAGTCCACCCCACTACAATGGAATCCATCTACCCCACTACATTCCAAATCACCCCAATTCAATGCAATCCACCCCACTCCAATCCACCCCAATCCAATTCACCCAATCTAATCCAACACACCCCACCTCATTTCAGCCCACCCCACTCCAATCCAATCCACCCCACTCCAATCCACCTCACCCCATTCCAATCTACCCCACTCAGTCCAGTCCACCGCACTCTACTCCAATCCATCCACTCTATCCCAATCCACCCTACTCCAATCTATCCAGCCCACCCACTCCAATCCATCCAGCCCACCCCACTCCAATCCAATCCACCCCACTCCAATCCAATCCACCCCACTCCAATCCACTCTAATCCAATCGGCCCCAATCCATCAACCTCACTCCAATTGTATCCACCCCATTTCAGTCCAATCCACCCCACTCCAATCCCGTGAATCCAATCCACCCCACTCAATCCAATCCACACCACTCCAGTCCATTGTAACCACCCCACCCCACTCCACCCCACCCCACCCCACTCCAATCCAGTCCACCACACCACACCCCAGCCACATCACGCAATCAAAATCACCCACCCCAATCCAATCTAATCCACTCCACTCAAACCAACCCAATTCCATCCACCTCCTCCCATTTCAATCAACCCCACTCCAATCCAATCGACCCCACATCAATGCACCCCACTCAACCCCAATCCAATCCAATCCACCCCACTACCTCAATTGAACCCCACCCACCCCATCCTATTCCACCACACTCCACTCTGGGACACTCTCTGCCACTGAACCACTGAACTCTACTCGCCTCTATGACACTCTACTCATTCTGCTCCACTTTATAACATTCCAACAATCCACTCTTTGACACTCTACTCTCCCACTCCACTCCGACACTCCACACCACTAACTTTTAGCCATGCTGAACAGAGCCACACTGGTGTTCAACATGGCAAAACACATTGCCAAAGCCAATAGCTCTTATATAGGCAAGACCTATTGGCTTTGTCAATGCTTGTTTAGTTCTGCTTTATTCCATCCACTTGGGTATCTGACAGTGCAGACAGTGAAACGTGTGATGGGTCTGGCCATGGGGGCCATGCACTGCCCATGCTAAGTGCATGGCCAGTGCAGGGGCCCCCATGGGGCCCCATGCATTCTGTCTCTGCCAGCTTTTACATGGCAGGGCTACCGCCATGTAAACACCAGCGAAGAAGGGATTCGTAATCCCCAGGGCAGAGCTGCCCTGGCGGGTCAGGACCGCCAGCACTGCCCAAACGATGACAAGTCGTGATCTGGCAGTGCTGGCGGTCCAACCGCCACAGTGGCCTTGGTGGTCTGAAGGCCGCCAGGGTCGTAATGACTGGCTAAGTGTCTTATGCTTGGGTGAGAACTTACTCCCACTTGACTCATATTAGTTTCTCCTATGCACTTCCTGACAGAGGCCATTAGCTCTTCATAAGAGTGGGAGACCCTGGAAAATTCTCCTGGATTTGCTGAAGAGGTAAAAGTATGATATTTAACCTGTGCTGTTTACCCATCAACATGGTGTTATATTGTTGCCCTATGGGGGGTCTGGTGGAAGGCAAAGGGCACTACAGATCATTGTCTCAGTGGCTTCCCCCCCGTGGGTTCTCATCAGTCTGTGAGTTGTTCTCTTTTAGGAGGTACAGGTTTCGCGAAAAAGAAGGTTGAGATTATGTAATAATTGATTATGATAATTGGGAGAAATAATTACCAAACCAGTGGTATATCAGTTCTTCATTATAAAAGTTTGAAGTCTACGAAGGATTAAGGGCTGGTGTAGTACAATAGGATTCCTGGAAGTGTACTAGATCCTTGAAGATCCCATTATTGATGATGATTAAGATACAGATCCCATATTTGGGGATAACCTGCTTCAACAATGGTTCGGAAAGGCATCCTCCTATTGGCTTCTGGGGACAAAGAGGTTAAGGTTCACTTTAATAGTGTTGTATTTACTGGAGATCAGAAGGAGGGGGCTGGAAACTGACCCCATGAATCTAAAAAGACCTGATGCTATCCTACAGAGGTGGTGCGAATCGGTAGAGAATTTCCAGGCACGTGGTCTACCGTCTTGTCTGATTTCAGAGTTTTACTGTATAGCTGCTGGAAAGAGCCTAAAAGTGACTCCCGGAAGATCTGGATTCCCTAGGGTGCAACGAAGCTGGAAACCTGGTGACCTCGCTAAGCACTGTACTCCACGGTCTTGTTCCCTCAGGAACATACCCTGAAGGGTGTACCCAAACAGAAAAGGCAGCTGGGGAGCTTTGAAAGTACAAAGGGCATACGATATGCTCTGAATTTGAGAGCAAGCGAGTTTGACTATCTCAAGCAAAGTTCTTCCCCAAGAAAAAATGTGCTTGAATATATACATTACTTTCAGTACTGTCCCAGCACCATAGGTTTGCATATATATGGACCTGCTGCTAGTTTGGTTTGACTGAATATGCTGCTGTCCTGATGAACCAGCTATCCCAGGATGTACAGAATGGTCATACATTTTGTAGGCACTTAGCAGGCCTGGTAGGCAGAAACGGGCGGGCAGAGGATCTCATGGTGCCCCTGCCTTGGTAGCAATTCACTGGCTTAAGCGATCTGTGCAAACCTGGATTACTACCACTGAACTGAGCAGGCTTGGTCATCTCTGTATTATTGAAATAGTTCTGCAAGGTGCAGAGGATCACATGGTGTTCCTGTCTCGGTAGAAAACACTGACTTTCAGTGATCTCTGCGGATCTTGAACACCATTAGTGAAGGCAGAAGGCTTGGCTGTCTCTTGTGCTTTTGAAACACTCCAGCAAGGTGTTGTAATGAGGACTGGTGACGTCACTTAACCTGGGTTTCATTGTGGATTAGTGCAGGGTTTGCAATTACCATTTAGATCCCTGCACTCAGGTTCGGTTCTAGGACGTTTGGAGCCCTGGCCGAAAGGGAAGGTGAGGCCCTTCTGGATTGCTTATGACAACACCAGAAGTGACATCACAGAGAGTGACATCACAGAAAGGGGCATCACAGGACTATTCATCTTTTTTGGCATCCCTGAAGTTAACTAGTCCGTTCATTTGAATCCTGCACTGTTCTATGAAGAAGAACTTGAAACCTCCTCTGGTGGAAGTCTGTGCTACTGAAAGTTTTCATTAAAATCTCTTTTACTTTGATGGAAAAAGAAAGTTTGACGATGCACTTATTTTGGAAACATCAGTAAAGCCAGTTTTGAGGATAAGGCAGTTGACAGCTTTGGTGTGAGTGTGTTCAAGCAGGTGTGTGTGTGTTTTTTGTAGCAGTATACCAATATGTATTCCTGCCGTAACTATGAGATGAGATTTTAGGCCTTTGTATCCTCTGGTTAGAGAAACAATATTAGCAATTAGGTTTTGCATCCATACTACTGCACAACTGCTCACTTTCCTAGCTAGAAACTGGAATCTAACTCCTTACTCGTCCCCAGTCTTATACTCTTGGAGTCATTAAGAAGTTCTTGCATCGCATTGCTCCGCAGATGTTCCTAAAGAGCTCTTGCTTTTGAGGTGAACTAAAGTGAGGATTGCTGTGACAAACCTTCTAAAGCGAACACGTTTTGGGGTGTCAGCAAGTGAGGCTTAAAATAGGGAATCATACTTTATTTATGGGGGCTTCGCAGAGAGCTGCACTGGCTGACAAAGTTCACAAAGGTGCTTTTCCCTGCAGCTTTCTTAAAGAAGGCACTGAGGATACACGATTATAGAGTTTATTTTTGACACCCTCGTACTGTTACAAACACAAGATATACATCTCAAGCGCAGCTCATGGCACTGTAAGGCTGTCTCTAGTACCTTACACTTAAAACTAAATATGCTAACATTTACACAAATAACAGTTGTGTGTCACTCAAAATGTCATATGTATGATGTATAGATAAAACACACAGTAAATACAGAAATGTCACACATAGACTAGGGAGCAGCCAGAAAATTAAAAGATTTCCCACTGTGAACCAAAGCTCATATGGCACCAAACAAGCAAAGTAAGTCTTCGCTACCCTCCCCAGAAGAGCACTCATGCCTCTTGCATCAAGGATCTAGCCATTCATCCTTTCATCAAACCGCTGCTATCCTCCATTTCACATTTAAATTCTGTCATCCATTTATTCTTTCATCCAATATTCAGTCTTTCACCATTCAGTCCCTCCGTCCATCCGTGTGCCCACCCATGTCAAAACCTATCCAACCATTTCCAAAAATGTCCATCCTTCCATCCATCCATCGTTATGCTCATCCATCCCTCCATCCGCCCTTCCACTCATCCATCCATCCATCCAATCATCCATCCACCGTTTCATTCTGCCCATCTATCAACACTTCTACGCATCCATCTATTTACTCATCCATCCATCTATTTACCCTTTCACCCATCCAGCCATCCTTTCATTTACTCATCCATCCATTCACTCATCTGTTCATTCATTCACCCTTCTTCCATCCATCCAACCTGTCTTCCATCTCTGCATCCTCCCTTTCACTCATCTATCCATTCTTTCTCTCATCGAACCTTACATCCGCCTTTTCACTCATCTATCCACCCATCCATCCACCATGTCAATCACCCATTCATGCTTTCGCTCATCCATCCATCCTCACTTTAACTCTACCTCCTCTTTCAATTAGCTGCCCATCCACCCTTAACCATTCCACCCATCTATCCATCTACCCACCCACTCATTAATCCATTCATTGATCCTATTGCTCATCCACCCTTTCACTCATCCTTCCATCCTTTTCCTCATCCCTTTATTCACCCTTTCACTTCACTCATCCATCCATCCTTTTGTCCATCTACCCTCACTTTCACTTACTCATCCATCTGTACATTCGCTCTTTCACTCATCTGTTCACCCTATCTCTTATCCATCCATTCATCCATTGTCCATCCTTCCATCCATCATTTCACTCATCCATCCACCCTTCCACTCACCCATCATCCACCCTTTCATTCTGTCCATGCATCCTGGGTCTCACCTATCTATCATCCACCCTTTCACTCAGCCATCCATCCTTCCACCCACCCATCCTCCCTTTCACCCATCCACCCTTTCACTCATCTATGCACCCATCCATCACTCTTTTTACCCTTTCATTCATCCATCCTTCCACTCAGTCATCTCCTATCCTTTCTCTCATCAGCCATCCACCCTTTCACTCATCCGTTCAGCCATTCACTCATCCATCCATCCAGCTACCCCCCAGCCCTTCGCTTACTCACACACCCTTTCACATTAGTTATGAGCTGCGCCTTTGTCTGCAGAGTTGCAGACAGAAGAGGCCTATCAATAACTCCATCCTCGCTGTAGTTTCTCAAGCATGGTGGAGGGTTACGATGCCCCTGCACATAGGCCATCTGAAAACTTCGAAGTCATGAGCCGTGCATGATGCACAGTGCCAGGACACGAGGTGACTGTGACATGGTGTTGTTTCCTTTATTTTACATTTTTATTTAGCACAAACTCGGACCAAGGTCTATGGAGCTCTTTGCACGAGTACCGCTTACATTACAAAAGGCCATTTAAAAATAAAATTGTATAGGTTTTGAGGAAATTGAAGTGATTTTCCCAGAACCACAGCATTTAGAGTCAACCCTAGGTCTTCTACTTGGTTCCCCAGTTCCCGGCTGCGAGGCCAAGGAGATCGCCCGCACGTCACTGGATAGTGGCTGCGAGGCCCAGGAGAGGGGGCCCCACACCTGGACCTTGCAGCCTGAGCCAGCACTTCAGGGCCAAGGGTAGTGTGCCTTGCTAAACACTGCTGCTGTGCCAGCCTGGATGAGAGCCCACCTTTCCTGGGCACCGCAATGCTTGGTCCTGGCTGTGAGGCCCAATTGAGGGGAGCTCCCTCCCCTGAGCCTTCTGAGTTGAATACAATCGATACCTTTCTAAAAAAAAAATGGTCATTTTCTTACATTTTAATACTCTTGAAGGACCATGTGTTGCTAGATATCTCTTTGTTTGCTTTAATAATCGTGGAGCATTAACATAAAATACCTCTGAAATACCTTAAAAGTAATTTATTCTTGTTTTTTCTCTTTAACAGTACATTTCAAAATGGAACCATACACCCGATTTCACTGATTTCCCAACTTATTTACAGGCAAACGTGATCCATTGCTGAGAAGCGGAGAGGAAGGGGCCCTCCCGGGCCATGTAGCACTGGATCACGGCTGTGAGGTTAAAGTCCCCCTCGAGGGACCCAACAGCTATTATCCAGTCCCGCAAGGGACAATGGAGGGAAGACACCCTTCTCACTTTCATAGCCCAGGGGCCCTCTCCTGGGCCTTGCAGCCATTATGCAGGGTTGCAAGGCAAATAGGAGGGGAGACCTCACCTGGGACTCATAGAGTGGATCCAGCAGAGTGTACATCCAGGTCCAGACACACTATGAGACAGCAGACATAGGCACAGGTAGATTACGTAAAGCAGAACCAGAGACATCATGAACAAGGCAAAATAATTAGGGGAGAGCCCAGAATATCCAAAGAAACTGGCCTAGATCACTGATACTTAGCAAGACAGCAAGCCATGATCAGACACACAGACAAAACAGCACCGATAGATACTTTGGGAGAGATAGCATGGCCAAGATCAAAGTCACCTGGAGCAAGATGTGCAGCCAGGACTGGGCACCGCATGGCCAAAGAGGCAGTGCAGGATCACATAGAGAGAGCGACAGCACAACCACTGTCAGAGACACCAAGAAACAGACACACATTAATGGAGCAGCAAGGATTAGCGAACAACTGATATTTTGCAGCCAAGATGTGTTGCATTGGTGTCCAGGGGAGGTGGTGGGGACTGGGAGGGTTACATATGAGGCAGGACTCGCATCCCCTCCTGTTCTCTGGGGTTCACTGTTTGCAGTGATTATCCATTTCTCCTTGCTCATAGCAGACATTCAATGTTTCTGGTTATTGTCTTGTGAAGTTCCTTTTAACCCGTTGCCTTTCCTCAAATACTTTCCTGAGGGATATGTACAGTTCCACATTGCAATGTTCCTCCCGTCTCCTGAGTACAGTTAGGGGTGCCCCTAGAGTCTGTGTGTGCCTGGAGATGATAGCCTCGCTAGTTTTTGTACATCAAGCAGGCCCTCCAGCTTTTCACGTTTTTGAGAATCACGATTTTCGCATGAAATTTGAGGAAGCACTCAAAGCCTGCTATTTTTTTTGGTCAAGCGTAAGCGTATGACCTCATGTATACTTTTAAGTATACTTCTTCTGTGGGCTTCCAGCTATTTCATTTGTTAGTTTCAGTGTCATTTAAAAATCTTTGCTTGCTAGTGGTCAGTCATGCCTCTTTGTCCCTCCTTCTTCTGTGTGCGAACAGGGACCAACTACTGTATAGTTACGCTTTGTCCTCTTTATCTGGTCTGTAGGGGACTATGGTGGTATTATGACATTGGCGGTCAGCTGCCCTCCACACTGGCAATGGCAGTAGTACTGTCGCCAGGCTGGTGGTAATGACCACCAAATAATGACCATGGCGGTGATCCCTCCCATAGACAGGCAATGTACCACACCAACCGCCAGTGCGGTGCAACCACTGTCGACAGCGGTAGCCACCTACAGGCAGGCGGAAGACAAGGAGCCTCCCACCATGTTATGACACAGCACACTGCCAGGATTTCCAGGTCGGTAGCAACGCCACCAAAAGCCTGGCGGAAACACATCATATTAAAGGAGACACTCACCTCCAGGGACACAGAGGAGTCCGCGGCCACCATGGAACCAGAGCTGCAAGTCTCCCCGATACTGTACTACGTGATGGCAGTCCAGGAGCACCATCGCCGACAAATATGATGACAGTGAGTACAGCCGCCTAGCACGCAAGGGAGGGAGGGGAGAGTGACACACACACGCACAACACACACCAGACACAAACATGCCACAGACCCAGAACAATCTGCAGTGTAAATCGACAGGCAAAGGAACTCAGGAGCAAAGAAAGCTAGGACACATGCCTCTGGTCCAACCACTGTAAACATGTTGGAGAATGAGCGTAAAGTATAAAAATGGTAAATAACATATTTACGAGCAGGGCCATTGGCCAGTCCAAAGTCCACATAGGCCCACAGGGCAATGTCTAAGGGCCCAAATTGACTACCAACAACAACGGGACTCCACAGGGCAGGGGCATCATGTCAGAAATAGACAGGCACCACAGAGGGCGGGGGGAGGGGTGGTGCTTTTTTTTCTTGGTTGGGTAGTCCTTGGGCTTGGGTCTGGGAGGGGGTGGGACTTGACCCTTCCGTTTAGGAGCAGAGGAGTGGGGTTGGGGTGGGGGGGCCGGAGTGTCATCTTGTTCCCCTTAGTGGCAGCTGCAGTCTCAGGGGAAGCAATAGGAGTCAAACTGGAGGTGGAAGTACTGGGCTGGGAGGGTGTGACCTTTCTTTTATGGGCAGGATGGAGGGGTGGGGGAGGGAAGAGGTCAAGGTGGGAAAGGAAAAGCTTCTTAGAACCAGTGGGGTGGGGTGTGGGAGGAGGTATGGGAGTGGAGGTACAGGGAGTGGTTGTTGAAGGAATAGGTGTGCTGGACTTGGGCGCAGGTGCAAGGACAGAGTGTGTGTGTCGGGTGCATGGCTGTTGGGGGTCTGAGTGGGAGTGTTTGTCTTTGGAGGGGGGCAGAAAGGGCGGGGGTAGTCAAACGGGAGGTGTGGATGGATGCTTTGGTGGTGTCTGCAAGTGAGGTGGGTGTGCTGCATGAGGTGGTGATGGTGGTGGTGACTGCACATGTGATGTGTGGGGTGTTGGAATGCAGGAATGGGGTGGTGGTAGGTTGTTAATGTTGACTCACCAGTTTCCAGTCCATCGGCTAATCCAGTGAGTCCTTCAAGATGCAGGATTACCAAGACCTGCTCCCCCCATGCTGTCAGCTGTGGGGAGGAGGTGTGGGTCCACTGCCAGTCCTCATGATTGCGAGCTGGTGCCTTGATGCAATGGAATGCACCTTCCCCCGTAGGTCGTTCCACCTCTTCCGAATGCCCTCCCTTGTGCATGGATGTTGTCCTACGGCAGTCAGCCTGTCCATGATCCTCCACCATAGCTCCATCTTCCTGGCAATAGAAATCTGCTGGATCTGTGCTCCATACAGCTATGGCTCTACCCTGACTATTTCCTCAACATGACCCGAAACTCCTCATCGGTGAAACAGGGGTGCCTTTGTGGAGACATGGGTGTTGTCTGGTGTGTATGTTTTGCAGAGGGTGTTGACTGATATGGTGGGGTGTGTGGTGCGTGACGGATGAATGGGTAGTTGTGATGTGTGTGTGCAGTTGTCTCTGTGATCTGCGTGGCTAAGTGTTGTGGTCTTTTCGTGTTTGCAAAGGATTGTGAGTGGTGTGGGTGTGTGGTTTATAGTGCTGTTGGTGGGTGTGTGTATCTGTGTCAGGTGTGGATTTTGTGATTTGGCCAACATTGTCTTGTTTTGTTTTTGGGTGGCCATTTCAGCCTCTGCGGTGTGCACGCCAATGGTTTACTGATGTTGAATGTCCTCTCTGGTGATTGGTAGGTCATTATTTGGAGGGCGTTGTTTTGTTGGTGTAATGGTATGGGTGGTAGTTCTGACAGTTTATCAAATTTGTTGGGTCTGGCGGATTTATGGTTGTGACTGATTTCTGCCGGTTTGTGTGTGTGTCATAAGCTGGCGGATAGATGTCCGCCTCCACGGCGGTATGTTGGTGGCAGTCACCTCGTCGGTGTCCGGTATTTACCGCCAATGTCATAATGAGGGCCTATGTTTTTTACTTTCTTTCTTGCTCCTCTCCAGGGAAGCTTCCCTTTTCATTTGCAGAGCATTCTTGTTCTGAGATTAGCTGTAAACAAGGCTATAAATCATGCTATTATCTTGGTCACATTTGGTCTTTATGGCCTCTTTGCACCCTCCCTCAGCTGTCTGGTTCCCACCCTTCCTTGGCTTGGATTTTCTTTCCCAAATGTGCCTACCTGGAGGATCACTTGTAATTGTTATAGCTTAGGCACCTAGGCTCTACCAGGGCTCTGCAATCTTTAATGACAGTGTCCACTTTTGCTCCAAACTCGGATCCCACTCGCAGCTCCATTAATACACCTCAGTTCACACACTCCAACCTCTCAACTGTGCCAATGCCAGAACCCCACACAAGCTGTCTGCCAGAGCATCTCAGTTCTTGCAGTCAGTACACTCTGCTGCTCGATTACTGGGACTTTGAACGCAGCTCCATCGGTGCACCTCTGTTCACATGCTCCAAGCCTCAGCAGTGCAGTGCCAGTGCCAGAAACCACACGCACGCTGTCTGCCAGAGCACCTCAGTTCTTGCAGGCAGTACACTCTGCTGTTCCAGTACTGGGACCTGGGGCGCAGCTCCATCAGTGCACCTCTGTTCCAATCCCTCAGCCGTGCCAGTGCCAGGAACCCCACACATGCTTTCTGCCAGAGCACCTAAGTTCTTGCAGTCAATACAGCCTGCTGCTCCAGTACTGGGACCTCGGGCACAGCTCCAACAATGCACCTCCATTCACATGCTCCAAGCCCTCAGCCATGCCAGTGGCAGTGCCAGTAACCCCACACACGTTGCCTGCCAGAGCACCTCAGTTCTTGCAGTCAGTACACTCTGCTGCTCCAGTACTGGGACCTCGGGCGCAGATCCATCAGTGCTCCTCCGTACGCATGCTCCAAGCCCTTAGACGTTCCAGTGCCCGGAACCCCATGCACACTGTCTGCCAGAGCGCCTCAGTTCTTGCAGTTGGTACACTCTGCTGCCCCAGTACTGGGGCCTCGGGCGCAGAGCCATCAGTGCACTTCCGTTCACACGCTCTAAGTCCTCAACAGCGCCAGTGCCAGGATCCCCATGCACGACGTCTGCCAGAGTACCTTAGTTCTTGCAGTCTGTACACTCTGCTGTTCTAGTACTGGGATCTTGGGCACAGCAAAATCAGTGCACCTCAGTTCTCCCCGGTGAGGTCACTTCCTTTCCTATATTGGGACCCCGCTCACATACAATTCCATTACAGCAGTTCAATTCTAATATTCAATCCCAATGCCAAGCCAGTACTGGACCCAAAAGAGGAAAACAGAGCTCAGCCTGTGCACCTCAAGTCTAACATCCAGTGCTCCACTATTGATGGGAACCACCACATCTCCGCCAGAATCCATCAATTCTAACATTCACTGCACATTTCTTCTCAGTACTATGGCTCACACAGATGCCCTTCTCACTTCTGTGGGTCAGAGGCAATGCCACTGCCATGCTGGGCCCCACTCGCACCAGGGCATCTCCAGGCTAACACTCGGCAACACTGGCACGCCAATACTAGGTTTCTCACTCTCTGCCTTTCTTTTATTCCAGCACTGGGCTGGGACACAGCTCTGTCTATACCCCCAATACTGATCTGAAGCTCCCCAATATTGCTGTATTGGGGTTCACATAAAAATCTGCTAATGCACCTCCTGTTGTTCTGCAGTGCCCCCTGCTGTTCCACACTCGGACTTCTGTTTGAGGAACGGGGGAGAACCGTTTAAATCTATTCTTAGCTGCCATCTTTATTTGGGTCTGTTTCACCTCTCTCACTCCATTCTTTCCTTTACTCAGTTTACTCTCAATGTTTTCCTTCTCACTCACTTTTCTCTTTCCAGCTCTTAAAATCCACACATTAACAGTTTTGCTCTTTATTTCAACTGTTTATTTCTCTACTTTTTTTATTTCTCTCTTCCTCTTGCTACCTCCTGTTTCAAAGTTGCAACAACGTGGTTATTTCTTTCCTTTGTTTCATTCCTCTCTTTTTTCTTCATCAGGCATTTATTCTTTCCCTATTTTTTTCAACTCCCTTCATTCTCTCTTTTTAGGGTCGAGTGCGGAAGCGCTCTGGCCTGTTGTAATCTCTCTGTGGGCTTTTAACTGCGCCCACTCTTGCTATTCATTCTTTGTTGTGCTTGTCTTAAATGCTTCATTTTTATTGGTGCATTTTGTGAAATCTCCCTACTTTGGGTGCTGAGGTCCCTCCCAGGCGATTTCACTAAGTGAACATTTTTGTTGGCCATCACTCTATGTCACGCTTCCTCCTGTTGTAGCATGTGATGGCCTCTTTGCCTTTCATCCCAGCCACAAATCTTTCTAGACATTCAGGCTGGGAGCTGATAACTATCACACTCACACTAATGGCGGCTGTGGTGCTTTGAATTGACTTGCATCTGTCAACTGTTTTACTTTTCATTTTCAATTATGTGGCAAGGAAAGTCCAGTTCGGAATTTACAACGCTAATAGCTCTACCTTGATGAAACGCAAAACCCATTGTATTGCAAATGCTTGTTACTCAGTTGCGGTGATAAAACTTAGTCTGTGCTCATTATAATTCAGCTGCCCCCTGCCCTATGACAAAATAAATTACCTTGGCCAACAGCAGCAAGAGACAGCCCCCCCCCTCCGATTCCTCCTTCCCCCTGCATTGTTTTGGAGGGAAAACAAGGACTGCGCCTCATAGAGACAGAGCTAGGGCTATAAGCCTCTCCTGTGTCTGAAGCATATGAGCAGCCCGGCTAAAACAAAGCATTCGTTGCTCTGACTTCATGCCAAAAATGTTCTTCTAGAAACCCTGATGTCAGCCACAAAGAGGTTTTAAAAGGACAATTAGTATTCATGTGAACACCCATATCTGCACACCCCAATGAACCAAAATTATGATAACCTTTTTGCCTGGGACATCAAATACTACCAATTGTTGCTATGCACATTATTATGCCATGATTCTGCAGGAAGGTACTTAACTAGTGTTGTGCGATCGTAGGACATCACCTTATTAAAAAAATACACTGCATTGTTTTCTACCGTTTTCTTTTCATGTGGTTATGCCCTGGAGGGGCTATGTGGTTACATGACCATGTTTCTTACAAATGCTATTGTCATTGTGGTGTCCTCTAGGGGCTGTTCTGAGCATTGCAGTCAACATATCAACATACTACAATATTCGCAGCACTCGCACCATAATGCTTTGCAGGGCATTACTTTTACAAACCATTTCTGCTTATAACTGCGGTGGTTCTAGGGCAATGGAACCACCTTCAAAAGGTTCACCATAACCTGCTTTTTCTCTCTACACCATCCCTGGGTCTCCACACTAGGTTAGTGGGGAGTCCCTCAAAATGATACCCCTCCCACCATTCAGTGGCTTTTTAAGCTTTTTCATGGCTGGAACTTTTGTTTTATAACTGGGAGTAGTTTGTGTTTTAAGGTCCTTGTTCGTAATAATATTCTAGTAGGTCTGCAAGTCCTGAAGATGAGTGATGCATGATGTTCTTTAGGAGCTAAACATATGGTTGCACTGTGTTATTTCTGCCATTCTTTTTTCATGTGGTTATGCTCTTTAGGGGTCGAATGTATGGTTACATAACCATGTTTCTTACAAATGATATATTTGTTATGGTGCCCTTGGGGGCTGTTTTCAGCATTGCAGTCAAATGCCAAGAGTTTATTTCTGATAAAGATTTTTATTGGGTTTATATGATAATTTTAAGTTTTATTAATCTCTCTTTATTGCAGTTATGACCATGATTCAGGCCAACTTAACATCCTTTTTACACTATGACTGTTTGAACAATGTTGATATCTTTGGGTGACCCTTCTAGTTTATTTCTCTCGTTACTCCTCAGTGGCTGTCTAGTGTCTGGTCAGCCAGCAACTCTGATGGTGGGGTGGTGAAAGTAGTATTCCATTGGAATTAGCATGGCAGATTTAATTTACTATGCTAAATGGTAACCTTTTTATTTTTTGCTGCAGATAGAGGAAGAAGGTAAATGGAAGTGCTTTAGTTATATGCAGGGCCACTGGATTAATGTGGCAGGAAAAGTCCAAATTATGAGACAGGGTTGACCAATTCATATGGCATAAAAAAGTCCAGTTATGAATTTACAGCACCAGTACCTCTAACTCAAGCAAATGCAAGACCTACTGCATTGAAAATGCTTGTTCTATTTGCTGCTGGATTAGGCCAGGTGTTTCTCTGTGCCTGAACTGTCCAAGTAAGTGGGGATGGAGAGGTGCAGCTTCATAGAGTCAGCCTTATGCCTCCGTGCTTCTGGAATCTTCTCTGGACTACACGGAGTCTGTGTGCGTATAGGTGATAAACAAGAGAGATGCAAATGTTTCTTTAACCTTTCTGTTTTCTATTTCAGGTGAATATCATTAAATTATTGCAGCTCTACTGACCCATGCTGTGGCAGTACATGGATCTGGAGGAAGCAACTGCTCAAACAGGGGTATAGTTTTCTCCACAAGGGTCCTTGTAAACCCTTCCTCAGCTGCTTAAAGGTGCAAAAATGGTTTAAGAACTGCACGCAGGATGGTTTGTTTTTGAAGTTTTGGTAGATTTATCTTTTCAGGAAACCTTCTGTGTGGGAGCATGCATGTCCATACATTGACACGCACACACACTCATTAACACACACACACACAATCATACACACAATCTTAGCCGCATGCACTCACCCACACGCATTCATAGATGGGACGAGATGTGGCCTACCTGCCATGATATGCACACATTATGAATGAGCTGCACTGGCTGAGATGAGCACACACAGGGTATAGACAGGTCAGGACTGAGGAGCAGTGATACACTTCTGTGTATGTGCACACGGAATAGACAGGGCAGGCCAGGTGCACACTGGTATACGTCTGTGTATGCACACACAGGGTATAGACAGGGCAGGAGGGGTGCAGAGTGGTAGACATCTGTGTATGCACATACAGGGTATAGACGGGTCAGGCCTGTGGCGCATTGGTAGTATTCTGTTTACCTGTGCACAGGATATAGACAGGTCAGGACTGAGGTGCAGTGATACACTTCTGTGTATGTGTATGCGGTATAGACAGGGCAGGACAGGTGCGCAGTAGAAGACCTCTGTGTATGTACACAGGGGATATAGACAGGGTATGATTGAGGTGCAGTGGTAGAAGTCTGCGTTCTTGTGCACTGGGTATAGACAGCTCAGAGCTAAGGTGCAGT
This sequence comes from Pleurodeles waltl, assembly GCF_031143425.1. NCBI lineage: Eukaryota > Metazoa > Chordata > Amphibia > Caudata > Salamandridae > Pleurodeles > Pleurodeles waltl. The sequence goes on along the minus strand of NC_090439.1, from coordinate 1,027,585,106 downwards.
GATCGAGTTCTATGCGCACAGGGTATGTGAAGGTCAGGTCGGAGGTGGAGTGGTGGACCTGTATACGCACAGGATTTGTGCAGGTCAGGACGGAGGTGCAGTGGTAGAGCTGCATGCGCACAGGGTATATGCAGGTCAGGGCGAGGTGCAGTGTAAGAGCTGTATGTGCACAGAGTGTGTGCAGGTCAGGGCACAGGAGTAGTGGTAAAGCTGTATGCCCACAGGATATGTGCAGTTCAGGGCAGAGGTGCAGTGGTAGGGTTCTATGCGTACAGGATATGTGCAGGTCAGGGTGGAGGTGCAGTGGTAGAGCTGTATGCGCACAGGGTATGTGCAGGTCAGGGCAGAGGTGCAGTGGTAGAGCTGTATGTGCTCAGGATATGTGCAGGTCAGGGCCGTGGTGCAGTGGTAGAGCTGCATGCGCACAGGGTATGTGCAGGTCAGGGCAGAAGTGCAGTGGTAGAGCTGTATGCGCACAGGATTTGTGCAGGTCAGGGCGGAGGTGCAGTGGTACAGCTGCATGCGCTCAGGTTATATGCAGGTCAGGGCGGAGGTGCAGTGTAAGAGCTGGATGTGCACAGGGTGTGTGCAGATCAGGGCGGAGGAGCAGTGGTAGAGCTGTATGCCCACAGGATATGTGCAGGTCAGGGCAGAGGTGCAGTAGTAGACTTCTAGGCGCACAGGGTATGTGCAGGTCACGGCGGAGGTGCAGTGGTAGAGCTGTATGCGCACAGGGTATGTGCAGGTCAGGGCAGAGGTGCAGTGGTAGAGCTGTATGTGCACAGAATATGTGCAGATCAGGGCTGAGGTGCAGTGGTAGAGCTGCATGCGCACAGGGTATATGCAGGTCAGGGCGGAGGTGCAGTGTTGGAGCTGTATGCCCACAGGATATTTGCAGGTCAGGGCAGAGGTGCAATGGTAGAGTTCTATGCGCTCAGGGTATGTGCAGGTCAGGGCAGAGGTGTAGTGGTAGAGCTGTATGTGCTCAGGATATGTGCAGGTCAGGGACGTGGTGCAGTGGTAGAGCTGCATGCGCACAGGGTATGTGCAGGTCAGGGCAGAGGTGCAGTGGTAGAGCTGTATGCGCACAGGGTATGTGCAGGTCAGGGCTGAGGTGCAGTGGTAGAGCTGCATGCGTACAGGGTGTGTGCAGGTCATGGCAGAGGTTTAGTGTAAGAGCTGTATTTGCACAGGGTGTGTGTAGGTCAGGGCGGAGGTGCAGTGGTAGAGTTGTATGCGCACAGGGTATGTGCAGGTCAGGGTAGAGGTGCAGCGGAAGAGCTGCATGCGCACAGGGTATGTGCATGTCAGGGCGGAGGTGCAGTGGTAAGGCTGTATGCCCACAGGGTGTGTGCAGGTCAGGGCAGAGGTGCAGTGGTAGAGCTGTATACGCAAAGGTTGAGTGCAGCTCAGGGCTGAGGTGCATTGGTAGAGCTGAATGTGCTCAGGTTATATGCAGGTCAGGGCGGAGGTGCAGTGTAAGAGCTGTATGTGCACAGGGTGTGTGCAGATCAGGGCGGAGGAGCAGTGGTAGAGCTGTATGCCCACAGGATATGTGCAGGTCAGGGCAGAGGTGCAGTGGTAGAGCTGTATGTGCACAGGATATGTGCAGGTCAGGGCCGTGGTGCAGTGGTAGAGCTGCATGCGCACAGGGTATGTGCAGGTCAGGGCAGAGGTGCAGTGGTAGCGCTGTATGCGCACAGGATTTGTGCAGGTCAGGGTGGAGGTGCAGTGGTACAGCTGCATGCGCTCAGGTTATATGCAGGTCAGGGCGGAGGTGCAGTGTAGGAGCTGTATGTGCGCAGGGTGTGTGCAGATCAGGGCAGAGGAGCAATGGTAGAGTTCTATGCGCTCAGGATATGTGCAGGTCAGGGCAGAGGTGTAGTGGTAGAGCTGTATGTGCACAGGATATGTGCAGGTCAGGGACGTGGTGCAGTGGTAGAGCTGCATGCGCACAGGGTATGTGCAGCTCAGGGCACAGGTGCAGTGGTAGAGCTGTATGCGCACAGGATATGTGCAGGTCAGGGCAGAGGTGTAGTGGAAGAGCTGATTGCGGACAGAGTATGTGCAGGTCAGGGCTGAGGTGCAGTGGTAGAGCTGCATGCGTTAAGGGTGTGTGCAGGTCATGGCAGAGGTTCAGTGTAAGAGCTGTATTTGCACAGGGTGTGTGTAGGTCAGGGCGGAGGTGCAGTGGTAGAGTTGTATGCGCACAGGGTATGTGCAGATCAGGGTAGAGGTGCAGCGGAAGAGCTGCATGCGCACAGGGTATGTGCATGTTAGGGCGGAGGTGCAGTGGTAAGGCTGTATGCCCACAGGGTGTGTGCAGGTCAGGGCAGAAGTGCAGTGGTAGAGCTGTATACGCAAAGGTTGTGTGCAGGTCAGGGCTGAGGTGCATTGGTAGAGCTGCATGCGCTCAGGTTATATGCAGGTCAGGGCGGAGGTGCAGTGGTAGAGCTGCATGCGCACAGGGTATGTGCAGGTCAGGGCAGAGGTGCAGTGGTAGAGCTGTATGCGCACAGGATCTGTGCAGGTCAGGGCGGAGGTGCAGTGGTACAGCTGCATGCGCTCAGGTTATATGCAGGTCAGGGCGGAGGTGCAGTGTAAGAGCTGGATGTGCACAGGGTGTGTGCAGATCAGGGCGGAGGAGCAGTAGTAGAGCTGTATGCCCACAGGATATGTGCAGGTCAGGGCAGAGGTGCAGTAGTAGACTTCTAGGCGAACAGGGTATGTGCAGGTCACGTCGGAGGTGCAGTGGTAGAGCTGTATGCGCACAGGGTATGTGCAGGTCAGGGCAGAGGTGCAGTGGTAGAGCTGTATGTGCACAGAATATGTGCAGATCAAGGCTGTGGTGCAGTGGTAGAGATGCATGCGCACAGGGTATATGCAGGTCAGGGCGGAGGTGCAGTGTTGGAGCTGTATGCCCACAGGATATTTGCAGGTCCGGGCAGAGGTGCAATGGTAGAGTTCTATGCGCTCAGGGTGTGTGCAGGTCAGGGCGGAGGTGCAGTGGTACAGCTGCATGCACTCAGGTTATATGCAGGTCAGGGCGGAGGTGCAGTGTAAGAGCTGGATGTGCACAGGGTGTGTGCAGATCAGGGCGGAGGAGCAGTGGTAGAGCTGTATGCCCACAGGATATGTGCAGGTCAGGGCAGAGGTGCAGTAGTAGACTTCTAGGCGCACAGGGTATGTGCAGGTCACGGCGGAGGTGCAGTGGTAGAGCTGTATGCGCACAGGGTATGTGCAGGTCAGGGCAGAGGTGCAGTGGTAGAGCTGTATGTGCACAGAATATGTGCAGATCAGGGCTGTGGTGCAGTGGTAGAGCTGCATGCGCACAGGGTATATGCAGGTCAGGGCAGAGGTGCAATGGTAGAGATCTATGCGCTCAGGGTATGTGCAGGTCAGGGCAGAGGTGTAGTGGTAGAGCTGTATGTGCTCAGGATATGTGCAGGTCAGGGACGTGGTGCAGTGGTAGAGCTGCATGCGCACAGGGTATGTGCAGGTCAGGGCAGAGGTGCAGTGGTAGAGCTGTATGCGCACAGTGTATATGCAGGTCAGGGCTGAGGTGCAGTGGTAGAGCTGCATGCGTACAGGGTGTGTGCAGGTCATGGCAGAGGTTTAGTGTAAGAGCTGTATTTGCACAGGGTGTGTGTAGGTCAGGGGCGGAGGTGCAGTGGTAGAGTTGTATGCGCACAGGGTATGTGCAGGTCAGGGTAGAGGTGCAGCGGAAGAGCTGCATGCGCACAGGGTATGTGCATGTCAGGGCGGAGGTGCAGTGGTAAGGCTGTATGCCCACAGGGTGTGTGCAGGTCAGGGCAGAGGTGCAGTGGTAGAGCTGTATACGCAAAGGTTGTGTGCAGCTCAGGGCTGAGGTGCATTGGTAGAGCTGCATGCGCTCAGGTTATATGCAGGTGAGGGCGGAGGTGCAGTGTAAGAGCTGTATGTGCACAGGGTGTGTGCAGATCAGGGCGGAGGAGCAGTGGTAGAGCTGTATGCCCACAGGATATGTGCAGGTCAGGGCAGAGGTGCAGTGGTAGAGCTGTATGTGCACAGGATATGTGCAGGTCAGGGCCGTGGTGCAGTGGTAGAGCTGCATGCGCACAGGGTATGTGCAGGTCAGGGCAGAGGTGCAGTGGTAGAGCTGTATGCGCACAGGATTTGTGCAGGTCAGGGTGGAGGTGCAGTGGTACAGCTGCATGCGCTCAGGTTATATGCAGGTCAGGGCGGAGGTGCAGTGTAGGAGCTGTATGTGCGCAGGGTGTGTGCAGATCAGGGCAGAGGAGCAATGGTAGAGTTCTATGCGCTCAGGATATGTGCAGGTCAGGGCAGAGGTGTAGTGGTAGAGCTGTATGTGCACAGGATATGTGCAGGTCAGGGCAGAGGTGCAGTGGTAGAGCTGTATGCGCACAGGATTTGTGCAGGTCAGGGTGGAGGTGCAGTGGTAAGGCTGTATGCCCACAGGGTGTGTGCAGGTCAGGGCAGAGGTGCAGTGGTAGAGCTGTATACGCAAAGGTTGTGTGCAGCTCAGGGCTGAGGTGCATTGGTAGAGCTGCATGCGCTCAGGTTATATGCAGGTGAGGGCGGAGGTGCAGTGTAAGAGCTGTATGTGCACAGGGTGTGTGCAGATCAGGGCGGAGGAGCAGTGGTAGAGCTGTATGCCCACAGGATATGTGCAGGTCAGGGCAGAGGTGCAGTGGTAGAGCTGTATGTGCACAGGATATGTGCAGGTCAGGGCCGTGGTGCAGTGGTAGAGCTGCATGCGCACAGGGTATGTGCAGGTCAGGGCAGAGGTGCAGTGGTAGAGCTGTATGCGCACAGGATTTGTGCAGGTCAGGGTGGAGGTGCAGTGGTACAGCTGCATGCGCTCAGGTTATATGCAGGTCAGGGCGGAGGTGCAGTGTAGGAGCTGTATGTGCGCAGGGTGTGTGCAGATCAGGGCAGAGGAGCAATGGTAGAGTTCTATGCGCTCAGGATATGTGCAGGTCAGGGCAGAGGTGTAGTGGTAGAGCTGTATGTGCACAGGATATGTGCAGGTCAGGGCAGAGGTGCAGTGGTAGAGCTGTATGCGCACAGGATTTGTGCAGGTCAGGGTGGAGGTGCAGTGGTACAGCTGCATGCGCTCAGGTTATATGCAGGTCAGGGCGGAGGTGCAGTGGTAGAGCTGTATGCGCACAGGATATGTGCAGGTCAGGGCAGAGGTGTAGTGGAAGAGCTGATTGCGGACAGAGTATGTGCAGGTCAGGGCTGAGGTGCAGTGGTTGAGCTGCATGCGTTCAGGGTGTGTGCAGGTCATGGCAGAGGTTCAGTGTAAGAGCTGTATTTGCACAGGGTATGTGCATGTTAGGGCGGAGGTGCAGTGGTAAGGCTGTATGCCCACAGGGTGTGTGCAGGTCAGGGCAGAGGTGCAGTGGTAGAGCTGTATACGCAAAGGTTGTGTGCAGGTCAGGGCTGAGGTGCATTGGTAGAGCTGCATGCGCTCAGGTTATATGCAGGTCAGGGCGAAGGTGCAGTGGTAGAGCTGCATGCGCACAGGGTATGTGCAGGTCAGGGCAGAGGTGCAGTGGTAGAGCTATATGCTCACAGGATTTGTGCAGGTCAGGGCGGAGCTGCAGTGTAAGAGCAGTATGTGCGCAGCGTGTGTGCAGATCAGGGCGGAGGAGCAGTGGTAGAGCTGTATGTCCACAGGATATGTGCAGGTCAGGGCAGAGGTGCAGTGGTAGACTTCTAGGCGCACAGGGTGTGTGCAGGTCACGGCAGAGGTGCAGTGGTAGAGCCGTATGCGCACAGGGTATGTGCAGGTCAGGGCAGAGGTGCACTGGTAGAGCTGTATGTGCACATAATATGTGCAGATCAGGGCCGTGGTGCAGTGGTAGAGCTGCATGCGCACAGGGTATATGCAGGTCAGGGCGGAGGTGCAGTGTAGGAGCTGTATGCCCACAGGATATGTGCAGGTCAGGGCAGAGGTGCAATGGAAGAGTTCTATGCGCACAGGGTATGTGCAGGTCAGGGCAGAGGTGTAGTGGTAGAGCTGTATGTGCACAGGATATGTGCAGGTCAGGGACGTGGTGCAGTGGTAGAGCTGCATGCGCACAGGGTATGTGCAGGGCAGAGGTGCAGTGGTAGAGCTGTATGCGCACAGGGTGTGTGCAGGTCATGGCAGAGGTTCAGTGTAAGAGCTGTATTTGCACAGGGTGTGTGTAGGTCAGGGCGGAGGTGCAGTGGTAGAGTTGTATGCGCACAGGGTATGTGCAGGTCAGGGTAGAGGTGCAGCAGAAGAGCTGCATGCGCACAGGGTATGTGCATGTCAGGGCTGAGATGCAGTGGTAGAGCTGCATGCGCACAGGGTGTGTGCAGGTCATGGCAGAGGTTCAGTGTAAGAGCTGTATTTGCACAGGGTGTGTGTAGGTCAGGGCGGAGGTGCAGTGGTGGAGTTGTATGCGCACAGGGTATGTGCAGGTCAGGGTAGAGGTGCAGCAGAAGAGCTGCATGCGCACAGGGTATGTGCATGTCAGGGCGGAGGTGCAGTGGTAAGGCTGTATGCCCACAGGGTGTGTGCAGGTCAGGGCAGAGGTGCAGTGGTAGAGCTGTATACGCAAAGGTTGTGTGCAGCTCAGGGCTGAGGTGCATTGGTAGAGCTGCATGCGCTCAGGTTATATGCAGGTGAGGGCGGAGGTGCAGTGTAAGAGCTGTATGTGCACAGGGTGTGTGCAGATCAGGGCGGAGGAGCAGTGGTAGAGCTGTATGCCCACAGGATATGTGCAGGTCAGGGCAGAGGTGCAGTGGTAGAGCTGTATGTGCACAGGATATGTGCAGGTCAGGGCCGTGGTGCAGTGGTAGAGCTGCATGCGCACAGGGTATGTGCAGGTCAGGGCAGAGGTGCAGTGGTAGAGCTGTATGCGCACAGGATTTGTGCAGGTCAGGGTGGAGGTGCAGTGGTACAGCTGCATGCGCTCAGGTTATATGCAGGTCAGGGCGGAGGTGCAGTGTAGGAGCTGTATGTGCGCAGGGTGTGTGCAGATCAGGGCAGAGGAGCAATGGTAGAGTTCTATGCGCTCAGGATATGTGCAGGTCAGGGCAGAGGTGTAGTGGTAGAGCTGTATGTGCACAGGATATGTGCAGGTCAGGGCAGAGGTGCAGTGGTAGAGCTGTATGCGCACAGGATTTGTGCAGGTCAGGGTGGAGGTGCAGTGGTAAGGCTGTATGCCCACAGGGTGTGTGCAGGTCAGGGCAGAGGTGCAGTGGTAGAGCTGTATACGCAAAGGTTGTGTGCAGCTCAGGGCTGAGGTGCATTGGTAGAGCTGCATGCGCTCAGGTTATATGCAGGTGAGGGCGGAGGTGCAGTGTAAGAGCTGTATGTGCACAGGGTGTGTGCAGATCAGGGCGGAGGAGCAGTGGTAGAGCTGTATGCCCACAGGATATGTGCAGGTCAGGGCAGAGGTGCAGTGGTAGAGCTGTATGTGCACAGGATATGTGCAGGTCAGGGCCGTGGTGCAGTGGTAGAGCTGCATGCGCACAGGGTATGTGCAGGTCAGGGCAGAGGTGCAGTGGTAGAGCTGTATGCGCACAGGATTTGTGCAGGTCAGGGTGGAGGTGCAGTGGTACAGCTGCATGCGCTCAGGTTATATGCAGGTCAGGGCGGAGGTGCAGTGTAGGAGCTGTATGTGCGCAGGGTGTGTGCAGATCAGGGCAGAGGAGCAATGGTAGAGTTCTATGCGCTCAGGATATGTGCAGGTCAGGGCAGAGGTGTAGTGGTAGAGCTGTATGTGCACAGGATATGTGCAGGTCAGGGCAGAGGTGCAGTGGTAGAGCTGTATGCGCACAGGATTTGTGCAGGTCAGGGTGGAGGTGCAGTGGTACAGCTGCATGCGCTCAGGTTATATGCAGGTCAGGGCGGAGGTGCAGTGGTAGAGCTGTATGCGCACAGGATATGTGCAGGTCAGGGCAGAGGTGTAGTGGAAGAGCTGATTGCGGACAGAGTATGTGCAGGTCAGGGCTGAGGTGCAGTGGTTGAGCTGCATGCGTTCAGGGTGTGTGCAGGTCATGGCAGAGGTTCAGTGTAAGAGCTGTATTTGCACAGGGTATGTGCATGTTAGGGCGGAGGTGCAGTGGTAAGGCTGTATGCCCACAGGGTGTGTGCAGGTCAGGGCAGAGGTGCAGTGGTAGAGCTGTATACGCAAAGGTTGTGTGCAGGTCAGGGCTGAGGTGCATTGGTAGAGCTGCATGCGCTCAGGTTATATGCAGGTCAGGGCGAAGGTGCAGTGGTAGAGCTGCATGCGCACAGGGTATGTGCAGGTCAGGGCAGAGGTGCAGTGGTAGAGCTATATGCTCACAGGATTTGTGCAGGTCAGGGCGGAGCTGCAGTGTAAGAGCAGTATGTGCGCAGCGTGTGTGCAGATCAGGGCGGAGGAGCAGTGGTAGAGCTGTATGTCCACAGGATATGTGCAGGTCAGGGCAGAGGTGCAGTGGTAGACTTCTAGGCGCACAGGGTGTGTGCAGGTCACGGCAGAGGTGCAGTGGTAGAGCCGTATGCGCACAGGGTATGTGCAGGTCAGGGCAGAGGTGCACTGGTAGAGCTGTATGTGCACATAATATGTGCAGATCAGGGCCGTGGTGCAGTGGTAGAGCTGCATGCGCACAGGGTATATGCAGGTCAGGGCGGAGGTGCAGTGTAGGAGCTGTATGCCCACAGGATATGTGCAGGTCAGGGCAGAGGTGCAATGGAAGAGTTCTATGCGCACAGGGTATGTGCAGGTCAGGGCAGAGGTGTAGTGGTAGAGCTGTATGTGCACAGGATATGTGCAGGTCAGGGACGTGGTGCAGTGGTAGAGCTGCATGCGCACAGGGTATGTGCAGGGCAGAGGTGCAGTGGTAGAGCTGTATGCGCACAGGGTGTGTGCAGGTCATGGCAGAGGTTCAGTGTAAGAGCTGTATTTGCACAGGGTGTGTGTAGGTCAGGGCGGAGGTGCAGTGGTAGAGTTGTATGCGCACAGGGTATGTGCAGGTCAGGGTAGAGGTGCAGCAGAAGAGCTGCATGCGCACAGGGTATGTGCATGTCAGGGCTGAGATGCAGTGGTAGAGCTGCATGCGCACAGGGTGTGTGCAGGTCATGGCAGAGGTTCAGTGTAAGAGCTGTATTTGCACAGGGTGTGTGTAGGTCAGGGCGGAGGTGCAGTGGTGGAGTTGTATGCGCACAGGGTATGTGCAGGTCAGGGTAGAGGTGCAGCAGAAGAGCTGCATGCGCACAGGGTATGTGCATGTCAGGGCGGAGGTGCAGTGGTAAGGCTGTATGCCCACAGGGTGTGTGCAGGTCAGGGCAGAGGTGCAGTGGTAGAGCTGTATACGCAAAGGTTGTGCGCAGGTCAGGGCTGAGGTGCATTGGTAGAGCTGCATGCGCCAAGGTTATATGCAGGTCAGGGCGGAGATGCAGTGTAAAAGCTGTATGTGCACAGGGTGTGTGCAGGTCAGGGTAGAGGTGCAGCGGAAGAGCTGCATGCGCACAGGGTATGTGCACGTCAGGGTGGAGGTGCAGTGGTAAGGCTATATGTGCACAGGGTGTGTGCAGGTCAGGGCAGAGGTGCAGTGGTAGAGCTGTATACGCAAAGGTTGTGTGCAGGTCAGGGCTGAGGTGCATTGGTAGATCTGCATGCGCACAGGATGTGTGCAGGTCAGGGCAGAGGTGCAGTGGTAGAGCAGTATGTGCACAGGGTGTGTGCAGGTCAGGGCTGAGGTGCAGTGGTAGAGTTATATGCGCACAGGGTATGTGCAGGTCAGGGTGGAGGTGCAGTGGTAGAGCTGCATGCGCACAAGGTGTGTGCAGGTCAGGGCTAAGGTGCAGTGGTAGAGGTGTATGCGCACAGGGTGTGTGTAGGTCAGGGCTGACGTGCAGTGGTAGAGCTGTATGCGCACAGGGTATATGCAGGTCATGGCGGAGGTGCAGTGGTAGAGCTGTATGCGCACAGAGTGTGTGCAGGTCAGGGCGGAGAGGCAGTGGAAGAGCTGCATGCACAAAGGGTATGTGCAGGTTAGGGCGGAGGTGCAGTGTTAAGGCTGTATGCGCACAGTGTGTGTGCAGGACAGTGGTGCAGTGGTAGAGCTGTATGCGCACAGGGTGTGTGCAGGTCAGGGCTGAGGTGCAGTGGTAGAGCTGTATGTGCACAGGGTGTGTGCAGGTCAGGGCTGAGGTGCATTGGTAGAGCTGTATGCGCACAAGGTATGTGCAGGTCAGGGCAGAGGTGCAGTTGAAGAGCTTTATGCGCACAGGGCATGTGCAGGTCAGGGCAGAGGTGCAGTGGTAAGGCTGTATGCGCACATGGTGTTTGCAGGTTGGGGCAGAGGTGCTGTGGTAGACTGTACGTGCACAGGGGGTGTGTAGGTCAGGGCTGAGGTGCAGTGGTAGAGCTGTATGCGCACAGGGTATGTGCAGGTCACGTCAGAGGTGCAGTGGTAGAGTTATATGCGTACAGGATATGTGCAGGTCAGGGCGGAGGTGCAGTGGTAGAGCTGTATGCGCACAGGGTATGTGCAGGTCAGGGCCGTGGTGCAGTGGTAGAGCTGCATGCGCACAGGGTAAGTGCAGGTCAGGGCAGAGGTGCAGTGGGAGAGCTGTATGCGCACAGGATTTGTGCAGGTCAGGGCAGAGGTGCAGTGGTACAGCTGCATGCACTCAGGTTATATGCAGGTCAGGGCGGAGGTGCAGTGTAAGAGCTGGATGTGCACAGGGTGTGTGCAGATCAGGGCGGAGGAGCAGTGGTAGAGCTGTATGCCCACAGGATATGTGCAGGTCAGGGCAGAGGTGCAGTAGTAGACTTCTAGGCGCACAGGGTATGTGCAGGTCACGGCGGAGGTGTAGTGGTAGAGCCGTATGCGCACAGGGTATGTGCAGGTCAGGGCAGAGGTGTAGTGGTAGAGCTGTATGTGCTCAGAATATGTGCAGGTCAGGGACGTGGTGCAGTGGTAGAGCTGCATGCGCACAGGGTATGTGCAGGTCAGGGCAGAGGTGCAGTGGTAGAGTTGTATGCGCACAGGGTATGTGCAGGTCAGGGTAGAGGTGCAGCGGAAGAGCTGCATGCGCACAGGGTATGTGCATGTCAGGGCGGAGGTGCAGTGGTAAGGCTGTATGCCCACAGGGTGTGTGCAGGTCAGGGCAGAGGTGCAGTGGTAGAGCTGTATACGCAAAGGTTGTGTGCAGCTGAGGGCTGAGGTGCATTGGTAGAGCTGCATGCGCTCAGGTTATATGCAGGTCAGGGCGGAGATGCAGTGTAAGAGCTGTATGTGCACAGGGTGTGTGCAGATCAGGGCGGAGGAGCAGTGGTAGAGCTGTATGCCCACAGGATATGTGCAGGTCAGGGCAGAGGTGCAGTGGTAGAGCTGTATGTGCACAGGATATGTGCGGGTCAGGGCCGTGGTGCAGTGGTAGAGCTGCATGCGCACAGGGTATGTGGAGGTCAGGGCTGAGGTGCATTGGTAGAGCTGAATGTGCTCAGGTTATATGCAGGTCAGGGCGGAGGTGCAGTGTAAGAGCTGTATGTGCACAGGGTGTGTGCAGATCAGGGCGGAGGAGCAGTGGTAGAGCTGTATGCCCACAGGATATGTGCAGGTCAGGGCAGAGGTGCAGTGGTAGAGCTGTATGTGCACAGGATATGTGCAGGTCAGGGCCGTGGTGCAGTGGTAGAGCTGCATGCGCACAGGGTATGTGCAGGTCAGGGCAGAGGTGCAGTGGTAGCGCTGTATGCGCACAGGATTTGTGCAGGTCAGGGTGGAGGTGCAGTGGTACAGCTGCATGCGCTCAGGTTATATGCAGGTCATGGCAGAGGTTTAGTGTAAGAGCTGTATTTGCACAGGGTGTGTGTAGGTCAGGGCGGAGGTGCAGTGGTAGAGTTGTATGCGCACAGGGTATGTGCAGGTCAGGGTAGAGGTGCAGCAGAAGAGCTGCATGCGCACAGGGTATGTGCATGTCAGGGCGGAGGTGCAGTGGTAAGGCTGTATGCCCACAGGGTGTGTGCAGGTCAGGGCAGAGGTGCAGTGGTAGAGCTGTATACGCAAAGGTTGTGCGCAGGTCAGGGCTGAGGTGCATTGGTAGAGCTGCATGCGCTCAGGTTATATGCAGGACAGGGCGGAGATGCAGTGTAAAAGCTGTATGTGCACAGGGTGTGTGCAGGTCAGGGTAGAGGTGCAGCGGAAGAGCTGTATGCGCACAGGGTATGTGCACGTCAGGGTGGAGGTGCAGTGGTAAGGCTATATGTGCACAGAGTGTGTGCAGGTCAGGGCAGAGGTGCAGTGGTAGAGCTGTATACGCAAAGGTTGTGTGCAGGTCAGGGCTGAGGTGCATTGGTAGAGCTGCATGCGCACAGGATGTGTGCAGGTCAGGGCAGAGGTGCAGTGGTAGAGCAGTATGTGCACAGGGTGTGTGCAGGTCAGGGCTGAGGTGCAGTGGTAGAGTTATATGCGCACAGGGTATGTGCAGGTCAGGGTGGAGGTGCAGTGGTAGAGCTGCATGCGCACAAGGTGTGTGCAGGTCAGGGCTAAGGTGCAGTGGTAGAGGTGTATGCGCACAGGGTGTGTGCAGGTCAGGGCTGACGTGCAGTGGTAGAGCTGTATGCGCACAGGGTATATGCAGGTCATGGCGGAGGTGCAGTGGTAGAGCTGTATGCGCACAGAGTGTGTGCAGGTCAGGGCGGAGAGGCAGTGGAAGAGCTGCATGCACAAAGGGTATGTGCAGGTTAGGGCGGAGGTGCAGTGTTAAGGCTGTATGCGCACAGTGTGTGTGCAGGACAGTGGTGCAGTGGTAGAGCTGTATGCGCACAGGGTGTGTGCAGGTCAGGGCTGAGGTGCAGTGGTAGAGCTGTATGTGCACAGGGTGTGTGCAGGTCAGGGCTGAGGTGCTTTGGTAGAGCTGTATGCGCACAAGGTATGTGCAGGTCAGGGCAGAGGTGCAGTTGAAGAGCTTTATGCGCACAGGGCATGTGCAGGTCAGGGCAGAGGTGCAGTGGTAAGGCTGTATGCGCACATGGTGTTTGCAGGTTGGGGCAGAGGTGCTGTGGTAGACTGTACGTGCACAGGGGGTGTGTAGGTCAGGGCTGAGGTGCAGTGGTAGAGCTGTATGCGCACAGGGTATGTGCAGGTCACGTCAGAGGTGCAGTGGTAGAGTTATATGCGTACAGGATATGTGCAGGTCAGGGCGGAGGTGCAGTGGTAGAGCTGTATGCGCACAGGGTATGTGCAGGTCAGGGCCGTGGTGCAGTGGTAGAGCTGCATGCGCACAGGGTATGTGCAGGTCAGGGCAGAGGTGCAGTGGGAGAGCTGTATGCGCACAGGATTTGTGCAGGTCAGGGCAGAGGTGCAGTGGTACAGCTGCATGCGCTCAGGTTATATGCAGGTCAGGGCGGAGGTGCAGTGTAAGAGCTGGATGTGCACAGGGTGTGTGCAGATCAGGGCGGAGGAGCAGTGGTAGAGCTGTATGCCCACAGGATATGTGCAGGTCAGGGCAGAGGTGCAGTAGTAGACTCCTAGGCGCACAGGGTATGTGCAGGTCACGGCGGAGGTGTAGTGGTAGAGCCGTATGCGCACAGGGTATGTGTAGGTCAGGGCAGAGGTGTAGTGGTAGAGCTGTATGTGCTCAGAATATGTGCAGGTCAGGGACGTGGTGCAGTGGTAGAGCTGCATGCGCACAGTGTATGTGCAGGTCAGGGCAGAGGTGCAGTGGTAGAGTTGTATGCGCACAGGGTATGTGCAGGTCAGGGTAGAGGTGCAGCGGAAGAGCTGCATGCGCACAGGGTATGTGCATGTCAGGGCGGAGGTGCAGTGGTAAGGCTGTATGCCCACAGGGTGTGTGCAGGTCAGGGCAGAGGTGCAGTGGTAGAGCTGTATACGCAAAGGTTGTGTGCAGCTGAGGGCTGAGGTGCATTGGTAGAGCTGCATGCGCTCAGGTTATATGCAGGTCAGGGCGGAGATGCAGTGTAAGAGCTGTATGTGCACAGGGTGTGTGCAGATCAGGGCGGAGGAGCAGTGGTAGAGCTGTATGCCCACAGGATATGTGCAGGTCAGGGCAGAGGTGCAGTGGTAGAGCTGTATGTGCACAGGATATGTGCAGGTCAGGGCCGTGGTCCAGTGGTAGAGCTGCATGCGCACAGGGTATGTGGAGGTCAGGGCAGAGGTGCAGTGGTAGAGCTGTATGCGCACAGGATTTGTGCAGGTCAGGGTGGAGGTGCAGTGGTACAGCTGCCTGCGCTGAGGTTATATGCAGGTCAGGGCGGAGGTGCAGTGTAGGAGCTGTATGTGCGCAGGGTGTGTGCAGATCAGGGCAGAGGAGCAATGGTAGAGTTCTATGCACTCAGGATATGTGCAGGTCAGGGCAGAGGTGTAGTGGTAGAGCTGTATGTGCACAGGATATGTGCAGGTCAGGGACGTGGTGCAGTGGTAGAGCTGCATGCGCACAGGGTATGTGCAGGTCAGGGCAGAGGTGCAGTGGTAGAGCTGTATGCGCACAGGATATGTGCAGGTCAGGGCAGAGGTGTAGTGGAAGAGCTGATTGCGGACAGAGTATGTGCAGGTCAGGGCTTAGGTGCAGTGGTAGGGCTGCATGCGTTCAGGGTGTGTGCAGGTCATGGCAGAGGTTCAGTGTAAGAGCTGTATTTGCACAGGGTGTGTGTAGGTCAGGGCGGAGGTGCAGTGGTAGAGTTGTATGCGCACAGGGTATGTGCAGGTCAGGGTAGAGGTGCAGCGGAAGAGCTGCATGCGCACAGGGTATGTGCATGTTAGGGCGGAGGTGCAGTTGTAAGGCTGTATGCCCACAGGGTGTGTGCAGGTCAGGGCAGATTTGCAGTGGTAGAGCTGTATACGCAAAGGTTGTGTGCAGGTCAGGGCTGAGGTGCATTGGTAGAGCTGCATGCGCTCAGGTTATATGCAGGTCAGGGCGGAGGTGCAGTGGTAGAGCTGCATGCGCACAGGGTATGTGCAGGTCAGGGCAGAGGTGCAGTGGTAGAGCTGTATGCGCACAGGATTTGTGCAGGTCAGGGCTGAGCTGCAGTGTAAGAGCAGTATGTGCGCAGGGTGTGTGCAGATCAGGGCGGAGGAGCAGTGGTAGAGCTGTATGCCCACAGGATATGTGCAGGTCAGGGCAGAGGTGCAGTGGTAGACTTCTAGACGCACAGGGTATGTGCAGGTCACGGCGGAGGTGCAGTGGTAGAGCCGTATGCGCACAGGGTATGTGCAGGTCAGGGCAGAGGTGCACTGGTAGAGCTGTATGTGCACAGAATATGTGCAGATCAGGGCCGTGGTGGAGTGGTAGAGCTGCATGCGCACAGGGTATATGCAGGTCAGGGCGGAGGTGCAGTGTAGGAGCTGTATGCCCACAGGATATGTGCAGGTCAGGGCAGAGGTGCAATGGTAGAGTTCTATGCGCACAGGGTATGTGCAGGTCAGGGCAGAGGTGTAGTGGTAGAGCTGTATGTGCACAGGATATGTGCAGGTCAGGGACGTGGTGCAGTGGTAGAGCTGTATACGAAAAGGTTGTGCGCAGGTCAGGGCTGAGGTGCATTGGTAGAGCTGCATGCGCTCAGGTTATATGCAGGTCAGGGCGGAGATGCAGTGTAAGAGCTGTATGTGCACAGGGTGTGTGCAGGTCAGGGTAGAGGTGCAGCGGAAGAGCTGCATGCGCACAGGGTATGTGCACGTCAGGGTGGAGGTGCAGTGGTAAGGCTATATGTGCACAGGGTGTGTGCAGGTCAGGGCAGAGGTGCAGTGGTAGAGCTGAATACGCAAAGGTTGTGTGCAGGTCAGGGCTGAGGTGCATTGGTAGAGCTGCATGCGCACAGGATGTGTGCAGGTCAGGGCAGAGGTGCAGTGGTAGAGCAGTATGTGCACAGGGTGTTTGCAGGTCAGGGCTGAGGTGCAGTGGTAGAGTTATATGCGCACAGGGTATGTGCAGGTCAGGGTGGAGGTGCAGTGGTAGAGCTGCATGCGCACAAGGTGTGTGCAGGTCAGAGCTAAGGTGCAGTGGTAGAGGTGTATGCGCACAGGGTGTGTGCAGGTCAGGGCTGACGTGCAGTGATAGAGCTGTATGCGCACAGGGTATATGCAGGTCATGGCGGAGGTGCAGTGGTAGAGCTGTATGCGCACAGAGTGTGTGCAGGTCAGGGCGGAGAGGCAGTGGAAGAGCTGCATGCGCAAAGGGTATGGGCAGGTTAGGGCAGTGGTGCAGTGTTAGGGCTGTATGCGCACAGTGTGTGTGCAGGGCATTGGTGCAGTGGTAGAGCTGTATGCGCACTGGGTGTGTGCAGGTCAGGGCAGAGGTGCAGTGGTAGAGCTGTATACGCAAAGGTTGTGTGCAGCTGAGGGCTGAGGTGCATTGGTAGAGCTGCATGCGCTCAGGTTATATGCAGGTCAGGGCGGAGATGCAGTGTAAGAGCTGTATGTGCACAGGGTGTGTGCAGATCAGGGCGGAGGAGCAGTGGTAGAGCTGTATGCCCACAGGATATGTGCAGGTCAGGGCAGAGGTGCAGTGGTAGAGCTGTATGTGCACAGGATATGTGCAGGTCAGGGCCGTGGTGCAGTGGTAGAGCTGCATGCGCACAGGGTATGTGGAGGTCAGGGCAGAGGTGCAGTGGTAGAGCTGTATGCGCACAGGATTTGTGCAGGTCAGGGTGGAGGTGCAGTGGTACAGCTGCCTGCGCTCAGGTTATATGCAGGTCAGGGCGGAGGTGCAGTGTAGGAGCTGTATGTGCGCAGGGTGTGTGCAGATCAGGGCACAGGAGCAATGGTAGAGTTCTATGTGCTCAGGATATGTGCAGGTCAGGGCAGAGGTGTAGTGGTAGAGCTGTATGTGCACAGGATATGTGCAGGTCAGGGACGTGGTGCAGTGGTAGAGCTGCATGCGCACAGGGTATGTGCAGGTCAGGGCAGAGGTGCAGTGGTAGAGCTGTATGCGCACAGGATATGTGCAGGTCAGGGCAGAGGTGTAGTGGAAGAGCTGATTGCGGACAGAGTATGTGCAGGTCAGGGCTTAGGTGCAGTGGTAGGGCTGCATGCGTTCAGGGTGTGTGCAGGTCATGGCAGAGGTTCAGTGTAAGAGGTGTATGTGCACAGGGTGTGTGTAGGTCAGGGCGGAGGTGCAGTGGTAGAGTTGTATGCGCACAGGGTATGTGCAGGTCAGGGTAGAGGAGCAGCGGAAGAGCTGCATGCGCACAGGGTATGTGCATGTTACGGCGGAGGTGCAGTGGTAAGGCTGTATGCCCACAGGGTGTGTGCAGGTCAGGGCAGAGGTGCAGTGGTAGAGCTGTATACGCAAAGGTTGTGTGCAGGTCAGGGCTGAGGTGCATTGGTAGAGCTGCATGCGCTCAGGTTATATGCAGGTCAGGGCGGAGGTGCAGTGGTAGAGCTGCATGCGCACAGGGTATGTGCAGGTCAGGGCAGAGGTGCAGTGGTAGAGCTGTATGCGCACAGGATTTGTGCAGGTCAGGGCGGAGCTGCAGTGTAAGAGCAGTATGTGCGCAGGGTGTGTGCAGATCAGGGCGAAGGAGCAGTGGTAGAGCTGTATGCCCACAGGATATGTGCAGGTCAGGGCAGAGGTGCAGTGGTAGACTTCTAGGCGCACAGGGTATGTGCAGGTCACGGCGGAGGTGCAGTGGTAGAGCCGTATGCGCACAGGGTATGTGCAGGTCAGGGCAGAGGTGCACTGGTAGAGCTGTATGTGCACAGAATATGTGCAGATCAGGGCCGTGGTGGAGTGGTAGAGCTGCATGCGCACAGGGTATATGCAGGTCAGGGCGGAGGTGCAGTGTAGGAGCTGTATGCCCACAGGATATGTGCAGGTCAGGGCAGAGGTGCAATGGTAGAGTTCTATGCGCACAGGGTATGTGCAGGTCAGGGCAGAGGTGTAGTGGTAGAGCTGTATGTGCACAGGATATGTGCAGGTCAGGGACGTGGTGCAGTGGTAGAGCTGTATACGCAAAGGTTGTGCGCAGGTCAGGGCTGAGGTGCATTGGTAGAGCTGCATGCACTCAGGTTATATGCAGGTCAGGGCGGAGATGCAGTGTAAGAGCTGTATGTGCACAGGGTGTGTGCAGGTCAGGGTAGAGGTGCAGCGGAAGAGCTGCATGCGCACAGGGTATGTGCACGTCAGGGTGGAGGTGCAGTGGTAAGGCTATATGTGCACAGGGTGTGTGCAGGTCAGGGCAGAGGTGCAGTGGTAGAGCTGAATACGCAAAGGTTGTGTGCAGGTCAGGGCTGAGGTGCATTGGTAGAGCTGCATGCGCACAGGATGTGTGCAGGTCAGGGCAGAGGTGCAGTGGTAGAGTTATATGCGCACAGGGTATGTGCAGGTCAGGGTGGAGGTGCAGTGGTAGAGCTGCATGCGCACAAGGTGTGTGCAGGTCAGGGCTAAGGTGCAGTGGTAGAGGTGTATGCGCAAAGGGTGTGTGCAGGTCAGGGCTGACGTGCAGTGGTAGAGCTGTATGCGCACAGGGTATATGCAGGTCATGGCGGAGGTGCAGTGGTAGAGCTGTATGCGCACAGAGTGTGTGCAGGTCAGGGCGGAGAGGCAGTGGAAGAGCTGCATGCGCAAAGGGTATGTGCAGGTTAGGGCAGAGGTGCAGTGTTAGGGCTGTATGCGCACAGTGTGTGTCCAGGGCAGTGGTGCAGTGGTAGAGTTGTATGCGCACAGGGTGTGTGCAGGTCAGGGCAGAGGTGCACTGGTAGAGCTGTATGTGCACAGAATATGTGCAGATCAGGGCCGTGGTGGAGTGGTAGAGCTGCATGCGCACAGGGTATATGCAGGTCAGGGCGGAGGTGCAGTGTAGGAGCTGTATGCCCACAGGATATGTGCAGGTCAGGGCAGAGGTGCAATGGTAGAGTTCTATGCGCACAGGGTATGTGCAGGTCAGGGCAGAGGTGTAGTGGTAGAGCTGTATGTGCACAGGATATGTGCAGGTCAGGGACGTGGTGCAGTGGTAGAGCTGTATACGCAAAGGTTGTGCGCAGGTCAGGGCTGAGGTGCATTGGTAGAGCTGCATGCGCTCAGGTTATATGCAGGTCAGGGCGGAGATGCAGTGTAAGAGCTGTATGTGCACAGGGTGTGTGCAGGTCAGGGTAGAGGTGCAGCGGAAGAGCTGCATGCGCACAGGGTATGTGCACGTCAGGGTGGAGGTGCAGTGGTAAGGCTATATGTGCACAGGGTGTGTGCAGGTCAGGGCAGAGGTGCAGTGGTAGACCTGTATATGCAAAGGTTGTGTGCAGGTCAGGGCTGAGGTGCATTGGTAGAGCTGCATGCGCACAGGATGTGTGCAGGTCAGGGCAGAGGTGCAGTGGTAGAGCAGTATGTGCACATGGTGTTTGCAGGTCAGGGCTGAGGTGCAGTGGTAGAGTTATATGCGCACAGGGTATGTGCAGGTCAGGGTGGAGGTGCAGTGGTAGAGCTGCATGCGCACAAGGTGTGTGCAGGTCAGGGCTAAGGTGCAGTGGTAGAGGTGTATGCGCACAGGGTGTGTGCAGGTCAGGGCTGACGTGCAGTGGTAGAGCTGTATGCGCACAGGGTATATGCAGGTCATGGCGGAGGTGCAGTGGTAGAGCTGTATGCGCACAGAGTGTGTGCAGGTCAGGGCGGAGAGGCAGTGGAAGAGCTGCATGCGCAAAGGGTATGTGCAGGTTAGGGCAGAGGTGCAGTGTTAGGGCTGTATGCGCACAGTGTGTGTGCAGGGCAGTGGTGCAGTGGTAGAGCTGTATGCGCACAGGGTGTGTGCAGGTCAGGGCTGAGGTGCAGTGGTAGAGCTGTATGTGCACAGGGTGTGTGCAGGTCAGGGCTGAGGTGCATTGGTAGAGCTGTATGCGCACAGGGTATGTGCAGGTCAGGGTAGAGGTGCAGTTGAAGAGCTTTATGCGCACAGGGTATGTGCAGGTCAGGGCAGAGGTGCAGTGGTAAGGCTGTATGCGCACATGGTGTTTGCAGGTTGGGGCAGAGGTGTTGTGGTAGACTGTACGTGCACAGGGGGTGTGTAGGTCAGGGCTGAGGTGCAGTGGTAGAGCTGTATGCGCACAGGGTATGTGCAGGTCACGTCAGAGGTGCAGTGGTAGAGTTATATGCGTACAGGATATGTGCAGGTCAGGGCGGAGGTGCAGTGGTAGAGCTGTATGCGCACAGGGTATGTGCAGGTCAGGGCCGTGGTGCAGTGGTAGAGCTGCATGCGCACAGGGTATGTGCAGGTCAGGGCAGAGGTGCAGTGGTAGAGCTGTATGCGCACAGGATTTGTGCAGGTCAGGGCAGAGGTGCAGTGGTACAGCTGCATGCGCTCAGGTTATATGCAGGTCAGGGCGGAGGTGCAGTGTAAGAGCTGGATGTGCACAGGGTGTGTGCAGATCAGGGCGGAGGAGCAGTGGTAGAGCTGTATGCCCACAGGATATGTGCAGGTCAGGGCAGAGGTGCAGTAGTAGACTTCTAGGCGCACAGGGTATGTGCAGGTCACGGCGGAGGTGTAGTGGTAGAGCCGTATGCGCACGGGGTATGTGCAGGTCAGGGCAGAGGTGCAGTGGTACAGCTGCATGCGCTCAGGTTATATGCAGGTCAGGGCGGAGGTGCAGTGTAAGAGCTGGATGTGCACAGGGTGTGTGCAGATCAGGGCGGAGGAGCAGTGGTAGAGCTGTATGCCCACAGGATATGTGCAGGTCAGGGCAGAGGTGCAGTAGTAGACTTCTAGGCGCAGAGGGTATGTGTAGGTCACGGCGGAGGTGCAGTGGTAGAGCTGTATGCACACAGGGTATGTGCAGGTCAGGGCAGAGGTGCAGTGGTAGAGCTGTATGTGCACAGAATATGTGCAGATCAGGGCTGTGGTGCAGTGGTAGAGCTGCATGCGCACAGGGTATATGCAGGTCAGGGCGGAGGTGCAGTGTAGGAGCTGTATGCCCACAGGATATTTGCAGGTCAGGGCAGAGGTGCAATGGTAGAGTTCTATGCGCTCAGGGTATGTGCAGGTCAGGGACGTGGTGCAGTGGTAGAGCTGCATGCGCACAGGGTATGTGCAGGTCAGGGCAGAGGTGCAGTGGTAGAGCTGTATGCGCACAGGGTATGTGCAGGTCAGGGCTGAGGTGCAGTGGTAGAGCTGCATGCGTACAGGGTGTGTGCAGGTCATGGCAGAGGTTCAGTGTAAGAGCTGTATTTGTACAGGGTGTGTGTAGGTCAGGGCGGAGGTGCAGTGGTAGAGTTGTATGCGCACAGGGTATGTGCAGGTCAGGGTAGAGGTGCAGCGGAAGAGCTGCATGCGCACAGGGTATGTGCATGTCAGGGCGGAGGTGCAGTGGTAAGGCTGTATGCCCACAGGGTGTGTGCAGTTCAGGGCAGAGGTGCAGTGGTAGAGCTGTATACGCAAAGGTTGTGTGCAGCTCAGGGCTGAGTTGCATTGGTAGAGCTGCATGCACTCAGGTTATATGCAGGTCAGGGCGGAGGTGCAGTGTAAGAGCTGTATGTGCACAGGGCGTGTGCAGATCAGGGCGGAGGAGCAGTGGTAGAGCTGTATGCCCACAGGATATGTGCAGGTCAGGGCAGAGGTGCAGTGGTAGAGCTGTATGTGCACAGGATAAGTGCAGGTCAGGGCCGTGGTGCAGTGGTAGAGCTGCATGCGCACAGGGTATGTGCAGGTCAGGGCAGAGGTGCAGTGGTAGAGCTGTATGCGCATAGGATTTGTGCAGGTCAGGGTGGAGGTGCAGTGGTACAGCTGCATGCGCTCAGGTTATATGCAGGTCAGGGCGGAGGTGCAGTGTAGGAGCTGTATGTGCGCAGGGTGTGTGCAGATCAGGGCAGAGGAGCAGTGGTAGAGCTGTATGTGCACAGGATATGTGCAGGTCAGGGACGTGGTGCAGTGGTAGAGCTGCATGCGCACAGGGTATGTGCAGGTCAGGGCAGAGGTGCAGTGGTAGAGCTGTATGCGCACAGGATATGTGCAGGGCAGAGGTGTAGTGGAAGAGCTGAATGCGGACAGAGTATGTGCAGGTCAGGGCTGAGGTGCAGTGGTAGAGCTGCATGCGCACAGGGTGTGTGCAGGTCATGGCAGAGGTTCAGTGTAAGAGCTGTATTTGCACAGGGTGTGTGTAGGTCAGGGCGGAGGTGCAGTGGTAGAGTTGTATGCGCCCAGGGTATGTGCAGGTCAGGGTAGAGGTGCAGCAGAAGAGCTGCATGCGCACAGGGTATGTGCATGTCAGGGCGGAGGTGCAGTGGTAAGGCTGTATGCCCACAGGGTGTGTGCAGGTCAGGGCAGAGGTGCAGTGGTAGAGCTGTATACGCAAAGGTTGTGCGCAGGTCAGGGCTGAGGTGCATTGGTAGAGCTGCATGCACTCAGGTTATATGCAGGTCAGGGCGGAGATGCAGTGTAAGAGCTGTATGTGCAGAGGGTGTGTGCAGGTCAGGGTAGAGGTGCAGCGGAAGAGCTGCATGCGCACAGGGTATGTGCACGTCAGGGTTGAGGTGCAGTGGTAAGGCTAAATGCGCACAGGGTGTGTGCAGGTCAGGGCAGAGGTGCAGTGGTAGAGCTGTATGTGCACAGAATATGTGCAGATCAAGGCTGTGGTGCAGTGGTAGAGATGCATGCGCACAGGGTATATGCAGGTCAGGGCGGAGGTGCAGTGTTGGAGCTGTATGCCCACAGGATATTTGCAGGTCCGGGCAGAGGTGCAATGGTAGAGTTCTATGCGCTCAGGGTGTGTGCAGGTCAGGGCGGAGGTGCAGTGGTACAGCTGCATGCACTCAGGTTATATGCAGGTCAGGGCGGAGGTGCAGTGTAAGAGCTGGATGTGCACAGGGTGTGTGCAGATCAGGGCGGAGGAGCAGTGGTAGAGCTGTATGCCCACAGGATATGTGCAGGTCAGGGCAGAGGTGCAGTAGTAGACTTCTAGGCGCACAGGGTATGTGCAGGTCACGGCGGAGGTGCAGTGGTAGAGCTGTATGCGCACAGGGTATGTGCAGGTCAGGGCAGAGGTGCAGTGGTAGAGCTGTATGTGCACAGAATATGTGCAGATCAGGGCTGTGGTGCAGTGGTAGAGCTGCATGCGCACAGGGTATATGCAGGTCAGGGCAGAGGTGCAATGGTAGAGATCTATGCGCTCAGGGTATGTGCAGGTCAGGGCAGAGGTGTAGTGGTAGAGCTGTATGTGCTCAGGATATGTGCAGGTCAGGGACGTGGTGCAGTGGTAGAGCTGCATGCGCACAGGGTATGTGCAGGTCAGGGCAGAGGTGCAGTGGTAGAGCTGTATGCGCACAGTGTATATGCAGGTCAGGGCTGAGGTGCAGTGGTAGAGCTGCATGCGTACAGGGTGTGTGCAGGTCATGGCAGAGGTTTAGTGTAAGAGCTGTATTTGCACAGGGTGTGTGTAGGTCAGGGGCGGAGGTGCAGTGGTAGAGTTGTATGCGCACAGGGTATGTGCAGGTCAGGGTAGAGGTGCAGCGGAAGAGCTGCATGCGCACAGGGTATGTGCATGTCAGGGCGGAGGTGCAGTGGTAAGGCTGTATGCCCACAGGGTGTGTGCAGGTCAGGGCAGAGGTGCAGTGGTAGAGCTGTATACGCAAAGGTTGTGTGCAGCTCAGGGCTGAGGTGCATTGGTAGAGCTGCATGCGCTCAGGTTATATGCAGGTGAGGGCGGAGGTGCAGTGTAAGAGCTGTATGTGCACAGGGTGTGTGCAGATCAGGGCGGAGGAGCAGTGGTAGAGCTGTATGCCCACAGGATATGTGCAGGTCAGGGCAGAGGTGCAGTGGTAGAGCTGTATGTGCACAGGATATGTGCAGGTCAGGGCCGTGGTGCAGTGGTAGAGCTGCATGCGCACAGGGTATGTGCAGGTCAGGGCAGAGGTGCAGTGGTAGAGCTGTATGCGCACAGGATTTGTGCAGGTCAGGGTGGAGGTGCAGTGGTACAGCTGCATGCGCTCAGGTTATATGCAGGTCAGGGCGGAGGTGCAGTGTAGGAGCTGTATGTGCGCAGGGTGTGTGCAGATCAGGGCAGAGGAGCAATGGTAGAGTTCTATGCGCTCAGGATATGTGCAGGTCAGGGCAGAGGTGTAGTGGTAGAGCTGTATGTGCACAGGATATGTGCAGGTCAGGGCAGAGGTGCAGTGGTAGAGCTGTATGCGCACAGGATTTGTGCAGGTCAGGGTGGAGGTGCAGTGGTAAGGCTGTATGCCCACAGGGTGTGTGCAGGTCAGGGCAGAGGTGCAGTGGTAGAGCTGTATACGCAAAGGTTGTGTGCAGCTCAGGGCTGAGGTGCATTGGTAGAGCTGCATGCGCTCAGGTTATATGCAGGTGAGGGCGGAGGTGCAGTGTAAGAGCTGTATGTGCACAGGGTGTGTGCAGATCAGGGCGGAGGAGCAGTGGTAGAGCTGTATGCCCACAGGATATGTGCAGGTCAGGGCAGAGGTGCAGTGGTAGAGCTGTATGTGCACAGGATATGTGCAGGTCAGGGCCGTGGTGCAGTGGTAGAGCTGCATGCGCACAGGGTATGTGCAGGTCAGGGCAGAGGTGCAGTGGTAGAGCTGTATGCGCACAGGATTTGTGCAGGTCAGGGTGGAGGTGCAGTGGTACAGCTGCATGCGCTCAGGTTATATGCAGGTCAGGGCGGAGGTGCAGTGTAGGAGCTGTATGTGCGCAGGGTGTGTGCAGATCAGGGCAGAGGAGCAATGGTAGAGTTCTATGCGCTCAGGATATGTGCAGGTCAGGGCAGAGGTGTAGTGGTAGAGCTGTATGTGCACAGGATATGTGCAGGTCAGGGCAGAGGTGCAGTGGTAGAGCTGTATGCGCACAGGATTTGTGCAGGTCAGGGTGGAGGTGCAGTGGTACAGCTGCATGCGCTCAGGTTATATGCAGGTCAGGGCGGAGGTGCAGTGGTAGAGCTGTATGCGCACAGGATATGTGCAGGTCAGGGCAGAGGTGTAGTGGAAGAGCTGATTGCGGACAGAGTATGTGCAGGTCAGGGCTGAGGTGCAGTGGTTGAGCTGCATGCGTTCAGGGTGTGTGCAGGTCATGGCAGAGGTTCAGTGTAAGAGCTGTATTTGCACAGG
Organism: Pleurodeles waltl; assembly: GCF_031143425.1. Classification (NCBI taxonomy): domain Eukaryota; kingdom Metazoa; phylum Chordata; class Amphibia; order Caudata; family Salamandridae; genus Pleurodeles; species Pleurodeles waltl. The sequence goes on along the minus strand of NC_090439.1, from coordinate 1,027,560,085 downwards.
GTATGTGCATGTTAGGGCGGAGGTGCAGTGGTAAGGCTGTATGCCCACAGGGTGTGTGCAGGTCAGGGCAGAGGTGCAGTGGTAGAGCTGTATACGCAAAGGTTGTGTGCAGGTCAGGGCTGAGGTGCATTGGTAGAGCTGCATGCGCTCAGGTTATATGCAGGTCAGGGCGAAGGTGCAGTGGTAGAGCTGCATGCGCACAGGGTATGTGCAGGTCAGGGCAGAGGTGCAGTGGTAGAGCTATATGCTCACAGGATTTGTGCAGGTCAGGGCGGAGCTGCAGTGTAAGAGCAGTATGTGCGCAGCGTGTGTGCAGATCAGGGCGGAGGAGCAGTGGTAGAGCTGTATGTCCACAGGATATGTGCAGGTCAGGGCAGAGGTGCAGTGGTAGACTTCTAGGCGCACAGGGTGTGTGCAGGTCACGGCAGAGGTGCAGTGGTAGAGCCGTATGCGCACAGGGTATGTGCAGGTCAGGGCAGAGGTGCACTGGTAGAGCTGTATGTGCACATAATATGTGCAGATCAGGGCCGTGGTGCAGTGGTAGAGCTGCATGCGCACAGGGTATATGCAGGTCAGGGCGGAGGTGCAGTGTAGGAGCTGTATGCCCACAGGATATGTGCAGGTCAGGGCAGAGGTGCAATGGAAGAGTTCTATGCGCACAGGGTATGTGCAGGTCAGGGCAGAGGTGTAGTGGTAGAGCTGTATGTGCACAGGATATGTGCAGGTCAGGGACGTGGTGCAGTGGTAGAGCTGCATGCGCACAGGGTATGTGCAGGGCAGAGGTGCAGTGGTAGAGCTGTATGCGCACAGGGTGTGTGCAGGTCATGGCAGAGGTTCAGTGTAAGAGCTGTATTTGCACAGGGTGTGTGTAGGTCAGGGCGGAGGTGCAGTGGTAGAGTTGTATGCGCACAGGGTATGTGCAGGTCAGGGTAGAGGTGCAGCAGAAGAGCTGCATGCGCACAGGGTATGTGCATGTCAGGGCTGAGATGCAGTGGTAGAGCTGCATGCGCACAGGGTGTGTGCAGGTCATGGCAGAGGTTCAGTGTAAGAGCTGTATTTGCACAGGGTGTGTGTAGGTCAGGGCGGAGGTGCAGTGGTGGAGTTGTATGCGCACAGGGTATGTGCAGGTCAGGGTAGAGGTGCAGCAGAAGAGCTGCATGCGCACAGGGTATGTGCATGTCAGGGCGGAGGTGCAGTGGTAAGGCTGTATGCCCACAGGGTGTGTGCAGGTCAGGGCAGAGGTGCAGTGGTAGAGCTGTATACGCAAAGGTTGTGTGCAGCTCAGGGCTGAGGTGCATTGGTAGAGCTGCATGCGCTCAGGTTATATGCAGGTGAGGGCGGAGGTGCAGTGTAAGAGCTGTATGTGCACAGGGTGTGTGCAGATCAGGGCGGAGGAGCAGTGGTAGAGCTGTATGCCCACAGGATATGTGCAGGTCAGGGCAGAGGTGCAGTGGTAGAGCTGTATGTGCACAGGATATGTGCAGGTCAGGGCCGTGGTGCAGTGGTAGAGCTGCATGCGCACAGGGTATGTGCAGGTCAGGGCAGAGGTGCAGTGGTAGAGCTGTATGCGCACAGGATTTGTGCAGGTCAGGGTGGAGGTGCAGTGGTACAGCTGCATGCGCTCAGGTTATATGCAGGTCAGGGCGGAGGTGCAGTGTAGGAGCTGTATGTGCGCAGGGTGTGTGCAGATCAGGGCAGAGGAGCAATGGTAGAGTTCTATGCGCTCAGGATATGTGCAGGTCAGGGCAGAGGTGTAGTGGTAGAGCTGTATGTGCACAGGATATGTGCAGGTCAGGGCAGAGGTGCAGTGGTAGAGCTGTATGCGCACAGGATTTGTGCAGGTCAGGGTGGAGGTGCAGTGGTAAGGCTGTATGCCCACAGGGTGTGTGCAGGTCAGGGCAGAGGTGCAGTGGTAGAGCTGTATACGCAAAGGTTGTGTGCAGCTCAGGGCTGAGGTGCATTGGTAGAGCTGCATGCGCTCAGGTTATATGCAGGTGAGGGCGGAGGTGCAGTGTAAGAGCTGTATGTGCACAGGGTGTGTGCAGATCAGGGCGGAGGAGCAGTGGTAGAGCTGTATGCCCACAGGATATGTGCAGGTCAGGGCAGAGGTGCAGTGGTAGAGCTGTATGTGCACAGGATATGTGCAGGTCAGGGCCGTGGTGCAGTGGTAGAGCTGCATGCGCACAGGGTATGTGCAGGTCAGGGCAGAGGTGCAGTGGTAGAGCTGTATGCGCACAGGATTTGTGCAGGTCAGGGTGGAGGTGCAGTGGTACAGCTGCATGCGCTCAGGTTATATGCAGGTCAGGGCGGAGGTGCAGTGTAGGAGCTGTATGTGCGCAGGGTGTGTGCAGATCAGGGCAGAGGAGCAATGGTAGAGTTCTATGCGCTCAGGATATGTGCAGGTCAGGGCAGAGGTGTAGTGGTAGAGCTGTATGTGCACAGGATATGTGCAGGTCAGGGCAGAGGTGCAGTGGTAGAGCTGTATGCGCACAGGATTTGTGCAGGTCAGGGTGGAGGTGCAGTGGTACAGCTGCATGCGCTCAGGTTATATGCAGGTCAGGGCGGAGGTGCAGTGGTAGAGCTGTATGCGCACAGGATATGTGCAGGTCAGGGCAGAGGTGTAGTGGAAGAGCTGATTGCGGACAGAGTATGTGCAGGTCAGGGCTGAGGTGCAGTGGTTGAGCTGCATGCGTTCAGGGTGTGTGCAGGTCATGGCAGAGGTTCAGTGTAAGAGCTGTATTTGCACAGGGTATGTGCATGTTAGGGCGGAGGTGCAGTGGTAAGGCTGTATGCCCACAGGGTGTGTGCAGGTCAGGGCAGAGGTGCAGTGGTAGAGCTGTATACGCAAAGGTTGTGTGCAGGTCAGGGCTGAGGTGCATTGGTAGAGCTGCATGCGCTCAGGTTATATGCAGGTCAGGGCGAAGGTGCAGTGGTAGAGCTGCATGCGCACAGGGTATGTGCAGGTCAGGGCAGAGGTGCAGTGGTAGAGCTATATGCTCACAGGATTTGTGCAGGTCAGGGCGGAGCTGCAGTGTAAGAGCAGTATGTGCGCAGCGTGTGTGCAGATCAGGGCGGAGGAGCAGTGGTAGAGCTGTATGTCCACAGGATATGTGCAGGTCAGGGCAGAGGTGCAGTGGTAGACTTCTAGGCGCACAGGGTGTGTGCAGGTCACGGCAGAGGTGCAGTGGTAGAGCCGTATGCGCACAGGGTATGTGCAGGTCAGGGCAGAGGTGCACTGGTAGAGCTGTATGTGCACATAATATGTGCAGATCAGGGCCGTGGTGCAGTGGTAGAGCTGCATGCGCACAGGGTATATGCAGGTCAGGGCGGAGGTGCAGTGTAGGAGCTGTATGCCCACAGGATATGTGCAGGTCAGGGCAGAGGTGCAATGGAAGAGTTCTATGCGCACAGGGTATGTGCAGGTCAGGGCAGAGGTGTAGTGGTAGAGCTGTATGTGCACAGGATATGTGCAGGTCAGGGACGTGGTGCAGTGGTAGAGCTGCATGCGCACAGGGTATGTGCAGGGCAGAGGTGCAGTGGTAGAGCTGTATGCGCACAGGGTGTGTGCAGGTCATGGCAGAGGTTCAGTGTAAGAGCTGTATTTGCACAGGGTGTGTGTAGGTCAGGGCGGAGGTGCAGTGGTAGAGTTGTATGCGCACAGGGTATGTGCAGGTCAGGGTAGAGGTGCAGCAGAAGAGCTGCATGCGCACAGGGTATGTGCATGTCAGGGCTGAGATGCAGTGGTAGAGCTGCATGCGCACAGGGTGTGTGCAGGTCATGGCAGAGGTTCAGTGTAAGAGCTGTATTTGCACAGGGTGTGTGTAGGTCAGGGCGGAGGTGCAGTGGTGGAGTTGTATGCGCACAGGGTATGTGCAGGTCAGGGTAGAGGTGCAGCAGAAGAGCTGCATGCGCACAGGGTATGTGCATGTCAGGGCGGAGGTGCAGTGGTAAGGCTGTATGCCCACAGGGTGTGTGCAGGTCAGGGCAGAGGTGCAGTGGTAGAGCTGTATACGCAAAGGTTGTGCGCAGGTCAGGGCTGAGGTGCATTGGTAGAGCTGCATGCGCCAAGGTTATATGCAGGTCAGGGCGGAGATGCAGTGTAAAAGCTGTATGTGCACAGGGTGTGTGCAGGTCAGGGTAGAGGTGCAGCGGAAGAGCTGCATGCGCACAGGGTATGTGCACGTCAGGGTGGAGGTGCAGTGGTAAGGCTATATGTGCACAGGGTGTGTGCAGGTCAGGGCAGAGGTGCAGTGGTAGAGCTGTATACGCAAAGGTTGTGTGCAGGTCAGGGCTGAGGTGCATTGGTAGATCTGCATGCGCACAGGATGTGTGCAGGTCAGGGCAGAGGTGCAGTGGTAGAGCAGTATGTGCACAGGGTGTGTGCAGGTCAGGGCTGAGGTGCAGTGGTAGAGTTATATGCGCACAGGGTATGTGCAGGTCAGGGTGGAGGTGCAGTGGTAGAGCTGCATGCGCACAAGGTGTGTGCAGGTCAGGGCTAAGGTGCAGTGGTAGAGGTGTATGCGCACAGGGTGTGTGTAGGTCAGGGCTGACGTGCAGTGGTAGAGCTGTATGCGCACAGGGTATATGCAGGTCATGGCGGAGGTGCAGTGGTAGAGCTGTATGCGCACAGAGTGTGTGCAGGTCAGGGCGGAGAGGCAGTGGAAGAGCTGCATGCACAAAGGGTATGTGCAGGTTAGGGCGGAGGTGCAGTGTTAAGGCTGTATGCGCACAGTGTGTGTGCAGGACAGTGGTGCAGTGGTAGAGCTGTATGCGCACAGGGTGTGTGCAGGTCAGGGCTGAGGTGCAGTGGTAGAGCTGTATGTGCACAGGGTGTGTGCAGGTCAGGGCTGAGGTGCATTGGTAGAGCTGTATGCGCACAAGGTATGTGCAGGTCAGGGCAGAGGTGCAGTTGAAGAGCTTTATGCGCACAGGGCATGTGCAGGTCAGGGCAGAGGTGCAGTGGTAAGGCTGTATGCGCACATGGTGTTTGCAGGTTGGGGCAGAGGTGCTGTGGTAGACTGTACGTGCACAGGGGGTGTGTAGGTCAGGGCTGAGGTGCAGTGGTAGAGCTGTATGCGCACAGGGTATGTGCAGGTCACGTCAGAGGTGCAGTGGTAGAGTTATATGCGTACAGGATATGTGCAGGTCAGGGCGGAGGTGCAGTGGTAGAGCTGTATGCGCACAGGGTATGTGCAGGTCAGGGCCGTGGTGCAGTGGTAGAGCTGCATGCGCACAGGGTAAGTGCAGGTCAGGGCAGAGGTGCAGTGGGAGAGCTGTATGCGCACAGGATTTGTGCAGGTCAGGGCAGAGGTGCAGTGGTACAGCTGCATGCACTCAGGTTATATGCAGGTCAGGGCGGAGGTGCAGTGTAAGAGCTGGATGTGCACAGGGTGTGTGCAGATCAGGGCGGAGGAGCAGTGGTAGAGCTGTATGCCCACAGGATATGTGCAGGTCAGGGCAGAGGTGCAGTAGTAGACTTCTAGGCGCACAGGGTATGTGCAGGTCACGGCGGAGGTGTAGTGGTAGAGCCGTATGCGCACAGGGTATGTGCAGGTCAGGGCAGAGGTGTAGTGGTAGAGCTGTATGTGCTCAGAATATGTGCAGGTCAGGGACGTGGTGCAGTGGTAGAGCTGCATGCGCACAGGGTATGTGCAGGTCAGGGCAGAGGTGCAGTGGTAGAGTTGTATGCGCACAGGGTATGTGCAGGTCAGGGTAGAGGTGCAGCGGAAGAGCTGCATGCGCACAGGGTATGTGCATGTCAGGGCGGAGGTGCAGTGGTAAGGCTGTATGCCCACAGGGTGTGTGCAGGTCAGGGCAGAGGTGCAGTGGTAGAGCTGTATACGCAAAGGTTGTGTGCAGCTGAGGGCTGAGGTGCATTGGTAGAGCTGCATGCGCTCAGGTTATATGCAGGTCAGGGCGGAGATGCAGTGTAAGAGCTGTATGTGCACAGGGTGTGTGCAGATCAGGGCGGAGGAGCAGTGGTAGAGCTGTATGCCCACAGGATATGTGCAGGTCAGGGCAGAGGTGCAGTGGTAGAGCTGTATGTGCACAGGATATGTGCGGGTCAGGGCCGTGGTGCAGTGGTAGAGCTGCATGCGCACAGGGTATGTGGAGGTCAGGGCTGAGGTGCATTGGTAGAGCTGAATGTGCTCAGGTTATATGCAGGTCAGGGCGGAGGTGCAGTGTAAGAGCTGTATGTGCACAGGGTGTGTGCAGATCAGGGCGGAGGAGCAGTGGTAGAGCTGTATGCCCACAGGATATGTGCAGGTCAGGGCAGAGGTGCAGTGGTAGAGCTGTATGTGCACAGGATATGTGCAGGTCAGGGCCGTGGTGCAGTGGTAGAGCTGCATGCGCACAGGGTATGTGCAGGTCAGGGCAGAGGTGCAGTGGTAGCGCTGTATGCGCACAGGATTTGTGCAGGTCAGGGTGGAGGTGCAGTGGTACAGCTGCATGCGCTCAGGTTATATGCAGGTCACGGCAGAGGTTTAGTGTAAGAGCTGTATTTGCACAGGGTGTGTGTAGGTCAGGGCGGAGGTGCAGTGGTAGAGTTGTATGCGCACAGGGTATGTGCAGGTCAGGGTAGAGGTGCAGCAGAAGAGCTGCATGCGCACAGGGTATGTGCATGTCAGGGCGGAGGTGCAGTGGTAAGGCTGTATGCCCACAGGGTGTGTGCAGGTCAGGGCAGAGGTGCAGTGGTAGAGCTGTATACGCAAAGGTTGTGCGCAGGTCAGGGCTGAGGTGCATTGGTAGAGCTGCATGCGCTCAGGTTATATGCAGGACAGGGCGGAGATGCAGTGTAAAAGCTGTATGTGCACAGGGTGTGTGCAGGTCAGGGTAGAGGTGCAGCGGAAGAGCTGTATGCGCACAGGGTATGTGCACGTCAGGGTGGAGGTGCAGTGGTAAGGCTATATGTGCACAGAGTGTGTGCAGGTCAGGGCAGAGGTGCAGTGGTAGAGCTGTATACGCAAAGGTTGTGTGCAGGTCAGGGCTGAGGTGCATTGGTAGAGCTGCATGCGCACAGGATGTGTGCAGGTCAGGGCAGAGGTGCAGTGGTAGAGCAGTATGTGCACAGGGTGTGTGCAGGTCAGGGCTGAGGTGCAGTGGTAGAGTTATATGCGCACAGGGTATGTGCAGGTCAGGGTGGAGGTGCAGTGGTAGAGCTGCATGCGCACAAGGTGTGTGCAGGTCAGGGCTAAGGTGCAGTGGTAGAGGTGTATGCGCACAGGGTGTGTGCAGGTCAGGGCTGACGTGCAGTGGTAGAGCTGTATGCGCACAGGGTATATGCAGGTCATGGCGGAGGTGCAGTGGTAGAGCTGTATGCGCACAGAGTGTGTGCAGGTCAGGGCGGAGAGGCAGTGGAAGAGCTGCATGCACAAAGGGTATGTGCAGGTTAGGGCGGAGGTGCAGTGTTAAGGCTGTATGCGCACAGTGTGTGTGCAGGACAGTGGTGCAGTGGTAGAGCTGTATGCGCACAGGGTGTGTGCAGGTCAGGGCTGAGGTGCAGTGGTAGAGCTGTATGTGCACAGGGTGTGTGCAGGTCAGGGCTGAGGTGCTTTGGTAGAGCTGTATGCGCACAAGGTATGTGCAGGTCAGGGCAGAGGTGCAGTTGAAGAGCTTTATGCGCACAGGGCATGTGCAGGTCAGGGCAGAGGTGCAGTGGTAAGGCTGTATGCGCACATGGTGTTTGCAGGTTGGGGCAGAGGTGCTGTGGTAGACTGTACGTGCACAGGGGGTGTGTAGGTCAGGGCTGAGGTGCAGTGGTAGAGCTGTATGCGCACAGGGTATGTGCAGGTCACGTCAGAGGTGCAGTGGTAGAGTTATATGCGTACAGGATATGTGCAGGTCAGGGCGGAGGTGCAGTGGTAGAGCTGTATGCGCACAGGGTATGTGCAGGTCAGGGCCGTGGTGCAGTGGTAGAGCTGCATGCGCACAGGGTATGTGCAGGTCAGGGCAGAGGTGCAGTGGGAGAGCTGTATGCGCACAGGATTTGTGCAGGTCAGGGCAGAGGTGCAGTGGTACAGCTGCATGCGCTCAGGTTATATGCAGGTCAGGGCGGAGGTGCAGTGTAAGAGCTGGATGTGCACAGGGTGTGTGCAGATCAGGGCGGAGGAGCAGTGGTAGAGCTGTATGCCCACAGGATATGTGCAGGTCAGGGCAGAGGTGCAGTAGTAGACTCCTAGGCGCACAGGGTATGTGCAGGTCACGGCGGAGGTGTAGTGGTAGAGCCGTATGCGCACAGGGTATGTGTAGGTCAGGGCAGAGGTGTAGTGGTAGAGCTGTATGTGCTCAGAATATGTGCAGGTCAGGGACGTGGTGCAGTGGTAGAGCTGCATGCGCACAGTGTATGTGCAGGTCAGGGCAGAGGTGCAGTGGTAGAGTTGTATGCGCACAGGGTATGTGCAGGTCAGGGTAGAGGTGCAGCGGAAGAGCTGCATGCGCACAGGGTATGTGCATGTCAGGGCGGAGGTGCAGTGGTAAGGCTGTATGCCCACAGGGTGTGTGCAGGTCAGGGCAGAGGTGCAGTGGTAGAGCTGTATACGCAAAGGTTGTGTGCAGCTGAGGGCTGAGGTGCATTGGTAGAGCTGCATGCGCTCAGGTTATATGCAGGTCAGGGCGGAGATGCAGTGTAAGAGCTGTATGTGCACAGGGTGTGTGCAGATCAGGGCGGAGGAGCAGTGGTAGAGCTGTATGCCCACAGGATATGTGCAGGTCAGGGCAGAGGTGCAGTGGTAGAGCTGTATGTGCACAGGATATGTGCAGGTCAGGGCCGTGGTCCAGTGGTAGAGCTGCATGCGCACAGGGTATGTGGAGGTCAGGGCAGAGGTGCAGTGGTAGAGCTGTATGCGCACAGGATTTGTGCAGGTCAGGGTGGAGGTGCAGTGGTACAGCTGCCTGCGCTGAGGTTATATGCAGGTCAGGGCGGAGGTGCAGTGTAGGAGCTGTATGTGCGCAGGGTGTGTGCAGATCAGGGCAGAGGAGCAATGGTAGAGTTCTATGCACTCAGGATATGTGCAGGTCAGGGCAGAGGTGTAGTGGTAGAGCTGTATGTGCACAGGATATGTGCAGGTCAGGGACGTGGTGCAGTGGTAGAGCTGCATGCGCACAGGGTATGTGCAGGTCAGGGCAGAGGTGCAGTGGTAGAGCTGTATGCGCACAGGATATGTGCAGGTCAGGGCAGAGGTGTAGTGGAAGAGCTGATTGCGGACAGAGTATGTGCAGGTCAGGGCTTAGGTGCAGTGGTAGGGCTGCATGCGTTCAGGGTGTGTGCAGGTCATGGCAGAGGTTCAGTGTAAGAGCTGTATTTGCACAGGGTGTGTGTAGGTCAGGGCGGAGGTGCAGTGGTAGAGTTGTATGCGCACAGGGTATGTGCAGGTCAGGGTAGAGGTGCAGCGGAAGAGCTGCATGCGCACAGGGTATGTGCATGTTAGGGCGGAGGTGCAGTTGTAAGGCTGTATGCCCACAGGGTGTGTGCAGGTCAGGGCAGATTTGCAGTGGTAGAGCTGTATACGCAAAGGTTGTGTGCAGGTCAGGGCTGAGGTGCATTGGTAGAGCTGCATGCGCTCAGGTTATATGCAGGTCAGGGCGGAGGTGCAGTGGTAGAGCTGCATGCGCACAGGGTATGTGCAGGTCAGGGCAGAGGTGCAGTGGTAGAGCTGTATGCGCACAGGATTTGTGCAGGTCAGGGCTGAGCTGCAGTGTAAGAGCAGTATGTGCGCAGGGTGTGTGCAGATCAGGGCGGAGGAGCAGTGGTAGAGCTGTATGCCCACAGGATATGTGCAGGTCAGGGCAGAGGTGCAGTGGTAGACTTCTAGACGCACAGGGTATGTGCAGGTCACGGCGGAGGTGCAGTGGTAGAGCCGTATGCGCACAGGGTATGTGCAGGTCAGGGCAGAGGTGCACTGGTAGAGCTGTATGTGCACAGAATATGTGCAGATCAGGGCCGTGGTGGAGTGGTAGAGCTGCATGCGCACAGGGTATATGCAGGTCAGGGCGGAGGTGCAGTGTAGGAGCTGTATGCCCACAGGATATGTGCAGGTCAGGGCAGAGGTGCAATGGTAGAGTTCTATGCGCACAGGGTATGTGCAGGTCAGGGCAGAGGTGTAGTGGTAGAGCTGTATGTGCACAGGATATGTGCAGGTCAGGGACGTGGTGCAGTGGTAGAGCTGTATACGAAAAGGTTGTGCGCAGGTCAGGGCTGAGGTGCATTGGTAGAGCTGCATGCGCTCAGGTTATATGCAGGTCAGGGCGGAGATGCAGTGTAAGAGCTGTATGTGCACAGGGTGTGTGCAGGTCAGGGTAGAGGTGCAGCGGAAGAGCTGCATGCGCACAGGGTATGTGCACGTCAGGGTGGAGGTGCAGTGGTAAGGCTATATGTGCACAGGGTGTGTGCAGGTCAGGGCAGAGGTGCAGTGGTAGAGCTGAATACGCAAAGGTTGTGTGCAGGTCAGGGCTGAGGTGCATTGGTAGAGCTGCATGCGCACAGGATGTGTGCAGGTCAGGGCAGAGGTGCAGTGGTAGAGCAGTATGTGCACAGGGTGTTTGCAGGTCAGGGCTGAGGTGCAGTGGTAGAGTTATATGCGCACAGGGTATGTGCAGGTCAGGGTGGAGGTGCAGTGGTAGAGCTGCATGCGCACAAGGTGTGTGCAGGTCAGAGCTAAGGTGCAGTGGTAGAGGTGTATGCGCACAGGGTGTGTGCAGGTCAGGGCTGACGTGCAGTGATAGAGCTGTATGCGCACAGGGTATATGCAGGTCATGGCGGAGGTGCAGTGGTAGAGCTGTATGCGCACAGAGTGTGTGCAGGTCAGGGCGGAGAGGCAGTGGAAGAGCTGCATGCGCAAAGGGTATGGGCAGGTTAGGGCAGTGGTGCAGTGTTAGGGCTGTATGCGCACAGTGTGTGTGCAGGGCATTGGTGCAGTGGTAGAGCTGTATGCGCACTGGGTGTGTGCAGGTCAGGGCAGAGGTGCAGTGGTAGAGCTGTATACGCAAAGGTTGTGTGCAGCTGAGGGCTGAGGTGCATTGGTAGAGCTGCATGCGCTCAGGTTATATGCAGGTCAGGGCGGAGATGCAGTGTAAGAGCTGTATGTGCACAGGGTGTGTGCAGATCAGGGCGGAGGAGCAGTGGTAGAGCTGTATGCCCACAGGATATGTGCAGGTCAGGGCAGAGGTGCAGTGGTAGAGCTGTATGTGCACAGGATATGTGCAGGTCAGGGCCGTGGTGCAGTGGTAGAGCTGCATGCGCACAGGGTATGTGGAGGTCAGGGCAGAGGTGCAGTGGTAGAGCTGTATGCGCACAGGATTTGTGCAGGTCAGGGTGGAGGTGCAGTGGTACAGCTGCCTGCGCTCAGGTTATATGCAGGTCAGGGCGGAGGTGCAGTGTAGGAGCTGTATGTGCGCAGGGTGTGTGCAGATCAGGGCACAGGAGCAATGGTAGAGTTCTATGTGCTCAGGATATGTGCAGGTCAGGGCAGAGGTGTAGTGGTAGAGCTGTATGTGCACAGGATATGTGCAGGTCAGGGACGTGGTGCAGTGGTAGAGCTGCATGCGCACAGGGTATGTGCAGGTCAGGGCAGAGGTGCAGTGGTAGAGCTGTATGCGCACAGGATATGTGCAGGTCAGGGCAGAGGTGTAGTGGAAGAGCTGATTGCGGACAGAGTATGTGCAGGTCAGGGCTTAGGTGCAGTGGTAGGGCTGCATGCGTTCAGGGTGTGTGCAGGTCATGGCAGAGGTTCAGTGTAAGAGGTGTATGTGCACAGGGTGTGTGTAGGTCAGGGCGGAGGTGCAGTGGTAGAGTTGTATGCGCACAGGGTATGTGCAGGTCAGGGTAGAGGAGCAGCGGAAGAGCTGCATGCGCACAGGGTATGTGCATGTTACGGCGGAGGTGCAGTGGTAAGGCTGTATGCCCACAGGGTGTGTGCAGGTCAGGGCAGAGGTGCAGTGGTAGAGCTGTATACGCAAAGGTTGTGTGCAGGTCAGGGCTGAGGTGCATTGGTAGAGCTGCATGCGCTCAGGTTATATGCAGGTCAGGGCGGAGGTGCAGTGGTAGAGCTGCATGCGCACAGGGTATGTGCAGGTCAGGGCAGAGGTGCAGTGGTAGAGCTGTATGCGCACAGGATTTGTGCAGGTCAGGGCGGAGCTGCAGTGTAAGAGCAGTATGTGCGCAGGGTGTGTGCAGATCAGGGCGAAGGAGCAGTGGTAGAGCTGTATGCCCACAGGATATGTGCAGGTCAGGGCAGAGGTGCAGTGGTAGACTTCTAGGCGCACAGGGTATGTGCAGGTCACGGCGGAGGTGCAGTGGTAGAGCCGTATGCGCACAGGGTATGTGCAGGTCAGGGCAGAGGTGCACTGGTAGAGCTGTATGTGCACAGAATATGTGCAGATCAGGGCCGTGGTGGAGTGGTAGAGCTGCATGCGCACAGGGTATATGCAGGTCAGGGCGGAGGTGCAGTGTAGGAGCTGTATGCCCACAGGATATGTGCAGGTCAGGGCAGAGGTGCAATGGTAGAGTTCTATGCGCACAGGGTATGTGCAGGTCAGGGCAGAGGTGTAGTGGTAGAGCTGTATGTGCACAGGATATGTGCAGGTCAGGGACGTGGTGCAGTGGTAGAGCTGTATACGCAAAGGTTGTGCGCAGGTCAGGGCTGAGGTGCATTGGTAGAGCTGCATGCACTCAGGTTATATGCAGGTCAGGGCGGAGATGCAGTGTAAGAGCTGTATGTGCACAGGGTGTGTGCAGGTCAGGGTAGAGGTGCAGCGGAAGAGCTGCATGCGCACAGGGTATGTGCACGTCAGGGTGGAGGTGCAGTGGTAAGGCTATATGTGCACAGGGTGTGTGCAGGTCAGGGCAGAGGTGCAGTGGTAGAGCTGAATACGCAAAGGTTGTGTGCAGGTCAGGGCTGAGGTGCATTGGTAGAGCTGCATGCGCACAGGATGTGTGCAGGTCAGGGCAGAGGTGCAGTGGTAGAGTTATATGCGCACAGGGTATGTGCAGGTCAGGGTGGAGGTGCAGTGGTAGAGCTGCATGCGCACAAGGTGTGTGCAGGTCAGGGCTAAGGTGCAGTGGTAGAGGTGTATGCGCAAAGGGTGTGTGCAGGTCAGGGCTGACGTGCAGTGGTAGAGCTGTATGCGCACAGGGTATATGCAGGTCATGGCGGAGGTGCAGTGGTAGAGCTGTATGCGCACAGAGTGTGTGCAGGTCAGGGCGGAGAGGCAGTGGAAGAGCTGCATGCGCAAAGGGTATGTGCAGGTTAGGGCAGAGGTGCAGTGTTAGGGCTGTATGCGCACAGTGTGTGTCCAGGGCAGTGGTGCAGTGGTAGAGTTGTATGCGCACAGGGTGTGTGCAGGTCAGGGCAGAGGTGCACTGGTAGAGCTGTATGTGCACAGAATATGTGCAGATCAGGGCCGTGGTGGAGTGGTAGAGCTGCATGCGCACAGGGTATATGCAGGTCAGGGCGGAGGTGCAGTGTAGGAGCTGTATGCCCACAGGATATGTGCAGGTCAGGGCAGAGGTGCAATGGTAGAGTTCTATGCGCACAGGGTATGTGCAGGTCAGGGCAGAGGTGTAGTGGTAGAGCTGTATGTGCACAGGATATGTGCAGGTCAGGGACGTGGTGCAGTGGTAGAGCTGTATACGCAAAGGTTGTGCGCAGGTCAGGGCTGAGGTGCATTGGTAGAGCTGCATGCGCTCAGGTTATATGCAGGTCAGGGCGGAGATGCAGTGTAAGAGCTGTATGTGCACAGGGTGTGTGCAGGTCAGGGTAGAGGTGCAGCGGAAGAGCTGCATGCGCACAGGGTATGTGCACGTCAGGGTGGAGGTGCAGTGGTAAGGCTATATGTGCACAGGGTGTGTGCAGGTCAGGGCAGAGGTGCAGTGGTAGACCTGTATATGCAAAGGTTGTGTGCAGGTCAGGGCTGAGGTGCATTGGTAGAGCTGCATGCGCACAGGATGTGTGCAGGTCAGGGCAGAGGTGCAGTGGTAGAGCAGTATGTGCACATGGTGTTTGCAGGTCAGGGCTGAGGTGCAGTGGTAGAGTTATATGCGCACAGGGTATGTGCAGGTCAGGGTGGAGGTGCAGTGGTAGAGCTGCATGCGCACAAGGTGTGTGCAGGTCAGGGCTAAGGTGCAGTGGTAGAGGTGTATGCGCACAGGGTGTGTGCAGGTCAGGGCTGACGTGCAGTGGTAGAGCTGTATGCGCACAGGGTATATGCAGGTCATGGCGGAGGTGCAGTGGTAGAGCTGTATGCGCACAGAGTGTGTGCAGGTCAGGGCGGAGAGGCAGTGGAAGAGCTGCATGCGCAAAGGGTATGTGCAGGTTAGGGCAGAGGTGCAGTGTTAGGGCTGTATGCGCACAGTGTGTGTGCAGGGCAGTGGTGCAGTGGTAGAGCTGTATGCGCACAGGGTGTGTGCAGGTCAGGGCTGAGGTGCAGTGGTAGAGCTGTATGTGCACAGGGTGTGTGCAGGTCAGGGCTGAGGTGCATTGGTAGAGCTGTATGCGCACAGGGTATGTGCAGGTCAGGGTAGAGGTGCAGTTGAAGAGCTTTATGCGCACAGGGTATGTGCAGGTCAGGGCAGAGGTGCAGTGGTAAGGCTGTATGCGCACATGGTGTTTGCAGGTTGGGGCAGAGGTGTTGTGGTAGACTGTACGTGCACAGGGGGTGTGTAGGTCAGGGCTGAGGTGCAGTGGTAGAGCTGTATGCGCACAGGGTATGTGCAGGTCACGTCAGAGGTGCAGTGGTAGAGTTATATGCGTACAGGATATGTGCAGGTCAGGGCGGAGGTGCAGTGGTAGAGCTGTATGCGCACAGGGTATGTGCAGGTCAGGGCCGTGGTGCAGTGGTAGAGCTGCATGCGCACAGGGTATGTGCAGGTCAGGGCAGAGGTGCAGTGGTAGAGCTGTATGCGCACAGGATTTGTGCAGGTCAGGGCAGAGGTGCAGTGGTACAGCTGCATGCGCTCAGGTTATATGCAGGTCAGGGCGGAGGTGCAGTGTAAGAGCTGGATGTGCACAGGGTGTGTGCAGATCAGGGCGGAGGAGCAGTGGTAGAGCTGTATGCCCACAGGATATGTGCAGGTCAGGGCAGAGGTGCAGTAGTAGACTTCTAGGCGCACAGGGTATGTGCAGGTCACGGCGGAGGTGTAGTGGTAGAGCCGTATGCGCACGGGGTATGTGCAGGTCAGGGCAGAGGTGCAGTGGTACAGCTGCATGCGCTCAGGTTATATGCAGGTCAGGGCGGAGGTGCAGTGTAAGAGCTGGATGTGCACAGGGTGTGTGCAGATCAGGGCGGAGGAGCAGTGGTAGAGCTGTATGCCCACAGGATATGTGCAGGTCAGGGCAGAGGTGCAGTAGTAGACTTCTAGGCGCAGAGGGTATGTGTAGGTCACGGCGGAGGTGCAGTGGTAGAGCTGTATGCACACAGGGTATGTGCAGGTCAGGGCAGAGGTGCAGTGGTAGAGCTGTATGTGCACAGAATATGTGCAGATCAGGGCTGTGGTGCAGTGGTAGAGCTGCATGCGCACAGGGTATATGCAGGTCAGGGCGGAGGTGCAGTGTAGGAGCTGTATGCCCACAGGATATTTGCAGGTCAGGGCAGAGGTGCAATGGTAGAGTTCTATGCGCTCAGGGTATGTGCAGGTCAGGGACGTGGTGCAGTGGTAGAGCTGCATGCGCACAGGGTATGTGCAGGTCAGGGCAGAGGTGCAGTGGTAGAGCTGTATGCGCACAGGGTATGTGCAGGTCAGGGCTGAGGTGCAGTGGTAGAGCTGCATGCGTACAGGGTGTGTGCAGGTCATGGCAGAGGTTCAGTGTAAGAGCTGTATTTGTACAGGGTGTGTGTAGGTCAGGGCGGAGGTGCAGTGGTAGAGTTGTATGCGCACAGGGTATGTGCAGGTCAGGGTAGAGGTGCAGCGGAAGAGCTGCATGCGCACAGGGTATGTGCATGTCAGGGCGGAGGTGCAGTGGTAAGGCTGTATGCCCACAGGGTGTGTGCAGTTCAGGGCAGAGGTGCAGTGGTAGAGCTGTATACGCAAAGGTTGTGTGCAGCTCAGGGCTGAGTTGCATTGGTAGAGCTGCATGCACTCAGGTTATATGCAGGTCAGGGCGGAGGTGCAGTGTAAGAGCTGTATGTGCACAGGGCGTGTGCAGATCAGGGCGGAGGAGCAGTGGTAGAGCTGTATGCCCACAGGATATGTGCAGGTCAGGGCAGAGGTGCAGTGGTAGAGCTGTATGTGCACAGGATAAGTGCAGGTCAGGGCCGTGGTGCAGTGGTAGAGCTGCATGCGCACAGGGTATGTGCAGGTCAGGGCAGAGGTGCAGTGGTAGAGCTGTATGCGCATAGGATTTGTGCAGGTCAGGGTGGAGGTGCAGTGGTACAGCTGCATGCGCTCAGGTTATATGCAGGTCAGGGCGGAGGTGCAGTGTAGGAGCTGTATGTGCGCAGGGTGTGTGCAGATCAGGGCAGAGGAGCAGTGGTAGAGCTGTATGTGCACAGGATATGTGCAGGTCAGGGACGTGGTGCAGTGGTAGAGCTGCATGCGCACAGGGTATGTGCAGGTCAGGGCAGAGGTGCAGTGGTAGAGCTGTATGCGCACAGGATATGTGCAGGGCAGAGGTGTAGTGGAAGAGCTGAATGCGGACAGAGTATGTGCAGGTCAGGGCTGAGGTGCAGTGGTAGAGCTGCATGCGCACAGGGTGTGTGCAGGTCATGGCAGAGGTTCAGTGTAAGAGCTGTATTTGCACAGGGTGTGTGTAGGTCAGGGCGGAGGTGCAGTGGTAGAGTTGTATGCGCCCAGGGTATGTGCAGGTCAGGGTAGAGGTGCAGCAGAAGAGCTGCATGCGCACAGGGTATGTGCATGTCAGGGCGGAGGTGCAGTGGTAAGGCTGTATGCCCACAGGGTGTGTGCAGGTCAGGGCAGAGGTGCAGTGGTAGAGCTGTATACGCAAAGGTTGTGCGCAGGTCAGGGCTGAGGTGCATTGGTAGAGCTGCATGCACTCAGGTTATATGCAGGTCAGGGCGGAGATGCAGTGTAAGAGCTGTATGTGCAGAGGGTGTGTGCAGGTCAGGGTAGAGGTGCAGCGGAAGAGCTGCATGCGCACAGGGTATGTGCACGTCAGGGTTGAGGTGCAGTGGTAAGGCTAAATGCGCACAGGGTGTGTGCAGGTCAGGGCAGAGGTGCAGTGGTAGAGCTGTATACGCAAAGGTTGTGTGCAGGTCAGGGCTGAGGTGCATTGGTAGAGCAGTATGTGCACAGGGTGTGTGCAGGTCAGGGCTGAGGTGCAGTGGTAGAGCTGTATGCGCACAGGATTTGTGCAGGTCAGGGTGGAGGTGCAGTGGTACAGCTGCATGCACTCAGGTTATATGCAGGTCAGGGCGGAGGTGCAGTGTAGGAGCTGTATGTGCGCAGGGTGTGTGCAGATCGGGGTAGAGGAGCAGTGGTAGAGTTCTATGCGCTCAGGATATGTGCAGGTCAGGGCAGAGGTGTAGTGGTAGAGCTGTATGTGCACAGGATATGTGCAGGTCAGGGACGTGGTGCAGTGGTAGAGCTGCATGCGCACAGGGTATGTGCAGGTCAGGGCAGAGGTGCAGTGGTAGAGCTGTATGCGCACAGGATATGTGCAGGTCAGGGCAGAGGTGTAGTGGAAGAGCTGATTGCGGACAGAGTATGTGCAGGTCAGGGCTGAGGTGCAGTGGTAGAGCTGCATGCGTTCAGGGTGTGTGCAGGTCATGGCAGAGGTTCAGTGTAAGAGCTGTATTTGCACAGGGTGTGTGTAGGTCAGGGCGGAGGTGCAGTGGTAGAGTTGTATGCGCACAGGGTATGTGCAGGTCAGGGTAGAGGTGCAGCGGAAGAGCTGCATGAGCACAGGGTATGTGCATGTTAGGGCGGAGGTGCAGTGGTAAGGCTGTATGCCCACAGGGTGTGTGCAGGTCAGGGCAGAGGTGCAGTGGTAGAGCTGTATACGCAAAGGTTGTGTGCAGGTCAGGGCTGAGGTGCAGTGTAAGAGCTGTATGTGCACAGGGCGTGTGCAGATCAGGGCGGAGGAGCAGTGGTAGAGCTGTATGCCCACAGGATATGTGCAGGTCAGGGCAGAGGTGCAGTGGTAGAGCTGTATGTGCACAGGATAAGTGCAGGTCAGGGCCGTGGTGCAGTGGTAGAGCTGCATGCGCACAGGGTATGTGCAGGTCAGGGCAGAGGTGCAGTGGTAGAGCTGTATGCGCACAGGATTTGTGCAGGTCAGGGTGGAGGTGCAGTGGTACAGCTGCATGCGCTCAGGTTATATGCAGGTCAGGGCGGAGGTGCAGTGTAGGAGCTGTATGTGCGCAGGGTGTGTGCAGATCAGGGCAGAGGAGCAGTGGTAGAGTTCTATGCGCTCAGGATATGTGCAGGTCAGGGCAGAGGTGTAGTGGTAGAGCTGTATGTGCACAGGATATGTGCAGGTCAGGGACGTGGTGCAGTGGTAGAGCTGCATGCGCACAGGGTATGTGCAGGTCAGGGCAGAGGTGCAGTGGTAAAGCTGTATGCGCACAGGATATGTGCAGGTCAGGGCAGAGGTGTAGTGGAAGAGCTGAATGCGGACAGAGTATGTGCAGGTCAGGGCTGAGGTGCAGTGGTAGAGCTGCATGCGCACAGGGTGTGTGCAGGTCATGGCAGAGGTTCAGTGTAAGAGCTGTATTTGCACAGGGTGTGTGTAGGTCAGGGCGGAGGTGCAGTGGTAGAGTTGTATGCGCACAGGGTATGTGCAGGTCAGGGTAGAGGTGCAGCAGAAGAGCTGCATGCGCACAGGGTATGTGCATGTCAGGGCGGAGGTGCAGTGGTAAGGCTGTATGCCCACAGGGTGTGTGCAGGTCAGGGCAGAGGTGCAGTGGTAGAGCTGTATACGCAAAGGTTGTGCGCAGGTCAGGGCTGAGGTGCATTGGTAGAGCTGCATGCACTCAGGTTATATGCAGGTCAGGGCGGAGATGCAGTGTAAGAGCTGTATGTGCAGAGGGTGTGTGCAGGTCAGGGTAGAGGTGCAGCGGAAGAGCTGCATGCGCACAGGGTATGTGCACGTCAGGGTGGAGGTGCAGTGGTAAGGCTAAATGCGCACAGGGTGTGTGCAGGTCAGGGCAGAGGTGCAGTGGTAGAGCTGTATACGCAAAGGTTGTGTGCAGGTCAGGGCTGAGGTGCATTGGTAGAGCTGCATGCGCACAGGATGTGTGCAGGTCAGGGCAGAGGTGCAGTGGTAGAGCAGTATGTGCACAGGGTGTGTGCAGGTCAGGGCTGAGGTGCAGTGGTAGAGCTGTATGCGCACAGGATTTGTGCAGGTCAGGGTGGAGGTGCAGTGGTACAGCTGCATGCGCTCAGGTTATATGCAGGTCAGGGCGGAGGTGCAGTGTAGGAGCTGTATGTGCGCAGGGTGTGTGCAGATCGGGGTAGAGGAGCAGTGGTAGAGTTCTACGCGCTCAGGATATGTGCAGGTCAGGGCAGAGGTGTAGTGGTAGAGCTGTATGTGCACAGGATATGTGCAGGTCAGGGACGTGGTGCAGTGGTAGAGCTGCATGCGCACAGGGTATGTGCAGGTCAGGGCAGAGGTGCAGTGGTAGAGCTGTATGCGCACAGGATATGTGCAGGTCAGGGCAGAGGTGTAGTGGAAGAGCTGATTGCGGACAGAGTATGTGCAGGTCAGGGCTGAGGTGCAGTGGTAGAGCTGCATGCGTTCAGGGTGTGTGCAGGTCATGGCAGAGGTTCAGTGTAAGAGCTGTATTTGCACAGGGTGTGTGTAGGTCAGGGCGGAGGTGCAGTGGTAGAGTTGTATGCGCACAGGGTATGTGCAGGTCAGGGTAGAGGTGCAGCGGAAGAGCTGCATGCGCACAGGGTATGTGCATGTTAGGGCGGAGGTGCAGTGGTAAGGCTGTATGCCCACAGGGTGTGTGCAGGTCAGGGCAGAGGTGCAGTGGTAGAGCTGTATACGCAAAGGTTGTGTGCAGGTCAGGGCTGAGGTGCATTGGTAGAGCTGCATGCGCTCAGGTTATATGCAGGTCAGGGCGGAGGTGCAGTGGTAGAGCTGCATGCGCACAGGGTATGTGCAGGTCAGGGCAGAGGTGCAGTAGTAGAGCTGTATGCGCACAGGATTTGTGCAGGTCAGGGCGGAGGTGCAGGGGTACAGCTGCATGCGCTCAGGTTATATGCAGGTCAGGGTGGAGCTGCAGTGTAAGAGCAGTATGTGCGCAGGGTGTGTGCAGATCAGGGCGGAGGAGCAGTGGTAGAGCTGTATGCCCACAGGATATGTGCAGGTCAGGGCAGAGGTGCAGTGGTAGACTTCTAGGCGCACAGGGTATGTGCAGGTCACGGCGGAGGTGCAGTGGTAGAGCCGTATGCGCACAGGGTGTGTGCAGGTCAGGGCAGAGGTGCACTGGTAGAGCTGTATGTGCACAGAATATGTGCAGATCAGGGCCGTGGTGCAGTGGTAGAGCTGCATGCGCACAGGGTATATGCAGGTCAGGGCGGAGGTGCAGTGTAGGAGCTGTATGCCCACAGGATATGTGCAGGTCAGGGCAGAGGTGCAATGGTAGAGTTCTATGCGCACAGGGTATGTGCAGGTCAGGGCAGAGGTGTAGTGGTAGAGCTGTATGTGCACAGGATATGTGCAGGTCAGGGACGTGGTGCAGTGGTAGAGCTGCATGCGCACAGGGTATGTGCAGGGCAGAGGTGCAGTGGTAGAGCTGTATGCGCACAGGGTATGTGCAGGTCAGGGCAGAGGTGTAGTGGAAGAGCTGAATGCGGACAGAGTATGTGCAGGTCAGGGCTGAGGTGCAGTGGTAGAGCTGCATGCGCACAGGGTGTGTGCAGGTCATGGCGGAGGTGCAGTGGTAGAGCTGTATTTGCACAGGGTGTGTGTAGGTCATGGCGGAGGTGCAGTGGTAGAACTGTATGCGCACAGGGTATGTGCAGGTCAGGGCAGAGGTGCAGTGGTAGAGCTGTATGCGCACAGGTTGTGTGCAGGTCAGGTCGGAGGTGCAGTGGTAGAGTTGTATGCGGACAGGGTATGTGCAGGTCAGAGCTGAGGTGCATTGGTAGAGCTGCATGCGCACATGGTGTTTGCAGGTTAGGGCAGAGGTGAGTTGGTAGACTGTACGTGCACAGGGGGTGTGCAGGTCAGGGCTGAGGTGCAGTGGTAGAGCTGTATCCGCACAGGGTATGTGCAGGTCAGGTCGGAGGTGCAGTGGTAGAGCTGTATGCGCACAGGGTATGTGCAGGTCACGGCGGAGGTGCAGTGGTAGAAGTGTATGCGCACAGGGTATGTGCAGGTCAGGGCGGAGGTGCAGTGGTAGAGCTGTATGCGCACAGGTTGTGTGCAGGTCTGGTCGGAGGTGCAGTGGTATAGTTGTATGCTCACTGGGTGTGTGCAGGTCAGGGCTGAGTTGCAGTGGTAGAACTATATGTGCACAGGGTATATGCAGGTCAGGGCGGAGGTGCAGTGGTAGAGTTGTATGCACACAGGGTGTGTGCAGTTCAGGGCTGAGGTGCAGTTGTAAGGCTGTATGCGCACATGGTGTGTGCAGGTCAGGGCAGAGGTGCAGTGGTAGAGATATATGAGCACAGGTGTTGTGCAGGTCAGGGCTGAGGTGCATTGGTAGAGCTGCATGCACACAGGGTGTGTGGGGAGTGATCGGCCTCTGCCTGTTAGACACTTATGGCATTTTAATCCACTCATCCCTCTGAAATCTTTCATCTGCATATCTCTCATATCACTGTTAGAAATGGGGTCTTTGGTTGACAGTCAGGTTACCCCCTGTTCAAGCAAGGACCCTCACTCTAGTCAGGGTAAAAGAGAATCACCCTCAGCTAACCCCTGCTTACCCCCTTGGTAGCTTGGCAGAGCAGTAGGCTTAACTTCAGAGTGCTAGGTGTAAAGTATGTGTACCAACACACACAGTAACTTAATGAAAACACTACAAAATGACACAACACCAGTTTAGAAAAATAGGAAATATTTATCTAAACAAAACAAGACCAAAACGACAAAAATCCAACATACACAAGTCAAGTTATGAATTTTTAAAGTTTAAACTAAAAAATAGCGCTTAGAAACAAAAATGCTTCGATGAGGTGTTAACACGGTGTCGTGACGGAGTCATTCCCAACAAGCCGACTCCAGCGGCGCCGGACACGGGGTCGTGTAGACCCCCAAGTACAGTGCCTTTGGTGAAGAGTGAAAACAAGCCGATGTGCGAAGTCGGGATCGCGGCGTCTGTGCGAAACGTTGAATCCGCGCACTTCGAGCGGCGTCAGTCACGACGTGGTGCGCGACTTCCATGGAGTCGCGAACTTCAGAGAGGCTGCAGCGGCGTCGGGCCTGCGAAGAGCGTTGCGTTCCAGCGAAGGTCACGGCGTCAGGTGCAGGCGGTGTCACCGGATTCAGCAGCGGCGGCGGTCCGAAGTCGTCCGAAGTCGATTTCCTTGGATTTCCACCAGCTTTCGTTTCAAGGGCCCAGGGACTGGATAGGGCACCACTTGTCAGAGCAGGAGTCTCTCCAGAGACTCCAGGTGCTGGCAGAGAGAAGTCTTTGCTGTCCCTGAGACTTCAAACAACAGGAGGCAAGCTCTAAATCAAGCCCTTGGAGATTTCTTCACAACATGGAAGGCACACAAAGTCAAGTCTTTGCCCTCCTACTCTGGCAGAAGCAGCACTCCAGGAAAGCTCCACAAAGCACAGTCACAGGCAGGGCAGCACTTCTTCCTCAGCTATTCAGCTCTTCTCCAGGCAGAGGTTCCTCTTGGTTCTAGAAGTGTTTCTAAAGTCTGTGGTTTTGGGTGCCCTTCTTATACCCAATTTCTCCATTGAAGTAGGCCTACTTCAAAGTAAAGTCTTTTCTGAATGTGAAATCCTGCCTTGCCCAGGCCAGGCCCCAGACACTCACCAGGGGGTCGGAGACTGCATTGTGTGAGGACAGGCACAGCCCTTTCAGGTGTAAGTGACCACTCCTCCCCTCCCTCCTAGCACAGATTGCTCGTCAGGAAATGCAGACTACACCCCTGCTCCTTTTGTGTCACTGTCTAGTGTGAGGTGCAACCAGCCCAACTGTCAAAGTGACCCAGACAGGGAATCCACAAACAGGCAGAGTCACAGAAATGGTATAAGCAAGAAAATGCTCACTTTCTAAAAGTGGCATTTTCAAACGCACAATCTTAAAATCAACTTTACTTAAAGATGTATTTTTAAATTGTGAGCTCAGAGACCCCAAACTCCACATGTCCATCCACTCCCAAAGGGAATCTACACTTTAATCAGATTTAAAGGTAGCCCCCACGTTAATCTATGAGAGGGACAGGCCTTGCAACAGTGAAAAACGAATTTAGCAATATTTCACTGTCAGGACATATAAAACACATTACTATATGTCCTACCTTAACCATGCACTGCACCCTGCCCTTGGGGCTACCTAGGGCCTACCTTAGGGGTGCCTTACATGTAAGAAAGGGGAAGGTTTAGGCCTGGCAAGTGGGTACACTTGCCAAGTCGAATTTACAGTGCACATTTACACACACAGACACTGCAGTGGCAGGTCTGAGACATGATTACAGGGTTACTTGTGTGGGTGGCACAACCAGTGCTGCAGGCCCACTAGTAACATTTGATTTACAGGCCCTGGGCACCTCTAGTGCACTTTACTAGGGACTTAACAGTAAAACAAATATGGCAATCATGGAAAAACAATTACATACACATTTTAAACAGGAGCACTTGCACTTTAGCACTGGTTAGCAGTGGTAAAGTGCCCAGGGTAATAAAAACAGCAAAATCAGAGTCCAGCACACATCAATAACCTGGGGAACAGAGGCAAAAAGTTAAGGGAGACCACGCCAAGGATGAAAAGTCTAACATCACCTCTTTGCTTTGTAGAGATGTCTTTTCACTCTCCTCCATGTGCATCCTTTCATTCTCGACTTCACCATCCCACCACGAATGCAAACAATTCACCTGTAATCACTGCATTTTCATTTTCTTTGTGCTGTCTATGTGCTTTCACACAATTACAAGTGACACATTTATGGACACCACTTTGTGCACTGCAAAGAGGGCAAGGATTTGATATGAATGTAGTCTAAACATTTTTATGACCCACTGACAGGCACTGTGAGAAACCTGTGGTGCTGACTTCAGCTCAACTACTGTGCTCGCAATCATGCCCCATCATAAACACTTACCTAAAACCTGAACTCATCCAGACACACACACCAAGAGACCTTGAGGTGACTCAGTGCACAGCATGCACTACACAAAAGCCATGTGTTGTATACAAAAACTACAGAAACATAAGCTTTCTAAAACACAGATATTTAAAGAATACCAGAAGAAATAAAATGTAAAATGGAAACAGGGACTGAACGCTGACATGAAATACCTTAAGGGTGTCCAAGTAGAGACCACAATCCGACCGCGAGCAAGGGCAGACTGGCTAAAGGACCCACACAGGGCCAGCTGAAAAGTGACTTGGATGGAGGGCTGCGTCGACATCGAGATGGCAATGCGAAGGCGATGCATCAGTTCCTATCTGTGCAGTAAGGAGATGACGTTGTCAAGCCACGCAATCGAAGCAATGTCCTTGAGGTGCGGCGTCAAACCCTTTGCGATGAGGGTGATGCATCATTGTGGAGCTGCACAGCTGGTGATGCAAAATCGAGGCACCAAGGCTGGTGGAGATGTGTTGATCCGGAGCTGCACAGTTGTTGTTGTGAAGTCCTCGTTCTTGGTGGCTGCTGCAGTGCGTCTAGGATGGATACAGTGGTTCCAGGACACGCAACAGTGTTGATGCATCAATTTGTGTAGAAAACCAGCTGCAAAATTCACTTTCAAAGCCCAGGACTGGACTGTCACCTCTTGCCAGTGCAGGACTCACAGGTGGCAGAGTCCAGTAGCTGTAGCAGGGGTGAAGAAGTCTTTGTTGGTCCTGGGACTTCAAAACAGGAGGCAAGCCCTTGGAGTCACTTAGGTTCTTGAAGGATGTAGAGAGGCAAGTCTAGTCCTTCTCACTCCCAGGCAAGAGGTGGTAGCCCAACACAGCAAAGCAGCTCACTAGAGTGGCAGTCCCTCCTGGCAGCACAGCAGTCCTTCTTCCTGGTAATATGTCCTCAGATCCAGAAGTGTACTACTCTGGTGAGGTTTGGGACATAACACTTATACCTAGTTGTGCCTTTGAATTGGGGGGAAACTTCAAAGCGAGGCCTTTAAAGTGCACAAGGTCCCTGTCCTTCCTTCCCTGGCTCCAGCCACTCTACAGGGGGTTGTGTAGCTCTTTGTGTGGGGACAGGCACAGCCCTATTCAGGTGCAAGTGTCAGTTCCTCCCTCCCAATCTAGCTCAGGAAGGCCGATCAGCTTGGCGATTGGCCATCAGTATGTGACTGTCCCACCCCAGCTCACTTTATGTGTGACCGTCTGGAGGAAATGCACAAAGTCTAGCTGTCTCCCACCTCAGACATTTATTCAGAGACAGGCAGAGGCACAGGCAACTTTATAAAAGTGGCATTTTCAAATTCACAATTTAAAACCCCGATTTCACCATAAGTTGTGATTTTAAATTGCGAGTCCAGAGACACCAAACTCTAATTTTCTATCTTTTCTCAATTGGAAATTGCACTTAAAAACTGTATCAAAGTAAACCCAATGTTAACTTGTAGAAGAGATAGGCTTTGCAGTAGTGGAAAAACACATGTAACAGTTTTTCACTACCAGAGCATGATAAGCTTAAATGTACATGTCCAACCTCTTAAATATACTGCGCCCTGCCCTTGGGCCTACTTTAGGGGTGACTTACATGTACTAAAATAGAAGTTTTGGGTCTGGCAAGTGGGTGCACTTATCAGGTCGAAACTGTAGTTTAAAACTGCACACTCAAGCTGTGCAGTGGCGGGCCTGAGACATGTTTAAAGGGCTACTATAGTGGGTGGCACAATAATTGCCCCAGTCCATTAGTAGCATTTGATGAACAGGCCCTGGGCACATACAGTGCACTTTATGTAGGTATTTACAAGTAAATTAATTATGCTAGTTGTGGATAAGCCAATGTCACCATGTTTTAGAGTACAGAGCATGTGTACTTTAGCACTGGTTAGCAGTGTTATAGTGCACAGAATCCTAAAGCCAGCTAAAATGAAGACGGCATAATAGGTCAGAAAGCAAAAAGTCAGAGGAAACCATGTCAAGGATGCCAGGTCTAACACTCACCATGACTGATCTCTAATTGGTGAGGAGTAGGCCTCACCTGCTCGTCTCTATGAATTAGTGTTGAGCGTGCCATATTGCACTCCTCATGCATGAGAAAGTTATTTAGGGATCACTCCCTGCCCACATGCCCCCTAGTGAAAGCAGGGGTTGAGTTAGGAGCAGCTTAGCAGCTCCCTGAGACCTCACAATTCTGGAGAGCAGCCCACGATGTCATGAAGCAGGGCAAGCACACTTCATGATTTGTCCGCTTAGGGACTCATTGTTTTGTTCATGACAATAAGCCAATCTGGCTTTCAGTGGAGTCCCAAGCACCACAAACTGCCTAACCAGTGGATTTCTGACCCTCAGTCAAATGGTCACAAGGCCAATACAACCCTGATGCTGACTCTGGAACAGAGGAATCAGGCTCAATCACAGCCTCAACCCAACATCCAGTGATTCTGGGCAAATCACTTAAAGCGCTCTAATGCCACTGGACCGTGTCTCCACTATGTAAACTGCAAAAAATAAACAAACAAATGAAATTCAAATGCTGTTACCCACATGCATATAGTACATCAGATGATTTTGTTTGTTTTTCCTTCATCTTAACTTCCAGCTTTTTCCACAAGACCTTCTGAGGTCATGCCATATAGACAACTTCCTCCAAGCCAAACTTGCTGACTTTACAAGGTCTAGTGGAGTCACAAATGCAGAGCGAGTGGCAGCATAGGCTTTAGTTGGCCCTGCCATAGCTAAGAGGCAGCGTTCCATTTGAGAGCTCTCCGTGTTGTCTATCGGTGTTCTGAATACACAGAGCACCCATGACAGTTTACTCTGAAGCTGCGTGCTGTACACCTTGAAACTGTCAGACTGAGAGGAAAACTGGGAATGGGCAATTTACGAATGCACTAATGAGACAGTCACCACTGCAAGAGAGGTTGTAATACTCTTGGGAGTGAAGAACTTGGAGAATACTTTTAAAGTTTTAAGCACATATTTTCTGAAGACATTTGACCTCAAAAGAGGACCTGTGGGTTTATTGCTTTCTTCCAGCTGGAAAGGATCTATTTGATTTAGCTGCCTGAACATAGATTTTAGCTCGGCTCTTCCACACAACAGTTCTGGAATGTTGGGGTAATAGGATACCATCAGGCGCTTGCTTCTTGCGATTAGTAAATGTAGTAAATATGACGTTATATGAAAAATACTTGTAATAACAGAACATTTCCCTCTTTTGGTTTAGTACTCGCTCACATCCATCAAATCCATATCTACCACTGCATACCTTTCACATTGATATTTTTGTCTCTGAATATTCTGGTAATGCTTTTGTGACCTGGCTTCGATATTCCCTACCGCAAGCATGGCAGTATCATTTGTACGGGCAGAATGAAAGTTGATTTGTTTCGTGATCCTGAGGTGTGTGTGTGTATTGGCTTCTTTTTGATAGAAAAATTTTTAAGTCGTCTTTTATTCTGGAAAATGTGAGTTCCTCCAGATTCATGGTTATGAGATCGGTGGGGTCGGAGGAAGAAATAAAAGGCCCAGAGAAAGGCTTTGAGCTTCTGGTTTGGAGACTTGTAAAGATTTATGATCCTGGCACCTTTTGCAGGTCTTCATCTCAGAGCGAATCTCTCCTGCCTCGTTTGTCTCGGTTTCTCCTTCCTCAAGTGAAGCTTTTCCACGAACAGGCATTGGCAAAACCAATAGGGCTCGCCTTTATGATGAGAGTGGCAAGCAGTTGGCTTTGCCACTGCTTTTTTGCAAAACGTGTTTAGATTAACAAAAACATAATACCAGACGAAAAGTAAACACATATCTATAGGTATATCAACACTTTACATTGAATTAAATCATTTTAATATTTATAAAGACCATGTCTTCTTTTTCATAGACTTTTCACTCAAGAATCTCTGAGCATATTTCAAAAGAAAGAAGGATGTGCCAGAATTTCAAGGTTAATGCCTGCCAATGCCCACTTTACTTTCCCCAGGACTCAGATCCGAGATATTCTACAGCTATATGCTCCTCAGCAGTAGCCAAGGGACCACAAGGACGGGAGAGCTCCTTTCCATTAATGCTAAGTACACCTTCTGGCTCAAATGCTAACAGAGTGAGTGCCAGAGCTAGCCCCTCCCCCAGCACCATAAAAACCTTTGTGTGCCAATACCTGTGCATTCATGCAAAATGTGGAATACAGGAGCTAGAACAAAAACAACTCTTAAAATCTGCTCTTTAGTCATGACCCATCAAAAATATAACCGTTGTCCTTTTACAGACAAGCTGAGATGGATGTGGAGCAATACTGAAAGCACGGGGTAGGGTGACTATTTGGGGGCAAAGGGTAAGCAGCACACAAATGAGATGGTCAGAAAACACATGCACTTTTCTGGAGTGCCTTATGAAAGAAGTAAGGGGCATATTTAAGCAAAGCGGCACTGCACACAGTTCAGCGCCCCTTAGCTCCGCCCCCCCTAATGCCGCCATGCGTGCGCCGTATTTAAATTACGGCGAACCATGGCGGTAGTTAGGGGACTAACGTCATAATTTTTTACCCTAGTTCGGAGCTTTGCAGGATTAGTGTAAAAATGTTTGATGCTAATCCTGCAAAGCCCATTGTAATCAATGGTGTGCCTCCTTTTAACACCTGCTCTAAGCAGGCATTAAAAGTGCAGTAAAAAACTATGCAAAGAAATCTCTTAGATTTCTTTACGCCATTATTTGGCCCCCTAACAGGAGAACACTCCTTTTGGATAAATTTTGCCTGGCTCAGGCATAATGTAGCACAACTGGTTACAAAGGGGCGCAATGCATGAATTGCGCCACTTTATAAATATGGCGCACGGATTTTGGCCTCGTTGGGCCACATTAGCATGAAAAAAATGATGCTATTGTGGCACTAGGGGCTCTTAAGTATGCCCCTTAGTTCTCAGAATGGGAGGGGAGTATTAGAAAGATACAAGTGATCCAATGTGAAGTATATTAAATAGACTGCTCCAGAGTACAGACAATCACAAGAAGAGGAAGAAAAGCTATTGAATATGAAATGAGTGAGCAGAAAGATAAGCAGTGGTAATCCTGCACATGATTGAAAACAGAAAGGTAACATACCGGTAACCTTTCTTGAGCCTGTATTTTGTGCTGTGTGGCTGGATGAGTTGACTGGCTCCAGTTTTACCACAGATTGCAGCTTATGCTTACTAATTAACTTAAGTAATTATAAATTATGTTACCAATCACATTACTATAAGGGGAAAAAAAGAAACATTGTGTGTGCTTTTGTGACTTGTTTTTACTACCTGTTGTATGGAAGATGGCCACAGGTTATCACATCAACCTAAATCCACCCAAGGATTTTCTTTCAGTTCTGGACAATCCCCTCATGTCTTTGCCCAAATGGAAATAATGTTTCTTGATCTATATTGGTACTATTGAAAACGAGCGAGTGGTGTTGTTTTCAGAGAGGAAGAAACAGGCATTATTATTTGCGACCAGAAAATTTAAGGCCCATATTCATACTTTTTGACGCACAACTGCGCCAACGCAGTTGTGCGTCAAAAAGTTTACCGCCGGCTAACGCCATTCCAAAGCGCCATGCGGGCGCCTTATTTATTGAATGGTGTTAGCCGGCGCTGCGGACTGGTTTGCGTTAAAAAAAATGACTCACACCAGGCAGCGCCGGCGTAGGGGAAAATGGAGGTTGGGCGTCAAAAAATGGGGCAAGTCAGGGCTGAAGCAAAATTCAGCCCTCAACCCGATTTGCGCCATTTTTTTTTACGCCCAACCCCCATTGAAATGACTCCTGTCTTAGCAAAGACAGGAGTCATGCCCCCTTGCCCAATGGCCATGCCCAGGGGACATATGTCCCCTGGGCATGGTCATTGGGCATATTGGCATGTAGGGGGGCCCCTATGCCACAAAAAAAATACGAAAAAAAATACTTACCAGAACTTACCTTTCCTTCCCTGGGATGGGTCCCTCCATCCTTGGGTGTCCTCCTGGGGTGGGCAAGGGTGGCAGGGGGTGTCCCTGGGGGCAGGGGAGGGCACCTCTGGGCTCCTTCTGAGCCCACAGGTCCCTTAACGCCTGCCCTGACCCAGGCGTTAAAATACGGCGCCCATCAGGCTGGGCGCCGTTTTTTAAGGCCTGCCCCCTCCTGTGCGTCAAAATGACGTCACAGTATAAATATGGGGCACAGGCCTTAAAGTCATTTTTTGGAAGGGAACGCCTACCTTGCATATCATTAACGCAAGGCTGGTTCCCCCTTCCAAAAAATGATGCACATGGTGGAACTTTGACGCCCGCGGGGTCGGACGTCAAAATATAAATATGGGGCAGGGATTGCGCCGATTGTGCGTCAAAAAGTTTGACGCACATTCGCCGCAAACAGAGTATAAATATGCCCCTAAGTGTGTACAACCAGTAGTAGAAATAAAGAACGAGTTGCTGGAGACCCTGATGGATTTGTGAATACTATTAAGAGTCTAGATGAACACTTTTCTCCTTCTGTATCCCCTTGCTTTTATGCAATACAACATTTTCCAATGCAAACAAGTCCCAATGAGATAACTGCTGACTATGTTTCTGCATTAAAAAGAACGTAGCTATTAACTACTGATTTGGCACATTACAGGAATATATTCGTGTTTAGGTAGTTGTACACACGAAAAACCATCATTACCTCCCGTCCTTCCCTCGCCTTCCTATCCCAACCAATGCGGCTCCTTGCCTCCCCCTAGGCCCCTCCCTTCCCTTTTGAAAAGTCCCCCCACCACCTCCTGTTCTTTTTGTCTAGCTCGCTAGACTTACCTTCTCTTCCTCCTCCATGGCGGGGCCTGGGAAGGCCTCATGTTGACTCTCAGGGTGTGGTGCTCCTCGCAGTGGGTCCCCGGTGGTCGCATCTTCCCGTATGTCGGCGGCGCGACCTTGAGGGACGCTTCTTCCAGGTTGGCTGACGGAGTCGGCCGGCTCTCTGGTGGCTGGGGCTGCACTGCCGGGTCTCCGACTCGCGTGTGCTGGGCTGCTTCTCCGGTCGTGTGGATCTTCCTGGATGCGGTAGGGCAGGCATTTCTGCCCGCGTTTTTCTTGTTATTTGTTTAATGACTGTGCTGTTTCCATTTACTGCTTGTAAAAAGGGGGGGGGGAGTTTCTCCTTTATTTTACTGGCTGCTTTTGGCTTCTTGGGTGCATTTTGTGTTTGGATCATGTGAAGGCTGGGTCCTTCCAAACGGCGCAGGATTGTCTCTTCTTCTACTTCTTCTTCTTCTTCTTCTTCAGAGGGAGAGGATGTTGGCATTCCCCTTAATACTCTGGTGGGCACCAGGTTGCGCTGGGGGTTCATGTGCCTCTCATGTCCAGGGAGGAAGTTCAGGACATGATTGATGTGGCTGCGTCTAAGGCCCTTCAGGCAGGGGCTCCTAGGCCTGGACGTTCTTCTGCCTTCCAACCTTTTAGGGGAGGCGGAGGGATCTTCTTCCTCGGATGATGACGCCCCTTCTACGTCTTCTGGTGGGAAGTATGTCTCCAGGGAGGAGATGTGGGATGTTCTGACCCATGTTCGGGACAATTTGGGGTTTCCTGTTCTTCCGCCTTCTAGGACTGATTCCCACTTGTTTCCTCAGTATCAGGCGCCTTTGCGGTTTGCCATGCCTTTCCAGGGCCCGGTTAAGGATATGATTTTCCGTGAGTGGAAGGATGTGGACAAGTCTCAAGTTCCTCGCTTTCTTCAGAAGTTGTACTTGTTGGAGGAGGAGGAGGTGTTGCCTCCTTCCGTTAAACTGAATTCCATTTTAGCTACTTTAATTTGCAAAACGACTGTCAATCCTGAGGACTGCGTTCCTGCTGATGCCACTGATAGGAAGGTGGATTCGGGTCTGAAGAGGGCCTTTGCAGCTGAGAAATTAGCCCTCAGAGCTGGTATTTCCTCTGTATATTCTGCCCAATCCTTGGTGCAGGACTTTGACAAGCTTGCGGTGGCTGCGCAGGAGGGTTCTGTCTGTTCAGAGCTGCTTGCGATTATGGAACAGCAGGCCAGGTTGCTGGCTGACATGTCGTCTGATGTGGTCCGCACTTCGACTCTGGCTTCTGGGGCTTTGATTGGGGCTCGATGGTCCCTCTGGTTGAGGATATGAAAGGCGGATCCAGGAAAGAAGTCTGCTCTCCTGCGGCTTCCTTTTGAAGGTCACAATTTGTTTGGGGATCAGTTCCCTTCCATGCTTTCGAAAACTTTAAAGGAGAGGAAGCATGCCTTGCCTTACAAAGGTGGTTCTTCATCTGGCAAGGGTGGCGGAAGCATTCTCGCTCTTCTCCCAAGTTTGAGTCCAAATCTTTTTCTTCCAGGAAACGTCGTTTTCAGCCCCATTTTTCTCCTAAGAAATCTGGTCCTTCTGGTCGGGGTGGCCTCAAGAAGGAATCCTGACAATCACTGTGGGCCTGGAAGTTGGCCGGTTGGGGGGTCGTCTGAGGCACTTTCTTAACTTTTGGCAGAGGGATGTCACCGATCGCTGGGTGCTGGACATTGTGGACAATGGCTACGCCATAGACTTTGACCTGGTTCCTCCAGATACGGGTGTTCGTCCTGTGAACAGTGCCCAAAGGGGGGCATTGATAGAGGGTGTCCGGAACTTGCTAGTGAAAGGGGCCATCTCCTGAGTTCCTGTGGGGGAAAGGGACAGGGTGCTTATTCCGTCTTGTTCCTGGTTCCAAAGTTGTCGGGGGTTTTCATCCAGTGCTAAATCTCAAGTGGGTGAATTCCTGGATAAAGACTGTGCATTTCTGGATGCTGTCCATTCAGACGATTTTTCATCAGATCATTCCGGGGGATTTCCTGGGGTCTCTGGATCTGCAGGATGCTTACCTGCATGTTCCCGTTGCCCTGCCTTCTCAGGGGTTCCTCTGCTTTGCAGTAGTCCGGCACCATTTTTAATTCTGTGTTCTGCCATTTGGCCTCAAATCCTCTCCCCGGATTTTCACCAAGGTGCTGGCTCCTCTGGTAGCTCTTCTGCATTCCAAGGTTGTATTTGTCCATCTGTATTTGGACGATATTCTGATTCAGGCTCCCAGCCAGGTTCTGTTGAGGAGTAAAAAAAATTCTAGCTATCACGTCAAGAATTTTCAATTCTATTAAGGACACGGAGGCGAGGATTATGCTTTCTCTTTCTTTACTGACTTAAACAGCAGCCAATCAAATACAAGTAACAAAAAAAACTACATCACCCGGGATGCCTAACATCCTGTCACATGGTCCAATCACCATCCATGTCCTCTGCTATGAGTCCTTTGACCTATGAAGTCACTTCCTCTTTCTTTGTTCATAACAGATAAGATCAACTTGAAAACGAAACTTCTTACGCCATCCCGAAATCCGGAGTCATGAACTTCTTCTCCTTAGTGAAGAACCAAATCTTGGATAGCTCCATGCCGGAGAAACAACCGGTTAGAACATTAAAACCCAAACTTCCTTGAGGTTACGACTTTCAGGCGTTCTTCTGATCAGAAGCTGTAACAACAAACAGGTAGGTAATATCCCAAGAAAATAGACATGTCTCAAACCTTATAATTGACAATAAATGGGAGGGTTAAATGGCAATATATCACAAAAATATGCACAATAATTGATATTCAATATTCATTATATATATAAGGGGGGGATAATCCTCGCCTCGGTGTCCTTAATAGAATTGAAAATTCTTGACGCGATAGCTAGATTTTTTTTTATTCTATGTCAGGACCAGAGGCTCCGATTATGCTAGTTTAAAGCTGTTCCATCACAACACTAGCTACATCTAATACCGGTTTATGATAAAACTTACGAAAAGTATTTTCTGATGACCAATCTGCCGCTTTCATAATGTCCTCTAAACGAGAACCTAAGGCAAATGATTTTGAAGCCATAGCCCCTCTAGCAGAATGGGCCCCAAATACAGAGGTATCAATACCTGCTTCACTCATCAGCCATCTCATCCATCTAGCTAAAGTAGCTGAGGAAACTGGTTTAAAAGGTTTTTGCAACGCAATTAACAATTGACTTTAACATCCTGTCGAAATTCTTCTGTGACAACTTCATAATCCTTTAAACACTGAACAACACATAGGGGGTCATAACCGCCCGCCAAGCGGTAACCGCCGTGCGGCCGCAACTCCCGCGGACCCCATTACGATATCCCCGCTGGGCCGGCGGGCGCAAACCAAGTTTACGCCCGCCGGCCCAGCGGGGATGAGGCTGCAACATAGGAGCCGGCTCCTAATGGAGCCGGCGGTGTTGCGGCCGTGCGACGGGTGCAGTAGCACCCGTCGCTCTTTTCACTGTCTGCTATGCAGACAGTGAAAGGCTGCCAGGGGCCCTGTTAGGGGGCCCCTGCACTGCCCATGCCAGTGGCATGGGCAGTGCAGGGGCCACCAGGGGCCTCAGGACACCCCTTACCGCCAGCCTCTTCCTGGCGGTGCAAACCGCCAGAAACAGGCTGGCGGTAGGGGGGTCATAATCCCCAGGGCAGCGCTGCTTGCAACGCTGCCCTGGCGGATTATCACCGCCGGGGCTAAAACGGCGGGAAACCGCCGGCCGCGGTCGTAATACGGGTCTCCGTACCACCAGCCTGTTGGCGGTACGGACGCCACATTACCCCTGGCGGTCTCTGACCGCCAGGGTCGTAATGACCCCCATAATTTCGAATTTTCAGTATAAACTGGATAGGATACTGACCTGCAATTTGTTTTAGTTCTTCTTGTCACCGAAAAGGAGACTCCTTCTGGTGAAAAGGTTCTACCTGCTAAATCTAAGGCTCTGACGTCCGAAACTCTTTTGCAAGAGATAAGGCATAAAAGCATGGTCAGCTTAGCTGAAAGTTGCTTGCGAGACAAATACCTATTGGTAGGCCAAGAATCTAGGAATTTTAAAATAACGCTAACATCCCATAACACAGTATATTTAGCTTGAGGAGGTTTTGAAAGACGTATACCCCTCAAAAGCTTGCAAATTAGTGGATGTTCTCCAATGGGCTTACCTTCTAACTGGGAATGTCCTGCTGAAATAGCAGATCTAAAATTGTTGATCGTCCGATAAGCTAAACCTGAACTAGCTAGTTCAGCTAGAAAGTTAACAATGAAACCAATGTGTGCTTCCACTGGATTGGCACCCCTTCCATCACACCAACTAGACCATCTGTGCCAGGCTGAATCATATCTCTTATGGGTACTACTGGCCCAGGCCTGTGAAATGTACTCTGCAGCTTGTTGCGAAACATCTGGGGTACTCCATCTCGACCTGAAATTAACCAGACTAGAAGAGTTAACTTCCCTGACAAGACCAGTGGATGTTGAAGGCCCTCTGGACTCAAGAAAAGATTCGGACGAGGAGGAATCAGAAGAGGAGAGGCACAGGCTAAATGAATAGCACTGGGGAACCAAGGCTGTGCTCTCCAAAACGGAGTCACCAGAACAATCTCTGTTTTCTGTCTCCGCACTTGAGACAAAACTCTGGCAATCATCAGAAATGGAGGAAATGCATAACCTCGAAATTGGGACCAGTCCTGAAGAAAGGCATCTGTCTTTAATGCATAAGGGTCTGGACGCCAACTGTAAAAATTTTGAATTTGACAATTGAGCCGGGAGGCAAACAGGTCCACCTCGCAATTGCCCCATTCCTTGACTACCTGAGCAAAAATCAGGGGATCCAGTTTCCAGTCGCTGGAGTCTGATAGGTATCTGGAATTCCAGTCTGCTATGATATTCTGGTCCCCAGGCAGGTATTCCGCTATGACTACTAATCGTTGAGTTAGGCAATAATGCCAGAAATCCTTGGCAATCTCCGCCAGGATTCTGGACTTCGTGCCTCCCAATTTGCTGACATACCTTACTGCTGATACATTGTCCATCCGTAATAGTATGCAACAATCTGTTTTCTGCGGGGAGAGGCTCTTTATGGCAAAGGAACCCGCTAGAAGTTCCAGGCAATTGATGTGAAGGGATTGTTCCCATTCTGACCATCTGCCCCCCGTCACTAGGGAGTTGCAACAAGCTCCCCAACCCCATCTGCTGGCATCGGATTCTATCACTACCTCCGGACGAGAGCCGAAAATCGCCCTGCCATTCCAAGCTTCCATGTGATGAAGCCACCACTGAACTTCCGATCTTACTTCGGCAGTCAAAGGGATTTGTTCTGAGTAACTCAGACCCTGTTGCAAATGTCTGATCTTGAGTCTTTGAAGTGCTCGATAATGTAGGGGTGCAGAAAATATCGCCTGAATAGATGAAGCTAGTAAGCCCACTACTCTGGCGATAGTACTCAATGAGATGGTCTGGCAGGCTAAAACCGATCTCAATTCCCTCTTGATGTTGCGTATCTTCTGAGAGGGAAGAAGAAGTTGGCATAAAGTGGAATTTATCTGAAATCCCAGGAACTCTATTACCTGCGAAGGTTTCAACAATGACTTCTGTACATTGATCAGGAAACCTAGATCCTGTAGGAGACTGATGGTCCAATCCAAGTGCAAGATTAGGACTTGAGGGGACTGAGCCATCAGCAGAATATCGTCCAGATATATAATCAATCTGACTCCCTTGGTTCTGAGGCATTCCATCACTGGTCTCAGTAGCTTCGTGAAGCACCAAGGGGCTGACGATAGACCGAATGGGAGTGCTAGGAACTCCAGGCACTGACCCTTCCACTGGAATTGTAGGAATCTCCTGTGGGGAGGAAAAATTGGAATCGACAAATAGGCATCTTTTAGATCCAGACGAACCATCCAATCCCCTTCTAACAGGATGTCCCTTATCATGTGGATACCCTCCATCTTGAAGTGTCTGTATAGGATCCACTGGTTGAACTCCTTTAGGTTCAAGACTAAGCGGTGACCTCCTCCTTTCTTGTCTACTACAAAAATAGGACTGAGGAAACCGGAAGGATGAGGGGAAGCAAATTGTACGGCCCCTTTGTCTAATAGAGCTTGCACTTCTTTGTCTATAAAATCTTGATTTGCTTGGGAAAAACACATTAGTAAAGGAAGGGAGAGTTTTCTGGGAATACTGACGAACTCCAGTCGAAATCCCTCTACTGTTTGGAGAACTCATGGATCTCTGGATATCCGTTTCCAATTTGCTAAGCAAGATGCAACTCTACCCCCAAGTTTTACCTGAGAAAAATGAATAATGCTCACCTGTGAAACTTGAGTCTTGAATGGCCCCTTGTTGCCCTCTGCGATGACCCCTGCGGAATCGAGGTCGACTCCCTCTGGGTCGCGTGGGGTAGAAGGTGGGGTCTTGATCTCCGTACCAGCCACCTCTGCCTCTCGGGTAGTAGTTTTGGGGACTGTTAAAGGAGCTGCGTCCGGACATACGTCCCCCGTAACGACCAGCCCTGCCAAAAAGGCCTCGTTTGAAAACCTTCTTGAGTGACATTTGTGCTTTGTCAAGGGAAGAAAAAGTGGAGCAGAACTTGGCTAAGTCTTTGATAAATGAGGATCCAAAGAGCAGTCCTTCAGCCGAAGGTCCCGCTTCTGAGGAAGCAAGATCTGATAATTTGGGATCAATGCACATAAGCACAGATTTCCTTCGTTCTGCTGAAATGGCACAGTTAGAGTTTCCTAATAAGCACACAGCTCTTTGTGCCCATCCGATAAGGACATCGGTGTCCACCGGAGAACCAGATTCCTTGGCTACATACGCCAACTCAAGGATCTTAGTCAAAGGTCCTGAAAGATCCAACAGTTTGTCTTGGCAACTACGCCAGGAGCGGCCTAAACCTTTTTTGGGATCCTTAGCAAATTTTTTCATGAAGGTGACCATGGTGCGGTCTATCTCTGGAGTATCAGAAACCTTGCCCTCCAGGTCAGGTCTGGGACACTCCGCTTTCAAGTGTGACCTAACTTCTTTATCGAAACTCTTTCGCAAATTGGCTTGAACATATTGCGCTACTTCGGGAGGGGGAACCCAATTGGAGGACCTGGGGTGAATGATTTCCATAGAATCAAAGTCCAAAACCTGGAGCGGAGGGGGCACTTTCTTACTTTTCTTACTCGGTATAGGAACATCAGAATCATCTGAATCGTCAGAGGAGGAATTCTTATCAGATGAAGAGGTAGAAAGGGTGGTTCCTTTTTTCGAACTGTAATTATGTTCACCACTTCGTTTTTTACGCAGATTCTCGAAAGCATCAGCATGAAGACCACTGACCTCTGCTCCAGATTCCAGACTTTTTGCTTTATCTTTTACTTTTTTAGGTTCGTGTTGAGGTTGTTGTCCCTGAGTCCAACCCTGTGATCGAGCGAAGTCAAATATTTGCCCTGAAAATGGGCCCAGAGCTCTCACTAGAGCATCATTAACAGATTGTTGGACCCTGCTATCAAGGGCTTCCACCAGATCAACTTCCAGTTGATTGCCCAACTCCTCTGTATAGTACTCGGCTTCTTGCTCATCCCATTGAGCCATGGTTAATATTGAGGAGAATTTTTTTTAAACAGGAATCCAACAGGGGAGTGCAAAAACCCGAGGTTTAGGCAAGGAAAAAAGGAGCCCTTGAATTAAAGTGTGGAGGGAGCAGCCTGAAAGGCACTCTAGGCAGCAGCCTGATAGATATTTTACAACCCAGTCAGCTTTTTTAAACTGCTGGGCGTCAGGGAGCAAGATTTTGTTATAGAGGAAGGCACAGACGAGCACGCAGCACACACAAGCCGACCGATTCCAAAACTGGAAGGAGATCGGCACGATAAGGCGTGCGCGCGCGTGTGCGCGCCAAAAATAGAAAGGAGACTGCCTGAGAGCAGCTCCGCTCCCGCTCCCACTCCACGAACAAGTCGGGCTAAATCTTTTGTCAAAATGCCAAAAATACGAAGCACGAGGGCGCTTAAACAAATAAAACGAAAGCGCGCTGAATCGCGACGCTTAACCAGGCAATTTCTTACAGTTTAAACACTCATAAATCTTACAGAATACAAGAGAGAAAATAAACGTGTACTTATCTGCTGCGAAGCAGCAAAGAAAGAGGAAGTGACTTCATAGGTCAAAGGACTCATAGCAGAGGACATGGATGGTGATTGGACCATGTGACAGGATGTTAGGCATCCTGGGTGATGTAGTTTTTTCTGTTACTTGTATTTGATTGGCTGCTGTTTAAGTCAGTAAAGAAAGAGAAAGCATAATCGGAGCCTCCGGTCCTGACATAGAATCATGTGGCACGAGTGCTGTTGGTCCTGCAAGGTCACAGGTTTTTGGTCAACTGGGGGGAGTCAGATTTGGTTCCTTCCCAGGATCTGGTTTTCCTCTGGCCCACTTTCTGACTCTCCAAGGCTTGGTGACTGTGTCAGAGAAGCGGTTGTTGTGCCTTCAGTCACAGGTGTTGTCGATCTTGTTGCAGAGTGCTCCCAGAGTCCTTCAGTGGTTGCATCTGCAGGGTCATTTGGCGTCGGTGGTTTTTCTGGTGCCTTGGGTGCGGTTTAATCTTCTTTGCCTGATGAACTGGTTTCTCGCTCGTTGGCTCCATGCTCTCTTCGGGCGAGGGTTCCTGTGTCGGGATTTGTTATCATGTGTTGTGCCTTTAGGAATAGAACCTTAGTAGGTTGTTATAGGAATGGTGACATTCCGCCTCAGACCGTTGTAGGGAGCTGGCTGAGGTGGAGGTCACATCTATTTCCAGAGCTGAATAAACCAACTATCTTGTCAACAGCAGCGTCGGTGCCGTCCTTAACAGCATAATTTTGGCGACGAGGTGGAGCCAGTCTCTACTGTGAAGGAGTGGTGTGACCTTTACCACGAAGAAATGTGTGTATGGCAACGGACAAGCACCGTGTAAAGATTGTGTAAACCTGATGTAAGCCTGAGTCTCTGCAGGACCAGATGCTGCCGTCTGACAAACATTGTGTAAGCGCAAGCCCAGCTGCTATCGCCTGACAACACTACAAATTACTGCTACATGGTTAGTGGCAGGGTATTTCAGGCACGAGTACCCGTATACTGTTTACCGAAGCAGGTCAAGGCGGATATTTCATGTCAATACCAGGTTTGCTGTATATATCGTGATGTGTGTGGAAGTTAGTTACGGTGCGAGCCTTTGCATTTCAACGGCCTTCAGTTACTGGCGCGCGCAGCACAAACTGAAACACGAGTTGAACGCGTGTAGCGCACAACAAGCGGAAGCACGTGGGAGCGCGACATCACCTTTAATCATCCCGTAGTTCTGCTCTTCGAACACTCTACACGAGTGGAACACGTGTGGTGCACTGTGAGCAGAAGGCGTGGGAGCGCGGCATCACCTTGAGTAATCTTGCTGTTTTGCTCCTCAGATCTTCTTCTGGAACTTCGCAGCAGAATAGAGAACTGCGTCCGGGTACTTGGTGATTAGAGGAAGAGTCCTTTTGGAGTGCATATCGGAGCAATTAAGATTGGCTGTCATTGGTCATACTGGAACTGGAACCGATACGGAGTCGACGTAATGTGTCGTTGTACACTTTTCTTGTTTTTTTAATTTTTTTTTATTTTACACTCTGCAATGCGGACAGGACTCGTTGCTGAGTTGAGGAATCACCGTGGTATGCACACTTGTCGCTGAGAAATATAGTTTTGGGGGGGTTTTTCCTCCCTTTCTTCATGCTATGCAGCCGTAAACAGCATACCGTACTTTGTTGGGACAGTGAGCTGGTGGGAGATCCATTGGTATTTGGAGTTGGTGGGATTGTTGTGGTTTTATTCTGTATCTTGACATGTTTTTTTATTTGCGTAAGAACATGGATTTACATGGCATTGCACCACCACCTCCATTCTTATCCCAACCGGGTGAGCCGTCACTTGAGTGGGAGTAATGGTTGGACTTATGTGATAATTATCTAGAGGCGGTAGACGGGCATCATTTTTCACATGGTCGAAAAAAAAGCGATTTTACTGAATGCTTTGGGTAAGGAAGGGCAACACATTTTTAAGTATCTACCTGCTTTACCGATTCAGGAGGATCAACCTGATGTTGATGTTTATACTGACGCTGGTAAAAAAATTGGAAATCCGTTTTGCAAATGGTCGCAATATAGTAATAAGGCGTCATAAATTCTGTACCCAGCCACAACGTCCGGGAGAGTCGATTGATGATTTTGTTACCAGGTTGAGAGAGTTATCGTTAAAATGCCAGTTTGGTTCGATGACTGAGGAGATGATACGCGACCAACTAATTGTACAGCGCACCAGTCTCAAAATACAAGAGAAGTTGTGGGCTGCGAAGAATCCTACGTTGAGGGATGCCATTGAGATTGCTAAAGTTATAGAGGAATCTGAGTACTGCATGAGGGTGTTGGATAAGAGAGAGAAAAAGACTGGTGTGACAGTTATTGGACAGCATGCTGATGGAGAGAGTGTTAGTAGCAAATCTGGGACAAGTGTGTATAAGGATAGTAAAGGTGTTCAGAATGTGAGATTAACCAGTAGGGTGTGCAACAATTGTGGCAGCTACAGTCACAGTACAGGAGCGAGAAACTGCTTCGCGAAAGGAAACGAATGTACGAAGTGTAGGCAAAAAGGACATTTTGCAAGGATGTGTCGGAGTGTAGCAAAAACGAAAGTGTCAGTGTTGTCAGTAGATTCAGACGAGGCTTTAGGTTTATGTGCAGATAGAGTATTAATAGTAGGGCAGCAAGACAATAGGAGACAAAGACCAACAGCTGAGTTTCTTGTAAAAGGGAAAGAGATTTGATTAATGGTCGACTCCGGGTCTTTATATACCATCATACCAAAGGTATTGTTCATGACTAACTGGCCTGATGTCAGGTTATTGCCGAAAGACATTAACCCAGGTGGTTACCAGGGTGAGGAAATCGACATCATAGGGTATATGGTTGCTGACATCACATTTGGAGAAAGGATGGTTAAGGGCAAGGTATATGTAGCGGAGGCGGGCCTGCCGA
Organism: Pleurodeles waltl; assembly: GCF_031143425.1. NCBI lineage: Eukaryota > Metazoa > Chordata > Amphibia > Caudata > Salamandridae > Pleurodeles > Pleurodeles waltl. The sequence continues at coordinate 1,027,518,026 of NC_090439.1, read as the reverse complement.
TTCTGGGGTGGGCCCATCAATATGATTTACATATTGTTATAAATCCACGTGCTCAAAATCCTGTTATGGTGGTACAGGAAATGACGGTAGAGGACATTATTAGAGGTGCTGATAAGGTGTTTTGTGACGAAATGGGTGAGCTCAAAGGTTATTCGCACAAAATCATGTTGAAACAAGGGGCGATGCCAATTCAGCATAGGGTTAGAAGGATACCTATTATGGTTAGAGAGGAGGTCAACAAGTTGTTGCGAGAGATGTTAAAAAGTGGGATAATCGAGCCAATTGAGACAACCGATTGGATATCTCCGGTAGTTATCACTCGTAAGGCTGATAACAAGTTGAGGTTTTGTGTGGAATTAAGGAGTCTTAATCAATGTGTGGTTGCGGACAATTTTCCACTCCCCAACATAAATGAGCTTTTGACTCTATTGAAGGGTGGAAAGATTTTACGAAGTTGGATTTGAAATACGCATATAACCAGGTCAAGTTGCATAACGATTCCAAACCTCTCACAGCATTCATAACCATGGAGGGCACGTTCCAATTTACCAGAATGCCATTTGGGTTATGTTCGGCGGGCAGCGTTTTTCAGAGAGTAATGACTGCTGTCTTCTGAGATTTGGAAAATGTCATTTATTTCCAGGATGGTATTTTGATTTTTGGGGACCTGGTGGAGAATTTCAATTTCATTTTGAAGCAGGCATTAGACAGTATTTCTTACGCTGGTCTGACCTTGAGGAAGGAGAAATGTGTGTTTTTAGTTCAAGAGATAGAATATCTTGGGCATACTCTGTCAGCGGAAGGCATCAAACCTAAGAATAACCTGTTAGATGTGATTAATCTTGCTCCATTACCTCAGGACAAAGATCAACTGAGGTCCTTTTTAGGAATGATTGAGTATTACTCTAAATTTGTGAAGAACTTTGCCTCTAAGACAGAGAATCTTAAAGTTTTGTTGAGAAAGGGCTTAAGATTCTTGTGGTCCAGCATGCAACAAGAGTGTTTTGAGGACATTAAAGAGGAAGTGTGTGGTGCTGGCATACTAACCCCTTTTGATACGGGAAGGAGATCCGTAATTACAGTGGATGCGAGTGCATATGGCATAGGAGCTGTGTTTGCCCAGATTCATCCTACAGGTGAAAAAACTGTTGCATTTGCTTCGCGTTCCCTAACGATTACAGAGTGCAATTATTCTGTTATTGAGAGGGAAGCGTTAGCTGCAGCATGGGGTATGGAGTTCTTTAGAGTTTATATATGGGCAACCTGTGTGACGTTTCGTTCTAACCACAAACTGTTGATGAAAATCTTATCTTCGGGTGGGGCTGGCAAGGGTTCTGCAAGACTAGCCCGGTTAGCGGCAAGGCTGCAAGAATATAATTATGTTCTAGAATACATACCTGGTTGGAAGAATGTTCAGGCAGATTGCCTATCACGTCTACCTTTGGATTGGAAGTCAGTTGATGAAGAGGCTGTGTTAAGGTATGAGAGCGAAGGAGCGGTTGCAAGTGTTTGTGATGTGGTTCACTGGACCTTGGGTGCTGTGAGCAAAGAGGAGTGGGATGATGCGATGTCACATGATGAAGTGTTGAAAGGTGTCATCAAGATGATCGTGGAAGGGGGAAGGAGAGAGAGTACGTTACCTACTGCACTTAGGCCATTTGGGAAGGTGTTGGATGAGTTGTCTATTTTGGGCAACAGTGTTTTGGTACGGGGAGAAAGGTTGATACCGCTGGTGGGCGTCAGGAAAAAATTATTCGACATTGCTCATGAAGGTCATCTGGGACAGACAATGTCCAAGAAATGCCTTAGAGCTGAGTTTTGGTGGCCAGGAATGGACGATGATGTAGTAAACTGGGTAGAAAAGTGTTCTGAGTGCATTGAAAGTGAGCAAAGGTTGAAGGTGGGTAAGCAAACCTTGTGTGGGACCATGCAGGATCCAGGTATAGCATGGCACACAGTCTGTGCCTACTTTATTGGTCCGATTGCAGGTGTGAATTACAATCAGAGATTTGCTTTTGTTTTGGTTGATGTCAATGCCAAGTGGTTGGTCATGAGGTTTATGGCGGAAGTGACGACTGTATCCACAATAAGGATCTTGTCTGAAATTTTTGTTGAGGAAGGTTATCCAGACTGTCTCGTCACTGACAATGGTACTCAACTTACGTCGCATTGGATGAGACAATTTTTAAGTGAGTGTGGTGTGAAGCATTCACGCACTTCCCTTTACAATCCCCAAGGGAATGGTGCTGTGGAAAGAGCTAACAGAATGGTTAAGGGAGCCATTCAATTGGCCTTGGTAAATAGGCTAAGTGTGGGAAAGGTTGTGAGAGATTTGGTGTGGGCGTATCGGACTTCGGAGAATAGCACACTGTTCTCTTCACCTTTTGAGTTGATGCGTGGTCGAAAGCCTCGTACTCAGCTAACACCGCTTTGGTTGAAAGCTTTGTTGGGAGGGAACGGGAGTGTGCAGGAATGTCAAGAGGGGACAGGGAAACACAATAACAAGATTGTGCCAGGTGATTGGGTAAAAGTAAAATCTGGACGAAGTACTGGAGGATTAAACAAGTTTCGAGGACCTTTTCAAGTTAAGGAAATTGGTAAATGGCATTTCGTGTTGGAAAATGGTGAAGGGTGGAATTTTAGAACTAGATTTGTTATGCAGGGCACTAGGTCCGGTACTCAAAGAAATGAATGTGATGAGTTGGTGATGGTTGGGGATGAAGGAGTGGTTTCAGGCTATCGGAGTTCTAGAAAAGAGGTTGTGTCAGCCTCTCAAACATCTGATGTTGAGACCTCTTGATCCATCGGTGGAGCTCCTCTTAATTTGGATAAGAACGTGATTTCAATCCCTCGGAGTTCTGAAGGTAAATTTGTGTCAGCTTCTCAAACATCTGAAGTTGAATCTCCTCGGATCATTTCTAGGGCTATTCAGAACCTGGATGAGGATTGTTTGCCAGCAAGAGGGCAGAGACAAAGGCGTCCACCCTTGTATTTACGTGATTATGTAGAATAGTTATGTTTATAGTTGATGTGAAATTTTAATCTAACCTTGTCATGTTTAGTATAATTTGTTGTACCTTCAGTGTTAAGAACTTTGTGGGTGTGCGGGTTATTGTATAAAGGAGGAGTTTATGTTATAATGTGTTGTGCCTTTAGGAATAGAACCTTAGTAGGTTGTTATAGGAACAGTGACATTCTGCCTCAGACAGTTGTAGGGAGCTGGCTGAGGTGGAGGTCACATCTATTTCCAGAGCTGAATAAACCCACTATCTTGTTAACAACAGCGTTGGTGCCGTCCTTTACAGCAGGATTCCATCGCAGGGAGTTGGGTTGGTGGCTGGTGCCTGCTCATCTTCGATTGGGGGTGCCTTTGTCTCCTTCACAGCAGGTTGTAGTGACAACTGACCCCAGTCTCTCCAGATGGGGCACGTGGCTGGGTCAGACCAGGTCCGGGGGTTTGGGTTGCCTCAGGAGTCAAGCCGCTCCTCGAATTGGAGGGAGTTGAAAGCAGTTCTTTTGGCTCTGGTCCATTTTCAGGGGTCCCTGAAGGGCTTGGATGTTCTTCTCCGGATGGACAACTTGGTGGCCAAATCTTACGTGAACAGGCAGGGTGGGATCTGGTCTTGGTCTCTGTTTCAGATTGCGAGGGACATTTTCGTTTGGGCTCAGGAGTGGGTTCTGTTTCTTCGGGCCACCTACATTCAAGGAGTGGTTATTGTTCAGGCAGATCTGTTGAGCCGGGTCATTCCTTTGTCCCAGCTTTATTCCCTCTGATTGTCTCTGTTCCATAGTCTGGTTCGCATGTGGAGTCTTCTGGTGTTGGATTTGTTTGCCTCCCCAGAAAATGCAAAGGTGGGGCGCTTTTGCTCCCGGTTTAGTTGCCCTCGGGCTTGGTGGTGGACGGGAAGTCGTGTCCTTGGCCTCAGGATATTCTGTATGCATTCCCGCCCTTCCAGTTGCTCTGTGCTTTTCTGGTGAGGGTGCGTCTTCTGAAGGCAAGGGTTCTCTTGATCGCTCCGCATTGGCCACGGGCAAATTGGTTTCCATTGCTTCGGTTGATGGCCTCTAGTCACATGTGGGCTCTCCCTCTCTGTCCTTCGCCTCTGGCGTTTCCTTGCCTCCCTCTGGGGTCGTTGCAGCGGTTGAATGTGACAGCTTGAAGGTTGAACGGCGGGGGTTGACGGGCTTGGGGGTTCCGGTCCCTTTGACTTCGACTTTGCTGGCTTTCCGGAGACGTTCTACGTTACTGTCTTATGGTCAGCAGTAGAAAGTATTTTCTGCCTGGTGTTTGTGTCATCTGTTGATTCCTACAGAGGCACCTCTGTTTGAGGTGATGCAGTTTTTGCAGGATGGGGCCCAGTTGGGTTTGTCTATGGCTTCTCTGCGGGTGCAGTGGACTGTGATTCAGGCTTTTCGGGGTCCGTGCCGTAATCTGTCTGATGAGGGTCATTTGATGCCTAGATTTTTCAGGGCCTTTTTAACTTGTTTCCTCATCCAGTGCAGTCCTTTCCTTCCTGGGATCTTTCATTGGTGTTGGAGGTCTTGATTGGTCCTCCCTTTGAGCCTCTGGAGTTCTGTGATTTGCGTCATCTGAAGTTGAAAACTTTTTTTCTGGTGGCCATCACTTCGGCCCAGCGTTTGGGGCAGTTGGGGGCTTTGGCCTGCTCTTTTCCCTTTTGTAAGATTTTTCTTGATCAGATTGTTCTTGTGCCTGTTCCCTGGTTTGTTCCCAAAGTGAATTCCGCTTTCCATACTCCTGCCTTTTGTCTCGACCCTTCCTCGGCTGAGGAGGTTCGGTTGCATTCTTTGGATGTGTGTAGGGCATTGTTGGAATACCTGCTGGTGGTTGATCCTTTTCAGAAAGGCGATTCGTTATTTGTTAATTTTGGTCCGGCTCGGAAGGAGGAGAAACCGTCCACTGCTTCTTTGAGTCCTTGGGTCCGCTCTCTGGTTTTGATGGCTCATTCTTTGAAAGGGGTTGTGCTGCTTCTATGGATCCTGGGATGTTCTACCCGGGTTATGGCTGCTACAGTGGCTGAGTTACAGGGTGCTTCTGTGGTGGAGATTTGCAGGGCGGCTACTTGGGCCTCTCCTTCCAGTTTTGTTCATCATTACAGACTGGCGGACTTGGGGGGTTTGGAGTCAGTGTTGGGTCACCGTGTGTTGTCCTCTATGATGCAATAGGGGGGGTTCCTTTCCAGTGTCCTGTTGTGTTGTGATTAAATTTGTTACAACTCAGTGTCCGCCTCCTGTGTTTTCTCTTGCTACATCTCATTGGTTGGGAAAGGAAGGCGAGGGAGGGACGGGAGGTAATGTGTCCATTACTTACCGGTAATGGCATTACTCCTAGTCCTACTCTCTCGCCTTCCTTTCCATTCCCTCCTGCCCTCCTGGTACGGAAAGCCTGAGTTGCTGTTTTGGGCTTGTTTCTGTACAGGAGGTGGTGGGGGTGGGGGGACTTTTCAAAGGGGAATGGAGGGGTCTAGGGCGAGGTAAGGAGCCTCATTGGTTGGGAAAGGAAGGCGAGGGAGTAGGACTAGGAGTAATGCCATTACTGGTAAGTAATGGACGCATTATTGCTGTGGGTACGTAAGCAACACTGAAATACAGATATCTTAAAGCCACTTTAAGGCCATGTACTGTAATAGAAAATACCCTTAATAAGATATCTGAAGCAAAATACAATAAAGAGAAAAAATAAAAGACCACAGCACAACCAGAAAGTCAAAAAGTCCTGCTACCTCTGTGGAAGCATACAACAGGCTCATAATTTCTTCATACATCCCGCTTGCGATGCAAAATGCTTGACTTTGTGGTTTGGTAGGGCACTTTGCGATGGCTTGCAAGAACAAAGCTAAAAAAACAGTCTGTGAAGCGCATTGAGAAATGTACTGATAGCTGAACTTCCAGTGATGATGGCCTGAAAAGCAATGCTGCTTCAAAAGTAAATGTTGTTTAAAAAGGATCTGGCCGTAACAAACCCACTTGACAGGCTAGCTTTTGATGGAGACCCTTAGAAGTTGTTGCTGGCTGTAGTTCAGCTTATATTATAATAGCCAAAAATGTTGGAAAGATTAATTTATTGACAAAGGTTGGTGGCCATCTAACTCCTCCTGACATAAATGCTGAAAGTTAGACTGGGGACATTATAGAGATGCTTGGAAACTGTTGTTTAGTTTTCAAGTTTAAGTATAGAAAAGTTGTGTACATTATATTTCACCATTGATGGACTCTTTGTACTAGGTTAGATCAAATGGTGTTACATATTGTTCTAGATCCCAATAGCATTGATCAAGTACTTGTCACCTGCGAGAGTGAGTTCATTAAAAATACATTTTAGGTAACTTTCCAGGACCAATGTTGGGGACGTATTGGGAAATGAAGGGGTTTTAAGGTCATTTCAAATGGCAGATTCACAAAATACATAAAGTACTCATGACCGTCAGGGATGAGGTTAAAACTGAACTTCAGAAATTATATGATGCTAAGATTATAAAACTCACAGTTAGCTGAATGTATTTCTCCTCTAGTGGTGGCGTCCCATGCCAATGACAAGGTCAGATGATGGTCCACATTTACTAATCTGCCACACAAAGCAGCATAGCAATCAAAGTTGCTATGCTGAGCTGCAGGACGGAGGAGAGCAGGAAAGCCTCATATCTACACTTGGCAGCAACACAGCGTATTTCACTTTGCAACTGTGGGTGTAACAATAGCAGCAGAATGTAATTTTTACTAATATCTGTACACTTTGTATTCAGGATTACATTGTATAGTAGAGATATATTTCTGTAAAAGTAACTTTATTATTTGGACAACAGGCTGGCGTATTTTTTTTTGAGAAAATGAACAAGTTAGTAACAACTGAAAAACAAACAAAAAAAATGAGTCCATAGTGCTTCGTGAGGGCATCTGTGATTCCTGCATTGTTCTTTCATCATTCATTTCATCATCCTAGCTGAACCCATGTGGCAGTTGTTGAATAAAATGTGGTAGCCTGTTCCTCCTGCTCTTACAAAATCACTAACTGTTTTACCTTGCACCGGCTTGGCCTGGGTAATCTAGAAATAAAATTGAAAGTCATTGAAAGTGAATAGTAATAAAAAATATTAGGAAATGCATAGAAACATTGCACACAAGCACGCACGCACACACCACATAAACACAAAAGAAATACATCCATAGACATTCAGTGCAGAAGGCAATAACATTCCAACATACAACACAAGCTTCATAAACACTATTCCATCTTAAGTAACTCAGTCCCTATGACGTTCTAATGAAGATATGGAATGATAGATTTCTGGCTAGCAGGTAATCTAACACAATGAAAAGTTTTCCCTAAACATGTGTGTGGTGTGTGTTGTGTGTGATATTTTAAACCAAATTGAGAAATGTGTTTTGGGAATTCCAGTTAGTGATAAATCACTCAATAATTCTGACAAAAATGCATACACTTAAGTTGTTTTAGCCCTTTAAAAACTTTCAAAATTCTAATAGCTAACATATCGTCTAACCCCTGGATACTCAAAGTACGGCCCGCGGGCCTCATTCAGCCCCTCAGACCTTTACATGCGGCCCCTTGGGCAACAGGAGCACTGGGCAGCTGTTTTACTCCACCGCACTAACAATAACAATATTAAATAGACAGACAATAATTTAGTTCAAACTTAATTGGTGTTAAAGAAAGGAAGTAACTAGGGACTCCTGCACTTAACTTTAGAAAAGCCTTCATTTTTAAAGATATCTTGCAGCATAGGTGTAAAACTAAGACACTCAAAATTAAAAAAGTGTATTTAGTTAACATGCGGAACCTTTTCGACTTAGTACAATTTATTTTATCAGTGCATTGAGATGTATTCATTTAAAAGTGATAGTTTTCAAGCATACATTTGGAAACATTAATTCTTCCCCTTACACCACGAATAGTAAATTAAAGAGCCAAGTCACTTGGGGCCGTATTTATACTCCGTTTGCGCCGAATTTGCGTCGTTTTTTTCGACGCAAATTCGACGCTAAACTAACGCCAACTAACGCCATATTTATACTATGGCGTTAGAGGCGTATAGCGCCAAAGTTCCCGGAATGTGCGTCATTTTTTAGCGTGAACCCCTTCCTTGCGTTAATGATATGCAAGGGAGGCGTTCCCGTCTAAAAAATGACTCCCAGGCCTTTACGTGGTATTTATACTCCCGGGCAAAAGAGACGCCCGGGAGTGGGCGTGGCTAAAAACGGCGCATTTGCGCCGCTTTTTAACGCCTGGGTCAGGCATGGCGTTAAGGGACAAGTGGGCTCAAAATGAGCCCAGAGTGCCCTCCCCTGCCCCCAGGGACCCCCCCTGCCACCCTTGCCCACCCCAGGAGGACACCCAAGGCTGGAGGGACCCACCCCAGGGACATTCAGGTAAGTATTTTTTTTTTTTTTTTTAATAATTTTTTTTGGCATAGGGGGGCCTGATTTGTGCCCCCCTACATGCCACTATGCCCAATGACCATGCCCAGGGGACAGAAGTCCCCTGGGCATGGCCATTGGGCAAGGGGGCATGACTCCTATCTTTACAATGATAGGAGTCATGTTGATGGGGGATGGGCGTCGAAAATAAATGGCGCAAGTCGGGTTACGACGATTTTTTCGACGTAACCTGACTTGCCCCATTTTAAGACGCCCATGCGCCATTTTCCCCCTACGCCGGCGCTGCCTGGTGTACGTGGTTTTTCTCGCGCACACCAGGCAGCGCCGGTCTGCTTGCGCCGGCTAACGCCATTCAATAAATACGGCGCCCGCATGGCGCTTCAGAATGGCGTTAGCCGGCGCAAAACTTTTTGACGCTAAACTGCGTTAGCGCAGTTTAGCGTCAAAAAGTATAAATATGGGCCTTGGTATGTGCACTTTATGGGTGGCCTGGGTTCCTATCATGCATGAACAACATTATAGTTTAATAAATTAAGCATAGAAGCAGGTTTTGTGCAGCGCACACCATGAATCATGTATTTTGAGGTCCTCTTAAATGTGATAATGCAGAAAAAGGAGGGAAAGTGAGATTAAACAATTGCCTAGGATTACACAATTTGGAAAAGTGGGTAAACCGGGATTAATTCCCAGTTTTCTGGTTTCCTATTGTTTATTTCATCCACTAAATGTATATCCTTTGCTTCCCCTACACCTACCTTGCCACCAATCGCCCTAACCATCCCACCCACCCGCCACGGCCCTGACATCAATGCGGCCCCCAGGCACATCACAGACCAAACTTTTTGTCCCCTGAGAAAATGTTTGCGAGTACCCATGGTCTAACCCTTCCCTCTCTCAAATGCTTGTCTCTTCTGCTCAACTTGCATAGAAATGAAAGAAACACTTCCATAAAACTTCAGCCTTCAATAGGAGTGACACTTAACTAACAAGACCGAGATGTGCACTAAATCTACCGTCTAAAACTCACTTGTTTTAAAATGGACTTAACCTGACAACAAAGTAGTATGTCACAGGTAATATGGTCTCATACAGCAATATTTTTCATCACCACCAGTGCTACCGGCAATTTCATTTCAGTCATATTTGTAACCCAATAAATTAATAGGACAAGAATTTAGTCCAAGATATTTAACATATGAGTATCTAGTTGAAAAGAAGCGCTCTCCTTCCTGGTTGTGAATAAGGTCCTGATTTAATTTTCGATGGATTGTCAAGTAAACTACACCATCACCATGGTGAAGGGACTCCCCGTCAAATTTATAAATGTCCACCAAGCAGGCGTCATCTCTAATGCATTAGCGTAACCATATCACAGCAGTTCCTGTTGATGTATATCGCTGTTTGGTGCGAGGCTTTGTCAGCATGATGCAAGCCTACACTAAACTGTCTTCTTTTTATTTTAAAACAGAAAACTCACACAACTGGATCTTGTCAAAAATGAAAAAAGTAATGTTCCCTTTGCCATGGGAGTCGCCTCCCATGACCAGCATTGCCTTCTACCGTCCGTTCCAACCAGGGTTTGCCTAGTGGTGACGGACAGTAATAGAAATAACTACATCTCACCCATCCTAACTGGGTGGGTGGATATATAGCCATTTCTTGGCAGCCCGTATTCCGTCAGATGTTTGGCTATGGTGGTGACAGAGAAGTCACCGCTGAGGCCAATCGAAGGTATGGCTGCACTTAAATCAGGTGACCTGACCTTGTTGGCAGTATGTATACTCCATTGCAATGTGATATACATACCACCAACATTTAAATCAGGATCTAAGTGGTGGTTCACCAACGCCTGCTGGACCTTCTATGTAATTAGAATTGTATCTTGTCCATTGGGATGCCGATTGAGTCTTGCAGCCATGTTTTGAAAACATGGGTTACGACAGTGAGGTTCACCCCCTGACTGTCTTCTGGGTTTGGTATCCACCCCTGTTTATTAGGCTTATTCAGGAGAGCCACTGAAGTACATCGAATGACTTCTACATATATATTTTTGGCAGTTTCTGTATGTTTTTTCTAAATGTATATATTTCATTAGTGCGCAGGAATGTATGAGACAGCTGATGGTAAAAGGACCCTAAACGTAATTGACTGTTTATTCATGGAGATACCGGTGTGATATAAAATCTGTATGGTGACCATTCGGGTGTTTTTATTTCATCTCATTCAAGTTGAATAAAATGGGACTTGTCTTGAAAGGGCTGACATATTTTAAAATGTTTTTCACATACAGCCCGGTCATACTTTTGTTGATATACTTTCAATACACATAACTTATATCTGAATGAACTGTGGCTGAGATAGGCCAACACTTACTTTTTCACTAAAACGTTTTAGGATTTAGATTTTTCTAAAAATGTATCAGTGACACATAAGAGTTTGTTATGAGTAACTAGTTGGTGAAATTTGCCCCAATGAGAAAATCTGTATGTGACGCTAGAGGGGCATATCTGTTGTACCTATACAAGGGGCCGTTCTTTATATGTATCTTTTATACCTGCGTTCCAGATGGATACTCAAGTATCTTGGGCAAGTTTCTTGTACTTGGAATTTAATGGTTGAACAACGTTGATTGAAATGTATTTGCAGACAGGGCTGGTAGTAATAAAATGCACTGCTATATTATACCATACTATCTGCAAAAACAGATGGAAGTTTGTTGTCCGGCTACATCCTTTTTGAAACAGAAGCCCTCATTTACGAGTGAGTCTTTAAATTCTGGTCACTCCTTTTATATTCCGTTTTTGAACTTCTGTCGAAAAGATTGTTAACAACTGATTTCACAGAAACAGTTCCCAGAATGTCCCTACTGATCCTTGCCTGTTCGGAAAAAAACATCTGACACAGCAGATGTCGGTATTAATTAAATGCTGCTACACATTAGGATAGATTTGGAGATGCACCACGATGCATGAACGGTTCATACACCAACTACCTCTTCTTTCACTCAATTACTTTATGCTTTCCCTTGACTCTGTACAGAACTCCACTGCCTTTTGTCTAGATTTCTTGTAAAAGCCAGCTAAAACCCCCTTTGTGCCAAATGATCGAAATCTAAAGCGACAAAGACCCAAAGATCTAAACTATAAGTTGAAAAGCTAAAGTTGGAAAAATTATATTTGGGAAAAATAAAAGAAAGGTTAAACAAATGTACCTAATATGTGTTGCAGTAAGAAAGGAGGTATGCGTTATGAGTTGGGTTGTAGTATTAGCTTATTTAACTGAAAGGAAGACTTTAAAAACAACTTCAGAAAAAAAGTTACATTTCGAACTTATAGGCTTTTGAACATAATGCAAAATTCAAAGACAATCGTATTTATATAGCGCTTACTACCCCTGACGAGGCAATATTATTATTACATTTTCAGCTCAAAGTTTTGAACTTTCTTTCTCTTTCCTTTTCAAACTCAACAATTCAAACTTTCAACTTAGAGACACAAAAGTAAGCATGACTGCTGGGAGTTGCTTAACAATTCCTCCAGAATGGTTTGCACACTGCACAGAGAATCTCACTACTTTAGTAGGTTTTAGGTTAGAAAGCTTCCTTAGTATGTATTGCGATATGTAAAACAAGCATTACCAACCTTCCAGTCACTGCCCATATGCCTAGCATCAACAACCACAGTCTGTGAGGAGATGCCATAATTCTCGCCCTTGTGGACTAAATATTTCCTGCCATCCGCCAGCGTAACCCTACAAAACAAAAGAATATGGCACCATTTGGTACATGTTCTGACAGTAACAAAAGTGAAAATGTAACATTACACATTTAATAGAATGTGACAGATGCTTCTGATGTTATCCCAGGCATTATTTGTGAACAGATCAGAAATGTGCACGGTTTCCATCTTGTTATGTTGCTCATTCCATCTTTACTTAGGATCCGTTTGTGACGAGCAATGCCCTGGTCTGAGCACACATGTACATAATGACCTGGTCGGAGTGCCCAGCCAATACGGGTCAAATGGACACTGTTTCCAGTGTGGACTTTCGTGTAATAACATAATGCATTCTGGGTGAAGTTGCCTTGTTTTTCTTCCATTGAACTAGTTCCCTTCGTGTAAGGCAATGTAAAAACGGGCATTACAGTCACAGATCTATGTTATGTTTAGGAAGCACACAAAGACCTTTTGCATTCTGGGACTTGCAAACCTGTATTTATGATAGGAATACAAAACTAAAACTACCATGATGCACAGAATAACACCAGAAGTAGATACACTACCCAATGCCTAACAAAATAAGAAATGTGTGTGTAGCATGTAGGGCAATGTGCAAATGTACATCAATGAGGATCTAAATAAACAGGGATGTGTGCAAAAAGGGAACGCTAAGTTTAGCCAGTATGTCTGTTTACGTGTGGGGAAGCCAGCACTGCCTGGCAGCCGGCCACCCACCCTTCGTATAATCGGTGAGCACGGAGAAGCTGGGGGTGCACACCCATGATCGAAAACTTAACCGATACCCAGAGGCGGTCCTGGAGAGCTACCCAAAAAAAGAGCAAACCACAGACTAATTACGAAAGTTGTAGAAGCAAAGGGTCACATTTACAAGGCCCTTGTACCTCCTTGAGTCCACACTAGTGTAATTATTTTGATGCTAATGTGTAATTAAGGAAGCCATTTCCCCATGCTATATTTACAAAGTGGCACTATGTGTTTATGCTCTCAGCATATTAGTAGCATCAGTGGAGTGGACTGCATTGCCTTCAGAAGCTTCAGACAGAAAGTCCCTCTATCACAGCCCTACACTATAAACAATATAACACTCATAAAATTGGCTTGAGATACATTTTGTACATCAAAAATGATATGTTATATTTAGTCCTTCGTACATCTTTGATGGTATAACTGGTCTAAGTGATTGTATTGTTCATACAATGGCTGCATGTGAAGATGGATAGAGTCAAGGCACCTCTTGCAGAAGTCTGGGCATCGACCAAGCTTCAGGGTATAATATTGGGAAGATCAAGAGGTTAATACACTAGTTTTAGACATCTGAAAGTTAGCATTTAGTCACAGGTTTTACTTGCCATAAGTTAACCTAAGGTGTTATATGCCTGACACAGATCACTGTGTGTAACCTGCATGTCATTTGCTTGCATGCTAGTAAGATTGCTAAGTGGGTTGTTACATTTAGTGCTGAAGTTCTTGAATGCAGACTCCTGCTTCTAAACTGGCATTAATGTGTAGTCTTGACAGTTTTGGTAAATGGTACTCCATCAGTAGCGGCCAGTGACCCTTAAAATTGGAGGGTCGTCGAGCTGCAGTCTAGTGGCAGACACGGTAAAACAAAATACACAATACCTTTAGGCTCAAATTCCAAAGCTCATTATTATAACAGGCTGTGACTGAGAGATCTGGAATTAAAGCTGAAGGCAATTTGAGTTTCTCATAGTGCCTGTAAGTGGGCAAAAAAAAAAAAGTACTTACCAATTTTCCTGCTGCTGTTCCTCATCCAGGCAGCGCGTCAGAACTTCCTGGAGCCTCAGGCAGTTCCCCTCTCCAAATCCCAACACTGCTTTCTTGCTGTGGATCAGCAGCATGAGAGCAGCACCAGGATTGGCTGGAGTTGGCTGCCTCGACGCTCCAGCAGGCACAGGGGGCCTCTGCCTGCTCTCCACCCAGCTGTCTCAGACAACTGAGTGGAGAAGTTTGCACGGTGCATGTGAGGCTGGCTGGCTCAAGACAGTGGGCCAAACTGCCATGAGCAGTGTAAACCGGGGGAGTGCGCGTCACTCCCAGTGCTGCCAGTCAGCAGTAATGCCGGCCCCCAAACACTGCTTGGGCTGGGAGCTGTGGAAAAAAAAAGTAATTCATTTTATTTTTCACGTTTGTTGCGCAGGCAGCAAGGGGCGAACTCTTTTGCCCTAATGGGGGGCCCACCTCTGTACTCCATGGAAAAGTGTATTCTAGGCTAGTTTTCCTGACAGTTATATGATTTTCAAGCTCTGAACCTTTCCTGTGACCAGGAACAGGAAACGCTTTGGTCTGACTATACAAAACTGGACAACATATAATGGAGTCAAGCGATAATACATGTCTCTGGTTTATGCTGAAGAAGTAACTTGTCTTTCTTGTTCAAAATAGTATTACCTTACTCCTGAGTGGCTGATTGGCCCCACCTTTACAGGCAAGCTGCCCATAGGTCTGGTCAACAATTCTGCGAACACAACAGGTTGAGTGTAGAGGCTGGTTAACTGGGACTGAGATTTCATGTCATGGGGCGGGACTGTACCTGGAATAGAATGTGCCGATGGTTATCAAACAAGTCTATCTCATAACGTTTATAAAAAAAATATAAAAAAATAAAGATATTTTGGACTATTGTCAGTTAATATGAACACATGTAGTAACTGTAGTGGACAGAAAAGGCTAGAAGAAAGTCAGTGCACATTTAGGATTAAAAGATCAAGGGCCAGATGTAGCAAGCCTTTTGCATGTCACAAACTGCGAAAAACGCAATTTGCGGCATGCAAAAGGTCGAAGGCGATGCTCATCCCCAAATTGCGAGTCGGTACCGACTCGCAAATTGGGGATGCGACTCGCAAATAGGAAGGGGTGTTCCCTTCCTATTTGCGACCGCATCGCCATGCTGAGTTGCTTTGTGACCGCGAATGCGGTCGCAAACCAACTCGCAGTTACCACTCACTTGAAGTGGGTGGTAACTCATTCGCAAAAGGGAAGGGGTCCCATGAAGTCACTGCTTCCTTTCAAAGTCAAAAACAAATGCACTGCTGACCTCTGCAACTACTTTTCCAAAAGGACGCTGTACTTTCTAAGCTAAGCAGTTTGTTTACCAAACACTAGTTTGTTCTTCTGATATCCTTTAGTGCTTAAGAATTCCTTCATTTTTGTGACATTTAACTTTTTTAATGAATTTCCTTCTAAATCGGACTGGACTATTTATGACCTTTATTAGCTGCGTCGTTATCTCTTCTAGTTGTTGGGCATATTTTCTGAGGAAGGCCTTTAGAATTGCGGTGCGCGAGCAGCGGTGAGCCGCTGATTCTCACAGAAACCAGACTATCTTTTAGGAGTCAGATTGCCCAGGTACAGCTCACAGCGAACCCTTGCCCCAGGAGCACTGTATGGTAATTGCCAGACACATCTACAAGCAAAATAAATATTTGATGGGTCGGTTACACCGTGGTGTTAATTGCAAGCCAAATAAAGGGTCAGCTTTTGCACCGAATTTACCCAGCGGGGTGAAAAAAATGTTTTTTGTTTCTGCGTGCACTACTACCACAGATTTTATTTTTATGAGCTTTTACCAACATACACAGACAGTTGGATACTCTCAAACCCTCTTTTCAGGTTTCTGGGAACACTTTGAAAGGTTTGTGAACTTTTGATAATCATAAATCTGCATAAATGTATGTGAGGGAGTAAAACCTGCAGCTGCAAATTTAGGACTATCTAATTGAATGCGGCCGATTGTGTTTAGGTGCTGAAGATCCAATGCATGGGTATACCACAAGGTGGCAGCAGCCACCGAAAAGTCCCCAGAAGAAAAAACAGTCCGTAATGCGAATGATCTATTGTTTCAGCTACCTTTTGTGCTTTCGATTTTTATGTTCTCGCATTCGAAGGACGGGGCAGGCTAGTTTGGAAGTCTGAGGCAAGGCATCACTAATCAGACCCTAATTTCCAATGCAGATTTTGTGATTTAGTGACTCGATCTGTAGATCAATAACATGCTGGATGAGTCAGGAGACGAGGTCCATAACTGTACAATCAATAATGACATTGCCTATATAGCTAAACAAATTATTAAGGTCAAAACCAGTGCTAAATTTGTAAATAAAAACGTGCCGGTGCCCAAAGTCGTCCTCTTAAACACGCGGCTGCTGCAATTAAATGCGGGAACACGGAATACTGAGGCGGCGTAATCTTGAAGCCATCTCGGTTCTCTTCAATCCACTTAAAGGCACTCCCTGCCCCTTCAGCTCACTCTTGCAGCTTTCTACTTTCTCCCTTTATGACGCTTTTTTTCATTTTTCCCTTCCTCAGTCTTTCCTATATGTGTCTTTTGCTCACAGCAACTGCTTGAGGCAGAAGAATAACCCCGGCCCTCAAAAATAAGTGCCGGTGCTCAGCACCGGAAACAACAAGCACAAATTAAGCGCTGGTCCAAACAGATTTTTTGGCGGTACATGGACCGTGATAGAGAATTAAAAGCCGTATTTAAAGTTTGGCCGACGTAATACTTCGTCACAAGTCGGGAGGCTATTCTGCCATCCGTATTACAAGGGCATTATATCAGGGATAGCAGTTAAAGTATCCCGCCGATTAAACTCTAAGTAACTACTAAATTATGTGACACATAGGCCCTGATTACAAGATTGGGGTTTAAATTATAATCTAGGAGCAAAGAGACGTTTTTGCGGAGCTCGGAATTCAGACGTG
Source organism: Pleurodeles waltl (assembly GCF_031143425.1). NCBI lineage: Eukaryota > Metazoa > Chordata > Amphibia > Caudata > Salamandridae > Pleurodeles > Pleurodeles waltl. The sequence continues at coordinate 1,027,501,149 of NC_090439.1, read as the reverse complement.
TGTGATAATGGTCTACCTGTTAATTTTGTGCTAAAATCTTATTCTGCGTTTTCTGCCTCACTTCCAATTTAAAAACTCCAGAATGGGAGCTATTAACCACACCAGGTGAAAACCTCATTCCAGCAAATACCCCGCCCTACATTTCAGAAACACGGCTGTTCACAAGCATGCCAACCAGATTGTCCCTACATCGCTGAGGTGTACCAACTGCACAGGAACACCATGACTGTTGATCGACACTGAAACACTTTGTACTACAACACACTATCCCCATGACCGTGACGCTTAAGAAATCACTCAGAAAAGTGCACAAGATGGCTGCCTAGAACGGGCCATGAAGGAGTGCAGCTCATGTTCATGAGAACGGCTTCTAAAATCTGCAGCCCACAAACAAAAGGGATGTCAGTCATGATTTGTCAGTAAAGCCGCAGGACATACTACTGAAGGCAGTGCTTAATTTGTGCTTGTTGTTTCCGGTGCTGAGCACCGGCACTTATTTGTGAGGACCGGGGCTTATTCTTCAGCCGCAAGCAATTGCTGCGAGCAAAAGACACGTATGAGAAAGACGGAAGAAGGAAAAACTTAAAAGCGTCATAAAGGGAGAAAGCAGAAAGTTGCAGGATGAGCTGAAGGGGCAGGGGTGGCCGTAAATGGATTGAAGAGGCCCGAGACGGCTTCAGTTTAACGCTGCCTCAGTATTCAGTGCTGGCGGATTTAATTACAGCAGTCTCGTGTTTAAGAGAAGGGCTTTGAGCACCGGCACCTCTTTCTTTACAAATTGAGCACTGACTGAAGGGCTTGAATACTGTTGCTCCATGGTTGATATAGCACGCCATGTTCATGCAGACACACAAAAACCGGCAAGGGCTAGAGACAATCTGGTTGTAAGAGTAATTAGTTGGCATCTGCACTTGGTGCCAACCCTCGGCACATGGACATCCACCAAGCAGTGATAACCGATAATACCCAGCTGCTCCTCGGCCTAGTGATAGCATTGCCTCCTGTGACTGAACGACTTGACAGCATGTTACGGTACAGGTGGGTGACATCTCAAGGCATTCTTTTGCTGAACTTCTGCAATCCATGGCACAGCGGTGCTGCCATTACTGGACAACATATTTGTCATCGTGGGTACACCAGTGCTACTCAAAATGGACAGGCGTCAGTTTCGCAGCCAACACATAGATGGTGTCTTTTGCAAAGCAATCTTGACTCTACTTCACATGACTCCATGTTGGCTGTAGGCCAAGGGAAGGTGGAAGATTTTATGAGAACCTTAAAGTAAACTATCACATGCAACATAGGGTTTGTTGCCTAAATGTCTACTAAGATCATACACAACACTGACTCACTATAATAACCCCACTGCTCTTATTACACCAAGGTTGAAAATACATCAATGCTTGCAAAAAAGGAAACATCCATACAGCCTGGGGAAAGACGGGGTACAGAAGAACTTATCTTAATTAGGAGAAACTCAACACAATACAACTCTGTCCAGGAGACCTAGGTTTTCTTCACACCCATTACAAGGCAGGGAAACTGCAACTATCACGTGACCTAATGCTTTCACTGTGGTGAACATGAATGGCACTATGTGTATGGCAATTAGGGACAGCTATTGGGCGACCAGAAACATCGCATTCTTGTCACCATGAGCAATCTGCTTTCAGCATGATCATCAGTGCCCTGGTCTTTTTGTTCTAGGGCCTCCGCATAGGACACATCACATGATCTCTTCCAGATCTCCCTACTTGCTTGCAACCATGAACGGCACCAGGGGTCCAACTGAAGGATTCATCCTTGGCTCCTTCAACATCATAGATCTATGGTAAAGTCCCTTTCTAAATAAATACACCCCCTGGCCCTGGATGTAGAACAGGCCCTTCATGCAGATCTTGCCATCGAGGAACCTGAGACTTCTAAGGATCGTGCTTCAGGACAGGCAGGACAGGGTTGCTTGTGTTAAAAAAGAACCCCAATATTGATACCCAGATCGAAACTACGCATAATGAACTGGAAGCTGTTGCCTAACAATCATTGTACTAATTTAAAGCAACACTCACAGTCTGCCTCACATTGTGAGACTAGTGGATTATTGTTTTTAGTAAATTAATAACTAAATGTAAGTTTATCATGAAGAGCCATTTAAACAAATCATTTGGATTGTATGCAACAAATTAGCAAACTGACCGGTGAGTGGTGTTTTGACATTTCTTCTTTTCGTTCCATCTTTTTAGGGCACACATTTCATTTTCATTTCAGATTAGGAGGGTTGTTAGTGATGAGTTTTGAGAAATTCAAAGTTGTTTCCCAATATTTGTAGTTACTCTGTATATCATCGAATAAGACTAAACAGCATCGCAAATTGAAAATGTTTTGGACATAAACTATTGTTATGTGAAACATTTAATTTTTTCCACGTTGAAACTATTCATAACTTGTTAACTTTTAAAAGTATATGCAAACTGGACCAAAATGGCGGATTCTCTCCGGTGAGCTCCCACTTGCAACCTCTGAGGGATCGAATCCTCTGGGTGCTGGCATGCCCTACTAGGTTGCTGTGGGGCCCCCGTGGCTCCCCGACCACTTAGAAGAGCCCGGGCAAGTCCGTAGGACTGTGACGTGTTGGGTGCCAGAGACCAGTGAACCACACACCTGAAGCATGCTTGGCCCACCTGGACATATCCTTCCCAAATGAATTTGATGTTTATGCTGGACTTGGGCGACAGACGCTTCTTCAGCGAGCGAAGTATAGAGTGGGTGAGTTACGGTTGGTGGGGTAGGGGTCAAGTTTTCAGTTTTCTTTTGTTGTTAACTTACTATTGTTGCTCAGTGATACCAAAGAGGAGGAAAGGTCCATATGTACAAACATCAAATGACATGCAGTCCTGCCCTTCCGCCCCTCACTGCGTCCTTTACGCTCAGATACCGTGGCCCCCACACAAGGATAGGCAGCTTGTTCCTTCACACTCATACCTATGGGGTCGTGGTTGACCATGACATAGAACATAAACAGGCTCCTGGGCCACATTAAGAGAGCGACTGTACTCTGATTTGCTCAGACACAGTCCGACCATCCTCATGCTTCAGGAAACACCTACAGGGGCCCAGCTGCCAGTTTTTGGCCTGCAGGGTCTACAACAGTATTCCACGTTGGTTATGCCAGAGGATCGCGGGGGTAGCTATTCTCTTGCACAGAACCCTGCTGTTGGTGGTGACTTAGGCTATGAGACATACCCAGGGTAGATACGTGATCCTGGAAGAGTCCATGGACGGCACCATTTACAATGTGGTCAGTGTTTATCCCCCACCAGCCACACAACAATCCACACTGCGGACCCTTAGAGGTTAACCGTTCCCAGGCCAAGGGGAAAGATCGCGAATGAGTAACTAAAATTATTGATCTGGAAGCCTCCACCCTGGAACGAGAGAGGGAGGACCCGAATACCTGTACAGATTTAATGCACCATGAACTGGAGGTTGATTGGGCACCCCTACAGCAAGTAAGCCTAGAGGAAGCCCACAAATGTTGGATGGCATCTGTGCAGAGGGTGCGTGAATGGGTGGCCAAGTCCAGTAAACTCCTACACTGGCTGCCCACCAAAGAAGCCAGATCTAGGGTTGTGCCCCGCGTACTGGATGGGACTGGGCAAGTAGTAGAGGATTCTATAGGGATTGCAACAGTCTTTGCCCACTACTATGAACAGCTCTAGCCAGAAACAGTAAGTCCAGACTCTTTCCGATCTCAAATCTGGGAAAATATCAAGCCCAGATGGATTCCTGGTGTAATACTATTGGTGACTCTGGCCTGAGATCCTAGCCCCTATTCTCGACTTATTCAAGAAGGCAAGTGAGAAGAGCCATTTCCCATTTGACAGAGACCTGGCCACACTGGTTGTCCTGCCCAAGCCGGGACAACTGACACTCCACTGTGCCTCGTACAGTTCCATTTCCCTCATTAATACAGAGGTTCAAATATATGCTAAACTCCTTTCCACCTCATGCTGCAGGTGAAACACCAGTTGGTCCACTCAGACCAATGTGGGTTTATTTCTCATCAGAGCAGGCAGCACATCATTCGGAGGATGTACTTGGCACTGGCCAGAGTTAAGTCTCTTGGGAGGACTTCGTTTTTGATATCTGGGAGTTCACATCTCCTGGGACCCGAATCTCACCTCGAACCTCAACTTGCGCCCACTACTGTGAAAGGCCCAGGAAGACCCGACTCATTGGGACAAACTCCCTCTGAATCTTATGGGTAGAATAGCTCTCTTTAAAATGATGATGGTCCCATGATTCCTTTACGCCTTGCAGAACTATTCCATTCACATCCCACAATCCTATTTCACTTCATTGGCTGCAATATGGAGAAAGCTTATATGGGCAAGCAAACCCCCAAGGGTGGCCCCAGGCAAATGCATGCGCACAGTATTCGATGGAGGGCTAATGATGGCCGACGTGCGTCTTTGTTACTGGGATGCCCAACTTCTGACCATCAACGATTTAATGAATGGGGAGATCTGATGTTTAAGGGAGGACTGACTCTCGTAGACTTTAATGTCATAACCGGTAATCTGTATAGAGCACCCATTCCAGCTGAATGAGGCCGGCTGGAGGGAGGCACATATGGCACGATAGATGCTGGCATTTCACAGATGCTTGGACATACAATTTAACATCAGGCATACCTTGCGCCTTGCCATCTGTAGAGGGATCAAATATGTGCCTGCACCAGATGCCAAGACTAACATTGATTTCTTTCATATGGTGGTCCAGTCCCATTATTCTCAGGTACTGGGAAACCATCATATCCACCCTGTCACATACGGTGAGCATAGGGAGGCACCCCAAGATCGCACTACTGGGCAACCTGGATGAAATGAGAGGGCCAAGGGGAGGCAGAACTCTAGTAGGGTTAGGCACACTCCTGCCAAAAAGGGATGTAGCCAAACATTGGAACTCCCCCTCAGTCTCTTCATTAAGGGCTTGGATGAAAGGCATGGACTGGGGAGCTAAGATCGAAGAAACTGTCTATATGGTGAGGGGATGCCAGTGTGGCGCAAATGGTGGACTTACCACAGCCTGAGTGGGTGAGGCCGAGAGAGACCCATGCCATCCATCTCACTCGTCTTTGGGCACAAATGGAGGGAGGAGGGGTAGGAGGTACGAAATGGACCATGTCTGTACAGTTTTTTTCTGATAGAGCAAAAGCGTGTACTGTTTGCAATAAAATCAATATGATGTTCTTATACAAAATATATGGAAACCGCCATCCCGACTCAAATGAATGAAACACATTTGCTAGATTTCGGTACAGTTTTCTGAAGTTGAGATTAGTGTTGGAGATAAGTGTTAATAACCTTCTTTTAAAGTTGCTACCATCACATATTTCGAAGTTTGTGGCCTCAAAAAGATAGATAGAAAGTGCTACTATTGTCAATGTTATTGGTAGTCATTTATCTTGGAAAGTCAGCATGCTGAGATACGAACCCCCTACATAAATCTTAGCACCAGCACTTAACTCAGTGAGCAGTCATACCTCAAAATGTCTTCAAGGCTCATGTCAACATAAGCAGGATGGCCACACTCACCTTGTGAAGATCTGGATGAAGCGCTCATCTCGCTTTGCTGTGTTTTTCTTATTTCAGACGTTGAGCAAACACTATTAAATAAAGCAAATTGACCCTTACTTTTCTTTAGCAAATAGGCAATTAAAAACGTATCACTACCTGTTCCTTGGTTTCTCAATTTTGCCTATAAAAAATTAATAAGTATTAGACAATATTTCACAGTGTAGACAGATGTTTTAATGCAAAAATTACATCTTGGCCTAAAGTATAGAGAATTATGCACAAAATCATACAGTGCTATTACTTCTTGGACTCCTAAATCAAAATACTTCGATAGTGAGGCAACAGTGCCTATACTTTATCGTCAGATTAATTACCCCACAAGGAATGTATTTTTTATTGCCGACTAAACCTTGTAGTCACTCTGGTAGTCCTGCGTTCAAGGAGATGGTTCGGTTCTCCTTCAAGCAGCATGGCCGGCCTCAGACAGTAAACAAAGTATAGAGTTTAATAAATTACCTACTTGTCTATGGGACAGGTTGCTTCCTAACTCTACTTGTCCTGTAAATAAAAAATCTACCTGTCCCTTTAGTGCCATGTAGTGTGGCGACAAACTATGGCAGCAGTCTCATTTGAGAGCTCTAATAATAGCCTCTATGATTATAACACTAATACTATAGGCGGGCTTGAAAACCAGCAATGTCCTGCCCTACTATGGCAGTTTCCTTATTTTGCCACCTTTCCGGAGATCTACGTGCTGGGGCTAGAGGAAGCAGTATGCAAACGTTCCAGGGCTGGAATGCCTCTGAGTCTGGGCAAACCTACTACCTTGCATGCTTTAAGAATTTTTCTCTATTTTTTTTCCCATATTGAGAAAGGTTAGAAATTTACTCCTGGCAAGGGCAGAAGCAGAAGTTCTTCCAGAGTTGGGAAAAAGTGGCTGGAGGTAATATTAACTTGAAAACACTGATTTTGCATGAGCAAGTCTACACATGCATATATGCTCGTGCCAAAAGACAGCTCACAAATATTTTCTAGGAGTACGATTTCCTGGTCTACTTCTGTGAATTCTTGTTTCATAAAAGCCACTAATTCTTTTGTGACTTTCTTTAAAGAATTGGGCCCCTAATTAGGTCTAGCGTTAACCCAAATTTTTTTTTAATGAAAATTCTATTTTTCTCTCTACCTATCTATAGGCTGCCTTTACTTTAAGTGACAGCATTCTGCTCTTCCACGAAGAGCATATTGATAGTTTTGTTCAGTGCCAGAAACTACTGTGGCAATGTGTGATTTGAGACCAAAACGTTTTTTGCTTTTTGCCAATGTTTGTTACCATGGTGAGGGATTGGCAGCTCCCACAACAACAAAAGTGCTACAAAAGCAATGTCAAAACAAGACACGCTTTGACAAAACCAAAAGACTGACAACCAATGTCAGATTGGTTGGCTTTGCCAGGGCTTGTTTATCTTCATGTTTCCCATAACCTTGTTGAAAATGGTTACACTGATTTTCCATCATGAATATTTTTGGGAAATACTAGCATGCATCAACACATTTTAGTAAATGATGCTTCAAAGAAATTGTACCTAACATTTCACAGTAATTTAGCAAAACATGTTTTTCCTAATTGCATTATTTTCTGAACATTTTATTTTGAAAGCAAAGATTCATCAATCTTGCTTACAAGTGTCAGCAAACATTGGCATCTAATAAGAGTATTCTGGGAGCATTCTAAACAGCCTTATATTATAAAAAATTTCAAACGTGTTTCAGTGGTGTAACGAAACTTGAGGAGGCCCCAATGCATAGTACATGGAGGAGCCCCCTCCAGACTTATTTAGGAGCTCTCCAACCCGGGTAGTGTGCTGAGGGGGCCACCCCTGGAGCTCGGGGGTCCCCCCAGCACAGCAGGGGCTGCAGGGCCTTTGTTACCCCCGTGATGTGGGTACACTTTTTTTCTGTAACCACTGTCAGAAGTGCAGTGTGAACTTACAACGTTTGTTTAGAGTGCTCACTCTAATAAAGGTTTTGCATTAATGAACCATAAATACAAGTTTGAACAGCAATATCAGACACAAATATTACCACAACTGCAAACAGTTCTCTTCCCTGTAAACTGCCAGCCAAATGGTTTGTGCTGCAGGGGGTTAGGTCTACTTGTCCCAAGGACAAAATAACTATTAAAACTTTCTTGACCCCAAACAATAAGCCCTGGGTGTGGGGCTATAGGAAGGCCACACCCCAAGCAGCACAGCAAACCGCTGTGGGTCTAGGCAGTCCTTCTGAGGTCTTCCACAGGTCCAGGAGTGTACTGAAAAGATGTTCTGAGGGTTCATTATTTGTACCTGGCGCCAGCCTTTGAAGTGGGGTAACACCCTGGCCTACCACAACATATGGTTATGGAAAGTTCTCCCCTTCGCCTTAGAAAGTCTGGGTTGAAAAAAAGTTAGTGTCCGGTTCCTTTGTGTGTGCTGGAGGCAAGACCTTTGATATGTAAGTGGAGCAGGTAACAGCTTCACCCCCAGCCATCCTGCCAATGCCTAGTCTCCTTTTGTCTCACTCTCAGGGAGGAGTACACAATTCCAAACAGCACAGCCATTCACAGTCATATGACCCAGGATTATGGAAGCAGGCACCAAATTGTCAGGACATAAGAATGCCAAATTTCTAAAAGTGCCATTTTCATTCATTTAAAATCCAACTCTATCATTAAAGAGGATTTTAAATTACAATTCATTTCAGCCCAAACTTGAGATCGCCATCTCTTCCCAATCAAATGTTAGCACTTATTAAATGCAATACAGTAAGCTCATGTTATTCAATGGGAGAGATAGGCCTTACAGTAGTGAAATATGAACTTAGTGGTTTTTCACTACCAGGACACGTCAAACTTAAAAGCACATGTCCTCCTTTTTAAATACAATGCACCTTGACCTATGGGACTTTAGGGCCTACCCTACGGGTGACCTATTTGTGTAACACAGGATGAATTAGGCCTGGAAAAAGGGTTATATTGTCATGTCTAAATGGTAGTTTAAAACTGCACTACAGGCTGCAATACAGAGAAATGCAGGCCCTCTAGTAGCATTTATTTAGGCACTGGGTACATGTAAGAGTAGGGATTTATGAGTAAATTAAACATGTCAATCAGATGTAGGCCAAGTTTACCATGTTTTCGGGAGAGAGCACAAGCACTTTACCACTATTTAGCAGTGGTAAAGTGCACAGAATCCTAATGCCACTCACCAGGAGGGTAAAGGGATTGATATTGTTGTAAAGTTGATGCCAAAGTGAAACTGCTTGGCCTCAAATCTCATTCTCAAGGAATGGGCCTCTTCCTCTTGTAAGGTTGCAGCTACTAGCAAGGTGAGGAAGTATAAGCACCTACATGCCGTAGGTTACAAGTAAGTCTCAATGCTAAGAACAGAAGATACTGCTGTCAGTGTGAAATCTCTCAACTGAGTTCACTTGACTCCACTTTTCATGCCTTTCCAACACAGAGTGGTCTTCACTGGGCATGCTCTGGTTTCAAAAGCTTGGCATTCAATAGGGCTCAGACCTATACTCACCAACTGTTGACGTGAGTCAGGTATGCATCCTCCTCCTCCCCTACCAACTCTCCCTGCGCACCCCCCACCTACTCGCCCAGCCATCACGTGTCCTAGCCTGGGCTGCTGAAGCTTCCAGGTCAGGCACAATTCTTCAGTTGTTGTGTCCTGGGCTGGAGAATGGGCCTCAATAACAGTCTTATAAATGGTATTTCACAGGTCATCTATGGGTTGAAGTGCATAAAACAATTGTTTGAACCATGATCCTGAGTGTAAAGGGAACCAGGACAGAAATATGGCTAAAAAAAAGAACAAAATATTCTACAACTATTTTGTTGGCCTTTCACCTTTATGTAAATAAACATAACCCACATACCATACATCAAAAATAATTGCACGGAAAAGTAACCAGTGCAAAAAGCTTTAGTTATGTTACGAAAGTTCAGTTGGTTAATGCGATCACTGAAGATGTCTGTGTGTAACTAGACTACCGCACAACTCAATCCTATTGGGTGCACCAGGGAATAGTGACGCATATTTATAGTGCTATGAAGTACCAGCCTGTGACTGAAATCAGTATAAATATGCAATCCATTATTTAAAAGTTGTTTTACAGAATAGGAGCCCACCTCTCCCTTTTCAGCCAGAGGTGCCTTATGTTTAGCACTATCCATTATGGAATGGTGCTTTTTTAAATTATCCTGTTACTGTAAAAAAGATAGAGGTTGCCAATGTTGTTCCTAATAGATCCTGACCACTTCAACCATGTTTCTCTTGCCTTGTGGTGTTTTGGTCTTTATCTAATCAGCCCACTTGCAAAGTGCCCAGGGGCCCTGGTTGGAAACTGCATGGATTCTAATGTGGAATTCTGTACAGCACAATTATAAGAGATCCAGTGTTCATGCTTTGGGATTTTCAGGCTGTGGAAACAACAAACCAGATTTTACCAGCCAGTAAACCCAAGAGGTAAAATCAATGCAATCTATTTCTCACTCATGTTCTCTTCAATTTCACACAGAACCATAGCAACAAAACATGCAGAGCATAACTGGTCTTAATGCAAAACATCAAAAAACTCCCCATATAGGCTACATAACAAACATTCACTGTTCCATCTATGGCACTCCACAAAGTAGAGTGCTATCCTTTCTCAAACGTGCTTTATGTGTTGTAAGGAGTATGAAGTAATCTATAAATATAAGTGCAATATAAGATACTCCGCCCCTAGCAAATTACTATTGATATAGCCTACCCCTGCCTTTTATAAACATGCATATTTTACTTAAACTCTGATTCAAAGTTGTGTTTTAAATTCTGATCCAGGCACTGATGTATGTTTGCACAAAGCTCATAATTCTGGGTCCAGCATCAGTTACCACATTCTGCAATTTTCTTCTATCATATTCTTCCAAAAAAGGCTGAGAAGAAAAACATGCTAAGACATAAATGGAAAAGATGCAACAATTGGTGTGGTGGACACTGATTCGATGTTTTAGGCTTCATTCTGAGGTGGGGAACTCAAGAGTAGTTAATCATGTTACCCATTAAATATCCCACACTAGGTTAGTAGTAATCACTATGTGCCCCAATTGTACCCCAAATACTGCATAACATGTCATGGCCTTAATCTCCAAATCCTTCTTTGAGCTTCTATCATGATGATAACAGTAGAGGTGCATAGGAATCAACATAAAGGTGCCATGCTCTGCACATAGAGGCTATTATGAAACATTCCCCATTCTACTTATGTGTTCGTTTCAAAGTCTAAACAATCTCTTTGTTGTGGCTCTTCTCTTCTACTGTCAGTCCTCCAATTTAAAAAGACTCAGTGTGTGTAGAAGGAGATGTTCCTACATCTGTTTGGAATGTACTCCATTTTGGTGCGCACAAAGTAGAGGACAATTCTATGTTTTGAAAGGGGGCTCTTCAAATTAACCTGTTTTATTGATTATCTTCACACCTTTTTTAGATGTTAATCATTTTATGGATCAAATCTGTTTATTAATAGTTTCAGTGTAAACAATACATATGTAGCATCACAGAATTAGACCGATGCCATATCATACATTAAGTTCTGTATACGACAGTAAAACAAAGGACTAGTAAGTAGTAACATAAGTAAAGGAAAAGGAAAAAATATTACCAAGGTTTCACTTCTGTTGGTTCATAAGCTAGCATCAAAGTCATACCTCCCCAGGACTATTGTCGTCAGATTCACCCACCTGAGCGCAAGCATGCCCATGTCTTTCGTTCCCGACCCTAGGTCAGCCTCAAAACCCTCAAATAGGTTGGACATGTCAATGTCGTAAATTCGGTTGACAATATTCATAGGAATGGTTGCCACAATTCCTTATAGTCTTCACCACTCTGCAAGGAGGACAGAGTGAGCCTCTCCATGGCGAGAATGAACCATAACTTATGGAGCCATAATGTTATCGACGGAATCTGGTCAGATCCCCACATACCCAACAACAACTGCGTGGCTGCATTTAGCGCTAAGGCCATCTGTCTGCCCTTCATTGTTCTCAGGGGGAAGGTGAGATCATTGGGAAGACTCAGGAGAATGTGTGTGGTAAACCTAGGTATGTGAGTGTCGAAGGCTGCGTCAAGAGTGTCTAAAATACTATCCCAATACCGGTGAAGCTTAGGGCAGTGCCATTGAAGATGGGCAAGCGAGCCGGACATTCCACACCCTCTCCAACACAAATCTGACTTAACCGGATCCCAGACATGGATCCTTGACGGGGTGTAGTACCAGTAGGACGAAACCTTATAGGCTGACTCTGTTCCAGCAGCATTATAAGCAGTGTGATGTGTTCTGTAGAAGATGGTCTCCCACTCCTCCTCCGAGAGTTCCCTTTCCAGTTCCTTCTCCCATCTTAGTTGACCCTTAGATTTAGGTGGTCGAGCCCCCCCTCGCAGGACAGCATATAGCTCGGAGACTAGTCGCTTGTCATCTTTTTTTGTTATAATCCATTTTTCGAATGGCGTTAAGGGCCTATCTATTGACGGTCTATTGGCGGGTGACAGAACCCAGTGTCTTATCTGGTAATACATCATCCTGTCTGCCTCCAACAGGCTATATGTCTCCCTCATCTGGTCGAAGGGGATCACACCCTGTTCATCAAAGAAACAGCCAGCTCTCTTACAGCCCCCCTCATACCAACGGCGCAGCGCTTCCGCCTGGAGACCCGGACCGAAATCCGGATTCGCCCCCACGGGTGTCATTGGGGACGGGAAGGTCGTCAGGCCCGCGCGGCAAGCCACGCGGTCCCATACGCTTTTTGAGACCTCCGTAACTGGGGACGCATACAATCCCCATGCTCTATGAGGGCGCCTTAACCAAGGCTCTTTCCAAATATGTGAGCCCGCCACCGCCTAGTCCATGAAGCACCAGTGCCTCTCGGAGGACGGGCGGCTTCACTCCAGTAGGAAGCGAAGTTTCGTGGCCTGGAAGTATCGCTGAAAGCAAGGGACAGCCAGTCCCCCCTCCCGCTTAGGGCGGTAGATCAATCCTCGCGGGAGCTTCGCTGCCTTCCCCTCCCATATGAATCTTAAAACCGCCGTCTGAAGGACTGCTATTGTTCGCGGTGGGGGTTCTAGTGGGAGTGCCTGAAACACATATAGCACTCTCGGCAAGATAGTCATCTTGACGGCCGCCACGCGACCCAACAAGGATAATTTAAGCCTCGCCCAACTCTCCAAGTCGCGCTGTACCTCCTGCGTCAGCTTCTCGTAATTCAACGACGCCGTACGGGCTGCTGTCGGACCCAGCTCCACTCCCAGATACGGAAGCTTTGAGGAGGACCAGATAAAGGGAAAACGGTCTCGCAAAGTCTTTTTGTGTTTAGCGCTAATAAGCCTACTCATAGCCTGCGACTTTAGCATATTGATTCGGAAACCCGAGACTTGTCCGAATTCCGCTAATACCTGCATTAGCGCAGGGAGTGATGTCGTGGGGTCCGCCATGGTGAGGATCACATCATCCGCATACAATGAGATAAGATGTCTATCGCCTCCGAATTTAAGGCCCACAATCTTAGGGTCATCACGGAGTCACTGGGCTAGGGGTTCCATATATAAAGCGAGCAAAAGGGGCGAGAGGGGGCACCCCTGCCGAGTTCCTCTCTGAACCGAAAAAGGCAAAGAAAGCGTCCCGTTGACCCTCACCGCCGCCCGAGGCACTTGGTAGATGCATGAGATCCATGCCATGAACCCAGGACGCAACCTGAAGCGCTCTAACGTCTTAAACAAATATGGCCAGTGGACCCTGTCAAACGCCTTCTCAGCGTCGACAGAGAGGAAGAGTGCCTCCCATCTCGATCTTTCCATTTTGTCCAATAGGTGAAGCAGTCGTTTAGTATTATCGCCACACTGTCTACGCGGTATAAATCCCGCCTGATCCGGATCCACCAAGCCGGGCATATAGTAGTTTAGACAATGCGCCAACACTCCTGTGAACAGCTTAGCGTCTATATTGAGGAGCGAGATTGGCCTGTACGAGGCACAGTCCTCGGGGTCCTTTCCGGGCTTTGGAATTACTACAATGGTGGCGTCGAGCATGCTCGCCGTAAGGGACCCTGTTCGACGGAAGGAGTTAAAAAGGCGCACCAAGACTGGAACGAGTTCCACAGCAAATGTCTTATAGAAGAGCGCCGAGAAGCCGTCTGGCCCAGGCGACTTTCCGGACTGCAGGCGCGAGATCACTGCTATCACCTCCTCCGGTCTTATAGGTTTCTCCAGACAAGCTGAGTCCCCCTCCGGCATCGGGGTAATTGCTATCCCTTCCAGAAAATTTCTGGGAGATGAGGAGTCAGACTCCTCCTCCTGATATAAGGCCTTATTGGTCCGCGCCTCAACCCCTGATGGTGAGTGGACCATCTGTATCATTGACGCCGTTCGTTGTGCTCGCAGCCTGTGCGCCAGCAATTTCCCACATCTGTTACTACCAACATAGTACTTATGTTTAAGGCGCACCACCGCGTATTCCGCCCTATCCCAGTCCAGCGCTCGCAGCTGTTTTCTTTCATTCTCCAGCTCACGCCAGATCCTCAGGGCCCCAGTGCGTTTATGTGAGTGCTCCAGTTCACCCACCCGCTGCTCCAGGTCCGCTCGAAGGACTTTTCTTGCCCTATTATCTCTAGCCGAAATCGACATTACCTCTCCCCTAACCACGGCCTTCAGTGCCTCCCACAGCGTCGTCTCGCCCGTAGACCCATCGTCATTCCGGTCAAGATAGTCGATTATAGCCTTGTGAATCTCTTGTACCGTTACATCGTTCTGGAGCATTGTGTCCCTAAATCGCCAGCTCGCCGCATTCACTCGCTCCATGCCCATCTGAACACCCACTATGACCGGGGCGTGATCTGAAAGAGACCGAGACTCGATCGAAGAGTCCCCAATCCGGGCCAGTAGTTCCCGTGAGGCCAGAAAGAGATCTAGGCGGGTGTATGTCTTAGTCGCCGCCGAGTAAAACGAGTAGTCTCTCAACGTGGGATGAGCCCTGCGCCACACATCCACCAGGCCACATTCATTCAACCAATGTTTACCAGCCTCAGTAATGGACCCCGTTTGCCCCCACCTGTGGCCTGAACGATCCATCCCCCCGTCCATCACTAGATTGAAGTCACCCCCAATCAGAATAGCGCTGTCTTGGGACTGTAGCAATGGGGTCAAGGCTCTTTTTAGGAAAGGTTCCTGCTGGGAGTTAGGTGCATACAAAGAGACAATGGTGAAGGAAAAGCCCCCCAGTCTCAGACGTATGGCTAAAAGCCTCCCTGCTATCTCGTGGAACTTGGACACCACCTCGCCCGGGAATGAGCGCGCTAGAAGAATCGCCACCCCGCATGCTTTGTTGTTACCAAGGACCAGAACTGCCTAGGGAACCACCTGGAGCGCCTGCGGTAGACATCCTTCGGTATAAGATGTGTCTCCTGAAGAAAGCATATGTGACAGCCTGACCTCTCTAGGGTGGACAGAACGGCCAACCTCTTGGTAGGGTTATTAAGCCCACGGACATTCAGACTCATACATTTAAGGAGCATGGGTTAGGTTGAAAAATACAAGCAAAGAAGTGGAAGGATGCTGGAAATAAGCTCCGGGATCAGTTCCTCCCCAGCTGTAACCACAAGCCCTGGGGGAGACTCTCTACACATGCAAACCCACAGGGAAACCCAACAAAACTAAACCATCACGCACAACAGGTGCAAAAAGTATATAAGTCCTCACGCTTTCTTCCTCACGAGGAAAGGTCTCCAAAGGGCAGTAGAACCAGCCATAAATGAAAGTCCTCTTCCGTCACCTCCGCCGCCCCGACCTCTCCAACGGCCGACATGCCGTTCGCATCTAGGCCCGCTAGCCGTTAGAGCGCAACCCGGCCCTCTCCTCTACGCCGAAGTTCCAGCTGCCACACTGCTCAGAACAGACTCCCTCTCCATTCTCAGCTCCGAGGGAGACGGTCGTCGCAGCCTCCTCTTTCTCTCTTTTCGTCGCCACCGAGGCTGACCGCCCCGCGACAGGGCTGACCCCTCACTCGCTTCCTGGGGTCCATCCTCCATGCCCAGGATCCGAGCCGCCTCCGCAGTGGACGTCACCTGTTGGAGCTGTTCCTCCCATCGAAAGACCAGACGGAACGGATGACCCCAAAAGTAAGAAATGTTGTGCACCCGCAAATGCTCTGTAATCGGTCTGAATTCTCTTCTCCTTTGCAGTGTGCGCACTGAGAGGTCATGGAATAGTTGGAGATCATGTCCTTTAAAGTGGACCTTCTGAAGAGTGCGGGCTTGCTGCAAAATCCGTTCCTTGAGAACAAAATCATGTAGGCAGGCCAGGATGTCCAGAGGACGGCCCCGGGGGTGCCAGCACGGCTGACTCGGTGCACCCTGTCCAGGGTTATCTCCTGTGTCTCGCCTGGGCCCAGCACAGAACGAAATAGGCCCTTCACATAGTCCCCGATGTCTTCCTTCTCAACCCCCACCGGAGCTCCCCTGATGCGGACATTTTGTCTCCTCGAGCGATTTTCCAGATCCTCGACTGTTAACTGGAGATGATCTTGCTGTTCCTGAAGACGGACAACCTCCTGCTGTAGGCCCGCTAGTTCTTCTCCGCGAGGGATCTCTCCATCCTCCAACTGCGAGACACGCTCTCCCAAGGAGGCCACCTCTCCTCTCAACTCCTTTACCTCCTGGGATATATCCCGTCGCAAGTCTTGTATATCACTGCGAAGTGAATCAAAAGGGATGTCAAGAAGCCTTTCGTGACTGGCGAACTGCCGTCAGAGTCCCCCTCCAAGCGTCCTTCAGGGGGTCTTGTCGCCGGAGGGTCTTCGGTCATGCCCCCCGTAGGTAAGCGAGCACCTGCCACCATGTCTTTCACTGACCGCTCTCGTTTTGTCTTAGCCGCCGCCATGCTTCGCAGGCCCCGGCCGTTTGCCGGATCAACCTTCCACGTGGCCGCACCACCAACGCTGGTTACAATGCACCCAGGTGCGCCCAGTAGCCTCCGTGATCAGCGCCCAGTAAGCGCTTCTCCTCGCACGTGTCTCTCAGGTTCACTGCTCGTGCATGCCAGGCCCGATCCTTCCGGCGCGCTCGGGGGTCTCACCCCATTCGGGATCTCCAGCCGTGCGCAGCCCTTTTGTCAGCGTCCCAGGGCGCAGCGCCCACACAGTCCGACACTTACTTTCTGTATGGGGGGTGCAGCGTGCCTCCTAGAGCACCTTTAGTCCGTCGGACCTCTCCACGTCCCACCACGTGGCTCTCCAACACTAAAGGGTCAGTCTACCGCCCCTCGCAGCTCCAGCACCCGGGTGGGTTCACATGGGCTCCCAGCCCCGTTGCTCCCTGGGCGCGGGATCTCCGTGCCTCCCGATGAGCCAGCAGCGTTGAAATGCCCCAAAGAGGCAAAAGCAGAGGGGGAACCGAGCCTCCTCAGGCCTTCCCCCTCGGGCGCAGAGACCAGGGAGCGCCGGGGAGAGAAGGCCCACCCCCAGCCACTCTGGCCGCTCCGGGCACCACGCGTCTCCGGCCGCACTCCTGCGCGCCCAGGGCGCCCCTCGATCCGCAGTCGTCCGACGCGCTTTTAAGCCCTCAAGTGTCTCCGGCGGACCTCGCAGCATTTTAGAGGGCCGGGGCGGCGGAGCTCCGATCAACACGTCCTAGCTCGCCGCCATCTTGGCCACACCCCATGTTAGTCATTTTAGTGCCAAAATACCTGAAGGTGTTCATTACACTTTATAATTAACAACTCAACTCATATCTTGCATGTGTATGTGCTCCATTTATTTCATGGGTGCAAGTAAGCTCTAGATACAGGACGGATGGCAGCTTTAGAAGAAATTGGGCAGAAATGATGGGTTGTGGCTCTTGTTCTTTGGTGATGGAGGTAGGTCAACCATGTGTAACCTGACCATGTAAGGGGATACCTCTTCCACCTAAAGGAAACGCCTCTGTCGTCAGGTTTTTAGAGTGCATTCTAAGGTGGATGTTGTATTTGCTTTAATGTTCGGCTTGTGTGGTTTTTCACCAGAATGGGGTCTATGCAGACAAAGTACATCTACATTCCCCTAGGTTTGGCATTGCACCACCATGTCCTGCCTATTCAAACTAGTGTAGTTTGGCAGCAAAATGCTTGTAAAACCTTCTTCTGCTGTCAAATGTAGCCTTGATCTGTCAAAAGCAGCATAATCCTGATATAATGCAAAAGATGTTCCAATGCAAAGGTGTTGCACAATGAAAACACTACTTTGTTCACTACTTGGTACAGTGTTACAATGCCAAACTGGTAACCATGTTGTCTGCCTTGCCTCTCTCTTCTGCCCCATTCAAGATAGGCTCTTTATTATCAAAGGAATTTTGGGGAAATCTGTAACAAATGTTGCATTTTATAATGCAGATTGTCCCTGCAGGATTTCAAATAAACAACATTTATAGTTTAGTGGATGTAACACTTTGTGCTGGGGCTTCAGAACAGAATTGAAAGCAAGGTTGTTATTATAACATATGTTATTACAAGCTACTCTTTCTTTGCAGGCCTTTCCCCATCAGCCACACATTCAACATGTTCTGGAGATAGTTATAACCTTTGCATGCTAGAACAGCATCTGTTGTAAAGTTATTCAAGGAAACTAACTACATTTTACCAGTTCTTCAGGCCTGGTGGCTTCCTTCACAGGGAGCTCTATTATCTCATGTAGGAACTGCTGAATGTGGAATGTCCAAAAATAGATTTAATTTTGATTTAGGACAGCACAGTGCCCTGGTAGAGTAATTAACACACAGTAATATTTCCAAAGGAAATTGGTACCCACTTATTCAAAGTGGTGGTGGTGGCAGCGGCGAGTGAGGTTAAGTGTTTTTTTATTAAATGAATTCTCCCCCCACGCGCCGCATCGCCCCTTCAAAGCGCCGCTCCCCGCTCCTGGTGTTAACACACTATATCAATATTTTGAGACCTGCATATGGGTGTGGCCTCCAAAAGCAGATCCTGATGATCAAACTAAAAACGTCCCTTTGAGTTCATTGTCATTTCAGAGAAGAACTCTTTTGGAGAACTGGCAGAAAGGATCCTCATCTTGAAATCCCTTTGAGAAAAATTATTCCAAAACTCTGTCTTGAAACCTGTAGAAACTGCTTTTTCGCCATCAGATCACCAATTCTCCTAGCTATATACATAGCAAAATCCACCAAAACATGTTTTGCTAATCATATAGGGTTTGAAAAGTGTTTAAAATAAATGGATGGAGCTCGTTTTGTAGGGTGATAATGTTACCTCTCTGTACAGATGTACCAAGCCCCAGGACCTCAAGCCTTCTTTGCCGGCCAGTGGTGCCTCAGGTCCCGGGGTTCCCTATGCGTGTCTCCTCTTTATGCTACAACCCCGACGTTAGGCCACAGCAGCACATATGCCCCCTTCACTCCTTCGGTGAAAGGCCACCCGGTGCTGTGTCTGTGCTGAGCGCCTCTCTCACGTCTGCCCCCCTCTTTTCAGCCACGTCAGTCTCCGCAGCCTACACCTCAGCACCAAAGATACGCACTTCCCTTTCAGGACTAAAACTCAATCCTTCTTGGTGTGACTGGTGTGCCAGGCCGAGAGCGCGCTGAGCGCAGTCGGTGCCACCAGCCATCTTTACGCTGAGCGCTCTAGTTAGTCGCCAGGACGTTGTGGGCCACGGTCCACCCGCCGTACCTACCATTTCATTTCTTTTGCTCTTTCACTTTGCGCTTGGGTCGCTTCTCTGCGGGCGCTTCACGAACACTCGCTCGTGCTTCCTGTCCAACTGTTTCTATCAGGGCCGGCTTTTGGGCGGTGCGAGCGGTGCGGCCGCACCGGGCACTGACCTCGGGGGGGGGGGGCGTTGTGTTTAGCAATAACTTCCTAAAGTTGCGATTTAAAAGCACCTGCTGAAAAGTGCCTTGTGCGTCCAGCCTTAAGGAAGCAATTAAAATGTCAAGATACCTCTTGTGATTAATGTTCTTGCGAGAGAGAGATGGGAGTTTTGCCTAATAAAGTAGCATAGAGGGTTATTCTGCCTGCTGCAAAAAACAGAACTATAGGGCATATTTAAGAAAAGTGGCGCTACACATAGTGCTGCTCCACTTTTCTTGCACCCCTTAGCGCCCCCCAACGCCACCATGTGTGCGTCATATTTAAAATACAGTGCACCATGGTGGTAGTTAGGGGACTAGCATCAGAATTGTTTACGCTAGTATGGTGCTTTGCAGGATTAGCGTAAAAAATGTTGACGCTATTCCTGCAAAGAACCGAGAGGCCCACTGTAACCAATGGAAGCCTCCTTTTAATGCCTACTCTGAGCAGGCGTTAAAAGTGCAGGAAAAAAATGACGCAAAGAAATCTGTCAGATTTCTTTGCGTCATTTTTTTGGCCCCCCTAACGTGGGATGCCCCCTTTGCATACATTATGCCTGATGCAGGCATTATGTAGCGCAAAGGGTTACAAAGTGGCGCAATGCATGCATTGCACCACTTTGTAAATATGGTGCTGCATTTGTGGCCTTCTGACGCCACATTAGCATAAAACAAATTACACTAATGTGGCGTTAGAATGGCACTAGGGGCTCTTAAATATGCCCCTATGGGGCATATTTGAAAAAAGTCGTGCTGCACACAGCGCTGTGCCACTTTTCTTGTGCCCCTTAGCTCCCCCCTAACTCCACTATGTGTGCGATGTATTTAAAATACGGCACACCATGGTGGTAGTTAGGGGACTAGCGTCAGAATTTTTACCGCAGGATTAATGTAAAAAATGTTGATGCTAATCCTGCAAAGCACCCAGAGGCCCACTGTAACCAACGGAAGCCTCCTTTTAATGCCTGCTCTGAGCTGGCGTTAAAAGTGCAGGGAAAAAATGACGCAAAGAAATCTGTCCGATTTCTTTATGCCATTTTTTTGGCCCCCCCTCACTGGGGGAATGCCACCTTTGCATGAATTATGTCTGGCACAGGCACAATGTGGCGCAAAGGGTTATAAAGTGGCGTAATGCATGCATTGCACCATAGATGGCACAGCATTTTTGGCCTTCTAATGCCACAATAGCGTAAAAAAATTACGCAAATGTGGCTGTTAGAATGGCGCTAGGGGCTGTTAAATATGCCCCTATATTTTATGTGGATAGCTGAGTGGATTAGTAAAGCCAGCCTTTAAAGGTGCTCTAAAACCCATGAATGTATGTGATAGGGGAGTGATGAAGAGATGAGGGGCACATTTGCGGGGTGATAGTGAGTGAAACCGAGGAGGAGGTCATTAGGTGGGGGGCGCCAAAATAAACTGTCGCACAGGGCGCCACCAGTCCTGGGTTCTATTAAACATTTTAATTTTCTCTTAGCGAATTTAAATACCCATTTGAAGCACTCTGTCAAAGACTTTGCTACAATACATTTAAATTAATGATGTGATCACATGTTTAAACTTTTCCTTAACCCGTGAAACAACTTTTCATTTTCGTTGTGTAGCTATTTTTTGTCATCCGTGATAACAAAAAATACCTGGACAAGATCAGACATTGGGACAAGGGATTTAGCCGATTCGTAGTTTATATTAACCGGCTAATTAGTATAACTAGCTACAATAATAAAATTCAACTTACACTAATTTCGAAGACAGCGGGTACCCTGCTCCTGCTTGATGCGGCTTCGCGGCGCTTCCACTCTGGGCTCAAGCCCGGCTGTCGACTCCGCTCTCTCTCACCAGGAGGAAGAGACCCCAGAGGCAACCGCTGCTCGAGTTCTTGCAGAGGCACGTCTGTTTATATAGAGGCGTCCTCCAATCAGACGGCCGTGCACTGGGCGTGAAATCTGTGGGGTTTTCTCAACCCCTAACCATGAGATGATGAGTCACCTTTTTTAATTTGTATTCTACCACTTTAACGTTCTGCTGGAAGTGACGTTATCTATCGGAACACTTCTTCGTAAACACAATGCAGTGCAGTGCGGCTGGTTCAATGGCTGCTCAAACAACCTCTAACACGTAACTCTGATAAGGTTCCATTAGTTGTAGTTGCATTTATATAGTGCTTCATACCTCTGATGAGCGCTGACCGGTGTCTGTGGATAGCTATTATTAAGTTATATATTTATCCATGTTTATGTAGCGCTCACTTCACCCAACCCCTATTACTCAAGCGCTTTACAGTAAACAAAGTTTGTTGCATAAGATACACAGTTCAAAACCATGCCATAAGAGGCAGTGTGCACATTCGAGACATTGCGGGTAATTGACTACGGTATTACAATTACAAGTCACAACATAGGGCATAGAATCACAAGTTCCAGAGAGGCGTGCCCATCAAAAAATAACAAGTTGTGTATTGATGCCAACATGGAGATGTGGAAGACGTCTAGGCGGTCTCATGGAAAGAGTTTCTTTTGAGAGTGAGCAGGAGAGGTTAGCTAAATGTATTTGAAGGAGGAGGACTTTCACTCTGATTTGAAGATAACTGTCGAAGTGTAGCTTGATACGCCGTGGTGGGAGTGCTTGAAGGAGAGAGCGTGTCTCCATCTTGTGGCGACATGGCCAGAGAGGTGCTGGAGTTGCGTTGGTGCGGTGTTTCTTAAGCCTCTGTGAGTCGCCGAAGCGCTGTCAGATGGCTGACGCACCGCATTGCGAGAGTGCTTATTGGTTGAGTGTTCTGGGGCATGAGGGCTACAGGGGAAGGTTTTTTTGGTGTCCACAACGCGGCGCTCTTACCCTACTCTTAAGTGTCAACCCTTAATTGTTTTGTGGTAAGAAGAAGACTGAGGGGGTCATTCCGACGGCCGGGGACCGCGGATGCACCGCCAACAGGCTGGCGGTGCATCCAGGCCAATTCTGACCGCGGCGGTAAAGCCGCGGTCAGAAAAGGGAAACCGGCGGTTTCCCACCGGTTTTCCCCTGGCCTGAGGAATCCTCCATGGCGGCGCTGCAGGCAGCGCCGCCATGGGGATTCCGACCCCCTTCCCGCCATCCTGGTCCTGGCGGTAAAAACTGCCAGGAACAGGATGGCAGGAACGGGTGTCGTGGGGCCCCTGGGGGCCCCTGCAGTGCCCATGCCACTGGCATGGGCACTGCAGGGGCCCCCCAACAGGGCCCCATTGAGATTTTCAGTGTCTGCATAGCAGACACTAAAAATCGCGATGGGTGCAACTGCACCCGTCGCACCCTTTCCACTCCGCCGGCTCCATTCGGAGCCGGCATCCTCGTGGAACGGGGATTCCCGCTGGGCGGGCGGGCGGCCTTCTGGCGGTCGCCCGCCAGCCCAACGGGAAACTCAGAATGACCGCCGCGGTCTTTTGACTGCGGTATGGTCTTCTGGCGGTTCCCGCTTGGCGGGCGGCTCCCGCCGCCCGCCAAGATTAGAATGACCGCCTGAGTGTATTACATTAACCAGCTGTCTTGAGCTACTCTCTCTGCATGGCTCTTATGGAGAATTCTTGGGTACCGAATAAACCACTGTGCTGGATGGGTGAGCAGGGGCTCAACAATACCGTAAATTTAGGGGGCTGGGATGGACTAACACGTCAAGAAATGAAGGCGGCGCTAATACTTTAAGCTATGGACGAAGATCTGATTTCAGAGCCAACACATTAAAATAGAGGGATGGATTGTGCATTTTTAACATACTGGTCAAATCCAAAACGAGAAAAACAAAAATGTTTCTATGTATTTGACAGTGTTCAAAGGCTGCTGACATCTTTGAAAGGGGAATGAGAGAGGTAAACTGCAGCCTGTACAGATTTCAATATGAAGTAGTTATTCCAAGATGACTGCCTCATTGACAGTTCTCTGACAATTCCTTCTATGGCCGGACAGTAGTATACTTATACTACTCACGACATTGTGCTAAATAAATATTTATAACTGGGTGGCCAGAAAGGGGCTCCTGCCCAATTGTTGACCTAAGGAATGACTCAATTTTTCCTAATCAGGTCGTAACACATGTTATACTTGTTTGAGGCTGCACGCATGCACACTCCTCCCAAAACTGAATTTAGGGGGTTAACGCACCTGAGATCTCGCGCACTGTTCATGTTTGCACATTTAAGCATAGAAACCGTGCACCCCATTACCAATATGCCCTGAGGGCAGGCACTTCATTAGTGAAAGGCAGATTAGCTGTTTGAAGGAGCCGGTCCATCTTTCTCTGTGCAGGTGGCATCCGCCTGCATTTCAGAGTAAGGACTGAGATCCCATTGCAGGTGGGTTCAGTGAGTGATTCTTTGATGCACACAGTCAGTGCCCCTCCTGAAGGCCTCTTTGCTTGTATCCATAATACGACGCAGGCGCAAAGACAAAGGGGGTTATTACAACTTTGGAGGAGGTGTTAATCCGTCCAAAAAGTGACGGTAAAGGGACGGATATACCACCAGCCGTATTACGAGTCCATTATATCCTATGGAACTCGTAATACGGCTGGTGGTATATCCGTTACTTTACCGTCACTTTTGGGATGGATTAACACCTCCTCCAAAGTTGTAATAACCCCCAAAGTGTTTCCCTCATTAACATGAGGCCACTCCCCTGTGCTAAAGAGGGAACGCCCCTTGAAGATTGTGTAGACCCTACATTTACTCCGGCACTGTCTATATTACCGAAGAGGGTGCACAAGCATCTGCGCCCTCTTCTGTAATACTTCTGTGGCCCATACTTGCCAGGTAATACCCCAAAGAAGATTCAAGGGAACAGAAAAGTGTGTTAAACGTTATCACAGATATGCTCTAGCACAAAGAAAGCCACAGGGAAATCACCATTTAAAAAAAGTCTCAAAATGGCTGTTTTGAAGGAGTTTTAAAGACAATACATCAGCCCTGGAGAGGACTGTCATTATTAAATCAATCTCTCATATTACAAAATATAAAATAACATGGTTTGGTAACATATATTCGGAGTCGAAGGACTTTATTATTCTGCTTTAAAAACACACTAGTCCAGAGTCCATGGATATCGTCACCAAAGGATATGAACTTCAAGGCAGTATTTCTTCTCAACTTCCTTCTGAAATTATCCACCTGGAGTGCAAAGGGCACCACAAACCCTGTTCAAACCAATAAATGACTAGTATTGACACAGTTAAAAGATGCGAGGAAATCAACCACCACCACTAATAAGTTCCCGTGTGAGGACCTTAAACACACGACACCTTTTCCCAAAACAATTTACCAAGTTTGAATATGACAATTAAACCAACTGATGCTTGAAATTACCCCACACTTCGCATACAGTAACATGTTGCATGAAGTTGCAATGAAGAGTGTAAATTAACATAGGCCTAGAGTAACATCCCAAACTTCATCTCATTCCCTTCCTGGCATACACCCATGATCATGTAAATTCCTATAATCTATTAAGCAGCAGTCTGCTTGAAGCAAGATGGCTGGCGGGACGCACTTCTAGGAAGCTCTCCGCCATCCCAGCCTGATCCTGCAAGTATCCTGACGTGCCTAGGTCTTTGAGTGCTCCCCCGGGAGGGGGTGAGTGCCCTGACCCTTGCGGCAGCTTGGAAGCCCCCTTTGGAGGGTTTGGGAATTCACAGCCCCAGCAGTGAGTGTGGCCCAGCCTGGGCCACGTGGTGTGCAGCCCGGCACAGAGGTTGGGAAGCCTCTTCTCTGCCTTCCCCGGCAGGCTTACTGCCCTGATCAGGCCACCTGTGAGTGGTGAGGCTGGCCAGTGCGGCTGTGAGGTGAGACACGGGGCTGCCCTGATGATCCTGACCCATCAGGTTGGGCCTGGCTTCGGGCCTGAACAGCAGGCTATGGGTCCGGGCCAAGGAGGGTTCTACCCCCACACCCTTTTTCCTGGCAGACGGCCTGTGTGCGTGGCCTAGAGGACAAAGTAGGCTGGCAGTGTGGAGAGGGGGCCCAGGAGGACAGCGGTGGGCCAGTTGGTGCTTCGCCGCAATGGGACTGCTGGGGTGTGGCCCGGTGGAGTAAATTGTGGCCGGGTGGTGGGGAGGCTAAGGCTCAACGATTGGAGTGGGGGCATGGACATCCCTGAACTCCAACAGCACTAATTCTGAGGTGCTGGTAAGGTGCCATTATGTGAAGGTGAACTGGTGGCGGAGTGCGGACCTTATCCCATATTGGAGTAGCGACTAAAGTAGGGGATGGTTGGAAGGCTGAATGAACCTAAATGTGACCCACTGTTGGTATTTTACTGGGCATTGATCCTGGTTCTGGACTGACTGAAGGGAGACAAAGTTCAAGGGAACTCTGACCTTGATTCTACAGACCACATACAGCATTAACACACCTCATCAGCCCACTTTCCTCTGGTTGGTGGTGAGAGGGGCGGCACAGGCAAACGGCAGCATCACAGGGGAACACCATAGTGCAATACACCAACCCTGCTCCATTGCCACAGCACCAGACACTGATGGGTGAGCCTGGGGAAGACCTGGGCAAGCCAGTTACTGAGGAGGAACCAAAGCGTGCTGAACTACTTGCAGCAATTCAGGGCTCGAGGGTGGCCTTTGAGGGGAAGATAGAGACAGTGGCTGTGGAGGTGAACCTTCTCCGAGCGGACCTTTGGAAGGTTTCTGATAAGGTCAAAGTAGCAGAGGGGTCCATTTTGGAGCTGCAGACAGAGGTTGGTGCTCTATGGAAGCAGATGGCACAGGTCCCCTCTAAAGCTGGGGTGCTTGAGGCAAGACCTGAGGATGCCGAGGGTAGGTTCCAATGCAATAATGTGCCGCTTCTTGGGTTCCCGGAGCACGCAGAGGGTTCCACTGTGGAGGTCTTCGTGGAGCGATGGATTAGGAATGTACTGCAGCCTGTTGGGCTGTCCGGTGTGTTCGTAGTGGAGCGTGCTCACAGGGCACTGATCGCACCTCCTCGGCCTGGCACCCCGAGGGCTATCATTGCACATCTTCTAAATTATAGGGACCAAGACTGTATCCTACGGGCTGCCCGTGAAACGGACAAAGCTGTTTATGAAAACCACAAAATTTCCATTTATCCAGACTATACAAACAAGGTACAGACATCGAGGAAGGGCACTCCTTGAGACCGTATTATATGGAGGGGGTATTGCCTTCATTGGAACATGATTGATTAAGCATACAGGCATGATGTATTTAGCATCCAGGGTCGGGGGTGGGTACCTCCACTGCTATGGTAGGATCTAGTAACTGGGGTGTTGGGGTTCTAGGCTGTTGTCCTGGCAGCATTTAAAAATATGGATCTGCATTACGCTTTGATGTATTTGTTTTACTGCTTATCCAGGGCGGGAATGGGAGTTGGGAATTGCTTAGTTAGTGCATGTTTGCATGTGTTCTTTGGTTACAACAACAGTGCATACTTTTATGTGAGATGTGGAGATAAGTACTCAATCTGCTTTTCCCCTGCAGGGGAGGGGAGGTGGGAGAGGGTCGACAACAGATGGAAAATACAAAGTACTAACGTGGGTCGACAGATTAAAATGCTGACATGGAACGTCAGGGGGCTGAAAGACTACACAGCGCGCTTTAGAGTACATTCTTTCCTGCGGCGGCATAAGGTTCAAATAGCCTGTTTACAGGAAACGCATATTATGGAGGAGTAATCTCAAAAACTTGCTAAGAAATGGCGGGGCCAAGTGTTACCCTTGTCCTTTTCCTCTTACGCAAGGGGAGTATCAATATGGATTGCGCCAAGGGTCCCATTTACCCATGTCTACAGCAAATCTGATGTTGAGGGGCGATACATACTCCTACAGGGTACGTTACATGGTGCGCCCCTTACTATGCGTAAGCATTACATTGTGGCCTATATCTGAAATGTTTTTAGGTATGTGTGTATGGCTGAAAACTGCTTAATTTGTGTCAAAAGCAAGGGTGTAGGCGAGTCTCACCCCATTACCTACCATTTGTACAGTCGTCTGCATATACAGTTCAAACTACATAGAATATGGGGCAAGAAAAGTGTCCAGAGATGAAAGGTGCTACCCTTGCAAAGTGCAATCCAGGGTTTCACACAGTTACAAGGCCTGGGGGTTCACCCAGTTATCCTAAAGCAGCTTTACTGTCCAACAGAACTTACAGTACGCACAGTATACTTTGCTACAGGAAACAGTTTCCTGGGATCAGTAAAGTGGCTGAGGCATTATTTAGAATCAATGATAGAACTTAAAGATGGAATGTAACATCTTTGGTTCTTATTTCTGTTCAAAAAGTGCCTTATTCTATAAATGGTTCAAAGCCCCAAAAGACCATAAACAGTCATGTTCTAATGTCATACACATTTATGTTACTTTTCTTTGGAAGATAAAGCACACATTCACCCTTTGGACATCTTGGTGTTGAAATAATAGATATTTATTGTTGCCCAGCTCAGTGGTACTTGTTTTACCAACCCCACTAGGATTACTGTCATACGCATTTATTTTACATGTTTGGTATGTAAAGTCCTTCTTAGATTGTCTCTGCTGTATCAGAGCCTTGGCCTTTGCAAGCATTAGGAAAGTGATATACAAATGACTGGATAACATGTGCATTTGTAAAGCACTCGATCACCCTTTGGGGCATCTTCGTGCTGAAATAGCAGATGTTTATTGTTATCTATCTCAATTATACTTGTTTTTCAGCCTCGAAACGTTGAAAGGCTAAGTGGACCTACTGAGATTCCATAAGGTCAAACACAGACCCCTAGTCTAGATGCATCACTTCACTAATCCACCAGACCTGTTTATAATGTGTGTGTTTATATATAAATATAAATATATATATATATATATATATATATATATTTTTTTTTTTCTTCACTTAAAAAACCAAAGGTTCCAGGTACTGTTCACATTTTAAACATACGAAACCACAGAAATTCACCAGTTAGAGTTACCTCAAGTAACTATAACTCCTGGCCTAATATAACTATAACTTGCGCTCCGCCTTGCACAGGTATGTGATCAATAATTTTACTGCAGATGTTACAGTGACTTTATCAACAATGTTATCAAAGTTGTCATGAGTGGTGTAATTTGTGAGGTAATTAGGTAATTAGCAGTGCATGGCGAGGGCGCGAGTTATAGTTACTTGAGGTAACTCTAACTATAACTGGTGAATTTCTATGATTTCTTATGTTTAAAATGTGAGCCTAACTTTAACGTCCCTGTAACCTTTGTTTTTTAAGTGAATTTCTATGTTTAAAAAAAAATCTATTTCCTAACTATAACGTTCCTGTAACCTTTGTTTTTTCAGTCAATTCCTATGGTTTTTTAATGTATAGTAATTTTCATTACTATACGTTAATCCAACCACCGCTGCACACGGCCTTTAGCTGTGCATGGTGGCAGTTGACCACAGGGCCTGGAGGCCAACCCTCTACAAGCACCCAACCTTGCATGATGGATGGCCTTCACCTGTATGCAGTGGAGGTTTCCTGCAAGACCTGGCCTGCAGCCAGACCCTGTGGCAAACCTCACTAAGTACCCAACCCCATGCTGTGCACAGCCCTTTGGCCATGCACAGCAGAAGTTGTCTGCAACCTCTTTGGGTATCAGAATAGGTGGGAGAGGGTGTATCTGGGGGTGAGAGTGGATGTGAGAGTGTCTGGGAGTGAGAGTGCATATATCAGTGTTTCAGTGGGTGCGTCAGTGTGTGTGCAGGTCTCTAAGTGGGTGCATTAGGCTGTCAGTGGGTGTGTGAGAGTCTGAGTGGGTGTGTGAGTGGGTACATAACTGACTGAGAGGGTCTGTAAGTAGGTGCATGAGGGTCTGACTGGGTCTGTGTGCATGAGGGACTGAGTGGGTTTGTGAGTGGGTGCGCGAGTGTCTGAGTAGGTTTGTCAGTGAATGCGTAAGAGTCTGAGTGCATGTGTTAGTGGGAGAAAAAGATTGAAAGAGAGAGAGAAAAAAGAGCGAGAGTGAGAGAGGTAGAGTTTTTTTTAGATTTTGATGTATGATCTACTTAGAATGAGATATTTCTATACAATTTAAAAGAAAAAATGTATCTGTATTTTTTCAAATGAAAATAATTTGTAATTGGCTGCAGAGTTGCAGCCAAGCCACAGCAAACATTTATGTCCCAGGGGTAGTCACCCCGGGACATAGCAGGAGCTGGCCCTGGGGGGTGGCAGTCCCAAAGGCCATCAGAGGCTCCTTGAGGGGGGGCACACGGGCCCCTTCAACAAGGACATAGCCTCTGGGGGTGGAGGTCCCTGGGGCTTGGGGTCTCAAAGGGACACCTTTTCTTTTTTTAAATATTTGCCCTGTGGAGGTGGTGGCCCCCAGGGCAGCCTTGGGGACCCCGTGGCCTCCTGCAAATCAATAAAATTTCACCCTGGGGGGTGGTGGTCCCCAGGGCAGTGAAGTGGGCACGCAGTCTCCCCAGCACATTCAATTTAAGCCCCGGCCAGGGAGGTGGCGGTCCAACAGGGCATCGGGGGCACTCGGCTCACCACACATCAATTACTAGCCCCAGGGAGGTGGGGGTCTCCGGGGCAGTGGTAGGGGGCCAGGAGGCCCCTTCATATTAGAACACAGCCCTGGGGAGGAGGTGGCCCCAGGGCAGCAGAGGAGCACAAGGCCTGCCCGCATATCAATTACACGCCTCGGGAGGTGGCAGACCCCAGGGCAGCGGGAAGGGGCCAGGAGGCCCCAACTGCATTTCTAAAGAAATGCCCCCGGCACTTGGCCCACCCGGAGGCTTTATAGTAACAAAGCTCGGGATCCACCACAACCCCGCTTGTAACATTTAAAAAAATGCTTTTTATCCTTGTGGGTGTACCTTTGGGACCACACCACCAGAGCTAAGGGGTCGGGGTGTTCGTACACATGCCCCTTTCTTTTTTTTAAAAACTTTTTTTGGGGACTCTGAGTCCCAAGATGGCTGCCAATACTGCAACGGCTTCAGTTGTTGAAGTGTTATCAGCCAATCACATCTCTGCACGATATTGGGAGGAGTCACAAATCCTTTGCGTCCCTCTATATATAAATTTGTATTTTCTTTAATTTCTCTAAAACTACTGCATAGAATTACACCAAAACAAAGAAAGTCACTTTCTAGACTGGGACCTACCTTTATGCCAAATTTGGTGTAATTCCGTCCAGTAGTTTTTGTGCTATTGCTGTTCAAAATCCCTATGGAAAAATGAATAGGACCTTTTTCTCGCCCCCCCCCCCCCCCCCCCCCAAACAGATCACCCTAACACTTTCCAGGTGAATGGTGCCATTCTAGGGGGCACAGCTATCACAAATGTGGCAGGTTCAATGGTACTAGGGCCGAGGGCAGTGAGGGACCCACTTTATCCTGTGTTTATCAATCCCCAAACAGGAAGACCACAGGAGGTACAAGAAACAATGAGAAAAAAACCTCCCCTACCAGTTTAGGGGCTTTGGGGGATCTGTAAAATACTTTAGATGCGGCTCACGTTGAAGCCTCAGCCACAGACCAGAGCACATATCTGAAAAAACATAATGGGTGTGTCCTGGAGGCTGCAGCAGCATGGGCCATGGCACACATCAAGGGTTTTGGGGATAAAGCTCTTTTAGGCCAATAGGTATTGTCGCATGTGGATGATGTACTGAAGGCTGAAGCCCAGCATGAACCAGATGCCTGGCTCTGGCTGAGCTCAAGGTCCGTTTGAATCTTTCAGCTGAAAACGACCTAAGCCTTTAAGTAGCCTCTGCCTGGCACTCTCGCCTCAGAGGATGGGGGGGGGGGTTTGACAGGCTGATTGTATAGACACATTGGAATGAGGTGAACCTGCTCCCTAAAGGGCAGTGATTCTTGTTATTTTCCAGACCGCATTATGTCCCTCTTCAAGTACTTTCCCAGCACTAAACAACGTCCTCACAATCCGCCCATCTGCCCTGAACCGCTAAGCATTTCCCAACGAATCAAAAAAGCATAGTGAGAGCTCTGTGTTGGCTGAAGTAGAGCCCTGCACTTCACTTTTGACTCAGTGAAGACCTTTAAGTCGGGGATTTCTGAGGCCCAACTGTTTTGCTAATTCATGTAATTGTCTTCTCTTATGTGTAGAGCCTCTTTCATGAAGTAATTCTCTTTGCTGAGTCCTTGGGGCACTGAGGTAAGGTGATATCAGCATGATATCAGCATAAAACTCTTATGTCAGGTGTTCCCGTAACGTTATTTTCTGGAAAGTCTTCCTGTCAGCTTAAGATATAATAGGTGTATTTATTTAAAACAGTGTAGAGATGTATGTTCAGATGCACTAAACACTGATTGCAAAATATTGATTGATACTGATTACAATGTGTGACTGGTGTGGTATTGTGTGAACTCACCTATGTATTAATAGGTCAGTTCACAAAATACTGAATCGTAATGGGTCGCAATTTGACCTACCTCATTAATGGTAATGAGGTAGGTCACAAATAGCGACCCACTGGAATTTGCTGGCATCACAGGGATGGTGGCTTGATGGGATCAGCAGACCACCATGTCTGTGATTGCTTTTAAATAAAGCTATCATTTTTTTTAAATGCAGGTCACCGTCCTTAAATGAAAACGGGCTGCATTTGAAAAAAGAAAAGTTTTTTTTTTGTTTGTTTGTTTAAGAGGAGGCAGAATTGGCTACTCAAACTTTTTTTGTGACATTCACAAAGGACCCCTATTCTTTAGCGAATAGTCTAGCACCTCCTTTGGGGTGTCTGTAAAATATGAATGTTTTGCAACCGGATTTCAGTCGTAAAACATTGATACATAGCACACTAATTCAGTATTTGAAAGGGACGCCTACAATGCACCCCTTCCAAATACTGAATCAGTAACCGTTTCTATACATATTTAGCGATTCTGAAACACTTTTCTGAATCGCTGAATCTGTTTAGTACATAAGAAAATGGGTTTTAGCATCCCCAAACCCTCTGATTTACCGGTTCGGAGGGCATGCAGACGCTATGACGGTCTGTACATCTTGCCCATAGCTCCTCAAAACCTGAACATGACACACTGTCCATCCAGCAGCTGAGTTCAATGCCGACTTCCCAGCTGGACCAAATTAGGTAACCCTAAGCAATTACTTGTAAATGTTTTAATTGAATGCAATATTGCTTTATATATAATAATAACAATATAAGCCATTGTCAGAGGACTTGTCTCGTCTCTTGGTTCACTCATGTGGTATTTGCAAGGTGATTGGTTTAAGTATGTTTCCAAGTTTATGTTTAGAAACTATCACTGCTAACAAATGCACTAAATGCAGAGCTATATTCTAATATGCTAACGTTAAACATTTTCAAATGTTAAAGGAGCACAACTTTTTGAATTTACGAGCCTTTATCATATTTTTAGAGGACCCTTATTGCACAATGAACATGCCAACTATTTTGAGAGCTTGATCTAATCCAGACCCTTGGCTTGGCTCTAGCTCTGCTCTCCCAGTTAAGCTGCTGGCTTGTCCACCTCTATGGGTACAGCAGTCAATACACAACCTTTCTTTAACCTTAGAGGGCTGAAAGAAGCACAAGTGCGAGATCTTCATGGATCGATCGTATTAAAACCATCTACGATGTCTTCATTTGTTGTATCACCAGAGTTCATAGTGTTCTTAGGTGCCCAGTTGTAAAACTGATGGGGGTCAGAGGTGGGACTTGTAGGGCTGGACTATATTAAAGTCACCCAAGAAACAAGTTAAGTTGATTATGGAGGGAGAAATTATAGTCAGGGCCACTGGAATTAAGTGGCAGGGAGGACCAAATTATGCAGCACAAAAAGGAAAATTATGTTTTGTGAGGCTGCACATTTTATGACAGTGTTACATCATTACTTTGCCGTTTTTACACAATAATTTCACTTTATTAGGATCAGTTTAACACCTAAACACAGCAATCAGAAAGATAAGCAGTTAACCATTGTCAAGGGACTACCGCTGTGCTGCAGCATGCACGGCAGCATACTTTATGATTTGTTTTTGTTATAATCTTTAATTTATGCAGCAGACTATGTGGCAAATGTGGCAAATCCATAATTCTACAGAAAACACTGTGGCTAAAGAATCTCATAACTCCAGTCGTCCTTATTATCATACTTTAATTTATCCAATCCTAGCAATGGATGTTAGGTTTCGTCAGGCATAAGTGCATGTTTTCTTAGTAATCAGCGGGATTGGTTTATCAAGGTTAATGGAGATTATTGGAAAGTATAGGCGTGCCCCACGGTTTGTCTTGAATGACGGATTGTATGAACATTCTACAGGTCCCTTGGGGGACCCAGTGACACTCAGTCCTCACTGATTACAGACCGCCAAAATAAATGGGATGGCCAACCAGGAGTGGTGTAAATCTAATTATTAACATGCACTCATTACAGTCAGCTGTGGTAACCTGTCATTTCTTTCGTTTCTGTGACTTTTCTTGCACCTGGCCTCTTTCATGCATCTGTGTTGGTCACTTTTTTCAAACCTCATAGGATAATCAATTTTTGGTGTCAAGATGCTTGTTTGGGTCTGCAGCCTTCTACTTGGAAGGCTGTAGTATCCAAAAAAGTGATGGATGGAATGCTTGAATTAATCTCCGTCACTGGTAATCACTCAGTCCACATGTCAATCCATTGCACACCATGCCACCTCAGTTTTGACCCAGCCATATGCAAATCAGTCTTGACCCTGCTCTAGTTGGAACAGTCCAGCCTGAACCGACAAGCCAGGACTGTTCCCACTGGAGCGGGGTCAAGACTGATTTTCAAATGGCTAAGTCAAAACTGAGGTGGCATGATGGGTGACTGGGATGTGGCCCTGAGCATTGCCAGAGGTCGAGTTTAATTCACACATTCCATTCATCACCTTTTTGTTAATATACTTGGAAGAGCCAGGTTTTAAATTTCTTCCAGAGCCTCAGATTGTCATATGTGTTTCTTATCATACATTTATCCCACTGCAAACGGTGCTCATGGATACACCACCATGAGCCAACCATGATAGAGCCTCACTCTTGAAAGAAAAACAGGCAGAGTTACACCGCCTGCTGGCACATTTCTGATGTTCACATTTACGGAAGAATGGATGGAAAGATCTATGAATTGATGGATACATGGATTGGATTGGTGTGTGTATGGACTGATGGATAGATGGTTAGGGAAAGAGATAGACAAATTAGTGGAACGAGTGGGAGGATAGTTGGGTGAATGAATAACCTTAGCAACTGACAGGCAGATAGGCAAACAGAGATGGATGTGTGGGTGCTTGGATGGATTTAATTTTGGACAGACCAGTGTAATGGATCAATTGATGTGGAGGGCAGATTATTGATTCATGAGTGTGTTAGTCGAATGAATCGATTCGTTGCATTCTTATTGCCACTGTGTCTTGGCATGTATTGTAGCAAAAAGCACTTGGAAGGCACTTACGCTTTAGATGCTACTGCATGGAACGATAAACATGTGACCATGTGCTGACACTATCTGGGAAGTGTTTTTGTGACATGCGTGTGGCAGAGACAGTTTAGACCATGTAACAGCAAGTTTGTAGCTACTAAGGAGCAAAGTTATAATAGAGTTGAGTAATAAAAGACATTGTCACACATGTAGACACCTACAATTTTGGAGCAATCCTGCATTACATATGGTATATGTTATGTAGAGTCTGCCTAGCAGCGGACAGAGGAGCAACCCGAACAGGCACAAATCTATACTGGGAATCCAAGTTTTTAGTTTTTAGTTCAGGAGCTTTAAAACCAAAAACACAGGTAGTGCTCTGCAAAATCTGGCAGCAGCAGATATGGAGAGGGAGGACTGGGCAAAATAATTTATCCCAAACAATTGCACTGATACATCATGTTCAGATGCATCACTAATGCCAGTACAATGACTTCCTTGAAAGGCAGGCATATGAAGAGCATGTTGCTGCCCGTGTCACAAGTGTGCACATCTAGGAACTGCTAGAGGGGAAGCAACACAATCTTGGTCACCAGCACTGAAACGTCTGTGCCACTCGAACCACTGTTGTAAGGACCGTGGTGATGCTGTCGTTAACAGCAGAGGTGTAACAAAATGTGAGGACCCCCTGAAAGGTATGCCGAAGGGGCCCCCACACCCATTCTAGTAGGGGCTCAGGGGGCCCCCTCCAGTATGGGTAAGCCTGAGGCACCCCCGCCCTAGGGGGGCTGTGGGGGCCTGTGTTACACCCCTAGTTAACAGGGAGAGTGTCAGTAAAAAATTACCCGGACAACATGGGACATGATCAGAGGTGCCACAAATAATTTTTTGATCCTGAAATCTCTGTTTTTTTATACTCGCCCTTGAAGCTTCGTTTTTAGGTCTGGCGTTAGCCAAGACGTATTTTTATAAAATCTATAAAAAATACATACATGCACAAACATACATAAAAGGGGGAGAGGGGGCTTCAGTCAATACCGTTCATTCATTGATCTGTCTAGGTGCCATTCACTTTTCGCTTCCATCCACCATGGTATACGCAGAGGGCAGTGGTTCCGCCCACTTCAGCCACTGACTACCCTTAGGGCGAGTGACAGCATTTTACCTCATTACTGCTGCTGGCAGCTTTTACAGAAAAGATGAACATCGACATGCTGAGGAATCTCTTAACTACAAACCAAGCTTTACATTTCGAAGCTACAAGTATTTGTGGTATTCATATTGTCAGCTCCTGCACCCACAAGTAGGTGCTGCAGTGCAGTTTCTTCTACAGTAAATGAAAACATAGAACACTGCCTAAACTTTCAGAGCATCTTCCTCCTGGTCTCATCAGCTTCAGCTGTTCAAAACCACACCTGCCCATCTGTACCTTTGTGGCCTTTCTCGGCTTGTTGCGTGTAGAAGTATTATAATTATTGATACTGGAGTCGTTTTTAGCACATCACAGTTAGAATGTGACAGCAGAGGCACTTTTGTGTTCTAAAGTTTGTATATGTGATAGCATACAGTACACACAAGTGTCCACTTAAAGATGGATGCCCCTCTTTCCACACCTATTGTTTGCGTTCTAGCTTGTGCTTTCAGTTTCAATCAATCCATCAATAATCAATCAGAATCTATAAAGTGCAGCTAATCACCCACGAGTGTATCCAGGCACTGAGAACAAAGCTTCTAAGAGGTTCAGTGGAACAGCCACGTCTTGAGTCCTTTCCTCAATTCCAGAAAAGAGGATGAGGTCCGTAAGTGAAGGGGGAGGTCATTCTAGTGTTTCGCAGAAAGGAAGGAGAAAAAGCATCCTTCAATGTTGCTTTAGCAGATGCGGGGAGTGCGTGCAAGGGAGAGGGAAGTGGAGCACAGGTGTCTGGAGGGTTGGTGGAAGTTCAGGTGGTGGTTGATGTATGCTGGTCCTTGATTTTGAAGGATCTTGTAGTTGTGGGCCACCATCTTGAATTGACATTTTTCTGAATGGGGAGCCAGTGGAACTTCTTGTGGTGTGGGGTGGTATGGGTCCACATGGGGAGGTTGAGGATGAATCTGGCCACTGAATTTTGTATGGTCTGTAGTCTCTTCAGGAGGTGCAAGATGATTCCTACGTAGAGTGCGTTGCTGTAGTCCAGACTGCTGGTGACTAGGGCTTGAGTGATGGTTCGCCTGGTGTTGACGGCGAGCCATATGAAGATTTTACGGAGCATGCGACGAGTGAGGAAGCAGGTTAAAGAGACTGCATTGATCTGGTTTTTCATGGTGACCCTGCTGTCCAGGACGATGCCAAGGTTGCATGCGTGATCTGTCAGAGTGGGTGCTGGTCCTAGTTCGGAAATCCACCAGGAGTCATTCCATGGGGAGGTGCAGTGCCTAAAGATCAGCAATCCATTTTGTCTATGTTGAATTTTAGGCAGTTGTTTTTCATCCAGTCGTCAATGCGTCATGCACCTGTGGAAGTTGGTCCTTGTGGTGGAGGGTCTTCTGATAGTGAGAGGATGAGCTGGGTGTGGTCTGAGTAGAATGTGGTGCTCATTCTGTGGGTTCTGACAATGTTGACTTGGAGGGGGGCATGTAGATATT
This sequence comes from Pleurodeles waltl, assembly GCF_031143425.1. Classification (NCBI taxonomy): domain Eukaryota; kingdom Metazoa; phylum Chordata; class Amphibia; order Caudata; family Salamandridae; genus Pleurodeles; species Pleurodeles waltl. The sequence goes on along the minus strand of NC_090439.1, from coordinate 1,027,463,666 downwards.
GAATAGTGTAGGGCTGAGGGATGAGTCTTGAGGGACACCGCAGATGATGTTCTTGGGTTCAGAGGTGAAAGGTGGTAGTCAGATTCTCTGGGTTTTTTCTGGTGAGGAAGGAGGCAATCCATTTGAGGGCATCTTCTTGGATTCTGATGTGATGAAGCCTCTTGATAAGTGTGTGGTGGGATACATTGTTGAATGCTGCTGAGAGGTTGAGGACGACCAGGTCCCGTCATTTCTCACCAGTCGAGGAGGGTTCTGATGTCATCAGTGGCAGTGATCAGGGCAGATTTGGTGCTGTGGTTGGTGTGGAATCCAACCTGGGAGTAGTCCAGAGGATTGCTGATCTCTACGTGTTCTGTGAGTTGGCAGTTGATGGCATTTTTGAGGACTTGGCAGGAAAGGGGAGCAGCAAGATGGGATGGTAGCTTTTGAGTTCTCTGAGGTCAGCGGAGGGTTTCTTGAAAAGGGGTTTGACTTCTGTGTGTGTCCATACTTCGGGAAGGATGCCATGATTATGGATGAGTTGAAAATGGAGTCAAACTTGCTGCTGATCATCTGCTCCCGAGGTTGAAAATGTGGTGGGGACGGGAGTCCATGGGTACTCCTGAGTGGAAGGAGTTCATTATGGCTGTGGTGTTTTGTGTACTGAGCAGGTCCCAGGTGGTTAGCATGTGGTCAGAGATTGTATTGGGGTTTGCAACCATGGAAGCAAGGAGGGTAAGGGTGTCAGAGTCTGTGGGTTGGGGTTAAATGTTTTTGTAGATGGTGGAGATCTTGTCATGGAAGAAGGCAGTGTGGGCTGCCCATAAACCCTGGAAGGTTGGTAGGAGCACAATACTGGGGGGTCCTCTAAGAAGCCCCCTAAGTGCATGGACTCATGCCATCAATACTGGCATTAGTATTGGGGTATGATTCTGACATGTTTAACACCAAACATGCCCAGGTTGGAGCTATCATTATGTAGCTGGAGCACAGGTGAACTGTGTCCAGTACATGGGTGAAATGGCTTTCACACACTTACAAAGTCCAGTGCATTGGAACTGGAGTTTGTAGGGGCACCTTTGGTCATGTTGGGGTGCCCTCCCACACAGGAACCTGCACCCTGCCCTTTGGGCTGGAAGGGCCTACCAAAGGGGTGATTTTCACTGACTTGGTGTAGTGACCTGTGGTGAAAGGGTGCATGCACCTTTTCTGGCAGGCTGCAATGGCAGGCCTGCAGACACTTTTTGAATGGGCTCCCATGGGTGGGTGGCATAATACATGCTGCAGTCCATGGGGGACCCCTGGTGTCCAAATATCCTGGGTACCTAAGTGTAGGAGGCTGGCCTGGCTTATAGTGGGTACCTTGTGGTAGTTACACCCTGTGCCAGGTCCAGTTATCCCTTATTAGGAGAATAGAGGTGTTTCTAGCAGCTTAGGCTGATAGAAGGTAGCTATGGCAAAGCAGCTTAGGCTGAACTAGGAGACATGCAAAGCTCCTACTATACCACTTATATCACTTAGCACTATATCACAAGAAAACACAATACTCAGAGTTACTAAAAATAAAGGTACTTTGTTTTAGTGACAATATGCCAAAAGTATCTCAGAGGATACCCTCACTTACGAGGTAAGTAATATACATAAATTATATGTACACAAACCCAAAACAGGTAAGTAACAGTAAGAAAAGTAGTGCAAACAATGTAGAATCACAATAGGATGCAATAGGTGGACATAGGTCTAGGGGCAACACAAACCATATACTCCAAAAGTGGAATGCGAATCACAAATGGACCCCACACCTATGGGAGGTTGTAGAGGGTCGCTGGGACTGTAAGAAAACAGTAAGGGTGTCCAAAATACCCCACCCCAAGACCCTGAAAAGTAGGAGTAAAGTTACCCTACTACCCCAGAAAGACAGAACAGTCGTGATAGGGGATTCTGCAAGAACCACAAGCACCAGCAAAACACTGAAGATGGATTCCTGGACCTGAGGACCTGTAAAGGAAGGGGACCAAGTCCAAGAGTCACGAAAGTGTCCGGGGGGCAGGAGCCCACTAAACCCCGGATGAAGGTGCAAAGGGGCTGCCTCCGGATGAAAGATGTCCCACGGCGTGATGGAGGCTGCAGAAGTGTTTCCAGGCAGAAATACCACAAACAAGCCTTGCTGGCTATAAGAGTTGCGGTTGAGGATTTTGGGTGCTGCTGGGGACCAGGAAGGACCAGGATGTCGCCTCTTGAAGGAGGAGACAGAGGAGGTGCTCAGCAACTCAGAGAGCCCCCACAGAAGCAGGCAGCACCCGCAGAAGTACTGGAGCAGGCACTTAGAAGATCTGGGGCCGTGGTCGACTCAGAGTCACAAAGGAGGGTCTCACGACGTCGGAATTCAACTCAGCGAGTTGGGCAATGCAGGACGGAGTGCTGGGGACCCAGGCTAGGCTGTGCACAAAGGAAGTCCTGGAAAAGTGCACAGAAGCCAGAGCAGCTGCAAATCACGCAGTACACAGGTTTGCTGTCTGGCGTGGGAAGGCAAGGACTTACCTCCAACAAATTTGGACAGAAGGGCCACTGGACTGTTGGAGACACTTGAACCCAGCTCCTGTGTTCCAGGGACCACGCTCGTCACGATGAGAGGGGACCCAGAGGACCAGTGATGCACTAATTTGGTGCCTGCGTTGGCAGGGGGAAGATTCTGTCGACCCACGGGAGCTTTCTTCTTGGCTTCCAGTGCAGGGTGAAGGCAGACAGCCCTCAGAGCATGCACCACCAGGAAACAGTCGAGAAAGCCGGCAGGATGAGGCGCTACAATGTCCCTGGTAGTCATCTTGCTACTTTGTAGCGGTTTTGCAGGCGTCCTGGAGCAGTCAGCGGTCGATCCTTGGCAGAAGTCGAAGAGGGAAGTGCAGAGGAACTCTGGTGAGCTCTTGCATTCGTTATCTGAGGAATAGCCCAGAGGAGAGACCCTAAATAGCCCTCAGAGGAGGATTGGCTACTGAGAAAGGTAAGCACCTATCAGGAGGGGTCTCTGACATCACCTGCTGGCACTGGCCACTCAGAGCTGTCCATTGTGCCCTCACACCTCTGCATCCAAGATGGCAGAAGTCTGGGACACACTGGAGGAGCTCTGGGCACCTCCCTTGGGAGGTGCTGGTCAGGGGAGTGGTCACTCCCCTTTCCTTTCTCCAGTTTCGCGCCAGAGCAGGGCTGGGGGATCCCTGAACCGGTGTAGACTGGCTTATACAGAGAGGGCACCATCTGTGCCCTTCAAAGCATTTCGCGAGGCCAGGAGAGGCTACTCCTCCCAGGCCCTTCACACCTATTTCCAAAGGGAGAGGGTGTAACACCCTCTCTCAGAGGAAATCCTTTGTTCTGCCTTCTTGGGACAAGGCTGCCCAGGCCCCAGGGGGGCAGAAACCTGTCTGAGGGTTGGCTGCAGCAGTAGCTGCAGTGGAGACCCCGGAAAGTTAGTTTGGCAGTACCCGGGCTCTGTGCTGGAGACCCGGGAATGCATGGAATTGTCCCACCAATACCAGAATGGTATTGGGGTGACAATTCCATGATCCTAGACATGTTACATGGCCATGTTCGGAGTTACCATTGTGACATTACATATAGGTATTGACCTATTTGTAGTGCACTTGTGTAATGGTGTCCCCGCACTCACAATGTCAGCAGCAATTTGCCCTGAACAATGTGGGGACACCTTGGCTAGTGCCAGGGTGCCCACACACTAAGTAATGTTGCACCTAACCTTCACCAAGTCAGGGTTAGACATATAGGTGACTTATAAGTTACTTATGTGCAGTGAAAAATGGCTGTGAAATAACGTGGACGTTATTTCACTCAGGCTGCAGTGGCAATCCTGTGTAAGAATTGTCTGAGCTCCCTATGGGTGGCAAAAGAAATGCTGCAGCCCATAGGGATCTCCTGGAACCCCAATACCATGGGTACCTAGGTACCATATACAAGGGAATTATAAGGGTGTTCCAGTGTGCCAATGAGAATTGGTAAAATTAGTCACTAGCCTGCAGTGACAATTTTAAAAGCAGAGAGCGCATAAACACTGAGGTTCTGGTTAGCAGAGCCTCAGTGATACAGTTAGGCACCACATAGGGAACACATATAGGCCACAAACCTATGAGCACTGGGGTCCTGACTAGCAGGATCCCAGTGACACATATCAAACACACTGACAACATAGGGTTTTCACTATGAGCACTGGGCCCTGGCTAGCAGGATCCCAGTGAGACAGTAAAAACACCCTGACACATACTCACAAACAGGCTAAAAGTTGGGGTAACAAGGCTAGAAAGAGGCTAGAAAGAGGCTACCTTCCTACACTAAGTACCATATACAAGGGACTTATAAGAGGACACCAGTATACTAATTGTGGAGTCACAAAGGTCCAAGGTAACCACATTTGGAGGGAGAGAGCACAATCACTGGTGTCCTGGTTAGCAGGATCCCAGTGAAAACATTCTAAGCACACTGATAGCAGACAAAAAAGTCGGGGTAACCATGCCAAAAAGAGGGTACATTCCTATATAGTCTGTCCACGTGAGCTCAGTGACATGCCTGTTGTTGACCCTGTTGCTGGCGTGAAGATGGGGTAGAGTGTGTGCCCTGCGTTGTGTGTGGGGTTGGTGACAAATTGGGTGAGGATGATGTTATTCATGCTTTTGAGGAATTGTGGTACAGTGAATTGTGTGTTTGTGGATGATGGCGATTCCACTTCTGTATGTGTTGATGAGGTCCCGGTGTCCTATCTTGTAGCCGCCTGGTGTTGGTGAGGTACTGTCGGGAGCGACTGCACGGTTGAGCCAGGTTTCGTGAGGAAGAGACATCGGGGTGAGGGAGGAGATGGTATCCCAGATCTCGGTGCCGTGCTTGCAGAGTGACCGTGTGTTGGCAGGAGGCAGTGGAATTGTTTCAAAGCAGTCGTATTAGTGGTGGTCGGTTTTCTGGTGGTCATTGTGTGAGCGGGTGCTTCTTTGTTGCAGGAAAAGGGACAGTGCAGGCAGGTGAAAGATCCTACCATTGATCGTGGAGTTGTGCGCCAGCAGTTATTGTTGTGGAGTCTGGGGTCCAGGGTTCGGAGCTCAGGGGTGGTGTATCTGTGAGTAGTGGGAGAGACAGGGGTGCTGGGCGCAGTCCAGGCATGGATGGGTGCAGACGGGCTTGCCTTTGGCATGTCTGCTGCACGTGCCCACTACACAGCCACATTGCAGCCTCCATTAAGTAAGTTATAGGAGGAGAAATGGTTGCTGGGAGGCAGTAGGTGGAGCAAGCGAGGTGGAGAGTGGGAGGGAGAAAGGACGATGGGGCAATCAACAGACAGGAAAAATACAATGGAGTAAGCGAGGTAAAACAGCAGTTAAGTGAGCAAGCAAAATTAAGCAGCAGAGCAATGTAACAAAGTAACCAAAAAAACATACCAGAGGCAACGAAGCAGCAAAGGGGGAGCTGGCACAAAAGGACCTGCTCAATGGGGTCGCGCTGCGACCTCCATTAAATAGGCCCAGTGAGGAGGGAGAGTTGATAGAAGGCGGTGGGTGGGGCCGGCAAGGCAGGAAACAGGAGGGAGAAAACAGCAGGGAACAACAACGGAAAATGAGTGGGCTGCTGGGGCAATCAACAGACAGGAAAAATACACTAGAGAAAGCATAGTAAGTCAGCAGTAATGTGAGCGAATGAAAGTAAACAGCATAGCAATATAACAAAGTAACCAAAAAATGACCAGAGGCAGAGAAGCAGCAAGGGTAGAGCTGCCATAAAGGATTCATGAAGGTTTCAGCTCTCGTTCGGTGCTCACATATTTAAGGACCATGTTGCCAACAAACTCCCCCCCCAATCGAGGTGTGTAAGTGTATTTAAAACGTAACGTTTTCTTATAAATTTCAATCTGCTCTGATGTGACACTATTGAAACTGCCTGCTAAGACAACATTGGGTTACTGCAACCGCCACATCCCTCACCGCTTAACTGTAATAGGTGTGTTAGACTTGGCATCCTTGGCGTGGTCTCCCCTAACTTTTTGCCTCTGATTCCCAGATTGTTGATGTGTGCTGACTCTGTTTTTCCTGTTTGTGTTACTCTGGGCACTTTACCACTACTATCCAGTGCTAAAGTGCAAGTGCTCCTATGTAAAATGTATGTGCAATTGGATTTCCATGATTGGCATATTTGATTTACTGGTAAGTCTCTAGTACAGTGCACTACAGGTGCCCAGGGCCTGTAAATCAAATGCTACTAGTGGGTCTGCAGCACTGGTTGTGCCACCCACATTAGTAGCCCTGTAATCATGTCTCAGACCTGCCACTGCAGTGTCTGTGTGTGCGGTTTTAAACTGCCAATTCAACTTGGCAAGTGTACCCACTTGCCAGGCCTAAACCTTCTCTTTTCTTACATGTAAGACACCCCTAAGGTAGGCCCTAGGTAGCCCCATGGGCAAGGTGCAGTGTATGTTTAAGGTAGAACATGTACTAATGTATTCTATATGTCCTGACAGTGAAACACTGCCAAATTCGTTTTTTACTGTTGCAAGGCCTGTCTCTCTCATAGGTTAACATAGGGGCTACCTTTAAAAATGATTAAAGTGTAGATTCCCTTTGGGAGTAGATGGACATGTGGAGTTTGGGGTCTCCGAACTCACAATTTAAAAATAAATCTTTTAGTAAAGTTGGTTTTGAGATTGTCTATTTGAAAATACCACTTTTAGAAAGTAGGCATTTTCTTGCTTAAACCATTCTGTGACTCTGCCTGTTTGTGGATTACCTGTCTGGGTTAGTTTGACAGTTGGGCTGTTTGCACCTTTCTCTAGACAGTGACACAAAGGGAGCTGGGGTGTAGCCTACATATCCTGATGAGCCATCTGTGCTAGGAGGGAGGGAAGGAGTGGTCACTCACACCTGAAAGGGCTGTGCCTGTCCTCACACAATGCAGTCTCCAACCCCCTGGTGTGTGTCTGGGGCCTGGCCTGGGCAAGGCAGGATCTCACAAACAAGAGAGACTTTCTTTTGAAGTAGGCCTACTTCAAAGGCAGAACTGGGTATAAGAAGAGCACCCAAACCCCTGAAAAAGTAGATCACTTCTGGAAATCAAGAGGAACCTCTGCCAAGGAGAAAGAGCTGAAGAGCTAAGGAGAAGTGCTGCCCTGCCTGTGACTGTGCTTTGTGGGGCTATCCTGCAGTTGCTGCTTCTGCCTGTGAATGGGGACAAAGACTGGACTTTGTTGTGCATTCATGCTTGTGAAGAAATCTCTAAGGGCTTGTCCTGAGCTTGCCTCCTGTTGTTGAAGTCTCAGGACCATCAAAGACTTCCCCTGCCAGCATCTGGACTCTCTGCTGAGACTCCTACCCTGCCAAGAGGTGCCCAATCCAGTTCCTGGGACCTTGGAAGTTGAAGCTGGCAGACCAAGACTGAAAATCCACGCACAGACCGCCGTGCGGGGCAAATTTCGACTCACCTTCCGAGACGCTGCTGAGAAACGATGCGCTGCCGGCTTCGCGGCTGAAATCGACGCTCTACCTGCATCAATGCTGGAAGACTGATGCACGCAGCTGGAGAAACAACACGCAACACGCGCTGACAGAGGCTGATAATGTCACAACCCACACAGTGCGGTTTTCCTGATACCGTGTGGCCGGATTTTCAACGCAACATCAGAGGGCGCGGAAAAACAACGCACCGCTCTCCTGGGGAGAGAAGAAACAGCGCACGCCAACATGACCGGAGGAGGAGAAACGACGCACGGTCTTGCTTGTGGGTGAGAAATCGACGCATCTCTAGCCTTTTCCGACACACATTCGCCCGTTCGTGTTATTTTCAATGCTAACAGTGTTTTTACTGTTTTCTCAAGGATTTAAGACTCTTTTGCTTTTAAAATTCAAAACTTGACTTGTATATGTTGGATTTTTGTCGTTTTGGTCTAGTTTTGTTTAGATAAATATTTCCTATTTTTCTAAACCTGTGTTCTGTCATTTTGTAGTGTTTTCACTGAGTTACTGTGTGTGGTGGTGCAAATACTTTACACCTAGACTCTGAAGTTAAGTCTGCCTGCTTGTGCAGGCTACCAAGGGGGTGAGCTGGGGTTAATTGAGGGTGATTCTCCTTTACCCTGACTAGAGTGAGGGTCCTGGCTTGGACAGGGGGTAACCTGACTGCCAACCAAAGACCCAATTTCTAACAACGTGCATTAAACACTGCACCTTTACTCCTAAAATCGCAACTTATTTTTTGAGTCTGCTATGAACATTATAAACTGAGGACGTCTATGCAAATACCCCGAGATAGTGTTCTTTGAAGTCGCTATTAGGCTGAATTTCATGTGGTATAGTTCCCTAAGTACAATAAAAGTGAAAAACAAAACATAATTTCACATGAAGTTGCAGTACAATAAGTATTACAAATCAGGACCCTCTGCTGTCCAACATCAGACTTCACTTTGAGTTTTCGACAGACAATAGGGAAATGGCAATGGACTCTACATCCTGTGTATGCTCGAGCATCGTTTATTTTCCTGATATACACTATATTTAAATAATTCATATTTAAATAATTCGATTTTCTGATCAGATGATGTTTGCCCGTAGTTTGATATCTGTGATTGTCTGACAGGTTGAGTCTTCCCTTTGACAGCAATGGGCTTCACTTCACACTGTCTTTGTGGTGCAAGCGTTTTCAGTCATATGTGTTGGTGCTGTGGAAGTTACGTAACTTTGTTGTGCTATTCTGTTTTGTTACTTTTGTGATGTGAAGTGTGGTGCTGTAATTTTCTGTAGTGCACAATGCTTGCGCATTCTCTGATGTGCTACACTGATCTGGTGAGTTGGCTTCTGCTCTTGTGTAATGTGCTGTTCTGATTTGTTGTGCTACGTGGTGTTCTGTGTGCTGTCGTGCTAGACTTTCGTGTGTTTTGGTGCTACGTGTTGTGCTGTGCTCTGATGGTCTGTGCAGTCATGTGTTTTGGTGTGTCAACTTTGCCATGCTGTGAAGCCACATTGTCAAAATGAAGCACTCCCCCTCCAAGTGGGTTTAAAACCAAGCGGTGCTCTCAAATTAAACACAGCAAAGAGGCTGATTCTGCGCCAAGCACTTTAAATGTTGTTGCACTCTCTAGGCTTTGCAAAGCCAAAAAACAGTAAACACCATTTAAAAAGCACCAAACATAGCACGAAATCGAGTATGTTTTAATTGTTACATGGACAGGTTATCAGGCAAAATGGCACCACTCACAGTGCAAGAGAGTGGGTTAACCCAGTGCCCCAGGCGGTATGCTGTGATGGGCAGGAGCTCAAGGTGAAGAATAAAGTGACAGGTCAGTGGATGAAGGCCGCTGTCCAAAAGCCCTAATTTATAAGTGTAGCTTCAATGAAAAAAAAAGTTGGCAAGGCAGCTGAAGTAGCATCAAGATCTTTTGTTTTCCCCCAAAATACATGTATACATACATAAAAGATTTTTCAAACAGTTGTCTTCATCTATTGATCTTTTTCACTTTGATTCACATTTAGCTTCCGCCCACCCTGCATACAGCATGGGACAATGGGTCAGCCCAGTTCAGCCGTTGGCTACCTTCACTACAAGTGACGGCATTTTGCTTGTGGACAATGATCACTATTGTTTCTAAAGTAGCTCTCTTCACTGCCAAGTTGGTGGGCCAATGAGCCCTTTTATTGGCTTGGCCTGCAGTACCAGTGTAGTTTGCCGCACTAATAACTGAGTGTTATTCCTTCCAAGGTGGTGTGCCAGTCATTCTGTGTCTCGCTCTTTTGAGGAAAAAAGATAAAACTACAGTTTTAACAAGAACGTTTCTACTTTTATTGCATTTACTTGTCACAACTGTATATTATATTCTTGCTAACTAGAAAATACACAAGATGCCCATTTTGCATCTAGTCAGGTAGGTAAGACTGTCTTTTTTCTGAGATTGTAAGAATTGTTGTAGCGCTTTATAAGTTGAGGATGAGACATCATATCTGTTTTAATAAAGGGTTGTGTCATGTCTAAGATTACTCTTCTGGTTCTTGAGTGTGTAGTGTATACTATTTTAGTTAATATAGTTCTCATTTTTATAAACATGAGCGAAAATAAGGGATGCCATTGTTGCTAATTGCACTCTGTGCCAATAGAGAAAAGCAGGGCTATAGCTGGGTAGCTGTTTAAAGAACACAGAAAGAAGTCTTTTTTGTTGGTTCTTCTTCATTTTGTGATTAAGTTGTGAGTGTTTCTGTGACTGAGAAAAATAAGACCTAATTCAGATACTCTTAAATTAGCATGATTATGTCGCAGCCAGCTTGCATTGACATCATTTCATATTTGCTTAAAGATAATTGTGAACGAGCTATTCCACTTGTATGTATTTTCTCTGTGGGCTTCACCATTTCAGAAAATCAGTGAAATAGAAGCCTAACCCTTGCTCTCCTGTATTAAAAAACATGTGTTGATTTGTGTCCTTTGTGAGGAAACCATGTCCTGGGTGCCCATGTCTTTGTAACTGTCATGGTCCTTTGCTCAAGCTTTTCCTAGATATAATTAATTAATTGAACTGTCTATTTCTGCATCACATAAACGTCATGGCATTTTCTTCATTTGCTATGCACTCCTCATTCATTAATATGCACTAGAAGTAGGTGTTTCTAGCTGTATCTTATTCAGTGTGTCTTCTGTATTAGTATATTCATACGGCTTACTAGAATAATACATTGATAGTTCAGCCCTATTGTGTCACATCTAACCACTAAATGTGTGTGGCGCTTCTGTCTAAAACCCTATAAAAGGAATATGTCCAAGACTGTCTTTGACTTTCATGATTTTATTTGACTTTCTAACTGTGCTGACTCTAAGGTAGTCTGTTATTTGATTTATAATTATGTTTCCTGCCACTTCTTTGGAGGTACACTCTATGATGGTCTTCTTGCTGAGCTATACTTGGCTGCCTGCTTTCTGTGGAGGGTACTTTATGTTGATCCTCTCACATTATTTGATTTTGATTTACTATTGAAACATTGATTGCCATTAACGAGCTTCTTTTTGCCTTCTGTAATGTTCTTAAGTTTGAATAAATCCAAACCTTGTGTATGTTTATTTGATTGAATTCGACTCAGTCTTATGAAGACTCAGATAGCTCCGAACCTATCCATTGACCCTCTTAATTATTTTAATTAGAGTGCTGACCGTGTCTAAGAGGATGCTGTTGGAAGCAGATGACTGGCATTCAGTGCCATTTTATTGATGCTGGCTGTTCATAAACATGCAATGCTCTGCATTTATTAAATGCTTATTATCAGTTCTTCAGTTAAAGAGAAAAAGTGTGCACTCAAATTTTGTCGTAGTTGGACCCTCGTTCCCTAGCAAGGCTGCTGGTTTAGGGGTGACAGCACTTTTGTTTGTAGGCAACTGAGTCACTCTTACAACAAATCACAACTGTCAGTCCAACCCTCCCGGCTCACAAGCAGTATCTCACCGAAACTCAGACAGTAAAGGTGATTTCTGGCAGCCGCATGCATGGATTCTAGGTTGCAACTTCTCAGGGTAGTCGTGGTGGAACGAAAGTTACTCTTTTTTCTTGTTAGCAATCAGTCTCAGGCAATGAAGGAGATACAGGAAAGTTTTCAATATATTTATTGAAAAAACTGCAATCTACGACTAAATACATGTGCTGCAATGATTAGATAATGGACATTAATAAAAGCAGAATTGTGAAGATGAGAATTGTGCATATAAAACCCCCCACCATCTTACAATAAACATAATATTTAAAATTCCTAACCAAGAAAGCCTACTTCTCTACTCTAACGAGAGCGAGGGGTGATAAACCTATTCTGCCAGTACCATGTTCATGAGAAGCGCCCCCGGCCTTGTTACCTTGGAATGAGCTCTCTAGGTCAGACTCCATGGTGATACAAAGGCTGAGTTTGGCAGCAAGAGGATGTGCAGCATAGATGGCATCTGGAAGGAACCCCTCTAGTGACCTTGTCCGTGTGAGGTGTATTTGTACAGATCATGTAGGATCCCTGACGTAGGTATGCTCCTAAACAACTGATAATGTGGCAGACGTGTGTCGGCAATTGCATAAACAGTCCCTAACAAGTGTGTATGATCTTCATATCACACATAAGTGGAAAAGGGACATGATGACAATACCTACGTACATAACTGATAATGACAGTGATACTGACTCCTTCTCAGAATGGCACATATAATGAAAATCAAAACACTCTTATAAAATATAAACACACGGGTAAAGCTAAAAGAAATAATAAAATAAATGGAATAAAACTGAGCATGCTAAGCAGGTAAAACGTCTGCAAGCTGAAAGCTAAGCTGGCTCCTGAGTCCCTGGGAAACTAAAATGGATTCACCACACCCTCCCCATTGCCAAAACAAGGATGCTAACTCACTAGCGAGGCTGCATGAGTCCAAGTCTAAAAGTGCTCTGAACTAAAAAAAAGTCTTAAATCTATTAAAAAACTATGCTAAAAACATACAAAGAGATAGAATGTCAACCATGACAAGCAAGGCAGGCCAAATGCGACCCAAATCAATAAGGCAATTTGGTATTACATTTGAGAATTTGAATAAGGCCAATGGTCAAATCATTCAACAATAAGTATGATCTTGTAAAATATCTCCGAAGTCATCTCAAGGGTGACTGCATATAGGAAGGACTCCACATTGGCAGATGTCAGATTGATCATAGGATTGGTGATGGATCCATGGAGCAGAAGTGTGCAGAAGCCTCAGACGCAGGATCACCCTCATAGGCGGCACCATTCATAGTACCAGATGTCATTGGGGCCAAGTAGTCCTCAAGCGGTGGCTCATAAGTGGCCTTGCGAATCAACCTCAGTCTCATGGGGATTGACTGTGAATAAACCCTCATCTGGAACATTAACAGTCACAGGAGGCACTGGCTGTACAGCAAGACACACCCAGGGTTTACACTCAAGAAGGCACGAGGTGCAATGAAAGGCAGGTTGCACACACTACAGGAGTGGTCGGAATGACAATGACCAATCATGCTCTAGGTTTTCCAGCAATGGAGTGTCAAAGTACTGTATTTTGCGGTCATGACACAGCTGGGCTGGTGGTAGCTCCATCACTCTGCTTAGCGGAGAAAGCACAATCACTGTGTATCAGGAACAGCAGTAGAAGAATTCCTCCAATCAGCACCAAAGCTATCGGAGATCCACCTAACAAACTCAAAAAGAGCGAATGGATAACTGAAGGAATGACTCCAAAGGTGGTCAGGAAGATAGAAACAAATCAAGACCCAAAAGCATTAAAAAACTGTACAATCCCTGCAGTGCTCGAGGCGTTGAATATTCTGCAGACCAGCTTTCCAAAGTGGTCGGGAAGTTGGTATTTAATAAGGATTGTATCTCAGCAGATGATTTCAATATCTTAAGAGTATAAGTCTCCTTGGCCAATGTCAACTCCACTTGTTTTTGGAACAGTGAGACCTTTAGTCTGCTCAGCTTGTCAAAATTTACATTAGCAGTATCAATGTGAGGCCACATTTTTGCTTCTCTTATATCTTGTGTGGGAAGGGAATAAAACATGTCCACAACAAGTTACAATCTGAGAAACTGAAATTGCACAGGCAATTCCTGGTCTCATTCCGCAGCAACTCTAATTGTTCAAAACCACATAACTTCCATTCAAAAGTATATGAAATGATGGATGAATCAAGGGGATGGGAGTACCCTTCAGAAAGCATGCCAGGTTTGCGACCTCTGCATTGCAAAAGCTGTGAAGGGACACCTGTTGGCAAATCATTAAATGAGTAACAGAAGTCTCACATTTGCTTCCGCTCAGACAGACCTCTGTTTTGCCGTTCATAAATTTGAATTCAAAAGGCAACTCCCACTCTTCCTTAATATAGCTATGTCCTAGCAGCTCGTATCTGCCCACAGCGAAATGTTTCAAACATTTTGTGAAATGAAAGGTGAAAATTGGCAGACGCCATGTACTAACCATACTGGTGATGGTGTCTCTGCTACAGTGAAAGGCAGCCTTTCTAACTTTTCATTGTTAAGCATGGTGTAACCTGTTTCCTTTTTAGCCATTATCTGTTGCTCCCTAGACTAATAAAAGCAGCAAACAAGTCACTACTGTTTATGTCTTTCCGAGGGACGCAGCCATTTTCCAGAATCGTCAATGTTCAACCGAACCGAATGATGGAACGCAGCTGACTTTGCCCATGTTGTAAAAGGGATGTGTCATTCTGAATGATATCTATTGCAGATGACACAATATTATTAAGTGTATATATTCTGTTGGACAGAGAATTCATGCCATTATCAACAACAGCTAAAGCCTTTTCTATATTTTCCTTATGTATCTGCCTTAAACGTGCAGCTGCTACCATTTGGAAAAGCTTCCAGATCTCATTGTATATGACATACAGGAATCGTTTAGAGTAGGGTTTCCAGGACCTAGCAAGAAATCCTGCAAGTCTACTTCTTCTGATAGGAGACTAAGATGGCTCAACAACAGAGCGTTCAGGAAGATAATGACTGTTTATCAGGAGAAAGAATACAGTCGCAAACCCAATCCATATTAGAAAGGCAAGTAATGTCAATAGAATCCACAGATAATACCATGGATAGAGCAGATAGTTATTTTTAAGCCATATGTACAGCTTACGTGTCTTTGAAACAGCTTCAGTTGCAGATGTAGATGAAGCTGAAGAAAAGTCGTTAAGGTCGATGAAGTAACCAGAAGCAGTCTCTGCAAACATAGGAGCCAGAGCAGTGCTGGTGAACGAATCCACTTCTTGTGGAGGTCCATAGTAGACGATGTTGTCAGTTTGTGTTGTATTGGAGTATAAACAGCCACATCTAGGACAGTTCTTGTTGGTGAAGTGGTGCAGAAGCTCATTCTCTACCCTCCCAATGCTCAAAGAGGCATTTGTAGTATTGTTGTTCATGCTGTTTTTTTCAGAAGCTTTGTTGTTTCTTTTTTGAAGAGGTATATTGTGTTGGGTAGTGAGAGGGAACTGAGAACTACCCAAGGGATCTCGGGGTCTACTGTGCAGGATTGGCCACAAGGTGTAATTTAGTGTTGTCAATGGACACAAATCTGTTCCCTTTGTAACCCGGCAGTGGTGGTAGAATGACAGTTGTGGTGCCTTGAATCCCCAGGACTGGAACCGGTGCTCTGTAAGATGGGATGAATTCCTTCTTCACAGAAATCTTCTCACAAACCAGATCCCCAACTTTAGGAATCCAGCCTGTGGATGTTGTTGGTAAATCCCTTATTTCTAAGGTGGCAGCACTGGCAGATGAATTGTCATCACAAAATTGTTGACGCTCCTGTAAGACAGTGAGACTTTCATTTATGTCAAATGGTGTGTCTGCTGCCACCATATTAGGGCCATGTAGATCTGGGACATACATAGGTATTCCAAAGAGGACTTCATAAGGAGTATGTCCCGCAAGGACCTTGGCAGATTATTCAGTGCTCCCTGGACCCCATATAGGTGATAAAACCAACTGCGGCCTGAACCTAATACTCTTGCTGTTAAGGACTGCTTTAGTTCACGATTCCTCCACAACACTATTATCCTCAGGATGATATGGGGATGAGTAATGGAGTTTAACACCCATCGTCCTCATGGTGTCCCTGAATGTCCTAGAGGCAGAAGCAGGGCCCTGGTCCGAGTGGAATGCTGCAACCGCATATGTACCAATAAAGGCCAGCAAGTCTTTAATAACAGTTCGAGTGTCAGCCGACCACTGTGGTCATACCCACAGGAGTCTAGAACAAGAATATACAACGACTAAGATATATTTGTATGCACCATCAGGTTTTAAGGGACCACAGAGGTCCAGGTACACACATTGTAGTGGCCAATTGGACATTAAGAGGGATGTCTGCGGTGGGTGTTTGATGTTGGAGCCCTTTATTTTCTGACAGATGTCACAGCAAAGGACATATTGCTTGATCTGTTTGTATAGACCCGGCCACCAGAAGTGTTTCTGTAAAAGTGATATTGTGGCTGCTACTCCAGCATGAGCAGAGGCAACACCCTCATGCGCTGCTTTGATGAGATCTAATCTCTGGTCTTAGTTGGGGATCACTCGATCTTCCAGCCCAGGAATTGTCGCAAAGGCAACATTCTGTGCACTGATATGGTAGGAATATTTTGCAGAGTATGCAGCCTGAATCTCATTAACTAATCACTGCAGCAACAGAAGCCGTAGCTACTGTGGATTTTGGCAGCTTCATCAGCCAAAGTATTTCCTACAATGTGTACTCCTACACATTGATGGCCCAGTGTATGTACTACATGAGCATCTGGTAGCTTATCCTTTAGATCAGCTGGCCTGCCCTACAGAGTTCTGTGTTTTATGATGTTTCTGAATGCGGTCAGAAAACTACTGCAGTTAGCACCAGTCTCAAACTGGTGCTAACCCATTCGCAAAAGGGGACTCCTTCCCCTTTGTGAATGCATGCAGGAAAAAAAAATCAGAGCAGGCAGTGGTCCAAAGGACCACTGCCTACTCTGAAAAAATGAAAAGAAAACTTTTCATTTTTGTTTCAAAATGCATTCCATTTTCCTTTAAGGAAAACGGGCTGCATTTAAAAAATATATATGCTGCTTTATTTAAAAGCAGTCACAGACATGGTGGTCTGCTGACCCCAGCAGGCCACCATTCCTGTGAGTGCCCCCATTCCCAATGGGGTAGCAAATTGCAACCTACCTCATGAATTTTCATGAGGTAGGTCATTTGTGACCCCATTGTGAATCGCAAACAGTGTCATTGACACTGTTGTACATCAGGTTTTGCGACTCACAAATTACGAGTTGCTAAGTCTCGCAATTTGCAAGTCGCAAAACTGATCTTTTGTACATGTGGCCCTTAATCTTTAGAAAAGAGTGATAATGCTGTTGTTACACAAAGTACCCGGTTAGGGTAAAAAATAATGCCGTACGGGCGAGCGTGAGTTGGAAAAGGCAGGGTTTTATCGATTCCTTCCTCGCAAGGGAGGCTGTGCGTTGTTTTCCTCTCCGGTCGGCATTCCATCATTTCTTCTGTCTCGCAAGAGAGCGATGTGTCAATTTCCAGATGGGGCACCTCGGATCCGCGCAGAGTCAGGTTGACTTTGATGCCCAGGGATGATGCGTGGAAAATCCTGTTGCACGGTGTTAGAAAACTGCACTGCATGGGGTTTGCATCGTTATCACCAGCCACAAGTGGCTGGTGCGCATCTTTTCTCCAGCCGCGATGCGTATCTCACAGCCGCGATGCAGGTGGAGCATTGATTTTAGCTGAGAGGCTGGCGGCGCATTGTTTAACAGCCGAGTTGCAGATGGTGTGTTGTGGATTTTCAGCTCTTGTCTGCCAGCTTCACCTTTCAAGTGCCCAGGGACTGGATAGGACACCACTTGGTAGGGCAGCATTCTCAGTCAAGAGTCCAGATGTCAGCAGAGGAAGCCTTTGATGGCCCTGAGACTTCAAAACAGGAGGCAAGCTCAGCTCAGGCCCTTGGAGATTCTTCGCAAGCAGGAATGCACAGCAAAGTCCAGTCTTTGACCACTTTCACAGGCAGAAGCAGCAACTGCAGGATAGCCCGACAAAGCACAGTCACAGTTAGGGGCAGCACTTCTCCTCAACTCTTTAGCTCTTCTCCTTGCCAGAGGTTTCTCTTGAATCCAGAAGTGATCTGATTTTCAGGGGTTTTGAGTCCAATACAAATACCCCTTTCTGCCTTTCAATTAGGCTTACTTCAAAGGAAAGTCTCTCTTGTTTGCAAGATCCTGCCTTGCCCAGGACAGGCCCCAGACACACACCAGGGTTTGGAGACTGCATTGTGAGAGGGCAGGCACAGCCCATTCAGGTGTGAGTGACCACTCCTCTCTCCACTCTAGCACAGATGGCTCAACAGGATATGCAGACTACACCCCAGCTCCCTTTGTCTCACTGTCTATAGGGGATTCACAAACAGCCCAACTGCCAACCTGACCCAGACAGGCAATCCACAATCAGACATAGTCACAGAATGGTTTGAGCAAGAAAATGCCTACTTTCTAAAAGTGGCATTTTCAAACTAACAATCTAAAAACCAACTTCACTAAAATATGTGTTTTTAAATTGTGAGTTCGAGGACCCCATATTTCTATCTGCCCTCAAAGGGAATCTACACCTTAATAATATTTAAAGGCAGCCCGCATGTTAACCCATGAGTGAGATAGGCCTTGCAACAGTGAAGACTGAATTTAGCAGTATTTCACTGTTAAGACATACAACACATATCAGTACATGTCCCAACATTAACATACACTGCACCCTGCCCATGGGGCTACCTAGGGCCTACCTTAGGGGTGAATTACATGCATATAAAGGGAAGGTTTAGGCCTGGCAAGTGGGTACACTTGCCAGGTCGAATTTGCAGAATAAAACTGCACACACAGACACTGCAGTGGCAGGTCTGAGACATGTTTACAGGGCTACTTATGTGGGTGGCACAACCAATGCTGCAGGCCCACTAGTAGCATTTGATTTACAGGCCCAGGTCACCTCGAGTGCACTGTACTAGGGACTTTCTAGTAAATCAAATATGCCAATCATGGATAAACCAATCAACAATACACTTCACACAAAGAGCATATGCACTTTATCACTGGTTAGCAGTGGTGAGGTGTCCAGAGTCCTAAAGCCAACAAAAACAGGTCAGACAAAATAGGAGGAAGGAGGCAAAATGTTTAGGGATGACCCTGCAAAAAGGTCCATTTCCAACACAGCCCCCACCAGCCTAAAGCCTTGGGAGACCAATCAATACCTTGATGGACTTCCCTGATTGGGGTGAGAGAACAGGGACCCAGGCCCACAACAGCATGGGCATGTTTCAGTTCTACACCTTCCTGATTCCAGTTGGAACACTCTGTCCATACTCTCAGGGCCCACTAAGCTAACCCATGGGGAACCCTTCGCCTCATCTGCAGATACCATCTGTGCTGCACCTAACCTTACTTTGCTCACAGAGGTATCCCAGGAGGCAGACAGTAACACTATGACCGGCACAGTTGTGTGGCCCACTCCACCCCTAGTGTGTGACTCCTTTCCCCCCCAGGGGCAACTCTGTTTACCAGGACAGCGAGCCACAGTGGCCACTGACAGCTGTCAGGGAGGAGAGCCAGGTCCCAGGCCTTTCAGGTCTCTCCAACCACTGTATCTGTGGAGAGTGGGGGGCTGCAGCCCCAGGTGCCTGTCACCCTTTGACCACTCTCTCCCTTCCACCAGGTCTGGGATGACAGTCTGACACTGGTCCTCCCCTACGGGGCCCTGTACCCTCCTCCTAGTGGCAGCACCCCCGGAGTCCAGAATTGTCAGGCTGCTTGTCGAAGCAGTTCTGCACAATCCTCCCACCACCGCAGGAGTGTTAACCTGCAACTGGTCATCCAACCTGAGGTCCGTACCCTCAGGTTGGACCAGGGTCAGAGGTGAGGCTTCCCTCCCCCTACCCTTCCATCTGGATTCCTGCACCCCCTCACAAGGAGTGACCCCTCCAAGATCTAACATGGTAGGAGCACTGTTAGCAGGAGCCCCTCCCTCCAGGTCAGGGGGACACCCTGAACATGGCCCTTCAACTCAAGATCTGTACCGTCGGATTAAACTGTGGTCAGGGGTGAGTCTCTTCCTTCCATGCCCCTACTCCCAGGGTTCTGCACCCCCCACCATGAAGAGTACCATTAGAAGTCACACTGGGGGGGGGGGTTGGGCAAACTGCCGCCCCCATCAGGTCAGGGTTTACCCCCTGCACCTGACCCTCCAGCCTAGGGTCTATACCCTCAGACTGGACCATTGCCTGGAAACCCAGGACTTCCAGGGGAGCACACCTACCCCCCATCAGGTCAGAGCTTACCCCCTGAACCTGACCATTCAGCCCAGGGTCACCACCGTCAGGCTGGACCACTGCCTGGCAAGCCAGGACATCCTGGCGGCATACCTACCCCCCACCAGGGAAACACTTTCCCTAAGGGCTACACAAAAGTCTGGTTGGCGCTGGTCCCCTGACCTCTGCCCACCTGGCAGAGCCTGGTTTCCCCCATCCAAGAAAATAGTATCATCAAGGTCATTCCTGGGGGTTTCTGGCCTCAGAGCTAACCCCAGACCTCCAGGATCTCCACTGGGGCCCGCAACCCCCTCTCAACCCTCTGTCTGGACTTCTGCACACCCTCACTTGGAGTGGTACTGCCAGACACCAGAACTGGTGGGACGCTGGCTATAGCCGCCCCCACGTTCTCCTGACACTATGGCATCTCCCTCAGCAGATGGCCCTACGGTACAGGCTAGGTTCTCCTCCTGGGGTTCACTCATGGAACCCTCCAGGACCTGGGACTGGATCTCGCGAACTTTGGGACTCAGCCCACCCCCATTCCCTCTCCTCTGAGACTGGACATGGTATCCCTCATCCATCCCACAACAGTGGGACCTACCTGGGACATTGCAATCCTCTCCCACCTCACCTGGTTGGGAAATATCTAGACCACTCCCTTCAGGAGGACCAACAAATGCCTCTTCAGACTCTCTGGTACTCACCAGAAGTCTGCCTCCAGTGCAACGTCCCTGGGGTCAGAGAAATCACACTCCACCTTGTGTTGGCGTAGTTCCAGAAAACAAGGATGGACATGTGCTCTCCAGCAATGACATCACACAGCCCCTCACATGAGTTAACCAAAATACCCTTCACCCAACCATCTAGTGACTCAGACTTGAAACAGTCCCCCACATCACCCTCCTGAGACTGGTGAGACAGTACCTGACTGTCCCTGACACTCAACCCACACTCTTCTGGGGTGTCTCAACACTCCACAACCAGGACCTCTACCTGGGGGGACCCCTCTTCCTGTCACTCTCAACTAGAGCCAGTAGAGTGAACCTCCCACTACAAGGAATATGACTCCCTATGCCAGTTCCCCAATCCACCTCAGGGACCCTGCACATCACTGGAGCTACCTCATACCCCTGAACCTCCTGGTGTATGTTAACCCGCTCCTTCCAGAAGGGCACCAGGTTTCTGGGCATGTGCACTTCTTCATCTGTACTGAACATAAGATTTTTGCTGCCACCATTTAAGCTGGTCTCAGCCGTCCATCAATAAATCAATGTTAGACCTGACAGCCTTAGGGTGGTCACCCCTAACTTTTTGCCTACCTCCCTCCACTTCTCTGACACTATTTTTGCTGGTTTTAGGACTCTGCGCACTTTGCCCCGGCACCGGGGTAGCAATAATAACGTGTTTCCCTTGGGCAAGTGGCAAAATGTTGTTCTGCATTGGAGTATAAATGTAATTTGTATGGTATGGGAAACGTGTTGCCCTTATTACAGGTGACATAGGTGAACTTGATGGCACCAGCAATTATTCTGATGACCAAATTTGTTTTGTTGTCACGTGTGGGTAAATGTTTTGCTTCTAGCATATCTTGTTGCAATCCTCTAAGGATGCATGTGTGTTCCTCTGTCCAGTGTTGCTTGAATAATCTGGGCAAATTGAATCATAGAGTGGTTTGATGCGTTGTGCGTAATCTGTAATATAAGTTCTGTCAAAGTTAAAGAAACCAAGTAATGTCTGCAGTTTCTTGATTTGGTAATTGAAGCTGAACGCATATCTCTAGAGAGCGTGGGCCCAGGCTCTTGCCTTCATTCAAAAGTTATCACAGAAACAGGACACTGAGAAAGCCTACTTTAGTTTTCGTAAAATTGAATTTGTAGCCAAGGGCTATGAATCCTAAAACAATCGATCGACCCTGGCATGATGAATATTGAGGTTGTCATCTGTGAGATAGATGTCATCCACATAGGACAACACCTCAAGATCAATATCATGCAATATTGATGTTACACAGGCAGAAAACAATCCTGGACTGTTCTTATAGCCCTGTGGAAAATGGCAGAAGTGCAGCTGAGAGCCAAATGAGAATGCACTCAGATCACGATTTTCATGCGCTAAGTTTTGACAGAAAAAAATGCTGGAAATATCCAAGGTTGTTTTGTATTTTTTACACACTATGTTGTTAATGAGTGCTGTGCTATGTGCATTTTGTATTGCATATGTGCATGTGTAGTTTCAGTATCTGTAATCTAAGACTATTCTTTATGAATGGTCTGGTTTTGCGACAGGGAATAATGGGCTATTCATTGCAGAGACACAGGGCTCTATTACTCCCTCGTACTCGGGTTGAGTGAGGATTTGTCTCACTGGAGCTTTAGCCTCATGTTTAACATGATATTGGGGCTGAGGATGGGGTGTAGACCTAATAGGTATTACACAGTAGGGGGAATCCTTATCCAACCCTATGTGGTTGCGGTACAGAGGGGGTGTCTGCGCCCAAAGCCCAGTCAACAGCATAGGCTTCCTTTACTACATCCGGAACAAGATTTGAGAAAGAAGGCAAAATTACATTTTCCCCATGTGGGAGCTTGCGAAAGTACTCAATGGCAGTCTTTTTCTACCAATAGGATATCGAAATTAAGTTCTTCACAAAAAATGACACTAATAGTGCTCTCTATGTCTCCCTCAATAAACCATGTTGGGTGGGAGAACGTGCCCGTCCGCAGTCTCAACTACAAGAAAGTCGTTAGTTGCTGTCACATCCAGATGATCTTTCAGACTCCGGCAACATCTTGTGACTTCTGCCGTGCTGTCCAGCAGAGAAACTGCCCACGTCTTGTTCCTCAGCAATGTTCTCAAGTTTGCTGGCATGTTTTATTGAAATCGCTGCCACCTTTTTCTTTGTAAATTGTGGCTTTTGTTGTGGGGATTTGTCCTCTTTCTTGTCTGAGGAATGCTGTGAGTTTCTTCTGTTTCACGTAGTCAGTGTGTTGCTCTGACCGGCCCACTCTCTCACTCCGTCTATCTGGCGTGTCCTGAAAGGAACAAGAGGGACATGTATCAGTATATCTGTCAGGAGTCTTTAAAGTTTCTCTATTTCTAAGATTATATCTCCTTTCGGAGAGTCTGCTCTCTGACTTCTTCTATATTTATTTTGTTTTTATTTTGGCCAGTGCTTTTTGGGACCCTCATGTGCTTGTTTAGTACCTTCCTTAGGGGTGGTACTCTGAAATCCATGCTTCTTCAGCTTGACTCCCAAACTATCCCGTCCTATACCAGTATATGTTTAGGAAATCATTTTCGGTAGTTGATGCTCCTGTTCCAACTGTGGAATTTCCCAAAGCCGCTGGTGTATAGCCAACGCTACCGCTTCCCCTTTAATGTTACTGAGTATTATTGAGGAGACTGTGTTGAAGTTGACCATCAGTTTTATCCCCAAATCCAGGGCTGGAACAGCCTGTGTTCATTTTGAATTTGTTTTAACACTTCTGGTAAGTTGGCAAGTGTTGGGGTACCATGCATGGTAGTGTAAATTGAAGCGAAAACCGTACCCCATGTAGTGCAGTCATCCACCGAGGGAACCGTTCTGAATGGCAAGCACATTGTGAGAATTCTATGTTTATCTTTGGTCCCATATGGGGAAACACTGCTTTCAGCTGGTTCATTTTTTTGTGCTATCCAGAACAGAATTTTCTGTGGGCTCCTTGGCCATGATAGAATGTACTGTTTGTGAGTTAATCCCAGTAACGGCCAATTGGTGACCAGCTGGTGCAGCCCGTTCTGGGGTGGTATTCATGGACCGCATAGTGAATTTTACCAGTCATTTGTAAACTACTACTAGCTTATTATAATCTGCACGTATGTCAGCCATTTGCATTGCCTGTTCGCAAGGATGTGGTGTGTATGTGGTGTGTATGTGGGAAACATGGGCCACGTTGGACCTAATCTCATGGGTTGTATTACATGTTATAGGGTTCCATTGAACCAATTTTGATGTTATTAATAAGAAAGTGGTATCTCTAGATACCGGTAAGCTTGGTACTGCTGCAGTATGTTGGCAATTTTGTATGTGTGAAATGTATGTGTTGTATCGTCTTCCTCAGGAATTGTGACCCAGGAATAGAATGTTTCTGTTTGGTAAGCTTCATGAGCTTACACAATAAATGTGACATCCCCGCCCTCACCTGTTAAGCCATGGGCTACTAGTTGTTTTGTTAATGTGTGTCTGACATTTTCTGGAATGTTTATTGCGTTAGCCATACTAAGTGATGGGTACAGAGAAGGAACACCAAATGGGGAAAAGTGCTTTTAAGGGTTCTAGCTTGAACAACCTACAGCATAGTTAGGTGCTTCTTATTCAGGTGAGGAGGATTGCCCCTAAGACCACAGACATCTCCGTATAATGGTACTTAGGGTACCTGCTGCGTGTGAGACAGAGATGCTCAGAATATCCATTAATTAGTGCCAAAACACCATTGTTGGTGGCGCCATGTCGTAGTTGGATTTTCGCTCCCTAGCGAGACTGCTGGTTTAGGGATGACAGCACTTTTGTTTGTAGGCGATTGAGGCCCTCCTATAACAAGTCACAACTGTCAGCCCAACCCTCCTGGATGACAAGCAGTACCTCACCGAAACTCAGACAGTAAAGGTGACTTCTGGCAGCCTTACTCATGGACTCTAGATTAAGACTTCTCAGGGGAGTCGGGGTGGATCAGAAGTTACCCTTTTCTCTTGTTAGCAATCAGTCTCAGTCACACACAGGCAATGAAGGAGATGCAGGAAAGTTTTCAATATATTTATTGAAAATACTGTAATCTACGATTAAATACATGTGCTGCAATGATTAGAATAATAATGAACAGTAATAAAAGCAGAATTGTGAAGATGAGAGTTGTGAATATAAATACCCCCATCATTTTACAATAAACATAAGATATAAAACTCCTAACCAAGAAACCCTAATTCTCTACCCTAACAAGAGCTAGGTGTGATAAACCTAATCTGCCAATACCATGTCCATGAGAAATGCCCTCCAACCCTTGTTGCCTTGGAATGAGGTCTCTAGGTTAGACTCCGTGGTAACACAAAGGCTGAGTTCTGCAGCAAGGTGACGTACAGCATAGATGGCATCTGGAAGGAACCCTTCTAAAGACCTTGTCCCTGTGAGGTGTATTTATAAAGATCATGTAGGATCCCTGACGCAGGTATGTTCCTAAACAAATGATAATGTGGCAGACTTGTGTCAGCAATTGCATGAACGATCCCTAACAAGGGCGCATGATATTCCTATCCCACGTAGTGGGAAAGGGATATGTTGACAATAACTATGTACATCACTGATAATGACGCTGATACTAACCCCTTCTCAGAATGCCACTGATAGTGAAAATCAAAACATTCTGATAAAATATAAACAAATGGCAAAAGCTAAAAGAAATAATAAAATAATTGGAAAAAACAGAGCAAGCTAAGTAGGTAAAAGGTCGCTAGATGACGGAGGAAACAGACCTGCAAGCCGAAGGCTAAGCTGACTCCTGTGTCCTAGGGAAACTAAGATGGATTCACCTCGGTTTATCTGTTGTTCTGTGGTGGTATTTAGGAGGCAGGCAGCTCATTTAGTAATTTGCTCCATTCAGAGCTCACTTTTGTGTGCAGTGTATTTCTGCACAGCGATGGCCTTGGACGTGAGGTGGGGTTTATGTGCCACTCTTTTGTCTCCATACTAGTCTGCTTTATGCTGTTTGTGGGATCTGTCCTTCGCCTAAAGGCAGAGGTGATCAAAGCAAGACATAGAACTACTGAGTGCCCCCTGCAGCTAGTGTAAGAAGGATGGCAAGGAGGCATATTTACACACAGAAGTAGGGCGGGGGGAGCTGCACATACAACCAACATTACATCTAACGATTAATCAAACAGCACCGTGCGACTTGTCTCAAATGCTATTCATTGATGCTGTTTTGGATATTGTCCTTAATTTGGACAGGAGGGGCCGGTCTTTCTCCATATCTCTGTTGCCTAAAAGGTCCAAGACTTCTAAGGGATGGTCGAGCGAGATGTGGACTGGCACTGAAGATTTCTGATTGAATGCCCCTAACACAGACTCACTCACTTTCACTTATAAAATGGCCAAAACTTTTGTTTATTTGTTAACGTTTATGGTAAAAAGCATTAAAGATGGCTGCCAATGCATGGGCATGTGCATATGTGTGCATGCGCACACACAGGTGGCCATTTATTAATATTTTTACTGTAAAGTGTACTAAACGTAAGTCCAAAATTGCCGTCAGTGTGTCTGCACGAATACAATTGGTATCTTGTGAAGTTTTTGACATATGTTTTCATTCTTTGCCACTGAGAGAAGACGGACGCTTTGCTTTGAAATGAGTTGGCTCTCTTGGAATGCTAAAGTCATTAACAAGTCTATTAAAGAAAAAAAACATTGGTAGAGCCAGACGCCAGGGCGGTGGTCCCTCGGCAGTCTCAGACAGGGAGCAGAATTGGGGCAGGCTGGCCCCTTACTAGCAGGACACCCTTCTGCAATAGGGCTATCAAGCAGCGAGCGTAGGGCCCTAACAGAGACTTCAGGAAGGGATGGGGTGCAGGTGCTCCTATCTGAAGACGCCTGATTTACATTTTGGTGGATGGGTTACTCCACCACAACTGTGACGGATATCCCGTCCGCTGAAATATAAATCCCATTATTTCCTATGGGATTTATATTTTGTCGGATGGGATGTCCATCACCATTATGACAGAGTAAACGATCTGCCAAAATCTAAATCAGGCCGTTGGTCTTCTCCATGGGTTTCGGCATTTTAGTCTCCACATTGTCAGGTTGTGTGAAGAAAGTTGTGACATCTGTTGGGATGTATGTTGGCGTAAGAGGCCATTGATCGTGTATTCAGTATCTCAAAAACTTGCCCTGAAGTCTTGGCCTAGCATGTAATCTTGCTGACTATTGGCCTGTGTAGGGGCAGTAATAGATCTGCTCCCCTGCCCTGAGTGCCGAACTATAGTGATGTTGTCATATGTAAATACGGATCATGCATGTGCGCTATGACTTAGGCCTGCCTTACGGATTGCAGTCTGGTTGGACAAGAAGGGGGGAAACTGCCTTTTTTTCGCTGCTGAAGCAATGTAGACACGCAAGCCTTACCACGCTTGCCTGAACCACGCATGTGCTTGAACCATACAAATTTGTGGTAAAGGCACCATACATACGCGTGTTTCAGGCACACAGCAGGAACAGCTGAGAGAGGAATGCGGCGGCCGGTTAAGTGGCGCTGCGGCGGGTGGGGAGATTTTTAAGGACAGGGAGGGGGAGGTTTTAGAGTTCAGGGTGGGGTGGGGGCGTCGGGTAGTTTTTAGGACAGGGTGGGGTATGTTATAGGGTTCAGGACAGGGGCTCGGGTCGGGGTAGTTTTTAGGACAGAGCAGAGTAGTTTTTAAGACAAGGTGGGGTAGGCTTTAGGGTATGGGGCGGGGGTCAGTGTAGTTTTCATGGCAGGGTAGGTTTTAGGATTCAGGGTGGGTTCGTTTTTAGGACAGGGTAGGTTTTAGTGATTAGGGCGGGGGGTCGGGGTAGTTTTTAGGACAGGGTGGGTTCGTTTTTAGGACAGGGTAGGTTTTAGTGATTAGGGCGGGGGGTCGGGGTAGTTTTTAGGACAGGGCTGCAAAGGTTTTAGGATTTAGGGTTCAGGGTGAGGGCGGAGGGTCGGGTAGTTTTTAGGACAGGGTGGGGTAGTTTTTAAGACAGGGTGAGGTAGGTTTTAGGGTTTAGGGTGGGGATTCAGGTAGTTTTTGGGAGAGGGCAGGGTAGGTTTTAGGGTTTAGGGCAGAGGTGGGGGGTTGGGTAGTTTTTAGGACAGGGTGGGGTATTTTTAAGGTTCAGGGCAGGGGCTGGAGGTCAGGGTAGTTTTTAGGACAGGGCAGGGTAGTTTTTAGGACAGGGTGGGGTAGTGCTTTAGGGTGTGGGGTCAGGGTAGATTTTAGGGCAGGGTAGGTTTTAGGATTCAGAATGGGGTGGGGGTTTGGGTAGTTTTTAGGACAGGGTGGTGTCGTTTCTAGGACAGGGTAGGTTTTAGCGATTAGGGTGGGGGTCAGGGTAGCTTTTAGGACAGGGCGGCAAAAGTTTTAGGGTTTAGGGCGGGGAAGGGAGGTCGGGTAGTTTTTAGGACAGGGTGAGGTAGTTTTTAAGACAGGGTGGGGTAGGTTTTAGGGCAGGGATCAGGGTAATTTTTAGGACAGGGCAGGGTAACTTTTGGGAGTTAGGGCGGGTTGGGGCGTTGGGGTATTTATTAGGACAGGGTAGGTTTTAGGGTTTAGGGCAGGGGGTAGGGATATTTTTTAGGACAGGATGGGGTAGTTTTTAGGACAGGGTAGGTTTTAGGGTCTAGGGTGGGGGATCGGGGTAGTTTTTAGGACAGGGTGGGGTGGTTTTTATGATAGAGCATGGTACCTTTTAGGGTTTAATGCAGGGGTGAGGGATCAAGGTAGTTTTTAGGACAGGGCAGGGTAGGTTTTAGGGTTTAGGGCGGGGGGCAGGATAGTTTTTAGGCCAGGGTGGGGTAATTTTTAAGACAGGGTAGGTTTTAGGATTTAAGGCAGGGCAAGGGGCTTGGGGGGTTGTATTACACAACCACGCATGTCGTTACAACATATACCTTTACTAAGCATGCTTTTACAACTAAATTTGTTGTAGAGGCATATGTGGTAAAGGCGCGGCCATGGTTCCTACCCATTGTTAAGCCAATGCGTGGTTCTGCCATGCGTGGTTCTGTCATACAACCAAGGAGGGATGTCCAAAACAATACCCTCATAGTGATGAAAGACTGATGTCTTCCCCAGGAGTTAAGCAGCACGGGTGCAGTGGTAGCAGCATACCGTTTAGTGATCAGTAGTAGTGAAAAGGTCCTTTTGAACCTATTTCACTGGAGTGAGATCTTTCAAAGTTCTGCTGCTGTGTGTTTAACTCGCCTTTCAGCCAACATCAATTTGCTATATGTGGTACAGTACACAGTGGATACAGAGCTGTCCAGTGTGTTTATGCTGTATGCAAGCACTGGTTGTAGGTGTGTCTCTGAAGGGTACAATGCTTGGAGGGTGCTGGTTACCATTTTGGGAGACCTAGGGATGCATGGTGAAATCATGAGGAGTTAGAGAAATCCTCCTAGCAGATTTGCGTATTGCTACATTCCGGTAAGCTGGGTGGGGCACACAGTGGAGAAGATCTTCCCCTGTACACTTCAAAGAGTGCTCTTTGATTCAATGAGAGATCACAAGGAAGGGGCCTGGGCACATCTCAGGAAGATAATGGGGCTGATAAGAGAATCATAAGTAGTAGGACTGGGGCCCTGAGGTAACCTTTTGATGCACATATCACTGTGGAAGACTGGCAGGTGTGAACTCTAGTCACTCCCATGGCCTGTGTTGTGATGCTATCAGCTTTGGAATCACTCCTGGTTTTCAGAGGCAGGGAGAGCAGAGGAGTAAATACTTCAAAAGAAGTAGCCCCCACTGCTTAATTTGTGCGTGTTGTTTCCCGTGCTGAGCACTGGCACTTATTTTTGAGGGCCGGAGCATATTCTTTTGCCTCAAGCATTTGCTGCGAGCAAAAGACACATATGGGAAAGACAGAGTAAGAGAAAAACAAAAAAGCGTCACAAAGGGAGAAAGTAGAAAGCTGCTAGAGGGAGCTGAAGGGGCAGGGAGTGGCTTTATATGGATTGAAGAGGCCCGAGATGGCTTCGGGATTATGCCGCCTCAGTATTCCGTGTTCCCGCATTTAATTGCAGCAGTCGCGTGTTTAAGAAGAGGACATTGGGCACCGGCACATTTTTATTTATAAATTAAGCACTGTAGCCCCCCAACATAAAACTTCAAAGACTGAGACCTTAAATCATATTTTGTGTGTTTGGAAATGGACTGTAAGAAGGTGAGATTGAGACCCCACAAATTGGTATATGCCAAGCAACCAGATGGGCTTTGTGAGGAGGGGAAGCTCTGCAAGACTTCTTACCAGGACTGGGGAGCAAGGCCTGCTAGTCTCCCTGCTGGGTGAGGGGACATCACCCAGTGAATCCAAGACTGCCTGCCCTGGTGCACCAGCGCCTGCCTTCTTGTCAAGATCAGTGTATCCTGTGAGGAAGAGGAGAGTGTTGGAGGGAGCAAGGGCCATTGCAGAGCCCTGTCAAGTGCACTCCCTTTGAGAGGAAACAGCTGCTGCACCGATTGAGTCATTGCCCGTGTGCGTGACAGAGCCAGCGACCCTCTGTATGCCAGGGGAGGGCCGCTGTGAAGCAAGATGTGTGTTGCACTGCGCCAATCGGGCCGGAGCCCGTGTGTAGTGCAGATTCAGCAAGGAGCCACAATGAAAAACCCTGCAGTGTGGTAGCCTTGTGCAGTAGTGGGCTGTGAGCACGTATGTTAGGAGTGCCACAGCCAAGGAGTTAACTTTGCTGATCAGGTGGGAACCAAAATACTGTGATATAGCAGGTACGTGTTGTGATATTAGGCAACTGTGCCCTCCCTTTACCCACGGCTGACCCATGTGGGCAGTGTGTTACAGACTCCTGTGTCCAAGGGATGCCTGGGGATGGTGAGCGCATCAGAGCCAACATCTGTGAGCAGAGCACTTGCTCCTTCACTTCTCAACACGATCGCTGCAGGGGTGCAACATAGGATATGTTTCACCAACAGTGCTGTCAAGTTTTTCAGCTTCACCATGCATGTGTAACTCACCCAACCCAGGAATGTTCTTTAAATGCTGTACATTTTAGCTCTGCTTTTTAATCATAACTACAAATTCCAGCATGCAGCTTCAAAACCTTGAACGGATGAGCTACTCACACTTGATGCTGGTAAACTTGAGAGTTCTTTGTAAGACTGCTATGGCCTCTATCACTCGCAACCAGTCCCTTCAGCTGCTGCTTTATGTCTCGTGACCCAGCAGTTTGCTCATCTGATTCGCGTCCTTTCAATGAGCATGTACAACACCTACTCCTACATTTGTAATATACCCCTTGCAGCATCTTAAAAAGTAGTTCACAAATCCCCCGAGACACGAGCACAGGTCTGTGGCACTCCCACCACCAGTGCTTAATTTGTCAATAAAAACGTGCTGGTGCCCAAAGCCCTCTGCTTAAACACGCAGCTGCTGCAAATAAATGTGCGACCACAGGATACTGAAGCAGCGTACCATTTCGGGCCTCTTCAATCCATTTAAAGCCACTCCCGGCCCCTTCAGCTCATTCTTGCAGCTTTCTGCTTTCTCCTAATGTGACGCTTTTTCGTTTTTACTCTTCCCCCGTCTTTCCCATATGTGTCTTTTGCCCGCAGTAAATGCTGGAGGCAGAGAAATAGACGCCGGCCCTCAAAAATATGTGCTGGTGCTCCGCACCCGAAACAACAACCACAAATTAAGCACTGCCCACCGCTCATGTTGTATGCATGCTTCATTTCCATTTCCAGTCATTTCAGAACATGAGATCGTGGTTCACATTTGTTTATATTCCACTTGCTTTCAGTTGCTTTATGAACAATTTCCATCTCTGAGTCAACCTTCAGTTTCTTAGTGTTGTGCTTACTGTTTTCTGACATCGTCAGGGTCATGTTACCTATCTTAATTCCACCGCAACCAAGTGGCCCAATATCGTTTGAGACAATTTCAGACAGTTTTGACCTTTATAGCAGCACTTCGCATTCTGGGAACTGAAATTTCATTTTTAACATTGATTGTATGGGTTTTAGAGCTTCTGGCATGCAAAGAGCAAGTAAAACAGACATACTGCCTGAGGTTTTATGATGGATTCATGCATGCCTGAACCACGCATGACTTAAGAACGCAGTCACAACATCGACCGCATCTTTACCACGCGTGTGTTATTTCAAGAGAGTTCAATCTATTTGACCCTCCAGTGTAAGGGTGAGAAAGGGCAACTACCCCACGAACTAGTGCCGGTGGTACTGGCGATGACGGGGAGGGGAGAACAAATAAAGGAGCTCGCCAACTTCCGACGCGGCAGTTAGGCACACCAGCAATTACGTGTACGCGTCCTGATTTATTCGCAGGGGGAAGTTGTTGAGTTTCTATGTGCCCGATCCAGACACACCACAGCATGCCTTCACAACAAATTTAATTGTAAAAGCATGCTTGGTAAAGGAACATGCGTGCTAAATTGTCCCCCACCCTGTCTTCTTACATCTGATACCATACTCTGCAATCCACCCCACACCAGCCCTTAAAACTGCCCCTTCCACCCTCTGGACTGAGCCCTACACCCCGCCGCCGTGAGCCCTAAAAGTAACCCTGTCATGCCCTTAAAACTACCCGACCCCCCGCTCTGAACCCTAAAACCTTCCCCGCCCTGTCCTAAAAACTACTCCGCTCCTCCAACCCCGCCCTGAACCTTAAAACCTACATTGCCCTGTCCTAAAAACTACCCTGACACCCGCCCCACCCTGAACCCCAAAACCTACCCCCGTCCACTACCCAGACCTCCCCACCCCTGCCCTGAACCCTAAAACTTACCCTGCTCTGTCTTAAAAACTATCCGACACCCTGCCCTAAAGCCTACCCTGCTCTGTCCTAAAAACTACTCCGACCGCCCCCGTCCTGAACCCTAAAACCTACCCCCTCTGTCCTAAAAAATACCCCGCCTCCTCTCTGAACCCTAAAACATACCTGCCCAGTCATAAAAACTACCCAACCCCCACCCCATCCTGATCTCTAAAACCTACTCCCCCTCTCCTTAAAAACAACCCCAACCCACCCACACCTGCTCTGAACCCTAAAACCTACCCCGCCCTGTCCTAAAAACTACCCTGACTTCCTACCCTGAACCCCAAAACCTACCCCGCCCTGTCCTAAAAACTACCTGCCACCCCCACCCTGAACCCTAAAACCTTCCTCGTCCTGTCCTAAAAACTACCCGGCCCCCAGCACTGAACCCTGAAACCTACCCTGTCCTGAAATCCACCCGATCACCCACCCTGAACCCTAAAACCTTCCTCGCCATGCCCAAAAACTACCCTGACCTGAACCCTAAATCTTCCCAGTCCTGTCTCAAAAATGACACCGCCCCCACCCTGAACCCTAAAACCTACTCCGCCCTGTCCTAAAAACTACCCTTACCCCCTGCCCTGAACCCTAAAACCTACCCCGCCCTGTCCTAAAAACTACCCTGACCCCCTGCCCCCATCCTGAACCCTAAAACCTATCCCACGCTGTCCTAAAACCTACCCAACCCCCCACCCTGAATCCTAAAACCTACCCCACCCTGTCCTAAAAATGATCCTGTCACCACCCTGAACCCTAAAACCTACCCCGCCCTGTCCTAAACACAACCTCGACACCCCCGCCCTGAAGCCTAAAACCTAATCCCACCCTGTCCTTTTGTGACCTGTATCGATACGGCCTCATGGTAAAGGCCGTTTCCCACTGTCTGCGGTGTCTCACATTAGCAGCTATGGTTCAGGAGAGTACTAGTATCATGGTGTGTTAGTGTTGTACATTTACTCACTCACCTTGTAAAGTGGCGCCTTTGTCTTCTAAATTGCACCTTATTTTTCCAATGAAAGTTAATCTTTGATTACAAGGCATGGAGGCCTACTTAATATAAATTCTTCTCAGAGTTTTTTTAAATGACTGATGAGAAGACATCTGTAAACAAACCTACGGTGATGTTTAGTCTTGTTTGCATTTATTTTGTAAAGTCATGCTTCTTTTAACAACTGTGCATGTACTTATTGATGTAAGCAAGGTGTGGGGAATAGGGGGTGCTAATCGTGCTGTTAACTGACATAAGCAATTTGAGTGAGTGCTTGGAACAATTCGTAACTAACCCTCTTTTTGTGGAATTATGGCATAATATGTATCCATGTGAAGAGCAGAATCATGGACATGTGTCTCTATTTCAACATTACATGGAAATTAAAAAAATTTAAAAAAGCATGAGGTATGTACCCATTTCCATGTGCAGAGCCAAGGACAGTTTCATTGCAGGTTATTGTGTTGTACGTGTACTATTCTATTGTAGTTAGCTTATCTCACATGTGGGGCTTTTCTCCAGGCCCGGACTGTTCTGCTACATCTTACATAGGGCAGGTATCAGAAGAGCTTTTGCACTACTATTTATGCTGTCTCATCTCTCCTTTCCACCGTTGCCTCCTCGGATTTTGAACTTAAGGGTGACTTATCTCCAGGATCATATCCAGCTGAGAAGCTGAACCTACTTCCCACAAAGGGATGGAAGCTCAATCACATGCACAGCTAGTCCTTCTGCTGTACCCCACACATAAGCTCAGCTGCAAAATAACAATGACAGAAAGCTGCTGGTTGTCGCACAACATCAAAACACTTTCTCCTTGCACTCTACACCCTTCCAACCATATACTGTTCAATGTAGCCCCTTCAGGACCTCTAGATGTTTCCTTTTTCTGTGAAAATATGCTTTAAGATGCACCATTTCACCTCCCAAAAAATTCTCTGGGAGAGAGCCCCTCCCAGACCATCCTCCAGGAGACCATGACTGCTTGCTTATTCTGTCCTATTAGAGGAAGGTATATATGCCCCACCACTTTCAAGGTTGAGCCGCTGCCACTTACCCACCTGCAAAGCATCTGGATATCCCCAGGGGTGATTAACAAGCTATACAAATATACATACCATAAACCCATGGTTCAGGAAGAGGGGACAGCACGTATCCTACATTGTGTATTTTACAGCGTTAGATGAAGTTAAGGCAGTTGCTGCGAATTGAGCAGCTTTTTTTTCTTCATAATTGGAGGAGTGGGTTAGGAAGAGAATACCAAGAGGAAGAGGGGGTGTGCATCTAGCCGTGGCTCATTTTGTCTGCCTTGCAGCTCCCTAATGGAGTGGTTATAGTGAGTGGGAGAAACTGGGTTACTAGTTGTGAGCCCTGGGCAAGCAACAACCACACACCTTGTCAGGTTAAGTACAAGCAAACCCTAAATTACCCTGTGTTCACCACCGATAGCTCGGCACAGAGCAGTCATGCTTAACCTAATGACAAAGTGTAAAGTATTTGTACAACACTTCAAACAGAGAAAACACCAAACAAAAACATCCCACATCTGGGTGACAAATAGAGTTTAATTTAATACATAAGACAAGACCAAAATGACAAAAATGCAATTAGTAGAACTGGAGTTAAAGATTAAAGTGAAAAATAGCACCTAAAAGCATAAAGCACCAACCAGGGATATCTGGTCACGGTGGACAAGGCCAAATTCAAAAGTTCAGACCGATCTTGATAGAGCATAGGTCGGATACAGTCCCAGGTTAGTCTCACTGAAGGTTTACCTTCTCAAAACGAAGTAAGCAAAAACAGGAGGTCTGAAGGCAGAATGTTAGGGGTAAACCGCGTCAAGGATGCCAGGACTAACAGTGAGATTTAGACAGATGCATCTGTTTGGAGCAAGTTAAAACTTATCATAATACTTTAAAACTGTGTTATTAATTGCATGTTTTGGTGCATTTATGCAAGGCATTAAAGTAGGCAGTATCAGTAAAGTATAATAGAGTAGAAGAAAATACTTTGGTGAATGTGTGATTGTACTACAAGGTATTTAGCAGCCATGCCCCGGAGAGAACAGGTTTGTCAGTCAGAATTGAAGACATTTAGGTCAGAAAAGCAGGTTGGAGTTCAGATTGAGTAGGGGGCGGGGGCAGTGACGTTTAAAGGCAACACATACTTGCGATCAGGAACACAACAATGGTGTGAAGGTACGACCTTTGTCGCTATCCAGTTGTGCATTGCCCAGCTTCCTTTGTGATGCCTTCTTCACCAGCCACATCCAGAGCCAGCCTGTCCCAGAGATTTGTCAGTCACCTTGCCTAAATTCAACTGGCTCTTCACCTGCAACCTCTCTGCATTACTCAAGATGACTAATTCATTTGTAAGGCAGTTAGAATAAAAAGCAAATTGAAGACTTAGGGGGTCATTACAACCTCGGCGGTCTTTTTACAAGACCGCCGAGGGACCGCCGTGCTGAAGACCGCCAGTGGTGGCGGTTTTCCACTCGGCGTATTATGACTGTTGGCAGCTCTACGTCGTTTTTCCGACTGAGAGCTGCCAACAGCCATAGTGACGGGCGGTGGGGAAGTGGAGGTTGCTCCACCTCCACCACCACATCAACAGAACACCGCCCAGCGAATCACGTCCTGTGATTCGCCGCGGTGGTGTTCTTTTGGCGGTGTGGTGTCGGCGGAGCTGCCCCCATGGCTCCCGTCCCCTCCCGGAGGATCGACGGAACAGGTAAGTCGATCGTCCGTTAGGGGAGGGGGATGGGCGGGTGTTGTGTGTTGTGTGGGTGCATGGGGGTGTGCGTGGGTGTATGTGGAGGGGGTGTGTGAGTGCGTGTATGCTTGCGGGGGTGTTGTGTGATTGGGAATGAGTGCGTGTATGTCTGTAGGTATGTCTGTATGGATGTGCGCATGTATGTTTGAATGTGGGTGTGCGTGTCTGACTGTGTGTGTGGATGTTGGCATGTATGTCGGTGTGTGTGCGTGTATGTGTGTTGGTGGTGCCTGCGTGCGTGTCGGGTGTGTATGTGTAAGGTAATGTCGGTGGTCGGGGTGGGGAGGGGGGTCCTGCCACCTTTGGGGGGTGGCAGGAGTGGTGGGGGGTGTAGGGGAGGGAGTCGGGGTGGGGGTGGGGGGTAGGGGAGACCCCCATCAGTGCCAGGGAAGGAATTCCCTGGCACTGATAGTGCTTACCACCATTGATTTCATGGCGGTTCCTACCGATAGAAATCCACGGCGGTAAGCCGGGTCAAAATACCGGCGGCGGTATTGTCACGGCCGCCGGGCTGGAGACCCAGGTCTCCAGCCCAGCGGTCGTCTCCGCCCTGGTGGGTGGAATGGAGAAGCGGCGGATGACCTTGGCAGTAACCGCCATGGTCATAATCCTCATAAAAAGACCGCCAGCCTGTTGGCGGTCTTACCGCTGCTTTAACACCGTCCGCCAGGGTTGTAATGACCCCCTTAATAAGCAAACAGTGCTAAGTAATCAGAAAATGCCCATCAGCACTACAGAATATCAAAAACCCTAGCTGGGCTTTGAAGCAATAAGTATATGTAAACTAGCTGGACCCAACAAGAAGCTGTGCTTGCAAGATTCACTTGCCCCTAAATAGTTCTAGAGAGGTAGACATCATGCCCACAGACACAAGGCATATGACTTCAAGAAAAAAGAGTGACTCAGCTGAACACAAATCATACATCCAAACTTGAAAAAGTAAAGAAAAGCACTCCTCAAGGGTGATGTAAGATAAGTGCTATGAAACAAAACATTTTGAAATCCAAAAATAAAGAGTATGTTACTGAGAAAGCCCAATATCCTCTTTCTGTCCAGAATCTGTAGTTGTTTGCATGCACACCAGCCATGTGCCCCCATGTATTCAAATGCTGATTTTGACGGTAATGGAAGCATGCTGTAGCTGACAGGCACTTTGCAAATGGAGACCCAAAAAGTAACACATTTCCCAGTGTAAATCTTTATGTACTGCCAAATATGCTTGCTATAAGGAACACAACTTTGGCAATGAGCTACGGTCTCTCACTAATCTTCTCCCAGTGGCCGGCCATGTGCAGGACCAGCAGATCCCGGAAGGCTGCGTGTCACCTGCCTCCTTTTCTAACTGGTTCCTCCTCAGACTGTCAATGGCCGACATTCACCGCTGCCTCATCCCGTTGCATTACCCTAGGTTGATGCTATCAGTAGACCCCTTATGGAGCTACTACTACTATTCTCTCAAGGAGGAACGGAGAGGCAGAATCACACTTCCACACAGATTCGAGATTGGATATGGTCCCGTGATAGAGAACGAGCACGTGTTAAGGCAACCTCAAACCCCCCCAACACCAAACTGACCACTACATCTCATCACCTGCTATGACCACTAACCTTGTTATGTTTTCTGAGCTGTAATCTCCCTGATGGACCACAGAGCTAGAGGTGGAGCACCAGGCCATTTCAATTGGGTTTCAGAACATATCATCACTGGCCATTGAGTCTTGGTAATAGGTAGTTCTGATTGATCCATAAAGCTTTGCAAATCTCCTGCACTGCGAATAAAAAGATGTGTTCAAGAAGTGACCCAGTATCTTGAAACAGAGGATGAAGTCCCTAAATAAGTGCTTAGGAACAGAAACGGCACCTGCTTTCACACAGGGATAAGCTTCCACAAACCCTGAAAACATCCATTATGCCATCCCAACTGACTGGGACAGCTCCATGAACCCCCCTTGCAAGGCTGGGGAGTAGATATTCCTTTGCAACCACATGCCCGGATCTGTCTCTACACACTCCTTTCGGGTCCCTTGTACACTTATTTTTGATCAAATGTCTCTCTTTCAAAGACTGGCTTCTGTAATAAATACAAAACTTTTAGAGAGAAAACAAATTGGTCTGTACAACAATCATAGCAGCATCATTGGTTTGTGACACAACAGCTTATCTAGCAGCTAAATCAGCAAGTGCATTTCCGCAGGACACTTCATGAGGAAGTCGCTAGGAAGTAAACTTAACCACAGCTACTTTTGTTGTGCCAGCAATAAAGCATTCAACACATTTTGTACATACTTGCTGTACTTAATGGGGTGGGGGAGAGGGCACCAGCAGATGCCAAAACCCCCCTCTCCATCTGGAGAAGCCCAAAGTCATGTGTGACTCCAAACACATACATTGAGTCTGTGAATATATATATATACATATATATATTTTTCTTTTTTTTCTTGCTAGGGGTACAAGCTTCAGTGAGTTCAATGAGTTCAGCAACTTGGGCAGTTTTTGCACTGGGCAGGCAGCTGCATTTAACAACCTGTTATACTGTACACACAGCGTAACGTAAACCAGAATATCTGTTATTCCTAAGGCATGAATCATCCACAAAATACAATAATTAGCACTCGGAAAAGGTACATCCATGAGGTAAATACAAGGTTTTGTTAGAAGCTCAACTACCACAATACAATGATGAGGTTCTCCTTCCTGGCTGGTGGCATCAGAGATGCCGGGTTCAGAGTGGGCAAAGGACAAGGATGGCATGAGTGGCAGACAACAACAGAATTTCATATTGGGACAACCTGGCATGAAGTAGTGTTGTAATTTATTGTGGAAGAGAAGAGCAACAATAGATTGGGACAAAGCGAAAAATCAGAGTGGAACTTAATACACATTTTTACATATTTCAACAAGATGGGCACTAGCAGCTACAGAACGGACCCTGAAAAGCAAGCCAGGGTCTAAATCAGGGGAGTAAAGTCTTTTCTGGGCCCTATGGTTTTGTACCAACACCCAGAGAGAAAAACCATTGTGTTCATGACAGTACAGAGAAGAAGGTTTGTCTTAGACAGGGAGTCCAAGAGCGAGTGCAGAGGCAAGGGCTTCTTTTAGTTGTACAAAAACATGTTTGGCTTCCCTAGACCACGGCAAAGCTTTGAGATACCTTTTCTGACACAATATTGCAGAGGCTTTGACACTGTGGTATAACTCAGGGTCCATTATCTATAGCACCTAGCCAAATCCAAGAAGGTTTGTACGTGTGAGGAGGTCACTGGATGCGGAAACTTGTGAATGTCTTTAACCCGTTCTAGCAGCAAGTGGCGTCCTCCAGCAGAGATTTCATGACCAAAGTAATGTGCCCGAGGAAGGCGAAACTGCAGTTTTTCCTTTGGAGCCTTATCCCGCTTCATAGCGAATTCTGTAAGGCGATAGATGAGGCCCTCGGTTATTCCTCTTACCTCTCTTGTGGATTGAGCAAATGTACACTCACACCAAAAGACTCCCTCGCATTTCGCCAATCTTTGGCTGTATACCCTGAGGGGCTAGTGGAGGAGCTGGGGTGGGATCAGAAGGCCTCTTTCTCACATGCATTCATCCTCCCAGGGCCTGTGCTTCCGGTCCTGGCACTCTCGCCGATGTTACCCATCTCCACACTAACTCTAGCGCCCACTCTTACTAAACCGTGGATTGCGCATGCGCACACACACGCGCGCACACACAAACACACACACTGTCTGATGCCTCTCATTTATATCTACCCAATCAGTCTATTATCCTGCCATCTCCTACCCAGATACACATTCAGTGCATTTTAACACATTACAAACAATGCAAACTAATATGTGCACAGCAAGCAAGCACAATGTGGTAAACACAGTAAGAGTTCATCTAAGTTTAGAGCCACGTGCTCACACTGTCTGATGGAATGACAGGATTAGTGCTAGGCCTTGCTCCTCCCCAGTTTGTGAAGAATGTCTCCCTGAGCTCTGGTGCCTGGAGTCATCCCGTGGAGTCTGCTGCAGGGCCTCTCCTGCTCACCACGCAAAGACATTTCCCAGCCAATGCCCCAGGTTCTGTCAAAGAAAACAGACACTTAGGATAGCGCATGTTTAATGCACAAATATGCAGCAAGCATCAAAGTAAGCAACGGCAGAGCACCAAATCATGGGACTGGAGCTGCGTCCCCTCGTAGGTCGGAGCATGCTCTGCTACAATCCGTGCATCTTGGTGCTACATTCACATCCTTTGACGAATGGAAGCTGGAGCACATGATGGGGTGGAACTACCGATGAGTGCTGATGAGCAGGTACCAGGCTCTTCTTATTGGAACAACAAGAGAAAACCTTGGAAGATTGTTCCAGTTTTCTCTAAGTAAAAAGGCTGATTTTACTAATTTCTTCAATTATCGCTTTGTTGTGCCAACTGCTGAATGAGATTATGCTTACTGAGACGGGTGAGCTAAAATGAGCGGTCTATAGCAAATGATAACAAAATGGCAGCGCGTTTAAGGTCTGCGCGTAGTAATGCTTTTGCTTTAGTGAAAATTAAGCAGTTATATAAACCAAATCGCAATTGTTAATACGAACAGCGTGATATATGTAGTCTATGTTCTCACTGTGGATGGAGTGAGCTCAAATCTGAAAATACAGCGACCATATGTCAATTTTAGCGATCCCAAGTACAAGTCATTCACTGGGTCGCACCAACATCATCGAAATAATGGAAAGTGCAGCGTCCTGGGAAGGTAATTTCATGCGGCGGGTTCATTTGGAACCTCACTTATCTCTCTTTGAGAAATATCCTAATATCTTTATCTACTCAGAGTGAACATGTCCACATCAGCAAGGTTTCAAGTCAGGAAACATATTCTACTCAGAGGCAAATATGTGCAGAATGGGCCCCAGTAACCTCTTCAAGCCGAGCATTCACACCTATCGAACAGGGATGTTCTCACATTGGGAAATAATCCACTGAAATCCACTGGATATGCTGGCACTTTCCCCTGTACCTACAAATACATACTTTTCAAGTATTAATTAACCTCAAACCACTAGAACCTCTTTTCCAAGGATCATTATTCTGACCACACTACATATTGACGTATGTATTCTACAATTCCAAGGGTATTCTTTAACAGTTGTATAGTGCATGTGATCAAACAACTCGTTTAGATTATCTTCTTCAACACTCTCAGTCTGTAACCCACAGAGACAGAAGCTGGCAAGGAGAGAGAAGAATTTGTATGGTTAATGGAAGATGCCTTGAAGCCTGTATCAGTGTTGATATTTCATATTCACAGAGGTATAGCGATCCAAGCAATCCCTCAAAGTTCATGGATCAGCCCTGTGCCAGTAGGCAAGCTCACCAGACTCTAACATCTTTAACCCACGTGAGTAACAGGATGGCTTTAATCAAAGATGGGAGTACATCAGAAAGCAGTGGTACTGAAACACCTTTTAGAGTGGGGTTGCTGCCATTAATATTGTATCACTGATGTCATAGAGACTGAGTTCAAATCCAATCTTCGCACAAGAATCTGCCCATTCAGCAGGAGGGTGGGTAGGGTGTGGTATGTAGCCAGGGGCGCATTTTGGAGCACTGGTGAGGCAGCACACTGTGATTTACAGAAATCATATTTTCCGGTGAAATAGCCACTACTATGTTTGCACAGACATGCAGTTTTACTGGTAAAACTATATATCACAAGAAAGATAATGTGTAGAAACTGAATTACAGTGAATGTTTATGATTTGTGCATCACCAGGTGACTTGCTTTGTTTTGATCCTATTAAAATATGTTTTCTATCACACTTTAGAATTACAAAAATGTGCATTTGTGCTTCCAGAATTGCTGATGTAATTTGAAATATGTGTATAATTCATTTACCTGTATTTAAATGTTGTGCATTAGAAAAAACTGACGTCCTACAGCCTTTCTTTTTCCGTTCTGTAATACCCCAGGATTGCATCTAGTTCACGTTTACAAATTCCTCTCTGCAGTCAGAAATAAAAGTAAACACCAGTTTCCAAATAAGTAGCAATTTGTCAGAAGGCATAGCCTGACACTTGACCTTTGTTTTGAAACAAGCAGCAAATGTGACAAGATAAAAACAAAAACGTTAAAACATTTATTGCTCATTCACCTTCTGATTTACCGCATGGTTATTTCTGGGGGTGCTAAGAGGCAGACCTGGTGTGAGCCCATAACACTTACCAGCTGGTGGAATAACACTGTTTTCCCGGAATGTGTTAATCCCACTGCACACCTATTATGGGAGCCTTTTGCTATTTATTCATGGTACTCGTGTCCAGTTTAGATTGTTTGTTTTATGCCCACTAAAGCCCTTGCTCTGCTACTGCATGAAGACAGGGACATTTTAAGGATTTTGAGGGCCCTGGGCCCTATGTATTTTTGAGGCCCCTGTTCAGAACAGCTTTGAATTTATGATCCAGTTTCAGCTTTTACGTGCCCTCTTTGGCCAGGTGACCGACACTGCACAGGCACATTGGTCCAAATTCCAAATGTGTTTCCATCTATTAATCAGGGGTTGTGATGTGTGTTTTCAATATTGTAACATAGCAGCAGCTCACTAATATTAATGCAAATAATCTCTGCAACTGACTGCCCTTTTTCATATAGGAGGTCCTGTTTTGATCTAAAAGGAACTTGTTTTATGGATATTTCATGGTGCTGCAAAACAAACATTTATCTGTAACATGTCTAGACCCCCACACATCACTCATATTAAAAAGTAAATGAAAGGCAAATGGTTTTGAAAATAATCTTTGTTTAAGAATTATTCAAGGTCATTGGGGAAGGAAGTGTGGAAAACAGACCTGGATCTATCAGGGGGCCTCCTGAAAGGCTGGGACCCGGGGCTAGAGCCCATTTTGCCCATTCCTTAAAACGTCTCTGCATGCAGAGGCAGACCAAATTCTCATGCCACTCTATCATTGTGTTTAATTATGGTCTCTGATCATCTGCACATGCTGGAAGTCGGGCAAATTACACTGGTTTTACTGCCAGCTGTTGAGTTGGAAAGTGGCACCGGACACAGGGACTGAAGACAGCAGTAATCAAAGATCTGGGCCTGCAGTCGTACAGAAGAAAACTGAGACCAGAACAAGAGAATAAATAGTAGAAATAAGATTGTCCGGAAAATAAGATTGCCCATCAGTGCTCATCATGATGGACCCTTTCCTCAGGGGTCATTCTTTCAAAAGTATCTGCACGTAGGTTTGAAATGTCCTGCATGCCACCTAGGAGTGGGTCCAAAAGTGGATTACCACCCACTTTGAAGCCCCATGAGGGTTCCTTACTTTAGAATAATGCATCTTGAAATCTAGCAGTGGCGGGTGAGATTTATTTCAGGGTGGCATTGGAAGCCACAGAATCAGCAGCACCCACTGAACTAAAGGAATTCACCATTTTCAACAAGGAATTGGACTGAAGGGCTATTGTTCAAATATGACAATGAATACAAATATTCCTGTAACTTTGCTGGCTAGAGAGCTTTTCGATTGGTTCTAGAATCAGGATAATTTTCTCCATCAAACGAAACTTGATACTACTCTGGGGGTATGAAAAATATGACATCCTGGTCCCTGTAAAACTGCAGAAGGGTCAAGGCTATGGGAAAGGGTATGTGTAGGCTCACAAACTCTATGATAACACCTAACTTGCTGGACCTTGGAGATCTGAAGCTCCCAGAACTCCCAGGCACCAAGATTCTCAAGTCACCTGGGTCTTGTGCAGGTCTTCTTGCAATCAGAACGTCTCTTCTCCTTGGAGGTGTGTCCAGCTACTTTTTTAGGCAATGATGATTGCCCTTTCTCTTCCGGCCACCACAGTAAAGCTTCATGCTTGAATCCACATGTGCTCTGTCTGAAAGTCAAGCAGTCGCTCAGTAGAATTTCAGTTCATGGCAACAAGCGTTTCTTCAGTGGTGATGAAGCAGAAAATGAAGGTTTTGATTTATTAACGCTTAAACGTAGTGCTGAAATAATCATGTGTGACATTAACCGAACTAATTAAGATTGTACGGGGACAAAATGTGCCCTCAGAGTAGTTTGCCATCATTTATACGCGTGCTTTATATAACGTGGTGTATTAGAATTGCACTAATCCGACATAATCATAAACGTGTGCTACGATTTGCTTGTTTAAAATGTTTAGCTTAGCATTACTTTAGCGGAGGCTTTGGCCTAGTTGCCTGGTCTCACGGTTTAGATGCTC
Source organism: Pleurodeles waltl (assembly GCF_031143425.1). Lineage (NCBI taxonomy): Eukaryota > Metazoa > Chordata > Amphibia > Caudata > Salamandridae > Pleurodeles > Pleurodeles waltl. The sequence goes on along the minus strand of NC_090439.1, from coordinate 1,027,419,305 downwards.
GTATTTTTCCACTGTGCTAATAAACGTGTATTTTTGCTTGAAGCTGTACTTTTCCACAGAAACTGTTCACATGCTTATCTTAAAGTTAGTGCCAGCCTGGCATATTTTCTCTTTAATTCAAGGTCGACTTGCAGGTGCGGACAATGGAGGCTCTGAGAGTAAGCTAATTGGGAAACAATGTTGCGATTTGCGTACCCATCTCCAAGGATAATGTATGCTTAAGTAAAAGCTTGAGAACTGTCGTTTTTGATTGGTCAATTTGAAGCTAACCTATGAACCCTCCAATGGAGACCCTACATGACTTGAACTGTTGTCTATAAAAATCAGGTGCACGAGAAGAAGGTAGCCATTTGCCCGCGATTACGAACATTCGGACATCGTAGCTATTATGGCCCACTTTGCTGCGACGCCATTTTGAGAGACTTTGATACTTTCTCTAATCGAGAGAAAGAGACTTTAATGATTCTTGCCCTAGAGACTGTAACTTTGATTTGATCCCTTTGCATGAAGTAATAGTCTTACCTTGCCGCCGTGAGGCAATTGCCCCGTTCACCTTGCCCCGTTCACCCCTGCCCCTTTGTCCCGTCCCATGCCGGTCAAGAAACGGTACCCATGATGACCGAAGAACGGTACCTGTGAGACGAAGACTTCCTTGTATGCTGATCGTAATTGGTAAATATGAAAAGAAATTGTAAAATTGCATTGGGTTTCTTTTAGGTAACCAACTGCTGATTTTTGGTAAGATCCCTAGCTAGGAGTTTTTCTAAATTAATGTTGCTAAATTGTTTTTTGCATGAAGTCCCACATGCCGATGCTAATTTGAGGTTAGACGAGGATTCCATATGTTGCACGATGCAATTTGAGATCTTGTTATGCTGACTAAATGTATGCCATTAGTTCATTACAGATTATCGTCTTAGTGCTTTGCATTGCTATTATCGAATGCCTTGTGATTCAAATGCTTCATAGATTACACTTGTTTCGACGTTATGGACAGCTATTAATGTTCATATATGTTTATCATTTGGTGTTGAGAAACATTTACATTGTGCTAGCTTTGTTAATATAGGGAAATAAATTCACTAACTTTGCAATAAACTGGTGTGGTTATTCCTGATTGAAAGGTCAGGGTTCGCCGAAATGTGTTCTGGATTGATTGTGGGGTGTTATGTCGTTCAGGGGGTTGCTTATGTTCGTTATTGATTATTGATTTAATGTGACTGATCGATATAAGAGTACAGAGAGTTCCCACTTAGTCAAAAGATTCATCGGCCTAAAGAGCGTCCGAACGCAGGTAAATTTGTTACCACGTTCCGCTCTATCAGTAGATGGTAGCAGAGGACGGTTACGTCTTTTGGGACCCTGTACTATTAAAGTACATGCTGTCGAATTAACGGTTACGCATTTTGAGACCCCATTCGAAAGGTTGAATTAGATTTTTCTTGGATAAAACGATTGACAGAATGATGATGGGCTAGGTCCACCGCGACTTTCCCGGGATCTCGGAGCTTGCGAATGGAGAGAACGGAGGTGTGGAAACAGCGTTGGCGGTACTAGTGATGGTATGAGTGAAGTTAGGGTTTTGCGCTTGCACAGCTTATTGCCGCAGGGTGTGTGAAAAGGTTGCGAGGATTTTCTTTTTGAGGATAGCGGAGGTGCGACTCCGAGTGTAGAAGTAGTGAAGTCGTCAAACTTCATAGAAATAACGGAGGTGCGGCTCCGAGTGTGAGAGTAGGGAAGTCGTCGAACTTCATGTGAGTGTGGCGCTTTGTGCATAAAAAGGTCCACGTGGTTGTTGTTGTTGAGACGGGCCCTGCGAGGTCAAGAGACTCCGGAGTATGTTGATCCATGTTGTGGTCTGGGCGGTTTAGTAGGTTGATCGGGCGTGGTCAACGAGTCGGGTACGTGTGGTAGGGAGTGAAAGAAACTTCGACTTCGGGCTTTGACAAGATTCTAAGTGCACTAGAACAGATCATTGACAAGTTGAGAGTAGGTCTGCGGGTCAGATTTGCTTGCGAATGTGGGGACTGAGAAAGACCGAATAGCGGCTGAGGCTGGTGAAAGAGATCGAATAGTGGTCGAGGCTGGTGAAAAGTCCCTAAGGTCCTGAAGCGACTGTGTTACCCTTCCTGTAGTAAACCGACAGATCTGTTTTATTTTTTGGTAGCTCGCAATATATGCAAGAAGTTGTTACGAAAAAGAAGTGAGTGAAGGAAGACTAGCCGCGAGGCTTTGTCAGCCGCAGTGTGTGTGAGTGTGACGTCACTAAGAGCCGCGCTGGGATAGGTTGGTGGGTGAGACGGGTCGCGCACGGATTGGACGCAGTCCGTGGGACTCGATTGGAAGGGGAAAGGCAGGTGAAGAGTATTCCGGGAATCAAAGTCACCTATTGATTACAAATTTTGTGCAATTAAAGTCACCTACTGATTAAAGTTTTGTGGAATTGAAATAAAATATTGGTTATAAACTTTGTGAAATAGAAGACGAGAAAATGAAATTCCTCAAAGCATTTAGAAGCGCAATGAAGGGGGAGTCTTACATTAAAGCGAACGTAGGAGAGGAGACGCCGCCGGAGGGTACACCGGCTTACATTGTAATGGAAGAAAAGGGGGTAGCTCCGTGTCTTTGGCTAAAGCAATGGCACAAGTTGACAGAGAAACATGGGAGCGTAGCGTTTCCGATATACGGGACATTCAATATAAAGATTTTAGAAAAATTGAGATTCACGATGTACGACATGAAGGTGCCTCCAAGGCCAGCACAGTTTGAGGCTCTAGCAATTTGGGAACTGATGGCCAGGCAGCAACAGCAAAAGAAGTTCGAGACCAGAATGAGGAAGGTAGAAAAGACACTAGCGGATGCTAGGTGGGATAATGCACAGAAGGTGTGGAGGTCAGATGTATTGCAGGGGATAAAATTGTTCCCCGCAATTACTAAGGAAGGAGAAGAGACAGGTAAGAAAGCCACCTGTAAGACGGACAGGAAGTGTTCCAAGGATAGAGAGGACGAGGAAAAGTTAAGAAGAGAAGAGGAGTTGGAGGATGAGGAGTTGATAATGCAATTGCTGAACGACCGTCCACCGCCTTATGCAGAGAATGGACAAGGTCCAAGTACCAGTTCTGCCCCTCCAGCACCGGTACAGAACAGTGAAACACAGAGTCCAGGAGCGTTATCAGGATCTAAGGACCCGAGTCTATTGCTCACCCCGCAGATACCGCAGGTTAGGAGAATATATCCAGATGTGCCCGTGTTGAAACCAGCAGAAAATTATCAGCCGCAGATGCCAGGGTACTACAGTAGTGATAACAGTGCAGGAATGATTCTAGATCCAACAGTAAGGGGAGTACAGAATGGTTACAACCAAACAATGGCACAAGCTGAATCAACTCAGTTTATGATGCCTCAAAAGCAGATGCAGGGAGGAAACGCACATGTTCAAATGACGGGAAGCCAGATGGGCATGCCGGCGATGATGACCCATGGTGTGGGAATGAACATGCCTCAGAACATGGGGAATGGACAGAACCCAGACGCGATATCCTTACCCATTACCGTAGGTCCAGCGGTACCTCTGTATGGTCAGCCTAATTCGGGTCTGAACAGTCAGGGATCAATGCTGCAGAGTGGGACAGAAAGAAGGTGCATAGAAAACACTCCAGGGATAACTCCGATAGCGGCTCAGCCAACTGGGTCTGGGCCCTTGATGGAGTTTAGTCCCATATGTGCTCAGTCAACACTGGTGAGGTCGAGCCCCCCACTGATAATACCTCTCACATCGAACACTGAAAAGCTGCCACAGCCATCGATGGCAGTTGATGTGAACGCTACCCTAATGGGGGTGAATGCGCAACAGTTGACACAGTGGTTCAACAGTCTGAATTCCACACAAAGTCCAGCTAGTGGGAAAGGAGAAGACTATATGAATAGGGTCAGGTTAAACATGGAAGCACAAGAATTGGTGGAAGGGACTATGGGTTTGAACAGGTTAGAGTCCTACACAGAAGAAGAGCTGAGATATCTATGCCCCAGGATCACGAAGGAAGTGAACAAGATACATAAGAGTTTGCAGGAAGCAGCTGACAGAAACGGGGTTGACATAGATAAGACGAAACACTTGAGCAGGAGCTACAGGTTAGATTTTGGGACCACAGATTTTGAACACATGAGGTCGGCAGGCATGAAGACACACCTTAGAGAATTGCTGCAGAGTGCACAAGTGTGGAGGTGCTTAGACAAATGGGAAAGTAGGTGGGTAAAGAGGAAGGACAAGAGGAGGGACAGTGCTACAGAACACAATGAGAAAAGACCGCAGAGTGGTGATACAGTAACAATGTTACCAATGAGGGAAACAGCAGGAGGAAAATTAGTACATGTACCATGGCACAGAAGCGACATTCAGTCCTTTACGGACGATTTTCCTAAACTGAGAGAGAAACCAATTGAATGGTACCAACAGACTGATAGGTTTGTGAAACTTGCAAAATGTCTCTGGGAAGACCTGAACACTCTGTTTGAGATTGTGGTTCCGGCAGATTTGTGGGAGGATTGCAAAAGAGCTGTAGGTTGGCCGACAAGTGAACCGGAGAGACACAGGGAAACGGGCGCACCATCACCTATGGTGATGAGCTTGTACTATAAGGTGATTGAGCATTTGAAAACGAAGGTACCCGCGAAAAACGTGGATTGGCAGAAGATTGATCGAACTGCCCAAGAGACTAAAGAATCGATTCATAGTTACTATGAGAGGTTGTTGAAGACGTTCAAGAATTACAGTGGCACGGAAACAATAGAGGCGAAGGACATGCTCCATTTTGTTTTCAGATTTGTGGAAGGGCTGAGGCCAGAGATAAGTCAGATGATAAAGTCGCATTTGATTTGTTGGCAGTCTAAACCGATTGACGAAGTCTTGACTTATGCGAAATACTGTAGCGACGAAATTGAAGTGAAACAGAAAAAGCTGAAAGAGAAGGTGATGATGATGCAGCTTAAGGCAGCTCAAACAGGTTTGCAAGGTCTGCAAGGTTTGCAAGGTTTGCAAGGGATGCAAGGGTTCCAACAGCAGGTACCACAACCACAGTTGCAGTTGCAGGGAAACATGGCGTTTCAGCCACCGGCCAGAGGCAGAGGTCGAGGAGGTTTTGTGAATAATGGTCCGGATTTGAACACTGTTGTGACGGGTGTACAGGCAATGAAGAAGGTGATGCCGTGTCATGTGTGCGGGATCGTCGGTCATTGGAAACGCGAGTGCCCGATGGTGGTGCAGGAAGGTACAGGTGTAGGTGCAGGTGCAGGTGCAGGTACAGGTGTAGGTGTTGGTCAGCAAAACAATGATGTCAATGCATTACAGACAATGAGAGGACCGAAAATGAGAGGTCCAAACCCAAATTTTCAGACTGTAAATCAGTTGCAGGGATTGCAACCTATGCAGCCGCAGCAGATGCAGATGCCTCGTATGCAGATGACGCAAATGCAGCCGATGCAACAGCAGTTACCTATGGTACCTAATCAGCAAATGCAAATACCCTTGGCACCAATGAGTCAGCAGCAAGTGATGGTTCCTCCGCAGGTAACGGGTCAGGTAATGAGTACAAATGGCACAGTACAACAGTTCCCATTACACAGTGAGAGTGGAATAAATAACGTATGGGAGAGTGAAAGTTCAGGAGAAGAAGGAGACTGTGTGCTTGCGGCATCCTTGGAAGTTGATCAAAGGGGTCCGTATGTAGAGGGAAGAGTAATGGGTCATCGTGTCTCATTCTTGGTTGACACGGGAGCCACACGTTCAACAGTTAAGAGCAGTGAGGTTCCAAATTTGCCACTCTCAGGGAGGACAGTTCAAGTGGTGGGAGTAGCAAACAGACATCTGACGAACCCGATAACAGATCCGGTACCAGTCAGCATCGGTAACTATCAAGGGGTACATCAGTTTGTGGTGTGTGACTCAAGCCCGATAGCACTGTTAGGGAGAGACCTGTTGTGTAAATTGGGTTGTTCGATAATGTGTTCAAACGAAGGAATAACAATAGAAACGAGCAACGATGGGGAAGAGGAGGACAGTGTAGAGGGGGATGAAATGGAAACAGTCGACGAAGAGTATCCTCTGATTTGTCTCTTCCCGATGATAACTGAAGAAGATATCCCAGCAGAATTGCGGGAAACAGTCGGAAAGGAAGTGTGGGACATGACAGGGAAAGAGGTGGGATTGATGAAAGGAGTGGAACCAGTAAAAGTGATGGTAAAGCCCAATGCGATCTTTCCCCAGACCCCACAATACCACATGCCACAAGACACCCTCATGAAAGTTGCCCAACTCATTGACGAATTTGTAAAGCAGGGGGTACTGAAAGAAGTGCTAAGTAGTCCATGTAATTCACCAATAATGGGACTAATAAAGCCAAGTGGAAAGGTCCGACTCGTACAGGATTTGAGGAAAATAAATGACATCATAATAAAGTGCTGCCCTGTCGTACCGAATCCAGCTGTGATAATGTTTCAAGTCCCTTGCGATGCTGAATGGTTCTCAGTCATCGATTTGTCACAGGCATTCTTTTCTGTGCCTCTTCATGAGGACAGCCAATTCCTCTTTTGTTTCAAATTCCTAGACAGAGTGTATAGTGGGTGTCGAATCCCTCAAGGGTTTTCTGAGTCACCGTCAATATTCAATCAGATTCTAAAGAAAGATTTGGAAGCATTAGAATTGCCATTCGAGTCAATTCTAGTACAGTACATTGATGACTTACTGGTTGCATCAAAGACAGAAAGTGGTTGCACAGCCGATACCATTGCCCTGTTGAACCATTTGGGAAGGAATGGACATAAGGTGTCTCCTTCCAAATTGCAGTTCTGTCAGAAGAAAGTGAAATACTTGGGTCACCAAATAGAGAAAGGGTCACGGAGAATAATGAAGGAAAGAATTACAAGTATACTCCAAATGAGTCCACCAAAGACAAGGAAGGAGGTGAGGAAGTTTTTGGGAATGGTGGGATATTGTCGCCAGTGGATTCCCAACTTCTCGTCTCTAGCAAAGCCTCTACTGAAGTTGACCCAGAAGGATGCCTTGGATGAAATTGAACTGAAAGGAGATGAGATGGATGCTTTTGTTGAACTGAAAGAATGCATGTGCAGGGCTCCAGCTTTAGGTATGCCTGACTACACGAAGCCTTTCACATTGTTTTGCCATGAACGTGATGCATGTTCTTTGTCTGTCTTGACTCAAGCCCATGGTGGCGTGAACAGACCAGTAGCGTATTTTTCAGCTACTTTGGATCCGGTTGCAGCAGCACTCCCAGGGTGTTTGCGCGCCGTAGCAGCAGTTGGTATCAGCCTCACTCAGAGTGAAGGAATAGTGATGGGACACCCAGTAACAGTCATGGTCCCTCACTCAGTTGAGATACTTTTGACCCGCTCCCGAACGCAGCACATGACCGGAGCAAGACTCACAAGGTATGAAACGATAATTCTGGGCTCACCGAATGTGCAGCTGAAAAGGTGCACTACTTTGAATCCAGCTACCTTGCTTCCTGGAGAAAATGCTGAAATTGAGAACGCTGAAGACGTCGAGCATGACTGCCTTCAGGTGACTGAATTTTGCACAAAACCTCGACCGGACATCAAGGATACCAAGCTTGATGTAAATGACCAAATTGTTTTTGTTGATGGTTCATGTCTAAGGGATGGGATGGGGATTTTGAAAGCAGGATATGCTGTATGTACAGTAACAGGTGTCTTGGAAGCGGGATGGCTTCAAGGAGTCTATTCTGCACAAGTAGCAGAACTTGTTGCCCTTACAAGAGCATGTCAACTGTCTGCATTGATGAAAGTCACCATTTACACTGATAGCCAATACGGGTTTGGGATTGTGCATGACTTTGGACAACTATGGTCACAGAGAGGTTTCCTGACTTCTTCAGGATCCCCAGTAAAGAACGGGGAGAGAATAAGGGAATTGTTACATGCCATTCAAGTGCCAGCTGAAGTTGCAGTGGTAAAGTGCAGTGCTCACACGAAAGGGCAGGACTATGTGTCTCTGGGAAATGCATATGCGGATCAAGTCGCAAGATTTTGTGCCTTGAACTGTATATTACTAAGGGATGATTGTAATACGATAAATGAGCCAGAACTCGAACCAGCTGAAGCATTTGCCTTGAAGGTTGTAGATACGATAGAGGAACTGAAAGCACTACAGAATAATGTCAGGGAGGATGAAAGAGATTCCTGGGTCAAATCACAGTGTATAAAGAGACAAGATGAGTTATGGGTTTCACATGAGGGAAAATTTGTTTTGCCAAATAGTCTCTTATCACAGCTTGCGCGGTTCTATCATGGGCAAGCTCACCTAGGGAGAGATGCCATGATAAGATTGTTCAAAACTGATTGGTTTAACCCCAGATTTCGCCAAGCTGCAGAAGCAGTTTGCCATCGATGTGTCACTTGCCAGCAGATGAACCCAGGAAAGGGAACAGTTGTGAGTGCGAGTCACATTGGTAGGGCAAGCGGTCCTTTTAGTCGTATGCAGATGGACTTCATTGAGATGCCTGTGCATGGGGGTCTGAAATATGTGTTGGTGATTGTGTGCATTTTTAGTCACTGGATTGAAGCATACCCCACACGTAGAAATGACAGCCTTACAGTTGCCAAGCTATTGTTGAGGGAGTTGATACCACGTTTCGGATTCCCGATCTCTTTAGAATCAGATAGGGGAAGTCACTTCAATAACGAGGTGATAAAGTTACTTTGCGAAGCACTGAACATTGAGCAAAAGCTGCACTGTAGCTATCGCCCTGAAGCCTCAGGACTGGTGGAGCAGATGAATGGTACGCTGAAATCGAGAATGGCAAAAATATGTGCATCGACAAATTTGAAATGGCCTGACGCATTGCCCTTAGTGCTAATGTCAATGAGAAACACTCCTGATAGAAAAACTGGACTGTCTCCGCACGAAATTCTCATGGGCAGGGCTATGAGACTTCCTGCAGTTCCCGCAAATATGCTTTTGAATATTACAGATGATATGGTGTTAGACTACTGCAAAGGACTGGCTGACGTGGTTCGCTCTTTCTCTCACCAGGTGGAAGCGACCACCTTGCCACCGATCCAAGGTCCAGGACACGCACTGAAAGCAGGTGACTGGGTCGTGATAAAGAAGCACGTGAGAAAATCGTGTCTGGAACCCCGTTGGAAAGGCCCTTTCCAGGTGATCCTGACGACAACCACCGCTGTGAAGTGTGCGGGGGTTCCCAACTGGATTCACGCCAGTCACACAAAGAAGGTGTTGTGTCCCACAGATGAGGAAGTTGAAGCGCTGAAAGTACCAGTGCCTGATAAAGCAGTGCCGAGTGCGGAGACAGAACAAAAACGAACTGAAAGCGAACAGGCAGAAGCAGTAGAAAAGGAGATATTCTCCGACAACGAAGACACCAACTCGCTTGGGGGAGACCAAGGAGAAAGTTCAGACAGCGACGAAGAAGCTGCAGGTGACAAAGAACCTGAAGCAGCTGAGGGTAGCAAAAAGCCTGAAGCAGCTGAAGGTGACAAGGAGCCTGAAGCAGCTGAAAGTGATAAAGAGCCTGAAGAAAGTAACGGTGACGAAGGGCTCGAAAAAGGTGAAGAAGCAGGAGAGCCTGATCAGAGGAGGGCTTTCCCAGAAGCAGACGATACAGAAAAAGGAAAAGAGAACGTGATTGATTCCCCAGAAGGAGAGAACGAGGCAGAACAGAACGAAAGAGTTCAAGCCTCTACAGAAAAGATCGCAGGTCCATCAAATGGACATGGTGCAAAGAGAAGACTAAGTATCTCACCAATAAAAGAAAAGGGTAAAGAAGGTTTGAACGAGGGCGGGAGACCGAGAGTGAAAGAGAAAAGAAAGGAAGTGACTGTTGTAGATCAATCGTCAAGTGAAGAAAAAGACCTGACAAAAGAGGAAAGTACCAGCGAAGCAGAGTCGAAAAGGGAAGCAAAATTGAAAAGGAAAAGAATACCAAACAGGAGATATTCTGGTCCTGAATGGGCATATGCAGTCAATGATGATTGGACTGACGAATTTGTATCTCTAAGCATCGAGAACGAAGAAGAAGAAGAGATACCAATAGAAAAGAAAAGTTTCATAGACTCTGTCGATTGAAAGAGTAGTAAATGATATTGCTCGCTACAATATAACGTGAAAGAAACAACCGGATGAGACATTTGCTAAACTGATAAAGACTGAGTTATTGCCGAATTGAGACAAATGCTGCTAACCGATAAGTGACTGGCCTTTTGAAGAAGATGGTGTGAACATTGTGCTCGTTCAGCTTTGCAACTGAATTGCTAAATAGTTTCATTTATAGGTGCTTCTAGCTCTCTGATTCTATACAGATCATGGCGCCAAACAATAGAAAGAAATATTGTAAATATGTGTGTATAGGCTTGGTAATTACATGTGTAATAATAATAATGGCAATTGTGTTTGGAATGCATGGAAAGGGTAAGAATGAGACTATTACTGCTTCTACTATTGCTCCTGTTACTGTCACTGAACTAACCCCATTGAAAAGACTAGCAATGGATGAGAGGCTCTTGCACGATAAGAAAGAGCTTTCGTATAACGTTTTCTATCGCTTACTAACAGAGTATGTTGAGACTATGGATGCAAAAGATTGTTATGTGTGTACACAGATACCGACATCAGTAAAGGAAGGGGTGACTTATCACCACATGCCTCTTACATGTGGGATTACGTGTAGTATAGTAATGTCTAGGTTTTATGGTCAATCTAACATACAGTATTTTTACTCGAATTATGATGTTACCTTTGCTTATGTTCCTATAATAGCGCAGCTAAGCCAGACTGCAAAATATTGGGATTATAAAATTATGGGGGAATTTTTCGAGCCAATGCAACCTTTTGAAACGGCTCATGCTCATAGGGAGAACCTTACTTGCTCAGTCTCTGCTGTAGAAATAAGCTTTTTAGATCGCACAGATGATAGAAGGGCTCAAATGAAAGCGAAATTAGAAAAGGAGCTACATAAGAGGACTTCAGTAGATAATTATGATTTTGCTGCTATAAAGACACAAGGGAAAATAACTTTAGATGCTTGGCATGTAGGGAAGTTTTGTATATATCGAGGTGAATCTTATTATGACAATATTTTTGTAGGAGCGAGTGAATGCAAACATACGTTTATTTTTAAGGCCAAATGGACATTCATGATGGACGGACTTGACCCTGTCATTCCAGGTGTATATTACATTTGTGGGCATAATGCCTATTATCGTCTTCCCAAGGGATGGTGGGGGAGATGTTATTTGGGTATAGTGTTTCCAAAGGTTTATCAACTGGATGACGTATCGATGATTCAAAAGACATCTGGATCTCATAATATCCAGAAAAGAGAGACCGCAGCTGCTGTGGTAGGTGATATATTTGGAGCCATGATTCCTTCATTGGGAGTTGTGTTGAATTCCATCAAGATACGAAAGTTGTCTACTATAGTGGATAACATGCTGACAAAGTTTTCAGGTGCTATAATCCTGATAGATGCTGAGCTTGCAGCGGAAAGAGCTATGACTCTTCAAAATAGGCTTGCTTTAGACATTCTTTTAGCAAAGGATGGAGGCGTTTGCAAAATGATTGGTGCACGTCACTGCTGTACCTATATACCGGATAATAGTGTGAAGATTAAAACTATGCTTGCTAATCTAACAAAAGAAAGTGCAGATTTGAAAGAACTGAAAGAACCAGGAGTGTGGGAAAAGGTTGGAAAGGGAATAGTTTCAGTGGGACATTGGATTGGGGGAATTTGGAATGGAATATTATTGAAAATAATAGAAGGAATATTAATAGTAATAATTTGTGTAATTGGAATTTGGGGAATAAAAAGGGGAATAATAATGATTATGGAAAGAATTAAAAGAAGAAAAGAAGAGAAAATTATGAAAAGAATGGCAGAAGAATACAAAGCGCAAACTAGGGGAATTAAAAGGAAAAGGGATCTGACAGAATTTTAATGGAATAAAATTTGTGGGCGTGGTTTGGTGTGATGACAAATAGTCATCAGAGGAGGGATTGATGAAGCAGAAAATGAAGGTTTTGATTTATTAACGCTTAAACGTAGTGCTGAAATAATCATGTGTGACATTAACCGAACTAATTAAGATTGTACGGGGACAAAATGTGCCCTCAGAGTAGTTTGCCATCATTTATACGCGTGCTTTATATAACGTGGTGTATTAGAATTGCACTAATCCGACATAATCATAAACGTGTGCTACGATTTGCTTGTTTAAAATGTTTAGCTTAGCATTACTTTAGCGGAGGCTTTGGCCTAGTTGCCTGGTCTCACGGTTTAGATGCTCGTATTTTTCCACTGTGCTAATAAACGTGTATTTTTGCTTGAAGCTGTACTTTTCCACAGAAACTGTTCACATGCTTATCTTAAAGTTAGTGCCAGCCTGGCATATTTTCTCTTTAATTCAAGGTCGACTTGCAGGTGCGGACAATGAAGGCTCTGAGAGTAAGCTAATTGGGAAACAATGTTGCGATTTGCGTACCCATCTCCAAGGATAATGTATGCTTAAGTAAAAGCTTGAGAACTGTCGTTTTTGATTGGTCAATTTGAAGCTAACCTATGAACCCTCCAATGGAGACCCTACATGACTTGAACTGTTGTCTATAAAAATCAGGTGCACGAGAAGAAGGTAGCCATTTGCCCGCGATTACGAACATTCGGACATCGTAGCTATTATGGCCCACTTTGCTGCGACGCCATTTTGAGAGACTTTGATACTTTCTCTAATCGAGAGAAAGAGACTTTAATGATTCTTGCCCTAGAGACTGTAACTTTGATTTGATCCCTTTGCATGAAGTAATAGTCTTACCTTGCCGCCGTGAGGCAATTGCCCCGTTCACCTTGCCCCGTTCACCCCTGCCCCTTTGTCCCGTCCCATGCCGGTCAAGAAACGGTACCCATGATGACCGAAGAACGGTACCTGTGAGACGAAGACTTCCTTGTATGCTGATCATAATTGGTAAATATGAAAAGAAATTGTAAAATTGCATTGGGTTTCTTTTAGGTAACCAACTGCTGATTTTTGGTAAGATCCCTAGCTAGGAGTTTTTCTAAATTAATGTTGCTAAATTGTTTTTTGCATGAAGTCCCACATGCCGATGCTAATTTGAGGTTAGACGAGGATTCCATATGTTGCACGATGCAATTTGAGATCTTGTTATGCTGACTAAATGTATGCCATTAGTTCATTACAGATTATCGTCTTAGTGCTTTGCATTGCTATTATCGAATGCCTTGTGATTCAAATGCTTCATAGATTACACTTGTTTCGACGTTATGGACAGCTATTAATGTTCATATATGTTTATCATTTGGTGTTGAGAAACATTTACATTGTGCTAGCTTTGTTAATATAGGGAAATAAATTCACTAACTTTGCAATAAACTGGTGTGGTTATTCCTGATTGAAAGGTCAGGGTTCGCCGAAATGTGTACTGGATTGATTGTGGGGTGTTATGTCGTTCAGGGGGTTGCTTATGTTCGTTATTGATTATTGATTTAATGTGACTGATCGATATAAGAGTACAGAGAGTTCCCACTTAGTCAAAAGATTCATCGGCCTAAAGAGCGTCCGAACGCAGGTAAATTTGTTACCACGTTCCGCTCTATCAGTGGTGAGCAGACTCTCTTGAAACTTGAAACGAGCTACAAAATGGGGATTAGTAGGGAGCAGTATTTATCCTCTAAGGTGGAAAGGTAAAGTCAACCAGAGGGCGGCGTTTTTCAAACACTCAAACACTTCCTCCAGTCAAGGAGAAGTTCAACTTTCTTTTTTTTCCAGGTTCCCTGGGCCCTGGAGCGAAACGACACATGGGAGATATGTTTGAACTATCTGATTTCATTAACCTCATTCAGGGTTAGAGTCAAGTGCTGGGCCAACGTGACTACGCGATCAACAATACAAAAAGAAGAGAATGATGACTCAAAACCCCCTGCAACAGCTGAGCACAAGTGTTCAAGAAATACTGCAAGCAAGTGGGAGAAGGTCTTTGGAGTAAGGAAAAACAAACAAGAGAGAAAGAAACCAAACAAAACATTCAGAGTTTGCAGGCACGTCAAATTTACAAAAAATGTCAACTATAGCAAGTAAAGCTCCAATTATTACGCCTAATAAGGACTTTAAGCTTAAACTCGGCAAAGAAGCATCTGCTGACCAACACTAGTCACTGTGACCCCTTCCCAGATTATGGCTAGTCTGAGAGACATTGAGAGCTCAGACCCCTATACAGAACTGAAGTATTTAGCAACAGGCTTTTGAGCAGCAGCCACTCATGGTAGCGACAGGCAGCTCTGGCTTAAGCAAACTGACCACCGCCTGGCTATCGATGCACAGTTTTCTCTGGGCAAAATTATAATGATCTAGTATTTTTGCCGTTCTGCACCCTACTTCTGAGGCCTCACACATGATATTACACGCTCCTCTTTCCACATTCAATTTAACTAAGAAACTAAGCTTTGACCTTTAATAGCGTCTCGCAGACATAAAATGTTGAGGTACTTTCCATTTTGCTACAACATATTAGGATCTTAAATCTATTGTGAGCTCCCTGATCAGCCCTTACAGCGGGTACACGGCCATCACATGTTTGCTACTTTTGCCATTGTTGCTCCCATCAGTGATCACATCAGCCTTGGGAACACAGAAGAGGAGAGAGCAGAAACATAGGCAAGATTGTAGATAATTTGTGTGGGGGAAGGACATTAGAGAGGAGCAGGGTAGTGAGAGATGGTTAAAAGGGCTGTAAGAAAGAAAGGATTGGGAACTGCAAAAAAAGAAAGGGAGAGGAGCAATGTAATGGGAAAAGTGCAAAAGAGGTGATAATGGGGAGAGGGAGAAGGAATAGCAATGGATAAGACAGGGGTGTTTTTATACCTGTCAGCCTTACGGTGGTCTTCCACCAAACATTTTGCCTTCCTCCTGCATTTTTGCTGATCTTGTTTCTTCTGATCTTAGGACTCTGCCCACCTTGGCACTGCTGACCAGTGCCAAAGTGCACGTGCCCACTCCTTAAAACATGGTAACATTGGCTTATACCCAAATGGCATATCTAATTTACTTATAAGTCCCTACTAATGTGCTTCTACATGTAACCAGAGCCTTTATATCAAATGATACTAGTAGGCCTGCAGCATTTATTGTGCCACCCACATAAGTAGCTATTTAAAATGTTTCTGGTCTGCCATTGCAGCCTGTGTGTGCAGTTTTAAACTGCCATTTCGACCTGGCAATATAAACCTTTCGTCAGGCCCAAACCTTCCTTTTTGATACACATAAGTCGCCATTAGGGTAGGTTCTAGAAAACCCAGAGGGCAGGGTGCAATGTATGTAAAAAGTGGACATGCACATTTAAGTTTTACATGTCCTGGTAGTGAAAAACCTTCAAATTAGTTTTTCACTACTGCAAGGCCTACCTCTCCCATAGGGTAACGTTGGAGTTACCCTATTACTATTGATAAGCTGACACTTTCGAATGGGAACAGGTAACCAGTTCTTATTTGGTGTCTTTGGAAATGTAATGAAAAATCCTATCTTATGGTAGTCAGATTTTCTATTGTATTTTTTTAAATCCCACTTTTAAAAAGTAATTTTCCTGCTTTAGCTACTTGGTTCCTGAAGCCTGTCTCTGGGTCACACGACTGGGGATAGTTGACAGTTGGGCTTTGTGTATTCCTCCTACACAGCCACACACAATAAAGAGCTTAGGTGTGCCTGGATTGGCCATCACTGGCAGGATGGTCAGGAGTAGCAGGGCACAGCCCTGCTTACACTTGAATAGTCTGTGTCCTGCTTCCATACAAAGAGATGCATACCCCCCATAGTTAGGCAGAAGCCAAGATAGGAAAAGCAGGATGCCTGGAAACTTCAAAGGGAAACCTCTAGAAGCTTCACCCACTTCAAAGGCAGAACTGGGTATAAATACTGGACCTTAGTCACCATCTCTTCAGGACACTTCTGGACCTAAGGATAATCTGCCAGGAAGAGGGACTGCTGTGGTGCTTAAAGAACTGCCACATGCTGGACTGCTGGCCTGCTTCCTTGCTAGACTGCTGCCTTGCTGTGCTGACCCACTGCCATCTTGCCTGGGTGAAAAGGACTTGTCCTGCAGTTGCTGAAACCAGGACTCCAAAGTGATCCAGGTGGTGGTTGGCTGGCCTCCTGACAATAGCCTCAGGGACTGAAGGCTCCAACAACCTTGAACCCAGCACCTGTACTCTGCCCTCTGTGAGTCCTACTCTGCCAAATGGTGCCATCCCTGGACCTTTGGAAGTGGGCCTGAAGGTGCTCTGCCAGCCCATCTCTGGATCCAGCAGAACTGGCACATCTCTTCTCCCGGGCTGTGCAAGCCCAGGCAGACCCGACAGGTCGCATCTGCAGCAAAGTTTCACTCAGCACAAGGATTCTGCATTGATCTTGCAGCCCACATCAGAACTGCCGGACCTTACATTGCAAGTCCTCGTTGACAGAACTCTTGACAATGAAGCAGGACCTCGTATTGCAGCCTTGCAGCTCCTTGGAACCGACCCATCGCCTCAGCTGCGCAACGCATCCTCGGAGCGGGACCGCGAAATGCTCCACAACCAAGATTTAAGGTACTCTCATTCAGCAGGCCTAACCAGGTCCCCGTAGCCAATGCAGTGCTCCATCACGGTCAGACTGAACTGGTGATCGGTCTGGCATGACCAGATTTCCACAGTTGACGCGCTGTGCTTTTTAGTGCTATTTTCACTGAAATCTTCAAACCTGCATAACTCGGTTCTACTGATTGTTTTTTGTTGTTTTAGTCTTCTTTAATGTATTGAAAATTGCTCTATTTTTTAATTGGTGTGTTATCCTTATGTGGTGTGTTTACACTGTGTTACTTTTTGAAGTGTTGCACAAATACTTAACATATTGCCTCTGAGTTAAGCCTTACTGCTCTGTGCCAAGCTACCCGAGGGGCAAGCATAGGTTAATTTAGGGTTTGCTTGTGACTTCACCCTGACAAGGATTGTGGTTTCTGCTAGAGTAGGGTTTCACTCCCTTCAATCAGTAACCCAATTTCTGACAGGTGTGTAGAGAAAGAGATGGTGGAAAGTAGGGAAAATGGTAGATATGACTAACAGAGGAGTGGGGATAGTGGGAGGCATGCAAGTTGGAAAGAATATGAATGGAAGAAGGTGGGGCCACAAGACAGCAAGGTGTTGATGTGACAAGCTTTAATGATACAAGAGGCAAAACATGAAAATGGTGGTGATTTAGAGGAGGTAGGGGATGACAATGACAAAATAAAGGAAGGGAGATGTATGGACCAATGTGAATAAACAGGAAGAGATAATGTGAGAAAGGAAAGTGAAAAATACAGAGATACAGGGTGATGTTAGAGTAGAAATAAGAGATGGGAGAAGGAACACTAGAAACTAAAAGATGAAGACGGTACAGGAGAAAAACATTTTGGGTAGAGGCATTTGTGGACCTCTCCCCTGTACTGCTTCATTAAGCTAACAATTCTGATGTCATCACTGATGCCTTATTGCAACTGCTGTAAGGATGGCTGTATCTGCCAAACTAGGGAGTGACTGTAGAGTTTGCTACAACCAATACCTGATCTCAAATATAAGTTACGTTTTGAATCAGGTGGGGGGTGCCAGAGAGCCCATGGCAAGATGACCGCACTTTAGCGCAGCTCTGCCGGCAGGTAATATATATCCATCAAATATCTGTATCTCAGACTGCCATCTGGACTCAAAACAAGGGGCATTATATGCGTGATACTGCTACTTGCCATTTGATTTAAATTCTACCCCCACAAGCAACTGTCCGACCTATAAATAACAGCAGTGGCCTGGAAATGTGAGGAATACGAGCAAGATGGCCCAGACGCGGGGCAGCCGGACCTTAGTTCACGTCCTTCCTTGGGGATGATTTGAGAAACCCTCCCCCTGGTGACAGATATGAATCAACCGGTACCAAAAGCAACCACAAGGTGGCTCTAGCGGGGAGGCTTCGAGCGTGCTGTGAGAAGAACATGATTAGCCAGCTGTGCCTGCGAGGTCCTGGGCGTCCGCCAGCCTCAAGCTGCCTAAGCTGTGGAGTCGCTGACTCCGCTTGCTGACCTTGGGCGTCGGCATGGTGGGGTGGTGCTTGGAATTGTTGACGGTGCTGAGGACCCCTGCTGAATATCGGTGATAGCCCCGGCTGGTGTGGTGAGTGCAGGGTGGCGTGGGAGGAATAGATGGCAGTGGTGGAGAGAGGGCCGCCATGGTTGCTGAGCGCTGCAGTGCCTAACGCAAGCGAGGGCTGCCTGGTGAGGACAGAGATGGCACAACTGGATGCTTCTGGGGCCTGATTGAATACTCTTGACTTTGCTGCATTATGTGAACATTTGCTCCACGTCATTGGCACGGTAGGGGGCCTGGGCTGGACAAAAGGAGAAATGGGATGTATGGAGCCTGAGGCCTATTGGCCCTGTCGGTGACCAACTTAAATTGCTGACGCGCAAGGTGATCCCAAACTAACTCAGCAGGCAGGTGTAAACCAAGCTTTGCAGTGCTTAGATATAGACGCGCCTCATAGGCCGGGCCTATTTTGATTTCTGGCGGAGGCCGGCTGGATGGGGCTGGGTGAGTCCAAAGATGACACAATGGCTCTACTGTGGATAGTTGTGCATAACTGTGGTGAGCATTCCCTACGCCACAACAGAGGGCCTCATTACAACACTGGCGGTAAAACCCGCTTACCGCCGTGCAGAAGACCGCCAACACACCGCCGCGGAATTCCGCCACAGCTATTATGACCCACAGTTCGGAATCCGCCAAAATTCAGACACCCACACAAGTCCGCCACACCAAAGGTCAGTGATAAACTGGCGAAAACAAAACCTCCACCGTCACGCCAACAGAAATACGCCCACACTATCACGACCCACGAATCCACGCGGCGGTCTTTCAACCGCGGTATGCCATTGGCGGTAAACACCGCTGCGCTCAAAATACACACACATTTACAAAACACAGCCACATTGGAGAATTCCAAATACACACACCTGATACACATACACACACCACTCCCACACACCCAATACAATATAAAACACACACCCACATCACCCACAAACCCCTACGACCAAAAATTCCGAAAGAAGGCCAGAGAGAGACACCACCAGCAAGAACAACAGCATCCACAGGCACACAACACCATCACCCACAGAACTTCCACGCACCTCACACTACACACCACTACATATCAGCACACTTATCACCACACACTCCACCCCACACATCACCTACACCACCCCATGGCACGGCAAAGACACCCCAGGTTCTCGGAGGAGGAGCTCAGGGTCATGGTGGAGGAAATCGTCCAGGTAGAGCCACAGTTATTCGTAGCACAGGTGCAGCACACCTCCATTGCAAGGAAGATGGAGCTATGGCGAAGAATAGTGTACAGGGTCAACGCAGTGGGACAGCACCCAAGAAATCGGGAGGACATCAGGAAGAGGTGGAACGACCTACAGGGGAAGGTGCGTTCCGTGGTCTCAAAACACCACCAGGCGGTTCAGCGGACTTGCGGTGGACCCCCACCACCTCCCCCACAACTAACAACATGGGAGGAGCAAGTCTTGGCGATTTTGCATCCTGAGGGCCTCGCAGGAGTAGGTGGAGGAATGGACTCTGGCAAGACAAATCTTAATTATTAAATCCCCCACCCTATCTGCATGCTATCACATACCCCCACCCTCACCCCCAGCACCCCAACTCCTCACATATGTCCCAACATCACAAACCACCCATCCCAACACCAAGCCCTGTATGCAACAACAAAGCATGGACACCCATCACTAAAGCATGGCCACTGCACATACCCATACAACCCCCTAAACCATCATCACACCAGCACAGCACCCACCCAGCGGGCCCATACCTCCGTCCCCAGGACACGTCAATCAGCAGTGTGTCCACCACTACAGGGAACCCAGGATAACCCACCACCCCAACAACAACACGGACCTGGGGGCAGTGGTAGTGGGCACATGGTCCAGGGGACGAAGGCCCAGGAACACAGGAGAACTGGGAGGGCTGCTGTGCAACAGGGGGTGGACAGGCCAAGGGAACCCACTCACAAATGCCCCTACATCACAAACCACACATCCTAACACCAAGCCCTGCATGCAACAACAAAGCATGGACACCCATCACCAAAGCATGCCCACTGCACATACCCATACAACCCCCTAAACCATCATCACACAAGGTCCCACACAGGAATGCAAGCACTGGGGTACACGGTCACCCACCCATTGCACACCATGGCACACACAGATGTAATAACCATCCTTTTATACCCCTGCAGGACCCCTACCCAACGTCACCGGACAGGAGGGTCCACACATGTCCACACCTCCAACAGAAGAGGCCCACAGTAATGACAGCAGCTCTGTCCAATTGGATCTAGATGACCAGCCCGGCCCATCGGGGACCTCTGGGCTGTCGGTTCCCTTGACACAGTCACAGGCCACTACAGACCTTCCCCCCTCTGGAAACACCAGCACAGCACCCACCCAGCGGGCCCATACCTCTGTCCCCAGGACACGTCAATCAGCAGTGTGTCCACCACTACAGGGAACCCAGGCTAACCAAACCACCCCAACAACAACAGTGACCTGGGGGCAGTGGCAGTGGGCACACGGTCCAGGGGACGGAGGCCCAGGAACACAGGGGAACTGGGAGGGCTGCTGTGCGACATGGGGCGGACAGGCCAAGGGAACCCACTCTCCACGAGGCCCTCTCCTCCATCATGGGAGCCTACCACCACTCCCAGGAGACGATGGCAACGGTACTGGCCAAGTTTCAGGAGACCCAGCGCCTGCAGGAGGAACAGTATATGGGCCTCAGGGAGGAACTCAGAACCATCAGCTCCACCCTGGGCACCATCGTAGGGGTGCTGAAGGAACTCGTGAACACTAGGAGGGACACTGTGGCACTACAAGGGGCCCCTGACACTAGCATGGACGATGAACTGCCCACCACCTCCGCCGGCGCTAGTGGACAGGACGCCCTGCCACAGGACCACCACACCAGCACCCCACCCCCTGCAGAGGGAGAACCACCCCGCTAACGGTCCCTGAGATCCAGGACAAAGACAGCGCATGATGCCAAGACCCCCGCCAAGAAATTAGACCACCCTGATTGTCATCCTACTGTCCCACCTTGTCACCCTGTCCATACTTAAACTGCCCCAGCTCCACTTCCTATGCCCATATGGGCAATGCACCTGTGAGACTAATAGACTGGACTCTGCCATGGACATTCCTCCGCCATCACTCCTCACCATTTTACTACCCCCTCCAATATTGAGCACTTAAATAAACACACTTAAAGCACAAAACAATCTGGAGTCTGTCTGTGATTTCGGAATAGTGTATTAGCAATTGCAGTGAGAAAATGCTCTTACAATTGTAATGTCAACATACCTATGTCACACAGCTCTAGTCCATAAGGAATCTAAGCAGATGTCACACAGTGGGACCCAGGGGAAAGTGACAACTCAGTGCCAACACACTGGGTGAAAAGGACAGAGAGTAGAGAGGTAGTAGTGTTAAATTACATGTAGTAGGCAGGTCTGTACTCTTACCTGTGTCTCACTGGAAATATTGCTGGATCACTGAGTCCCTGTTGTTCATGTCTTCTTCCTCTGCTTCCTCGTCTTCATTGTCCACAGGCTCCACAGCTGCCACAACACCGCCATCTTGACCATCCTCCTGCAGAAAAGGCACCTGTCGTCGCAAAGCCAAGTTGTGAAGCATAGAGCAGGCCACGATGATCTGGGACACCTTCTTTGGTGAGTAGAATAGGGATCCACCTGTCATATGGAGGCACCTGAACCTGGCCTTCAGGTGGCCGAAGGTCCGCTCGATTATCCGCCGTGTTCGCCCATGGGCCTCATTATAGCGTTCCTCTGCCCTTGTCCTGGGATTCCTCACTGGGGTCAGTAGCCATGACAGGTTGGGGTAACCAGAGTCACCTGCAAATGGCGAGGGACAACTGTTAGACATACACTAACCTGTAGGGATATCCCCAGACCCAGACAACCATTCCCACTGTCTTGCTCCCAGGTGCTCACCTAATAGCCACACACGGTGCCTCTGGGGTTGCCCCATCACATAAGGGATGCTGCTATTCCTCAGGATGTAGGCATCATGCACTGAGGCAGGGAACATGGCATTCACATGGGAGATGTAGTGGTTGGCCAAACATACCATCTGTACATTCATTGAATGATAACTCTTCCTGTTTCTGTACACCTGTTCACTCCTGTGGGGGGAGACCAAAGCCACATGGGTCCCATCAATGGCACCTATGATGTTGGGGATATGTCCCAGGGCATAGAAATCACCTTTCACTGTAGGCAAATCCTCCACCTGAGGGAAAACGATGTAGCTCCGCATGTGTTTCAGAAGGGCAGACAACACTCTGGACAACACGTTGGAAAACATAGGCTGGGACATCCCTGATTCTATGGCCAATGTTGTTTGAAATGACCCACTTGCAAGGAAATGGAGCACTGATAGCACCTGCACTTGAGGGGGGATTCCTGTGGGATGGTGGATTGCTGACATCAGGTCTGGCTCCAACTGGGTACACAGTTCCTGGATTGTGGCGCGGTCAAGCCTGTATGTGATAATCACATGCGGCTCCTCCATTGTCGACAGGTCCACCAACGGTCGGTACACCGGAGGATGCCGCCATCTCCTCACATGTCCCAGCGGGCGGTGCCTATGAAGGACAACAGCGAGCACAGAGTCAAACAACTCAGAGGTACGTACCCACAGTTTACACAGAACACCATTCATACACAAAAGGTGGCCAGTATGTGTGTTGAGTCTAGGCCTAGGTATGTGTGACTCAGTTGAAAATTAATCCATGTGGGCCCCTGAAATGGCAGCTGCCTGACCTCTAAAGTGGGACAATGGGATGTGAGGTAACTGCGCTGGTGTTGTACACCGTCGCGGTAGGCGGTCGAAGACCGCAGCGCAATGCTGCATTGGTTAGCATTGGACCCTAGGGGTCCCAGGAGCCAATGCCGATGTACGCCGGCGGTGACGGTACGCACCGCCGCGGACGTGACTGCCATTTTCTATCTGTTCAATCACTCGATACCTGATCTTCGACAGGAGAGGACCTACACTGCAAGTGCTGCTGTGACCTCGGTCTGGAAGAGACAATGGCTCGAGGGTCTCGGGGAAAGGGCCCCTGCCTTCACATCGGAGGAGTTGGAGAAACTCGTGGATGGGGTCCGCCCCCAGTACACGCTACTCTACGGTCCTCCAGACAAACAGGTAAGTACACTGGGAGCATGCTGTATGGGCTATGCCTCTGTGGAGTGGGCTGGATGTAGGAAGGAAGGGGGCAGAGTGCGGCGTGCATGAAACGACGGTGATTGCATGTGTCACATGGCAAGGGTAGGGATGGGGGCCAATCACTTTGACGGTGCAGTTGGTAATAACTTACTCTTCCCCCTGTACATTTCATGTAGGTCAGCACCCACCAGAAAAAAGATATTTGGCGAGCCATCGCAAAGGACGTCCGGACCCTGGGGGTCTACCACAGACGGAGCACCCACTGCCGGAAAAGATGGGAGGACATTCGCCGCTGGAGCAAGAAGACGGCGGAGGCTCAGCTGGGGGTGGCCTCCCAACGTGGGAGGGGTGCCCATCGCACCATGACCCCCCTGATGTTCAGGATCCTGGCGGTGGCCTACCCGGAGTTGGATGGGCACTTGAGGGCATCACAGCAGACACAAGGGGGTGAGTACACTCTCATTCTGCTGACTTTGCGCGCAGTGGAGGGGTCTGGGTGGGGGAGTTGGGCTGTCGGTTTCCCTAAGCCAGGGCGAGTTCCGTAGGTTAGGTCCCTGCATAAGGCAGGCCATGTGGCACCCCACCCCACCTCTGTAGAGTGCCAAGTACACCTAGTCATGCCCCTGTGTCATCTATGTGTGCAGATGTCGTCCATAGCCTTGTAGGGCATTTCCCAGGAATTGAACAGTGGAGCCGAAGAGCGTGGCGTAGAGCAGGGGGCTTCTGTGTCTGTCGTGTCCGCCAACGATAGCGGTAATGCATGCACTCAACATGTCTTTCTTCTGTTGTCACCCCCTTTTTGTGGTCTCCCTGTTCTTGTGTGCATTAGCATCATCAGGCGGAGGAGCAGTGGCACCGGAGCACCAGGGGGCTGCATCCCACATGGCCATGGAGGGCCACACTACGGACTCGGACTTCACCAGTGGGATGGAGGGCAAGGGGAGCTCCACGGCGGGGACAGGAGCTGAGACCAGTGACACGGACTTGTCCTCTGATGGGAGCTCTGTTGTGGTGGCGGCAACATCTGTGCCCCCCCCATCTACAGGTACAGCCGCCACCCCCCCTTCCTGCACCGCCCTCCCAGCAGCCCCTCAGCCTTCGCTCCGTGCCTGCTCACCCGGGAGGGTGGGCATCACCTTCGCCCCAGGCACCTCAGGCCCTGCCCCAGTCACCCCTGCTGCCCTCAGTGAGGAGGCCATTGACTTCCTCAGGTCCCTCACTGTTGGGCAGTCTACCATTTTGAATGCCATCCAGGGTGTAGAAAGGCAGTTGCAACAAACAAATGCATTCCTGGAGGGCATTCATTCTGGTCAGGCGGCCCTTCAGCGAGCTTTTCAGACTCTGGCCTCAGCACTGATGGCAGCCATTGTCCCTGTGTCTAGCCTCCCCCCTCCAACTTCCTCCACCCCGACCCAATCCCCTGTACCTCAGCCTATCCCAAGCACACCTACAGACCAGCATGCACACACCTCAGCACACAAGGGAAGCTCAGGCAAACATAAGCACCACACATCCCACAGGCACTCACGCAAGCATCACACACATGCAGACACACCAACATCCACTGCCTCCACTGTGTCCCCCTCCTCCTCGTCTTCCTCCTCCCTCCCAGTCTCGTCTACACTCACACCTGCATGCACTACCTCTACAGCCACTACGTCCCTCTCCAGCACACCCACCAACACACCCCGCTCACGTGCAGTCACCACCCCCACTTCCATTCACACGTCCCCTGTGTCCTCTCCCAGTGTGTCTGTGACGCCCCCTCCCAAGTTACAAAAATGCAGGCACACACCCACCCAACAGCCATCCACCTCACGACAGCCTCCAGCGCATGCACCTTCACCCAAAGTCAGCAAACGAACACCTCCTACAACCACCACCTCTTCCTCCACTCCCAAACACCCTCCAGCTACCCGTCCCAGTGTGTCCAAGAAACTTTTCCTGTCCAACCTTGCCCTCTTTCCCACACCTCCCCCACCCCGTCCATCTCCTATGTTCCAAACTAGCACCTCAGCCACAACATCTCCGAGACCAGTGGTGCCTGTAGTCACCGGAATCTGGAGTGCACCGGCCACCAGGGCAGCCAGTGTGGCACGGAGCCACAGCACAGACAGTCCCCCACCTGTGAAGCATTAGAGGTTGGCCAGTGCCCGGCGGGAGAGGGGGAAGACTCCAGCCACCAAAGCCGCTCCCAGGGTTCCCGGTGGGAGTGTGGACTCAGCTGTGACACTCTCCAAGGTGGGGAAGGGCCACAAGAAACCAGGAAAGTCTGGGAAGAGCAGCACGGCGGAGAAGACCGCCATCATCCCCGCTGCCCAGGAAGCCACCTCCAGCACCAGCCCAGCTGCCCAGGACAGGACCGCCAGCACAAGCCCAGCTGCCCAGGACAGGACCGCCAGCACAAGCCCAGCTGCCCAGAACAGGACCGCCAGCACAAGCCCAACTGCCCAGGACAGCACCACCAGCACAAGCCCAGCTGCCCAGGACAGGACCGCCAGCACAAGCCCAGCTGCCCAGGAGGCCACCGCCAGCACCAGCCCAGCTCCCCAGGAGGCCACCGCCAGCACAAGCCCAGCTGCCCAGGAGGCCACCGCCAGCAAAAGCCCCGCTGCCCAGGAGGCCGCTGTCAGCACAAGCCCAGCTGCCCAGGAGGCCACCGCCAGCAAAAGCCCCGCTGGGCCATGAAGGACCACCAGTAGCTGAGTCCCTGCAATGGAGACCGCCGCCTCAAGCACCGCTGCACAGGGCACTGCCATCTCAAGCACCGCTGAACAGGGCACCGCCGTCTCAAGCACCGCTGAACAGGGCTCCGCCATCTCAAGCACCGCTGAACAGGGCACCGCCATATCAAGCACCGCTGAACAGGGCACCGCCATCTCAAGCACCGCTGGCCCATGAGCGGCAAGGGCACTGACGCAACTGAGTCCGTCACGGGGTGAATGATGCACTCTGGGCACCATGCCCCCTCCAGAACCAGTGGAGACTGTCATCCACTACCTCTGTCCTTAGCAGGATGAAGCACTCTGGGCACCATGCCCCCTCCAGAACCAGTGGAGACTGTCATCCACTACCTCTGTCCTTAGCAGGATGAAGCACTCTGGGCACAAGGCCCCCTCCAGAACCAGTGGAGTATCACATCCACTACCTCAGTCCTTGGCAGGATGAAGCACTCTGGGCACAAGGCGCCCTCCAGAACCAGTGGAGTATCACATCCACTACCTCAGTCCTTGGCAGGATGAAGCACTCTGGGCACAAGGCCCCCTCCAGAACCAGTGGAGTATCACATCCACTACCTCTGTCCTTGGCAGGATAAAGCACTCTGGGTACAAGGCCCCCTCCAGAACCAGTGGAGACTGTCATCCACTTGAGAGACTGTGGCTTTGCACTCCCCAGGATTGAACAGTGGGCAACCCACCCACTGTAGAGACTTGTGAGACTGTGGCTTTGCACTCCCCAGGATTGAACAGTGGGCAAACCACCCACTGTAGAGACTTGTGAGACTGTGGCTTTGCACTCCCCAGGATTGAACAGTGGGCAAACCACCCACTGGAGAGACTTGTGAGACTGTGGCTTTGCACTCCCCAGGATTGAACAGTGGGCAACCCACCCACTGTATAGACTTGTGAGACTGTGGCTTTGCACTCCCCAGGATTGAACAGTGGGCAACCCACCCACTGTAGAGCCTGGTGAGACTGTGGCTTTGCACTCCCCAGGATTGAACAGTGGGCAACCCACCCACTGTATAGACTTGTGAGACTGTGGCTTTGCACTCCCCAGGATTGAACAGTGGGCAAACCACCCACTGGAGAGACTTGTGAGACTGTGGCTTTGCACTCCCCAGGATTGAACAGTGGGCAAACCACCCACTGTAGAGACTTGTGAGACTGTGGCTTTGCACTCCCCAGGATTGAACAGTGGGCAAACCACCCACTGTAGAGCCTGGTGAGACTGTGGCTTTGCACTCCCCAGGATTGAACAGTGGGCAACCCACCCACTGTATAGACTTGTGAGACTGTGGCTTTGCACTCCCCAGGATTGAACAGTGGGCAAACCACCCACTGGAGAGACTTGTGAGACTGTGGCTTTGCACTCCCCAGGATTGAACAGTGGGCATGTGGCCCCCTCGTGGATCTGGCGTTGTTTAGTTGCTGTCTGATGCCCCTGCAGTGTTCTCTCCGTCATGGTCGGGGATCTTGTGTGGGCCTCGCCCATACCGTGTGGTCCCAGTGTTCCACTGACTTTATTAGAGCACTACCTGGACTACTATGCTTGGTATATATTTTGTACATGGTGTATATATATATATTTCTGCCTACTTGCTTTTAATATATTACAATGGTTACACTCATTTTCTATTGTCTTTGCATTCTTCCGGGGGGTTTGGGGGGTGTAACTGTGATGTATTGATATGCATTAGTGTGTGTGTTGTGGTGGGTGAGGGTGGGGGTGTTGCGTGTTGCGTGTCCCTGTTTTTTCCCTCCCCCCTCCCCTGTGTCATAGGTGCAGTACTCACCGTGGTCTTCGCCGCCGGCGTTCGTGCTCCTGGTAGAGGAGCAGGAAGACTATTGCAGGTAGAATTTGGAGTTCCGGATCCATGGCGTCCTCGTTCCTCGTGGGGTGTGTAGAAGGGAGCGTTTTTCCTTCGGGATTCCTGTTTCTGCAGTGTTTTTATCCGCGGTGAATCCGCCCTGGAAAAGGTGGCGGATTGGCCTGTCATAAAAGTGTGGGCTGTACATTGTCTCCCGCCTGTCTGTTGGCGGTGACTGCCGCGCTATTTGTTTGTACCGCTGTGGCGGTCGGAGTGTTAAAGTGGCTGTCTTTGTTGGCGGTTTCCGCCATGGTCGTAATGGCACATTTTTTACCGCCGGGCTGTTGGCGGTCTTACCGCCACTTTAACACCGACCGCAGGGTTGTAATGACCACCAGAGTCTTGTATGGGAGTCTGCTCAATTCGGTGGTGCTTGTCAGCAGACCATCTGCCGAGGTGTGGAGACTGGGTGTGACTGAACTCTCAGGATCATGTTGGCCTACCAGATACTAGTAGTGAACTTATTGCGACCGTCTGGGCACAGCACAGAAACGATAATACCAGGGACAATGGGGAAAACAAATAAGCAACAGTCCCATCTCACGTTTGAAAGAAAATGTGCCCCTAGATCACAGAACCCTGCACTATGAGACTCTGAGCAGGAGTCACAATCCTGGTATACCACACCCCTTGAAACAACTCTGTTAGTTGTGCAACAGAGTCTACAGTCCATTGGTGGCAAGATAGGCACCTTGACTTTGAGGATGGTTCATATGGCCGTGAAAGTTGACAAACAAGCAACACAAATTGCTGAAGGGGAACAGCAAATATCAACTTTGGAGGATGAATCACAGACAATTGCCGAAAAATGCTCAGGTATGGAAAAAGTGCTGGCAGTCGTAGAAGCGAAAAATGAAGATTTAAAGGCACGCTCACGGCGGAATAACCTCCGAATTATAGGGGTTCCGGCATCCACTAATATGGGCTGCCTAAAAAACTATGTGGAAGCCCTGTTAAAAGATATTTTTGGGCGGCAGGAGCAGCTGTTGGCGGTGTTGATTGTGGAAAGGGCGCACAAATCGCTGATGGCGGGACTGCCGCCTGGAACATCTCTGAAGCCCATTATCGACAGGTTAATGAAGTACCGTGCCTGTGAGACCATCCTCCACCTGTCTAGGAAGAAGCAGAATATAAAATATCAAGGTTATGATGTGGCCTTCTTCCTGGATTCCATTGTTGCGGTACAGGCCACACACAGGGACTGCATCCAGGTGACGAAAAAACTACAAGCTGCTACATGCTGAATCCTGCCTGTCTCCGGGTTGAACATTGCAGGAAACAGAAGATCTTCACCACATCGAGAGTGACCATTAGTTTGTTAAATCTATACAATGCTCCCAGAAGAACCCGCCAACATCTCCTGCTTCGACTCCACATCCCTAATTAAAGTGACTGCCAAGCGAGACAACTGTGCACATGCTATATTATGTGGCCACTGTGCATCTGTAAACACGTAGGAGTGCTAGTGGGGCTCTAAGGTGGTCCCTAGTGGTATCTCTTGTGGAGTGCAATGATCTACTGTGCAATTCCCTGACTATGACACGTCAAATGCAGGCGAAGACATTGCTATAGCTATTTAGATGTCCTAATGTAACCCGTCTATTTGCAATAATTACCTATCCAAATGCCTCCGCTACACCTGCCACCTGCTTTGCAGCGCTTGTTCCAAAATTTCACAGGTCGATAAGCGACCTCTGCCACCCCCATCCATTGGGTGGGACTTAGGACCTCTAGCTGCCCACAAGGATGCACCCAAAATGCTGTTCTACCAGGTTATTGTGTTACCTAGGATAACTATTTGCATCTATTTGGTTTATTTGTTTTTGTTTTATGGTTATGCATGTGCTGACTTTTGCATGATTGGGATGCTGAAGTGGGTGGGGCGGGAATGTTTTGTTTGTGTGTGCAATTGATGCACTACAGCGTAATGAGATATGCTCATATGTCACATATTGCTCAAACATTATCAACACATAGTATGATAAAAAGGCACATTTTGATACTATGAAACACACACAGAGCTGTATCAGGCTGCTGACATGAAATGGCCAAGGGTTCCATAATCCCCCCAAAATAAGACAGGTACTTGCTTATGTGGATCGCCATCAGGTGCAGATAATATTGATGCGAGAAACTCATCTCATGCGGTCTACTGACATGCATGCGGGAGCTAGATGGGCTGCAATCCGAGTAGCCTCATCTTATTTATTATATTCAAGGTGAGTTTTCATTTTAATTTAAAGGATCTCCAATTTGCAATCAAGTACTCTGAAACGGATGACAAGGGACACTACATAATCATACAAGGAAGCTTGTATGGCACTGCAGTCACTATTATCAATGCTTACAGGCCCAATATAGATGACCCTGAATTCTATACACGACTGAGAGGCTGCCTATACACTTTACAACCTACAGTGCTTCAATGGGAAGGTGAGCTTAACACGTATATAGACCCCACACAAGACTGATCTGACTTGACAGACTGGCAAGGTAAACACTCAGCTCAAATTATTTGAGACATTATGGATGAACACAAGCTTATAGATGCCTGCAAAGTAAGACATCCAGAACCTAGAGAAGGGACATATACCTCTTCAGTGCACAAAACATGATCTAGACCAGACTACTGGCTGGTGTCAGGAGAGGTGACTATGTGGACAACGACTGTGAATCACCTGCCCAGAATTCTTTCAGACCATTCACCCATTCTACTAGAACTGGCACTTCCGGCACATCGACCCACACAATTTTAGTGGAGAATACAGGGTGTTCCGTGATGGGGTGCGGGAGAACACAGCCTCTGTAGACGGTGCAGACAGGTTACGGAGGCATTTAAAATCACAATTTGAGGGGTATGCATGGGACTACAAGCGGGGATCTTACGAACCTTCCGTACCCGAAAGCAAACTATAGGGTCTGTACTGAAGGACCTGGAACGGCAATATGAGACGGACCCCTCCCCACTTGCTCTAGGCAAGACTGCTGGTTTAGGGATGACAGCACTTTTGTTTGTAGGTGACTAGACCAATCCTACAACAAGTCGCAACTGTCGGCCCAACCCTCCTAGCTCTGAAGCAGTACCTCACCAAAAACCCAAACAGTAAATGGTGATTTGTGGCTTACGCATGGACTTAAGAGTGGGACATCTCAGGAGAGTCATGGTTAAACGGAGATTACCCTTTTCTCACATGAGCAACATGTCTCAGTCACACACAAGCAAGAAGGAGATGCAGTAAAGTTTTCAATAGGTTTTATTAATAAGACTGCAATCTACTGTAAATTACATGGGCTGCAATGATTAGGATAATGAACAATGCAAGAAACAGAATTATAAAAACGAGTCATGAATACAAATATCCCCACCATTTTGCAATAACATAAGTTGTGAAATAGATGTGAAATAGGCCCTAATACCCTAGCAATGTGAACCTAATCTCTAACCTAAAGAGAGCTAGGTGTGATAAACCTAATCTGCCAGTACCTTGTCCATGTGAAGAGCCCCCCCAACCCTCATTAACTTGGAATGAGGTCTCATGATCAGACTCCGTGGGGACACGAAAGCTGGGTCTGCATCAAGGCAGTGTGTAGCAAAGATACTGTGGATGGCATCTGTTAGGAATCCCTCTGATAACCATGTCTGCGTGAGATGTATTTATACAGCTCTTGTAGGACCCCTGACGCAGGTGTGTTCCCAAACAATAGATAAGAAGGCATGCTTTGGGTGGCAATTATATCAACAATTCCCTGAAAAGGTATATTATGTTACTGTCACACGTAAGTGGGAAAGTACATAATGTGAATACCTATGTATCTAATTTGTCTTTGACACTGATAGTGACGCCTTTACAGAGTGGCACTGATAACGTGAAACTAAAACATCTTCCTAATTATAAACATAGCAGTCATTTTTGGAACAAATAATCGAATAAATGTGCTAAAACAGAGCAAGCTAAGTAGCTTAAAAGTCACTAGATGATGGGGGCACAGGCCTGCAAGCCAGAAGGCTAAGCTAAACTACTGATTCCTATTAAAACTAAATAAGATACACTATATAGTGGTGATAGAAACCCAAGATTGTGAGATATGCCATGATGCCCCTGCCATTCTGGTGACGTTTGTAGACTTCTACTCCAACCTCTATGGGCCCGAGAGGCAGCAACAACAACTGAAACAACCACATATCTTGATGACTTGGCCCTGACTTGGCTATCCCCAGGGCAGAGAGAATTCTTAGTGCAACCAGTTGGCCTGGAGGAGGTGCAGGAGACTATACGCTCGCTACCGAGTGGGAAAGCGATGGACTCCCTAGTGCATCGCCGAACTTACATATAATGTATTTGGAAGCATATGAAATAAAGATATTGCCCCGACTCTCCATGAAGCCCTCGTAATAGCTCTATTAAGCCAGATAAAATGCCACGTCGATGCGAAGCATGCCGACCTTTATCACTAATCAACACTGATACTAAAATACTATCAAAAATGATTGCTACTTGGCTTCAACCGCTTCTACTGGGATTGGTACTGCCGGACCAGTCTGGTTTTTAACCGGGCAGGCCCACCACGCATACCCTGCGCATTGTGTTCACAGTATTGCACCACTTATCCACCTCTATCAAGGCGGTGGCCGTACTCTTAGATGCCGGAAAGGTATTTGACTCTATACAATGGGACTACATCTTTACTGTCCTACACCGAATGGGCATCCCTCCAGCATTCACATTGTGCACACGCTTGGTACACACTGACCCGACAGCACAGATGCGCGCCAATGGCAATGCAGCAAGCCCAATTAAGATATGTGGAGGCATGGGACGGAGCTGTCCCTTGTCGCCGATGTTATTTGCCATTGTGTTAGAACCACCAGCATGGCGGATACGACAGACATTCTGAAGTGGCGCTAGGATTCTGACGCTGCCCCTTTGACATTTCTCTTTACAGTATGGTACTATATGTTTGGAACCCAGATACACATCTAGCTCCCCTTATGCGTAAATACATACGATATGAGAGGTACTCAGGTCTAAGCATAAATGATAACCATTTTCCCTCTCACGCAGGGCACGATGCCACACTCACTAGACTTCCCCCCTTGAGTGGTGTACGGAGCCGGTCAAATACTTAGGAGTGTGGAGACACAGAGATCCTGAAAGCATTGTCCACCAGAACAATGGAAAAGCGGTCTCGAAAAAATAGAGGATAAGATAGCCCGCTGGACAAAACTCCCATTGTCCTTTGCTGACAGAGTAGCGATCATGAAAGTGGTCATAGTGCCTCGGTTTTTATACCTATTCATTAATGTCCTTGTCATCCTAGTGAAAGTTTTTTAGAACGCTGCTTGATAAAGCTCCCCTGGGCAGGAAAGCAGCCCAGATGTAGCTGAGAAACACTTACACTCCCTTATAAAGGGGGGGGGGGGGGGAGATTTGGCGCTCCGGAGATATACCTCTATTACTTATGCACAAGCACACTCTGCACACTACTGGTGTTTCCCAGCTGCATATCTCCCACACTTAGCGATAGAAAGCGATGATGCACATCCTATACCCATAAAGGCCATATAGCCACATGTTTGTATGAAATCCCTAGATTGGAAATAAACACAATATATAGCACCACTAGGGCCTGGCAGAAATTGAGCGCAAGAGCGGGGAAAACTCCAGTGTATGCATCCGCACTACTATTAGTACACCACCCAGCCACCTCGGTCACTCAGGAACCCAGCGCACTCTCCATGCTTCAGAGGCTGGACTGATAAGGATGGGTGACGTCTACCCAGAGGGTAGATTTATATCATTGGAGGCCGTCGCACACAACATAATACCCCGTTGCCAGGGTCTATCTATCACCAACTCCGGGAGGCTTTGAGGGCTCTTTACCCTTGCTTTCCAGAAGCACCACCCACGTTGGAGGCACTGAATACACACATAGAAAGCAAATAACAAAGCTATACACCTCCACGTAAGGTGATGACCCCACTGAGCAGCTCAAACAGCTGGATAGGTGCAATAATGGGTTAGATGCACTGATGTCTGCAGCAGACTGGAGGTTTTGCTGCACACTTACAGGCCAGCTCACAGCGAACTGTAATCTCCGCGTTATACACTTTAAATATCTGCAACAATCATACTACACTCCACTGCAGTTACATACATATGGTCTACGTGCTTATGCCCAATGTGCCCGCTGTGGTGTCGCGGACGCGGACTTTCTACACTTAGCATGGACCTGGGACCTCATTAATCGCTCTGGGACTGCAGCCACTCAGGCACCGTCTGGTGTGATCTTGGAGACCGTAGACTGCACGCCACACGTCTGTCTTTTGTAAAACGTCTGTAGTCTTCTAATCATAAACTTGTACCCATAGCTTTATTGTTGGCAAAAAGGAGGGCGGCATTGCACAAAAGCTGCCCACAAATTAGATCAATGGCTTATGGATCTGACATATTGCATGAACCAGTTAGGCACGTATCCAGACCCGTTTACGGTGTATGTATTGTCAGCAGCGGCTGTGCACTAATTGACAATGTATACACTGCTCTGTGTGGGGAACGCATACTAGCTTTGTATCGGGCATCATTGAAGGGATTGTACTGATACATATGAGGCGGTAACTAACTGTGCGGATGTGAGTGTACTGAGATTGCATTGTTAGCTGACATATTTTGACAAAACTAATAGTAAAAAAATTATGGGAAGAAAAAAAAGTTTTGAATCAGGCGGACAAGTAAATCTTTTGACAAGGTGAACACCACTGATTCAATAGTAGATGCGCGGCCTTCACTTACTTAGTAAACCACTACTTGTCATCAGCGTACACACCCTCAGCTACTGTGAACAGAGATTAGTGGGGGAAATTAAAGTGAGCCCTGTACTGTTTACAGAGGCAGTGCTTAATTTGTACTTGTTTTTCCAGTGTGGAGCACCGACCCTTATTTTTGAGAGCCGGCACTTATTTACTGCGAGCAAAAGACACAGATGGGAAAGACGGGGGAAGATAAAAACGAGAAAGCGTCACAAAGGGAGAAAGCAGAAAGCTGCAGGAGTAAACCGAAGGGGCAGGGAGTGGCTTTAAATGGATTGAATGGGCCCAAGATTGCTTCAGGATTACGCTGCCTCGGTATTCCGTGTTTGCACAGTTAATTGCAGCAGCCGCGTGTTTAAGAGCAGGGTTTTGGGCACCGGCACGTTTGTATTTACAAATTAAGCACTGTTTAACAGAAGTATATATTTGCCACTCCTATTTCTTTCCTTGATTGAAAGAATATTTTGGAATTTGCTCTCTCCTTCTTTACTCTCTCCTTCACTTCCTCAGTTCTTTTCTCTCTCATAGCACTCCTTTTCTCTCTCCTGCCGATCAAACCTCAGCTTCTGGAGTTCAAACTGATGGATCTTCTCATACTCTGGTCTTTGTCTCGAGGAAGAACATTTGCATCCTTAAGCACTATGGGGGGTAAACAGAATTGGCCCCACTAATGCTACACGATCTCAGGGGACAGAGGGTGGATGCGTGGAGGTTACTGGACTCCAAGCTAAGTACAATAGTGTTCAGCAAGTATTTTTTGTGTACACGCGCCTAAGCATATACAACTACTGTAGAGAGCAGAGTCCCTTTAAAGCATGTGTTAAGAGGGCCCACCTCTCAAGGGCCCTTCCGGGCAAAGTGAACCCGCTCTCTATTAGACCGCTCTCTAGTCTAATTCTCTATCTAATCCTTTCTCCCTTTCTGCCTACACCTATCTCTGATTGCCTCTCTACCCAGTATCCTCTTAAGGATTTGGGGAGTCCTGGTAATACATATTTCAGCTGCGTTTTGTGACCCTGTAAAAGTGTAACATACCATTTTTTTTTTTGGCATCATATAGAATTGAACTAGCAGTAAATGGATAGTACAATTCTAATTGGTTCCCTACAGGGAGCCCCCAAAATATGTCTTGGCCGCGCCCCCCAAAATCCATCAGAGGACAGTGATAAAGAGATGTAATACTGCAGAGTGCTTGCGTCCAACCAAAAGTCAGCAATCACTAACTTGTGCCAAAGGATTATTGGAAGACCTAGTCCAGGAATACGATCCCAGAGGAGTGCCTGGAGCTGTTTTAGGGACCTACTTTGAACTTAAGTCTGTGTCTGAATCTAACCGAGAGATGCCCACCAGCCAAATAAGCTCCTGAGCTGTTACTGAAGCTACAAATATGTGGAAGAGCACACAACAGTTGTACAGCTGCCTACGGGAATAGACACAATTAACAACCACAGGGATGAGGGTGGAAGGTTCCAAGAGCTGGATCCCTAGCGCAGCTCAAGGCTACTATGCTACCTCTTTGCCAATGACACCCACACATTTTCTCCTGCCCCTCCCCTCACCAGTCATTGCAGAAGGAAAGTGACCATTCCCTCCCACTAACAGTGGATGGGTCTGCATTATGGCAACTCTGACAATAAACATCGCATTGTGACCTTCATTCACAACTACTGATAGTATAGTCACTCTGTAGTACACATCCCGACAAAATCCAACCCCATTACTCTGCCGGAAGCTTGCTGCTGCTTTCTGATCATAAGAACTCACCGTCCGACAGATATACCCCCACCTGCCATTTAACTCCAAAAAAGCGCTGATCAACTTCCTGGATGGTAGTAGGAAGCCCCACTCTTCTGACACTGACATTATTCCTTACTCCTGGAAGTCTGCAGGTTAGACACCAGGAACCGGGTTAAGCTCCACAGATCACCCCACCCGCCCTCTCAGTAGACATTATGTATAGGCCTCCGTATGGAAGAGGACTCTGTGAAACATGTCATGGTGTTAGCACGTGTCCAAAGCCCGCCTCTCTCCAATGCTTCGAACAATCGAACCCACCTCCCACTACATCCGACCTGCTCCCCTGCGCCACACCCCACACTTCTATGCAGCTTGTAAGACAGCGCAGTTATCTATGTTTCTGCTCAGAAACACACGGGCCAGGGCAATGAATCTAGCAGGGCTAAGTCAGGTATTCATCCTCCCAAAGCTGAAAAAAAACAAAGTCCATCGAATTGAAGAAAAGTAAGGAGTATTATTGACGCCTAGACCCGCTTTCGCTTCCGGTGCCTGCTACATAAATCCACTGTACATTCTGTTCCTTTGTCCTTCTAACACCACCTCCCTATTGTGACCTAATGGGCCGCTCGATGATCATATACTGTGTTTTTATAACGGGCAGTAGAAAGGTGTGTAGCAGGCTCGGCCTTCCGACGGGGTTTGTTGGCAGAAGTTCAGCTTCTGTCTCCTCACCTTGAAACTGACAGTATCGTGAACCAACATGCGCAGAAGAAAGCGCCCAGGAAAGAATCGCTCATCAGAACACGTGATCACTCGCGGTCATGCCAAAAGTGAAACCACCGTCGGTGTGTGACCCAATAAATCAGAGCAAGATTCCAAATGCATCTGCCCTCAATAGAAATGCCGCCATTGCTAAAGAGGTTCCGGGAATTCACGTGGTTTTAAGCACAGCCTGGGAAACTTAAGGTGTTGTCCACACTGCTGCAAGGCCACAGGTTTGCGCAAACACGTTTAAACGCCGCACAATACTCGTTGTAAGCATCGAATACAATATGTAACTGTCTTAAGCAGAACATGTCTCTTTTATAATCTATACCTTCCGCAAAATTTTACATTATGTTAGTATTTAATTCTCGGATAACAATTAGGGACAATGAACAAGTTGTCTGAGGCGGAGTGTAGAGCTCTGCTGTTGATGTATCTCTTAAGACTCAGGTAATAAAGCCAGGCGTCTTACCATACAATGCTTTGTGAGTTCTACAAAGAGACCCAAACTGGATCCTCTGCTTGATGCAAAACCAGTGCAAACTTTGCAATAAAGGACGAGCAGATGTCCATCTAGGAGCTTTTAAGACCAACCTGAGGCTCCATTTTGGACTATTCACGGCAGGTTCAATACCATAGCAGCTAAGCTAAGACATAACGAATAGGCAGAGTCCAAACGAAAGACAATAGTCAATATAACTGCTGATTTTCCCCTTTCTCAGTAAGAAAAGGAAGACATTTTCGCAAAAATCTCAGGTGGAAATAGCAAGAGGAAACCTAGTTTGATAAAGCCAAGGAGTTATCAAACTTTACTCCAATGCTTTTCACTACTGGGATACTGAAGAAAGAGTCCCCGTTTCGTTGGTCCAATAAGCATCAAGCCAGATACTAGATTTTCCATTAATTACCAAAATCTCAGCATTCAGCTTTAAATGGTTACTTCCCATCCAGGTTTGGGCGAAACCAATCAAGCGTTGAAAGGCTTCATAAGACCCAAAGTTGTTATCTAGCTGTAACAAAATTTGCATAGCACCAGCATACATTTAGGGCCTGATTCACAAAGGTAAACGTACACTTTAGTTTACTATGGTGGTCATTACAACCCTGGCGGCCGGTGTTAAAGCGGCGGTAAGACTGCCAACAGGCTGGCGGTAAAAAATTTGCAATTACAACCGTGGCGGAAACCGCCAACAAAGACACCCACTTTAACACTCGGACCGCCACAGCGGTACAAACAAACAGCTTGGCGGTCACCGCCATCAGACAGACAGGAGACAATGTACCGCCCACACTATTATGACAAGCCAATCCGTCACCTTTTCTGGGGCGGATTCACTGCAGATAAAAACACGGCGGAAACAGGAATCCCGAGGGGAAAACGCTCACCTCTACACACCCCACGAGGACGCCATGGACCCGGAACTCCAAATTCTCCCTGCAATAGTCTTCCTGCTCCTCTACCAGGAGCACGAACGCCAGCGGCGAAGACCATGGTGAGTACTGCACCTACGACACAGGGGAGGAGGGAGGGAAAAAACAAGGACACACACACGCAACACCCCCACCGTCACCCACTACAACACACACTCTAATGCATATCAATACATCACAGTTACACCCCTCAACCCCCCGGAAGAATGCAAAGACAATAGAAAATGAGTGTAACCATTGTAATATATTAAAAGCAAGTAGGCAGAAATATATATATACACCATGTACCTAATATATACCAAGCATAGTAGTCCAGGTAGTGCTCTAAGAAAGTCTGTGGAACACTGGGACCACACGGTATGGGCAAGGTCCACACAAGATCCCTGCCCATGACGGAGAGAACACTGCAGGGGCATCAGACAGCAACTAAACAGGCACCTCAGGGGGAGGGAAAGGGGGGGCACCTCAGCCGCTTGAGTGCACAACGCCCAATCCACGAGGGGGCCACATGGCCACTGTTCAATCCTGGGGAGTGCAAAGCCACAGTCTCTCAAGTCTCTACAGTGGGTGGCTTGCCCACTGGTCCATCCTGGAGAGTGCAAAGCCACAGTCTCTCAAGTCTCTACAGTGGGTGGTTTGCCCACTGTTCCATCCTGGGGAGTGCAAAGCCAGTCTCTCAAGTGGATAACAGTCTCCACTGGTTCTGGAGGGGGCATTGTGCTCAGAGTGCTTCATCCTGCCAAGGACAGAGTTAGTGGATGTGATTCTCCACTGGTTTTGGAGGGGGCATTGTGCCCAGAGTGCTTCATCCTGCCAAGGACAGAGGTAGTGGATGCCTTTCTCCAATGGTTCTGGAGGGGGCATTGTGCCCAGAGTGCTTCATCCTGCCAAGGACAGAGGTAGTGGATGTGATTCTCCACTGGTTCTGGAGGGGGCCTTGTGCCCAGAGTGCTTCATCCTGCCAAGGACTGAGGTAGTGGATGCCTTTCTCCACTGGTTCTGGCAGGGGCATTGTGCCCAGAGTGCTTCATCCTGCCAAGGACTGATGTAGTGGATGTATCTCTCCACTGGTTCTGGAGGGGGCTTTGTGCCCAGAGTGCTTCATCCTGCCAAGGACAGAGGTAGTGGATGACAGTCTCCACTGGTTCTGGAGGGGGCATGGTGCCCAGAGAGCATCATTCACCCCGTGACGGACTCAGTTGCGTCAGTGCCCTTGCCGCTCATGGGCCAGCGGTGCTTGAGATGGCGGTGCCCTGTTCAGCGGTGCTTGAGATGGCGGTGCCCTGTTCAGCGGTGCTTGAGATGGCGGTGCCCTGTTCAGCGGTGCTTCAGATGGCGGTCTCCATTGCAGGGTCTCAGCTGCTGGCGGTCCTTTATGGCCCAGCGGGGCTTTTGCTGGTGGTCCTTCATCCTTCATGGCCCAGCGGGGCTTTTGCTGGCGGTCCTTCATGGCCCAGCGGGGCTTTTGCTGGCGGTCCTTCATGGCCCAACAGGGCTTTTGCTGGCGGTCCTTCATGGCCCAGCGGGGCTTTTGCTGGCGGTCCTTCATGGCCCAGCGGGGCTAGTGCTGGCGGTGGCCTCCTGGCCAGGTGGGCTGGTGCTGGCGGTGGCCTCCTGGCCAGGTGGGCTGGTGCTGGCGGTGGCCTCCTGGGCAGCTGGGCTTGTGCTGGCGGTGGCCTCCTGGGCAAGTGGGCTGCTGCTGGCGGTGGCCTCCTGGCCAGGTGGGCTGGTGCTGGCGGTGGCCTCCTGGGCAGCTGGGCTGGTGCTGGCCTCCTGGGCAGTTGGGATGGTGCTTACAGTGGCCTCCTGGGCAGCTGGGATGGTGCTGGCGGTGGCCTCCTAGGCAGCTGGGCTGGTGCTGGCGGTGGCCTCCTGGGCATCGGGGATGATGGCAGTCTTCTCCGCCGTGCTGCTCTTCCCAGACTTGCCGGGTTTCTTGTGGCCCTTCCCCACCTTGGAAGGTGTCACAGCTGACTCCACACTCCCACTGGGACCCCTGGGAGCGGCTTTGGTGGCTGGAGTCTTCCCCCTCTCCCGCCGGGCACTGGCCAACTTCTGATGCTTCACAGGTGGGGGACTGTCTGTGCTGTGGCTCCGTGCCACAATGGCTGCCCTGGTGGCCGGTGCACTCCAGATTCCGGTGACTACAGGCACCACTGGTCCCGGAGATGTTGTGGCTGAGGTGCTAGTTCGGGACCTATGAGATGGACGGGGTGGGGAAGGTGTGGGAAAGAGGTCAAGGTTGGACAGGAAAAGTTTTTGGGACAGACTGGGACGGGTAGCTGGAGGGGGTTTGGGAGTGGAGGAAGAGGTGGTGGTTGTAGGAGGTGTACGCTTGGTGTCTTTGGGTGAAGGTGCATGCGCTGGAGGCTGTCGTGAGGTGGATGGCTGTTGGGTGGGTGTGTGCCTGCGTTTGTGTATCTTGGGAGGGGGCGTCACAGACACACTGGGAGAGGACACAGGGGACGTGTGAATGGTAGTGGGGGTGGTGACTGCATGTGAGCGGAGAGTGGTGGTGGTGGGTGTGCTGGAGAGGGACGCAGTGGCTGTAGAGGTAGTGCATGCAGGTGTGAGTGTAGAAGAGACTGGGAGGGAGGAGGGAGACGAGGAGGAGGGGGACACAGTGGAGGCAGTGGATGTTGATGTGTCTGCATGTGTGTGATACTTGCGTGAATGCCTGTGGGATGTGTGGTGCTTATGTTTGCCTGAGCTTCCCTTGGGTGTTGACGTGTGTGCATGTTGGTCTGTAGGTGTGCTTGGGATAGGCTGAGGTACAGGGGATTGGGTCGGGGTGGAGGAAGTTAGAGGGGGGAGGCTAGACACAGGGACAATGGCTGCCATCAGTGCTGAGGCCAGAGTCTGAAAAGCTCGCTGAAGGGCTGCCTGACCAGAATGAATGCCCTCCAGGAATGCATTGGTTTGTTGCAACTGCCTCTCTACACCCTGGATGGCATTCAAAATGGTAGACTGCCCAACAGTGAGGGACCTGAGGAGGTCAATGACCTCCTCACTGAGGGC
The DNA here is from genome assembly GCF_031143425.1 of Pleurodeles waltl. Classification (NCBI taxonomy): domain Eukaryota; kingdom Metazoa; phylum Chordata; class Amphibia; order Caudata; family Salamandridae; genus Pleurodeles; species Pleurodeles waltl. The sequence continues at coordinate 1,027,377,569 of NC_090439.1, read as the reverse complement.
AGCAGGGGTGACTGGGGCAGGGCCTGAGGTGCCTGGGGCGAAGGTGATGCCCACCCTCCATGGTGAGCGGGCATGGGGCAAAGGCTGAGGGGCTGCTGGGAGGCCGGTGCTGGGAGGGGGGGTGGCGGCTGTACCTGTAGATGCAGGGGGCACAGATGTTGCCGCCACCACAAGGGAGCTCCCATCAGAGGACGAGTCCGTGTCGCTGGTGTCAGCTCCTGTCCCCGCCGTGGAGCTCCCCTCGCCCTCCGTCCCACTGGTGAATTCAGACTCCGTAGTGTCGCCCTTAAGGGCCATTGAGGTTTGCAGCTCCCTCGTGCTCCAGTGCCACTTCTCCTCCTCCTGATGATGCTACTGCACACAAGAACAGGGAGACCACAAAAAGGGGGGGGAGACAGAAGAAAGACATGTTGAGTGCATGCATTACCACTACCATAGGCGGACACGACAGACACACAAGCCCTCTGCACTACGCTGCGCTCTTGGGCTCCACTGGTCAATTCCTGGGAAATGGCCTACAAGGCTATGGACGACATCTGCACACATAGATGACACAGGGTCATGACTAGGTGTACTTGGCACTCTACAGAGGTGGGTGGGGTGCCACATGGCCTGCCTTACGGAGGGGCCATGCCTATGGAACTCGCCCTGGCCTAGGGAAACCCACATCCCACCTCCCCCACCCGGACCCCTCCACTGAGCTCAAAGTCAGCAGAATGAGAGTGTTCTCCCCCCCTTGTGGCTGCTGTGATGCCCTCAAGCGCCCATCCAACTCCGGGTAGGCCACCGCCAGGATCCTGAACATCAGGGGGGTCATGGTGCGACGGACACCCCTCCCACGTTGGGAGGCCATCCCCAGCTGAGCCTCCGCCGTCTTCTTGCTCCAGCGGCGAATGTCCTCCCATCTTTTACGGCAGTGGGTGCTCCATATGTGGTAGACCCCCAGGGTCCGGACGTCCTTGGCGATGGCACTCCAAATGTCTTTTTTCTGGTGGGCGCTGACCTACATGAAATATACAGGGGAAAAAGAGAAGTTATTACCAACTGCACCGTCAAAGTGATTGGCCCCCATCCCTACCCTTGCCATGTGGCACATGCATTCACCGTCTTTCATGCACGCAGAATTCTCCCCCCTTCTCCTTACATCCAGCCCTCTCCACACAGGCATAGCCCATACAACATGCTCCCTGTGTACTTACCTGTTTGTCTGGAGGACCATAGAGTAGCGTGTACTGGGGGAGGACCCCATCCACGAGCTTCTCCAACTCCTCCGATGTGAAGGTAGGGGCCCTTTCCCCAGACACTCGAGCCATTGTCGCTTCCAGACTGAGGTCACAGCAGCACTTGCAGTGTAGGTCCTCTCCTGTGGAAGATCAGGTATCGAGTGATTGAACAGATAGAAAATGGCAGTCATGTCCGTGGCGGTGCGTACCGTCACCGCCGGCATACATCGTCATTGGCTCCTGGGACCCACAGGGTCCAATGTTAACCAATGCAGCATTGCGCCTCGGTCTTCGACCGCCTACCGCGACGGTGTAGAACGCCAGCGCAGTTACCTCACATCCCATTGTCCCACTTTAGAGGTCAGGCAGCTGCCATTTCAGGGTCCCATATGGCTTAATTTCCAACTGCGTCACACATACCTAGGCCTAGACTCAACACACAGACAGGCCACCTTTTGTGTATGATTGGTGTTCTGGGTAAACTGTGGGTACGTACCTCTGAGTTGTTTGACTCTGTGCTCGCTGTTGTCCTTCATAGGCGGAGGAGATGGCGGCATCCTCCGGTGTACCGACCATTTGTGGACCTGTCGACAATGGAGGAGCGACATGTGATTATCACATACATGCTTGACCATGCCACAATCCAGGAACTGTGTACCCAGTTGGAGCCAGACCTGATGTCAGCAATCCGCCATCCCACAGGAATCCCCCCTCAAGTGCAGGTGCTATCAGTGCTCCATTTCCTTGCAAGTGGGCCTTTTCAAACAACAGTGGCCATAGCATCAGGGATGTCACAGCCTATGTTTTCCAACGTATTGTCCAGAGTGTTGTCTGCCCTTCTGAAACACATGCAGAGCTACATTGTTTTCCTTCAGGTGGAGGATTTGCCTACAGTGAAAGGAGATTTGTATGCCCTGGGACATATCCCCAACATCATAGGTGCCATTGATGGGACCCATGTGGCTTTGGTCCCCCCCACAGGAGTGAACAGGTGTACAGAAATCGGAAGAGTTATCATTCTATGAATGTACAGATGGTATGTTTGGCAGACCAGTACATCTCCCATGTGAATGCCAAGTTCCCTGGCTCAGTGCATGACGCCTACATCCTGCGGAATAGCAGCATCCCTTATGTGATGGGTCAACTCCAGAGGCACCGTGTGTGGCTATTAGGTGAGCACCTGGAGGCTAGTCAGTGGGAATGGTTGTCTGGGTCTGGGGATATCCCTCCAGGTTAGTGCGTGTCTAACAGTTGTCCCTCACCATTTGCAGGTGACTCTGGTTACCCCAACCTGTCATGGCTACTGACCCCAGTGAGGAATCCCAGGACAAGGGCAGAGGAACGCTACAATGAGGCCCATGGGCGAACTAGGAGGGTGATCGAGTGGACCTTCGGCTTCCTGAAGGCCAGGTTCAGGTGCCTCCATATGACTGGTGGATCCCTATTCTACTCACCAAAGAAGGTGTGCCAGATCATCGTGGCCTGCTGTATGCTTCATAACTTGGCATTGCGACGACAGGTGCCTTTTCTGCAGGAGGATGGTCCAGATGGCGGTGTTGTTGCAGCTGTGGAGCCTGTGGACAGCGAAGACGAGGAAGCAGAGGAAGAAGACATGAACAACAGGGACTCAGTAATCCAGCAATATTTCCAGTGAGACACAGGTAAGAGTACAGACCTGCCTACTACATGTACTTTAACACTACTACCTCTCTACTGTCTGTCGTTTTCACCCAGTGTATGGTCACTGAGTTGTCACTTTCCCTTACGATTTCACAGATGTGGGTCCCACTGTGTGACATCTGCTTAGATTCCTCATGGACTAGAGCTGTGTGACATAGGTATGTTGACATTTCAATTGAAAGAGCATTTTGTCACTGTAATTGATAATACACAATTTCGAAATCACAGACAGACTCCAGATTGTTTTGTGCTTTAAGTGTGTTTATTTAAGTGCTCAATATTGGAGGGGGTAGTGAAATGATGAGGGGTGATGCGGGGAATGTCTATGGCAGAGTCCAGTCTATTAGTCTCACAGGTGCATTGGCCAAATGGGCACAGGAAGTGGAGGTGGGGCAGTTTAAGGATGGACAGGGTGACAAAGTGGGACAGTAGGATGACAATCAGGGTGGTCTAATTTCTTGGTGGGGGTCTTGGCATCGTGCTCTGTCTTTGTCCTGGATCTCAGGGACCATTTGCGGGGTGGTTCTCCCTCTGCAGGGTTGTGGGGTGCTGGTGTGGTGGTCCTGTGGCGGGGCGTCCTGTCCAGTAGTGCCGGCGGAGGTGGTGGGCAGTTCATCGTCCATGCTAGTGTCAGGGGCCCCTTGTAGTGCCACAGTGTCCCTCCTGGTGTTGAGTAGTTCCCTCAGCACCCCTACGATGGTGCCCAGGGTGGAGCTGATGGTTCTGAGTTCTTTCCTGAAACCAATATACTGTTCTTCCTGCAGGCGCTGGGTCTCCTGAAACTTGGCCAGTACCGTTGCCATCGTCTCCTGGGAGTGGTGGTAGGCTCCCATGATGGAGGAGAGGGCCTCGTGGAGAGTGGGTTCCCTTGGCCTGTCCACCCCCTGTTGCACAGCAGCCCTCCCAGTTCTCCTGTGTTCCTGGGCCTTCGTCCCCTGGACCATGTGCCCACTACCACTGCCCCCAGGTCCGTGTTGTTGTTGGGGTGGTGGGTTATCCTGGGTTCCCTGTAGTGGTGGACACACTGCTGATTGACGTGTCCTGGGGACGGAGGTATGGGCCCGCTGGGTGGGTGCTGTGCTGGTGTGATGATGGTTTAGGGGGTTGTATGGGTATGTGCAGTGGCCATGCTTTAGTGATGGGTGTCCATGCTTTGTTGTTGCATACAGGGCTTGGTGTTGGGATGGGTGGTTTGTGATGTTGGGACATATGTGAGGAGTTGGGGTGCTGGGGGTGAGGGTGGGGGTATGTGATAGCATGCAGATAGGGTGGGGGATTTAATAATTAAGATTTGTCTTGCCAGAGTCCATTCCTCCACCTACTCCTGCGAGGCCCTCAGGATGCATAATCGCCAAGACTTGCTCCTCCCATGTTGTTAGTTGTGGGGGAGGTGGTGGGGGTCCACCGCAAGTCCGCTGAACCGCCTGGTGGTGTTTTGAGACCACGGAACGCACCTTCCCCTGTAGGTCGTTCCACCTCTTCCTGATGTCCTCCCGATTTCTTGGGTGCTGTCCCACTGCGTTGACCCTGTACACTATTCTTCGCCATAGCTCCATCTTCCTTGCAATGGAGGTGTGCTGCACCTGTGCTACGAATAACTGTGGCTCTACCCGGACGATTTCCTCCACCATGACCCTGAGCTCCTCCTCCGAGAACCTGGGGTGTCTTTGCTGTGCCATGGGGTGGTCTAGGTGATGTGTGGGGTGGAGTGTGTGGTGATAAGTGTGCTGATATGTAGTGGTGTGTTGTGTGATGTGCGTGGAAGTTCTGTGGGTGATGGTGTTGTGTGCCTGTGGATGCTGTTGTTCTTGCTGGTGCTGTCTCTCTCTGGCCTTCTTTCTGAATTTTTGGTCGTGGGGGTTTGTGGGTGATGTGGGTGTGTGTTTTATATTGTAATGGGTGTGTGGGAGTGGTGTGTGTATGTGTATCAGGTGAGTGTATTTCGAATTGTGCAATGTGGTAATGTTTTGTATGTGTGTGTGTATTTTGAGCGCGGCGGTTTGTACCGCCAATGGAATACCGCGGTTGAAAGACCGCCGCCTGGATTTGTGTGTCGTGATAGTGTGGACGTATTCCTGTTGGCGTGACGGTGGAGGTTTTGTTTTCGCCAGTTTATCACTGACCTTTGGTGTGGTGGACTTGTGTGGGTGTCTGAATTTTGGCGTATTCCGAAATGTGGGTCATAATAGCTGTGGCGGAAATCCGCGGCCGCGGCGGTGTGTTGGCGGTCTTCTGCATGGCGGTAAACGGCTTTTACCGCCAGTGTTGCAATGACCGCCTATATTTTTGGTATTCACAAACTACAAATAAAATGTTACTAAAAGTAATGGTACAACTGCAGACATACCACCATCGGGGTGAAGAACTCCTCACGTAAAAAGATAGACCTGTTATGGTGGAAATCCAGAGACCAGAGGGATACTGATGTACATGGGGGGTATGGAAACCCCACCAGACCCCAAAACTGGCACATGAACGTCACAGGCAACTTCACCCTAAGAAGCTTGCTGATGGTGGGCACCTTCTTGCATCAGGGCTAGCAGACAGATCTTGTGTTCCGTTGGTTGTATGAGTGTATTACAAAAACAATAAATGAAATATATTTGCTGTGTATCTGAATTAATCTTGAGTTAAGACACATCGTAATACTCGCATGGAATGTCAGTTCACTCAAGACAGATTTCAATCAGACGCTGTGAAGAAGCACCTACAACTTCCTTAATGAAGCAACATAGAGTGTCTATATCTCGGACCTAGTGTGTTGCTTGATAATCTAATACTGTGTTTTTATAATGGCCAGTAGAAATGTGTGTCTGACTTCCTATGGTGTTTGTTGGCATACTCAAGTAATTATTAAATATGCTCTAAATGAAAGGACCAAAACCTATATATACACAATTAGTCTATGACTTCAAATCACTTGGCTGTAGACCATAAAACATAAAGACGTTCTTCTCAGAACTTTCACCACCTGCACTGCTGCACACAGAGGCCTTTGATAGGGTGGGACTTTGTCGCCCAGGATACCCTTGACTAGAGTAATGTGTTTTATATGTCCTGACAGTGAGATATTGCTAAATTTGGGTTTCACTGTTGCAAGGCCTTTCCCTCTCATAGGTTAACATGGGGGCTACCTTTAAAACTGATTAAAGTGTAGATTCCCTTTGGGAGCGGATGGACATGTGGAGTTTGGGGTCTCTGAGCTCACAATTTAAAAATACATCTTTTAGTAAAGTTGATTTTAAGATTGTGTGTTTGAAAATGCCACTTTTAGAAAGTGAGCATTTTCTTGCTTATACCATTTCTGTGACTCTGCCTGTTTGTGTATTCCCTGTCTGGGTCAGTTTGACAGTTGGGCTGGTTGCACCTCTCACACAAACGGAGCTGGGTGTAATCTGCATTTCCTGATGAGCCGTCTGCACTAGGAGGGAGAGGAGAAGTGGTCACTCACACCTGAAAGGGCTGTGCCTGCCCTCACACAATGCAGTCTCCAACCCCCTGGTGTGTGTCTGGGGCCTGGCCTGGGCAAGGCAGGATTTCACAATCAAGAGAGACTTTGCTTTGAAGTAGGCCTACTTCAAAGGGGAAAATGGGTATACCAAGGGCATCCAAAACCACAGACTTTAGAACACTTCTGGAAACCAAGAGGAACCTCTGCCTGGAGAAGAGCTGAGGAAGAAGAGCTGCCCTGCCTGTGACTGTGCTTTGGTGAGCTATCCTGCAGTTGCTGCTTCTGTCTGTGCTAGAGGACAGACTGGATTTTGTGTTGCCTTCCTTCTTGTGAAGAACTCTCCAAGGGCTTGATTTAGAACTTCCCTCCTGTTGTTTGAAGTCTCAGGGACAGCAAAGACTTCTCTCTGCCAATACCTGGAGTCTCTGGAGAGACTCCTACTCTGCCAAGTGGTGCCCATCCAGTTCCTGGGACCCTGAAAAGAGAAGCTGGCAGCCCCAGAGTGAGAAAATGCACTGACTGCCGTGCGGGGAAAAGATCGATGCAACTCCGATCTGCGGCTGAAAAATCGACGCACCGCTGGCTTCGTGGCTGAAAATCAACGCTCGCCTGTAATGCGACCGGAAGATCCACGCCCGGGGCTGGAGAAACGATGCACAGCATCGCCGACGGAGGCTGGTGAGATCGCAACCCGCGCTGCATGGTTTTCAGATCATCGTGCAGCTGGATTTCCGACGCAAACACCGCTGGGCATGTAAAAATGACGCAAGGCCTGCCCGGACCCGAGAGTGCTGACGCATCGCTCTCCTGCAGAGAGAAGAAACGAGGCACGGTGGCCCAAAAAAAGGAGAAACAACGCAAGGTCTCACTCGTGAGTGAAATCGACACATCGCAAGCCCTTCTTGATGCACACTCACCCATATGGGGTTATTTTTGACACGCCCAAGGTACATTTTCACGCTAACAGCGTTAGTGTGTGTTTAAAATTACATGAAGACTCTTTTTGCATTTTTTGTGATAACTTGACTTGTGTATTATGGATGTTTGTCATTTTGGTCTTGTGTTTGTTTAAATAAATATTGTCTATTTTTCTAAATCTGTGTTGTCATTTTGTAGTGTTTTCATTAAGTTACTGTATGTGTTGGTACAAATACTTTACACCTAGCACTCTGAAGTTAAGCCTACTGCTCGTGCCAAGCTACCAAGGGGGTAAGCAGGGGTTAGCTGAGGGTGATTCTCTATTACCCTGACTAGAGTGAGGGTCCTTGCTTGGACAGGCGATAACCTGACTGCCAACCAAAAATCCCACTGATTCACAAAGGTAAACGTACACTTTAGTTTACTATGGTGGTCATTACAACCCTGGCGGCCGGTGTTAAAGCGGCGGTAAGACCGCCAACAGGCTGGCGGTAAAAAATTTGCAATTACGACCGTGGCGGAAACCGCCAACAAAGACACCCACTTTAAAACTCGGACCGCCACAGCAGTACAAACAAACAGCTTGGCGGTCACCGCCAACAGACAGACGGGAGACAATGTACCGCCCACACTATTATAACAGGCCAATCCGTCACCTTTTCCGGGGCGGATTTACTGCAGATAAAAACACGGCGGAAACAGGAATCCCAAAGGGAAAACGCTCACCTCTACACACCCCACGAGGACGCCATGGACCCGGAACTCCAAATTCTCCCTGCAATAGTCTTCCTGCTCCTCTACCAGGAGCACGAACGCCAGCGGCGAAGACCATGGTGAGTACTGCACCTACGACACAGGGGAGGAAGGAGGGAAAAAACAAGGACACACACACGCAACACCCCCACCCTCACCCACTACAACACACACTCTAATGCATATCAATACATCACAGTTACACCCCCCAAACCCTCCGGAAGAATGCAAAGACAATAGAAAATGAGTGTAACCATTGTAATATATTAAAAGCAAGTAGGCAGAAATATATATATACACCATGTACCTAATATATACCAAGCATAGTAGTCCAGGTAGTGCTCTAAGAAAGTCCGTGGAACACTGGGACCACACGGTATGGGCAAGGCCCACACAAGATCCATGCCCATGACGGAGAGAACACTGCAGGGGCATCAGACAGCAACTAAACAGGCACCTCAGGGGGAGGGAAAGGGGGGGCACCTCAGCCGCTTGAGTGCATGACGCCCAATCCACGAGGGGGCCACATGGCCACTGTTCAATCCTGGGGAGTGCAAAGCCACAGTCTCTCAAGTCTCTACAGTGGGTGGCTTGCCCACTGGTCCATCCTGGAGAGTGCAAAGCCACAGTCTCTCAAGTCTCTACAGTGGGTGGTTTGCCCACTGTTCCATCCTGGGGAGTGCAAAGCCAGTCTCTCAAGTGGATAACAGTCTCCACTGGTTCTGGAGGGGGCATTGTGCCCAGAGTGCTTCATCCTGCCAAGGACAGAGTTAGTGGATGTGATTCTCCACTGGTTCTGGAGGGGGCATTGTGCCCAGAGTGCTTCATCCTGCCAAGGACAGAGGTAGTGGATGCCTTTCTCCAATGGTTCTGGAGGGGGCATTGTGCCCAGAGTGCTTCATCCTGCCAAGGACAGAGGTAGTGGATGTGATTCTCCACTGGTTCTGGAGGGGGCCTTGTGCCCAGAGTGCTTCATCCTGCCAAGGACTGAGGTAGTGGATGCCTTTCTCCACTGGTTCTGGCAGGGGCATTGTGCCCAGAGTGCTTCATCCTGCCAAGGACTGATGTAGTGGATGTATCTCTCCACTGGTTCTGGAGGGGGCTTTGTGCCCAGAGTGCTTCATCCTGCCAAGGACAGAGGTAGTGGATGACAGTCTCCACTGGTTCTGGAGGGGGCATGGTGCCCAGAGAGCATCATTCACCCTGTGACGGACTCAGTTGCGTCAGTGCCCTTGCCGCTCATGGGCCAGCAGTGCTTGAGATGGCGGTGCCCTGTTCAGCGGTGCTTGAGATGGCGGTGCCCTGTTCAGCGGTGCTTCAGATGGCGGTCTCCATTGCAGGGTCTCAGCTGCTGGCGGTCCTTCATGGCCCAGCGGGGCTTTTGCTGGCAGTCCTTCATCCTTCATGGCCCAGCGGTGCTTTTGCTGGCAGTCCTTCATGGCCCAGCGGGGCTTTTGCTGGCGGTCCTTCATGGCCCAACAGGGCTTTTGCTGGCGGTCCTTCATGGCCCAGTGGGGCTTTTGCTGGCGGTCCTTCATGGCCCAGCGGGGCTAGTGCTGGCGGTGGCCTCCTGGCCAGGTGGGCTGGTGCTGGCGGTGGCCTCCTGGCCAGGTGGGCTGGTGCTGGCGGTGGCCTCCTGGGCAGCTGGGCTTGTGCTGGCGGTGGCCTCCTGGGCAAGTGGGCTGCTGCAGGCGGTGGCCTCCTGGCCAGGTGGGCTGGTGCTGGCGGTGGCCTCCTGGGCAGCTGGGCTGGTGCTGGCCTCCTGGGCAGTTGGGATGGTGCTTGCAGTGGCCTCCTGGGCAGCTGGGATGGTGCTGGCGGTGGCCTCCTGGGCATCGGGGATGATGGCAGTCTTCTCCGCCGTGCTGCTCTTCCCAGACTTGCCGGGTTTCTTGTGGCCCTTCCCCACCTTGGAAGGTGTCACAGCTGACTCCACACTCCCACTGGGACCCCTGGGAGCGGCTTTGGTGGCTGGAGTCTTCCCCCTCTCCCGCCGGGCACTGGCCAACTTCTGATGCTTCACAGGTGGGGGACTGTCTGTGCTGTGGCTCCGTGCCACACTGGCTGCCCTGGTGGCCGGTGCACTCCAGATTCCGGTGACTACAGGCACCACTGGTCCCGGAGATGTTGTGGCTGAGGTGCTAGTTCGGGACCTATGAGATGGACGGGGTGGGGAAGGTGTGGGAAAGAGGTCAAGGTTTGACAGGAAACGTTTTTGGGACAGACTGGGACGGGTAGCTGGAGGGGGTTTGGGAGTGGAGGAAGAGGTGGTGGTTGTAGGAGGTGTACGCTTGGTGTCTTTGGGTGAAGGTGCATGCGCTGGAGGCTGTCGTGAGGTGGATGGCTGTTGGGTGGTTGTGTGCGTGCGTTTGTGTATCTTGGGAGGGGGCGTCACAGACACACTGGGAGAGGACACAGGGGACGTGTGAATGGTAGTGGGGGTGGTGACTGCATGTGAGCGGGGAGTGGTGGTGGGTGTGCTGGAGAGGGACGCAGTGGCTGTAGAGGTAGTGCATGCAGGTGTGAGTGTAGAAGAGACTGGGAGGGAGGAGGGAGACGAGGAGGAGGGGGACACAGTGGAGGCAGTGGATGTTGGTGTGTCTGCATGTGTGTGATACTTGCGTGAATGCCTGTGGGATGTGTGGTGCTTATGTTTGCCTGAGCTTCCCTTGGGTGTTGACATGTGTGCATCTTGGTCTGTAGGTGTGCTTGGGATAGGCTGAGGTACAGGGGATTGGGCCGGGGTGGAGGAAGTTAGAGGGGGAAGGCTAGACACAGGGACAATGGCTGCCATCAGTGCTGAGGCCAAGGTCTGAAAAGCTCGTTGAAGGGCTGCCTGACCAGAATGAATGCCCTCCAGGAATGCATTGGTTTGTTGCAACTGCCTCTCTACACCCTGGATGGCATTCAAAATGGTAGACTGCCCAACAGTGAGGGACCTGAGGAGGTCAATGACCTCCTCACTGAGGGCAGCAGGGGTGACTGGGGCAGGGCCTGAGGTGCCTGGGGCGAAGGTGATGCCCACCCTCCATGGTGAGCGGGCATGGGGCAAAGGCTGAGGGGCTGCTGGGAGGCCGGTGCTGGTAGGGGGGGTGGCGGCTGTACCTGTAGATGCAGGGGGCACAGATGTTGCCGCCACCACAAGGGAGCTCCCATCAGAGGACGAGTCCGTGTCGCTGGTGTCAGCTCCTGTCCCCGCCGTGGAGCTCCCCTCGCCCTCCGTCCCACTGGTGAATTCAGACTCCGTAGTGTCGCCCTTAAGGGCCATTGGGGTTTGCAGCTCCCTCGTGCTCCAGTGCCACTTCTCCTCCTCCTGATGATGCTACTGCACACAAGAACAGGGAGACCACAAAAAGGGGGGGGGGGAGACAGAAGAAAGACATGTTGAGTGCATGCATTACCGCTACCATGGGCGGACATGACAGACACAGAAGCCCCCTGCACTACGCTGCGCTCTTGGGCTCCACTGGTCAATTCCTGGGAAATGGCCTACAAGGCTATGGACGACATCTGCACACATAGATGACACAGGGTCATGACTAGGTGTACTTGGCACTCTACAGAGGTGGGGTGGGGTGCCACATGGCCTGCCTTACGGAGGGGCCTTGCCTACGGAACTCGCCCTGGCCTAGGGAAACCCACAGCCCACCTCCCCCACCCAGACCCCTCCACTGAGCGCAAAGTCAGCAGAATGAGAGTGTTCTCCCCCCCTTGTGGCTGCTGTGATGCCCTCAAGCGCCCATCCAGCTCCGGGTAGGCCACCGCCAGGATCCTGAACATCAGGGGGGTCATGGTGCGACGGACACCCCTCCCACGTTGGGAGGCCATCCCCAGCTGAGCCTCCGCCGTCTTCTTGCTCCAGCGGCGAATGTCCTCCCATCTTTTACGGCAGTGGGTGCTCCATATGTGGTAGACCCCCAGGGTCCGGACGTCCTTGGCGATGGCACTCCAAATGTCTTTTTTCTGGTGGGCGCTGACCTACATGAAATGTACAGGGGAAAAAGAGAAGTTATTACCAACTGCACCGTCAAAGTGATTGTCCCCCATCCCTACCCTTGCCATGTGGCACATGCATTCACCGTCTTTCATGCACGCAGAATTCTCCCCCCTTCCTCCTTACATCTAGCCCTCTCCACACAGGCATAGCCCATACAACATGCTCCCTGTGTACTTACCTGTTTGTCTGGAGGACCATAGAGTAGCGTGTACTGGGGGAGGACCCCATCCACGAGCTTCTCCAACTCCTCCGATGTGAAGGTAGGGGCCCTTTCCCCAGACACTCGAGCCATTGTCGCTTCCAGACTGAGGTCACAGCAGCACTTGCAGTGTAGGTCCTCTCCTGTGGAAGATCAGGTATCGAGTGATTGAACAGATAGAAAATGGCAGTCATGTCCGTGGCGGTGCGTACCGTCACCGCCGGCATACATCGTCATTGGCTCCTGGGACCCACAGGGTCCAATGTTAACCAATGCAGCATTGCACCTCGGTCTTCGACCGCCTACCGCGACGGTGTAGAACGCCAGCGCAGTTACCTCACATCCCATTGTCCCACTTTAGAGGTCAGGCAGCTGCCATTTCAGGGTCCCACATGGCTTAATTTCCAACTGCGTCACACATACCTAGGCCTAGACTCAACACACAGACAGGCCACCTTTTGTGTATGATTGGTGTTCTGGGTAAACTGTGGGTACGTACCTCTGAGTTGTTTGACTCTGTGCTCGCTGTTGTCCTTCATAGGCACCGTCCGCTGGGACATGTGAGGAGATGGTGGCATCCTCCGGTGTACCGACCATTAGTGGACCTGTCGACAATGGAGGAGCGACATGTGATTATCACATACAGGCTTGACCATGCCACAATCCAGGAACTGTGTACCCAGTTGGAGCCAGACCTGATGTCAGCAATCCGCCATCCCACAGGAATCCCCCCTCAAGTGCAGGTGCTATCAGTGCTCCATTTCCTTGCAAGTGGGTCTTTTCAAACAACAGTGGCCATAGCATCAGGGATGTCCCAGCCTATGTTTACCAACGTATTGTCCAGAGTGTTGTCTGCCCTTCTGAAACACATGCGGAGCTACATTGTTTTCCCTCAGGTGGAGGATTTGCCTACAGTGAAAGGAGATTGTATGCCCTGGGACATATCCCCAACATCATAGGTGCCATTGATGGGACCCATGTGGCTTTGGTCCCCCCCCACAGGAGTGAACAGGTGTACTGAAACCGGAAGAGTTATCATTCTATGAATGTACAGATGGTATGTTTGGCAGACCAGTACATCTCCCATGTGAATGCCAAGTTCCCTGGCTCAGTGCATGACGCCTACATCTTGCGGAATAGCAGCATCCGTTATGTGATGGGTCAACTCCAGAGGCACCGTGTGTGGCTATTAGGTGAGCACCTGGAGGCTAGTCAGTGGGAATGGTTGTCTGGGTCTGGGGATATCCCTCCAGGTTAGTGCGTGTCTAACAGTTGTCCCTCACCATTTGCAGGTGACTCTGGTTACCCCAACCTGTCATGGCTACTGACCCCAGTGAGGAATCCCAGGACAAGGGCAGAGGAACGCTACAATGAGGCCATGGGCGAACTAGGAGGGTGATCGAGTGGACCTTCGGCTTCCTGAAGGCCAGGTTCAGGTGCCTCCATATGACAGGTGGATCCCTATTCTACTCACCAAAGAAGGTGTGCCAGATCATCGTGGCCTGCTGTATGCTTCATAACTTGGCATTGCGACAACAGGTGCCTTTTCTGCAGGAGGATGGTCCAGATGGCGGTGTTGTTGCAGCTGTGGAGCCTGTGGACAACGAAGACGAGGAAGCAGAGGAAGAAGACATGAACAACAGGGACTCAGTAATCCAGCAATATTTCCAGTGAGACACAGGTAAGAGTACAGACCTGCCTACTACATGTACTTTAACACTACTACCTCTCTACTGTCTGTTGTTTTCACCCAGTGTATGGTCACTGAGTTGTCACTTTCCCTTACGATTTCACAGATGTGGGTCCCACTGTGTGACATCTGCTTAGATTCCTCATGGACTAGAGCTGTGTGACATAGGTATGTTGACATTTCAATTGAAAGAGCATTTTGTCACTGTAATTGATAATACACAATTTCGAAATCACAGAAAGACTCCAGATTGTTTTGTGCTTTAAGTGTGTTTATTTAAGTGCTCAATATTGGAGGGGGTAGTGAAATGATGAGGGGTGATGCAGAGGAATGTCTATGGCAGAGTCCAGTCTATTAGTCTCACAGGTGCATTGGCCAAATGGGCACAGGAAGTGGAGGTGGGGCAGTTTAAGGATGGACAGGGTGACAAAGTGGGACAGTAGGATGACAATCATGGTGGTCTAATTTCTTGGCGGGGGTCTTGGCATCGTGCTCTGTCTTTGTCCTGGATCTCAGGGACCATTTGCGGGGTGGTTCTCCCTCTGCAGGGTGTGGGGTGCTGGTGTGGTGGTCCTGTGGCGGGGCGTCCTGTCCACTAGTGCTGGCGGAGGTGGTGGGCAGTTCATCGTCCATGCTAGTGTCAGGGGCCCCTTGTAGTGCCACAGTGTCCCTCCTGGTGTTGAGTAGTTCCCTCAGCACCCCTACGATGGTGCCCAGGGTGGAGCTGATGGATCTGAGTTCTTTCCTGAAACCCATATACTGTTCTTCCTGCAGGCGCTGGGTCTCCTGAAACTTGGCCAGTACCGTTGCCATCGTCTCCTGGGAGTGGTGGTAGGCTCCCATGATGGAGGAGAGGGCCTCGTGGAGAGTGGGTTCCCTTGGCCTGTCCGCCCCCTGTTGCACAGCAGCCCTCCCAGTTCCCCTGTGTTCCCGGGCCTTCGTCCCCTGGACCGTGTGCCCACTACCACTGCCCCCAGGTCCGTGTTGTTGTTGGGGTGGTGGGTTATCCTGGGTTCCCTGTAGTGGTGGACACACTGCTGATTGACGTGTCCTGGGGACGGAGGTATGGGCCCGCTGGGTGGGTGCTGTGCTGGTGTGATGATGGTTTAGGGGGTTGTATGGGTATGTGCAGTGGCCATGCTTTAGTGATGGGTATCCATGCTTTGTTGTTGCATGCAGGGCTTGGTGTTGGGATGGGTGGTTTGTGATGTTGGGACATATGTGAGGAGTTGGGGTGCTGGGGGTGAGGGTGGGGGTATGTGATAGCATGCAGATAGGGTGGGGGATTTAATAATTAAGATTTGTCTTGCCAGAGTCCATTCCTCCACCTACTCCTGCGAGGCCCTCGGGATGCATAATCGCCAAGACTTGCTCCTCCCATGTTGTTAGTTGTGGGGGAGGAGATGGGGGTCCACCGCCAGTCCGCTGAACCGCCTGGTGGTGTTTTGAGACCACGGAACGCACCTTCCCCCGTAGGTCGTTCCACCTCTTCCTGATGTCCTCCCGATTTCTTGGGTGCTGTCCCACTGCGTTGACCCTGTACACTATTCTTCGCCTTAGCTCCATCTTCCTTGCAATGGAGGTGTGCTGCACCTGTGCTTCGAATAACTGTGACTCTACCCGGACGATTTCCTCCACCATGACCCTGAGCTCCTCCTCCGAGAACCTGGGGTGTCTTTGCTGTGCCATGGGGTGGTCTAGGTGATGTGTGGGGTGGAGTGTGTGGTGATAAGTGTGCTGATATGTAGTGGTGTGTTGTGTGAGGTGCGTGGAAGTTCTGTGGGTGATGGTGTTGTGTGCCTGTGGATGCTGTTGTTCTTGCTGGTGCTGTCTCTCTCTGGCCTTCTTTCTGAATTTTTGGTCGTGGGGGTTTGTGGGTGATGTGGGTGTGTGTTTTATATTGTAATGGGTGTGTGGGAGTGGTGTGTGTATGTGTATCAGGTGAGTGTATTTCGAATTGTGCAATGTGGTAATGTTTTGTATGTGTGTGTGTATTTTGAGCGCGGCGGTTTGTACCGCCAATGGAATACCGCGGTTGAAAGACCGCCGCCTGGATTTGTGTGTCGTGATAGTGTGGACGTATTCCTGTTGGCGTGACGGTGGAGGTTTTGTTTTCGCCAGTTTATCACTGACCTTTGGTGTGGTGGACTTGTGTGGGTGTCTGAATTTTGGCGTATTCCGAAATGTGGGTCATAATAGCTGTGGCGGAAATCCGCGGCCGCAGCGGTGTGTTGGCGGTCTTCTGCATGGCGGTAAGCGGCTTTTACCGCCAGTGTTGTAATGACCGCCTATATTTTTGGTATTCACAAACTACAAATAAAATGTTACTAAAAGTAATGGTACAACTGCAGACATACCACCATCGGGGTGAAGAACTCCTCACATAAAAAGATAGACCTGTTATGGTGAAAATCCAGAGACCAGAGGGATACTGATGTACATGGGGGGTATGGAAACCCCACCAGACCCCAAAACTGGCACATGAACCTCACAGGCAACTTCCCCCCTAAGAAGCTTGCCGATGGTGGGCACCTTCTTGCATCAGGGCTAGCAGACAGATCTTGTGTTCCGTTGGTTGTATGAGTGTATTACAAAAACAATAAATGAAATATATTTGCTGTGTATCTGAATTAATCTTGAGTTAAGACACATCGTAATACTCGCATGGAATGTCAGTTCACTCAAGACAGATTTCAATCAGACGCTGTGAAGAAGCACCTACAACTTCCTTAATGAAGCAACATAGAGTGTCTATATCTCGGACCTAGTGTGTTGCTTGATAATCTAATGCTGTGTTTTTATAATGGCCAGTAGAAATGTGTGTCTGACTTCCTATGGTGTTTGTTGGCATACTCAAGTAATTATTAAATATGCTCTAAATGAAAGGACCAAAACCTATATATATACAATTAGTCTATGACTTCAAATCACTTGGCTGTAGACCATAAAACATAAAGACGTTCTTCTCAGAACTTTCACCGCCTGCACTGCTGCACACAGAGGCCCTTGCTAGGGTGGGACTTTGTCGCCCAGGATACCCTTGACTAGAGTAATGTGTTTTATATGTCCTGACAGTGAGATATTGCTAAATTTGGGTTTCACTGTTGCAAGGCCTTTCCCTCTCATAGGTTAACATGGGGGCTACCTTTAAAACTGATTAAAGTGTAGATTCCCTTTGGGAGCGGATAGACATGTGGAGTTTGGGGTCTCTGAGCTCACAATTTAAAAATACATCTTTTAGTAAAGTTGATTTTAAGATTGTGTGTTTGAAAATGCCACTTTTAGAAAGTGAGCATTTTCTTGCTTATACCATTGTTGAGACTCTGCCTGTTTGTGGATTCCCTGTCTGGGTCAGTTTGACAGTTGGGCTGGTTGCACCTCTCACACAAAGGGAGCTGGGTGTAATCTGCATTTCCTGATGAGCCGTCTGTACTAGGAGGGAGAGGAGGAGTGGTCACTCACACCTGAAAGGGCTGTGCCTGCCCTCACACAATGCAGTCTTCAACCCCCTGGTGTGTGTCTGGGGCCTGGCCTGGGCAAGGCAGGATTTCACAATCAAGAGAGACTTTGCTTTGAAGTAGGCCTACTTCAAAGGGGAAAATGGGTATACCAAGGGCACCCAAAACCACAGACTTTAGAACACTTCTGGAAACCAAGAGGAACCTCTGCCTGGAGAAGAGCTGAGGAAGAAGAGCTGCCCTGCCTGTGACTGTGCTTTGGTGAGCTATCCTGCAGTTGCTGCTTCTGTCTGTGCTAGAGGACAGACTGGATTTTGTGTTGCCTTCCTTCTTGTGAAGAACTCTCCAAGGGCTTGATTTAGAGCTTCCCTCCTGTTGTTTGAAGTCTCAGGGACAGCAAAGACTTCTCTCTGCCAATACCTGGAGTCTCTGCAGAGACTCCTACTCTGCCAAGTGGTGCCCATCCAGTTCCTGGGACCCTGAAAAGAGAAGCTGGCAGCCCCAGAGTGAGAAATCCATGCACTGACTGCCGTGCGGGGAAAAGATCGATGCAACTCCGATCTGCGGCTGAAAAATCGACGCACCGCTGGCTTCGCGGCTGAAAATCAACGCTCGCCTGTAATGCGACCGGAAGATCCACGCCCGGGGCTGGAGAAACGATGCACAGCATCGCCGACGGAGGCTGGTGAGATCGCAACCCGCGCTGCATGGTTTTCAGATCATCGTGCAGCTGGATTTCCGACGCAAACACCGCTGGGCATGTAAAAATGACGCAAGGCCTGCCCGGACCCGAGAGTGCTGACGCATCGCTCTCCTGCAGAGAGAAGAAACGACGCACGGTGGCCCAAGAAAAGGAGAAACAACGCAAGGTCTCACTCGTGAGTGAAATCGACGCATCGCAAGCCCTTCTTGATGCACACTCACCCATATGGGGTTATTTTTGACGCGCCCAAGGTACATTTTCACGCTAACAGCGTTAGTGTGTGTTTAAAATTACATGAAGACTCTTTTTGCATTTTTTGTGATAACTTGACTTGTGTATTGTGGATGTTTGTCATTTTGGTCTTGTGTTTGTTTACATAAATATTGTCTATTTTTCTAAATCTGTGTTGTCATTTTGTAGTGTTTTCATTAAGTTACTGTATGTGTTGGTACAAATACTTTACACCTAGCACTCTGAAGTTAAGCCTACTGCTCGTGCCAAGCTACCAAGGGGGTAAGCAGGGGTTAGCTGAGGGTGATTCTCTATTACCCTGACTAGAGTGAGGGTCCTTGCTTGGACAGGCGATAACCTGACTGCCAACCAAAAATCCCATTTCTAACAAAGGGCTTTGGACCTTGGCCAGTCTGTTGATGCTTAAAGGCGCCGCCTGAATCTTGCAACCCTGGACGCGTCTGGGGTCATACCCAATTGAAGACAAGACCCAAGAGCAGGCCTATCTGCACCTGTCTGTGGCTGGACGAGGCTGGGCTGGACCACTTCTCTTGGTCTTTTCTCCCTTTGGGCCCCCTGCCAAGGTACTGTGAATCTACTGTTTTATTGTGTCTTTTTGGAAGTGGGCATCTTATTGTAACATAGTTAAACAGAAGGTTCTCCCACCCGTTAATGCTACTAATGTTGAGACAAATGTCACGAAACAAAGTATGTTCTGACTCACTTTATTCCAGGAAAAACAGCCTCGGCTGCAATACATAAATACACCACTCCTCCAGTCCGCCCGTACTCCAACTGCCTTCCCCGAATCCCTCACCACATTCCATTCTTAACATTCTCTGGCTCGGCGGAGTTACGCAAAACGAGCCAGCCATTTACATAACATTAGATCCTTGATATAACACATCTCCCCATTTACACTTATGCAACTTTTACATGTACATATTTTCTACACAATAAACCTTGCATAGTAACACAATAACTCTAAAAAAAAAAAAAAAAAACACTACAATAAATTATTAATCCTACTTTTCTTTTTTTAACAGTTAATGAAATCAATTACACACATAGGCGGTCATTCTGACCCTGGCGGTCAAAGACCGCCAGGGCGGAGGACCGCGGGAGCACCGCCGACAGGCCGGCGGTGCTCCAATGGGGATTCCGACCGCGGCGGTAAAGCCGCGGTCGGACCGGCAACACTGGCGGGCTCCCGCCAGTGTACCGCCGCCCCATTGAATCCTCCAAGGCGGCGCAGCTTGCTGCGCCGCCGAGGGGATTCCGACCCCCCCTACCGCCATCCAGAGGATCCGGATGGCGGTAGGGGGGGTCGCGGGGCCCCTGGGGGCCCCTGCAGTGCCCATGCCACTGGCATGGGCATTGCAGGGGCCCCCGTAAGAGGGCCCCTAAATGTATTTCACTGTCTGCTGTGCAGACAGTGAAATACGCGACGGGTGCAACTGCACCCGTCGCACAGCTTCCACTCCGCCGGCTCGATTCCGAGCCGGCTTCATCGTGGAAGCCTCTTTCCCGCTGGGCTGGCGGCCGGCCTGAAGGCGACCGCCCGCCAGCCCAGCGGGAAAGTCAGAATTACCGCCGCGGGCTTTCGACCGCGGAACGGTAACCTGACGGCGGGACTTTGGCGGGCGGCCTCCGCCGCCCGCCAAGGTCAGAATGAGGGCCATAATCTCCAAACTTTCCTGGTCTTGTGATTCTCCTGCCACATCTACTAAATGTATCCATTTTCCCAGTTGTGCCACCTTCTTGTACCAGGGGTCCGTTGTCTCTATCTGTCTGTGCTACATTAGCATGTTGTTGTGTTGGAACATCGACCTCAACCTACGAGCACATGTTATTCAGAGTTACTTCATCCATTAACCATTTGGTCTTAGTCACACCCTTATTTTGACTACCCTTGTATAGTGAGACTCTGCTTAAATGCCACACTTTCCCATCCTCAAGTAGCACATCATTACACAAAACTTTCACAATCTTTAAGGAAGGATAGAATTTTCCTTTACCGTACTTTTTGAAACCAGGAACTTTCACCTTTACCCAGTCACCCACCTGTACATTTACAGCTTTGCATTTGTGTTTTGTATCAAAATATTTCTTCGAATGAGTTTGTGCAATTTTAATATTCTCTTTAACATCTTCGATTGTCCAGCTGCTCTTCCTTCCACCCATCATCCAACCTATGTTGTCTTTTCTTAACGGAATCCTTCCTCTCATTATTTCAAAGGGGCTATGGCCTGTAGAACCGCAAGGTGTTGTCCTATACGACCAAACCGTTCTCCAAACTTCCTTTTCCCATCACAATTTCACGCTTTCTGCCAACTGTAAACTAGTCTTCAACACTCTGTTAAAGCGCTCAACCGCCCCATTACCTGCGGGATGGTAGTTGGAAGGAGTCATATGTTTAATACCACATTTCAATAAGAATGCTTTGAATTTGTCAGATGTGAATTGATGTCCATTGTCCGTAACTATACCCTTAGGAAAACCCTCTCTCAGGAAAACTGTATCCAAAAATTCCACAATACACCCAGAATCTACTTTACCCATAATTCCAATTTCTGGCCATTTAGAGAAATGGTCAAAAATCACCACAATGTATTTGCACTCTCCCTCTGCATGTATAGGTCCTGTAATATCTAGACCTGTCTTCTCCCAAGGCATGTCAGGACATTTAATAGGAACCAAAGGCGGTTTAAATGTAGATAAAGCTTTCTCCGATTCATTGCACAGAATACATTCTCTCACTTTCCTTTCCACAGCCATATATATCCCTGGCCACCAACACAACTGTTTAATTTTGCTTTTTGTCTTTGATATACCTAAATGACCATCATGACACAAATCCAGTATTTTATTCCTGTGTACCTCCGGAGGAATAAACCTTCCATTACGCATTAACCTGTCACGCTCTACGGACAACTCCTCCTTCACTTCCCAAAACACGCTTACGTTATCTTCTAGATTTTTTTTATGAGGCCACCCCTCACATAACAACATTTGAACCTTACTTAATACCACATTCATCCAAAGCCTTGTTCCACTCATCTTCAGTGATACCCTGAATGTCTTGTATAATGTCAGCCACACAACAATCTTCCAACTCTTTCACTTCTTCATCAGTTCTGGCCAAAGGCATCCTACTTAAAAAATCAGCAATTTTATTCTTGACGCCTGGCACGTAATGTACTTCATATTTGTAATCCAAAAGCCTATGGATAAGCGGGAAATACACGGAGAAGCTTTAAATAAGCCATTCGTCGTTAACACCTTGGTGAGTGGTTTATGGTCGCTTCGCAAAATGACATGTGTACCCCATACAAACGATCGGAAATGCTCCAAACCCCACACACATGCAAGGGCTTCCCTCTCAATAACAGAATATTTCGCCTCAGTATTGGTAATTGAGCGGCAAGCAAACACAATTACACACTCCTTATCGCTCTTATCTACTTGTGTAAGAACAGCTCCCAACCACTTACTGCTGGCATTCGTTGTGACAATGCATTGCAAATTTGGATCAAAACCTTGTAAAGCAGGTGCTCTAATAATGTCATTTTTAATCATTTTGAACGCTGTTTCATACTCTTCAGACCACTCAAACACACATTTCACTTTTAATAACTGTCTAATGGGAAAAGTCTTATGGGAAAAATTATGCACAAATCTGGCATAATATTCCACCAGACCTAAAAAAGCTCTGACCTCATCCTTATTTGTTGGTGCTGGTGCATCTTTTATTGCCGCTATTAGACTAGCTTTTGGTTCAATACCCTTACTGCTAATCTCGTGTCCCAAATAAGTGACACTCCGTCTGGCTATTTTGCACTTACTGTATTCAGCCGTAAGTCCATTGTCCCCTAACACCAGGAGGACACTCTTAACTTTAGCGTCATGGTTAATTTTCGAATCACCCATAATTAAAATGTCATATTGGAAGAAAAATACATCATGCAAATTGCTGAATAATTTAAACATTAGCCTTTGGAACATAGCAGCTGCAGATGCTAACCCAAATGGAACCCTGACAAATTGAGAACATCCAAATGGCGTAATAAAGGCGGTTAACCTACGACAATCAGGATGTAATGAAATCTGATGATACGCAGAAGTAAGGTCGATTGTGGTAAACCATTCCTTACCTTTAGATAGAGCTACAATTTCATTGATTCTTGGTAAAGGGAATTGGTCAACCAAAATATTCTTATTGAGGTCTCTAAGGTCCACACATAGGGGGTTATTCTAACTTTGGAGGAGGTGTTAATCCGTCCCAAAAGTGACGGAAAAGTGACGGATTTACCACCAGCCGTATTACGAGTCCATTATATCCTATGGAACTCGTAATACGGCTGGTGGTATATCCGTCACTTTACCGTCACTTTTGGGACGGATTAACACTCCTCCAAAGTTAGAATAACCCCCATAATCTCAATTTACCATTAGAACATCTTGCAACAACTAATGGAGAAATCCAATCAGACGCTTAAACTTGTTCGATAATGCCTGCCTGTAATAACTTGTCTAACTCACTAGACACTTCACTTCTAATGCTTAGAGGTAAGTTCTTTGCCTTATGGACAACAGGTACTCCGTTATCCTTCAGCAAGATCCTATGTTGGAACCTTTTTAACTTACCAATGGTACCCGAAAATACTTGGGGAAATAGGTCCTTCACAGATGTATCATTTACCTCTCCACCCTGAATCACAGACACAGGTTCGGTGCTGTTTGGGTTAAGGATCATTTCCAAGGCACCTTGGTCCCACCAACCTAAAACATAAGACCCAGACTTGGACACATACATTTTGCATTCTGCCTTACGATCCTTGAATACATATAACAATTTCCTGTATCCAATCAAATGGATAGGATCACCAGTAAAGCTTTTCGGTGAGATATCAGGTGTAAGTAGATCCCCACCAACAACACGTTTAAAGTTCTTTAACCAAACCAATTTATTTACAATTGTGTAAGGTGACCCAGAGTCAGCAGTAACAGTGACAATGACACCTCCCATTGATATTTCACATTTCGTTTTTTTCGTTGATAATCAGGTACTGATGATTCAGTATTTTTTATATTGAGTACCCACATATTCCTGTCATCACTGTCCGAGGTTGAAGCTGAATCAGTGGCACTCTCTAATAGCTTTATCACCAACTCTTTTTTCCTCCTGCCGACTTTAACAAAATGGCCCATAGTACTGCAACCAGAACACTTCTGATTCCGGGCCGGACAGCTCTTATCATTTGCGTAATGTCCCAGTAACCCACATCTGAAACACGTAACATTTGCCTTTGTAACATCCTTCCTCTTCCTCTTAAATTTACTGGAATTATATTTTCTCGATGAACTGTCTGTCCCAATAAAATTTTTTTTGTCTCATTAACCTTGTTGACAAGATTATTACAGTCTGCTTTGGAATCATCCTCTTTTTTTATTTCTCAGTAAAACCGCTTTTTCACATCTTCCAGTCAATTCAGCCTTTTTGACTGCCTCTATTACTTCTTGTAAAGACGATTCCCCTTTAGTCCATGAGCAATCCTGTATATTCTGATTCGCAGCGTGCATAACTATTTGATCTCCTATGAATTCATCGTGTAAAGTACCGAATCTAAATGTTAAAGTCAAATCCTTCAAAGCCGATACATATTCTTCAATTGTTTCTTCTTTCTCTTGCTTTCTATGAAAAAACTTGTAACGATCAATGCCAACGCAAACAGTGGGAGCATAGTATCTATCCAAATCCTCTGAAGCATGTAGGAAGATATCGCCTTGTTCTCTTTGTTTCTTTTCAACTCTGTTGTACGTTTTAAGACCTTGTGGTCCTAAACAATGTAATAAAATCTTCTTCTTTTTCTCCCCTGAAAAATCATTATCTTCATCACATGTGGAAATGTAGTTTAAAAAATATTCACGCCAGTCTTGCCATTTTGTAGATGCATCACCACTTCCAGGGATAAAAGGTTGTGGTGGTGGTAAATTTAAATTGTTTGAAGCCATTGTATGTATTTATTTGTCTGTATTTTGTATCCAGTACGAGTTTGTCTTCATAAGCTTAAACAGCTCAAACGTGTAACACAGTTGTGATCAACCGCGTGTGCTTCCTTAGTAGCAGTGCTTGGAAATGAGATACCGAGCTGTTAAAGGCAGCGGCGAACGTTGCCAAGCAACTAATGCAATGTTAATGAAACGAGAGGCTACACAGTCAATGGCAGAATCAAACGTTGCTAAGCAACCAAAGGCGCGGAGATGGAGAAGGAAAATGAAGCAGGTATTTCGATGCGATCACTTTTTAAACTGTTAAGTGATCATACGAGAAAAAGAATACAGTCATCAAAGGCGCAGGCCACATAAGTCAAATCACGGTACTTTAGGAGAATGCAGTTCAAAGAATGTTTTACAGGGTTGGCGATATAGTTGTCAGAATTCCTACTCTGACATCACCAATGACGGTGTGGTACGGCAGTGCAGCGTGAGGAACAGCACCAACGGGACACGTGATGCGCACGTGCAAAGAAATATAACAATGCTCTAAACATTTTATACTGCAGGTACTCGGCACAATACAAAAATTACAAAGTCACTCACTCGCGTTGAAAGTTTAATTCTTACGTCTCTGTGGGTCGATTGTCTGCTAGTAAGCTAGATGAAAATCCCTGTCGAATGGTTGTCTGCTTGTAACCCAGATGATTATTGTAGTTCGCATGGTAGTCGGGGCTGTGAGTTGCTCGTCCCCAAATTTGTTGAGACAAATGTCACGAAACGAAATATGTTCTGACTCACTTTATTCCAGGAAAAACAGCCCCGGCTGCAATACATAAATACACCACTCCTCCAGTCCGCCCATACTCAAACTGCCTTCCCTGAATCCGTCATCACATTCCATTCTTAACATTCCCGGGCTCGCGTGAGTTACGCAAAGCAAGCCAGCCATTTACATAACATTAGATCCTTGATATAACAACTAAGGCTGGCGATGCTACCTTGGATTGTTACATTAGGAAAGCGGTGGGCATCCTAAACAAAGAAATAGAGAGTGTTGAACGCCGCCTATCTGCCACCATAGCTTCGGCCCCTGGTACTTTATTACATCTTGAAACAATTGTCCAGCCTTTGAGGGAGGCTTTACCCCGACTATTGACTCACAACGAGCCTCATTAGATGCCTCTCATAGGGCCACTCACTAGGACAGCGGGCAGAATCGCAGTTTATCTCCTCCTGATAGAGCCCCTCCAGCCAAGAAGAAAAGACGCCAGGAGTCAAAAAAGGGACCCCTCAAAGCATTCGCAATCTGCCATGATATTCCTGCTACTGATGTTGCTGTTTGCCCAGCATTTGCTAACACGGTCCTTCGGGAAGCTTTGGCAAGCTTCCAGGCGAAGCTCCTTGAGAGACTTAGGGTATTGATACAAAGTTTCTTTTTACTCATTACACATCGCCTGGAATCAATAGAAGTGCTTTTGTCTGGCTTAAGGGATTCACCAGTCCAGCAGCCTCAGTTTCTGTCTGCACTAGGACCAGTGATGAAGCAGAAAAAAGAAAGACTAACAAACATTCATATATCATGTAACAAAATCGTATAAGATAATGTGATTTTAACAAAGAAAAATAATGTATGTAGAAAATGTGCCCACGGAGTAGGTCGCCATTAGTATAAACAAGCTTAATTAATCATGAAAACCGACAAATGTAGTAATATGTCATAATTGCAGCTATATTTTATGATTTTCGTGTTAAACTGTTATATGCTTAGCTTAAATTTAGCAGAGGCTTTGGCCTAGTTGCCTGGTCTCAATTTAACTGCGTAAGTTTTCACTTGTATGAACAAAGATGTGTTTTAAACCTTTAAAAGCTGTATTTTTCCAGTAGAATGACTAATACACTTATCTCAAAGTTGCGTGTTAGGCAACTTTCATCCCCTTTGAAGCAAGGTCAGTTTCTGCAGGTGCAGACAATAAAGACACTGATGCAGAATTAATTGGCAACTTTGTTGCCACTTGTGTTCCAAAACTCCAAGGACACCTTATGCGTAGATGAGTATTAAGAGAAAAGACACTATTCATTGGTCAAAGAGAAATCACCCCATGGACCCTCCAATGGAAGAACCTGAAGAATTTGGAACTTTTCTTACTTAATCCCTTTGGACGGAGAGAAGCCAGCCATTTTCTTTGATGCCATTTTGAAGCCAGATCCGAGAATCCATTTTGATGACACTTTGTTGCTTTTTCTCTATCCTAGAGAGAGAGACTTTAAAGAATTCTCACCCTAGAGACTTTAACTTTACTTTGCCTTGCCCATTCAATAACTTTTGTTCCTCCATTTTCCTTGCTGCTGCAAGGAAAACTTGCCTTTAAACTTTGCCCCTTGAAGTTTGCCCCATGCTGATCGAACCGGTACCTGAAGGACGAAGACTTTCCTTGAATGCTGATTGTATTTGGTAATTATAAAAGGATAAATGTATTATTCGTTGTATTTTCCTTCTTAGGTACCAACTGCTTATTTTTGACAGAGCCCGAGCTAGAAGGTTTCTAAATTTATGTTGATTAAATTTATTTTTTGCATGAAGCCCCACATGCCAATGCTAATCAGAGGTTAGTTGAGGTATTCATTTGATGTACCATGCTGAATTGAAATCTTGTTATGCTGACCAATGTATGCAATTAGTCAAATTCAGTTACTCTTATTAGTGATTTGCATTGCTATAGCCGAGTGTATTATAATCCAAGTTTTGCGTAGATTGCGTTTATTCCGTCGTTATGGACAGCCAGTACTGTTCGTATATGTGTATCATTTGATTTTAAGACTTACTTATATTGTGTTAGCTTTATTAATATAGGGAAATAAACTCATTAACTTTTAATAAATAGGTGTGGTCATGGTGTGTCTAATTACTGATTTTCTGTTTAACTAATTTGTTGATTGATTACTAATCGAGTATAGGTTATTGATTATAAATGATTATTGATTATTGATTTGAGGGATCCGACAATTCTTTGGATGAGGAGAACTCAACTCGGTCAAAAGGTTCACTGACCTCCGGCGTGTCCAAGCATAAGTAATTTATAAGCACTGAACGTGCTATCACAAGTGCAGTCGGCTACCTCTAATCAGGTTAACAGCTCAAGACCCACTGTGAGTGATGCCACTAGCAGCAATACCCAGAGTGGTGTACCATTGGTACTTTATTCTAGTCATACTGATTGCACCATTACACAAAATTCTATGGATTGCACAAAGTGGTCAACTAAAGCGTTGCATACAGCAGTATTTGCCAGCCTCAGCCACCTTCCACCTTGTACCTTGCCCCATAGGCCCATAGTGTCATTTGACCGCACCGAGTGAAATGGAATTGAGGATCCCTGTGATCCAGTGATGATTAATTTACCACCAGCCTGCTGTCCTTATGCGGCAGTCTAGGTTAATGTTTCTCCTTTGACTTCTGACACTAGTGAATCATTGGAGCTGTTACAGAACAAAGGGCCTGATTCTAACTTTGGAGGACGGTGTTAAACCGTCCCAAAAGTGGCGGATATACCACCTACCGTATTACGAGTCCATTATATCCTATGGAACTCGTAATACGGTAGGTGGTATATCCGCCACTTTTGGGACGGTTTAACACCGTCCTCCAAAGTTAGAATCAGGCCCAAAGTTATTAATTGGCTTCATTCGAAATATATATTTTCAACTAGCATAGAGTGGGATGGATTAACCTGCTGCAAAAAGTTTTTAAGGGGGATTGTATCAATATGAATGATAAGCACTCGAGGTTTGCATGGGAGTCCGTAACCAGGTCAATGCCAATAGCTCCATTTGCTAGGAACATCGCTTTACTCCAGATGGGCTTGTTTTACCACCATCAACGAAGCTCTATACCTCCTGTTGGTAAAATAAATAACTAATTGTTACTGGGGTGCAGTCACTTGAACCATTCCCCCACAGCCTTGTCTAACAGGTTCCAGGCTTTGAGTTAGTTACATGACAATGGTTGACTCAACCACGGGGAGTCCTTTCCTCCTGTTGTCATGGGGACAGATGAAGGGCCAATTTACAGGTTTCAGCATCTGAACTGTTTAATCCTAACTAATGATGTTTACTTGATCCTGAGGTCTGCACAATAGGTACTACTCATCACCCAATTGTAAATACTAATGAAGATACCTGTGGCCCTGTTGAGTCTTTTTATGTTGAGGCCCCTCTGAGTGGACTCTCCACCCACAAAGGGCTATCTTAGCTGTCCCACTAAAGTTATGGTGGGGGGAAGGCTCTTTCAAAGCATGGTTGATAAATGTTCATTGCCTTCAGAAGCATGCACTAGTTATACATAATCTGCTTAGGGATGAGAATCCAGGCATGGTATTCCTCACTGAAACTTGGATGAGTGCTTCCTCCAATCCGGTGATTAATTTGGTGATCCCTGACTGGTACAAAGTGGTGAAATTAGATCGTGCCCTGGGAATGAGTGAAGGTATAGCTATTATTTTTAAAGAAGCCTACTCCTGTTC
This sequence comes from Pleurodeles waltl, assembly GCF_031143425.1. Lineage (NCBI taxonomy): Eukaryota > Metazoa > Chordata > Amphibia > Caudata > Salamandridae > Pleurodeles > Pleurodeles waltl. The sequence goes on along the minus strand of NC_090439.1, from coordinate 1,027,348,746 downwards.
TTTCTTTTCGGCCTCGTTAATTTCAGATGCAGAGGGACTGGAATTCTGCCTCTCACTAAATGTTCAACAATCGGTAGGGGGTCTTTTGATACATAGGCCACCCTGTCTGACTGGGCCCTTTCTGAACTCATTTAATAAAGTGGTCTCACAGGTCTCATTACGGTACACCCAGTGTGGAACTCTTGGAGATTTTAATATTCACTGGGATCGTGCATCTGACAATGCCAACCCCACCTTACAGGATATTATGTCCCCTCTTAGATTCTCTCAATGGGTTGTGGAGCCCACTCATGGTGGTGGACATAAATTAGATTTAACATTTTTTAACTTTGACCTATCCTTTTTGGACTCCATCCCTTTAGTCTGGACAGATCACTTTTTGATCCAGCTAAGCAAGTATATGGTCTTTCCAGCCATGACAGGGTTGGTTTGTTACATTTCCCTCATCATGATCATGGGCATGAATTAAAATCTCTAATTTTTAAATATGATCTCCTTTTGTTACACTGTAAATGGCAATCTGATGGAGAACAGATTCCCTTTTTTATTGGCAGGAATGCTCATACTACCATCGATCATATCTTGATTTCTAACTCTGCCTGTGACCTAGTCTGTGCCCCTAGTATCATTCTGACAAAAATGAGTGACCATAACACAATAGTATTACCATTTTTCTTTTGGGCTCTGTTGGAAATGGCCCTCTCTACAAGGTCACCCCCAAACCTTTTGCCTTCCTCCTACTTTTTGCTGGAAGTTTGCTTGTTGGCCTTAGGACTCTGCAAATTTACCACTGCTAACCAGTGCTAAGGTGTATGTGCTCACTCCCTTAAACATGGTTTGATTGGCATACACCTGATTGGCATATTTCATTTATAAGTAAGTCCCTTGTAGAGTGGTATACCATCTACACTGGGCCTATAAATCAACGGCTACCAGTGGGCTTGCAGCACTTATTGTGCCACCCACTTAAGTAGCACCTTAAAACTTGTCCCAGACCTGCCATTGCAACCTGAAGGCAGTGTCCCACTGCCATGTTGACTGGGCATTGAAACCCTTTGCCAAGCCTTAAACTCCCTTTTCGGTATACGTCATCCCTAAGGTAGGCCCTAAGTAGCCCATAGGGCAAGGTGCTATGTAATTAAAAGGTAGGACATGTCCTTTTCAGTTTTACATGTCCTACTAGTGAAAAACTCCCAAATTTGTTTTCTTGCTACTGAGAGGCGTACCCATCCCATAAGGTAACATTAGGGATTCCTTATCAAAATTAAGAAGTTGTAATTTCTAAACAAGAGGTGGTAGATATTACATGTTTGATATCTATGAACTTTTAATGATAAACCCTCTTTAATAGTAAAGTTGGATTTATCATTACAAGTTTGAAAATTACACTTTTAGAAAGTTGGCATTTTCTTACCCTTAGCCTTCTGTGCCTGCAGCCTGCCTTAGGTCACATGACTGGGTGTAACTGACAATTGAGGCTTTGTGAATTCACCCCAGACAGTCACACAGTAGCGGAATTAGCAGAGCCTGACTGGGCCATTAACTGACTTGTTCGGGGGGGGGCGGAGCTAAGCACAGCTCCACTTATAACTGAATAGTCTGGGCTCTACCACTGCACAATTGGCTTAACGACCCTGTACTGTTAGTGCAGCCAGCCAGGAGCCAGGGCAGACAGGGAACCCGTGAAACTTCATAGAAGCCTTCTGGAAATGTTTCCCAACTTCTATGAGCAGGGCCCCAGGGTATAGAAATAAGGCTGTCAGACCCACTCTTCAGTTCACTACTGGACCTGCGGAAGGACTCTTAGAGGGCTGCCTGCTGCTGTGACATGCTGTGCACTCTGCCAGACTGCTGCTGTATCTGAAGGACTGCTTTGCTTCCTGGAGCCTGCTTGGTACTTTCAGAGGCCAGCCCTGCATCACCACCTGGACCCAGGACTTCAGAAGTGACTGCAAGGGCTAATTTAGCTGGTCTCCTGTTCTGAGCCACTGGGACCAAACCAGGCTCCCACCACGTTAAACCTGCACCTGGGTCCAACCCGAATGAGTTGATTGTTGGGTTAAAGGTGCCCAGGTGGCCATATTGGCCATTTTCCAAAACCGAGGACCTGCTATTTTGAACCTTAAACTTTAAAAATTCATAACTCTAGTTTTACTAATTGGATTGTCATTGTTGTGGTATCAAATAATTTGTAAAGTTTTCTCTATTTTTCTAAATTGCTTTGGGATTTTTATATTGTTGTATTTTCACTCTGTTGCTGTATGTATATTCCATAAATACTTAACACATTGCCTCTAAGTTTATCCTGACTGCTTTTTGTGCCAAGCTACCAAGGGTTAAGCACAGGTCAATTTGATAACTTTTTGTGCTTGACCCCGCAGGTGATTGTGACTGTTGCATGACCAGGGCTCACACCCCAGTCAACCAACAACCCAATTTCTCACAGGCCCTTAACAATGTAGAAGGGGCATGTACAGCTAATATTGCCCCAGTAAAGCCTAACAGTGTTCGAATTAATTGGACTGAACCCAACAAAGTCTTGCATCAAGTAGGAAGCAGTAACATAGTTACTCGATAGTCAGATCACGAAAAGTTGCTTTCCTTCTTCTATCATAATATTTGTACATTAGGTTCTCATCTCACAAGACCTTTGAGAACCACCAAAACTAGAAACACAGGTGATTTGACCACTCGTGTTCTGAAGCCTCTCAGCACTTGAAAGCCACCCTTCACTGTTCCCCCAGGGACCACCTGTCTGGTAAGTCCCTCTGTAAAAATGATATAGAGGCTGTGGCAGCCAGGAGAAAAGTGTTACAGGAAGAAGCCTGGTCCAAATTGGTCAAAGAGGCTGAGACGAGGGATACTAAATTATTTTAGGGCAAGTTTAATGTCCCTTACTTAAAAGGTGATCTAATTCTGGAGCTAAATTCCTTCATCCCTGTGAATCATGGGTGGCACATTTCTCTGCTATCGTTAACTCAGATCAAGAGGGTAGCTGTTTATTTGTGTGTGGTGGGGACTTAAGTAGGAATCCTCTCCCTTGAGGGGGTTCTGCTTGCCCTCAACCAAAGCACAGCCGGAATGGCCCCAGGGCCTGACGGGGTACCAGTTGACGCATTTAAAGCAGCTAGGGATTTATGGGGCCCCATCCTGACAAGCACGTTTAACGCACCAGTGAAGTGTACGATTCCTTCCTCCGGGGCAGTTTCGATAATCTTGCCCATTTTCACAAAAGGCAACTAATCAGACCCTAAATGTTATCTCCCCATGTCCCTCCTTGACTCATCAGTAAAATTGATGAGTAAGATGTTATCAATAAGGTTAGAAGAATGGGCTCAAAATAACTCTGTTTTATCAGAAGCACAGTTCGGATTCAGGAAGGGTCTGTGAACAGCGGAGCAACGTGTGAATTTCGAGTTGTTGATTGGGAAACATACTAAGGCTAAACCAGGATCCCTCTACCCTTGCTTTGCTGATCAAAGGAGTGTGTTTGATCTGGTAGACCATTCTATTCTCTGGTTAACCCTGATTTCCCTTCGTGCACCAGGGGAGATCATTAGTTTCCTTGCACATCTGTATGAGAATCTATCATGCAGGGCCTGATATGGCCCCCATGGTGAATGGTCTCCCTCATTTAGGGTAACAAGGGGAGTTAGAGTGGGCTGTGTATTGGGTCTTCCAAGGCTCTGCAGTCCGAGGCACCTGGTGTTAACAATCGAGCAGTGCCTGTGTCATAAGCCGAGTATGCTGTTTTATTATCAAGGACACCTATTGAACTGCAGAAGCTGATGAATGCATTTGGGGCCTTTATGGAATCCAGGAGATTGGTGATTAATAAATATAAAAGGTATACTATGGTATGTGGGGAAAAAAGTACAGAAATGTAGACACTTCTTTATTGGGACTACCCGATATCTAGTGTAACCTCCTTCTGTTACCTCAGGATTTAATTTTCAAACAACAGTGCCTGGTCATAGCACTTTCAAAGCAGGAATTGTCATGGGATCTTTAGGTTTTCGTGTAAACTGGGCAGTTGATCTCTTAAGGAGATCATAGACATATATAAAGCCAGAGGGGTGTCCACTGCTATTTTTGAGGTGGGATTGTAAGGTTATACCCCCGTAACCCTCTTCAGGTTGAGGACAAAAATTAAAATGCCTGCAATGTCTACCTGTTTCTGCATCATCCCTAATTGCACATAATGTTGGTATGCACGATTTCGAGGACCTGCTTTTACTAAAACCATTGTTACTCTGGCTCTCCAGATGGTCTGCAGAGGAAACAAGAGTTACAAAGTCAATTATTTCAGACTGTCTTACCTTGGATTATGTTTGCCAAATTCCTTGTCTTTAATATTTGAATGAACCTTTTAGCTCTTTATTTAATATGTCTGTTCTGAAAGACCCACCTAAAGTCCTATCCCTTGACAAAAAGGGTATTAAGGCAACCTCTTTTAAATATAGATAATGTAGGACAGTACCTCTTTTGACCTGCTCACCCCCCCCCACACACACTTTTTGCCTGGTTTCTGGTGCAGTTTTGAGTGCAAGTGTTCTGGGTTCCTGCTAAACATGTCCCCAGTGCCAGACCTGTTTACCCCAAACTTCACAGTTGCTTTTTCCAATTGGCAAACCTTTAGCTACTACTGTAAGTCCCTAGTAAATGGTACCCCTGGCACCCAGGACACAGGGTACTAAAGGAAGGCCCCTGAGAGCTGCAGGACAAATTGTGCCACCCTCAGGGACCCTCTTACTAAGTGCACACAGCGCTGCTTGCACAAGCTGCGTGTCTTGGTGCAGAACTAAACTGAAAACATGACTTGGCACACAGCCTGTGTGCCCTGTCCCCTTTGACCTGCATGCAATATATGTAAGTCACCCTTCTAGCAGGCCTTCCAGCCCTAAAGGCAAGGTGCATTATATTACATGTGAGGGCATACCTGCATGAGCTTCAAGAGACCGCGGCGGCCATTCTGGCTTTCCCGCTGGGCCAGCGGGCGACCGGGAAAAGGCCGCCCGCCGGCCCAGCGGGAAACCCCCCTCAACAATGAAGCCGGCTCCGAATGGAGCCGGCGGAGTTGTAGGGGTGCGACGGGTGCAGTGGCACCCGCCGCAATTTTCAGTGTCTGCAAAGCATCAGAATGGCCCAGGGAGCACCGCCAGCCTGTTGTCGGTGCTTCCGCGGTCCCTGGCCCTGGCGGTCATGGACCACCAGGGTCGGAATGACCCCCAATGTGCTTGGCCTTCATTCAAGGATGGCTGAGTACATAAAAAAAGCAAATAAAAACCTTAAGGCCAGCCACAAGCCCTAGAAGCTCTGGTTTGACCAAAAGGCTGCACTGGTTGTGTACCAACCTGGGCAGAAGGTATGGGTGTTGGAGCCTGCGGCCCTTAGGACCCTCCAAGACAAATGGAGTGGACCCTACCCCATCCTATCCCATCCCAGAGAAGAAAGGAAAAGTCACCTGTCTGGTGGACTTTGTCAGTTGCAGGAATCCCAAGAGGGTAATCCATGTAAACTGCCTGAAACCCTGCCATGACTGATCTGAGCTGACCATGCTCATGGTTACAGATGAGGGACAGGAAATTGAGAGTGAGCCTCTCCCTAATATCCTCTCCAGCAATCCCAAAGATGGCTCAGTTGAGGGAGTAGTCTTCTCAGACACCCTCTCGGACCAGCAGCAGACTGACTGCAGGCAGGTCTTGCATCAGTTTGCTGAACTCTTCTCCTTGACTCCTGGCAGAACTACCTGATGTACCCATGATGTGGACACTGGAGACAGTTTACCTGTCAAAAACAAAATCTACAGACAATCTGACCACGTCAAGGAGAGCATCAAAGCTGAGGTCAGCAAGATGCTGGAATTGGGAGTCAGTGAGCACTCAGTGAGCCCTGGGCCAGACCAGTCGTGCTAGTCCCCAAACCTCATTTCCAGCGTGGAAAGAAAGAGATGAGGTTCTCTGTGGACTATAGGTGTCTCAATACAGTGACCAATGCAATGACAAAGACAGATACCCACCCAAAACCAAGAGCAGATTAACTCATTGACAGATTGAGAGCAGCCAAATATCTGAGTACTTCTGTTCTCCCATTAGGGTACTGGCAGATAGGCCGGACTCCAGGGGCAAAAGAAAGGTCTGTATTCTCCACTCCTGATGGGCATCATCAGCTCACTGGTATACCCTTTGGTCTGAAGAATGCCCCTGCCACCTTCCAGAGGTCAGTGAATAAAGTCATTGCTAGGTTAGAAGACGTTAGTGCAGCATATCTTGATGATATTGCTGTTTTCAGCTCTACCTGGCAGGATCACCTGATCCACCTTAGAAAGGTTCCTGAGGCTCTGAAAAGTGCAGGCCTCACTATCAAGGCAAGCAAGATAGGGCAGGGTCAGGTTGTATACTTGGGATACCTTGTAGGTGGGGGCCAAGTTCAACCACTCCTACCCAATATCCAGACATTTCTGGGCTGTGAAGCTGCAACAACCCAGACCCAAGTCAGGGCATTCTTTGGCTTGACTGTGTATTACAGAAGATTTGTGAATGGCTATGGCACCATTGTGGCACCCTCATAGAACCCACATCCAAAACGATGCCCAAAAAAGGTGAGCTGGACAGTCAGCTGTCAAAAGGCATTTGCCACCCTGAAGGAAGCAATGTGCTCAGCACCTGTTCTACAAACTCCAGATTACTCTAACCAGTGCATTGTGCAGACAGATGCCTCCGAACATGGGATAGGAATAGTCCTATGCCAAATTAATGATGATGGCCATGACCGACCTGTTGCTTTTATTAGCAGGAGGTTAATTTCCTGAGAACAGCATTGGAGTGCCATTGAGAGGCAAGCCTTCGCTGTGATTTGGTCCTTGAAAAAGCTGACACCATCCTTGTTTGGTTCTCATTTCCTAGTTCAAAATGACCACAGACCTCTCAGATGGCTAATGTAAATGAAAGGTGAAAACCCTAAACTGTTAATGTGGTTCATCTCTCTACAGGGAATGGACTTTACAGTGGAACACAGACCTGGGACTGACCAGGCTAATTCAGATGGCCTTTACAGATTCTTTCACTTAGAAAACTGAAGACTCTCCTGGGAAAGGTTAGTTTCATTCTCTTTCATTTGGGAGGGGGTCATGTAGGAAAGTTCCTCTTTTGACATGGTCACCCCCCACTTTTTGTTTGGTTTCTGATGCAATTTCAACTGAAAGCACACTGCGTTCTTGCTAAACAAGTCTCCAGTGGCAGATCACTTTCCCAAAAACTGCATATTTGTTTTTCCTAATTGGTAAACCTTTAGCTACTACTGTTGAAGTCCCTATTAAATGGTACCCCTGGTATCTAGGGCATGGGGTACTACAGAAAGGCCCCTGAGGGATGCAGCATGGAGTATGCCTCCCCCAGGGACCCTCTCATCAAGGGGCATATTTATACTCTGTTTGCACTGAATTTGCGTAATTTTGTTTACGTAAATTAAGCAAAACTTAACTCTATATTTATATTTTGATGCTAGACTTGTCTAGCGTCAAGATATTGGAGTTAATGTCATTTTTTGGATGCGTAAATCCACCTTGCGTTAATGAGATGCAAGGTAGGCGTTCCCATCCAAAAATTACTCTAAGCCATATTTATCCCCCACGCAAACATGACACACGGGTGAGAGGCAGACTCAAAAATTTACGTTAACCCCATTTTCCATCAAATTTTAACGACTGGATCTGACCAGGCATTAAAATGAGGCACATACACCACTATATAAGAAAATTCACAAAAGGAACATTTGCTACATGCAGGACAACATGGAAGTCGTACTGCTCCAGCTAGGCACACGCTACAGACATCCATAACCACAGGTACTCCCTCCACCTCGACAACAGCAACCCCAAATACCACCACGGCACCCAAGAAGGCAACACAGAAGGCAGGAGAGGATATTTCGACAGAGGACAACCCTTCTTGGCCTCAGGGAAGAAGACATCATCAGGACTTACCATCTCAACTGGAAGTCCATTCTACGCCTGCTGAACCAGATTGCTTCATACATTACAACAAGGCTGCAAACTCCCTACAACATATCGCCCATCACAAAGCTCCTCACTGTCCTGCATATGCTGACTTCTGGATCCTTTCAGACAACAGGGGCACTAGTGGCTGGTGTCTCTCAGCCATCAATATCTGTTTACCTGCCTAAGGTCCTAGATGCCATCATCCATCTCACACCCCACCACATGTGCTTCCAGAACACCCAGCAACTGCAGCAGGAGCCCAACCAAGGATTCTACCTGATTGCTGGTTTTCCGCATGTGCTGGGTGCAATGGACGGCACCCATGTACAACTGGTGCCAACTGCAGCTACAGAACACCTATACAGGAACCGCAAGCACACACATTCGATAAATGTGCAGGTCATTGTGGACCACCATGGGCTCTTCACCAACATTTCAGCCAAGTACCCCAGCAGTGTCCATGATGCTTACATATTCCGGCACTCTACCATCAACAAACGGTTCCAGGATGGACAATATGGCAATGGTCTAGTTATCGGTTAGTCAACCAACACACCAACCCTGTAGGACAAACAACATATACACCACAACAAAGATGCATGGGCATGGGACCACAGATGTACTGGCAGCAACACATATTCAACTTGCTGCAGTGCACCACAATGATTGGACATCATAAACGCAGACACCCACATGTACCTAACACAGCCACAAACTAACAGTCACACCATATACACTTGTTAAAGCTTATTTTCAATCACATCCTTATTGGTAAGCATTTAATATGTTATAATAGTGGGAACCGTCAGATTGAGTGACATTAGTATTTAGGGATATTTAGGGGCATATTTATACTCTGTTTGCCCCGGAATTGCGTCGTTTTTTTTTACGCAAATCCGACGCAAAACTAACTCCATATTTATACTTTGGCGTTAGACCCGTCTAGAGCCAAAGATCTTGGAGTTTGCGTCATTTTTTAGCATGGACACCTACCTTGCGTTAATGATATGCAAGGTAGGCGTTCCCGTCTAAAAAATGACTCTGAGGCATGTGCACCGTATTTACACTCCCGGGCAAAAATGACGCCCGGGAGTGGGCGGGTCCAAAAAAATGACGTCCAGCCGTTTTAGCGTAATTTTTTAACGCCTGGTCAGGGCAGGCGTTAAGGGACCTGTGGGCTCGGAAGGAGCCCAGAGGTGCCCTCCCATGCCCCCAGGGACACCCCCTGCCACCCTTGCCCACCCCAGGAGGACACCCAAGGATGGAGGGACCCATCCCAGGGAACTTAAGGTAAGTTCAGGTAAGTATTTAAAAAAAAAAAAATTGTGGCATATGGGGGGCCTGATTTGTGCCCCCCTACATGCCACTATGCCCAATGACCATGCCCAGGGGACAGAAGTCCCCTGGGCATGGTCATTGGGCAAGGGGGCATGACTCCTGTCTTTGCTAAGACAGGAGTCATTTCAATGGGGGTTGGGAGTCCAAAAAAATGGCGCTAATCGGGTTGAGGCGAATATTTTGCCTCAGCCTGACTTGCCCCATTTTTTGGCGCCCAAGGTCCATTTTCCCCTACGCCGGCGCTGCCTGGTGTAAGTCATTTTTTTTTACTCACACCAGGCAGCTCCGCCTGCTAATGTCATTCCATAAATACGGCGCCCGCATGGCGCTTTGGAATGGCGTTAGCCGGCGTAAAATTTTTTGATGCACAACTGTGTTGGCGCAGTTGTGCGCCAAAAAGTATAAATACGGCCCTTAATCTTAATTTATTGTGTCTCCTGATCTCCACACTAGTAAATTATCACCCTAGATCTCATTTGATTCGTTATATAGCTTTGTCCTATCTTATTTGTTCCCAAATACACCAGTGTTTGACAAAGTGCGCATTCCAGGAGAGCTACTGAAAACGAGATCGCAGGACAAGAAGCCATAGACACACACATGGAGAGTGAAAAGAATGTGGTTAATTTGTGTGATAAAGAATTGTCTCTTGGTGTGCTACAACTTCTAAATAAAGGATTGGGATTTTGTCCCTTAGTCTTGGGAGATATATGTAAATCCAAAATAGATCCAAAATAGATTTATTTAAATTTATGAGAAAGTTAAAACTGAAAATATATTTTGATATGCACGGGATAGCAGGCGAAGCATCTGCACAAGAGAAATTGGTACACAGTGAATTATCTATACAAGATATACATGATACTGTGGCCCTAATGACTATTACGGACTATGAAGATTATCCAGCAACTACATCTACAGTATTACGGGATTTAAATGTAGTTTCGGATACACATGTCACAAGTGGATTGAAAAGAAAACCTACCTGGATGCCTAGGCAGGCAATGGACAACAATATAGAAAATGTCTTTAAATTGGTTTGGTATGACATGGATAAAGAGGAAATGAAGAAGAAACAATTGAGAAAACGAAATTTGAAACATGAGGAGTACATTGCAATGAAGACTCTCAAAGCTGATACTGATTTAATTGTTAAAAGAGCAGATAAGGGTGGGAATATAGTTGTGATGAACCGTGTGGATTATGAAAATGAGATTTACACACAACTATGTGACACTGAATGTTATGAAAAGCTTTCATTTAATCCGATACCAGTACTGACAGGTAAAATAAATAGATCTTTGAAGAGTTGGCGAGAAATAAATTTACTAGATGAGGAGGAATATCTATATTTACAGGTACATCGCCCCAAATTCCCGTGTTTGTATACATTACCTAAAATACATAAAAAGTCAAAATTTCCACCGGGGAGACCGATAGTTTCGGGTATGGGGGGGTCCGACTGAGAGATTGTCGGAGTTTGTGGATATATTTTTGCAACCCTTTGTATATAATTTGCCTTCACATATCAAGGATACTAAACACATATTGGGTCTACTGTCAGACATTCAATGGGAACAAGGCATGATTTTGGTCACCTTAGATGTCCTAGCACTTTATACCAGTATACGACATGAATATGGACTGAAAGCAATTGAACATATTCTCAATAGAAGATCAGCGAGTCTAATTGAACATACGCATATGATACTCTGTATGATTGATCTTATCTTGAATAATAATTACTTCTTGTTTAAGAGAGATTGGTATAAACAAAAACAGGGAGTTGCTATGGGATCACGTTTTTCCCCCTCATACGTGAATTTATTTATGGGGGGGCTTGAGGAAAAGTGGATCTGGGGCCCAGGAGCAGCAATTTGGGAACCACACATCTTATATTGGGGGCGATACATCGATGATTGTTTTATGATATGGACAGGAGATGTGGAAACATTAGACGGTTTCTGTAATTATCTCAATGAAAATGAGTTCAATATTAAGTTTACGTATAAATATAGTACCACCTGCATAGAATTTTTAGATGTTGAGTTGTTTATACAAGATAATAGGATAGAGAGTAGACTATACCGTAAACCGACATCTTGCAACACTTTATTGCATGAAACAAGTGCGCATCTCAAACATCAAATTGAGACCATACCATTGGGGGAAATGATCAGAGCAAGACGAAATTGTAGTCGAAATAGTGATTTTCGTAAGGCTATTGATGATATAGGACATAGATTTAGGATGAGGGGCTACTCAGAGGAGGTTATACGGAAGTCTCAATATAAAACTCTTAGGATATCTTGCTCACAAACACTGTTGCCCGCTGAACGAAGGGCAAGTAAGATAAAAGAGGATGCCAATCAAAAGGTTAGGATTATTTTGGATTATACGGAGAATTCTCTGGGATTGTTAAAAATCATGAGGAAGCACTGGTTTTTACTTACCCAGGATAAGATTTTGAGGAGATATATTGGCAACAAACCGGAGGTTTCATTTAGAAGAGGTAATACCCTTAATAGTATTTTGAGTCCTAGTTATCTGTCGGATATAACCAAATCGAATTGGCTCAGTGTACGTTACCTGGGTTTTTATAAATGTGGCGCATGTGCAATGTGTAGGTGGGCTTGGCATGGCAAGAAAGAAATCTATGGTAGAGATGGAAGAAAATATGATATAAAATCACATATTGATTGTGACACCAAGTTTGTGGTATACATGCTTATTTGCAAATGTGATAAAATATATATAGGCAGTACGATACATCCACTCAAAGCTAGGATATCTGAACACTGGAGAGCGATGAGGCAGGAAGATGAGCGGTATCCTATAGCCGCTCTCATGAAGATATGTGATGCTCAGGGAACCCATAAAGAATTCAAGTTTTTTGGTTTTGATTACTGTAAATTAAATCCACGAGGTGGCAACATGGATTATTCGACTAGGAGCGGTGGAGTATGGTCTGAACTTAGACTACGAGATGGAATATTTTTTAGGTGAGAAATAGTGTTCAGATATAGAGGGATATTAGGGTGAGAAGGAGTATGGTCATGACTACAGTGTTTGGAGCATTATGGTGATGAGGGATTAGGATATTTTATTTGATGGTGTGGTTTTTTAATAATACTCAGTTATGAGTATGGTTCGAATTGTGGTTATAATATGAGACATGTTAGAAGTTTTAAGAGAGAGGATTACATACTCCTAGAATACTATCCTCAAAATTTAGATATTTATTTGTGTTTGGTTATGTAACCGTAAATTACATTAGTAAGGTTGAATACATTTATATTGGGCATTATTAATAATAATATGCCATATAGTCAAGATGGAGTTATCTCTTTCGATGCAGGCAGACTTTAAGTGAATAATTATTTGATCATGTTCTGAATATGAAATATTGTGAGGATGAGTTATATTAAATATAACAATTTTCGATAAGAACGGTTTATTCTATGTTTATACCATTCGTGTTTATGGCTTGGTTGGTAAGAAAAGATGGCAGATACTATGTTGTGATATATACTTAAACAGACTGGGGATAGTCCGCTTTCTACTTCTTTTCCCCCTCATAGATGCACTCAATTTGTAGTCCTTTTTCTATTACCAGGACGATACCGCGGCTTTTAAATTGCGCGGTGCAAACCATTTCCGGTTTGGATAATAAGGATCGCGTACTCGCACAGGCTCGACCTCTGATATTGGGTACAATTTAATGTTACACAGTCAACGGAATTTCAAGGTAAGATTTGGAAGTGGTATATTAGGGGCTTTCTGATACATGAGAATATCGTTTACTTACGATGCTCTACAGAGGTTTGGATGTTTACAAGGGTATTGACCAATACATTATACCTTTGCAGTGAAACGGATACACGGACTGGCTATCAAATTTGATTTGCAAATTTTGTTCTGTAGATTAAGGTATAGAGTTACATGTTTGTACGAATTGCGGTTTTGAATATATGATGGCATGTTGAGCACACGAGATATGTAGCACTTTGTGGTGAACTATTTAGAATTCTGAGAAATGGTTTGTTCTCTCTGGGCATTAGTAGCTGTCCTGAAATGCGCACTTTGTCAAACACTGGTGTATTTGGGAACACTGTCAAATTGACACATATAGGATAGGACAAAGCTAGATAACGAATCAAATGAGATCTAGGGTGATAATTTACTAGTGTGGAGATCAGGAGACACAATAAATTAAGATTAAATATCCCTAAATACTAATAACACTCAATCTGACGGTTTCCACTATTATAACATATTAAATGCTTACCAATAAGGATGTGATTGAAAATAAGCTTTAACAAATGTATATTGATGTGCTTTCATGGGATTGTTGTCATAGGAGGTCCTGATGAAGTCCTGGGGGACTCCCCGGACGAAACACGTGTTGAGTGGGACAAAAGTGGGACAAACAAGTGGAATGTAATACAGAGGATTGGGACAAGGGTGGATAAACGATTGGAATTTAACACACCTTGGTGAACTGAATACATGATCGTCTCTTGCACAACAAGTGGGATTTTGCAAGTAGTATTGAAGACTGGATAAGAGAATCTGTATGGATCAAGATTGTACTTTGGAGAAGAAAAAAGAACATGAATATGATATGAACTTTAATATTCATTTTGTTTAAGAACAATTTGTGGATTAGGCAATTGCTGGTGTATTCAATTACTTAGCTCATCACTGTGATTATTAACGTGTGTCATAACAAATTTACATTTAGGATAACTTCTACTGAGTTATCGTGTAGGGTTCATTGGGGTCGGAGCCCTAGTTTAGGCACCGTTTGCTCAAACTAAATGGAGGATATTTATGAGTATTGAGTGCCATTCTTCATATATCACCCTCTTTTTGGTTTAACAGTCACACCACGTGGAGGGCAGGAAGAGCTATGTTCTCTTTGAATACAGAATAAGTCTACAAACCACTACAAGTGTCCACTGGTTGACTACTAAGTATACTTCACACACATTAGACCAAAACAACAATAGCTCTGCCATGTCAATGGCCCATGCCATGAGCATGTAAAGAAAGTCACACCTATGCACATTCCCACCTCATTCATGGTGGGCAAGACTCAGGCACAATCCACATCAAATGTTACCCAAGTAGGGCCAACTACAACTACATCCCATCTACACATGCCTGACATACCCGTAGGCTGCACATACATCTGTCGAATGCATTGTATTGCACACATAGGAAGACTAATGTACCTGCCATTATAGACAATGGGGCAGAATCATGAGAAATGGCGCCACAACTACTGAACTGACTCCTCAAATGTCCCACTTAGCGCCCCCTAACACCATCATACCTGTACTGTAGACTAACAATAGTACACCATGGTGCAGATTCACTGCTAAACTGTAATGTACATAGATGCAATATTAGACCCCTGTAGGAGTATGGAGGACTTGACTGGCCGTACATGCACTGTACTAAGTGACATTTCAGAAATATAGCTGGGCCCCCTCCCAAAGTCTGCATTGTGCATGTGTAGTAAGTCTGGCGGAAAATCTAATTACTAAGAAGCTAGGACATACACCCATACCATATGCTAATATGTGATACACACTCTTGGACACCTGCACACTCATCATGAGTTTGTTGCCTGGTAGAAGCCGCTTGGTAAACTTCCACCACAGTTAGATCGCCATTGTGGTCTAAAACTTGCTGGCCCAATTAGGAGTTCATTGCTGGGCCTGTGGGCGGAAACATTATTTTCCATATGCTGGCCCAGCTGGGAAGAGGGCCAAAACATTGCAGCTGGTTCGTAAGTGATCCAGCTGCAATGTGGCGTTGGGCCGAGTGCAGCAGCACCGGAGCGGTTATTACTGCATGTAATTTGTGCATTGGAAAGCGCTACAGGTCTGTCCATGTGGGCACCTGCACTGCCCATGTCAAGTGCATGGCCAGTGCCGGGGCTCCCGGGGGTCACCTGATACCTCCATTCCGCCAGCCCGTGTATGGCGGTGGAACTGCCATGCAAAGGCTGGATGATTTGGGAGTCCAAATCCTGAGGGCTGTGCTTCTTGCAGTACTGCCCTGCAGATTAAGACTGCTGGGATTGCCAGGCAGCTGGCTGGTGGCAACCTGCCAATGTTGGCGGTCCAACCGTGGTGGGTCCACCATGGTCATAATATGGGGGTCATACTGCCACAACCGCAGCGGCCCAACTGCCACTGTGAGTCTGGCATTCTTGAGGCCACCAGATTTGTAATGAGGGTCATGATGGTTGACACAACCATCATCTGCCACTAAGGCCCACTAAGTGTTGCACTGCATGCATAATGCCACATGCCTACATCGACGGAATAGGCTGGGTTTGTAGGGCAACTATGCTGCCCACACATCTGACACCATTGTGCTGCAAAGAGGTGGTAGCTTCCATCTAATTTGAGGATCCTGCTACTAAAATGTACTACACAAAACATCTTACATACAAGATGAGCATATGTATTGGAATCCAAATGGTCATATACAGGTCCTTGAGTCAGTACCCACGAATTACATGTACATCAACACAGTCAAATTGAACCATATTACAAGACCTGGAATAATCAAAACACCACAAACACCTCTGAGTCACCACTCAAACTGCAACCAGCTACTGCCATGGAATATTCCAGGACCCTCTCAACTTTTTACTACATTTCTCCCTCTTATCTTTGCAGCTAACCAAGGTAATGGCATACAGCCGTGGGTCATGACACCATTTGCAAATCCAACTACCAGTGAACAGCATGCCTACAATGAAGCACACCGGAAAACATGCAATGTGGTGGAGAGGAGCTTTGGCCTTCTCAAATCCCGGTTCAGGTGGCTGGACATGACAGGAGGAAGCCTCCTATATGCTCCCCTGCTGGTATGTAAGATTATGCTGGTATGTGCTATCCTACATAACATGTGTGTCAGAAACAATATCCCAGGGTATGGACAAGTAGATGTCCACAATGAGGAGGAGGAGGATGATGGGGCTGAGGATCTTGAGGGGGAGCAACCAAACACAGCGGTAGGAGTCCGCAGGAGACAGGCAATTGTTGACAACATTTTTCACATAGTCAACCAAAAAAGTACTTTGTAAATACCTCAAATAAATTTTGTTCAACAACATAATACTTGGTCTACTCATTGTCCAATACATATACCTTATACTGGGGCAGGTCCAGATTGTTAAGTGTGCTGCTAGTGCCATCAGAGCACCCACAGCCAATGAAAGGCCTCACCATGAGAATGGATGTAGACGGAGGGTTGAGTACGACAAGAAGGTGGCAAATCACTATTTGGCCTAAAACAACACTAGAGGAGATGATGCCGACAACTCTAATAACTTACCACAATACATGTGACATGCAGGTGGGGCATAGGCCTGGGAGAATGCCCATCTGAAAGACTGGAGTAATGAACTGGAAACAATATCACAATGTGAAATCACCACAAGGCAGGCATGTCACATCACCGATGCCACAACACAGACACACTAATTGTACCCTATTTCATTGCAGAGGACGATGGATCTCCTGCGGCTATGCCTGTCCAGGACTACCCTGATGACATGGATGACAAGCTGACAAACATCAGCCACCAGAACCTCCAAGATGTCCTTGGAACCTTCCAGACCACACCTTCTGTCACAAGGAGGAGCTCAGAACAAGCAGCCATCACAGAGGACCCACCCACCACCCCAATTGTAAGACCTGCCAGCTCCAATACAGCTGAGGACTCAGATGACACAGGCACCAGCTTTGAGAGAACTGTAGTTGGAGTACAGCGGGAGCTGGCCAAGAAGGTGCGGACGGGGATGCAAACTATGGCAGCCAGCCTAGAGGGGGTGCGTTCGTGCATGATGTCAACTGAAGAACAGGCAGCAGCTATGCAAGGGCGAACAACCATCTTGCAGGAACTTGAAAAAAGGCTGAATGAAATCAGCACAGATGTAAAACAGTTGACCTAACACCTACAACAGCAATCCTGTCAACGCGTGCACGAATGCAACATTGAACCCCTCAGGGCTGACCTGGCTGCCTACCATCGTGATGTGGCTGCTATTCTCAAGAACCAGCAGATCCTCCTTGCAGCAGTACTGCCCTTAAGATCTCCACAGGTAGCAGCGACCGGGATGTCTGACTCCACGTCTTCTAACACTGAGGTGTGTGTTGCCCCTTCACAACCACCACCACCAAGGACAGAGGAGGCAACACACACATCAGAAGAAGAAGACATGGAACAGATCACCTTCACACGTAAAAGTACCCGGAAGCACTAGTCCCTGCCACATGCCCAACTATTACCAAGGTCCAGCGCTTTGTAACATGCCAGTCTTACAACAACTGTACTCAATGACTGTTCTGCAAACCACTGTATATCTTGTCAGCCTGCCCTGTGCTTGTCTCTCACTTACTCATTGGCAAATCCTGTCCCTCTGCACTGTCTGACACAGCACCCCAGCATGTCAAATGCATTTTCCTTTAGCACTTGTGTAGGATCACAATGGAAGATGTCACTATAATGGACTCACAATCATGGCCAATGTATATATAGCACTACAGTGCTTTTCAATAAATAGCACTTACACAACCACTTTGCAGTAGATCACTGAAATTTTCCTCCTGTCAAATTACATAGCTTATGAATACAACTATCCTGAAATTATGTAGTCTGCTAACTATGCACAGTGGCCTGGATTGCACCATACTCTGCCCTTCCTGAGGGTAATATCTGATGGAAAGAGAAACCATACACCATAATGCTGTGTTGGACAGAATAATGCTTCCTCAAGGGATATCTAAGCCATTAAATAGTGGCAGAAAAATGTTGCCACCATGCAATACTAACACATATAACATTGCCCACAAATCTAAGCAAACAGTCAACAAACTGCATGAATGAAGGTGTCTGACTTTACATCCAAATAAGTAATCATACTG
Organism: Pleurodeles waltl; assembly: GCF_031143425.1. Lineage (NCBI taxonomy): Eukaryota > Metazoa > Chordata > Amphibia > Caudata > Salamandridae > Pleurodeles > Pleurodeles waltl. Next base: position 1,027,330,458 of record NC_090439.1, on the reverse strand, counting down.
AACAGTGTCACAAATGATCTATGTGAGTCATGAACATGATACTACAAGAGTGCTTACTACCACTCAGCTAATAAGGGTTTCCTTGAACATCACACTGCAGTCAGACATAACACAGTGTCCACAATCATAAATCTGGAAGCACTGTATGTGACATTGACTTAATGAAAAAAACACGTTGGGATCCATAGTAACTGTGATTGGTGGTTGCAATGAATGGTCGAATCTTTGCAAGGTAGCTCTGGGGTAACTGCCAATCTTACAGCTCAGTTGGGATTTGTTCGTAGCATAGGACACAAATGTAATACATCAGAATTCATGTACACTTATGCCAAGGCCCTGATCTACAAGCATTTCACACATACTGTAAAGGGTTCACTACATATTTATTAAACGGTAATAACAGAAGAGAAAACTCGGAGAAAAGTCTTACCTCCCCTAATCTACCCTAACTACTCATTACCCACAACTGTCCCTAATTAACCTAAGCTAAACTTACTTATTACATTTAATGAAACGTTCTAAACATCAATCCCCCTTATGAGACGGGACACATGGAGGACAACAGATACTAACCTAAACACATACTATCCTATACTAAACAAATATATATTTTTTTTGTATATTTTATATTTGTATTATTTAAAAAAAAAAAAAACATTTTTTTTTTCAAAACACACAAGAGCCCCAACATAGCCCTACACACACTCAAAAAGAAAATATTGAAATAATCAGGACCCCCACCCACTAACACTAACTAAACTGACAGCCTATACTAACCTAACACTAAGCCCCCTAAACCCACAAAGTATAAGAATAAGGAAAGAGGAGGGAGGGGAGGGAATCATGTCCATCCAAAAAGTCTAGAGGTTGGCCCTCCGGAGGGACCGCTAAATGGACAGCACACGCCTGTTGATATGGCGAACATCCCGCCTCAGGTGACTCATTTTCCTGAGGACACGGTCCATTTTGCGCTGCATGTCCACAAAAGCAGCAGGGTCAATTGTTGCAGCTGGGGTGGTCTGTGTGCCAGCTGAGGACGTGTGTGGCCGTGTATGGCCAATGCCTGTGGGCTGCCCTGAAGGTGGTCCACTGCTAGGGCCTGGAGTACTTGCAGATGTTGTTGGGACAACGGTCCCAGCTGTGGGTGGTGCCACCTGGGTGGTAGTGGTGGTGGTGCTGGTGGTGGCTGTGGTGGGCAAAGAAGGGCCACCCGGTGGGAAAGCCCTCCAGGCTCCGGAGGCCCGTTCGGTCCTGTATCTTCGGGCCATCCTTCTGTACCCCGACTCTACCTGCAGGAGATGTTGGTACCGCATTGCCCGCCTCTGGAAATCATGCACCTGGATGGGTGTCATATTAGCAGCTGTGAAGACAAATGAAAAAAATTACATTAGCAACTGCATTGTGTGAAATGGCACAAGAAGTAAATCAGACAGTACATCTACTGTACTTGTAACAGCTCCTATCATCATACAGACCATTGAATGTCCCTGAGGAAGTACATGGCAAGCCAGCCTACAAAGGTTGTATCACACATAGCACATCCAAACCCTACAAGATGGGTAACAACTGGCATGATTTTGGCATCAGAGTTCTGCCAGTTGTCAGCTAACAATCATGCTGCACATCCTCCACCAACGCCAGAGCTACAAATGTCAGTGTACGGGATGGAAATCTAGGGCCACATGATCTGCAAGTTGTAAATGGACTTGCTAGTATAGTACTCATGTGCAAAACCTGAATGTGTATACTAGGTTCAGACCAAAGATTCACTGATTTACATGTATGTGTAACATACTTGCATCATCAGTTCTAGGTACACTATTCACAAACCCATGCCTGTGTTTGAGGGTGGGGGGGTGGAAAAAAAAACAACTAACAATTTCAAACAACATGGACACCCAGGAAGCTTATGAAAGCTGGACATGTGTTTGGCTCAACACACACACCACAGGTAAGGTGTATCTACAAATAGGAGACAGCAAACCCTTGACCAATCCCAGCGCAACACATGTCTTGCAATGCAGACCTTTGTCCACATCATATACTTCCAGTAAGCCATGACTTTGAACTAACACAGAGTTGCAAGAACACCCCTGGCCATGATTTACATGCACACCTAGGCCATTGCACTCAAGTGCCACATACTCGTAGCACTACATGTGGAGCTACTTGCTGCTAGGAAGTTCAACCTAGAGTTTCATAAGTACATTACTGAATAGGGAAGCAGAGGTCTGTGGGTAAGCATTTTGCAGTCCCATTCTGGGAGAATGTGGGTCTGACAGGCTGAGTAAATCAGAGATTAGGTCCAGTGCGACTCTTGCTGATACAAATGTTATCCACATGACTCATCCCAATTCACATTGCGGGGCCTACACGTATGACCTAGAATCCCTAAATAAGACAATAGGAGAAGCATTGGCCAAATCCAAAATGCTGAGAAAATGACATCCCACTCATGGAACAAGACAAATGATGGGCCAGCGCATCACATCTTGCTATTTGTTCAACACACAGGAGTCCATCACACATCACCAGCAAACACAACACATAACAGACATATCAACACTTACTGGAGTTGTTGGGGTCCTCGAATGAAGCCACCTCGCCCACAGTGTAGGGTGCGGGTCCACATGTAAGGCATGGAAGGAAGAAATGTGCTCAAATTATGTGCACTGACCAACAATTCCAAAGACAAAAACTATGTGTAAGATGACATAAGTAAGTAAATCCTCTCAGACATGATGATACTGCATCCGATATAGCACTGCTAACTTTTACATACCATGGGTCTCCTGTGAAATTTACACACATATCTGCACACATGCAGTGGCCCTAACTATCATGTGGTAGCAAACATTCTCCTTCATTAGTGAGCAGACATAATGATGGAGTGTATTCGTCTCATCATGTGCATCCAAAAGAGACATCCAAAGCCAGTTTCTTTGAGGAGTGAATTACCAGTCAAACAGCAATTGTGGCCATTACAAATGTATGACACATAGGTACAATGTACAGAGGGGCAGGGACATTTGTAAGCCCTCATGTTGTTACAATTTTTTCATTTGATGTGGCCCAGCTATGATGAGTTGCACCAACCTTAGATATATGAACCCATGTGCATACCTTTGGCCTGCCATCCCTAAACGAAAGGTGGAACACCAAACACCAAATACCAGTGTAAGATGTTAGCTGAGGGCACCTTGCATTTTTTACCTATGTCTCCAAATCCAGATCTGATATGTATCCAAAATGATGAAGGACCACAATAATCCCTAACATTCATAGAACTTCCGTGATTGCTTTCCTTACACACTGACCAGACACACATGAGACATATGTCTGGGCCACATTGCTATCAGTAATTGACGTGAAGCCTGCACTCATTTTCTGCATCATGTAGGGTTTCTAAAGTCAGTCTAGCTGTTGCATCAACAAAGGTCGATAATGTTTTAGAAAATCTATACCTCACTGGCAAATGTGACCTATATATATATATATATTTATATATATATATACATGATTGGCTCCTAAATTGTGTTGCCATCTGACACAAAGGTGGCACCAACTTACATTAAGCAAATTATTCAGTAAGTTTGCAGAGCACTTGCTTCCTGACAGCTAGCAATTGTGGTCCTTAACATAGTCCATCAATGACCCTGTATGTTTCCTAAGCATTCCACACACTCAACAACATAGCCGGCAGATATTGTACAAATCATCTGATGTCACTACAGAGCTTTTAATCGTGCACATTTACATGATTTGTACTCACCAACAGGGCCACCAATCACGATTCCCAGGTGGTCCAGCAAATCTTGCTCCCTGGAGATGAGGTCAGCCCAGCGGTGCTTCAGCTGTTGGTCATTCCTCTGGCTCCGATACACACTTTGTAAGTGATGCAGGACCTTTCCCCACCGGATTCTTCGTGCCTCTTTGTGATACCCCTGTATCATCCGCCCCCCTGCCTCAATCATAAGGGGGAGGAAAAGGCACACCAGCCATATGAACCCCCCAAGCTCCTCCTCACCCATCTTGCCAAGACGTGGCCTACCCAACATCTTAGCACAGAAAAAGGGGAAAAGGGGATACAGAAGAACAAAGGAGAATAGGGGGAAAGTAGAATAAGAAAAAAGTAAACTTAACAACTAAAAGAGCCCAACTATCCCCAAACTATCACTACCCACAACAGACTCCCACAAACAACAAAGACAATACAATACTGGACAATAGTACACAGTAAACACTCAGACAGTATCCAACAACAATTTTAATTCACAAACTAACAAGTAATGGACCACAGAGGAGACAAAAGCACAATTTCACTGGCCAAAACTCAGAATAGCGCCACACAGTCTAGAAGAATCACAGACTGCAAAGTGAAAGTGAAAGTAGCCCCACTGTACATGATCTGTAAACAGGATATCCTATAACATCACTTCCTGCATAAAATGGTCGCCTTTTTATCGTTATGCGTCAACAAAAATTGACGCATACAGTATGTGCGTCATTTTGTTCGACACACAGGAGTAAAAATTAGGCCGCATCCATATATTTGGAAATAGTCTAAAAGGTAACCAATTTTAAGGGCATAATGCGTCGTTTTTTGTCCATAAGCGTCATTTTTTGACGCGCATGTGTCAAAATTTCAGGGCATTAACTGGTTTTGGGTCATTTTGCCATTTTAATGTAATGTTACATTTGTGACACAACTGAGATAGGCTGATTACACCAACTTTGGTGTTGACGGTGTATGGTCACATGTGAGACACCATACTGCTGCGGACCATGATCCGCCACTTCCTTAACAGGATTTTTACTCTTGGCTGACGCACTAGATGGCCATATGTGTGGCCTACATATATGTATTGCACAAATTGGGCATGGTTGGTGTCAGGAGAGGATAGCAAGGTGACGCACATAAGTACAATACCTCAATGCCCATGGCTCAATGTGTGTGCATTGGCTACTAATGTAGTTGTCGACCCAGTGTGTGTGCATCACAAGATGCATTATTGAAAATATGCTTGTATGAATGTGAACTCAATGTGTCCAAACCTTAGATGCAAGTCAGTGTGGAAATGAGAGAGGACATGTGCTAGTCATACATGTAGCAACATCTGTTGTGTGCACTTCCAAGATTTTGGGTAACGTAGACAGCACAAATGACAAAGCATGCACCGGATAGATGGCAGACGCTTGTTCATGTCAATGGTCCAAAAGGTGCCCATCCCATGTCCTAGAAATTTGGTAACTGCTTCCTAGGCACTTGTTGGTGAACCCACCGTTAGTCTGGCACATGTACAGACTAAGTGGGTACCATGTTATTGGCACAGACAGCCAAAGGTGACCCACAACTGTTATATCACGCCACAGTTGTGGTAATATGACTGAGCCACAACTCTCCAGTGGCAGTGGTGGACCAGCAGACAAGGCGGCACGGGGCCACACATTTCCAGTGCTCAATTGCACAGAGGTGTCTGGTTCATGTGTGTGGTCTAATGTTGATCCTGTATATTTTTAGGGGTCTATGTTGTTACAGTTACGTCCGGGTCTCATCATGAGTCAGTGGCGGCTATTCCTGTATCTACTGAGTATCCTTCGGAGATCAATGGAAGTAAAGTCGATGAGGACATGAGAACCTACATGGGGATGGTCTCACCCTGTCACTGCAGACGTGTTATGAGACTGTCAACAGGGCAACCTTGGTGTGCTGAGTGAGATCATATCTCAGGAGTCATGTTCCGGCAGGTGTCATTACAACATTTGTACACAGGTTGGCCTGTAAAGTTCCCACTGCATCTGGGAACATCATAGCCTCTGTGTTGATTAGTCTTGCAGCTGTTCACCACGCACAGCCCATCAATATGTTGTGAGCAATGTGATTCAGCCTGTGAACTGTCAGGGTCCTAACATGTGTGCACTTTTCATGCACATTATCAGTGGTAGCTGGTTCTGCTGGAGGCACCATACCCAATCTCTGCATACGGCCATGGTACACTGTCACACTTTGTTGTTCATGCATACATGAGACCCAGACAAGGGATAGGCCATGATTTTGGTATTCAAAGACAATTTTACTACTATGGTACAATAAAAAAGCAGATGATGCTATGCAATGTATTTTGGTATGCATTGAGGAAGCACATGACAAAATACCCCCTGAGGAATGTGAGGTTTGGTAACGCAAGTGTGGTACATATGTAGCCACAAGGAACCTTTAGGGTAACGCACAGACAGGTGCCAGTCAGGCTGACAGGATGCAGGGTCAATCAGGATCCAGCAATTTCACAAGGTACATACTCAGTGGTCTGACTTACACTGGTCGGAGGAAGAACAAGACAGTTGACATGGGAAACTGTGTTTGTCCTGTGTTTTTGAAGGTGACACATAAACCCAAGGGCTGTGTTACACGGCTTAATTACTAGCAATGCATAACGGTGTATTTGACAAAATGGCAACTTGTATGCTGTTCAAAGCAGCTGCAGGGGCAGTGCATGTTCAACTGGGTGATGTGCATGGAGGTGATCACAGGTGTGTGCTGCATCAGTTTATCACAAGTCCTGTAGGTGAGATTTGAGTTCAAATGGCCAACAGTACCTTTCACACGGGAAGCAATCTACAGGTGATAACAGGGCTTAGAAACTACAAGCCAGTGTATTAATTGACCTGATGTCCATGCAGTCAGATGTACTATGACAATGGCATACCATAGGAAAGGGTGTAGCACACTGGATTACTATTGTTAGTCTGTGTGTGTAGAGGAGAGAATATCTGGGTACCCATATTGCCATTCCAGGGACCTTTTCAGACAGGTGGGTTGAGACCAGGAGCATGGGTGTGTCAGGAGTTAGGAAATGGGCTGACATGTACATGGAATGTCATGTGTGCAATGCTTGTCATAGGTATGGCACTTGTGCTGTCTATGTTCTGCTTCTAGGGAACTCTAGTCACAGATTATCCTTGCAAAGATAGGTGCTGTACGACTTACTGCTGTCAAGGGTCTGGACATACATTCCTGTTACCAATGCAATAGCACATCCACTGCCTCATGTATGAGGCATTTTTTGTCCCTTACAGACTGATGGTGTCTTTGTTGTGTGCCATATGTTGTGATGAACCATGTTGCCAACATGTATGTGTGAAATAGGTGTGGTCCTCTGCTATTGCCCTTCAAAGGTGAAATTTACAGGATATATGTCATTTACAGTGTGTGTGTATGTGACTGCTGTATAATACACATCACAATTGCTGTGTCCTGATCGGTATATCAGCAATGCTTCATGAGGCTACACTCTTGTTCTGATAGTTAGAGATAAAGGTGAGCACAAATGATTAGCCATACCATGATATGGTGATTATTATCGGTGTTTATTTACATTAGTTAATACAGTGGTGATGGTGATTAGTTTAAAAAAAATGTGTTCACAATATGTTGGCGCCTACGCAATCCAGCAGCTGTGTTTTGTTGTTCCCCCTCATGTTGCAGGCCAGCATCCTCCTCTTCCTCCTCTTCAGGCATTTGTGGCTCTGGTTCGCAGAGGGGAATGTTCCTTCGTATGCAAATGTTGTGCAGGATGGCACATGTTAAAATGATCTGACAGACCATTTCTGGTGAATATAGGAGGCTGCCACCAGTGATGTCGAGGCACTTGAATCTCGACTTGAGGATGCCGAAGGTCCTCTCCACTATGGTGCGTGTCCTCCTATGTGCCTCATCGTAGGCACGCTCTGCTGCAGTGCTTGGGTTGCCAAATGGTGTCATAATCCATGGCTGGATCCCATACACCTGATCAGCTGAAAAAGAAAATGAATGGGATCATGTTGATGTAGCTTGCCCCATTAATATCACCTTGCATGGCAGCATTTGTCTTGTGTTGTCTGTGACTCTTTTGTGTTATTGTGTTCATCCCTAGGCTTGTAGGATGGACCATCTGCATTGTGTTGTTTCCTTGGCTGAACAAGTGTTTGCCTGCTGACTGGTTGTCAGCAGTATGTTTGGGTATTTTCAGAACAGTGTGCACTCCCTAGCATTGTGACTTGTGATACAGGTGTCCCTGTGTCTTCACTAAGGGTGAGATGATAGTTCCATTCACAGATTAATTTTGACTGTGGTGGTAACACGTTTGCATCTATGTACCGTGGACATCGCATACCTTTAGACTTATGCAATGGATTAATTTAAACATCAGTGAGATGCTTACATTTTGCAAGGTGACAATTAGCCAGACCTCTCCATACGTTGTGAACATTGACGTCTTAACATTTGACTGTACACTAATTTCAGATGTGTGAAAGGTTCACTGCAGACCTATCAAACATGGCTAGCGATGTCACGACCTCTGTGTGTTCCTGTCCACGTGTCGATGTAGTGGTTTATGTGTTGTGTGTCCTAGAGGGTTGCTGTGCAGTGTGTATATAAGTAGGTTTTTGTACTTACCAACAAGTAGTCCATTGCCATATCGTCCATCCTGGAAGTGTTGATTGATGGTAGAGTGACGGAAGATGAATGAGTCATGGACACTCCCAGGATACTTTGCCACGATGTTGGTGATCAATCCTTGGTGATCCACAATGGCCTGCACATTGATGGAGTGTGTGTGCTTCCAGAGGCGGTAGAGGTGTTCAGTTGCAGCAGGTGGCACAAGGCGTACATGTGTGCAGTCGATGGCACCAAGGACGTGGGGGAAGCCATTAATGAGGTAAAACCCCTGTTTTGTCTTCTGCTGCTTCTGCAGTAATATTGTGAAGCAGATGTGGCGGGTGTGAGTCCAAAAGTACAGCTAGCAGCTTGGTTTCTGTTGGGATGGTGCGGGGTGTCAGCAAAGTGGGTGTAAACTGTGGCTCTATGTTGCGCAGCAGCTGCTGAATGGCCTGCCAGTTCAACCTGTACCTCTGGATGATGTCATGTTCCCTGAGGCCATGAAGGGTTGTTCTGATGCGGAATATCCTCTCCTGCCTTCTGCGCTGTCTTTGGGGTCCCTGCTGGCGTTGTGGTAGCTGCTGTTGTTGTTGCTGGGCTCCGCGTCTGCGTGCACGCTGGATGAGAAGCACCTCCATGTCTCCCTTTTGCTGCTCTGCTGTTGCTTCTGTGTGTTCTGATTAAATACAGGTGTGTTTGCCCCCATTTTAACGCCTGCCCTGACCCAGGCGTAATTTTTTTACGCAAATCGGGCTGTGCGTCATTTTCTGACTCCGCCTCCCGGCTGTGCAGCATTTTTGCCCGGAAGCATAAATATAACGCACAGCGTTTAAGTCTTTTTTGGGACGGGAACGCCTATCTTGCATTTGATTAACGCAAGGCAGTTTCCCGCATCCAGAAAATGACGCACACAGCTGGATTTTGACTTCCGCGGGCTCGGGTGTCAAAGTTTACATATGGGGCAAGTTTTGCGCTGAATGTGCGTCAAAATTTTTGACGCACATTTGGCGCAGACGGAGTATAAATATGCCCCTAGGTATCATAAATGGTAGAGATACCAGCTCAATAAACCCATGCACCCCTTCTCTGATAAAATCAACGTATGATAATGCCAGATGCTTGATGCACGTGCACAGGGGGCAGAGTGAAGTGGACCACCATTAACCTGCACCTTCACATGCAATCATGGCTTTGTGTTGCAACACAAACTCACATATTGATAAAGATAGGTAGGGCTGCCATCTATGCTACACTGCAACACTGCAACACAGTGGTACGGCATTGTATGTGACAGTTATGACTGACATGACGTTGACAGATCAGAAAAAACATATGGAGGTAGGCACACATATCCCAAAAATCTCTGCACACATGTACCACCATAATGGGCCAGCCATGGTAATGTGAATGGATTCAGTACAAAAGCTAACCTAGCAGCAACATAATGGCATAGGTGTCACAAACCCTGTGAGAGTATAAATGTACCCATCAATTGTGTACTGACATACAGAACATATGTGCCAGTGATGTGACTACACAGGCAATATTTAAAAGGACAACTTCTGTTTATGCAGGAAGATGTCAATGTGAGCTTGCACATCCCTGTGGCACAGCAATGTTGTGATGTATGACACAAACGACACAACACATGCCCATGCGGACACATGGCATATAGCATTGTTCACCAACAAATGTGTCCAAAACATCTGCAGCAACTAAAATGCATAGGAAAATCCATGGCACATATGTAGCTGTCCGATGACTAGTTCATTACGAGAAGTAACCAGTGAGTAGACACACATGCACACTCAACTTGACAGGAGATACATTATGTCAATTAAGTCCCAGTCCACTGCATACTCTGAGTACAAAATGTAATGGTTGACACATGCCTTAGCATGTGAATGACGCAGGGCCTAAATAAAAATATGTTTGTAGTTATGTAGTCATGTATTGCCCACAGACATATCTATGTACTCCACCTGCTACTCATTAGTCATACATATATGTTAACACATAGCACACATGTGTCAACATACATGTGGACACAGTGTAGGACACATGCACATATGCACAAAGTATGAGTGAGTGCCTACAGCTGAGTAATGAATACACATATTGGTTGCACATACCAGTGACAGCGCAATAACATTCATGCATAGACTTGCACATGTAACCAAAAAACATATACCACATAGTAGAACAGCCCATGTAACATGTGAAATGAATCAGGGTGCATTAAAGGGATACAATGGAAAAAATGACGCTATTCCGGTATGCGTAAAAAAAATAACACTAAGGCATCAATGCCACACCGCAACGTTGCGAAAATTACGCCAGGGCCCTTAGCGGCAATTAAACGTCACTACTACTCTCAGTGCACCACGAAGAAAAATCAACGCATGACTCTTATGCGTCAAAACAAAACACGCATGACGCTAAAACATGGCGCACACACCCAGGAAGTGATGTACAAGGAGATCCTGCCTGCAAGCATGGTACAGTAAGTGTAGTTTCACTTTCACTTCACAATCTGTTCCCCTGTGACTGTGTTTTGGAGGTGCTGGTGGATTTGAGGTGTGTTTGGAGGTCTTGTTGTGTCCCTTGTGCTGTGTCCTGTATTTGTGGTGTATACATTGTCTATTTACTTGTTATTTGTATCAATAGTGTACTGTTTTTGTCATTGTACTGTGGGGTGTGTGTCTGGACTAGTTTAGTTGTTGGGGTAGGTGTTGGGTTTAAGTTTCCTTTATTATTTATTTTGGGTGACGTCCTGTACCCTTTTGTTATTTCTGGGATGGGTAGGATGGGGAGAATGTCGCCTGATGAACTGGGGGGGTTCTTATGGTTGGTGGCCCATTACCTGCCCCTCATGCTGCAACTGGGTGGCCGGGTGATCCTGGGCTACCCCACCGAGGCAAGGCGGCTGCAGTGGGGCAAGGTCGTTTACCATCTAGCGAGGTTATTCAAGACCGGACGCAATGAGCACAGGCTCAAGCATCGGTGGGCAGATCTGGTGGCAAGGGAGCAGGACCTGCTGGATCATTTGGGAATAGAAATCAGCTGAACTGTTGGTAAGTCTCCGATTGCCATAAAAGCGCCTGCATTTCGCATTTGACTGACAGCTGCAGATAAATCTGAGGGCTGCTTGTAATGGTTGTGAACATGTTGTATGCAACCTGTATGAGTAGTTTCTGCTCCACCTGAGGGCTGCAGACCAAATGTCATACAATTTAGCCAATGAAGGACACATGTATGATGAACCCTGCATAACCATCAAGAAGGGGCACATGTAAGTGCCCCTAGTGCAACCTTGGCGCTGCCATAGAGTCATATGGTTGACAGTAAGGCGGCGCTAACCTGCCATTTACCCCACGTAGTTTTTACAAAGTGGCGCAATGCATGCATTGCACCACTTTGGCAAGACTTGACACACATCATGGCTGTGCCAGCCACAATGTATGCAAGGGGACCGTTTTGGCGCAGAGGGGTCCTCCATATTAGCAAAAAGAAGTCAATGAGACTGCTGCACCCCATTTGTGACAAATTTCCTAATGCCTACTCTTTGCAGGCATTAAAAATAAGCTCCCATCATGATCAATGGGCCCATTGGTGCTTAGCAGGACTCAGGAAAATAATTATGATGCTAATCTTGTAAAGCGCCAGACCACTGCCAAACAATTTTGACCCTACTCCCTCTAACTACCACCATGTTGTGCAGTCTATTGGAGATGGCGCACACATGGTGGTATCAGGAGTGCGCTAGGGCATGCACTTCAACAGGCCCAGCACTAGGTGCTGCGCCACTTCCATATATATGGCCCCAAGTGTAGTGATGCATGCACAGTTTAACTTTCTAATTATACAGCTAGGAATTACGCCTGTGCCATGAAACATTAACAAAAGACTACATTGCCCACTCTAGGACCTACTGTGCAGAAACAAATACATTAACATGCAGCATTATTAGACAATACTTAAATAAACTTATTTTATTAACATGCAAAATTAAATTACATATTCACATACTCAATACCCCTATCAAGCAGAAAGAAGGACAGAAAGAAGTGCCCAATAAGCAAGTGCTCGTGTCAAAGAAGAAAAGAGAAAAGTCAATCTCACACCTAACCAATAAAATCAAGTTTAACAAGAAAGCCCATTGGTTAAACTTGTTTACGTATTGAATCTTTAGTATAGTTTGTAAGGGTATTAAATCCCCATTAAAGTCCTTCCCTCATCCCAAAAACAAAACACATCCAGGCTCCAACATCATCGTCGACGTTTCGACCCCTGTGGCTCTAGGGCTAATTCCGGGCTCACATATGGGTCTTCATCAGGACTAAAATGATAGGGGACCACTAAAAATAATCCAAACAAAATATTTAATCTAAATATAACAATCTTCTAAATAACATAATTCTGCTGTCAAACTAAATACACCAATACTTACACTTACTATAAATCAATAAACATCACCACAATCCTCATCAAATGAACTTCACATCGCCTTTAATCTACAACAAAACATTAACCCTATTACAAAAATCATCATTTATACTAATCAAACAATTTACCTACAATGATCAAATCAATAATCCCAAATCTCTTACCACCATCAACTGAAGATATCATCATTTCTTCATAATAACACCAAATCTTTTCAAAATAATCCTTAGGAAAAAACCAAACATACATTGAAAATTCAATAGCTACCAACCAAACTATATATAAAAACATATATACCTCTTAAAAAGACATAAAATATAAAACCCATGTAGTAATTAAATTAAACCGTTTCTATTATTTTCATACAACAAGTCAAAAGCCATTCCATGGTCTCTCAGCAGGGAAGACAATTGCCTACCTTTGGAAACCAACAGCCGTTCGCTTCATTCCGTGGCTGGTTGCAAATTCTATCAGAAAAAACGGTGGCGCGAACAACGCGCTTTTATGGCTAAATATTTTTTATCACACACAGGTGTGAAAAGAAATAATTCAAATGTGGTCCGCCAATCAAAATGATCGCTCCCTACGCTCTGTGACGCAAACCAGCGTAAAAAGAGAAGTTGTTCCATTCTGGTCCACCGCTATACTATCAATGAAGACAGTGGCGCGACCAATAAGCTCTTTTTGCTGACTACTATTTAACACACGTGTGAAAAAGAATGGTTCCAATGTGGTACGCCAGTACAAATGATCGCTTGCTACGTTTTATGACACAAGCCAGTGTAGAAAATGAAGGTGTCACATTCTGGTCCGCCGCTATACTATCAATGGAGACAGCAGCGCAACCAATGAGCTCCTTTAGCTAACTCCTTTGTATCACACGTGTGAAAAAGATGGTTTCGCTGCAGTCCGCCACTTAAACCGACCACTTATTACGTTTTGTGACACGAACCAATGTGGGGAAAGAAATTGGTTCCAACAAGGTCCGCCGCTAAAGCTGAGCCGATCAATGCCAATCTGTTATAATATTATTGAATAACAATTGTTCCACTCATATCCACCGCCTAATGTAACCTGCATAATTCGAATCGCCACAAGCTGGATTTAAAAAAAATACAAATCAAAACCGTGGAAAAGGAAAAAGGAAGGGAAAATTAATCCCCACCGACACGTAGTGGTCAAAAACAAAACAAATTAAAAGATATCCATAACGTGCCCTTAGATATGTAACTCGACAGGAAGATATCTAACAAAGGCCACAGTCACTCTTTAAATGAATTGTATAACAACACCAAACCAGAGTGTAATTACATACCAGAGAACAGCTGGAAATAATTTGGGCCTATTGTTCATTATATGACCAACTAATTACATACAAACAATAAACTTGTACAGTTACACGATTATACTTGAATGTTTTCATCTCCAAACATTGATTACAGGCTTTACAGGACCCACATTTGAAGTGTCCCACAATCTTGGGTAAATTGAACATTGATAGTAAAGAGGGTTTGGGGGGTCAGCTATCAATGAATTTACCACCCAATCTTTGATACTCTTGCCTCTCTTAAATGCATACATAGGAAAGTCCTTTATTGCAAGTTCGTCTGAGATCAAATTCCAATGTTTAGTAATAATCTTTTTAACTTCTGTACTTCTGGTGCTATATGTTGTAACACATATCAACCTATTATTGGCACTGTCTGTATGTACCTTTGGAGCAAGCAGGGTTTCCCTATGACAAAACCACACTCTCTTGCGCGACCTCCTCAATATACTTTTGGGATAACCACATAATATTAAACAATTGAACAAGTCTTCAGATTCTTCAAAATCATCTTGTTTACGAGAACAATTCCTTCTGAGACGAAGGAATTGACCATAAAGTAGATTATCCCTCAGATTACGGGGATGGTGACTAGTATATTGTAAAAGGGAGTTCCTCTCACTCGGCTTCCTAAATAAGGAAGTATAAAGTCGATTGTCTTCCACCTTAATCGTTAGATCCAAAAAATCAATCTCAAATGGACTAAAATGTATGGTGAATTGAATATCATTTGATCTCTCATTCAACCATTTATGAAACCTCAATAGATCACCTTGGGTCCCTGTCCAAATCATTATGACGTCATCTATGTACCTTTTCCATAAGGTTATCTGAGTGAAATAAGGTAGAGTCATATCAAAGATAAACTGTTGTTCAAATCTGTCCATATACAGGATCGCTACATCTGGTGCAAATGTTGCACCCATAGCTACACCTTTAGTTTGCATGTAGAAATCTCACTGGAAGTAAAATAAATTCCTAGTCATAGCTATCTCTAATAGCTTAGATATAAACTCAGTGGGTACTTGGGAAGGCTGTAACCTCATATCCAATACTTCTTTGTTAACCTGCAAGGCATGCCCCTGAGGGATATTGGTATATAATGAGACAATATCCATTGTCACAAAAATTTGTTTTCCACTATCAAATTCTACATTCTCAATCATTTTTATGGTTTCCATTGTGTCTCTAAGATAGGCCTCTGTCATAAGTATTAGTATAAGTGAAACCACGTCTGATACAAAGGAGTTAGCTAAAGGAGCTCATTGGTCGCGCTACTGTCTACATTGATAGTATAGCGGCGGACCAGAATGTGACACCTTTGTTTTCTACACTGGCTTGTGTCATAAAACATAGTAAGCGATCATTCGTACTAGCGGACCACATTGGAACCATTGTTTTTCACACGTGTGTTAAATAGTAGTCAGCAAAAAGAGCTTATTGGTCGCGCCACTCTCTTCATTGATAGTATAGCGGCGGACCAGAATGGAACAACTTCTCTTTTTACGCTGGTTGGCGTCACAGGGCGTAGGGAGCGATCATTTTGATTGGCGGACCACATTTGAATTATTTCTTTTCACACCTGTGTGTGAAAAAAAGTATTTAGCCATAAAAGTGCGTTGTTCGCGCCACCGTTTTTTCTGATAGAATTTGCAACCGGCCACAGAGTGAAGCGAACGGCTGTTGGTTTCCAAAGGTAGGCAATTTTCTTCCCTGCTGAGAGACCATGGAATGGCTTTTGACTTGTTGTATGAAAATAATAGAAACGGTTTAATTTAATTACTACATGGGTTTTATATTTTATGTCTTTTTAAGAGGTGATATATGTTTTTATATATAGTTTGGTTGGCAGCTATGGAATTTTCCCTGCTATGAGGCCATGGAATGGCTTTTGACTTGATGATATCTTCAGTTGATGGTGGTAAGAGATTTGGGATTATTGATTTGATCATTGTAGGTAAATTGTTTGATTAGTATAAATGATGTTTTTTTGGAATAGAGTTAATGTTTTTTTGTAGATTAAGGGCGATGTGAAGTTCATTTGATGAGGATGTTTATTGATTTATAATAAGTGTAAGTATTGGTGTATTTAGTTTGACAGCAGCATTATGTTATTTAGAAGATTGGTATATTTAGATTAAATATTTTGTTTGGATTATTTTTAGTGGTCCCCTATCGTTTTAGTCCTGATGAAGACCCGTATGTGAGCCCAGAATTAGCCCAAGAGGGGTTGAAACGTCGACGATGATGTTGGAGCCTGGATGTGTTTTGTTTTTGGGATGAAGGAAGGACTTTAATTGGGATTTAATACCCTTACAAACTATACTAAAGATTCAATGCGAAAATAAGTTTAACCAACAGGCTTTCTTGTTAATCTTGATTTTATTGGTTAGGTGTGAGATTTACTTTTCTCTTTTCTTCATTGACACGAGCACTTGCTTATCGGACACTTCTTTCTGTGCTTCTTTCTGCTTGAAAGGGGTTTTGAGTATGTGAATATGTAATTTAATTTTGTATGTTAATAAAATAAATGTATTTAAGTATTGTCTAATAATGCTGCATGTTAATGTATTTGTTTCTGCACAGTAGGTCCTAGAGTGGGCAATGTAGTATTTTGTTAATATTTCTACCCAGCCCCTCCTTGGTTGTGCAGGGTTACCCTCTGTGGTTTATAATATATGTGCCATGAAACAGGCATGAAAGGATGTGTAAAAACTAGTTAAGGAGGGCAAAATCCAGACCTCAGTGTCACAACAAATGTTCCAAAGTATGAATTCCAAACACTCTGTAGGGCTGCTGAGGGAAGGTGTGAAATATGTGCATAGAAATGTTTGAGAAGGGCCCCTATGTACTCAGCAGAAGTTTCTGTGATCTGTAGCATCTCCTGCTGAGTGCATCATTGGACTTCACATTTATACATGATGTTGGCCCACACTGCCATCACGTTGTGACTTAATAATGACTACGCACACACATGGATGTGAGTAAGGGGTGCACTAAGGCTCACAAGGACAGTATAGATTCAATAGGTGCTGCAACACTGTAGACCTATCAGCCTCTTGGTGTCATTATGCAAGGCCATTTTTAGGGACCCTGACCATGCACTGGGTCCAGACTACTGGCAGTTCCATTTGACCTGTGCATTGTGTATCAGAGCCAGGCTAATACACTTGTTGTCCATTTGCATTAACTAGGATTTACACTAAGCAATGTTCTACATTCATGTCTTACAGGTGGACCTGCCTCTTAAGCCATCGGAGAGGTGGCGAGATTTGAAGACCCTGATGCATCCAGCAAGTGCCATATTTTGGCTCCTGTTAGCTACTCCAGGGTTTGGTTTGAGTCAATCAGAAGAGTGGAATGCAATGAGTGATGTAGTGTACGCACCAATGATCAGAAATCATAGGAGGATGGATGGTAACAGCATGGGGTATGTGTAAGAGGCCCAGCGACCACCGGAGATTCTATAGTTTAGAGGCTCCAGGGACGCTATGCCCTGCACCGTGTATGCATGGTGGGCTTAGGACACAATTTGTGGCTTCACATTAACTTGTCAATGCAGCCCCTTCACATGCAGTACTTTGCGCGGAAGGAGCGTGCAATGGGTGTTGCAGTGGCTGTGCCATGGCAACAACCATAGCAATCAGACGGTGTCCCAGATCTATACATTTTCTTACACTAGAGGCTGTAGCAGATCCTGAAAACGCACCAAGGTGTGGCTTTAGCAGGCCACAACGAGCTAATATATATGTTGTTGTGCCTTTCATACTTTGCTCTTTCAATGGGTGCTGCATTTGGCAAGTGCATCACCAGGGATGTTGAGCTGATGGATTGCATGCCCAACAAACCTTCTGCTCAGGGAGACAGGAAATCCAAACTTGTTGAGACACGTGATGCTCAAAGTGTAGATGTGAGTGATGTTGAGCGGTCCATTGTTAGTTCCTATCAGCTGTGGCCCCTCTTGATTTACAATGGATTGACATCATCCCACTGACATGTACAAGATACTGGTGATGTATGATTGGATATAGAAGCAGATGAGGTGCAATTATTTTTTTTTAGGCATGACCTAAAGGTATGTGTAATCAGCTGTAGCAGTGAAAGTTACAAATCTGTACATACCCCACCCAATGCTGATACTGATGGTTGCTTGTCCTCATTTTGCAGCTGCCAACATGACCAATGATGAAATGCACCAGTTTAACTGGACAGCCGAACGCTACCGCCACATCCTGGATGTCCACGCAGGTTACCGCCGCATGGCACGCCGTTTTGAAAAAGCATCTGGTGAATTATGTGCATTCCCACACTGGCAGGACCCACCCACCCACCCAAGACAAAGGATGGAGCAGGAACATCAACGATGCAGGGGCTCCCAGCTGCACCCACCCCATCCACATCTGCAGCACCAGTACCCACCCCAGCACCTGTATTTGCCACCACCAGCCGCTAGGCCATCACAATTGGAACAGGACTTACGTCGGAACATCAACCTGATACTCCAGCATTTGGACAAGTTGGAGGAGGCTCTGGCAGAGGACCGCAAACTCCTCAAGTATGTTAAAAAGAAGGTTAAAAAGGTACGGAAATGAACTTGGACTGTGATTGACTACCTCCCAGTTCCTTCCCCTCCCTTTTAAAGTTGTACCATATTTTAGTTTGGGTTTTATGCAGTTAGCGGTAGGTTAGTGTAGTGTGGTCATTAGTTAGGATAAATGTAGTTGGGGTGGGTTTCTATTCTTAGCTTTTTACTGGTGGGTTGTTGGGTGGGGGTCATGTTGTGTTTATATGTGTTTTTATGAAAAATATTTTTTTTAATTAAAATACATTTTAAAAAAATAATTACAAAAAAATATATATTTGTTGATCTGAACATCATTTTCTACATGACAGTGCCTTATGCCAGCAAATTATGGACAAAGCCAGTTGACTCATTTTCAACTTTGATCAGGGCCTCAAGCTAGTTTGATGGAGATTTTGCAGATAGTTGTACTGGTGCATACATGGACCCTCATTACAAGTCTGGCAATCCTATGACCACCAGACTGCCATTGGTAATATGACCACCGCCAACAGCGCAGGTGGAAGAGGCACATGTTGACCATGGGAAATGCCCCATGGGCCAAAGGGCTGGCACTGGCAGGTTGCAGGCAGCATACAGACTGGCAATGCCACCTGTCTTGTGACACCAGCCCAGAATTACAATCAGCGCTTCCCTTCAGGTATGTTACGGCTTTACCGCCAGCCTTTGCATGGCGGTCTAACCCCCATACATAGGTTGCTGGTGATGTGGTGTGCCCCTGGGTGCCCCAGCACATCCCATGCACCTGGCATGGGCAGTGCAGGGGGCCCCATGGCCAAACCCTTTGCGCTTTCCTCTGCCTGATTTGCAGTGACAAGTGCAATGTGTGCTGTCACACCTAATGCACCCCAAGATCGGCGCTGACTCTATTTGATCCTGCAAAAATGTTGTGGTAACTGCCCCACAAAGCTGACATGAGGAGACAGATTTCCACCCGCCATCCCAGCGTGTAACTGTTACACTATTAATGTCCCGTTTGCATCATGTGGGTTTGAGGGACAAGGCGCTTAAACTTTTGAAGTCTTTTCTTACAAATAGATGGACCACAGTTAGCTGTGGTATTTCAAATCTAGGCCTTATCTTCTGCCATGTGGGATTCCGCAGGGATCTTCCCTCAGCCCCACATTGTTTAATGCATATGTAGCGTCTTTGGCTAGTCTAATTCGTACTTTTGGTTTCATTCCATCTTCCTATGCTGATGACTCCCTGCTTATTATTCCTATTAATCAGCCATGGGAGGAGGTTGCAGATCGGTTTAGTAATTGTATGGTGGAAGTGAGTAAATGGATGAAGACCAAGTGGCTAAAAATGAATGCCACCGAAACTGAAGTTTTATGTTTTGGACCTGGAAAGAATTTATGGAACTCACGGTGGTGGCCCTCTGAATGTGGTAACTGCCCTGTGCCCACTACTGTTACTAGAAACCTAGGCATCTTGTTCGACGAACATCTGTCTTTTAAAAAACAGATTAATCATGTGGTAAACATCAGTTTATGGTCAATTAAAATGCTCAGAAAAATCTTCCCCTATCTGTTACATGAATGGAGAGTATCTGCTATCCTGGCATTGGTAATGTCCAAGATAGAATACTGTAATGCACTGTTCCTTAATCTGGATAAGGGGCTGATAAAAAGACTCCAATTAGTTCAGAATTCCGCTTTCAGAGTGGTTCTTAATCTCCCACGATGTATATCAGTTAGAGAGAGTCTCAGGAAATTACATTGGTTACCAGTGGCGCAGCGTATCCAGTTTAAGTCGCTCTGTCTTACTTTTAAGGCAGTTCATGGAATAGGACCACGGTACCTGACTTCCAGACTCCTCCTGCATGTACCTAAAAGAAGCTTGAGGTCTTCCCAAGCTCACTTGATTCAGGTCCCTCGCACACATAAAGCCAAATGGGGAGACAAAGCTTTTACAGTAGCTGCAGCCAGAGGATGGAACTCTCTCCCACAGAATATTAGGTAAGAATCAGGTTATATGAAATTTAGGAAAATGGTGAAAACTTGGCTCTTTCCTCGTTAATTTCTTGGTACATCAAGATCAGGGCCTTTGATTCAGTTTGTTTCAGTTTCTTCTATTGGATGTCTTTCTATCTTCATTATTTCTGTTATTTTTCTTATCCTCTGTCTATTTTTTACTAAGTGCTTTCTTCCCAGCGCTTTGATGCTCTTTGAATAGGAACGCGCTTTATAAATCTCGAATTACATTACATTACATTACTGCCAACTGCGGAGGGTAAACTGCACTAGCAGTCATTCCAATGCCAGACTTGCCCATGCGCCTTCCCCCTCCCATCAATGTGATATTATGCACCGTGATGTTCACAGACATACACCATATGTTGGGTTTCTGTGATTGTTTCCCCAATCCTATGTGGCTCACATGGTTGTGTTAGAGTTGTTGTGGGCTCAGCCTGTATGTGTTGTGTCTACAGATTGCAATCTTTAGTGCATATGTTCTCTAGTGGCACAGTTCTGATCAGTGTCAATATGTGTGGCTCCACACTGCACCAGGTTAGTTACACAGGGTAGTGCCATGTTTCCTGTGATACGGGACCACCCTGCAATTCCACCACCAGCTGCACAGATTCGTTTTCCCTGCACCCAGACAGGAATTTTTGCAGCGTGATGAGAAGTGCCTGCCTTCGCTTACAATCATGCCAGCATTTCTTGCACTTGGTGACAGTTTGCTTCACCTCTGCCACACTGTTAATTTTGCCCACAATTTTTTGCCATATTGCCTCTCTCTTGCCAATTGGCAATTTGGAGGTGAAAATAGCTGGTGTTGGTGCTTCGTCACCTCTCTCACAAGAATCTCATGCTCCTCTTCACTAAACCAACACTTGCGATTTTTCTTTTCCTTCCCCTGGAACTTCTGTGTCTTCTCCTGGCTGGTTCCTGGGTATTTGGGGTCACCCAGGGGTCTTTCCTGGCCTGCTGCTTTTATCTTCCCTCTGCTTTGCTTTTCTACCTTTCCTGCTTTAGCATCTAAAGTTGACGCAAATACGGGGTTAAAATGGTGCATATCTGTTTGCAACATGTTTACATGCCGTAAAACGGGTTAGAGTCAGTTTTGCAGCATTAACGTCGATTTCCCTTACGACAGGACGCAATGGCTTACATAAAGTTTTTTACTCCACCCATTTTTAGCGCCATTATGCATCATGGTATAAATTTGACGCCCGAATGGCACTAAAAAATGGCGCTAGCCAGCGCTAAATGTTTTGACGCAAAACTGCATTTGTGCAGTTTTGCATCAAAAAGTATAAATATGGGCCTAAGTGCACACAGTGTTGCTTTTGCACACTGCGTGTCTTGGTGCAGAACTAAAATGAAAACATGACATGGCACACAGCCTGTGTGCCCTCTCTCCTTTACATTGCATGCAATTTATGTAAGTCACCCCTCTAGCAGGCCTTCCATCCCTAAAGTCAGGGTGCATTATATTACATGTGAGGGCATACCTGTATGAGCAGATATGCCCCTTGTTGGAAAATGGGTTATTGGTAGGGCAGGTAGGTACCTACACCTAGCAACAAGCCACTAACCTCCACATAGGTACAGTTAGGTCTCAGTAAATTAATCCCAGCTCAACCCTTGGTAGCTTGGCAACGAGCGTTAAGGCTTAACTTAGGAGACAAAGTGTAAAGCATTCAAATATCACAAAACAGTAATTAAATAAAACACAGGAAACAGTTTAAAAATCCAAAACCAATTTATAAAAATAGTTTATATTTTTATCTTTAAAATGACACAAAAACGATTAAAATCGGTTCAGGGGAACCGGAGATATGAATTTTTAAAGAATTATTACTTTTCTAGCGCTTAGAAACAAAAAGCGCCAATCGGGTCATCTGGTTGCACCTCGACCGGGGCAAAGTCAAACTTTCAGGCCGACCGCGATGGAGCCCTGCTCGGCTACAGGTCGCGGGAGGCCTCGGTTAAAAAGTTACCTTCTGACTTAGTCTTTATTTTGAAGTTTTTCTTCACCGGGACGAACCTGCCAGTTGAATCCGACCTCCTGGAGCCCTTGTCCGGATACGCGATGTGGGTTTCCTCGGTGGAGACTTTTACCTTCGGACTTAGTCGTTTTTTCGAGATGAAAATCCTTCGACCGGGGTAAACCTGGATCTTGATCCGACGTCCATGGAGCCCTTCTCGGATACGATGGCTGGGAGGTCCCGGTCAACTTTTTACGTTCGGACTTAGTCTCTTTTTTTGATGTTTTTCTTTACCGGGACGAACCACGAAGTCAGGCCGGGTCGCGGTTGAGGCAAGCCGGCTAGAATTTCCGCGGCGGGTCGGTCCCTCTCTGGAGCTTTTTTCCAAAAATTCTCAAATCTTTTCCAAACTTCTGGGGCTTCACCCAGATGTTCTTTTAAGGTTCTTTTGGGGTCCACAGCTCACCCCAAGGGTCCAGAAGTTCTGTGATGGTCCTTGGGGGGTGCGGACTTCAACTCCCAGAATGCACCTGGCGCAAACTCCTTTTTGGCCACTGGACAGTGGTCAGCTGGTCGCTTTCTTCAGGAGTTGGTGCAGGGGACTCTGGTTTAGCAATTTTTCACCTGTAGCAAACAGGGAGTCCCTCCTTGAACCAGTTGAAGCCAGGCAAAGTCCTTCTTGTGGTGAAGCCCAAGTGTGCAGCTGGTGCAGTCCTTCTGAGTGCAGGGTCCAGGTGCAGGCCAGGGGTCCAGCAGGGCAGTCCTTCTTCTTCTTTAGTTCCTTTCTTGTTGAATTCTGGAGGGGATCTGAGGTGTGGGTGCAGGTCTGCCAGTTTTATCCTTGCTCCTGGGTGAAAAGCAGGGGGGCCCTGGTTCTCCAATCAGGGACAGGGTCGTCCCCCTGTGATGACCACTTCCTGGGAAGTGTGGCAAAAATCCATCCCAGAAGGCAACAGTCTCCAAAAATCCAACATGGATGAATCTGATTTTTGGAGGTTACATCTGGCTGAGCCCACCCACTGGTGTGGCTAAAAATCATAAACACACCCCTCTCCTGCCCTCTCCTAATCTAATCAAGGGGGCACCTAATTGTCTGGGGTTGCAGGATGTGGGGGTGTTGCTGGGTGCTCCAAATGTCCTTCTCTGCCCTTTGAAGACCAGTTTGGCAGCCCTCCCCCTTCCTGCCTCACCATCTGCTGAGGGGAGATTCTCTCCCCCAAGCACATTCCTTTGTGTGAAGCCCGGCCACTTCACACCTCATCAAGGCAGCCTGGCAGAAGCTGCTGCAGGCTGGCCAATCAGAGCACAGCAGCAAAAACAATGCAGAGCTGAAATTGGCAACTTTTTAGGTAAAGTCTAAACTTTTTACCTGGACAAGTTATATTAAATCCAACAACTGGAAGTTGTGGGATTTATTACAACAATCAATTTGATACCAAATTCTTGGTATGTAACATTTAAGGAGACTTTAAAATTTAAAATAAAGTCTGCCCATTCTAGCCTATGAAGGCCATTTACTTCAATGAGGGAAAAACGAATTTGGCTGTTTTTACCTCACCAGGGCTTATAAATCTATTTTTATAAAGTCCCTGCTTATAGTTACATGGCACCCAGCCCTAGGGGCACATAGGGCACACCTTAGGGGTGACTTATATGTAAAAATAAGGTAGTTTAAGACTTTGGAAGTACCTTTAATTCCAAAGTCGAATTTGCATATAACTTTAATTTAAAAGCAGCCAGCAAGGCAGGCTTGCTTTTAAAATGACACTGGGCACCTCAGCAATGCACCTAGGTGTGCACCACCTATGCTGTGGTCCCTAAACCTACATGCCCTACCATATACTAGGGACTTATAGGTAGGTTAACTTAGCCAATTATAATTAGCCTAATTTGCATATCCATTTTACACAGAGCACAGGCCCTGGGACTGGTTAGCAGTACCCAGGGCACCTTTAAAGTCAGGAAAACACCAGCAAAAAGTGGAAAATGGGGGCAAAAAGTTATGGGGCCTCTGCAATCAGCCCTGTTTTCTCACACAACCCCCCCCAGCCCACACGCCCAGGAGACTCAGCCCAACCCTGGGAGAGTCTTCCTGGCTTGTTAGGCGAGGAAGACAGTGAAGAAAACTGGCTGTCCCTTTGCAGGGCCTACTCTGCCTTACATCCTCCTGTCAGGGTCACTCCCTCTGGGTAGTGAAGCCATCCCAACAGTAAAAGGACCCAACTCAAACTGAAACTTCCCTCTAGGGGGGTCTTCCTCCTTTCTCTCTGCCAACTTGGGTAGTGAGGTGCCCACCTCCCCTACTCCAAACTTTGCTAGGGCAACACCTAGCTTACCCAAAGAGGTCACCCAACACTTGAGCAACCCCACCATGACCAATAGGGCCAGGGGGCCTACTTTGCTATTGGCCCTGGGGTCTGCCTCCCAGGCCAAGTACATTGCTGCCAGGAAGGCTAGCACCCAGCAGAGGCTACTGACAGCTGTCAGTACCCAGAACCACACCCTAAGCTCTCCACTGACAGGTGGCTGAGCTGCTTTAGGGTCAACTTTGGGGTCCTGGCACCCCTCTTGCTGTCTAGACTGGGGGGCTACCACCTCCTGTGGCAGACACCCTCCTTCCACTCTCCCTTCTGTCAGTGCAGGGGCAACACCTTGCATCTGGACAGCTGCCTGACTACTCAGGACTTCCTTGGGGTCAGGTGAGGCCTCACCAGTGCCAACTCTGGGCTCCCCCCTTACTGGGGCAGAAGGCCCTTGGCTCCCTGGAACTCTCTTTAAGAGTGGCCTACCCTTCCTTTTCTTCTTTCCTTTTCTTGGGGACCCGTGTCTCCTAACTATAGGGACTGACTCCCCAGGACTTTGGGTTGGGGGGGCGCCCTGGGCGACCACCCCATCTGTGACCAGACTCACCTGTGGGAGGTCATTGCCCAGGATACAATCTAGGGGAAGGTCAGCACTGACTACCACCCTAATCCAGTCAAGGATACCCTCCCTCTCTAGGGGCACTATGGCTACAGGTTTGGAGGTGACCTCCCCTGTGGCTATCCTGACTTTCTTTGTCTTTCCTGGGACATACATGTCTGGGGTCACTAACCGGTCACTCACTATAGTGTGACTGGCACAGGTGTCTCTCAGGCCAGTGGTAGGGATCCCATTCACTTGAATGTGGTGGAAGTGCCTACTCCCACCCTCAGGGATCACCAGCTTACCATCTGGTCCTGTCTCCCAGCTCAATGCTAGGAGGACTTCATCATCTGAGGAATCCTCCTCTATGGCTACACTGGACAGCCCAGTGCTAACCACCTTCTTTGGACAGGCTGCATCTCCTCTGAAGTGACCTGTCTGCTGACAGTCAAAGCAAGCCCTACTGTCCAAGAGCTTTTTTAACCCTGGGTCTAACTGTCTCTGCTGGTCAGAGTGGGATTTACTCTCCTCCTTCTTAGGGTTCGGGGGTACAGAGGGAGTCTCTGTGGTGGGCTTACCACCTCCCTCCTTAGGTTTTTGGGGACCTGTCCCCCCCTTCTTGGAGTCTCCCCCCTGGGACTTGACAACCACCCTGGTTCTCAACCACTCATCAGCTGCCTCCCCTAGCTCTCTAGGGTTGGTCTGCTTAGAGTCCACTAGATGCTGGCGTAACCTTTCTTGGATACAATTGGTCAAGATGTGCTCTCTCATGATCAGATTGTATAACCCCTCATAAGTATCTACTTTGTTACCAATAATCCAGCCCTCTAGTGCCTTTAGTGAAATGTCCACAAAGTCAACCCAAGACTGGGTACTGACCTTCTGGGTGTCCCTGAACTTCATTCTATATTGCTCTGGGGTCAGACCAAACTTATTGGCTAAGCACCTCTTCATACTAGGGTATGAATCTGCCTCCTCCCCCCTTAAGGTCAGAAGCCTATCCCTCCCTGAGTTGGGGACCAACTCCCACAAAAGGGAACCCCAGTATTGAGGCCTAACCCTTCTCATTTGGAGTGCCCTCTCAAAGGCCCCCAGCCACTTATCTATGGCATCCCCCTCTACATAAGCAGGAACCACCCCCTTGGGTAATCTGGGGCAAACTCCCCCACCCATGGACACCTCAGCTTCTTTATCGCTGCTTCCATCTCTTTTCTCTTTGTATGCCCACTTTTTCTTTTCTAGGGCCAGCTTCTCTGCTTCCAAAGCTATGTATGCTAGCTGGGCCTCCATCTCTCTTTCTCTGATGGATGGGTTCTCTCCTCCTGAAAGGACCCCCTTCCCACCACTAGCTTTGGATCTGCCCCTAGTGACTGTGTTTACTGAGGACCGCTCTTCCTCATCCTCACTTGGGCTCAGATGCCTTCCCTCCCCTGAGTGGTTAGAGCTTGCATCCTCCCTTCTTTCTCCCTCCTCTGGAGCTTCTTCTGACTCTACCTCTTGGGCCTCAGCCCATGCTGTCAGGGATGTGATCAGGATTTGCTTCCTGAGATCAGTGGTTGCAGGCAACCCTCTTTCAATACACAACCCCCTAAGCTGGACTACTGTCAGTGTGGGTAGGCTAGCCAGATCAAGCTCCATGGTTCCCTAGTTTTGTGTCAACAAAAACTTTTTGCAAAAATTGGAAACAAGAATTTAGAAAAATTACAAAAATTCAATAATTGAAATTAATCCAGATTAAAAATTAAAAAAAAAATTGCACTAGGACAATTTAAAGGATTTTTAATTTGTTTTACCCAAAACTGTAACGTGATATTGAACACAAGTACAGGATCCCGTCGCTGCTTCCAATTATGTTGGAAAATGGGTTATTGGTAGGGCAGGTAGGTACCTACACCTAGCAACAAGCCACTAACCTCCACATAGGTACAGTTAGGTCTCAGTAAATTAATCCCAGCTCAACCCTTGGTAGCTTGGCAACAAGCGTTAAGGCTTAACTTAGGAGACAAAGTGTAAAGCATTCAAATATCACAAAACAGTAATTAAATAAAACACAGGAAACAGTTTAAAAATCCAAAACCAATTTATAAAAATAGTTTATATTTTTATCTTTAAAATGACACAAAAACAATTAAAATCGGTTCAGGGGAACCGGAGATATGAATTTTTAAAGAATTATTACTTTTCTAGCGCTTAGAAACAAAAAGCGCCAATCGGGTCATCTGCTTGCACCTCGACCGGGGCAAAGTCAAACTTTCAGGCCGACCGCGATGGAGCCCTGCTCGGCTACAGGTCGCGGGAGGCCTCGGTTAAAAAGTTACCTTCTGACTTAGTCTTTATTTTGAAGTTTTTCTTCACCGGGACGAACCTGCCAGTTGAATCCGACCTCCTGGAGCCCTTGTCCGGATACGCGATGTGGGTTTCCTCGGTGGAGACTTTTACCTTCGGACTTAGTCGTTTTTTCGAGATGAAAATCCTTCGACCGGGGTAAACCTGGATCTTGATCCGACGTCCATGGAGCCCTTCTCGGATACGATGGCTGGGAGGTCCCGGTCAACTTTTTACGTTCGGACTTAGTCTCTTTTTTTGATGTTTTTCTTTACCGGGACGAACCACGAAGTCAGGCCGGGTCGCGGTTGAGGCAAGCCGGCTAGAATTTCCGCGGCGGGTCGGTCCCTCTCTGGAGCTTTTTTCCAAAAATTCTCAAATCTTTTCCAAACTTCTGGGGCTTCACCCAGATGTTCTTTTAAGGTTCTTTTGGGGTCCACAGCTCACCCCAAGGGTCCAGAAGTTCTGTGATGGTCCTTGGGGGGTGCGGACTTCAACTCCCAGAATGCACCTGGCGCAAACTCCTTTTTGGCCACTGGACAGTGGTCAGCTGGTCGCTTTCTTCAGGAGTTGGTGCAGGGGACTCTGGTTTAGCAATTTTTCACCTGTAGCAAACAGGGAGTCCCTCCTTGAACCAGTTGAAGCCAGGCAAAGTCCTTCTTGTGGTGAAGCCCAAGTGTGCAGCTGGTGCAGTCCTTCTGAGTGCAGGGTCCAGGTGCAGGCCAGGGGTCCAGCAGGGCAGTCCTTCTTCTTCTTTAGTTCCTTTCTTGTTGAATTCTGGAGGGGATCTGAGGTGTGGGTGCAGGTCTGCCAGTTTTATCCTTGCTCCTGGGTGAAAAGCAGGGGGGCCCTGGTTCTCCAATCAGGGACAGGGTCGTCCCCCTGTGATGACCACTTCCTGGGAAGTGTGGCAAAAATCCATCCCAGAAGGCAACAGTCTCCAAAAATCCAACATGGATGAATCTGATTTTTGGAGGTTACATCTGGCTGAGCCCACCCACTGGTGTGGCTAAAAATCATAAACACACCCCTCTCCTGCCCTCTCCTAATCTAATCAAGGGGGCACCTAATTGTCTGGGGTTGCAGGATGTGGGGGTGTTGCTGGGTGCTCCAAATGTCCTTCTCTGCCCTTTGAAGACCAGTTTGGCAGCCCTCCCCCTTCCTGCCTCACCATCTGCTGAGGGGAGATTCTCTCCCCCAAGCACATTCCTTTGTGTGAAGCCCGGCCACTTCACACCTCATCAAGGCAGCCTGGCAGAAGCTGCTGCAGGCTGGCCAATCAGAGCACAGCAGCAAAAACAATGCAGAGCTGAAATTGGCAACTTTTTAGGTAAAGTCTAAACTTTTTACCTGGACAAGTTATATTAAATCCAACAACTGGAAGTTGTGGGATTTATTACAACAATCAATTTGATACCAAATTCTTGGTATGTAACATTTAAGGAGACTTTAAAATTTAAAATAAAGTCTGCCCATTCTAGCCTATGAAGGCCATTTACTTCAATGAGGGAAAAACGAATTTGGCTGTTTTTACCTCACCAGGGCTTATAAATCTATTTTTATAAAGTCCCTGCTTATAGTTACATGGCACCCAGCCCTAGGGGCACATAGGGCACACCTTAGGGGTGACTTATATGTAAAAATAAGGTAGTTTAAGACTTTGGAAGTACCTTTAATTCCAAAGTCGAATTTGCATATAACTTTAATTTAAAAGCAGCCAGCAAGGCAGGCTTGCTTTTAAAATGACACTGGGCACCTCAGCAATGCACCTAGGTGTGCACCACCTATGCTGTGGTCCCTAAACCTACATGCCCTACCATATACTAGGGACTTATAGGTAGGTTAACTTAGCCAATTATAATTAGCCTAATTTGCATATCCATTTTACACAGAGCACAGGCCCTGGGACTGGTTAGCAGTACCCAGGGCACCTTTAAAGTCAGGAAAACACCAGCAAAAAGTGGAAAATGGGGGCAAAAAGTTATGGGGCCTCTGCAATCAGCCCTGTTTTCTCACACAACCCCCCCCCAGCCCACACGCCCAGGAGACTCAGCCCAACCCTGGGAGAGTCTTCCTGGCTTGTTAGGCGAGGAAGACAGTGAAGAAAACTGGCTGTCCCTTTGCAGGGCCTACTCTGCCTTACATCCTCCTGTCAGGGTCACTCCCTCTGGGTAGTGAAGCCATCCCAACAGTAAAAGGACCCAACTCAAACTGAAACTTCCCTCTAGGGGGGTCTTCCTCTTTTCTCTCTGCCAACTTGGGTAGTGAGGTGCCCACCTCCCCTACTCCAAACTTTGCTAGGGCAACACCTAGCTTACCCAAAGAGGTCACCCAACACTTGAGCAACCCCACCATGACCAATAGGGTCAGGGGGCCTACTTTGCTATTGGCCCTGGGGTCTGCCTCCCAGGCCAAGTACATTGCTGCCAGGAAGGCTAGCACCCAGCAGAGGCTACTGACAGCTGTCAGTACCCAGAACCACACCCTAAGCTCTCCACTGACAGGTGGCTGAGCTGCTTTAGGGTCAACTTTGGGGTCCTGGCACCCCTCTTGCTGTCTAGACTGGGGGGCTACCACCTCCTGTGGCAGACACCCTCCTTCCACTCTCCCTTCTGTCAGTGCAGGGGCAACACCTTGCATCTGGACAGCTGCCTGACTACTCAGGACTTCCTTGGGGTCAGGTGAGGCCTCACCAGTGCCAACGCTGGGCTCCCCCCTTACTGGGGCAGAAGGCCCTTGGCTCCCTGGAACTCTCTTTAAGAGTGGCCTACCCTTCCTTTTCTTCTTTCCTTTTCTTGGGGACCCCTGTCTCCTAACTATAGGGACTGACTCCCCAGGACTTTGGGTTGGGGGGGCGCCCTGGGCGACCACCCCATCTGTGACCAGACTCACCTGTGGGAGGTCATTGCCCAGGATACAATCTAGGGGAAGGTCAGCACTGACTACCACCCTAATCCAGTCAAGGATACCCTCCCTCTCTAGGGGCACTATGGCTACAGGTTTGGAGGTGACCTCCCCTGTGGCTATCCTGACTTTCTTTGTCTTTCCTGGGACATACATGTCTGGGGTCACTAACCGGTCACTCACTATAGTGTGACTGGCACAGGTGTCTCTCAGGCCAGTGGTAGGGATCCCATTCACTTGAATGTGGTGGAAGTGCCTACTCCCACCCTCAGGGATCACCAGCTTACCATCTGGTCCTGTCTCCCAGCTCAATGCTAGGAGGACTTCATCATCTGAGGAATCCTCCTCTATGGCTACACTGGACAGCCCAGTGCTAACCACCTTCTTTGGACAGGCTGCATCTCCTCTGAAGTGACCTGTCTGCTGACAGTCAAAGCAAGCCCTACTGTCCAAGAGCTTTTTTAACCCTGGGTCTAACTGTCTCTGCTGGTCAGAGTGGGATTTACTCTCCTCCTTCTTAGGGTTCGGGGGTACAGAGGGAGTCTCTGTGGTGGGCTTACCACCTCCCTCCTTAGGTTTTTGGGGACCTGTCCCCCCCTTCTTGGAGTCTCCCCCCTGGGACTTGACAACCACCCTGGTTCTCAACCACTCATCAGCTGCCTCCCCTAGCTCTCTAGGGTTGGTCTGCTTAGAGTCCACTAGATGCTGGCGTAACCTTTCTTGGATACAATTGGTCAAGATGTGCTCTCTCATGATCAGATTGTATAACCCCTCATAAGTATCTACTTTGTTACCAATAATCCAGCCCTCTAGTGCCTTTAGTGAAATGTCCACAAAGTCAACCCAAGACTGGGTACTGACCTTCTGGGTGTCCCTGAACTTCATTCTATATTGCTCTGGGGTCAGACCAAACTTCTTGGCTAAGCACCTCTTCATACTAGGGTATGAATCTGCCTCCTCCCCCCTTAAGGTCAGAAGCCTATCCCTCCCTGAGTTGGGGACCAACTCCCACAAAAGGGAACCCCAGTATTGAGGCCTAACCCTTCTCATTTGGAGTGCCCTCTCAAAGGCCCCCAGCCACTTATCTATGTCATCCCCCTCTACATAAGCAGGAACCACCCCCTTGGGTAATCTGGGGCAAACTCCCCCACCCATGGACACCTCAGCTTCTTTATCGCTGCTTCCATCTCTTTTCTCTTTGTATGCCCACTTTTTCTTTTCTAGGGCCAGCTTCTCTGCTTCCAAAGCTATGTATGCTAGCTGGGCCTCCAGCTCTCTTTCTCTGATGGATGGGTTCTCTCCTCCTGAAAGGACCCCCTTCCCACCACTAGCTTTGGATCTGCCCCTAGTGACTGTGTTTACTGAGGACCGCTCTTCCTCATCCTCACTTGGGCTCAGATGCCTTCCCTCCCCTGAGTGGTTAGAGCTTGCATCCTCCCTTCTTTCTCCCTCCTCTGGAGCTTCTTCTGACTCTACCTCTTGGGCCTCAGCCCATGCTGTCAGGGATGTGATCAGGATTTGCTTCCTGAGATCAGTGGTTGCAGGCAACCCTCTTTCAATACACAACCCCCTAAGCTGGACTACTGTCAGTGTGGGTAGGCTAGCCAGATCAAGCTCCATGGTTCCCTAGTTTTGTGTCAACAAAAACTTTTTGCAAAAATTGGAAACAAGAATTTAGAAAAATTACAAAAATTCAATAATTGAAATTAATCCAGATTAAAAATTAAAAAAAAAATTGCACTAGGACAATTTAAAGGATTTTTAATTTGTTTTACCCAAAACTGTAACGTGATATTGAACACAAGTACAGGATCCCATCGCTGCTTCCAATTATGTTGGAAAATGGGTTATTGGTAGGGCAGGTAGGTACCTACACCTAGCAACAAGCCACTAACCTCCACATAGGTACAGTTAGGTGTCAGTAAATTAATCCCAGCTCAACCCTTGGTAGCTTGGCAACGAGCGTTAAGGCTTAACTTAGGAGACAAAGTGTAAAGCATTCAAATATCACAAAACAGTAATTAAATAAAACACAGGAAACAGTTTAAAAATCCAAAACCAATTTATAAAAATAGTTTATATTTTTATCTTTAAAATGACACAAAAACGATTAAAATCGGTTCAGGGGAACCGGAGATATTAATTTTTAAAGAATTATTACTTTTCTAGCGCTTAGAAACAAAAAGCGCCAATCGGGTCATCTGCTTGCACCTCGACCGGGGCAAAGTCAAACTTTCAGGCCGACCGCGATGGAGCCCTGCTCGGCTACAGGTCGCGGGAGGCCTCGGTTAAAAAGTTACCTTCTGACTTAGTCTTTATTTTGAAGTTTTTCTTCACCGGGACGAACCTGCCAGTTGAATCCGACCTCCTGGAGCCCTTGTCCGGATACGCGATGTGGGTTTCCTCGGTGGAGACTTTTACCTTCGGACTTAGTCGTTTTTTCGAGATGAAAATCATTCGACCGGGGTAAACCTGGATCTTGATCCGACGTCCATGGAGCCCTTCTCGGATACGATGGCTGGGAGGTCCCGGTCAACTTTTTACGTTCGGACTTAGTCTCTTTTTTGGATGTTTTTCTTTACCGGGACGAACCACGAAGTCAGGCCGGGTCGCGGTTGAGGCAAGCCGGCTAGAATTTCCGCGGCGGGTCGGTCCCTCTCTGGAGCTTTTTTCAAAAAATTCTCAAATCTTTTCCAAACTTCTGGGGCTTCACCCAGATGTTCTTTTAAGGTTCTTTTGGGGTCCACAGCTCACCCCAAGGGTCCAGAAGTTCTGTGATGGTCCTTGGGGGGTGCGGACTTCAACTCCCAGAATGCACCTGGCGCAAACTCCTTTTTGGCCACTGGACAGTGGTCAGCTGGTCGCTTTCTTCAGGAGTTGGTGCAGGGGACTCTGGTTTAGTAATTTTTCACCTGTAGCAAACAGGGAGTCCCTCCTTGAACCAGTTGAAGCCAGGCAAAGTCCTTCTTGTGGTGAAGCCCAAGTGTGCAGCTGGTGCAGTCCTTCTGAGTGCAGGGTCCAGGTGCAGGCCAGGGGTCCAGCAGGGCAGTCATTCTTCTTCTTTAGTTCCTTTCTTGTTGAATTCTGGAGGGGATCTGAGGTGTGGGTGCAGGTCTGCCAGTTTTATCGTTGCTCCTGGGTGAAAAGCAGGGGGGCCCTGGTTCTCCAATCAGGGACAGGGTCTCCCTGTGATGACCACTTCCTGGGAAGTGTGGCAAAAATCCATCCCAGAAGGCAACAGTCTCCAAAAATCCAACATGGATGAATCTGATTTTTGGAGGTTACATCTGGCTGAGCCCACCCACTGGTGTGGCTAAAAATCATAAACACACCCCTCTCCTGCCCTCTCCTAATCTAATCAAGGGGGCACCTAATTGTCTGGGGTTGCAGGATGTGGGGGTGTTGCTGGGTGCTCCAAATGTCCTTCTCTGCCTTTGAAGACCAGTTTGGCAGCCCTCCCCCTTCCTGCCTCACCATCTGCTGAGGGGAAATTCTCTCCCCCAAGCACATTCCTTTGTGTGAAGCCCGGCCACTTCACACCTCATCAAGGCAGCCTGGCAGAAGCTGCTGCAGGCTGGCCAATCAGAGCACAGCAGCAAAAACAATGCAGAGCTGAAATTGGCAACTTTTTAGGTAAAGTCTAAACTTTTTACCTGGACAAGTTATATTAAATCCAACAACTGGAAGTTGTGGGATTTATTACAACAATCAATTTGATACCAAATTCTTGGTATGTAACATTTAAGGAGACTTTAAAATTTAAAATAAAGTCTGCCCATTCTAGCCTATGAAGGCCATTTACTTCAATGAGGGAAAAACGAATTTGGCTGTTTTTACCTCACCAGGGCTTATAAATCTATTTTTATAAAGTCCCTGCTTATAGTTACATGGCACCCAGCCCTAGGGGCACATAGGGCACACCTTAGGGGTGACTTATATGTAAAAATAAGGTAGTTTAAGACTTTGGAAGTACCTTAAATTCCAAAGTCGAATTTGCATATAACTTTAATTTAAAAGCAGCCAGCAAGGCAGGCTTGTTTTTAAAATGACACTGGGCACCTCAGCAATGCACCTAGGTGTGCACCACCTATGCTGTGGTCCCTAAACCTACATGCCCTACCATATACTAGGGACTTATAGGTAGGTTAATTTAGCCAATTATAATTAGCCTAATTTGCATATCCATTTTACACAGAGCACAGGCCCTGGGACTGGTTAGCAGTACCCAGGGCACCTTTAAAGTCAGGAAAACACCAGCAAAAAGTGGAAAATGGGGGCAAAAAGTTATGGGGCCTCTGCAATCAGCCCTGTTTTCTCACACCCCTGCTGTGTCTTTGTCAATTCTCAGTCAGAGTAAGTGAACAGGGAAGCCATTTTAAGTCCATGTGCTGGACACTGGTCATTGCGAGTTCCCCAGCTACATGACGGCTTCACTGAAGATAGGGCTGTTTGGTATCAAACATCTTGTATTAATGAACCCTCAGTGAATCCAGTGATGGATATATTAATGCATGAACACTTGAAAATCTACCAACTCTTAGCGTGGACACTGACTGGTCAAAACTAGTGCAGCCACCTTAGACAGAGTTTTGGCCCCCTGAGGTGAGAGCCAACACTCTTGAGGGCTCAGAACAAAGGCCTGCTGTGGGCGGAGGTACTAACACCCTGTCCAGGCAGGATGGACCTTCCAGGACGGGGAGCTCTGTAATGAGACCCAGGTCTCTCCAGATGATGGTGATGACCAACTCACCGATCCTGAACCCACTTTTGGTGGCAGCCTTAGCGGGAAAAATAGTTAAATTATGAGGAGTGCCCACTTCATGCCAGTCCCACCCCTACGGTGGATAAGCTGAAGTGGACACTACTTTTTCAATTCCTTCATGTTGTTTGGAAGGAATTAGGCCACTAGGGTTAGGCTTATGCCCACTTCCCAATGGAAGTGGTCATAAAATGGGTGTAATCACCCTAAAGGTGATTAGCCCTTTGTCTACCACCTGGCACTCCCTGTAATGCACCTAAATTCAGTATTTAGGTGGCACCCTTGAACCCTAGAACTCAGATTCCTGTTGACCTAAAAAGAGCCGGACACTACAGAGTCGCATCAGCAGAGAAGACTGCAGTGACCAACTGAACTTGGCCCGAGCCCTACCGGCCTGTCTGCAGCCCTTGATGATCCCACACCAAAAGCTGACCCATCCTGCAGCCCAGCGTCCTGCAAAGCTTTGGGAGGACTTCCTGCCTTCGACAAAGATCTCCCGAGAACAGCGGACCTGTTCAAGAAGAAACCAACTTTAAAAGAAAAAGAACTCTGCCCTGAGGAACCATGAAACTGCCTTCAGACCCACCGCTGCAGCTGATGCCCACACCCGAGTCCAAGTGGCCCACCGGTCCTGTGAAGGTTCCCCAGAGATTCTGAATCCTGATCCAACGTGGGATGACCCCTGACAGACTCTGCATCAAAGCCTGCTGCCTCAAACGGAAGATTCTCCCTGAACGCAACATGCCCAATAAGCTATTCCCGACACTAAAGGACATCCATGCACCCAGAGCCCCTGGGTCTTGGGAAGCTGGGCTGTTGGTGTCCCTAAGTCTCCTAGCATCAGAACATACCTGGGGAGCTGTGGGTTTTCCAAAACAGATCTACCCCATTGATTTGAATTGGGTGCCCAACGCTGTGTTGCCACTCTGCACCTGGCCGCCCCTGTGCCGGTGAGGATGTAAGTTTGGTGCTGCCTTGTGGCCCCCCTATGCTTACCTCAGCCCCAGGAGATCGACCCCTGACACCACTTTACTCACACGGGAGCAGCGTATCTTCATTCACCCCCAGTCTCTCTTGGGTAGCATTGGGCACCCGACTCTGAATTTGACCTCTGCACCGGGCAAACCTGTGCTGCTGTGGGTACAATCTTCCTACTGATTAGAACCTTGCCTGATGTTGACCTAAAACCCCAAAGATTGGGGCCCAAATTTATACTCTGTTTGTGCTGAATTAGCGTCATTTTTTATACGCTAATTCAGCGCAAACTTAGCTCCATATTTATATTTTGACGCTAGACTAGTCTAACGCCATAATATTGGAGTTAAAGTCACTTTTTGGATGCGTGAACCCATCTTGTGTCACTGAGATGCAGGGTAGGTGTTCACATCCAAAAAATGACTCTAAGGCCCTAGCGCCTTATTTATCCTCCCGTGCAAAAATGGTGCACGTGAGGGAGGCGGCCTAAATAAAGGCCTAAATAAAGCTTGCTTAGTGCCATTATTTAACGCCTGGGTCAGAACAGGCATGAGGGGGCCTGTGGACCATGGAAAGAGCCCACAAAAGCCCCAGGAGCACCCCCAACCCCACTAGAGGGACAACGTTTGATGGGGGACCCCATCCCAGATAAGTAGGGTAAGTAGAGTTAAGTATTTTAATTTTATTTTTAAAAATGCCATTGGGGGCCCTGAAATGGGGCCCCCTGCATGGCAGAGGGTGCAATGGCCATACCTAAGGGACCCTTGCCCCCTGTACTGGCCATTGGGGTGGTGGGCATGACTCCTGTCTTCTGTAAGACAGGAGTCATGTGGTATGGATGGTTTTGCTTCAAGAAATGACGCTAGACTGGTTAGAGTCATTTTTTTGTCTCTAACCAGCCTAAGATCATTTTTTGGTGCAAAACACCCTTACCCATACTGCCACCCCCACATGGCTAACGTAATTTTCCATGACGTTAGCCCACCCTTTGCGCCGGATTGCGTCATTCCATAAATTTGGCGCTCAACTTGCGTCTTGGAATGGCGCAAGCCGGCACTATACGTTTTGACGCAAAACTGCACAAACGCAGTTTTGCTTTAAAAAAGTATAAATATCGGCCTGGATTTCTAAGTTATGTACTTAGCTGCAAAACTGCATTCTGGTTTTCCTCCCAATGGCTAACATTGCTGAACTGAAAAAATGCACTGTGTTGATTTTTTAAACTGCAAAGTATTTATGCTTGTAAATCTCCGTACCTGATTTCAAAGTTCTTGGATTTGAAACATGTATAAAAATAAATGTTGTTATTTTTCTAATTTGGTCTCAAATTTAGTCTTTGAATGTGTGTGTCTCATTTATTGCCTCTGCGAGTACAACAAATGCTTAGCACTACTTTCTGATAAGCCGAACTGCTTGCCAACATTACCACAAAATAGAGCATTAGTCCTATCTACTTGAGCCTCTCCAATACCAATTGGGGATCCATCTGGATTCTCTGCACAGTGTACTTCATTTTAGTGCACTACATAGAGAGCCAGCTTCCTACAGATATGAATGCAGAATGCAAGGGGAGTTGACTAAACCTACTTTTGTTTTTTATATGTCGCTTAAACTCCGGGAGGGTTGTCAATATAATTTGTAATGTGTATATAGCAATTAGTATTGACCCGTCCTGAGTAGATTACAAGTAGCACAGTCCATCACTTGGTTACGTTCCCTAATTTGAAGATCCGCCCACCGAACACAACCCCATACCCATGTGATGGCCTATCCAAGCAAAGCACTCAGCAGTTTATGTTGTTCTGTGACTTTTACAAGAATCTTTGGTGTTACTATCTTAAACCATTGTTTTTTAGCAGAACATTATTGATTACAGGAAGGCACTGAGTTACTTGTTTACACTTGGAGACCCGGAGACCCTCATGTATGTTTTAAAGTTGTTCTTTACATAAGGTTGCCATGCATCTGAGGAAAAGTATTGTGTGTTAGACATGACTACGGGAGGAGTAGGACCGTTTTTAATATCTGTTTTATTTTTGTGTTTTAATGCTGTATATTTTTTTTATATACCTAAATCAGCGAATAAAGTATTACATTGAATTGAATTGAAGACCTCTCTTCTGAATTGTCCATTCTATATTTCAATGAATCTTGTATTAAATTCCCAAAGAAGTTCAGTCTTTTGGAATAAATAGAAGCAGGTTTGTTTTCTAACTGTGGTTAAGGGAATTACACTTTAGTATTACAACACAAAAGGGAGAGTAACGGGAGTGGTTCAACCCCACACTAACTTCTGATTAGACTAGAAAGTCACAATACCACTAAAAGTGTGGGGTGTAAGACTGTAAGAAACTCTACTATATAAGCTCAGTTCTAGAAGCGCTAGCTAAGCGCGTAGTTACCAGGTGGAGAGATAAGTATCGGGTGGATGTGGTTTGGGCTGTGTCTAACAGAGGGAGTTCCCTTTATGGACTAGGTGGTCTCACACACATTATAGTGTCATGCTTCATCATTGGACCACCTAGCCCCACCCAGGTAAAATGATACTACCTGGGCGTACTCAACCTCGTTGTTAAAAGAACTACAGAGGGAGTTCTGACATTTAAATCTGACTGGATATTTACAGGGATACAGATAGGGTGTAGATAAAATTACTAGTCACCTAATGCGGTCAGGAATTGATTTAATGTAGGCGTATGTAGATAAGATTAAAATCTATGTTAGGGACTCAGTTGAGATTAATGACTCAAGGAGTCTAAAAAATCAGGGACCAACATGTTTCTGCCCACACTAAGAGCTGGAAGGTCTGGGGCACTCGTCAGGGTCATGGATCCCCTAAAGGTGAAGACATGAAAGCATGCTTAGCAGGTAAAGTGAAATAATGGTGGGCCTACCTGAACATTTTGTTCTCTGTGGGTAGGCCCTGCGCCTCAAGGCGGATTGCCACTGGTCTGGGAGTTAACAGAGGGAGGGTTTCCCTTATAGTCACACTCACTCCAAAGGAAATACCCGATAGGAGTACCTGTTGTCCGTGTCCCAGCCGCTCGAGTGTGGGCAGAAACATGTTGGTCCCTGATTTTTTAGACTCCTTGAGTTATTAATCTCAACTGCGTCACTAATGTAGATTTAAATCTTACCTACATACACTACTTACATAGCCAGGCCCACCAAAAGACAAAATCCCAGCACCTCTAGGACTCTGAAGGACGAGAAAGAGGCGGTCTGACTGACCAGCAGCACCGCCAGCCTGATAACCAACCACCGAACCTATTATATGTTGAAAATCGCCATGGCGGTCTTGCCATGGCAGTCTTCCAATGGCAATGCGAACCGCGATGGTCGCCACTCCCCACAGTAATACACACCACCACATTGGAAATATTTGAAAATAACACAGCTGACACACATTCACACACTTGACACACCTACCAACC
This sequence comes from Pleurodeles waltl, assembly GCF_031143425.1. Classification (NCBI taxonomy): domain Eukaryota; kingdom Metazoa; phylum Chordata; class Amphibia; order Caudata; family Salamandridae; genus Pleurodeles; species Pleurodeles waltl. The sequence goes on along the minus strand of NC_090439.1, from coordinate 1,027,290,443 downwards.
ACACTATAAAACACACCATTCCACACACCACAATGCTTTGCATCTCCTGCGCCAAACACGGAAGACTGAGCAACATCAGAGCAAATCAAACCATATATTAGGCATCCCATCATCTCACATAAAGCATATATCGCACATCCTCACAACACCCCCAACACACATATTTGCACACATATTTGCACCTCATCACACTATTTACCCACTGTCACCTCCTCATCACAAAGTACCTAAAATATTTTCCTCATCCCTTCTTAACCACCACCATGTCACCACAAAAACAACCACGTTTCACAGATGACGAGTTAAGAGTCATGGTGGATGAAATCATTAGAGTAGAGCCACATATCTTTGGAGCCCAAGTCCAGCATACCACTGTTGCTAGGAAAATGGAAATATGGCAAATGTTAGTCAACAGAGTAAACTCTGTAGGCAGCTAACTGTGCACAAGGGACAACATCAGGAAGAGGTGAAATGACAGCAGGGGGAAGGTAAGTTCCATGTCCTCCAGGCACCAGCTGGCGGTCCACAAGACTGGTGGTGGTCCCCCTCATACTCTCCCACAGTTCACATCACAGGAGGAGAATGTTTTGGCCATCCTGCGAATACCTGGGGGAGTTGAGTCAAGGTAAGTCACAGCAACAACATTTTCCCACCAAAATGGATTGGCATGCATGCTCATTGATCCCCTTTCCCCACCAATAATGTCACACAACACAACAATTCAGTGTCCACCTGTCTATAAACCCCTTTCTGGCCTCCTACATGTCAATCACACTCTCCTGAGGGAACAACATCTCTTTATAGTGGGTGTAGTACAGGGATTGACAGCACTACAACTCCCAGCAGGCCTTTGTGAAATCCACATTGGAGTGTGCCCACCAGAGAGGATTCAGACTGTACAGTGTGTGGCTAGGACAGGCCAAGACAGCAATGCCATGGGCATCAGGGCACTGGTAATGTCAATCCACTCAGCCAATACTGTGTGCACTGCTACTAGGACCATTCCCCCTCTACTCCGCCTTTGCCATGTACTCACCCATGGGGATATTAACTGGATAGGATGTTTCTAGGACTGACCAAGATAACAATGCGAAGGTCAGCAGGCACTGGTAATGTCAATCCACTCAGCCAATACTGTGTGCACTGCTACTAGGACCATTCCCCCGCTACTCAGCCTTTGCCATGCACTCACCCATGGGGATAATAACTGGGTACATTGTGGCTAGGACAGACCAAGACAGCAATGCCAAGGTCAGGAGGCACTGTCCACTCAATGGAAAAAGATATGCTCACTGTGCATCTGTACTAACATCTATTTACATCAACTCACTAAGAAAGCCCAGTCACCTGAGAGGAAGACTTATGTATGCTGTGTATAGAATTTGGTGTCACATGACTATAAATCCTAGGAGGAACAGTACCTTTAACTCAAATAACCAGGACACTCTTCACAATGACATAGTGCTGCTGAATGTTAAATCACAAATGCAGGTTACCTATCTGGGAGGGACCAACATACGGATCATGGTATACTCTGTGATCAGCCTAATCAACTAGATACATCCTGAGCAGATAAGCCAAGATGTCAATAATGTAGACATGAAGGACAGCCTAACCTATGTGCCCAATGAATATAGGAAAACTCAAAGGTACCAAGATGCTTCATCTAGATGTTTGTGGCAGGACGCATATTCACAGTGCACTGACCACATGATGACAACTAAGATATATAACAACAAGAATCCAGGTCTGCCTGCATAACAGTCCACCAGGTCTTGGGATGAGCTAAGCAACATCATGCACATCCACTGTTTTGACTGCACTGCTGGAAAGGTAGGAGACCATGAACAGATATCCAAGTGCCAAGATACTCAGACACTCTGTAGCAAGGTGACTTGAAATGGAATTGGACTGTACCTCAAATGTCAGGTCTATACAGTTGATAGCAGATGTGCCTCTCACATATGGTAAAAATGCAAAGACAGTATGTATATGGCCTTAGTCAAATGTCACTGTAAACTGTTGGTGGTACATGTCACAATGCAAACTGAAATATACTGTCTCTCACTCTAACAGGTCTACCTGCCACTGGGTACACACAGGCACCTATCAAGACACTGATGCTCCCCCCATGGATCAAGCCCTCAGTGAGGATACCACTCCTGGATGGGTGGGCGTTGAGGACGGCACTGACCCATCTGGGTAATCTGGTCAGATGACACCCGTCAGCCTCACCCTGACCACATTGACTTCTCCCAGCCCTCATGCATCAACATCTCTGGCCACTAGTCACCCCAAACCTGGGTCCAGAGGACTGATTCAACAATCTTGCGTCTTCCAGTCCAGGTACTCGTATTACAATTAGACAGCTCAGACAGTGTTGGACCTGGACCCAGTGGTGGGGACCAAACTGTGCCCAGGGCGCAGGCACATGGTGGTAGTGTGCGTGGAAGGGATGTTGTGGGCCAGCGGAATGAGGCTGCTGAGGATGGGTCTGGCCAGGACACCATCACCCAAGGTTTGGGAGCCTACCAACAATCCCAAGATGTGATGGGCCAGGTACTCAGCGAGCTCAGTGAGATCAAGGAGCTGCGGAGGGATTACCACCATGACATATTGCAACAGTGGGAGGCCCACCATGCCACCTTGGCCTCCTTAACAGAGGTGCTAAGGGGCAAGAACACCACTATGAGCAGGGATCGAGGACAACACTAGACCCCTCATATTGGCCTAGTAACATCTGCCCCTTTGACCTCTGTGGCAGCCAGTGGCAGGGTGGCCCTGCCAGTGGAAGGGCCTGCCACAAACACCCTTGCCTCTGTAGCTGAAGAACCCCCTCACAAGCGGGGATGTCCACCCAAACAACCAGGAGGAGCAGATGCCAAGACCTCAACCACTGCCAGGAAGTGACCCTTTACTGATGGAGCCCCTTTGAGTGCAGTAGAATCACTCTATTGAATGTTCTTCACACGCTGTCCATTTTCCAGGATAGTAGGACACTTGACTTTGGATTTCAAATGCTATGGCAGCTACTCCAATGATTACACCCACCATGACTGATTCATTCACTATTTGCGTTTTTGGTTCAATCAAAATCCACCTCTAAGTTCTGAGCATATGTGAATAAACTCAACTGGCACACAATCAATGCCTAATGGTAATTTGTCATCATTGTGGGTTGTACAATGTGAAATTCATGTGATGCAAATGAGACCCTCCTAAGATGGTAATATAAGGAGGGATATGGCACAGGCAGTGCCAGGCTATGGATTACTAGCAACACAACAACACAAGTGGCCACTCACACCAATTTTTTTATTTTAACTGTACAGCCCAGAAGCTGCTAATATGTCTAGACTGTCATTGCCAAGAATGATTAAACATTGTTCCCTCTAGCTACATATCTCAAAGTACCACCCCCCCAGTCCACAGAAGAAAGGGCTATGTCAGATCCTGTTCCTTAGGATAGGCAAACGTATTGGTGGATGTTGTTACCAGCTTGACCCTTATCACATACCAAAACCAGGTCTATCCAAATTAACATACCCCATGACACAGGCAGAGGACAGTACAACAGTCCCTAGTGAGAGGCCCATCCTATGACAATGGTTAGGCATCTAGTGGCATGTAACACACCTATGTCAGTTTTGTGGCACAGGCACTATGGCCTGCAATAGAGAAGTGCATTGACATCTATGTACAGGGCATACAGGATCATTATCAACAAAATGTGGAGGCAGAATGGATGGATTGTACAGGATGACATGTTACAAGGCCACATGATCACACACATGAAACCAATAAACCAACATACCAGGGCAAACAGGTCTATTCTGCAGCTCACATAACTGACCCCCCCACTGTCCAGGCAACATGGGCATGGAAGTCGCACAACCCCAAAAAAACCAAATATACAACAAACAGTATCTGGATCTATTCCATGTCCCCGTCAGATGTCTGACCAGCTACAGCCACCTGCCAATTGCACAACTCTGAAATGCCCACATGAGGATGGCATGGTAAAGAGACCTGGAAGGAAAAAGTGACATACAGAAAGTTTAGGCAGACAAAGGCATAGATAAGACAGAAACGTCATTTTAAACTTCTGTTCTTTTCTTGACAGTGAAATGTGACTGCCCCAAACACAGGAGATCCTCAGCAAATCTGGCCTGTTTGATGCATAGAATGAGATGCCCTGTCTCATGGTGACAGAGATACCCTTCTCTACAAATCCTGACCCCTACAGTACACTATGCAGTGCCAGCAATCACAGAGCATCACATACTTACACTCATGTGAAGAGCTGATTGATGAGATCTGCCTACATATCTCCACCTTCATCCTCAGCACTTTCATCCTCACTTGGCATTTCAGGAGGCTCACCTGTTGGCACTGCCAGCTCCCCCTCATCAGAGAAGTATGGGATATTTCTCCTCAGGGCAATGTTGTGGAGCATGCAGCAGGCCACAATGATCTGACTAACTTTTTCGGGTGAGTAGAGGAGGGCTCCACCTGATTTGTCTATGCTGCAGAATCTTGCCTTCAGGAGCCCAAAAGCCCGCTCCACAACATGACATGTTCTTCCATGTGCCTCGTTGTAGCGGACTTCCCCTCATGTAGTTGCGTTCCCTACTGGTGTCAAAAACAAGGGATGGTTTGGGTAGGCAGAATCCCCTGTAAGGAAATGCGACATTCATTCCAGAGCAACTTCTCAGTACCAGCAGACATAGCATACATACGCACATGACATATGTGACTTACCAACCAGCCAGGCCCTCTTTGAGGACAGTCATGTCATCAGCTGGGGAATAGCACAGTTCCGCATGACGAAGGCATCATGGACTGAACCAGGTACCGGGCACACACTTGAGAAACGTAGAGGTCTGCCAAACACACTACGTGGGCATTGATAGAATGGAAGTTCTTCCTGTTCTGATAGACCTATTCCATCCCATGCAGTGGAACCAGGGCTACATGGGTACCATCAATGGCTCCTACAACATGTGGAATGTGTGCCAAACCATGGAACACTGCTTTAAGATGGGCAACATCCTCATGTTGAGGGAAACAAATGTAGCTGTCCAGGTGTTTCAACATTGCTGAGAGAACATCCTTCAACAAAGAACTGAACATAGGCTGGGACATCCCAGCAGATAGGGCCACTGTGTTTTTTGAAGGACCCTGGGGCCAGGAAGTGCAACACTGAAATGACTAGTACTATGTGTGGTATGCTATGCTATTTGGATGATGTATGGCTGGCATCAGATCTGTCTTCAACTGACAACAGAGATCCATGATTGTCTGCCTATCCAGATGGTACAACTGTATGACATGTCTATTCTCCATGGTCTGCAAGTCTGCTAGTGGACGGTACACAGGAGGGTGTCTGATCCTTCTCCTCTCAGGGTAATTATGTCGGCAATAAAAGAAAAAAAGGCAGTCACTAAATTTGTCCCTTGCAATTTACATTATACGTCAGACATAAAATGTTATGTCATGTGAGCCAATGTAAACATGATACATAACACACACCATAGATAACACTTGCCCATTTGTGAAACGTAAACACCTTGCTTATCGACATATGTGTACAAAAACCTCTATATGGTCAGCTACCTCATGTCCAAATTGCTCCATAAACTGCCTGTGATGCAATGCCACAAATCATGGTTTACAAGTATGGGAGAAAGTGGTGGCTGTACCCCCAATAATGGTGTCACATCTGCAGGACTTCATACCTACATTGTAACGGAAACTATTGACCTACATGACAGGACAAGGCCAGCACGCAATATATGCAAGCACATCATTTTTATGATTTATGCTTGTGACGTATCAAAATATGTTATAATTGCATTGAATACCTCTCAAATGTTGACTGCCTGACCTAATCCACTGGACATCAGAAACTGCCAGCAACCACCGACAGAAGTCGTCGTTGCGTAGGCGGATACCACTGCAGTGACGGTCACGTATGTGTTGGACGTGACTGCCATTTTGTACTGATTCTCTCACTTGACTCCTGACACTGCTGCCAGCAAGACTTCCATGACAGCAGCTGTGGTGTACCCTCTCTGGTAGCAATCATGCCACATCCTACAGGTGATAGGGCCCCTGCCTTTTCACCCAAAGAGCTGGAGAAGCTGGTGGAGGAGGTCCTACCCCTGTATGAACAGCTCTATAGTGCCCCAGAGGAACAGGTAAGTGCACCATGTGCTCACTTTTCTCTGTACCCATACTTATTTAATCTTTCATCATCTTAGGCTTAAGCTCAGTTTGCATTATTGTGTCTGCAAAGCCCTGTAGGTGCTGTCAGTGTGCGTAAATTGTTGAATCAATGGGCATGTATCTATGTCAATTGACAAGTCTGTCATCCAAAGACAATGTTGTGTGTGTGCATTGAGTGTTCCCTGAACCAACTTGCATTTGATGCACATGTCTAGGTGAGGTGTTCTGACAGCCATCCCCTGCCTAATCTTTCCGCTAGATTTCTGTAATGTGTAGTCACATGTAGTTAAATGACAGCTGTAGAGTTGAATGCATGTTGTATGTGTTGGTTGGCCACCATTTCTGCTCCTTCTGTGTTTGTACAGTGATCTCTGGCCACAAATGGCCTTGTTGGATTGTTTTTCTGAAGCTAAGTAATGACTCACTCTGCCCCTCAGCACTGCACATAGGCAGACAATGTAAATTGGCTGTGGGCTACATGATGTACTGTGATGCATGTGATGTTTTTGGACATTGTGTATTGTGTGGTATGTCTGCACAGCCTGCAGAGAAGTGGGCCTGTGTATTGTCAGTCACCCCATAACTGGACACCTGGGCTGGTATTGATTCCCATTTCCACAACAAGTGTGACACAGTGCCGTCTCCTTGTATCTCTGGATAGCATGTGATGGGGCCATATCATGCCTCACAGCCAATATGCAGCTTCTTGAGGCCATGTCCACTGATTACTATGTAATCTGCCTTGGGGGCAGGATCATAATCTGTGACTGAAGTGCTCATGTCATATCTGACAATGTGTGTCACATAGCCTCGACCTATCCCTCAATGCCACTGCCCTATCATCTCTTTCATCCAGCTCTGATGTGTCCGGTGCATGCGCATAATATATTAGACATTGCACATCTGCATGCAGTGCGCCGTAGCATGATGTGCCATGATATTGGACTCTGCTGTTATGGTTATGAGGCTGACAGTGTACAATACAGGGCCAGGTTTCTCCTTAAGTACCATAGTTTTGTTTTAACACACTTGTGGATGTTTGTCCCTAAATGTGGATGTGACACAAAGACCACCACCACCAGCACTAGCAGGTGCCTGCATCTGTATCTGCACATGCCAACACATGGACAGGCTTGCCTCTTTGTGAGCTCAACATGTTTCACCCTTAAATGTGGTCCAAGCACAATGGGTCTGGATGTAGGCTTGCTGTGACATGACAGGACTGTATGCAGCGGGTGACATTTAGAAGTAGTGAATGTATTTGTGCATTGTTTGTAGTGTGCTTTACCTGTCAACTGCCACATTATGAGATGTGTTCCATCGTGTTATTGGTTAATGTCATGTGATTAGCTTATGTCCCATCCAAGTCACTGTTTTATTACCTGGTCAGTGAAGGCCCTGAGCTGGAGTATGTGTATACTGGTCCCTAATTTGAAGTGTTTGCAGTCATGAGTCCAATGCATGCTGTGAGCCACAGGTGGACAAGATGGTCAGGACAGGTTGTAATTAACTAGGTGCACTGACATGTATGTGACTCAGCCATTTTGTATGGGACTGCTGGACATAATATTCTGTCTTGTCATTTGCATCCATGCAGGTAAATGCCCATCAGAAAAAGGTTATCTGGCGTGTCATTGCTAAGAAGCCTTGGGGGCCCACTGCCGGCAGAGTGCCCACTGTCGGAAGAGGTGGGAGGACCTGAGATGCTGGGCCCGGAAGACTGTCCTCCCAACGAAGAAGGGGTGCCAATTGGACCATGACCTCTTTAATGGCCCGCATTTTGGTGGTGGCCTATCGGGCCTTGGATGGGCGTTTGAGGCCAGCACAGCAGCCACAAGGGGGTGAGCACATAGAATGATCCTAATTTAACCTTTTGCAGGTGATTGAGTGAGGGACAGACTGTTCCCCCTGGCAATATAGCATGTGTCATGTGTCACATGTGTTCTGGGATCAAATTGGTGTGGATGTGCCATGTGTTTCACCCTGGTGTAGCTGGGACCTAGGAATAAACTATGGTGAACCCTCAGTCGCGATGCCCAGCATGGAGCATGTATGACTGTGTTTATTGTTCAGATATCCCGCTTTGACTGCCCTGGTGGTTGTTACTTTTCACCAACAGATCACTCCTGACAAATTTTACAGTCCAAAGGTAAGTAGGATATGGGCCATTGTCCCATGTCATGTGTCTGAGGATATGTGTAGTTTGACATCTTCAATGCTATTGTAATAATGTATGAACAAGATTAGCTCAGGTGTTACCTTTGTGATTCCAGATGTGATGCATGGTCTTGTATTGGCACATGATGGTGCCACTTTGCGTCACTTTACGCAGTGGGCCACTTGACATGATGGTATGTTTTGTCTCCCAGAGTTGTGATTGCTTTGTCATGATGTCCATGTTATGTAGCATCAGCACCGACAAGCGAAGGAGGCGGGGCCAAGCCAAGTAGGGAAGCATCTGGCCACGGGACCTCAGGTCATGAGACCACAGACAGAAATGGACCCAGTGGCGTGGAGACCAAGGGGAGTAGCACGGGGGAGAGCGGATCTAGCTTGACATCATCGGATTCCTTCTCCAGTGGCTACTCCCTAGTGGTAGACAGACCCTTAGGGGACCACACCAGCACCATCTTTGTCTGCCACCCCACATTCTAGCCCTCCCTATTGCTCCACACTCAGTTGGCCGTGCCTGCTCACCCAAGAGGGTGGTCATCTCTTTTGCCACAGGCACCTCTGCCCCAGCCCCTGCTAGCCCTGCTGCCCTCAGTGAGGAGGCTACTGACCTCCTGAGGTCAATCTCTGTTGGTCAGACGGCCATCGTGAATGCCATCCAGGGACTGACATGCCAGATCCAGCGAGGCAATGCGTTCCTGGAGGGTATTGATGGTGCAATCTCTGGCCTACAGAGATCATTTCAGGCTCAGGCCTCCACACTGAACTGCAGCCTTCCTCTTCCTAGTCTAAATCCCCCCGTCCCCAACCCACCCAAAGCACACAGACAGACTCACTTGCACCCAACTCAACAGACAAGGCTAGCGCACATAAACATAAGCACCACAAGACACACCACCAGAACGCACACAAACAACATCCACCTGCAGACACAGCAATAGTCACGACTTCCCCTGACACCCCCCAGCATCACATACACAACATCTGGCACACCTACATACACGCATCACCAGTCACTGATCCAGCCACCACACTTATCATTCCCGCAAACAGCACCCTAGCAGACCCTCAGACCTCCGCCCTAGTCACTACACCCGCAGACACAACAACAGACATTCCTACATGCAGCACATCCACCATACCTGAAGTCACCACCCCACCAGACACCCACCACCCACAAACCACAGCATCCCCCAGCACCTCCACCCAGCCCCAAACACATAAATGCCCTCATTCACCCACCCAACAGACACCCACCACACGCAAGCACACCTCCCGCAAACATGCAACCAAAACAGCCACACCTACACGTCAGACAACCACTCCCTCAACCTCCAAATCCTGACCCCCTTCTGATGACCGTCCCCGTGTGTCAAACAAACTTTTCCTCTGTGAGTTTGATCTTACCACTGTTTTTCCCATCCTGTACCACCCCCAAAAGGTCAGTTTCCCTCCCCAAGGCCATCCCTTCCACCTCCAAGGCCTCCACTGCACCCCCTACAAGCACCCATTCCCCTCCCCCCACCAAGAAGAAGTCAACCTCTCCTCAGAAGGCTACTTCCTGCCTCCCAAGCCCAAACCCAAACCCCCCAAAACCAAAACCCAGCTCCCCTCCCCAACCCCACCCAGTAATCCCTGAGATGCCTGCCTCCTTGACACCCGTACCTGTGGAGGTTACATGGCAGTCAGGAGTCAACTAGGGGCCCAACACTGTGCCTTTTGGGCAGCCATTTGTTGACAGGCCTATGGCCTTGAATTACAATAAAATTGCCTTATTAAAGCCAACCAGTTGTTTTAGATACACCTTTGCCCTGCTTTTCCTTCCCTAAGTTTCTGTTCTTCCTGGCTGACAATGGTTGTGTGTCTGAAGTTGTGTGTGTTTGGGCTGCTTGCTCCTCCTTGTGGTGTTTTTTTTTAAGTATGTGAGTTTGTGTGCAGTGCTGTTTTCCCCCAAGGGAAGGGTGTGTGTTGTGGGATAGATATGTGAATGTTGCTGCAGTGTTGGTGTCATGGTAGTGTGTTGTGTGTGTAGTGGTATGTGTATCTTTTTGTGTTGTGCTGTGGAGGCATTTATGTTGAATGACTTGTCCCCTGATATGGCTAATGTCTACATGTAGTGCGTGTGTTCTTAAGATTCATCAATGCTGACCTAGAGTGTGTTGAGTTGTGATAGGTTGCTTTGCATTTGAGTGCATATGTGTCCATGTAGGTGTGTGTCCCTTGCAGCTGGTTGGTGTAGGGGTATGTCCCATGGAGTGTGAGTTGTGTGTCCTTCCCCCATGGTGTGACTGTGCAAGTCAATAGATATTGGTAGTGCTTGTCCCTAATATTCAATTGTGTGCAACTGGTGTGCGCATGTTGTTTGGTGCCTTGTTCAACATGATATGTGTCCAAATGCAGCTTCCTGCCAGGTATGGTCCTGCTGCTCCCATCGCAGCTGTGCTGGTGTTGTTGTGGTGGTGCAAATTGTGTCTTTTGTCGAATTGTCTCTGTGTGCCTTGTGCATGGCATTGTTGGTCCATTGTTGTATGTGTGTGTTATGTGTATGACGATAGCAGGGTTGTTTGATGGTGGTGTTGTGTGTGGGCAATGGCAGATGGATGTATTTGTGTGTTGTATGTGTGAACAGTCCGTGGCCAGTGTTGGGTGTGAATTTGTAGAATGATATTGTATTTGTGCATTGTTTGTTTTGTTGTTGCTGTGTGTGTTTGTGTGTGTGTGTTTGTGGCCTTCTATGTCCCTGAGCCTGTGTTATGTAACTGTGCGCATATGTGTGGTATTGCCGTGCAGTGTGTGTGTGTGTTCTAACTAGAGTGTGTGTGTTGTGAATGTGTGTGTGTTTGAGTTGCAGTATGCATGTGTGTGTGTCGGGAAAGAGAAGTGTAGCTGCTGGCCTTGGCGTTCCCCACCATAATGTGTATGGTAGCGGTGAAAAATGTTATACATGTTATTAATAAAGGTAGGTGTGTATACTTTAGGTTGGTGTCATCCATGTTGGCATTGTACCCCTTCTCTTTCGGCGAGCAGGAGCAGCAACATATCGTTTTTAGGAATGGTTCCATGGCGGCTTTCGAACGTGTATTGCTGTCTGCAGGTGAGCGTCTTCTTTTAAACTGCTTGTTTCCCCCTTCTGGTACATTCTGGTTGGCCCGCAGCAGTCAAAATGACGGTGTGCAACCTCATAATAGGTCCTGCAGAACAATCGTCTTTGCCTTCCTGTTTATGCCCCCAGAAGACTGTGGCGGTCTATGCTGCCTGGTGGTGGTGGTAGTACGGCGGCAGTCTTCTATTTCCTTGCCTGCCAAACTCATAGTAAGGTGGTCCGCTCTGCCAGCCTGTCACATGACCACCAAACTCATAATCAGCCCCTTAGTGTTTACCAGAGAATGACATAACTGGAATTTATTTCAACTGAAACAGAACTAAATATTAAGATTAAACTATCAAGAAACGTAACCAATAAAATCACACAATTAAATCAACAAGGCACGCTCTTTTATGAACTTTATAATCTAAAAATGACAAAAATGCATAAAGAGGAAACTCAGCTGGATTCTCTGAAAACAAAGGTGTGTGTGTGTGTATACACACACACACCTTTGTTTATTTATATATATATATATATATACAACTACCTTGTAAATTAAGTTAAACTTATATTTAAACTAAAACTTACTTTTAATTAAAATTGTAAAAAAAACAATTTGACAAAACACTCTACTCCTTTTATCTCTTTACATGTACATACTAAAAAAAAAATACTATAACATTGAGAAAGTGTTAAGCTATCGAAAAACAACACTGGTCACAAACCAGGAAAAAGAGATACAAAAGTACGTAGATCTAAATAATTATAAAATAAAAACTCACCCTTAAAACAGAAAAAAACCAAACAGCTGCAACCTCTACAAACTATCAACAAATATACTTTTAAAATGAAACCGGTGCTCTTTTTTCCGATCAACAGAAAATAAAGCACCTGCTACACATTACACCATCCCCAACCAAAAAGCTGCAAAAAAGTGTCAAACATCTAAAAAGAACATACATGTAAGTAGAAATGAGAAAAATAGCTGCATGATTTTATATGTAAATGACAAACGTATAAACATTTTAAAATTGTAATTCTTTAAACAATTACACTATTTTGATACATAAGTACAGAAATAGCAAGATTATCACATCACAGAAAGGAAAGCAATTATTAAGTCACATGTGCTACATGTACAACCAAGAAAATACATCGATGGAAACTGTGACTTGGAAATGTACTAAATATTACTCTAATGCATGCTATGGGAGGGCCACTACAAAAGGTAATATTGTAATTAATGTAAGGGAACACAACCACCCTCCAAGTGTGACAGAAGTAGAAGTAAAGGAGGAATTGCAGAATATAAAAGAGGTGAGCACTAGCTCCCAGGAGCCCACAACAGAAATCCTAAAAGATATAGCACCTAATTTAGATCTTGAATGTATTACTGCCAAGCCGCGTCTGCAGCGGGCTCGAAAAAAATGTCAAATTGTTGGTCTTCCACCTGCCGTATTTAGTTGTATTATGGCTAAGCCAAAGACTGCCACGACGGAGTGTACTCTGTGGCACCAGTTGCATCCCGCAGCCAACGAGGCAAACTCCAATGCTGTCTTGATGGCGGGATGCTACTAAGCCTATTCAGGTCATATATTTGTGCTGGCGGTGTTTCAGCGGCGGGTCCATGATGGCAGGAGTCCTTCGTGGTAACCGTGCAGTATAGTGCTATGGCTGTGGCCGTTGGTTGGATGCAAGTAGCCCACAACTGTTGAATACTGGTCAATTGTGAGCACCTGCAAAACACACTACAAAACACACTTAGGGGGTTATTCTAACTTTGGAGGAGTGTTAATCCGTCCCAAAAGTGACGGTAAAGTGACAGATATACCACCAGCCGTATTACGAGTTCCATAGGATATAATGGACTCGTAATACGGCTGGTGGTAAATCCGTCACTTTTCCGTCACTTTTGGGACGGATTAACACCTCCTCCAAAGTTAGAATAACCCCCTATGTTTCTTTGCCATTCCACTGCAGCAGACCATTCAGGCACCAGAAATTTCAAGCCAAGAGACAGTTATTTCTTTGTTTTGTTTTCCTCTACCTCTGTGTTATTTTTTTTTCAATTTTTCTTAAGTTCATTTTTTGGTGAAATATATATTTTAAAAAGATCACAATGGCAGGAAGGAGAAATCCCCGTTTCATAGAGGGTGAGCTGACTTTTATGGCAGATGAAATAATTATAGTAGAGCCACAATTGTTTGGAGCACAACTCCAAAATACTACAATTTCCCAAAAAAGGCAAATGTGGTCCAGAATAGTGGACAGAGTGAATGCTGTGCTAACAATCTGTGCACACAGGAGGAGATTAGGAAGAGGTGGAATGACCTGCGGGGACCTTGTCCTCCAAACATCACCTGGAGTCTCTGAGGACTGGTCTCCTAGCCCCCCCTTACAACTGTTTCCCTGGGAGGAGGAGGTCTTGCAGATCCTACATCTTGAAGTTTTGAGTGGAATCCCTGGTCGAGTGGAGTCTGGTAAGTAGCACTTAGCAATGTCTCAACAATCACAAATGGAATCCTGTCCTTAGGTTAGATATTTAGAATGGCTCAATACCCTTAGCAAAACAGATATAACTTAACATGACTACATAAAATATTTTCTTTCATACCAATTACTAGGATCATGATTGTATCTCTCTTTTTAACAATGTACAATATATTTAGTCAGATTGTGTGTTGGCCCCCATCGATCATCCCTTGCAGTTGGTCAGTCCCTTGAGTACTATCATTGTATGTTGTTCTCTCAAAACAGGCCATAAACTCCATCCATTTGCACAAGAAGGTGTAGTATCTGTAAGTGATATTCTTACCTATTCACATCATACCAGTATGTATGTATATGTTGTAAATGTGTGATCATCTCCACTAAGGTCATTTCAACAGATATGTGCAACTCATTTTTAAGCAGGTATTGTCTATGGTGTTAACATATGGCTACCAGATGCCCTGTTTTTGTATTGGCCAACCTATAGTGCTGTGTGATGTTGCTCCACCTTCCTTTACTTCCACATGCGCACACATCTCAACAAATTGTGCATTACACTGTCACCATGTCAACCTATGGTTTAAACTGTCAGTGATGTATCTCAAGCATGTTGACACCTTTTCATAGCTACATTGGAGTGATGTAAATGCTCACATATTTCATAGTCTTCTGCTGCATCCAAGCTTTCCTACACTGTGATGTGGCATGCTGAATAAAATTAGTATCCTCACACAATTTACATTAAGCTGTTCATATGATGACCAATGACAGTTACAATTTTAAGTTGACCCACATTGCTTCTAATGCTGTGTAGCCTGCTAGGCCTTGAAATTGTCTAGTACTCTAATCTACTTACCACAATGTTGATTTGAAAGTCTACTACTTGTAACGTACAATGCTGAAATAACACTTTTGCATTTCAGGACATCTCTACAACGTCATCCATGGAGTTGGAATGTGTGTAAATCAGCCTGCATGTGGAAAACAATGAAAAGAACACAAAGGCCTAATTAGTTTATTACTCTGTTTTTACTCTTTTAGGTTGCCCCATTTGTACATAAAGATATATAAAATACATATTCTCTGCATCCTTCTCAGGTCCATCACCAGTGGAACACTGACTGCTACCCAAGACACCTTCTGGTCAGGAGTAATCCTTCAGTGAGGACACCACTCCTGCAGGTCCAGATGATCAGGTGCCACCTGGTCCATCTGGTCAGTCTGGCCAGACAGCTCCAGTGAGTCTCACTCGAGCCACACCTACACCTCCCACCCCAGATGTAACAACACCTTAGATAATGAATACTTCCACTTCCTGTGCGCAAAGCAACATCACACCAATCATGTGCCCTTGAGTCCTGGCTGCTGTTGAGAACTCTTCACCACCACCTCCAATTCTGCCAGGAATCAGTAGGATGGGGCACACCGCTTCAAGGGCACAGGATAGTGGGGTAGGGTTTGTGGGAGGAAATCTGTGGGTCAGACACATGAAGCCACTGGGGTCTTTGTCAGCTAGACCAATTTTCCATCAAATTGTCAATAATTCTTAAATTTTAAAAAATAAGCTAAAATGTTCTAAAACTTGGTAAGATTCCTAGCAAGGTACACTTTTAACACCATTTTATTTATTGCTTAAAATACCTTTTTGCCACAGGACCTACATCTTCTGTAGGGTTAATTTACTCCCTCTACACATAAGGGCCACCGGTTTTTATGAGGTTTATAACCTACCTGGTTCATAGATAAGGGCAGGCTCCTAATACTTACCGTTGGGGGCCATTGAGTATTTATTCCAAATTTGCCTAAGCGCCCAAGGGGGGCAGAAGCCACTTAGGCACCGGGGATTGGTGTGTGTTTGTGTTTTGTTTGGGGGCAGCCCCTTGGGCAAGGGTCACTCTCCATGGGGGCACATTACTGTTGGCCAATTCTGCCCCCCGTGGGGGCATATCGGCCTATTTTTGTAAGGCCCATCTGCCCCCAAGGGGGGCAGAAAGCCCACCAGACACCAGTGAAGATTTGTTTTAAAAAAAAGAGGGTGCGGTATGGCCATACCCCCACCCCAAATAAATGGGGACAAAGTTGTTCTGCCGACCGCTGGGCAGATGGTGCAATTACCCCCGATCCACTCCCCAGGGGAGAAGAAAGCCTACTAGATGCCAGGGAATTAAAAATAAATAGTGGGGTGGTGGCTACCAACCAGTATGGGCATGGTTATGCCCCCACCCAAACTGAAGGGGGTAACAGTCTTTCAGCTTTCCCCTCGCACACTGAAAGATCTTATCCCAAAGGCAAGCAGGAGGACATTTGATTATTTTGGGTTTTGGTTTTACATTTGGACCATGAGAGCTTGTCTAACTCTCAAAATCGTCCCACTTGGAATGGTGAGGGCTGCACTTTTTGGACTTTGGGATGCTGCCATGTAGACAACTCTACGAGACCTAGACACAACTGAAAACTAAACATCTGGGTAAGTCCAGGATGGTGTGCTGCATATGCACCCCACACCATTTTCTAACCCACAATGCCCTGCAAACCTCCAACTTTGCTTGAAATCACACATTTTTCCCACATTTTTGTGATGCACCATGAATGCCCTCCAGAAATTCATTGCCTCGCTGGATCTGGCATGTCAGTCCCTGGATGGCATTCATGATGGCCATCTGACCCACAGAGATTGATCTCAGGAGGTCAGTAGCCTCCTCACTGAGGACAGCAGGGCTAACAGGGCCTGGGGCAGAGAAGTGCCTGTGGCAAAGGAGACTCCCACCCTCTTGGGTGAGCAGGCACAGCCAACTGGGTAGGGAGCAATAAGGAGGGCTGTGATAGAATGTGGGGTGGCAGACAAAGATGGTGCTGGTGTGGTACCGTAAGCGTCCATCTACCATTAGGGAGTAGCCACTGCAGGAGGAATCCAATGATGTCAAGCCACATCCGCTGTTTTCTCACCTTTTTATGCCTCTTACTGTTTATTAGTGTTATTAGTGTACATATAATATAGTATTTACTTACCTCCTATTCAAAGGTTGCCTCTCTAGTACTTTCTGATACTGTGTGTGATACTGTGTACAACCAAGTGTTTTCTTTCTTGTGTGTAAGTATGTAAGTACTGTGTGACTGTAGTGGTATTACATGAGCTTTGCATGTCTCTTAGATAAGTCTTGGCTGCTCATCCACAGCTACCTCTAGAGAGCCTGGCTTCTAGACACTGCCTACACTTCACTGAGAGGGGATACCTGGACCTGGTATAAGGAAACTGGCTGGGCAACCTAGGGAAAGGTGTAATCATGAAAATAATACAGATAATATTGATTATTATAATTTTTATCATTGGATGAGGGGAGTTCATAAATTGTATACTGTGATTAAAAGACAGAAAATTAAAAATGATCAGAGGAGGGAAAAAATTAAATTAGAATTTAAAAGGAGTAAACATTTTGACAAGAATTTGAAAAAGAAAAGAAATGTGAAAAATGATCATGAGATGAAATTTTAAGATTAATAAAAATGGTGTTCTATGATGTAAAGTGTGATGACATATTTAGTCATCAGAGGAGGGATTGTGAAAGCTGAATTAATTACTAATAAACTTCCATTGATTAATTGTTAAGAATTTACATGAATTACGATAACGTAGAGAAAATTGTGTGTCTTGGAGAATGTGCACACTGATGTGGCCAGCATGACATGTACGACAATTAATAATGAATTCACATTTATAGTTTAAATGATGTGCACATGTAGAATAAAAATGTATTAGTGGATCGTATTAACATATTAGTACTATGTACTTGCTTAAATAATATTAGGCATTGATTAATTACTAGGTTTGGGTCTAGCCGACAGAGCCTCATGTTAAGTTGCATGGCATAAATAAATCTTCATAAATGTTTTGTGAAAGCAGAGAATTAATATTGTACATTGTTCACCCTGACCAAGCAATTTGTAAATGTCTTAAACTTTCCCATGATAACTGCTTGTTGAAACGTTCTTCACTGGAAGTGGATACTTTGTAGATTTGATGTGAGAGAAAAAGATGTTCCCAGGATTGAACAATGGCCGCACTGACTGGAGCTAGGATTGCAACTAAAAAGTTACCTGATGAACCTGACGCTGGCAACGGGAGAAGAGGAGCCAATGATCAACATGTGAAAGATTGTCTAGTCATATGTTAGATTAAGACTTCCGAGTTTATTGTTCCTATTGTGGACATACGATATTCTGACCAATGACGGCGTGAGAAGATCCTGGATGGAGTTTGACATGGCCTGACTGTACTTAGGAATTCTAGTCCACTTTCTGAGTTCATTCAATCTCACTTTCTACCCCCTTAGCAGTCTTGTTCGTGGAGCACCGCAGTTCCAGATGTTCTTTTCCTTCTAGTTTTATCCTTAAAGAGAAATTGTGTTAATGCTGCTTCCTTAGCATAATGTCTTCTAAGTTGGTTCAGTTAACTTAGAGCCCAAAAGTGGCTGAGCCAATCCCTTTCACTGTCCCATTGCCGACACTGAGCAGACGGATGTCCACTTGACAAAGAAATTGCAGCTTGTTGATCCATTGAGGAGAGGTATAACAAGATGCTATTCTTTCTGTGCTATTTTTGTTCTTTTCTTTAGGTACCAAACCGCTATTTTTGATAGAGCCTTAGTTAGATGTTGTCCAAATTAACTTTGACTAAAATTGTTTTGCATGAAGCCCAAACATGCTATTCGAATTAGAGGGTTAGTATGCCCAGATGTGTTGATAAACGTTATTAACAAAGAATTGATTAGTTCATCTGTTGAATTTAGATGTACAGTACCTCTGTTTTCCAGTTATTGATGCTATTAATTTGTACTACAACTCTCGAGTATCTAATTATCAATGCTTTAGTTAAATTGAGATTCTTTTGACGTTTTGGTCATCCCGTGTTGTTTGTATGCACTTATCATTTGGTTTTGAGACTAATTTACGTGATATTAGCATTGTTAATCTAGGGAAATAAATATTCTAACTTTACTAAAAGGTGTGGTTATTCATGGCCAAATGGGTCATGGCATGTAATGATTATTGACTCCTAGAGATTGATGGTGTTTTATTGCTTATGTTGTTATATTGCTGATTGAATATATGAGCCCTGGTGGAATCACTCTAAGCATAGTCAAAAGGTCCATTGAACCTTTAACTGGTCCCGCTATCAATAAATTATAAAAGACCAAATAAGGCCAGACGTGCTCACACCATCAGTATGCAGATGCATGCAGATGCAGCTGAGTGTCCTGTGTTTATGGCTGTCTGTATGGAATGCACAAGGGGAGCTGTCACCCAGCACAGACCAGACGTGGATTGGAGACAGGCTGTAAGGTACAGACAGCAGTAAGTGCAGAGAAATGCCTACTTTCTAAAACTGTCTCACTTGAAAATGCTCCTAGAGGAATTATTTAGAAATAGTATGCGTACATATGTTCCAGTCTTCAATTAATGAATAAGACAACTCCGTAATGTTAAAATCCAATATATTACTCAATAGGATTCAGGAAGGAAATGTCGACGTTTCGGCCTGTAGTGGCAGTCAGAGGTCCATCAGACCATCATCCGCTCAACACATGCGAGTCAGAATCAGAATTTGATTTGACTCGCATGTGTTGAGCGAATGTGGATGGAGACAGACACTAGCGGTCCCATATTTAAAAGGTTGAAGTCCCCTGGTGTGTTGCTACAAATCCTATTTTTGCAACCTGTTGAATTATTTAACAACACTGATGGGGTCATTCCGACCCTGGCGGTCCATGACCGCCAGGGCTGGGGACCGCGGAAGCACCGCCAACAGGCTGGCGGTGCTTCCAGGGCCATTCTGACCGCGGCGGTAAAGCCGCGGTCAGAAAAGGGCAACCGGCGGTTTCCCGCCGGTTTACCCCTGGCCCAAGGAATCCGCCATGGCGGCGCTGCTTGCAGCACCGCCATGGGGATTCCGACCCCCTTTCCGCCATCCTGGTCCTGGCGTTAAATACCGCCAGGAACAGGATGGCGGGAACGGGTGTCGTGGGGCCCCTGGGGGCCCCATAATGATTTTCAGTGTCTGCTTTGCAGACACTGAAAATCGCGACGGGTGCCACTGCACCCGTCGCACACCAGCAACTCCGCCGGCTCCATTCGGAGCTGGCTTCATCGTTGCTGGGGCTTTCCTGCTGGGCCGGCGGGCGGCCTTTTGGCGGTCGCCCGCCGGCCCAGCGGGAAAGCCAGAATGGCCGCCGCGGTCTTTTGACCGCGGTGCGGTCATTCGGCGGTAACCGCATGGCGCGGTTGGAATGACCGCCTGAGTCCTGATGATGGTCTGACGGACCTCTGACTGCCACTACAGGCCCAAACGTCGACATTACCTTCTCATTTGACAAGCTGAATTGAAAGTCCATGATATTTCTTGAACTGGGACTGAAAACCAGGCAATTATTGGGCAGAACTGTGTCATAAGGAGGTTTATACCCCTTCCTGGATCTGCAGTTGGGATTCAATCTCATGATCTAGAGGGGTAATATAGAGTGTTGTTGTTTATGAAATGGACATTCGTTGGAATTGTACATTTCTTTTAACTGCCTAAATCCTATTGAGTAATATATTGGATTTTAACAGTACAGAGTTGTCTTATTCATTAATTGAAGACTGGAACATATGTACGCATACTATGTCTAAATATTTCCTCTAGGAGCATTTTTAAGTGATACATTGTCTGTACCCAACTCCAGGGGGAGTACTGGGTTGCCCCTAAGTGTGTTCATTTACTTTCTAAAACTGGTATTTCTAAAATAGTAATGTGACATCCAACATCACCAGTAAGCAGGATTTCTCACTAGCATTCCAACCATACCTAACATGACAATGCCACTCCTTTCAATTCAGAAATTAGCACTTAAAGGTATATAAGGGACTTTCCAATGCTGGCCTATAAGAGGAGCAGGCTTCACAATAGTGAAAAACAACTTTGGGTGTTTTTCACTACCAGGACAAGTAAAACTTACAAGTACATGTCCTGCCTTTTACTTACACAGCACCCTGCCCTATGGGCTATCTCGGGCCTACCTGAAGGGTAATTTATATATAATGAAAGGGGAGTTTAAGCCTTAACAAGTAGTTTTAAATGCCAAGCCGAAATGGCAATGGAATTGCACACACAGGCCTTGCAGTGGCAGGCCTGAGACATGACTAAGGGACTATTTGTGTGGGTGGCACAATCAGTGCTGCAGGCTCAATAGTAGCATTTAATTTACAGATCCTGGGCGCATGCAGTACACTTTACTAAGGACTTACAAGTAAATTAAATAGGCCAATTGGGTTTGAGCCAATGTTACCATGGCACTGGTCAGCAGTGGTTAAGTATGCAGAGTCTTAAAACCAGAAAAAATGTGATCATAAAAATAGCGGGAGGTAGGCAAAAAACTTGGGGGAAGACCACCTGAGGTGTAACATTCATGGTTCCATTGAGAAGCTGATGGAGTCTTCTCCAAAGCCTGGTTTGCAGAATGGAATCATCTGCATAGAGAAGGATTTGAGCTTTTTGTAGATTGTATTTTTGGGACAGCTTCTTAAATGACATTTTGCAGCAGGTCTGTAGATTGTTGCAGCACAGATTGAAACGCAAGGGTCCCCAGCCTCTGCTGCCAGGCAAAATCAAATAAAACTACACATGTAATTTCCGTCATTATCTCCAATGCTTTCAAAAAGACTTGCAACAAAAAATGGATAAGGAAAATGACGCCTACTCCTGCAGAAAGGTTTTGGTATCTGCACTAAGGGCATCCATCACATTGAACTTCATAGATGATAGAATGGTGCAGCTGTGGTCCGAACAAAGCTACATTTTCAAGATTCCTTATGTGATATTGTAAAGGATGGGAACACAAGTTATGGTCAGGGAAGCAGACTCGAACATAAGAAGTCAAACACCAATCCCCACGTGAAGGCTAGGGAAGGTGGTAGGAACTATCAGGCCAGACAGGACTGCAATCTGTGTATGGAGATAATATGTTGTAGGTAGGAACCGAAATGTCCACAGAGGTACACCTGTAGAAGGTATGAGGGTATTCGTAATCTTTTCCATACCCCCATAATTACCTGTGTATAAAGGTCTATGTTCTGATAGACCTGAAATGTATTCCAGGCAAACGACCCTGATGTTATGTGGAAAATTAAAATAAACAAAAAATGTAAAGGTGTCAAAGCCACCTCTATGTAACGCACATCATACTTGGAAATGTATGAGTGAACTGCCCATCTGCTCCTCGTCCAGAGCCTGGAGCTGAACTGGAACTCAATTCATTTTCCCCTCTGATGAGGTGTGGCTTAATAGGCCAAAGTGATTTCTAATCTAAAAGATCAAGTGTGAGGTAATAGGCAACAAGCACTGACCTGCCTTTTGTTTGGTGTATTTCATGATGAAGTAGTGGAGAATAAAAGGTTTATATGTTGATAACATCCCAGCCATAGCTCCTCCCAAAAAGGAGGTGAATACACTCTTCCTCAAGCCAAACTGTCATGTGGCCAAGTTTGATTGTTAAGCAGGACAACTGGATAACATCTGTGCACTGGGACCTCGATGGCTTCTGCCAGAAGGTCAATGATACTCAAAGAACTGAGGCCAGATTTAGTGTATAGTCGCTGGACAATTCAGCTGCAGTGTGGCAAAGGTCTACCACATTAAAGTTTCCCACCATGGAGGATGGTATTTGTCACCTCAAAAAGCTATGTCTGGCAAGGATGAAGCTTCTTCTGAAAAAAAACTTTCTTGTGACCCTTCCATGATGCCTGTGTGACATGGTGATATTGTTGTCACCTAATGCGTGTGCTGGAAAAGTGACCTAAAAAAGCAGGCACATTTTTCAGTACTAATTTAGGGACACTTTTAGCACAGTTTCGTGTAAGACCACTATGGTTTCTACGGTGGTCTTGCACAAAGATGGGACCTCTAAAAACATTTTAGTGACAGGGACGCTTAAATTAGGTGGCAGCTCCTAAATCAGTTCCGGCTGCGTTATGATTGCCTGATGGTGTTCCTGACAGAATATGGATTTCTCCCACCACCAACTGAAGTAGATAGAATCATAGCAAAGATCTACATGAGGCCTCTGTCTAGAGCTTGCCAATACAGGTGACAGACCCCCTTCAACACAGTTACACCACAAGCCAAGTACAGAACACAAAGACCCACCATCTCAGATTAAAAAAGAGGTGAGGAAGAATGGTGGTGGTGGGACAGTGTGGCCAGATATTTCTGAGCTGGCGATAACCTCTGAGGCCTGATCGCCAGAGGATAAGGTGATTAACCTCATTGTAATGTCGATGTGAAAGTAAAATGGCTTTGTCTCAGATCTCATGCCCAGAAATGTGTTTCTTCCTCTTGTCATGTTTCAGCTACTTTCAAGTTAAGAAAGCGTAAGCACATACACGTTGTAGGCCGCAGGTTATTCTCACTGCTAACTACAGCAGATATCTCTGGTGGTGTCAAATAACTTATTTACCTTCAGTGGGATATCAACGTGAAATTCTATCATGTGACCCCCCATCTCTCATGACTTTTAAGCACACGGAGCCTGGTCTTGACTGGGTATGCGCTGTTTTCAGAAGCTTGGTATTTAGTGGAGCTCAGACCTGTACTCACCGACCAATGTCAAGAATCATAAACTGACAGAGCTGCATAACAGCTGGCCTTTGTACAATGTCAACAAATGTAAACTCTCCCTTTTAGTTTGGTAAGGGGATAGTTATGTCGCTGATATGATGGAGCAAGTGCAACAACATAACCCTGGGACACACCAACAGCAGATTTTTTAAAAGGGTAACTTTACCTTTTGGTCCTTCTTGCTATATCTGCAAGTGGCAGTTGGTGGTTGGAAAACAGGCAGAAAGGGGTGCACAGCCCCCAATCCAAGACACATACACATTTCAAAGGCTCAACAAACATGCATCCAGGCTGCACAACCTCTGGGTCTTGCTGTCCTTTGAGCTGACCCACTTTTTGCAACTGGTGCCCTCCCTGCCTTCTACTACCCTATGATAACTTCAAACCAGCAAGTGTATTTCTGCTGGCTAACACACCTGATGCTGAGACAAAAAAGCCTCCCCTCTTTTCAATGTCCACCTGAAAAGTGGATTTTAAACTTCGAGCTTGTTGCCAAAGACAAAAGTTCACATTTTACATAGGCGAGACACTCACTGAGGGTGAGTGGGGTGACATCTGGATGAATAGCCTAAACCAACACCATGCCCTGCCCTAGCATCAAAGCAATTAAGTAGTTTGAGACCACCAAACTTGATTTTGAGAATGTAACAATCTTGGGCCCTATTTATTTTCCAATACACTCATAAACAAAATTTCTTGATTTTGATAACCTTCAGAATATTTATATCATGTACATGGAACATCCATATCAATATAAAGCTAAATATAAAATTGTCTTTCGAAATGCCTCAAAATCATGGTTAACCACCGGATTCCCTTCAAGCACCATTCTCATGAACATTTCACTTTTGCCCCCAGATTAAAACTATGGCCCCTACTTTGTACTTTACAGCACAAAATCAGTCACTCCTTCATACCGTACAAACAATAAGTTGGCCCTAAACCATGCCAGAACAACTCAAAATAGAATCCTCCTGGCACCCTTTGGAAAATGGACCTGGGCATCCGGGCTTCACCTTGGTACCCTAGCGCCAGTACCACCTCCCAAATCACGACCAGGCAGGGTTCGAGGAGCACCTGTGGACAGCCAGGTTATAGTTGCTCTATCACCCAATTCCCAACCCCACTAGCAAACTACTGCTCCAGTACCCCTCCTTGGGGAAATATTTAGAAATCTGGAATTTGCCTGAGCCTATACCGTCAGATATCAATGTGTCTACCTTTCCTTTCACCAATCATGAATTGTTCTCCACAAATACAACAAAATCTCATAAACGCACACTTAGACATCACACACCTGCAAGAAACAACTAACTAAAGGGATAGGTAGACGGGCAAAACAAAGAGGTTGTCATCTGGCCTAGGACCCAAGCAGGAAGACGGTAGGAGAGCAACAGGAGGTCGAGGAGGCAGAAGCAGGCAGTAGCTTACCAGTGGGCCAGGGAATGTGACCCTGACCTAGCTTAAATGCTGGTTGCCTCAAGCAGGACTTGGTTTTCACAGGCTTTGCTGTCCGCCTCTCACTGTCCTTCCGACTGAGTCCCAGGTTCCCGCTAAAAGTTTGAATTTTTGCCCCAATGGTAGAAACAAACATTAAGGGGGTCATTATGAACACGGTGGGAATCCCTGCCGTGTTCATGCTAGCGGTCTTATCACAGACTGCCAGCCCCCTTTAGACCCCGCCGGCCGGATAATAAACATTCTACTGGGCCGGGACATTGCCGACGGCTCCACATGGAGCAGTCGTCAATGCTGATGTGCGGCGGGTACAGCAGCACCCATCGCACAGATCACTGCCCGTAAATCGGGCAGTGACCCTCGCGATGGGGCACTTCACGGGGGCCCCTGCACTGCCCATG
Source organism: Pleurodeles waltl (assembly GCF_031143425.1). Classification (NCBI taxonomy): domain Eukaryota; kingdom Metazoa; phylum Chordata; class Amphibia; order Caudata; family Salamandridae; genus Pleurodeles; species Pleurodeles waltl. The sequence goes on along the minus strand of NC_090439.1, from coordinate 1,027,264,957 downwards.
CCAAGTGCATGGGCAGTGCAGGGGCCCCCAGGGGGGCCCCAGAGCACCTCTTCCGCCAGCCTTTCCCTGGCGGGTGAACCCACCAGGGACTGGCTGGCAGAACAAGGGTTCTTTATCCGCAGGGCAGTGCTGCTTGCAGCGCTTCTTGCAGCGCTGCCCTGTTGGATGAAGAATTCCGCCATCGTCAGGCTGCCTCTCGGCAGTAGTCTGGCGGAGGTGGAAGGCCACCTGTGGCGGTCCCCACTGCCTTCATTATGTGGCGGTCGAGACCGCCAAGTTCATAATGAGGGCCTAAGTGCCACCTCCTCCTGACCACTGCCTCAATGCCAGTAGCTGCAACATGGAGCCCCCTTTGTTCATTTTCTGCAGAAGCCCGCTCTTTCCCTCCCATGTGCTGCAGTGCATTTTGACTTCTATCACATCGTGCATAGACAGCCACTTGGACCAAAGCACTGTTCATCCTACCCTCTGTCCACGTATTCACTCTCTCCACATGTCCCTTCCTCTCCTGCTCCGTGACATTTTCTGTTTTCATTTTTTCCACCTGCCGCTTCTCACTGCCCATACTTCACTTTTGTCTCCTTTTTATTTACCCTTGTCTCCTTCCCTCTGCCTGTATTTCCCTGCTCTTTCTAATTCCCCCACTGCAAATGTAGACCAAAATGACATAAAAGCAATGAACGTCAAGAAGAAGTTCCCAACGAAGTGTAGGTGGTGAGGAAGACAGGGGCAAAAGAGGGTTTGCAGTTGTGAGGGGATAAGATAACAAGGTGTGAGGAAAGGCCTCTTTTGTCATGGATAGCCCCCCCACTTTTTGCCTGGTATATGATGTAATCTCAAAGTTGTTAGCGTCCTGGGACCCCTGCTAGCCAGGTTCTCTGGGCCAGATCTCTTTCCCAAAACTGTTGTGATGCATTGGCACAATTGGCAATACATTTAGCTGCCACTATAAGCCCCTAGCTAACTACCCTGGTGTGGTTTCTGGCCGGTCCGAACCAGCCTGCTACCTCCAGGCACGAATCTGAAAACCTGGGATGAGAGATCCTGCTCTCTGGGATTCAAAACAAAGCCCATCCTGGGTGGAGGTGCTAACACCCCCTCCCCCAGGAAAGTGCACTGCCATGCTGGTGAACTTGGAAGGGCTTACTGCCCTTGAAACTCAGACCCCAGGCCTCCTGCTAGCAGCAGATGGCCGCCCCTGTTGCAAAGCCCCACTTTTGGAAGGAGCAAATGCAGGAAAACCAGACAAAAGACAGAAGGAGTGGTGAGACCTGGCTTGCACCACCCCTAAGGTGATGCATGTGAGGTGACCTCTTTATTTCATTTTCCTCCAACTTGTATGGAAGGGAAATAGCCAATCAGGTGTATGGAAGTAACCTCTGCCCACAGGAAGTGGTCACTTAATGGGTGTAGTCACCGTACGGTAGATGACCCATTGGTCACTACTAGGTACCCCCTAAAATGCCCACTAAATACAGTATTTAGTGGGCATTCCTAGACCACAAAATCAGATTCTAAGGACATAAGAAGACCAGCAACAAAGAAGACCCAAGGCTCGATAAATGAAGACCTGCTGCACAAAGAAAAGGCGCCAAACCCTGCCTGCTGCACCCAGGACTCAACAATCGCCACTGATGGGTTGCTTGGACACTGGAAGGACTCTAAAAACCCCAGAGGACCTCCACTCTTCACAAGTCGACAAAGATCTCCCTCCAGAGTAAAGACATCACTCTGTAACCACAAGGAACCAGCAAGCGAGGGAGGTCCAGTTCACTGACTGACTGCTGACTGCCAAAGCAGATGCCGCAGCAGGAACAAATTCCACACCACACACAAGGAGCTGCTTGAACTTCTCCAGCTGGCACATAGTGCCCACCAACGACCTCAACATACCTACAAAAGAAGAAGTTGGTAAACGCACTGCCTGATTTTGTGTGCATTTTTACAGGTTAGCCAACATTGATTCCCATTGTGTGAATTACGCATAAAAAGACGAATTTTATTAAACTTCAAAACTTCATATCTTAAAAAGTACCTACCCAATTTTGATGATTTTGATCTTAAAAGTTTTATGAAAATCTAATCTTGAGTTATTCTTTTGAGTGTGTGTCTTGCTTTATTGACACTGTGAGTACAACAAATACTTTGCACTTCTTGAAGATTAGCCTAACTGCTCGACCAAGCTACCATAAAAATTAGAGCATTAGGTGGTCTAGTTTTCACCTTAGTAAGCCAACGTGTGGTTCCCTGGACCCCACGCACAGTGTGCCTAGTTTTGCATACTACATAGTGAGCCAGCCTCCTACACAAGGTAAACAGAGAGGTGTAATTGCAGTGCAAAGCATCACGTCTGTATCTGAAATTATGGGGCAACACTGTTACATGGGGAACCTGCTGATCCCCTGACTCTCTAAACAGATTTGCTCCTTTGCCCCTTCTCTTCCATCAGTAACCAGGGTTTGCTGTGCCTTGGTCCCCTATCGTACCCAAACCTTTTGCTCCCTCACTTCGCACAGCCTGTCAAACTGTTTTTACCATGCATTTTGATTTTCTTTTAGTAAATGTTAGCAGCCACTTAAAGCACTTTGACAAATATTTTACTACAAAATGCATTTTAATTAGTGAACGTGACTACAATATTCACACTTTTCCTCATCCCATTATTTCAAAGTTTCATAAACCTCGAATGTGTTAAAAAAAATTAGGGCGTTTTACGGCATTTCTCAGCATTGCTTTATATGAATTAAGGTATATTTTCGTAGTCTGGGTGTTGTATTTTTATCACTTGCCGTTTTATTAAATGGCTATTTAGTATTATGTAAGTGTCGATTTGAAAAGACACTTGGATATTTTAGCCCTATTTGCAGCTGGTATTGACTTTAATCAGCTACAATAATAAAATTAATCATCAATCAATCAATCAGATTTTTATAGAGCGCAGCTACTCCCCCATTAGGGTCTCAAGGCGCTGGGGGGGAGCGGTGTAGCGTGTACTGGAGGTGGATTAGAAAAGCCATGTCTTCAGTTCCTTCATGAAGCTGGGGAGGGAGGTGGTTTGTCTGATGTGGATGGGTAGGGTGTTCCAGGTGGTGGCGGCAAGGTAGGAGAAGGAGTGTCCTCCTGTTCTGGTTTTCCTGATGCTGGGTACTTCTGCAAGGGAGATCTGGGCTGAGCGTAGGGTTCTGTGGGATACGTGGAAGTTGAGTCTCTGGTTTAGGTATGCAGGTCCGGTGTTGTGGAGGGCTTTGTGTGTGTAGGTGAGAATTTTAAAAGTGATTATTTTTTTCGATGGGGAGCCAGTGCAGTGTGCGTACTTGTTGTGAGATGTGGAAGTGTCAGGGTAGGTCGAGGAACAATCTGGTGGCGGCATTCTGAATGTTTTGCAATTTGCAGGTGAGTTTTTTGTTGATTCCGGCATAGAGTGTGTTGCTGTAGACCAGTCTGCTGGTGATGATGGCGTGTGTGAAGGTCTTTCTATGCTCGAGGGGGATCCATTTGAAGGTCTTGCGTAGGAGGCAGAGGGTGCGGAAGCAGGTGGAGGTGCTGGCATTGATCTGAAGGTTAATGCTGAGGTCAGGATCCAGGATGATTCAGAGGTTGCGGGCGTGGCTGGTGGGGGTGGGTTGGTTTCCGAGGGTGGGTGGCCACCAGGAGTCACTCTATGTGTTGGGTTGGGGGCCCAGGATTAGTACCTCGGTCTTGTTTGTGTTGAGTTGAGGGCAGCTATCTCTCATCCAGTTGGCGACTGCTTTCATGCCCTCATGGAAGTGGTGTCTGGCTTTGTCTGGTTCATTGGAGAGGGAGAGGATGAGTTGGGTGTCGTTGGTGTAGCAGATGATGTTTATTCCGTAGCTTCTGACGATGGTGGCTAGCGGGGCCATGTAGACGTTGAACAGTGTGGGGCTGAGGTAGGATCCTTGGGGCACTCCGCAGGTGGTGGGTGTGGGTTCTGCGAGGTATGGGGCGAGCCTCACTCATTGCGTTCTGCCAAAGAGGAAGGATTGGATCCAGTTGAGGGCCTTGTCTCTAATGCCGGCTTTGTGGAGTCTTCTTATCAGGGTGTGATGGTAGACTGTGTCAAACGCTGCAGAGAGGTCAAGTAGGGAGCGGATGTCATTTGTTGCGGACAGGAGGGCTGCTTCTGTGCTGTGGTTTGACCTGAATCAGGATTGGGAGATGTTGAGGATGCTGTGGCTTTCTAGAAACATGGTGAGTTGGCTGTTTACTGCTTTTTCCATGACTTTCACAGGAAATGGAAGTAGGGAGATGGGCCTGATGTTTTTGAGGTTGGTGGGGTCAGCCGATGGTTTCTTGAGGAGGGGGTTAATCTCGGCGTGTTTATAGTCATTGGGGAAGGTGGCGGCAGCTAGTGAGCAGTTGATGGTGAGGCAGAGCTTGGGGGCGATGGTGTCTGTAGCTCTGTTGAAGACATGATGGGGGCAAGGGTACATGGGGGCCCCGGAATGTATGGACTTCATGGTTTTCAATGTATCTTTGGTGGAGAGGGGTGTCCAGGTGGAGATAGTGGGTTTGTTGATGTTGGTTGTTGGACGGGGGTGTGGCACGTGGGTTGTCCTTGTTGAAACTGTTGTAGATGTTGTGGTGGCAGTAGGTGTTAAGTCTGTCGCATAGGTCCTGTGAGGGTGGGATGTCCGTTGTCTCGCTGTTGGGTTGGGCAAACTTCTTGATGATGTTGAAGAGTTCCTTGCTGTTGTGTGATTGTGAGGAGATCCTGTCTTGGATGGCCTTCTTTCTGGTGTTTTGTGATGAGTTGGTGGTGTGCCGTGGTGGCGGCTTTGAAGTTGCAGTGAGCTTCTGGGGATTTAGTGTTTCTCCAGATTTTCTCAAGGTGGGAACAGGTGAGTCTTGATTTTGAGGGTGAACCAGCTGGCTCTCTTTGCGTGGGTGTAGTTGTTCTTTTTGTGGGGCGCTATGGTGTTGGCGCAATCGGTGAACCACTTGTGGGAGGGGCGTGCTGCAGTGTTTGGGTGTCCGTTGCGTGAGATGGTGGGTGCGGCGATGGAGAGGGCGGCGGTGAGCTGATTGTCGGTTATTCTTGTCCAGTTTCTATGTGATGGCTGGGGTCTGGTGGTGGTGGGTGAGTTGAAGGTGAAGTGGATGCATCAGTGATCTGTCCCTGGGAGTTCTGCATTGTGGCTGAATGTAGCGGCGGTTCCTGTGGTGAAGATGGGATCAAGGGTGTGTCCTGCCGAGTGTGTGGGCTCTGTCACAATCTGTCAAAGTCCTATGTTGTGGAGGTTGTCTACGAGGGAAGCGGTGTTGGGGTCTTGTGGTTTCTCGGGGTGGAAGTTAAGATCTCCCAGCAAGGTGTAGTTGGTGGCTGCGATTGGCTTATGCGGAGATGAAGTCCGTGATGGAGTCGGTGAAAGGTGTGCGGGGTCCGGGAGGGCAGTAGATGATGGTTCCTCTGATGGTGGATGTCAGGCTGGTGTGTAGCTTGAAGTGGAGGTGTTCCATCAGGTTAGTGACTTCTTTGGAGTCTTCGGAGTGTGTGTTCAGGCGGAGGTTGGACCTGTGGATGGTGGCGATTCCCCGCCACCCAGGGCAACTGGGGCGATCTTTCCAGGCAATCTCGTACCCCTGGGGGATGGTGATAGTGATGTCTGGGCCTGAGGTGTTGTTGGTCCAGGTCTCGGTGAGGAATGCAACGTCTGGGGTGATGCTGTCAAGGAGGTCCCAAATTTCGGTGTTCAGCTGATGCGCTGTTCCTGCTTGATGTGGCTTCTCTGCTCTGCACTTCCTCTCTCGCCTGAAACCCGGCTGACGGCACCGCTCTCTCTCTCTCTCTCCAGGAAGAAAAGACCCCAGAGGCAACTGCTGCTGTGTTTTCACAATAGTGTCACGTCTGTTTTTATAGAGGCGTCCTCCAATCACATACCGGACCCTAATGGTTTGGCAGTGATATATAAATATATATATATATATATATAGAATATATATATTCTTTAATTCATATATGAAGCCATCATTGTGGGGACTAATGTATTTCAGTGTCATTGACATATTGTTGATTTGCTGCTGTGACGCCTCAGTCCGGGACTCAGGGTCCTTCCGCTTTAGTGCAACTTGTACTTGAGTTTGCAATAATGACCTGCACGGTGCAAATCCAATCCAGCTGCAACAAGTGTGTCTGGTATATGATAACATGGGTATAGGTGGGTGAACCACTGAAGGCTCCAGCCAAATGCCTAGCTGTTGCTCAGCTCAGAGTAGGGTTGCCACCTGACCGGCTTTCTACTGGCACCACCATTTTGATTAACCAGTCAAAAAGCAAAATCATCAAAAGCTGGTATTTTTTGTCTTTATATGTGCATACTTCAAACAGCAACTTTAAATAGAAAACACTTTCAATGTGCTCTAGAGCTGCTTTAATGACGCCTGACTAATAATTATAGTAAGCAGACAGAAAAGTTGTGTTACAAATCAATACATACGATTTTCTTTGCAGCAGTGTTTTAAGTGGGGAGGTACTGTCCAGTCCTGAGCAACTGCACTCATTTAATTTGAAAGGGAGAGTACATGTGCTTCTCTGTGCTGCTATAATGCATTAAATGGAAGAGTACCAGTGCTTTTCAGGAAAAGACAGCTACTCTGGATAGTGAGTACCAGCACTTTTATATTTGTATTTAAAACACTGGTTCTATTTAGTATCACGCCAAGGCCTTTGCAAACTCTTAAAACAAACAAACAAATAGCTGGTACTCCTAGCTCCAGGTCCTCTTGGAACCTCAAGCTCAAAAATAACCGAGGGTCAAATGGCTTCTGCTTGCTCTGCCAGCCACATCTTACCTCATTGTTCAAACATGCCATCCCAACACCCCCCCCCCCCCCCCCCCCCGCCCTCTTGCTGCAGAGGGTCTGCATCCGCCCACGCCCGAGGGGGTAATTTAAAATGCAAAAAGCTTTCACAGTGCAAACACTGCCATGAACGTCTAAAGCTGAATTAAGTGGTGTGAACCCAGGAAACCTCTGATGGATCCTGGCTTTGTCATCGCAGATGAACAAACTGTGTGATCCTAGACAATTATTTTATTTTACTGTGCCTCCTTTTCCTATATCACGGTGTTTGACAGCCAGTGCTTAATTTGTAAATAAAAAAGTGCCGGTGCCCAAAGCCCTCCTCTTAAACAGCTGCTGCTGCAATTAAATGTGTGAACGCACAATACTGAGGCGGCGTAACCCTGAAGCCATCTCGGGCCTCTTCAATCCACATTCTGCTCACTCTCGCAGCTTCTACTTTCTCCCTTTGTGACGTTTTTACGTTTTTACGTTTTTCCCTTCTTCCGTCTTTCCCATATGTGTATTTTGCTCGCAGCAAATGTTTGAGGCCGAAGAATAAACCCCGGCCCTCAAAAATAAGTGCCGGTGCTCAGCACCCGAAACAACAAGCACAAATTAAGCTCTGTGGACAGCACCTTAAACGACATCAGATCAGAATGTGGACTTTACATTATTCTCTTTTGTACTGGTGTTACATACAGGAGGCAGATGCTACCTGACTCGCCTCTTGGTGTGCTACTGGCATCATCGTCAGGTTGAGGTGGGTGGTGGCATGAATGTTTCTAAGTTCCTCTTAAGGATTTGTCACTTCTAGCAAATGACTCAGTTCACAGGTAGAAACTAGTGTAATAAAATGATACGCCCCCGTGTTACAAGGAAAACTTTGATAAAACGTCAAACTTCTTTGTTCTGTGTTTGCACGGTATTTGTTGCATGATTTACTTCTCAAATATGTTGTTGGCTCGGGTCGTGCTTGGGCTTTTGAAGCCCAGACTGACCCCTGGCTCAGCTCTTACTCAGCCCTCCTTGTTAATTTGTGTCTCACCAACCTCTTTATTTTAGTTCAATATCAGGCTTGAATAGCAAAGATGTGCTTTAGTGGAAGTAGTGTAGCGCTTCACAACCCACTCAGTGGCGTAATGAAACTGTTGCCCCCCTTCCTCCCGGGAAAATACAAATAGGCTGCCCCCTAATTCACACTTTTGTTCTGAATTTCACTTACGGTATGCAAAAATATATATAAGGTATCATGAACAGAGTACATGCAATATATGTGCTGTTGCTTTAATAGCACAGAGTGCTGCTCAGACATCTTGAGATGCTGCAAATACAATAATGCTCAAAGTACCACACTTCCAAAGTCTGGCTTATTTAAGTAAGGAAGACTCAGTGTGACACTGGCACCCCTCAAACCTGCTGAGGAGCTTATGGTGCGCTAGGCTGCTCAGGATGCCCTGGCAGTGACTTAGCACTCCATACGTACGTCACAGATCATGCTGGTCGGACAGCAGTTCTATCCTGTATGGTTATAAATACTGCCATGCAAGTTTTCACAACACCCCATTACACAGTGCCATGCAAACTTCCACAGGGTACCAACATGCACTCAGCATAACTAAAACAATGAAAGACGGACATGGCTACAGTGTTGCAAATAACTGGTATTTATACACATATCCATGCCATTCAATGACATGCTTTGAAAGCACATAACATGCTCCTTTGGAGAGGTTGTTGTACTAGCATGTCTTCATACAGCGTTACATTTCTTTAATTCTTACAAGATCTCTCAAGCTAAGGTGTAACCTAGCTTATTGTCACTAATTCACAGGGATGGTTTAAGGCCTTCAGATTCTGGGGGCTTTAGAGGAATAATCCTTTGGAAGATCATGGAGTGCCTTGGGACAGACTTGGGTCTCTACATACATCAAACACAACAATGAGCAACATTGCTGACATTCTGCAGTTGCAAAGTACATTTTCAAAGAACTAGTACACTTTGTGACAGACGTCTCTATGTCTCTTACTTTTCACTCTCAATTCTCCCCGTTTCCCTCTTAACTCTATCTCTTCCTTTCATTCTTCTATCACTTTTCTTCCTCAGTCATAACACAGGTACCATAGCAATGTGCCTTCTAGCTTCACATTTAAAATTTCTGACCTGGCATTGTTATCTGCCAATGTGACCTACTTCAAGATCCTTCTGTCGGGTGTGCAACATGATTTTTGGGGACAACAGAACAAGAGGCCCTGCACCCTCTACCCACTTGACCAGTTTTCCCTCTGGCTTACCACTTTATATATAAACAATGAGTGGGCGCATGGGTGGGGATAAAAGTGCTACACAGCTAATAGGACTGTGAGTAACAGTTTATTGGTCAATCAATCAAAGATATTCTCTTTCATATGTATTATTAGAGCATTGAAATGTTGAGCACACCATTGACGACAGTGGAGTTGCCCTGGCCTTCTAATGGCTGGTAAAAGCCCGGATCTCCAACATTCCAATGATGGCTTTGCACAACTGTTGCTGTGACCAAAGTCCTCATGGAACCCCCTCAGGCTCCGTGAGGGCTTTGCTTTACTAATTAGAACATTCTGCCCTCTAAGGGCAGAATGTCCAAACAGCTTTATAGCCCGCCGTAGCTGGGCTATACTGGCCATTAAAGGCCCACTCCCTTAGTAAAGGCCCGCACCTTCAGCTCAGGCTTTTAACCTGGAGCATGGCTTTAATGGCTGGTACAACCCACTATGGCAGGCTATAAGGCTATTTTAAAACAATTTGTACAGTTCATAATCTTGTTCCCAATTAATATATGCTAAAAATTGGGTCTCTAGTTGGCAGAGGTGTGCACCCTGTCCAAGTAGGGAACACAGTCCTAGTCAGGGTAATACGCAACACAACCCAAATTATCCTGTGCTCACCCTCTGGTAGTTTGGCACAGAGCAGGCAGGCTAAACTTAGAAGGCAATGTGTAAATTATTTGTGCAATAACTCATACAGTAACAGATATATGTACACAATACCAAAATATGCAGTAATAGCAATAGAAAACAGTGCAAACAATGTATAGTCACAATAGAATGCAATGGGAGCACATAGGGATGGGGCAACACAAACCATATACTCTAGAAGTGGAATGCGAACCACGAATGGACCCCAAACCTATGTGACCTTGTAGAGGGTCGCTGGGACTGTAAGGAAACAGTGAGGGTTAGAAAAATAGCCCACCCCAAGACCCTGAAAAGTGGGTGCAAAGTGCAACTAAGTTCCCCAAAGAGCACAGAAGTCGTGATAGGGGAATTCTGCCAGAAACAACAACACCAGCAATGCAACAACGATGGATTTCCTGACGAGAGTACCTGTGGAACAAGGGGACCAAGTCCAAGAGTCACGATCAAGTCGGGAGTGGGCAGAAGCCCAGGAAATGCCAGCTGTGGGTGCAAAGAAGCTGCCACCGGATGGTAGAAGCTGTGGATTCTGCAAGAACGACAAGGGCTAGAAACGTCCCCTTTGGAGGATGAATGTCCCACGTCATGAAGAGTCGTGCAGAAGTGTTTCCGTGCAGAAAGACCGCAAACAAGCCTTGCTAGCTGCAAGGGTTGTGGTTAGGGTTTTTGGATGCTGCTGTGGCCCAGGAGGGACCAGGATGTCGCCAATTGCTTGAGGAGACAGAGGGGGCATCCAGCAAGACAAGGAGCCCACTCAGAAGCAAGCAGCACCCGCAGAAGTGCTGGAACAGGCACTACGAAGTGGAGTGAACCGGAGCTCACCCGAAGTTGCACAAGAGGGTCCCACGAAGCCGGAGGACAAATCAGGAGGTCGTGCAATGCAGGTTAGAGTGCCGGGGACCCAGGCTTGGCTGTGCACAAAGGAAATCCTCAAAGAGTGCACAGGAGCCGGAGTAGCTGCAAAACACGCGGTTCCCAGCAATGCAGTCTAACGTGGGGAGACAAGGACTTACCTCCACCAAACTTGGACTGAAGAGTCACTGGACTGTGGGAGTCACTTGGACAGAGTTGCTGAGTTCAAGGGACCTCGCTCGTCGTGCTGAGAGGAGACCCAGAGGACCGGTGATGCAGCTCTTTGGTGCCTGCGGTTGCAGGGGGAAGATTCCATCGACCCACGGGAGATTTCTTCGGAGCTTCTAGTGCAGAGAGGAGGCAGACTACCCCCACAGCATGCACCACCAGGAAAACAGTCGAGAAGGCGGCAGGATCAGCGTTACAAGGTCGCAGTAGTCGTCTTTGCTACTTTGTTGCAGTTTTGCAGGCTTCCAGCGCGGTCAGCAGTCGATTCCTTGGCAGAAGATGAAGAGAGAGATGCAGAGGAACTCTGATGAGCTCTTGCATTCGTTATCTAAGGAATTCCGCAAAGCAGAGACCCTAAATAGCCAGAAAAGGAGGTTTGGCTACCTAGGAGAGAGGATAGGCTAGCAACACAGGTAAGAGCTTATCAGAATGAGTCTCTGACGTCACCTGCTGGTCCTGGCCACTCAGAGCAGTCCAGTGTGCCAGCAGCACCTCTGTTTCCAAGATGGCAGAGGTCTGGAGCACACTGGAGGAGCTCTGGGCACCTCCCAGAGGAGGTGAAGGTCAGGGGAGTGGTCACTCCCCTTCCCTTTGTCCAGTTTCGCGCCAGAGCAGGGCTGAGGGATCCCTGAACCGGTGTAGACTGGCTTATGCAGAGATGGGCACCATCTGTGCCTATCAAAGCATTTCCAGAGGCTGGGGGAGGCTACTCCTCCCCAGCCCTGACACCTTATTCCAAAGGGAGAGGGTGTAACACCCTCTCTCTGAGGAAGTCCTTTGTTTTGCCTTCCTGGGCCAAGCCTGGCTGGACCCCAGGAGGGCAGAAACCTGTCTGAGGGGTTGGCAGCAGCAGCAGCTGCAGTGAAACCCCGGGAAAGGCAGTTTGGCAGTACCCGGGTCTGTGCTAGAGACCCGGGGAATCATGGGATTGTCTCCCCAATACCAGGATGGCATTGGTGGGGCAATTCCATGATCTTAGACATGTTACATGGCCATATTCGGAGTTACCATTGTGAAGCTATACATAGGTAGTGACCTATGTATAGTGCACGCGTGTAATGGTGTCCCCGCACTCACAAAGTCCGGGGAATTGGCCCTGAACAATGTGGGGCACCTTGGCTAGTGCCAGGGTGCCCACACACTAAGTAACTTAGCACCCAACCTTTACCAGGTAAAGGTTAGACATATAGGTGACTTATAAGTTACTTAAGTGCAGTGTAAAATGGCTGTGAAATAACGTGGCCGTTATTTCACTCAGGCTGCAGTGGCAGGCCTGTGTAAGAATTGTCAGAGCTCCCTATGGGTGGCAAAAGAAATGCTGCAGCCCATAGGGATCTCCTGGAACCCCAATACCCTGGGTACCTCAGTACCATATACTAGGGAATTATAAGGGTGTTCCAGTATGCCAATGTAAATTGGTTAAATTGGTCACTAGCCTGTTAGTGACAATTTGGAAAGAAATGAGAGAGCATAACCACTGAGGTTCTGGTTAGCAGAGCCTCAGTGAGACAGTTAGGCATCACACAGGGAACACATACATATAGATCACAAACTTATGAGCACTGGGGTCCTGGCTAGCAGGGTCCCAGTGACACATAACAAACATACTGAAAACATAGGGTTTTCACTATGAGCACTGGGCCCTGGCTAGCAGGATCCCAGTGAGACAGTGAAAACACCCTGACATACACTCACAAACAGACCAAAGGTGGGGGTAACAAGGCTAGAAAGAGGCTACTTTCTCACACTTACAGGTAAATTAAATATGCCAATGGGGTAGGAACCAGTGTTATCATGATTAGAGGAGAGAGCATATGCACTTTAGCGATGGACAGCAGTGGTAAAGAGTGCAGAGTCCTAAAACCAGCAAAAACAGGGCCAGAAAATTGGAGGGAGGCAGGCAAAAAGTTGGGGGATGATCACCCTAAGGCTGTCAGGCTAAACAATTCTGATGTAAATGAAATGCAAAAACACAAGCAATTGTGTGTTATGAACAGCGTCTGTTAAGCGTTCACACCTCTTTGTAAAAAATATGACGGTGCTACAGGATGGAGACTGCCCTGCTGTGATAAGTTGCACGATTTAAAGGCTGTGTCTGGTTAGCATGCTGGTTTGTATACACACCAGTAATTAGGCTTGTATCCAGCGATAGGTTGTAAAAGTTGAAAACAAGTAAAATAGGCATCACTGCACACGTGTTTGAGATGTACAACATTTGTCTTCATTAGAAATGCCTGGCAACTACTGGGATGTATGTGCTTTAAATGAAAAAGTACAATCCTACACCAAACAAAAATCAAACCTAGTTAATCTTATACACTTTTTTACGTATTATTGTATAAATATTTTATGAAATTACAATGTTAACCGTAAATCTGTTATATTGCACTTGCACTTTTTTTAAAAACATGTGTTGTACATTGAGTTTGTAGGTATTTTTTAATTTTGAAATTGTTTTTATAAACATAAGCACTTCTGTGTTGAAAAAAGTGAAAATATTAACGCTCCAACATCATAAAAGAAAAAATGGCATTATAACAAAGGGAGTCAGGGGCAGTGGCGGGCAGTAATTTTAGGAGGGAGATGGGCAGGTGGGACACACATGCACACTCACTCGCATTCATTCACACACACGCGCACACACACACATCCATTCACAACATTCCTGAAATATTCAAACATACATGCACCCATGCACCAAACATTCATTAAAAAACACACACACTTACATACAGAAAACATGGTGTCGACACTACTGCACAAAGAAGTAGAAATGATGCTGGAGTGCACTGATTCTTGCTTTGAAAATGTATATCTTTTTACAGAAATAAACTCAACAAACTATACTAACTCAGAAGATATGACATCTGGAGGGTGACACATGGAAGTGGCGCTGTGACAGAATTTACAAGCCTGTTTTTCAATCTCGCTGGAAATCAAAAGGCAGGGGGAGCAGCTGTGCAAAAGTGTAGGAACAAGCCTAAATGCACACAAGTGGAAGGGTACATGTACTGGGGCACTGTTCCAGTGGGAGTGAACAAACCACAAAGAGAAGGGACAAATAGGAAAGATAAGCACTCGGAAGCAAGGATTTTTGAAGGGCACCAAAACAAACAAATGGTAAGCAAGGGGCGGACTTGAAGCCCACAGAACATTTACAAGAGGTCTTGAAAGCTCGACCTAAAAAGGTAAGGACAATAGTATGAGCCCCACGAGTCCCAGAATACAGAGTAGAAGCTAAAATCTGTCTCCTTTGACAAGGTGTGTGAGAGAGATAGAAAGAGAGAAAGACAGAGAGAAAGCGAGAGCGAGAGAGAGATAGAGAAAGCCAGAATGTGTGTGTCTATGAATGCAGCTCTGGCAAATGTACAGCAATTCATCCTCCAACGTGATAAAACTAAAATGTAACAATGTCCATTTAAGACTCGGGATGCATTAAGTGTAGCTAGATTATGCTCTTTAACATCATGGCTAGGTGATCAGTTTTAAGGGCAAACTGCAACACATGCGATAGTGCAAGTCTGGGCTACAACAAAAATGAAGTCAATTATGTGCCTCTCCAAGGTCACAAGATTTAGTAGGAGGAAAAAGTGTTGTGTCTGTAGCAGTTACTTAACCAATTGAGTATTCCCCTCTTGCTATTCACTTTGTGATAATACCTGAGGGTGAGGGTGGAAGGGCTTCTACTCTCCAAAGGTTTTTTTTACATCCACACCCAGTCTCTGCCTGAAAGAGAAACTATCAGATTGTGCTTTTGTTTTTTCTTCAGGCAGAGTGCAGGCAATGCCAGCATGGTACACAGTGCAGCTCAGTTTGACGCACACACACATACAAAGTAGACAGACTGAGGGGCACTTATCTGCCTATCAGTCTTGGATGTCTAGACCACCCCACACCACAGAGGGCTTTGTGGGTGTGTGTTACCAGTGCTTAATTTGTAAAAACAAAGTCCAGGTTTTTTTCTTAGGAGGCCACCACCATTAATTTCAGAGACCCAATAGTCAGGTAGGGACATACCATGCACATAAAAAAATAAAGGGGCCTAAAATGAACACAGACAAAACGACCAAAGCCATGCACACAATCTGAAAGGCTCAATCAGCAGGGCATGCCAAAATAAATGGAGAGTAAAACATTGTACACTGATGCTTTGTAACCTGCATCTTAATTTTAATATATTGGACAAATCCGAAGCAACGAGACCGAAATAGTTTTGGTGTATTAGACACTGCTTATACTCTACTGACAGAGAACTTTAACAGAGGAAATGAGCAAATAGCGGGTTGTACATATTTCAGTTCCAAGCAATTTGACTACCTTATTGCTTTCTCTGCGGCAGTTCCTTTTTTACTAGGACAATGTCCTTATTATAATTACATTGCCAGAGAAGCACTCCTGCTCATTTCTTGACCCAATCAAAGTTTCCAGTATGGATATGATTTGTCCAATCAGAGAAAGGATGGTCCAATATTTGAAGTACCAGAGTTAGAATTGTACTCACCCAAGGTTTACATATCTTTGTAGCTTTAGTATCAGTGAAATCACCTATTGACAGAAGCAAGTAGCACACACAGGATGTTTTCACTATTTTTGAAGGTACGTCTCTACTTTGAGTGGTATCTTTACAATAGTATGTGGCAGGTACAGGGTAGACTAAGAGCCCTCTTTATAATTACAGGTCACTGGCAGAAGCCTCTGCCCTGATGAAACCAGCTGCTTTACTCTACAAGATCAAAGCGTTGATGCAGTCTCAGGTGTCATTTATGAACTTTTGTTGAACTAGAATTCAGAAACTCTATACTGACCTTTGTTGATATGAGATCAAAACTACATTCTGAGGGTTTGTTGGTGTATATATGTATTTGTTTTCACTAACCTATCACTCTATTACCGTGAGACATTGGCACTATTGTTTTTGATTAATGGTATCCTGATAACATTATAATACATATGGTTTGATACAAAGAATGGCCCCTGTAACCTTTTATGGTGCAAAGTAAACTACTCATGATAGATACAAATAACAAGGAGAATAGACTCAAACACACTTGTTGAGAAAAGGAGCCCATGGAACCACTATATGTGTTCTAAAAGGTTGGACCCAGGTTTCGTAGACTGGGTGTAAGGGTCAGTCCCGTGTTCTAATAACAAGTGAGAAGCTGCTGGGTCTGCAAGGACTTTGGTTAATAAGTGAGCAATTAGTTCCACTTAGGGTTTTTTAGCACATTAGCATGGCCAAACAGACATTATCATACACAGAGGCATACATTGCTAAAGTGACTAAGAATCACTATCTTGGGATCAAAAAAGAACATCTTTACATGGTATATCTAAAGCTCATTGGGCTACTCAGAAAAAACTGAAAAAGAAGGCTGTAGGGACAGAACTCGACAGCAAACTGCTTGTGGAGTACTTGTAAGCAGACATTATGGCCCTCATTATGACATTGGCGGTAAATCCCACTTACCGACCTGTTGACTGCCACCAACATACAGCCGCCGCAGCGGATATCCGTGCACCATATTATGACACACACAAACCAATCCGTCACTATTCAGTCACAGACACAAGTCCGCCACACCAAAGGTCAGTGATAAACTGGCAGCATCAAAACCCACACCGTTATGGCAACAGAACAACGCCCATCACATTATGACCCATGAATCATCACGGCGGACATTGAACCGCGGTAAACCATAGGCAGTACATACAGCTGCTCTCAAAATACACACACACATACAAAACAACACTACATTGGTCAATTTAAATAACACACACCTGACACCCATATACACACCATACCCACACCACTATAAAACACACATCCACATTACCCACAACCCCTTAGGAATACAAACCATTGGCACCAGAGAGAGGCAGCAAGACCCACTCACACAACCAGAGCCACATACCACCATCACCTATACACCACCCACGCATCTCACAATACACATCCCAACACATCAACCTACACACCCTCACCACCAATACTCACACAACACCCATGGCAACACAACAACACCCCAGATTCTCTGAGGAGGAGCTAAGGTCATGGTGGAGGAAATCATCCAGGTAGAGCCACAGCTATTTGGAGCACAGTGCAGCAAATACCCATTGCTAGGAAGATGGAGCTACGGCGGAGGATCGTGGACAGGGTCAACGCCATGGGACAGTACCCTAGAACAAGGGATGACATCAGGAAGAGGTGGAACGACCTACAGGGGAAGGTACATTCCATAGCAGCAAGACATCAGCTTGCTATACAGAGTACTGGCGGTGGACCCTCACCTCCTCCCCCACAACTCACAGCATGGGAGGAGCAGGTCCTACAATACTGCATCCTGAGGGCCTGGGCGGAGTTGGAGGAGGACTGGGCAATGGTAAGTCAACTTTTAACAATTATCACCCCCCCATACCTGCATGCCATCACACACCCTCACTCCCATCACTCCACCCCACACACTCCACCATCACATCACACTAATCCCAATGCCAAGGCCTGCATGCTGTACCAATGCATGGACAGCCCTCTCCCATGTGCCTCATTATAAAGTTCTTCTGCTCTTGTCCTGGCATTCCTCACGGGGGTCAGCAGCCATGATAGGTTTGGGTAACCAGAGTCACCTGCAAATATTGAGGGACAACATTAGCCACACACTAGCCTATATGGCTCATACCATAGGCATACACCAACATATACTGGATGGGAACTAGGGCTCACCTATTAGCCACACCCTGTGCCTCTGTAGTTGGGACATCACATTTGGGATGCTGCTATTACTCAGGACAAAGGCATCATGCACCGACCCTGGATACTTAGCATTGACGTGGGAGATGTACGTGTCCACCAGGCACACCATCTGCACATTCATGGAGTGGAAACTCTAACGATTCCTGAACACCTGTTCAGTCTAGCGTGGGGCCACAAATGCAATATGTGTTCCAGCAATTGCACCAACTATATGAGGGATATGTCCCATTGCATAGAATCTGGCCTTTACAGTGGCAAATCCTCAACCTGGGGGAATGCAATATAGCTGCACATGTGTTTTATGAGGGCAGACAACACTCTTGTTAGCACATTTGAGAACATTGGCTGTGACATTTCTGCTGCTAAGCCCACTGTCACTTGGAAATAACCAGTTGCCAGGAAATGGAGAACTGATAGCACTTGCACAAGAGGGGGGTCCCAGTGGGGTGACGGATAGGAGATATGAGGTCAGGCTCCAATTGGGCACACATCTCTGTGATTGTGGCCCTGTCCAGTCTATAGGTGAGTATGATGTGCCTGTCCTCCAGTGTAGCCAAGTCCACCAGGGGTCTCTACACGGGGGTATGTCTCCATCTTCTATTCATAGGCAGCGGTAGGTATCTAAGGGACACAAGAGTGAGTAGGCTGTCACAAACTGAACAATGGAGCCACAACAGCAGTCCGCAATGTGCAAACATGTTATGGCGACAGTGTAATTTGTGAAGTATGTGCCTATTTATCCTGTGACGCAGCATTAATCGATAGGCCTGTTCACCCCCCCATGAAATGGCATCTGCCTGTGCTGTGTGTAGGGACAGGTGGAAGTGAAGTAATGCCGCTGACGTTGTGCGCCGTGGCGGTAGGCGGTCGTGAACCACCATGCAATTCTTCATTGGTTATTATTGGACCCTATGGTGATCTACACCGGGGGTGATGGTATGCACCGCCGCAGACGTGACTGCTATTTTCTGGCAGATTCCTCACTTGTTTCCTGACCTTCCATAGGAGAGGACCTACACTGCATGTGCTGCTGTGACCTGTGTCTGGAACCTACCATGGCCCGTGTGACCGGGGAAAGGGCCCCAGCCTTCACTTCTGAAGAGTTGGAGCGACTGGTGGATGGGATCCTACCCCAGTACAGACTGCTGTATGGGCCTCTAGACCAAAAGGTGAGTACACTGTGGGCACGATGCATGTGGCATGTATGCATGGAGTTGTGTGTGAAGGCCTCGTGTAAGGGATTGGGTGGATGTCCTCTTGGAGGTGTACCTGTTGTGGGCTGGGCTATTTGTGTGCCAATGGTGGTCTAAAGCAGGTGGAGCACCCACTGTCGCAAACAGTGGGAGGACCTGAGATTCTGGGCACGGAAGACTGCGGAGACCCAGCTGGGGATGGCCTCCCAATGAGGATAGGGTGCCCGTCGGACCCTGGCCCCCCCCTCCGATGGCCCGCATACTGGTGGTGGCCTACCCTGAGCTGGATGGGCGCTTGAGGGCATCACAGCAGCCACAAGGGGGGGTGAGTTCAGTGGCTATCATTACAACTTACGGCTAGATGGGTAGTATTCAGCTGGTGGTTGTGTGTCAGTGGGTGCCCCTAGGCCAGGCCAGATATCGCAGCATAGGTCTTCTGGTGGCTAAGGATTTAAATGTGAAATATTGCTTACCTAGCTTGTTAGTATTCACTCCTGGTCAGGGTTGCATGGGTCCCAGGTGTGCTGCAGTTGGCGGTGTGTGCCCCTCCTCATTCCTTGGTGACTAGCCATTTCACTTGTAGTGCCATGCATAGTGCGAAGGCCTGTTTCCTGTGTGTGAGGGTGTTGTGTACGCCAACGGTGGTGTTGGTGCAGTCATTGACCCTGTGTATCCTTTGTCTCTCTCCCCCTCTTTCTTGTTTTGTCATCCTGTCCTTATGTGCATTAGCATCATATGGGGGAGGAGCAGAGGCACTGGCGACAGAGGGAGCTGCATCCCACAGGACCCTAGGAGGCAGAGTCCACCGACGCTAAGGGCACCAGTGGGGCGGAGGGCGAGGGGAGCACCACGGCGGAGACTGCATGCGACAATAGAGACTGATACCTCCTCCGATGGGAACTCCCTGGTGGTGGCGGACACCGCTGTGACCACCTCAGCTACAGGTACAGCCGCCACCCCTGTACCAGCATCACCCACCCAGTAGCCCCTCAGCGAGTTGCCCGTGTCCACTCACCCAGGAGGGTGGTCATCTCCTTTGCCCCAGGCACCTCAGGCCCTGCCCCTGTGAGCTCTGCTGCCCTGAGTGAGGAGGCTATTAAATTCCGGAGATCCATCTCTGTAGGGAAAACAAACATTATGAATGCCATCCAGGGGCTGGTAGCCCAGATGCAGCAGTCAAATGCATTCCTGGATGGCATTCACAGTGGATTGACGGCCCAACAGAGATCGAATCAGGCTCTGGCCTCCTCTCTGATGGCAGCCATTGTCCCTGTTTCAACCATCCCCCCTCCAACTTCCACTTCCCAGTCCCATTCTCCTCAACCCCAACCCATTCCAAGCACACATGTCGACAAGCATGCACACAAGACAACACCCAAGAGTTTCACAGGCAAACACAAGCACCACACTTCATCCCACAGGCACTCACACAAACAGCATTAAGTTGCAGACACTACAACATCCACTACCTCCACTGTCTCCCCTTCCTCCTCCACATCCCACCCAGTTACGTCCACACTCACACCTGCATGCATTACATCAATATCCACTACCAGCATCATCACCACACCAAGCAGAACACACCTCACTGGCAGACACCTCCACAACATCCATGCATGCGTCCCCTGTGTCCTCTCCAACTGTGTCTGTCCCCCCTCCTAAGGTACACAAACGCAAGCACTCAGACTCCCAACAGCCATCCACCTCACAACAGCATACAGCCCAAGCACCTGCACCCAAATCCAGCAAACAAACACCTTCTCAAACCACTCCCTCATCCTCCACTCCCATTACTTCTCCCTCTTCCCGCCCCAACGTCCCTAAAAAGCTTTTCCTTGCCCAACTTGACCTCTTCCCTACCCCTCCTGCCCCGTCCTACACATATGGGCAGGGTAGCAAGGACCAAGCCAAGCACCTCAGCCAAACATTCCACGGGCCCAGTGGTAGCACCACCTACTCTTCGTGGAAAGGATTCCAGGCCAACAATACTGAAGGCGAAGGAGCCTGCAGCAGCAGCAAAGAGGGGGAAGGAGCCTGCAGCAGGCAGAGGGGTAAGAGCCCATCCACCAGTGCCAAGAAGAGTAAGGGATCCTGAACCCACGAGCAGGAGGAGAGGAGGCAATCTACGCCAGCCGAAGCTGCCAGCTAAACACCGCCAACACCACCAGCTGTCACAGGGCCCCCACCGCCAGCCGTGGTTGTGCAGTCATTAGAGAGTGCAGAAGCTGAGCAGGAGCCTCCCACAACCACCACCACAATGCGGCCATCGGAGGGTGCAGGGGCTGAGCAGGAGCCTCCACCAACCACCACCATAGTGCAGCCATCAGAGGGTTTAGGGGCTGAGCAGGAGCTGTCACCGCCGGCGGACGCCATATAGTCCAGCCTCCAAGGGCTGCTGTGCGGCCTGCCCCCAACAGAACCAGTGGACAAGACACCCACTCGAGAGTCTATGGCCTTACACTCCCCAGTACAAAGAGCACAGGGCATGTTGCCCCCTCCAGAACCAGTGGGGAAGACACCCACCGCAGAGACTGTGGCCTTGCACTCCCCAAGACCAAGAGCACAGGGCATGTTGCCCCCTCCAGAACCAGTGGGGAAGACACCCACTTGAGAGACTGTGGCCTTGCACTCCCCAGGACAGAGCAATGGGCAAGTTTCCTCCTCCAGATCCAGTGGGGAAGACACCCACCTGAGAGACTGTGGCCTTGCATTCCCCAGGACAGAGCAATGGGCAAGTTGCCCCCTCCAGAACCAGTGGGCAAGACACCCACTCGAGAGACTGTGGCCTTGCACTCCCGAGGACAGAGAGCAATGGGCATGTTGCCCCCCCCCCCCAGAACCAGTGGGGAAGACACCCACTTGTAGGACTGTGGCCTTGCACTCCCCAGGACAAAGAGCACAGGGCATGTTGCCCCCTCCAGAACCAGTGGGGAAGACACCCACTTGAGAGACTGTGGCCTTGCACTCCCCAGGACAAAGAGCATTGGGCATGTTGCCCCCTCCAGAACCAGTGGGCTTGTTCCCGCATCCGGCTGAGGTGCCCCCCACCTTAGGTATCTGCATATTTGCCAACTGAAGCCCCTGCTTTTCTCTCTGGATTGGTGCAGGATTCAAGTGGGGCCTTGTGGGCCCTGTGAACTATGAACTGGGCAGTGTCGCTTTTTTATACATATGTACAGATCTGTTTAATGTGTAAATCGGATTTTTAATTTTATTGTTGGACTGATTACAACCATTTTCGTAAATTGCTGTTGCCTTTGCTTTATTCTGCAGAGTTTTGTGGTCAAATTGTTTTTGTAATGCATATGGTTGTGTGTATGGTGTGTGTGTGTGTCCAGTGTGTGTGGTGCGTGTGTGTGTCACTCTTGTTTTCCTCCCACCCCCCCTTGTGTGCTAAGGGCCTGTACTCACCGCCTTCGTCTTTGCCGGCGTTGGTGTTCCAGGTGGAGCATCACGTAGAAGATCATCGGAAAGACTTGCAGTTCTGGTTTCATGGTGGCGTGGTTCTTCCTTCTTTCTCCAGTTGGTGAGTCCTTTCTCTTCTGTGCTCTGTTTCCGCCAGGCTTTTGATGGCATTGGTACTGCCCCGGAAAAGGTGGCGGATTATCAGGGTCAAAATATGGTGGGCGGTACTTTGTCTTCCGCCTGGCTGTAGGCGGCTACCGCCATGGTGACTGTTGTTTCCGTCCTGGCGGTCGGTGTGGTACATTGGCTGTCTATCGGAGATATCACCGCCATGGTCACAATTTGCCAGTAATTACCGCCAGTTTGTTGGCAGTATTACCACCACTTTATCAACGACAGCCAGGATCGTAATCAGGGCCTAAGACTCGTATTATTTTAATAATTCATATCTTGACTTGTGTTTGTTGGATTTTTGTTGTTTTGGTCTTTTTTTGTTTAGATAAATATTACCTATTTTTCTAAACGTGTGTTGTGTCATTTTGTAGTGTTTCACTGTATTACTGTGTGTGTTAATACAAATACTGTACACATTGCTTCTGAAGTTAAGCCTGCCTGCATGTGCCAAGCTAACAAGGGGGTGAGCGGGGGTTAACTGAGGGTGATTCTCCTTTACCCTGACTAGAGTGAGGATCCTTGCTTGGACAGGGGGTAACCTGACTGCCAACCAAAGACCCCATTTCTAACAACAACCATCTGAGTGGTGACTACCACTCTAATTGTAGACTCACCACCTTGGTGTCATTACTGCCAACCTGTCCTTCCATCATTTTAGGACAGAATCAAAAGAGGCCAAAATTTAACCTACAATAGTGCAACACTTGATCCAAACCTATCAATTCACCTCCGTGAGCAGCAATCTAACTAATGGGAATCATGCCTAGTGTGTGCCCCTCAGAGGACCGCAAAACAGTATCAAACACCCACTCTGGTGGTGTACTAAGAATTTAATAGCGTGCACCCAGCCTATTGCAGTGATGCGCACCACTCTAAAATAAACTTGGACATGCAGACAATATTCTATTTGATACTCAGAACAAACCATCAAGCTTAAAAACCTGTGAGATACTACTAGTGATCACCTTGCTCAAATATGGCACTGCAGCTATGTAAAAGGCTTTCAATATCCAAGATAATCAAGGTGATGCCGGTATTTCACTGGAGCATGGATATGTCAGTTTTATCAAGGCTATGTAAAGCAAATAAGTGAGATCAATCACAAAAAATGCTATGTCTCAACAATGCTATAAATAAAAAGTAGATACGACCACACGTTGTTCAACTACCTACATGCGGGAGACCTCTGTTCTCCTCACTCAAATGTACTGCTTGTGTCGCTGGTGCATAAGGAAAACGCAGGAGACACTCCCCTATTATTAATGTTCCTGTCAGGGCAGACATTAGAGAGCTAACCAGCTGATTGCCATTGTGGGAGTCTGTGTCTACGCTCGCCCTTAAAAAGTCAGCTGTGACTGATTCAAATGCTCTGATTAAACTACAACAAAATGGATAAGAATAAAAGCAACATCTGTGAGTGAATGCCTCCCAAAGATTAGTCAAAAAAGTGTCATAACTCAAAATACCCTACTGGTGCAGTGGTATTTGAGCAACATACTGAATCAAAAACATTGAGTCACAGAAACATAGAGTTTTTAATATAGGGATACAGAAATGTTGTGATGCAGAAGTATTGTTGATATTAATATTGAGTTTTAGGTACAAAATATTGTTTTCAATATCTGTGTGTTAAAATCGTTGTCGAAACTATCTGTGTTGTTAATATAGTTTTCAATATTATATTATGTGGTTTAGTTATATTTTAACTGTATGTTTTTTATTGTTTGTATAATTGTTACTAATATTTATAAATATAGTTTGTGATTTTAATTTAGTTATAATTTAAAATGTAAATGTTACTAGTAATGTATAGTGTCATAGCAGGTTGTGAGGTTTGTAGGGGTACAGGGTAGGAAATAAATCAAGTATAATTTATAAATAAATATATTTTAATAAATTATTAAATATGTAATTTGTGTAATTATTATATTTTCATGTTATATATTATTTGCAGGTTGTTTGGTTTGCAGGGGTATAGTCTGGGAAGTTAATTAAGTAATAATTTATTATTAATTAATACGTAATTATTAATTATTTAATTGATAATTAAAAATGTAAATTGTGTAATTAATATATTTGTAAATTATTATTTTAGGTGTGTATTGTTGCATTTGTAGGGGTGTAGGATGGGAAATTAATTGAGTAATAATTGATTACTAAGTGATTATTAATTAGTTATCAATTATTTAATTTCTAATTAAATATGAAAATTGTGTAATATTTTTTTAAGTTATATTTGTGTAATTATTGCACTTTTTAATTTATATTTTAGAGGCAAGTTGTATTTGTAGGGGTTCAGAGTGGGAAGTTCAGTAATATTTAATAACCTATTAATTATTAAATTTCATTAAAATATTTTATTGAATTACACTTATGTTAACTGTTTAATAATTATATTTTCAATGTTATATATTAGTTGGTTGTTGTTTTTGTAGTGTAACAGGAAGTTATTTAAGTATAATTATCAATTAATTATTTATTAATATTTGTTTTATTATTTAAAATGTGAATTGTGTTTGTTTTTTATTTGAATTAAATCTCAATCTGGACTGCTATGTTTGTGTGAGTATATTCTTGGAATTTAAGTAAATGACCAATTAATTACTTTCTTTTATTTGTTATGAATTATTAAAATAATAATAATTATGTAAAATGTTTAATTGTTTTTTACATTTATATACTTTTTTTATATTAACATTTTTATATTTTTGGTGAACTAATTGAGTAAATTTTACCACTTCAGAGTCCAACACTTTCCCTACTGTTGCACAGACTGGAGTCAGAATAGTAATTTCACCCTTCCGCAGACCAAAGCTTTCCCTACTGTTGCAGAGACTGGAGTGGAAATAGTAAATTTTACCCATCCTGAGTCCAGCTCTTTCCCTGGTGTTGTACAGACTGGAGTGGGAATATTAGATTTTAGCCTTCTGGAGTACAACGCTTTCCCTACTGTTGCACAGACTGAAGTGGTAATAGGAAATGTTATCCCTCCGGAGTCCAACTTTTTATCTATTGTTGCACAGATCCCTCCGGAGTTCCAAGCTTTCCCTACTTTTGCAGAGACTGGAGTGGGAATAGTACATTTTACCCCTCCTGGGTCCAATGCTTTCCCTCTTGTTGCACAGACTGGGGTGGGAATAGTACATTGTACCCCTTCAGAGTCCAACACATTCCCACTGTTGCACAGAGTGGAACAGGAATATTAGATTTTAACCCTGTGGAGTCCAACGGTTTCCCTACTGTTGCACAGACTGGAGTGGTAATCGTAAATTTTACCCATCTAGAGTCCAACCTTTTCCCTACTGTAGCACAGACTGGAGTGTGAATAGTAAATTTTATACTTTGGAGGCCAGAACTGTCCATACCAGTTGGAGTGGGACTACTATTTACATTATTCTACCCCTCTGAAATGTAATGCTATTAGTACCAGTCTTTATTATATTTATTAATATTTTTACATTTATATGTAACGTATGAGTGTGTGTATATATATATATATATATGCATAGAGGACAGCACTGTGCTAATCCTATGCTTAAAAACTTTGCTAGATAAGCAGACATTTGAGGTGAGCAAATTTAGAGTGTCGTTGGTGTTGCAGGGTGCTCCTTACTAGAGCAGCTCTCCACCTAAAATTGGGAACTTCCCAGAGTTCTCCTTTGTTTTTTGCATGCATATATATGTATACATGTATATATTTTCACTGAAAAAACCAAAGGGTACAGTGATGTTATACTTAGGTAGGTCCCGAAGTTGTACAAAACCATAGAAATTCAGTAGTTATAGTTCTTTCTAGTAACTCTAACTCGCGCCCTAAGGTAACTATAACTCGCACCCTTGCCATGCAAAGTTTTCTTATCAATAATTTTATGCAAATGTTGCAGTGACAATATCAAAGATGCCATACAAGGTCTCATCAATTATAATATGTGGAGTAATTGGATGTGCATGGCGAAGGCACAAGTTATAGTTACGTTAGGGCGCTCACATAGTGCCTCCTCCAAGTCAGTTTGTTGTACATATTTTTTAATTACCTCAATGGCCTCATCCTGAGGATGTTGGTGTACAAAAATTCAACATCTACGGTCACCAATATGCCACTGGTCCTTCAAAATCGAATCCATCTACTATGTTGATGAATTGCATGCTATTTATATATATATTATTGTTTCTTTGGTACTTCCTCTGTAATGCATTGGTCAATGATTTTGCATATAGGTTCCAATACGGAGCCACAACCCTATACTACGGGACGGCCAGGAGGTTTGGATAAATCTTAGTGGATCTTTGGTAAAATACAGATAACAGGTGTACTTGTATGCAGTTGGTTCAGGTAAGCAAATTCTTTGTCAATTCCTGTGCCCTCACCAAGATCCTCAGAGGTGATATACTTAGGGCCTCATTATGAGTTTGGCGGTCAGACTGCCACACCACCATAGTGGCGGCCACCAAATGACAGCCATGTTGGTGGTCATGCAGACTGCCGTATTATGAGTAACACAGATGGGCTGCCAAAAGCCAACCATAAAAACCAACAGTGCCAGTACATTGGAGGGTGGGAAACAGGTGGTCACCCACCAGCACGAACAGCACGTCAACCAACCACCAAACCTATTACAAGTTAAAGGTTGCAGTGGCGGTCATGCCGTGGCGGTCCTCCAATGGCAGTCCACGCCACAGCAATTCACGGTCACCACAGTTATACACGACACAACATTGGAAGAAGTTAAAAACAACACAGCTGACACATTCACACACCTGATACACCTACCAACCACATTATAAAATACACCCTTTCATACACCACAATTCTTTACATCTCCCACGCCAAATACACCATCCAGAGCGCCCAAAAAGAGAAAAATTCCAATTTAATAGGCATCCCTCCATCTCTCACTGAGCACAAATCCCACACCCTCAACACATCCATGCCACATCCATTTGCATCTCTCCACCCCAATTACTCCCCATCACCTTTTCATTTCCCAGCACCTATCTTTTTTATTTATTATTTCTTTTCACCGCCATGTCACCCCAGAAAAATCCCTGTTTCAGCGAAGATGAGGTAAGAGTCATGGTGGATGAAACCATCAGAGTAGAGCCACATCTATTTGGTGCCCAAGTCCAGCACACTACTATTGTAAGGAAAATGGAAATGGATCAAAGGATAGTTGACAGAGTGAATTCTGTAAGCCCCACCCGGCGCACAAGGGACGACATCAGGATGAGGTGGAACGTTAAAGGCACCAGCTGCAGCTCCAGAAGACTGCCGTTGGTCCCCCACCTCCTCCACTGTAATTCACATCCTGGGAGGAGAAGGTTTTGGCTATCCTGCAACCTGAGGGCTTAATAGGAATACCTGGGGTAGTGGAGTCGGATAAGTCACAACAATAAAAATGGCACCAAAAGGTATTCACATGCATGCTCAATGCTCATGTTTTGCCACCTTCACTGTTACCCCACTCAACAGTCCAGTGTCCACCTGTCTCTAGACCCCTCTCTGGCCTCCATCATGTGAAGTAGGCTCATCTGAGGGAACAACATCTCTGTATAGTGGGTGTAGTACAGGGATTGACAGCACTACAATTCCCAGCAGGCACTGTTCCAACATTACTAAAACCTGAACAGTGTAGCCTACTCAAAATTAACATTTTTTACAAGCTCCACATTGGTGTGTACCCACCTGGGAGGATGGCATCTGTATAGACTGTGTGTAGGACAGGCACTGACAGGAATGCTAAGGCCAGGAGGCACTGGTACTCTCACTCTACTCAGCCATAACACTGTCCTCTACTACTGTGACCCTTCTCCCTCAACCCAACCATTGAACTGTACTCGCCTGAGAGGATAGCATCTGTATAGTCTGGGTATATGACAGGCACTGACAAGAATGCTAATGCCAGGAGGCACTCTCCACCCAATGCAAAACATCAACCCACTGTGTATCTGTTCAAATATTGGTGTGCGTGAACTTGCAATGGAACTGTACTCACCTGAGAGGATGACCCATGTATATCATGTGTATATCTTGAAGTAACATGACTATAAATCCAAGGAGGGCCAGTCCCTGTAACTCCAATAACCAGGCCAGTGTCCATATGACATTGTGCATCTGTCTGTGAACTCACAAATGAAGTTTACCCACCTGGGAGGGACCAAGATAGAGATCATGGTACAGTCTGTGATGTGGCTAACCACCTAAATTCATCCTGACCAGCTATGCCAAAATAAGAATATTGTGGACAAGAATGACAGCTCAACCTGTGTGCAAAACACATTAAAGACAAATCAAAGGCACCAAGATGCATCATCTGCATCATCTGAATGGTATTGGCAGTAGACATATTCCCAATGCATTGACCGCATGATGACAACTATCACATATACAACAAGGTTCTGGATCTGCATGCAGAACGGTCAACTAGGTCTTAAGATGACATAAACCACATCCTGCCTTGTCATTTTTTTTACTGCACTGCTGGTAAGATATAAGTATATGACCATCCCTCCAAGTGATAATAAACTCAGACATCCTGGTGCAAGTTGACTGAAATTAAATTGGTATGTTACCCAAAAGTCAGGTCTACACAGTTGATAGCATGTGAGCCTGTCGCATAAGGAAAATCTGCAAATCCAATGTGAACATGGCTTTAGTCAAATGTCACTGTTAACTATTGGAGGTAGATATCACAATACAACAGGTAACATTATGTCTTTCACCTCAACAGGTCTACCTGCCAGTCAGAACACAGAGAGCACTCAAGAAACTGCCAATGCTCCCATGGGTGAAGCCCTCAGTGAGGATAACACTTCTGGACATGTGGACGTTGAGGACAGTTCTGGCCTATCCGTGGAACCTGGTCAGACGACACCTGTCAGACTTACCATGATCACATTGACTCCTCCCAGCCCTGTTGCATCAACATCTCAGGCAACCAGTTGCCCCCAAACCTGTGTCCCAAGGAAAGTGATGCAAATCTTGTGCCCCCCAGCCCAGGATCCTGAGTCACAGCAAGACACATCCGACAATAATATTTGTGGAACCAGTAGTAGGTGGCAAGCTGTGCCAAGGGTGCAGGCACATGGGTGGGGTCCATGGGAGGGATTGTGTGGGTCAGCGGCATGGAGGCTGCTGGATTTGGTTCTGGCCAGGGCACCATCACCCAAAGTGTGATGGTCCAAGTACTTGCATCAGACTTTCATCAGAAAATTGGTGAACAAGGGAGGCCCACAATACCAACATGCCCTCCCTAACAGGGGTGCCTGGAGACTTTGATACCACCCTGAGCAGGAATCTTCAACAACACAAGACCCCTTCGAGTGGCCAAGCAACACCAGCCCCTTCTACATCTGAGGCAGCTACTGGAAGGGAGGCCCTGCCAGGGGGAGGACCTGCCTTACACACTCCTGCTTCTGTAGCTGAAGAAACCCCTAGCAAGCGGGAATATCCACCCAAGCATCCAGGAGGTGCGGATGGCAACACACCAATCATTGCCAGGATGTGAGCCCTTCCTAAGGAAACTCCTTTCCGTGCCACTGATTCACTTTGTTGACTGTCCTCCAACCACTTTCCATTTTCCATGCTAATAGGACACTGGACTTTGGGCTTGAAATGTTATGGCATCTACTAATCTACTATAATGATTACATCCACCATGACTGATTCCTTCACTGTTAATTTTTTGTTTGAGTTTCACCTTTATTTCCTGTGCACATGTAAGTAAACACAACTAACACTAAAACAATGCCTGCTCATCATTTTGAGATGTTAAATGTTAAATCCATGTAATGCAAATGATTAAGACATAAGATGGTAATGGAAGGAGAGATATGTCAAAGGTAGTATCATACTAAGGATTGCTACCAACACAATGACACAAGTGACTAGTAACACCAAACATTTTATTGCACTGTACAGCATATAGGCTGCCAAAATGTCTGGACTGTCATGGCCAAGAATCGCAGAACTATATTGAGTCTGGCTTCATTACTCAAGCGACCGTTCCCCCAGAGCACCGAAGAAAGGGCTATGTCAGACCTTGTCCCGTAGAATGTGCCAACAGATTAGTGGATGTTGTCGCCAGCTTGAGTCTTATCACATACCAAAAACAGGTCTACCAACTTGACATATGCCATGACACAGACAGAGGGCAGTACAATAGTCTCTAATCATAGGACAATCCTATTACAATGAAGACATATTTGGTGGTATGATACAAACCTATTTCAGTGTTGTGGCATAGGCACTGTGGCCTGAAATGAGGAAACACTTTGACAGCTGCATACAGGATCATTGTCAACATAATGTAACGGGATAATGCATGGATTGCGCTGGATGACAACATGTATGAAGGCTATATGATCACACACATGAGACAGTTCTATCAACACACCACATCAAATAAGTGTATTGTGCACTTCAGAATTCTACCCACCCACTGTCCAAGCTGTGTTGGCAAATTACTCATACACCCAAATCTGTGACAGACATTATCTGGATCAATCCATGTCCACTTCATATGTCACTACAGCAACAGCTACATGCTAATGTCACAACTCTGAAATGCCAACATGAAGATGGCATGGTGAAGAGACCCTGAATAAAACACAATGCAAGGAGTTTAGGCAGGAACAGTTCATAGCATACATATGACTATAACGCCATATAGAACTTTAGTAGATCCATTCACATTGCCATGAGACTGACACAAACAAAGAAGATAATGATGATATTAGCTTTTTTTCAGTCTGACTTTGCAATCATACCTTGGCTATACACTGCATGGTGTGAGATCCCCTGTGCTTTGTGAAAAACATAACCCTACTCAACACATCCTGTCAACTCTAGTTTCTCATACAATCACAGGAATCACATATTATTACACACTTCCACTCAAGTAAAGTATTGATTGATGAGATCTGCCCGCAAGTTTTCACCTTCCTTCTCATCACTGTCATCTTCACTTGCCATTTCAGGATTCTCACTTTGTGGCACTGCTAGCTCTCTCTCATCTAGTATATATGGAATGTTCCTCTTCAGGGTAATGTTGTGGAGCACGCAGCAGGCCACGATGGTCTTACATACTTTTTTGGGAAAGTAGATTAAGGCTCCACCAGTCTTGTCTATGTTCCTATGTCTGGCTTTCAGGAACCCAAAAGCCCGCTCCACGACATGCTGTGTTCTTCCATGGGCATAGTTGAAGCAGACTTCCCCTGGCGTAGTTGGGTTCCTCACCGCTTTCAATAACCATGGGCTGTTTGGGTATGCAGAGTCCCCCGTAAAGGGGGCATGTGTGGAACAATTAGCCAGTCTCATTGTTTCTTCTGCAGCACATATTTGATAGAAACACACATGACATACGTGACTTACCAACCAGCCACGACCTCTTTGGGTACAGTTGTGACATCAGCTGTGGAATTGTGCTGTTCCACATGATGAAGGCATCATGGACTGAACTCAGATAATGGGCACAGACCTGTGAAATGTAGAGGTCTGCCAAACAAACAACTTGGACATTGATGGAATGGAAGGTCTTCTTGTTCTGATAGACTTGTTCATTGCCATGCGGTGGAACCAAGGCAACATGTGTACCATCAATGGCTCCCACAACATGTGGGATGTGTGCTAAACCATAGAAGCCAGCCTTCACATGGGCGAAATCATCTCTTTGAGGGAACCGGATATAACTGTCCAGGTGTTTCAACATTGGTGAGAGTACATCCTTCAATACAAGACTGAACGTAGGCTGGGACATCCAAGCAGGTAGGGCCACTGTATTTTGGAAGGACCCTCTGGACAGGAAGTGCAACACTGCCATAATGTGTACAATGGGTGGGATGCTATTTGGATGAGAAATGGCAGGCAGTATATCTGGCTCCAACTGACGACAGAGATCTACAATTATTTGCCTATTCAGACGGTAGATCTGGATGATGTGTCTTTCTTCCACGGCCTGAAGGTCTGTCAGTGGACGGTAGACAGGAGGATCTCTGATCCTTACCCTCCATGGGTACCTCTGTAGGGCAAAAAAATTAGCACAGTCATCATCCAATTTATTTCTTGCAACATACATAATGCATGTTATTGACATACTGTGACAAGGCATGCGATGATTTGATGACATGATGCTCAGTACACGTTACCACTGTCAATTACACAGAAGTAGCATGTATCCCCATTGCTTTCCCACAAATGTGTACACATCATCTATATGGACAGAAACGATTTGTACATGAAACATGCTTCTTGGAATGTGACATAAGTTTACATAACTTAAATTTACTTGGGTGTTGTCTGTGGCCAAAATAAACTTACCATATATGCCAGGCAATGTACAAAAATGCTGTCAAAGTAGAAGGACATACATAACAGTACAAGACCAGCACTTATCAGTTGTTTAGACAATTTTTTGGAGTTGTGATGCATTTTTTATTAGCTAAATACAGCATAAAATGCTTTTAAAATGGCAGTTGTTTGGCCTACTCCATTGGACACTAGGAACAGCCCACACCTGCCGGTGGATGTCATCATGGCAGTAGGCGGTTGCAACCGCGGCGGACACAACAAGTTGTGATCTCAGGCCAATGCCTGTGTCCACGGGCAGTGACAGCCACGTACTTGGCAGACGTGACTGCCATGTTCTGAAAAATCCCTCACTTGACTCCTGACACTGCTGCCAGCAAGACCTCCTGGACCTGAGCTGCTGTGTACCACCTCTGGGAGCAATCATGTCACGCCCAACAGGTGATAGGGCCCATGCCTTCTCCCCGGTGGAGCTGGAGAAGCTGGTGGAGGAGGTCCTACCCCATTATGTACAGCCTTATGCTACACCAGAGAAGCAGGTAGGTGCCTCATATCCATTTTCCCCTGTACTTCACCATATAGTCCCTCCTCACAGGCTAGATTGTGCCCATGTGTGCCAAAATGTGAATTAAAGGCCATGGAGCTCTAGTAGGTGTGGCAACAGAAGCCACAGATTTCTGATGTGTTCCATAGTTTTTGAAATCTCTGTCAGAATGCACGGGCATGTCCCACAAGATGTCAGGTGACTAACCTAGTTATTGGATGGCCTGAGCAGGGTTGTGTTTGGTTTGCAGATTGGGAAATGTTTTTTGTCTTGTCCATGTACTCAGTGACTGGTATGTGCCCCTCTTGGGCATTTTGGGCAAAACAGATTGTTCATTGCTTTGTGCACTGACATGTATGTGACTCAGCCATTTTGTATGTGATCTGTGGACATAATTTCCTGTCTTGTTTTTTGCATCCATGCAGGTCAATGCCCATCAAAAGAAAGGGATTTGGAGAGCCATCACCAAGAAAGTGCGGGCTGTGTGGGCCCACAGCCGGAAAAGCGCCCACTGCAGAAAGAGGTGGGAGGACCTGAGACGCTGGGCCCAGAAGATTGCAGAGACCCAGCTGGGGCCGTCGGACCATGATCCCCCCTAACGACCCACATTCTGGCAGTGGCCTACCTGGAACTGGCTGGGCTTTTGAGGGCAGCACAGCAGCCCCAAGGGGCTTCCTGCTTGTCCTGTTGCCAGGTGATTGAGTGGGGTACTGACTGCTCCCCCTGACAATTAGGGATGAGCCATGTGTCACACAGTAGTTGGGAGATGTGTTGACATGTCATGTGTATCAAACTGGTGTGCCTTGCCTTCTGAAGCTGAGACCTAGTACAAGCCTTGGGGGAATTCACAAACCACATACTCTGCAGGGTCCAAAAATGGTTATCTACACTCCTCATTCAGGTACTATTTGTTATTGTAGTGGGTGTAATTTGTGACCCAAAAAGTACTTCCCATGAATGTCACAGACAAAAGGTAATTGTATTATGGATCACTGTCCAATGTCATGTGTCCTGGTATATGTGTATGCAGAGATCTAACACCCAAAAGCAAGTTATCTTCAGAATTTAATGGGTACTGGTGCCTCACTGCAGTCTGTGCTCTGTTGGTGCTCATCATATATGTGCCACTCCTTACATGGATAATTGTTTGCATATGTAGCAAACCGCTTTCCCTTTGTAAGTGGGAAATGTCCATTTACATGAATTATGTCCCATGCCAGCATTCATTGTGCCTACATGTCAGCATGTGTCCTTTTCCCTTTAGGAAAAGTTCATAATCTGAAATTTCAGGCATGTCCCAGCCCTGTTGATGTTATGATGTTGTATTCCCTCACACATATGTGCTTGGAAAACTGTTAGTGGAATGGTACATTTACAATGGTGGTACATTCCATGTTGTGTCACAGACAGGAGTGTGTATTGTCTGACAGATACCGTCATTTGGCATGTAGAACTGCTATAGCAGTGAGGGATATGACAGGTGGGTCAAGAATGTGGGACCCTCTGTGTTTATCTATGCTCTTGATGTGACATCATGTTGAAGAGTGCATTACACATGTGTATTGATTGAGGATTGTTCCCTGACTGTTGTCATGCATCATGGAGTGTTTTGTGTTGATGTTGACATCACATCCGTTCGGGTTCATGCATTCATTAAGAGATAGCTACCATGTTTGGCATGTCCAGGAGGTTGGTAGTGATGCTGCTGCTTGGTTGGAGTCCCTCTATTTGTGATTGTGAGTTTTGTGTCTCTACAACATTCAAGGAACAGATGTATACTACTGACACACCCAGATGTTGTCGCTGTCATGGGTGTCAGACATTAGTGGTGACTATCCTGGGGCTTACTGATTCATTGTTGTGTGTATCTTTGAGACATTACTCCCTGACATATTGAATGTGACGTCAAGGTGTTCCTTTCATTGACACATATAAAGCCTTTCTGTGTGACACTGATAGTACCCCCTTCACTCTATTGTGACAGGTATCGCTTGTAGATCTGTACATTGTTGACATGTGTCCATTATGACATGGGTATTTCCATTTCCACTACTCTAGGATATTACACTTTTATATCTGAGATAGCTGGATGTCATTGGCTTCATCCCAAATTGTTGGTACATCATGAAAGTACACCATGGATGTGTGCACAAACTTGTGTGTGAAATATGGGTGGGTACTTTAAAATAGAATAAGTTTGTTGGCTACAAGTTAACTGGATTCTGCTGCATGTGGAACAGCATTGGGGATGGAGAGGTCACCTACATGTAGTATGATTGTGGTATTTGCCAGATTTCATCCATGCAATTGTAGTAGTCTGACATTCTGATGTTCTTGTGGGTAACTTTGGGAAATCCAGATGGCATGCAAGCATATGTTATGGCACATGTATATGCCACTTAGCTGTACGTTTTTGCTGGGGCTACTTGACCTGATGGTATTGTTTGTCACTCAGAGTTGTGATTGAAGTGCTATCAGGTACATGTTATGACCCTATTTCTCTTTCTTTTTGCAGCATCAGCACAGTTAAGCGAAGGAGACGGGGCATAGCCGAGTGAGGAAGCATCTGGCCACGGGACCTCGGGTCGAGATACCACTGACACAGAGAGACACAGTGGTTTGGAGGGTGAGGAGAGTACCATTAGGGAGGCCCAAAAATCATCATTGTCATTGGATTCCTCCTCCAGTGGCCACTCCTTAGTGGTGGTAGACCCATAGGGGATCTCCCCTGTACCATCTTTGTCCGGCACCCCCATTCTATCACTGCTCCACACCCAGTTGGCCGTGCCCGCTCACCCCATGAAGGTGGGCATCTCCTTTACCGCAGGCACCCCCACCCCAGCCTCTGTTGGCCCTGCTGCCCT
Source organism: Pleurodeles waltl (assembly GCF_031143425.1). Lineage (NCBI taxonomy): Eukaryota > Metazoa > Chordata > Amphibia > Caudata > Salamandridae > Pleurodeles > Pleurodeles waltl. Next base: position 1,027,228,890 of record NC_090439.1, on the reverse strand, counting down.
CAATGAGGAGGCTATTGACCTCCTGAGAAGTATGTCTGTGAATGCCATCCAACGATTGGCAAGTCAACTCCAACAGACCAATGGATTCCTGGAAGACATTCAAGGTGCAATGGCTGCCCTACAGAGATCTTTTCAGGCCTTCACCCTGACGGCAGCCAGTCACCCCTCCACCTTCCGTCCCTCCTCCAACTGCCTCTTCCCAGTCCAAACCACCCTTCCCCTACCTACCTAAAGCACACAAACAGATTCTCGGGCATCCACCTCAACAGACAAAGGTAGCGCACACAAATACAAGCAGCACAAGACACACCACCGACACGCACACAAACAACATCTACCTGCAGACAAAGCAACATTCACTACTTTCCCTGACACCCCCAGCATCGCACACACAATTTCAAGCATACCTATAGACACCACCACAGTAGTCACAGACACAGCCACCACACTCATCCTACCTACAGATACCACCCCAGTAGACCCTCAGCCATCCACCCCAAACACCACACCCACAGACACCACAAGTACTGACACACCTACATCCACTACATCAACCATACCTGCAGTCACTACCCCAACAAACAACCACTCACACACCACAGCATCCCCCAGCACCTCCAACTCCCAAGCCCAAGAAGCATACTTCCCAGAAGCATGCACCCAAGACATCCACAACTAAACGTCAGCTAACCACTTCCTCAAACTCCCAATTCGACCCCCTTCTGATGACCGTCCCTGTATGTCCAAAAACCATTTACTTTGTGACCTAGACCTTATCCCTGTTCTCCCCCCGTACCACACACAAAAGGACCTCAACCATCTCCAAGTCATCCCTTCCACCACCAAGGCCTCCCATTCCCCCTGCAAGCACCCATACCCCTCCCCCAAGAAGAAGCCCACCACTCCCAAAAAGGTTGTATGTATTCCATTCCGCATCAATAGATATGTGTGTTGTATGTGTGAACAGTCCCCGGCCAGTGTTGAATGTGAGTGTGTGATTTGTCTTTGTATATGAGCTGTAGGTGTGTTGTTGTTGCTGTGTATGACAATGTTATGTATCCTTCGGTGTCACTATGCCTGAGCTGCATGTCCATGTGTATTTATGTATTGTTGCAGTGCATTGTGAATGTGATGGCCAAAGTGTGCATATTGTGTATGTGTCCATGTTGATGTATGTGTATGTGTCGTATGATATGTGTAGTTGCTGCCCATAGGGGGACTATGATGTGTTTGCTGGCGCTACAAGCTGTTTTCAAAGATTAATGATACAGGTAGGTGTGTGTATACTTACGATTGCTGTCATCCACGGCGGCGTTGATTTTGTTGTCTTTTAGTGAGCCTGAGCAGAGGCATGATGCGGCTCTGGACATGTGAAGCTGTCTGCAGGTGTCTCTCTTCATACTGTCCTTTTCCGCCAAGCTTGCCCCTGGTGGTTGGATCACCATGGTAACAATGGCGGTGTGCAACCTTGTAATGAGTCCTGTGGAAACACAGGCTCCATCGGCCTGTTTGTGCTTTCAGGTGACTGTAGTGGTCTGTGCTGTCTGGTGGTGCTGGCAGACCGCTGGCAGTCGTCTGTTTGTACAACCACCAAACTCGTAATACAGTTGTCGGATCTGCCAGACTGTTGGCAGTCGGATCGGCACCACCAACATGGTAGCCACAGGACCACCAAACTCCCAATGAGGCCCTTAATCTCTTCCTGAATTCTTCTCAAGGGATCGGCAGACAGTTTCTCATAGTGCCTATGGTCTCTTAATTGTCTATGTGTCTCATTTTCATAATAAGAAGTGTCCTGGATAATAATGGACCCGCCCATGTCAGCCAGTTTGATGGTAATAATTGTGTTACTTGCTAAATTGTTTATGGCATCCTTTTAATTTTTCGAAATATTGTAAGGAATTAATCTTTTCCTATTCTTTAATTCCCTAACTTGTTTGAGAACAATGTTCGCATAGGCTAAGAATTCTGCAATCATGAGGTGAGAAGGGGGATCAAGGTGAGAGGGCAGGTGTAATTTAACTCACTGGACTGCATGTCTGGCTTATTTAAAAAAATAAACCTAAAGGTTAAAAAAAATCTGTAAAGTTCTCCCCTTAACTTAAAAAGTCAGGTCGATCAGCCAGGACAAATTCTAAACCCTTGCACAGTGTACTACGTTTATGTGTGTTAAGGGTGTACTTACATATGTTAACAGCCTGGCATTTGTGTGTGTCAGTGGGATTCACCAGCTGTAATGCTGATTCCGCGTCTGTCTCTCCACTGATTGGTGACTGAAATCTGATCAACCTCTTCCCCAGCCCCTGCCTCTTCCTCGTCTCTGTTGTCCATATTCTAAAAAATGTCCAGATATATCAGTCTCAGCTGGTGTGGGATTCCTAGGTACTTCTCTAGTGCTAGGAACGAGAGGATCTTGCTAGTCTGAGCTCACGAATGAGTTTGAAAATGTCACTCGTTTGTAAAATGATTAGCGGCCACAGAAGGTATAGATATCAGGCCTCAAGTATGGGTATACCTGTTCTATGTCGAAACGTGATTTATCTTTCTGGATATTATCAATTTTGTTACTCAGTTTTATTGAATTAAATTCCTCAATAGTTTTTTGTACATTGTCTAGAGCTGCATTAGCGTTTTCAATGGCAGTACTCTTTCTAATCTTCTCTTCTAAATAATTTAGCTATTTCGATGGGTTCAGTTCTTCCAGGGCTGTATCTATCCATAACACCATCCAGTGTCAAGAACATTTGCTACCAATATAGATTAAATTCGTTTTTAATCTCTCATTTTGTTGTCCATTTAGACAATATTGGGCATATTTACAAGCCCAGTGCGCCGACGGAGCATCAAAATAAGTGATCCATATCTCCGAGGCCACGCAAAGCCACTTTGCGTGGCTTTTCATGGCCATGTAGATAAGGAGTAAGGCAAGGCTGTGCAAGTTGCTACATTGCCTTACTCTGCGTCGGGGGGTGTTTCATGGGCGTTGCGGTGGGTTTTCCCACGTGACCCATGGGTTTCGACGCATTCCGAGATTTACAAGGCTGTGTAAACCTGGAAATGTGTCAAAACTGCACGCATCCCAGAGGGGAGGTGTTACGAGAAAAAATGTTTTTTTCTCCTTGTTTTTCCTCTTTCTATGTGTGCTGTATTCTGTACCAAGGGTGCTTGGGTTGGTGCCAGACAACCAAAAGTCGCTAGCGCAGGGGGAGAGAACAGAAATGTACTGTATTTCATAAATTTCTGCCTTTTCCTTCTGGCGCAGGGCAGCGCAGTGTAAAATAAACTGAGCAGAATCAGCACACATATAATCTGTGTGGTACGTTATTATTTTGAGCTTTATTATGACATCGGGGGAAACATAAAGTCTCGGTATAATACTCCTTTGTTTTGGTCTGTCCTCCTTATATGTTCTTCCAGCTTTCGGACCACCACTCTCATGGAGTGACCCTCGTGAGAAGAATACAGCTCAGGTAAGTATGACATTTTCCTTTTCCTCAAAAGTCCTCCACCACGTAGACACTTTTATTGTGCTACCATCACCGAAAAAAGTGTGGTTTTCCTTTATGGTTCAGTGAAGGACACGCTCCCAGCTCAAAGGATCGTCAGGTCACTCATCTCCTTGGGACTCCCAAGTTTCGCACTTTTCCAGCTGGAAGGAAAGTGTACTTGTTTCACGGGCAGTTTCTCTCTGATCGTTTATTTTACTCCATGGTACACTATCAGGTTCATTATTCAGGGACTAGTCAGGGGACCCCGATTCCCGACATGCACCAAGGTAACTTTCTGCGCTTCCTTGCTCCACTTTCTTGTATAAATGCCTCTATGTGTGCACTGCGTGGTTTGCACTATTGATTAACTTTTTAACACCAAGTTTATCTCTGTTTATATTTGTATGAATATAATACATATATACTAAAATTCTCTTTGTCCAGCACAATCACTTATCATTATTGCTTATTCTATATTCAGGATTCATAACTGTCTTAGTATGGAATTAATTAGGCAGTGAGTGTGATTAAGTAGATTACAGAGCCTTCATAACTTTGGATGAATTCTCTGGATTCGGAAGTTGCATGCAACTTTTTGTACACATTTATATAAATATTTACCCCATCCCATGGACACATTGGGTTGTCCTTGTTATAGATATACAATACAGCTGGAAAGAGGAGCCACCTGATTCCCTGCCCAGATGGACTAAAGACTTTGGGCCTCATTTAGATCTCGGCAGACTGAAACACTCTGTCACAAATGGATATCCTGTCCGCCATATTATGATCCCATAATATATCCTACGAGTTTTGTAATACATAGGACGGGGTATCTGACACATTTGTGATGGAGTATTACCTCCTCCGAGATCTAAATCAGGCCCTTTGTCACTAGCTGATCCCCAGGAGTAGGATAGGTCTCTACAGGGCCAGTAGCGGTAACTCTCTTATGTCTCCCTGAAGACCAACTAGGGAAAGACCTCTAGGACCGTAGTTATACTTTTTGGTGCAAAACTGCACTAACGCAGTTTTGCACCAAACAGTTTTGTAGTGGCTTGCACCATTTTTTAGCACCAGCTGGGCACCATATTTATGGAATGGTGCAAGCCAGTGCAAAGGGTAGGCTAGCTTAAAAAAAAATGACTTTAGGCAGGTTTGAGTCAACATAATTGATTCTGACCAGATTAGCATCGTTTTTTGACGCTAAGGGGAATATTTATACTCTGTTTGCACTGAATTAGCATAATGTTTTTTAAACTCCAATTCAGTGCAAAACTAACTCCATATTTATACTTTGGTGCTAGACCCGTCTAGCGCCAAATTTATAGAGTTAAAGTCATTTTTTGGAAGTGGAAATCTACCTTGACTTAATGAGATGCAAGGTAGGCGTTCCCGTGCAAAAAATGACTCTATGACCTTAACGCCATATTTATACTCCCATGCAAAAATGGTGCAAGGGAGGGAGGAGGAGTAAAAAAATGGGGCAAAGCTTGCTTTGCCCCATTTTTTAAAGCCTGGGTCAGGGCAGGGGTTAGGGGACCTGTGGGCCTATTTCCATGTGGAAATGTAGTATTAAGGTTGAGGAAGAGTCCAGGTTCACGCAGGAGATGATAAAAGAACCATTTATTTAGTAAAGCTTCAGAAGTAAAATAACAGGAACTCCAGCCTCCAGTAAAACCTCCAACTCCATCAACTGTCCAGCACGGAACACTGTCCAGCAGAGGGAGATACTAAATGCTGAAGGAGGAACTGGAAGATACCAAATGAAAACTACATAATACAAATAACCTTAAAACATAAAATACAAACATACATTAATATTCTACACAAACCTTACCTACAATATTGATACAGATAAAAACACAATACTACAGGAACACCATGGAATAAGCCCACAGGTGCCCTCCCCAGGGGCACCCCCACCCACACCAGAGAGTCTGCGGAGGATGGGGGACCCCATACCAGGTAAGCACAGGTAAGATTGCATTTTTTTTTTTAAGTGCCATAGGGGGCCCTGAAATGGGCCCCCACACATGGCACAGGGTGCAATGGCCATGCCCAGGGGACCCCTGTCCTATGTGCTGGCCATTGGGGTGTTGGGCATGACTTCTGCCTTTTCTAAGGCAGGAGTCATGTGGCATGGTAGGTTTAGCACCATAAAATGACGCTAATCTGGTTAGAGTCATTTTTTTTTACTCTAACCTGCCTAAAGTCATTTTTTGGTGCTAAACCCTCTTCTTCTGTACTGCCAGCCCCACCCGACTAAAGTAAAATTTTTTCACTCTAGCCTACCCTTTGCACCGGCTTGCACCATTCCATAAATATGGTGCCCGGCTGGTGCACAGAAATGGTGCAAGCCGGTGCTAAACTTTTTGGTGCAAAACTGAGTTAGTGCAGTTTTGCAGCAAAAAGTATAAATAAGGGCCAATATTTTGTACCTTTGTGACACTTTTGCGTAAAAAAAATGATGCTAATTCGGTGCAAACAGAGTTTAAATATGCCGCAGAGTATAAATATGCCCCTAAATATGGCGTTAAGGCCATAGAGTAATTTTTTGCACGGGAACATCTACCTTGCATCTCATTAAGGCAAGGTAGGTCTCCACTTTCCAAAAATGACTTTAACTCCATAAATTTGGCGCTAGAGGGGTCTAGCACCAAAGTATAAATATGGAGTTAGTTTTGCACCGAATTAGAGTTAAAAAAAAATTACACTTATTTGGTGCAAACAGAGTATAAATATGCCCCCTAGACTCCACTATCACCAGGTGCACTGCAAGATGGCCAAGGGGCCATAGCGCCTGGGAGTGCGGGCAGGAGAATGTTCACCTGGCTGCTAATGGAGGAGGTACGCAAGATGCCTCAACCAGTAGAAGAGGAGCAACAGGCAGAGGAGAATACTGGTGCATGGAGACAGGAAATCCAGCTCCCAGCAGAAGGTGTCCCTTTAGAGGCCAGAAGGCCTACTACAAATGCTCCTGGTAGACAGACCTGGCCACCAGGAGTAAAACCAGTCAAATATGAAGAGAATTGGCCCAAAGGGGCCCTAGCTATGCCTATTTAAATATTTGACCTTTCATGAAGAAAGTTGAGCGTGCTGTGTAGTGATCTGCTGGATTTCAACCATTTACTCCCGGGGTATGGCAGGGGTTGCCGCACTGTTAATTAATAAACTATCTAGGGGAGCAGGCGCGTGTGAGGCCCACTCCCCATTGTCTGGATTGCCCCAGTGGCCCCCATCTCCCAATGGGCCAGCTCAAAGGACCACAGAAGGCTGGCACGTGGTGAGCAGGGTCCTGGGACCACAAACCAGGGTCCCAAGACATTGACAAAGCAGCTAGAGATCCTGTCCTGAGGGATGCTCACCTGACCCCTCGTGTGATGTGTCTGTGAAGAGGGAGGGCGCATCCCAATCAAATTCAATCTGGGGAGGCTGATTACCTCAGGAAGTGGATTGCTTGTTGAGCCCCTATTTACATTTATGGATTTTTCCCTAAGCCACAGGTTGTGGAGTCACTATGCAAGTTTGTGAATTTTTCTCAAACCACTTTCAACATCCAAACAATAAGAATAGCACAGTCTGTATCAACTGCATCGAAGGCTTACCTCTCCCCCCGCACTTAGGTTTCCTTTGCCTCACTGTCTGGAAGCAATATACAAGGCTCAACAGAAGAGCCTTTCACAGTTATGTGACCCAGGACTCCTACAGAAAGGCACAGCTGGTTTGAGCATAAAAATGGCAACTAAGTGGCATTTTCAGAGTGGTAACTTAAAATCTGATTTTACCACTAAAATACTTTTACAGGACAAATACTTGGAGTGGGAACAGCATTTCTATACCTGATCCCAATCTGAAGGTATCACTTATTAAGTGTAATAAAGCAACCCAGTTTTAGGCTGTGGGAGAGACAGCCTTACAACTGTGAAAAATGACTTCAGGAGTTTTTATCTGTCAGGACATGTAAAACAGAACACTGGCAGGAAAGTATTTTGATTTTTAAGCAGGATAAAGAAAACTTTCCAAGAATGTAATTTCCAAAATTGTAATATAATATCTAACTTGACCATTGAGTTGGATTTTGAATTGCTATTAAAATGAGTCCTTGAAGTGTTTTTCTAGCTATTTGCAAACTGAGTTTAGCATGTATTAAGCATAAACCAGCATTAATCTATGGGAGAGCCGGCCTTGCCACAGTGAAAAACAAATTTAGAGATATGTAAGACATGAGGGGCCATATTTACCAAAAAGTAACGCAGTGCAGCAAGTTACCCTGCTGTGCTGCGATACAGTGAAAGGGCAGGAATGGGCCGTATTTATCACTGTACGGCACATTTCTTCCTTTCCCTAGCTCTGGCGCACAATTTGCTGCCTAGTGCCAACGCAGGCACCCTTGCACCACACTTTCCTCCTCCTATGTGTGCTGCAGAGCACCCATGAAATGCCAATGGAACGTCTCCCTAGGGCAGAGAAACGCAACGCAGGGAAACGCAGGGTGGCTTTGGATGGCTTGATAAATTGCATTTCAAGGGTTGTGTTGTCACTTTTGCGCCACACAACGTGTTTGCAAAAACAATGCAACCCTTGATAAATAAGACCCTAAATATACATGTCCTACTTATTAAATACCATGCACCCTGCCCTACAAGCCTTTAGCATATACGTAGGGGTAACTTAACTCGTGCCCTAAGGTAACTGTAACACGCGCCCCCACCATGTGCAGTCTTCTCTTCAATAATTTTACTGCAAATGTTATGGTGATATTATCAATAATGTGATAGAAGGTGTCATGAGTGATGTAATGTCTGGGGTAATTATCAGTGCATGGAAAGGGAGCCAGTTATAGTTACCTTAGGGCATGAGTTATAGTTACTTGAAACAACTAACTATAACATCAGAATTTTTATGGTTTTGTGCGTGTAAATTAAAAACCTAACTATAACGTCCCTCTAACCTTTGGGTTTTTTCAGTGAATTTCTATGTTTCTTTTAATTCTATTTCCTAACTATAACGCCCCTGTAACCTTTGTTTTTTCTTTGATTTCCTATTTTTTTAACATTAAATAATATTTAATTACTTTATGTTAATCCAACCACCGTGGCACTTGCCCATGAGCCGAGCATAGTGGAGGTTGGCCACGGGGCCTGAACTGTGCCCAGGCCCTGCGGCCAACCCCAATAGAGCCCTCCTCCCTGGCCCATTTGGGCCTTTAGCTCATTTGACTTTTTATAGGGTTTGCTTTTGCTCATTCCAGGTTGGCTTGGTTGGTATTTTACCAATCCAAAACTGTAATACTGTGCCTGGAGTGATGAAAAGCTTTTGTAATTTTACAGCTCGGCTAGGATGGCACTGTGCCAGTCCTATGCTTAAAGAGTTTGCTGTACAAATGGCCAAAGACTTTGGGCCAGATGCAGCAAAGGGTTTTACCCATTCTGTGTCTATGGGAAAATGTGTTCATACATATGGCCCTTTGTCCCTTTCTAGCTCAGCCTAAAGAAATTATTACACGATTGAAGTTGAGAGGCTATTCAAACAAACATCTTAAAGGGCAAGTGATCAGGCTGATCAGATTAGCAGGGACATGATATTATTTGCAACACCCTAGAAAAAAGTGAAAAGTGAGTTGAATCTCATTATTTTCATTACAAAATTTTCCAATCAGGCAAAGGTGTTATGATTGATTTTGTGTAAGAGATTAGGGCCGATATTTAAACTTTTTTAGCGCCGCATTTGCGCCGCTTTTTGATGCAAAAACGGTGCAAACGTACAAAATACAATTGTATTTTGCAAGTTTGCGCCATTTTTGCGTCACCAAATAATGCAAATGCGGTGCTACAAAAGTATAAATATGGGCCTAGATATTTTAGTGCAGGATCCTTGAGAAAGGTTCAGTAGACCATTTGGAATGAATAGTGCTGTCTTCATGAGATCAAATGTATTTTTTCTTTTTCCTTTTGTGTTTTTTAATGCATTTTTTGTTATAGAAGTGTTTTGAATTCTGTGCTCCTGACGGAAATATAACATGGTAATTATGAGTATAGGTATAGAATTGGAGGGGTCTTATTGTTTTGTTGGAAGAGTAACAATGGACTTACACATTGCATTTTCATTCATTTTCTGGATAATACCAGCAGCAATGCTTGTTGAACACAGATAGACAGATCAAGATAGATTGTCACGACAGGAAGTAAAAGTTGAGTAGGCTACTATAGCTATAAGTTTGGAGGATACCAGAATACCATGGATGTACTTGAATAGATTTGTAACAGCTACTAGAGAATTACTGTTTTGAATGTTAGCACTGGTGTAGACGTTTACAGGTGATGAGTCGAATTAATTTTGTTTGAACGCTGAATTGATATTCTATGTGGATCACACACACATTTTTTTAATTATTTTGTTATTTTTGCAATCACTGGTTTGATTTTCTTGATGAATTCGGCATAAGCATTGTGGCATATGAATTTGATATGTCAGTCTTTTTTTAATTTAATTTGTAGTTCAATAAAATGAGTGAAAGACTACGAATAACCACGTGAGCAAGACCTGTTCCAGGTCGCAACATATTGTGTTGTGTTTGTTTTGTTGCTGCTAAGAAATATATTTTCTGCTCAACCCATTACTCCTTGTATGGCTCATTTTTATCCACCGATGTGAAATATCTGTGGATGTTATTTTGATTGTGTCAGCTGTGGGATGCTGTATGAGCCCTGGTCCTCTGGCAGGGCAATCTTCTGTGCCTTGCTTCGTGGTGTGTGTGTAAATAAATATTTATATATATATATATATATATATATATAGAGAGAGAGAGAGAGAGAGAGAGAGAGAGAGAGAGAGAGAAAGCGCGCGAGGGACAGCAATTGACATTGAAATAGGACTCAATGTTGAGATTGCACTGACCAGTGCCAACAGTAAATCCTATTTCAAGATCAATGGCTGTCCCAGTCTTTTGTTCTGAGAATCTGGTCACCCTACACAGGAATAAATCTAGCAGGTCTGACTCAGGTATTGATCCTCCCAAAGTTTAAAAACCCAAGTTTAATTGAGTTGAAGAACAGTAAGACGTATTATTCAAACGCTGAGACACACTTCCATTTACGGTGTCTGCTACATAAAGTCACTATAATACATGGGATTCTGTAATCCCTGTATAAATGCTAGCCTTTAATTTCTTTATAATTGGGTGAATTGTGACACACCCAGTCGCTGATTATAGAGAAAAGACGTCAGAACTTGACTATCATAAGTTATTACATTCGAGTTCTGATGTCACAATGGCTATTGACAGAGCCAGCCGTAGAGGTGAAAGGCAGGTCACGTCACGAAGCATAATTGAAGCAGCTGCATTTACGGGTTTTTTCTTCAGCTCTATTTTTCTAGCTTACAATGACAAGCAGAGGGAACATATTATTTTTTGCACTACTTGGATAGAGGCAAACAGAAATCTTTCTGCATGTTTCTACACATTTCAAACTACTACAGCGTTTTCGTTTTTAAAAAACTAGCTTTTACTCATGTGCGTCAATTCACCCAAATCTCAAGGATAGCAGAGGTGACATTACACACCAATTAGAGCTTTAATTTGACTCATACATATCCTTACAAACATACACACATTCACACACACTGTAACATAAACACACACTCTCCCTCACCTCAAGCATGCATACAACATACATTTGAAAGCAACTTTCTAATCACCTTAGATGCCAGATAGGGTCATATTCCTTCTAATTATACTCCTTTAAACACTAGTAGTGATTTATATTATTCACTATTTGTGTAATAAAGAATTTGACAGAAATCCAGGAAAATAAATCCTCCGAATGACAATAATGACAGCTGCCCCTGTGTTCCAGGCACTGATTTTACCACCTCGTAGGCCAGGTGTTGCAAGGGTAGAGCTAAGGGTCTCAAGGGGCAACCCAGCGGTCACAGCTGCGACCTCTGGCGACACCAAAATGACGTCTAAGCTTGAAGAGTTTGTAATAAGAACATTGCAAGTCACCTCGGAGAGCCATATCCTTATAAAGCAGCTCACCCTTAGGCCTCGTTACTCTATATGGCTATGGTACTCCACGGCGACCATCAATATCCTTATAATGTACGGCAGGAGGTACTTTATCCATTATATTGTTACTCTCTATCAGTGGCTCGCCATTGTATATTCTTTTCCTTCTTCCTTCTAACACCTCCTCCCCATTCGAATGCACTTTCCCTGCCCTGTTTCTGCTCACCCTACAGCTGAGAATACTAAGTACCAACATGCTGAGAAGTAAGTGCTCTGTAATGCATCGCTCATCGGAACACGTGATCACTCACTGTCATATCAAAACTGAAACCACTGTCAAGCTGTTACGAAACAGATTCCACGAAGTCACGTGCTTTTGGACTCAGCTAGGTAACCAGGTGTTTTCCACACTGCTGCAACTTGACACGTTTATGAAAACGCATTTAACTGTTGCACGATAAACTTGGTAAACATCAAATAAAATATTTAACTCTCTGTAATGTCTCTTTCACGATCTCTACCTTCTGGGCTATTTTTACTTGATGTTAGGGCTCGTACTTATTTATCTGTTGAGAATGAAGGTGGAAGTGTGAAATTCCTCACAATGTAATGAAGCATACAGCGCTGGTTACCAAAGAAGAAGTTAACATGACAGACGTACACGTGTGTGCCAACATTTTAGAACAGGAAATAAGTAGTTGGAAAAAACAGGGAATGTATTTTCGGCACTGACTTATTTTGGAGAAATTGCAAATTTAGGTGAAGAATAGCTAAAATAAAGCAATTTCTGGTTTGAAACAATAGGGAGTCTCGTTGGAATCGGGATTATTGATCTATGATATGCTGAAGTTTGTGCAATAGACATTTGTTTCATAAACCCATCCCCCTTATGAGCCTGTCAGGCCAGTTCTCAGGGGCTTAGGGGTACTGGGCCAGCTTTGTGACAAGCATTGCAGCTATCACCAGACCCCAAGGACTCGGGGTGCGGCAGGGCGCGTCTCTACCAAGAACCTCCTTTCAGGACTCTCTGTGTCGATGCAAGCTAGAATACCACAGTGGTGGTCCTACACCAGAGTTACAGATTACACGGGTATCTGTAATTCTGATGTTCTTCATAGCCGAGGTATTGTACCAAGGGGCTAAAGAAATTGAGAATTAGAAAGGTGATTGGTGTTTCCTGGATGTTATTCCTCATATTTTGAGCCATTTCGCCCATACACCTATCACCTACTTTTAGCATGTGAAATGCCCGAGGGAGAAGGCATCAAGAGTGTGGATTTGCCATTTTACCTGCAATCCTGATTCGGGTAACTGGTTTAATTAGGATCACCTATTTCCTCACAATAAGGGACTATGGGCCACGACCACGAGTTTTGAGACTCATTTGCAACTCGCAAACTGTGAGTCGCAAACCCAAATGTACAACAGTTTAACTCACACTGTTTGCGATTCTCAATGGGGTTGCAAATGACCTACCTTATCAATATCAAAGAGGTAAGTCACAATTTGCCACCCCATTCGGAATAGCTGTACTTACAGGAATGGTTCTATGCAAGAACCATGTCTGTGACTGCTTTTTAAATAAAGCAGTTTTAAAAATAAAAAATGCAGCCCATTTTCCTCAAAGGAAAACCGGATGCATTTAAAAAAGAAAAATGAAACATTTCAGTTTAATTCTTTCAGAGTAGGCAGTGGTCCATGCGTCCACTGCCTGCTCTGAAAACATATTTTTGCATCCATTCACAAAGGTGAAGAGGTCCCGTGGGGAGCCCTTCCCATTTGCGAATGAGTTACCACCAATTTGAAATTGGTGGTAGCTTGGATTGTTTTGCGGCCACATTCACGGTTGCAAATCCCCCAGCGAGTCGCTATTTGGAAGGGACGCCCTCGGCACGCCCCTTCCAAAGAGAGACTCGCAAATCTATTTTGCGATTTGGTAAATAGATTACCGAATCACAAAATAGGGTTTGTACATAGCAAATTTCTTTTTCTTGTCACAAATGGCCCGATTCACAGAATCGGGCTGTTTGCAACAAGAAAAAATCTACGTACATCTGGCCTGGTAGTAAGATCGATCTTTCAACTCTTAACCCTTTAAGGGTAATTTTTGTTTAGAAACTCAGATACAATCGACCTTTGAAATAACTTTACAATAAGATATATGTCTAGTCAATGCTATTTAAAAAGAGAATATGATTTATTTACATAAATGTTAAAAAGTAGATAAAATGCAACAGCCTTGAGCGGTCAGTCTCTCCTCAATCTGAGATGGTTATACTTTTTAGGTTGAGCGCGCAAGTGCTCTAATGTGTTGTAAGCTATTTGTGGGCTTTTAACCATGCCGATCCCACGCCCATCACTATCACTCATTTGTGGGCTTACCTTTCAAAAATCTTTGATCATCATTGGTAAATGCTTTATGTTTGTCCTTCCTTGGGGCGATTTTGTTACCACCTTGGCCATCGACCCTGTTACATGGATCATGGCACGTTTGCCGATACGTTTGACTGTGAGGGAACTTCCTTTTCTTTTTGTGTCTCTCCTTTTTGCTCATGCTCATGCTTATGACGGCCGTGGCACTTTGAATTGGCTTGATTATGTGAACTGTTTTACTTTTCATTTTCAATTTATGTGGCAAGAAAAGCCCAGTTAGGAATTTACAACGCTAATAGCACTTACTTGAGCAAATGGGAGCCCCATTGTATTTTAAATGCTTGTTAAAAGCTCTATCCCCGACCATTCTACAGGGGCAATCAAGAGAAGGGCCATCACCAGTGTGTTTACCTATCTTAAGATGTATTAATTCGTTTGTAAAGTGCACATACATCAAATGGTTTCTTGGTACTAGATTAGTGTGTAACAGCAACGACTAATGGAGAAGTTATAAAAAGCTAGTTGGAAGAGTCTTGTTGTAATTTTGCAGATGAGGATTAACACATTTGGTTCAACTCTAAGAGAAGGCACCATCTTGTTCCTTGATTTTGGGGCAAATACAGAAATGCTACTTCCACGAGCCTTTCCTCCAAAACTTAGGGACAATGAACAAGTTGTCCGAGGCGGAGTGTAGAGCTCTGCTGTTGATGTATCTCTTCAGACTCAGGTAATAAAGCCAGGCGTCATACCATACAATGCTTTGTGAGTTCTACAAAGAGACCAGAACTGGATCCTCTGCTTGATGCAAAACCAGTGCAACCTTTGTAATAAAGGATGAACAGATGTCCATCTGTGAGCTTTTAAGATCAGCTTAGGGCTCCATTTTGAACTATTTGCAGCAGGTTCAATAGCATAGCAGGTAAGCTAAGACATAACGAATTGGCATTGTCCAAACGAAAGCCAACAATCAAAACTCCTGATTTTTTTCCCTTACTCAGTAAGATAAGGAAGACATTTCCTCAAAATTCTGAGGTGAAAAAACGCAAGAGGAAACATGGTTTAATAGATAGAAAGAGCTATCAAACTTTACTGCAATGATTGTCACTGCTGGGGATAGTAAAGAAGGAGTCCCTGTTTTGTTGGTCCAATAAGCATCAAAAGGGAGATTAGATTTTCCATTCAGGACCAAAAACTCAGTTTTCTCAGCATTCAGCTTTAAATGGTTACTTCCCATCCAGGTCCAGATGAATCTCACCAGGCATTGAAAGACTTCATCGGAATCAACAGTGTTATTAAGTTATTATAACATTTGCATATCATCTTGAATTCATATATCATGTAAAAACAAGTTAGCTAAAGCTTTTGTCAGTGGTGTTACTCAGGTGTTAAACAGATGTGGAGACAGAGCAGAACCTTGGGGCACTCAACATATTAGCAGTAAAGGATGCCAGCTTGGCAGCCTCATAGCGCTCAGCTAAAAATACTGCATGCAAATATATGCACTGTCTTCCAGGCCTCCTGCTGCTATACAGTCTACGAGGATCAGAATGTTAATATGAACCTGAGCTAAGTCTAGTCTGAAATCCACCAGAATGGAGATCAGCAGAGGTTTACCATAGAGCACTGGTCGAAAGTCTGCTTGAGAACAATGAAAAATAGAGTTTTGTAAATGATTACAAAGAATTGTAGATGCCAGAGCTCTGCACTGTGTGGCAGGCATGCAACAATGTTGTGCACAGTATCCGAGTGCTGCAGCACAGTCCTGTTTTCAGGGCAGCATGTGGAAGTGCAGGAGGCAGACTTGCAGGCAGTTCTGCTGACAGTCCAATGGTCACTTTCGAAGATCTTGTCAGCTATGCAACTCAGCGGGAGTCAAGAAATGTCACCGGTGCCTGAAGAGGTGTTTATTTAATTGTTGGTGCAGATGGTGGAAATCCCAGGACCAGAGGGATACTGATGCACATGTGGGGGGGGGGACATGGAAATCCCACCAGATGTAAAAAAAACTGACCGCAAAGGACACAGCAGCCTCCCTCACCCTCAAGAGCTTGCCAATGGTGGGCGCTTTCCTGCATCAGGGCCAGCAGACAGATCTAGTGTCCAGGAGTAATTTTTTCTGTGGTTTAACTAGGCAATCTAGGGTGTTTCATGCAGGAATTACTGAGGGTAACAGTAGTCTCACAGGAAGCGATCACTCTCCTAGGGGGCAGGCAGTGGCTGAAGGGATAAGGCACCTGCTCAGGCACCCCATAATCAAAACACTGGTCCACCTCGAAGTTTGCAGAGTTCTTTGCAACAGCCAGACTTCCATCAAGATACAGGTTCTTAAAGGGAAATATGAGAAGAAAGGGCAGAAACCGATATCCTAACAATGCAGTCATCTTTAGAGGGGGATGTGAAGAGGCAATCTAGTCTCCTAACAGGCTCCTCTCATGGCTGTGGTTCTTCATGGTACTCTAAAGTAGATAAACTTCTAAGTTCTGAACGTATGATTGGGCCAGCTAGTTACTCCTGCGGTAGTGTGTTTCCTTCTCCGCAGGTCACAATGCCAGCAGAAGTCTTCTTTAAACCTACAGTGTTTTCCTGGCTCCAAACGTTGACACCAATGTTGTGTCCCACCTGTAACTTACTCTTTCATCTAAAAAAGTAAATAGTGAACTGACACTCTTTCTTAAGAGCCACCCTTGATACCAACATTGTGGCAGTATATGTCAGCCTACCAGCCACACAGACGCTGTTACACTTGGTCATTTGGAAAGAGCCAACAAATTCTAGTTAATGCATCATTCATTACTGTCCAGTTCCACAGTGACAAGTTATCTGGTTATAAATATGTAGGATTCACCAGTTGGATTTTACCAGTTGGATGTATGTTAATATTTAGGCTCAATAGTCTGTCTACTCTTTAAGTTACATAAAGTGAGCTGAATGCAGGTGCTTTCAAAGTAAGTAAACTTAACTTTTATTATCAATTTAATTTGTGGTTATCAATCACCCCAGTGCACTCCGAGCTCCTCAGCCGTCTCTACTCTCATGCACTCCTTTCGC
The DNA here is from genome assembly GCF_031143425.1 of Pleurodeles waltl. Lineage (NCBI taxonomy): Eukaryota > Metazoa > Chordata > Amphibia > Caudata > Salamandridae > Pleurodeles > Pleurodeles waltl. Next base: position 1,027,211,970 of record NC_090439.1, on the reverse strand, counting down.
TGTTCTAAATAGAGCCTTCACTATAAGACACGGAAAGAACTTAAAGAGCAGACAGATTATTGAGCATAAATATTAACATATATCCAGCTGGTGAAATCCAACTGGTGAATACTACATTTAGGGCCATATGTACCAAAGCATTTTCCCATTGACACAGAATGGGTAAAACCCTTTGATACATCTGGCCCTTAGTTGTTCACTTTTTTTTGGAATAACGAACCCTTAAAACAAAATATAAAATATAGGCAAATAAAATAGGCAATGAAAAATTTGTCATAACAATTCACATTACATACATACATTTTACAAACTTTTATGTTCTAGTGAGACCTGACACGCCTTCTAACCAGTGATTCAAGGATTGCAGTATCAGCGCCTCTGTTTACATCTGCCTGTTCCTCACTGAGCACATGGGTATTTCTGAATCCTGATCCAGATAGATTTTGTCTCACTGGTGGATGTTGGTCATCAAGATGTATATCTTTAGTTTCTGCTGTGCAGTTTTATCCATTCAGTCGTATAGCATTCCCACACACTTTATCAACTTTTACTGGTTCAGAATTCTTCGGGTCACCTTTCTTGACAAAACTGGGTATTTTGATACATACCCATTCACCAACTGCTATATGAACATTCCTCACTTTTCTGTTCTTATCACAGTATATTTTTTGTCTGCTTTGACCTTTCTTAACATTAGATCGGACACTGAGAGATGCTTGTTTTTTCAAACATGTGGACATCCAAGCAGACCTAACTAGATTGGCTGTTTTCCTTCCTTCGAGAGCTTCAAACGGAGATATTCCCGTGCTTGAATGGGTGTAATTCTGTAGAACCATGACATGCTTTGCACTGCAACTTCAATCACACACCCTTTAGCTAAATCCCAATATAAAGCAATACATAAAATAAATATGAGATCAATATACAAAATAAATAAAAATTCAGATAAATTCTCAAACAACTGCATGTCATCTCGATAACCAAGAGTTTACTGTTTTTTTTTATTTGCTTGCAGTCTCTCTCCTTCTATGTGTCCAGACCTCTCTAGTTGGCATTGGTCATATTAGATGTTTTACAAAAACAATAAATGAAATACATTTGCAGTGTTTCCTAATTTCTGTTGAGGTGAGGCACATCGTAATACTAGGAAGTGTGTTCACTCCAGATGGATTTCAACCACTCTGACACAGTTGCTGGAGCTACAATTAATTATATTACAAAGAGGCACCCGTAACTTTCTTTAACCCCTCGGGTGCCCTGAACGAGATGGTTACATCCGGTGCCGTGGCGCTCAGGCACCAGGGACATAACCATCTTGTTCAGTAATGGGCCCCAGGGGGGAGCGCTACTGCTCCCCCAGAGGGCCTCTCTCCCCCCTCCCAAGGGAAGGGATGGAAGGGGAATCGCTTGATGTCTGATGACGTCATTGCACGATCGTGCACTGACCTTATCAGAGGTCGCCTCCCATCGTGCTGGAATCATGCTTCCAGTGCGACCCGAGGAGAAACAGATTAGTTTCTCCTCGGTACGGGGGCAGGGGAGGTCAGAGAGGCATGAAAAGGGAAGGAAATGCTTTTTCTTCCCTTTTCATGTCTCTTAGAGCATTCCTGCAGCATGATCGCTATGCAATTGTGCTGCAGGAATGCCACTAGGGACCAAGGATTTTTGTTTGTAGGTCTAATTTTATAAGGCGAGCGTCCCCTTCAGAAAGGTTCGTTCCCTAGGGTGCAATTTTGTAATTAGGCCTTTTCTGACCCCCTGGGGGCAGATCCGCCTAAATTAATTAGGCCGATGTGCTCCCAGGGGGAGCAGAAGCCACTAGACATCAGTTTTTTTTATTTATATTCATAAGGGGAGCGACCCCTTGTGCAAGGGTCGCTCCCCAGGGTCAAATTATTTTATTAGGCCTTTTCTGCCCCCCGCGGGGGCAGATCCGCCTAAATTAATTAGGCCGATCTGCCCCAGGGGGCAGAAGCCACAGGACACCAGGGATTTATTTTTTTGTATACACTCATAAGGGAAGCGACCCCTTAGGCAAGGGTCGCTCCCTGGGGGGCAATTATTTTACTAGGCCTTTTCTGCCCTCCCTAGGCAAGGGTCGGTCCCCTGGGGGGGTAAATTGTTTTTAGGCCATTTCTGCCCCCCTTGGGGGCAGATCAACCTATTTTTATTAGACCAATCTGCAAACCACTAGACACCAGGGATTTTGTTTTTTTCTGACAATTTAAAAAAAGGGGAGCAAGCCCTTCTGCAAGGGTTGCTCCCCTGAGGGGAAAATCTATTTAAGGCAGTTTCTGCCCCCCTCCTGGGCAGATCATCCTATTTTAATTAGACGGATCTGCCCCCAAGGGGGGGGCAGAAACCACTAGGCACTAGGGATTTTATTTTGTTTTTTATAGATGGGGAGCAACACCTTAGGCAAGGGTTGTTCCTCTGAGGGCACATTTATTTTAGGCCATTTGTGCCCACCTTGATGGCAGATCGGCCTATTTTTCTTAGGCCAATCTGCCCCCAAGGGGGCAGAAAGCACTTGACACCAGGTACTTTTTTTTTTGTTGCTCCAATTTCACGCAAGGAGAGCGACCCCTTAGGCAAGGGTCGCCTCCCTGGGGGCAAATTTATTTTAGGCTATTTCTGTCCCCCTTGGGGGCAGATCAGCCTATTTTTGTAAGGCTCCTCTCCCCCCCAGGGGGGCAGAAAGTCCACCAGACACCAGGGAAGATTTTTTCCAAAAAAAGAGGGTGGGGATATGGCCATACCTCCACCCCAAATAAATGGGAACAAAGTTGTTCTGCCCACCGGTGGGCAGATGGAGCTATTACCCACGATCCACTCCCCGGGGGTGGGGCAGAAAGCGTACTAGAGGCCAGGGATTAAAAAAAAATAATAATAATGGGGTGGTGGCTACCAAACAATATGGGCATGGTTATGCCCCCACCCCAACTGAAGGGGGTAACAGTCTTTCAGCTCTCCCCGAGCACACCAAAACATCTTATCCCATGGCAAGCAAGAGGACAATTGATTATTTTGGGTTTTGGTTTCACATTTGGGCCATGAGAGCTTGTCTAACTCTCAAAATTGTCCCACTTGGGATGGTGAGGGCTGCACTTTTTGGACTTTGGGACACTGCCATCTGAAAACTCAACATCTGGGTGAGTCCAGGGTGGTGTGCTTCCCATGCTCTCCGCACTATTTTCTTACCCACAACGCCCTGAAAACCGCCAACTTTGCTGGAAATCACACATTTTTCCCACATTTTTGTGATGGAACCTTCCAGAATCGGCAGGAATCCACAAAATTCCTACAACCCAGCATTGTTGCATCCATACCGATACAATTCTGCCCCACTTGTCAGCGTAAAAACGTATTTTTTTCAAACTGCCCTTTGGACCTGCTTTAGTTCCCTCTCATTTTTTACATGTTTTTGGCTCTTTCCTGTCACAGGCACTTGGCCCACCTACACAAATGAGGTATCATTTTTACCAGGAGACTGAGGGGAACGTTGGGTGATCCCACACAGAAATGTGGAAAAATTAGATTTGTTAGCTAAATTTGAGGTTTGCTGAGGATAAGAAAACACTGGGGGATCCACGCAAATCACACCTCCCTGGACGGGGAGGTGTGTCTACGTTTCAGAAATCTTTGGGTTTGATAGGTTTCCCTACATGGCTGCTGAGCACAGGACCAAAAACGCAGGTGCCCACCCCCGCAAAAACAGGTAGTTTTGTATTTGATAATTTCCTTTCGCAGGCACTAGGTATACCCACACAAGTGAGGTACCATTTTTATCGGGAGACTTGGGGGAATGCTGGGTGAAAATTTGTGGCTATCACCAAAATGTGAGGATAAAATGTTTTTTTGCCAAATGTTGAAGTTTGAAAAGGATTCTGGGTAACAGAACCTTGTGAGAGCCCCACAAGTCGCCCCATCTTGGATTCCAATAGGTGTCTAGTTTTCAAAATGCACAGGTTTGGTAGGTTTCTCTAGGTGGCTGCTGAGCTAGAGGCCAAAATCCACAACTAGGTACTTTGCAAAAAACAGGTCTGTTTTCTTTGGGAAAATGTGATGTGTCCACGTTGTGTTTTGGGGCATTTCCTGTTGTGGGCAATAGGCCTACCCACACAAGTGAGGTACTATTTTTATCGGGAGACTTGGAGGAACGCTGGGTGCAAGGACATTTGTGGCTCCTCTCAGATTCCAGAACTTTCTGTCACCAATATGTGAGGAAAAGGTTTTTTTTTGGCCAACTTTTGAGGTTTGCAAAGGATTCTGGGTAACAGAACCTGGTGAGAGCCCCACAAGTCACCACATCTTGGATTCCCCTAGGTGTCTAATTTTTAAAAATGCACAGGTTTGGTAGGTTTCCTTAGGTGCCGGCTGAGCTAGAGGCCAAAATCCATAGCTAGGCACTTTAAAAAAAAAACAGCTCTGTTTTCTTTGGGAAAATGTGATGTATCCACTTTGTGTTTTGGGGCATTTCCCGTTGCAGGCCCTAGACCTACCATCACAAGTGAGGTACCATTTTTATCGGGAGACTTGGGGGAACGCTGGGTCGAAGGAAATTTGTGGCTCCTCTCATATTCCAGAACTTTCCGTCACCAAAATATGTGGAAAAGGTTTTGTTTTGCCACATTTTGAGGTTTGCAAAGGATTCTGGGTAACAGAACCTGGTGAGAGCCCCACAAGTCACCCCATCTTGGAATCCCCTAGGTGTCTAATTAAAAAAAATATACACAGGTGTGGTAAGTTTTCCTAGGTGCCGGCTGAGCTAGAGGCCAAAATCCACAGCTGGACAATTTGCAAAAAAAGTCTGTTTTGTTTGGGAAAATGTGATGTGTTCATGTTGTGTTATGGGGCATTTCCCGTTGCGGGCACTAGGCCTACCCACACAAGTGAGGTACCAGTTTTATCAGGAGACTTGTGGAAATGCTGAATGGAAGGAAATGTGTGGCTCCTCTCAGATTCCAGAACTTTGTATCACTGAAATGTGAAGAAAAAGTGTTTTTTTGGCCAACTTTTGAGGTTTGCAAAGCATTTCGGGAAAAAAGATCCCAGTGAGTGTCCAACATGTCACCCCATCCTGGATTCCCATATGTGTCTAATGTTCACCTAGGTGTCTAATGAGCTAGACCCAAAAATCTACAGCAAGGCAAGATTTCACTGTAAAAATGTGATGTCCATTTTGCGTTTCCTGTCGCTGGCATTAGGCCTAATCACGCAAGTGAGGTATCATTTTTATCGGGAGACTTGAGGGAACACAGAATAGCAGAACAAGTGCTATTTCCTCTTGTCTTTATCTACATTTTTTCCTTCCAAATGTAAGACTGTGTAAAAAAGACACTGATTTGAGAAATGCCCTGTAATTCACAATCTACTGTGGACACCCAGGAATTCAGAGATGTGCAAATAACCACTGTTTCTCAACACCTTATCTTATGCCCATTTTGGAAGTACAAAGTTTTCTTGATACCTATTTTTCACTCTTTATATTTCACCACTTGAATTGCTGTATACCCGGTATAGAATGAAAAACCCATTGCAAGGTGCAGCTCGTTTATCGGCTGTGGGTACCCAGGGTTCTTGATGAACCTACAAGCCCAATATTTCTCTGCAACCAGAAGAGTTCAGCAGACGTAACGGTATATTACTTCTGAAAATCTGACATTGCAGAAAAAAGTTACAGAGTAAAACATGAAAAAATTGCTTTTTTTTCAACTAAATTTCAATATTTATTTATTTCAGCTGTTATTTTCTGTAGGAAAACCTTGTACCTCTAGAATTCCTAAAATGTTGGAAAAATTGATGTAAATTTGGCGTAGGTAGCTTATGTGGACAAAAAGTTATGAGGGCCTCAGCGCGAACTGCCCCAAATAGCCAAAGAAGGCCTGCCACCTGAGGGAGAAAAGGTCTGGCAGCAAGGGGTTTAAAAGCAAATGTTTATACGTTCGACAGAGTGTGTTTCTGGATGATCTGGTAGTGTGTTTGTTCAATGACCAGTAGAAAGATATTTAGAAAGCTATTACGTCCTACAATGTTTGCTGCTTTACCCTAGTATTTATTCCATCTGCCTCTAAATTAAAGGACCTAGGGCCAGATGTATGAAATAATTTTTCTCATGTAACAATCCTATTTTGCGAGTCAGAAACTTGTTACCGACTCACAGAATAGGTTTGCGGGTTGCTATTAGGAAGGGGCATGCCAAGGGCGTCCCTTTTAATACGGCGATATGATGGCCAGTTACTTTAATGACATAGGCCCTCATTACAACCCTGGTGGTGGGTGATACTGCCTACAGGCTGGTGGTAATTGACGCCAAATCGGGGGGGGGCACCTCAGCTGGATGCGGGAACAAGCCCACTGATTCTGGAGGGGGCAACATGCCCATTGCTTTGTCCTGGGAAGTGCAAGGCCAGAGTCTCTCAAGTGGGTGTCTTGCCCACTGCTTCTGGAGGGGGCAGTATGCCCTGGGCTTTGTCCTGGGGAGTACAAGGCCACATTCTCTCAAGTGGGTATCTTGCCCACTGGTTCTGGAGGGGGCAGGCCGCACAGTAGCCCCTGGAGGCTGGACTACATGGCGTCCGCTGGCAGTGATGGCTGCACTGTGGTGGTGGTTGGGGGAGGCTCCTAGTCAGCCCCTGCACTCTGTGATGGCTGCACTGTGGTGGCGGTTGGGGGAGGGCTTCTGGTCAGCCCCTGCACTAGGTGATGGCTGCACAACCACAGCTGGTGGCGGGGGCCCTGTGACAGCTGCTGATTGTGGCGGTGTTTGGCTGACAGCTTCCGCTGGCGTAGATTGCCTCCTCTCCTCCTAGGCTGGGGATCCCTTACCCTTCCTGGCAGAGGTGTATGGGCTCTTTTCCACTCTGCCTGGTAGTGCAGACTCCTTTCCCTTCTTTCCAGCTGGTACAGGCTCCTTCCCCATCATTCCAGCTGGTGCAGGCTCCTTCCCCATCATTCCAGCTGGTGCAGGCTCCTTCCCCTTCTTTCCAGCTGGTGCAGGCTCCTTCCCCTTCTTCACAGCTGGTGCCGGACTCTTCCCTTTCATCCCAGGCTGCCTCCTTCCCCTTCAATATTGTTGGTCTGGAATCCCTACCACCACGAGTAGGTGGTGCTACCACTGGCCCCGTGGACTGTTTGGCTGAGGTGCTGGGCTGGGTCTTTGCTACCGGGGAGGGGGGAAGGGAAGGGAAGAGGTCAAACATGGAAAGGAAAAGCTTTTTAGGTACGTTGGGGCGTGGGAAGAGGGAGGTGTAATGGGAGTGGAGGATGAGGGAGTGGTTGTTGGAGGTTTATGTCTGCTGGATTTAGTTGCAGGTGCATGGGCTCTATGTTGTGAGGTGGATGGCTGTTGGGTGTCTGAGTGCTTGCGTTTGTGTCCTTTAGGAGGAGGGGACAGACACGATGGGAGAGGACACAGGGGATACGTGCATGGATTTTGTGGAGGTGTCTGCCAGTGAGGTATGTGTTCTGCTTGGTGTGGTGATGATGCTTGTAGGAGGCTGGCCTGGCTTATAGTGGGTACCTGATGGTTCTTACACCTTGCGCCAGGTCCAGTTATCCCTTATTAGTAAATTAGTTGTGTTCTAGCAGCTTACGCTGATAGAGGTAGCTATAGCAGAGCAGCTTAGGCTGAACTAGGAGTCATGCAAAGCTCCTACTACACCACTGATATCATATAGCACTATGGTGGTCATTACAACCTCGGCGGTCTTTTAACAAGACCGCCGAGGGACCGCCGTGCAGAAGACCGCCAGTAGTGGCGGTTTGCTGCTTGGCGTATTATGACTGTTGGAGCCGCCAACAGCCATACTGGCGGGCGGCGGGGAAGTGGAGGTTGCTCCACCTCCACCGCCAAGCCAACAGAACACTGCCCAGCGAATCACGTCCTGTGATTTGGCGCGGCGGTGTTCTGTTGGCGGTGTGGTGTCGGCGGAGCAGCCCCCATGGCTCCTGTCCCCTCCCGGAGTATCGACGGAACAGGTAAGTCGATCGTCCATTAGGGGAGGGGGGCGGGGGGTGTTGTGTGTTGTGTGGGTGCATGGGGGTGTGCGTCTGTGTATGTAGAGGGGGCATGTGAGTGCGTGTATTCTTGCGGGGTGTTGCGTGTTGTTGCAATGAGTGCGTGTATGTCTGTATGTATGTCTGTATGGATGTGTCTGTGTATGTTTGTATATGGGTGTGTGTGTCTGATGTAAGCATGTATGTCGGTGTGTGTGCGTGTGTGTGTTGGTAGTGCCTGCGTGCGTGTCGTGTGTGTGTGAGTTATGTGATGATGGGGGTCGGGGTGGGGAGGGGGGCCCTGCCACCTTTGGGGGGTGGCAGGGGTGGTGGGGGGTGTAGGGGAGGGAGTCGGGGTGGGGGTGGGGGGTGGCGGAGACCCCTATCAGTGCCAGGGAAGGAATTCCCTGGCACTGATAGTGCTTACCGCCATGGATTTCATGGCGGTTCCTACCACAGGAAATCCACGGCGGTAAGCCAGGTCAAAATACCGGCTGCGGTATTGTGACGGCCGCCGGGCTGGAGACCCAGTTCTCCAGCCCGGCGGTCGTCTCCGCCCTGGCGGGCGGAACAGCGAAGCAGCAGATGACCATGGTGGTTACATAATACTAAAAAAAGACCGCCAGCCTGTTGGTGGTCTTACCGCCGCTTCTCTGCCTTCCGACACGGTCATAATGACCCCCTATATCATAAGAATCACAATACTCAGAGTTACTAAAAATAACGGTACTTTATTTTAGTGACAATGTGCCAAAAAATATCTCAGAGGATATACTCCCTTAGGAGGTAAGTAAAATACATGAAATATACACACAAAACAAAATCAGGTAAATAAACAGTTAGAAAAGTCGTGCAAACACTGTAGAATACAATAGGATACAATAGGCCTAGTGGCAACACAAACCTTATACTAAGAAAGTGGAATGCAAACTACTTATGGGTCCCTGGCCTCGTGTAGTGTGTAGAGGGTCACTGGGAGTGTAAGAAAACACTAAGGGTGTCCAAGATACCCCACCCCAAGAACCTGAAAAGTAGGAGTAAAGTGACCCTACTTCCCCAGAAACACACTAAAGTTGTGATAGGAGATTCTGCAAAGACCACAACAGACTGCAAAGCACTGAAGACAGAATTCTGGACCTGAGGACCTGTAAAGGAAGGGGACCAAGTCTAAGAGTCACAAAAGTGTCCAGGGGGGGGCAGGAGCCCACTAATCCCCGGATGAAGGTGCAAAATGGCTGCCTCCGGGTGGAAGAAGCTGAAGATTCTGCAACAACGGAAGGTGCCAGGAACTTCTCCTTTGCACAGAAGATGTCCCATGGCGTGCTGGAGGATGAAGAGTTATTTCTTTGGAGAAAGACTGCAAACAATGCTTGCTAGCTGCAAAGGTTGCATTTGAAGAAAAAGGGTGCTGCCAGGGCCCAGGAAAGACCAGGAGGTCGCCACTTGGAAGAGGAGATAGAGGGGGCCCTCAGCAACACAGAGAGCCCACGCACAAGAAGGCAGCACCCGCAGAAGTACTTGAACATGGGTTCAAGAAAACTGAGCATGGCAGTCATCTCAACACTACAAAGGAGGGTCCCACAAAGCCGGCGGTCAACTCAGCGAGTTGAGCAATGCAGGACGGAGTGCTGGGGACCTGGGCTAGGCTTTGCAAGAAGGATTCCTTGCAAAAGTGCACAGAAGCCCTAGCAGCTGCAGTCAAGGACTTACCTCCTACAAATTTGGACAGATGGACCACTGGACTGTCGGGGTCACTTGGATCCAGCACCTGTGTTCCAGGGACCACGCTCGTCATGATGAGAGGGGACTCAGAGGATTGGTGAAGTTGAAGTTTGGTACCTACGTTAGCAGGGGGAAGATTCCATTGACCCACTGGAGATTTCTTCTTGGCTTCCAGTGCAGGGTGAAGGCAGACATCCCCCAGAGCCTGCACCACCAGGAAACAGTCGAGAAAGCCGGCAGGATTAGGCGCTACAATGTCGCTAGTAGTCTTCTTGCTACTTTGTTGCAGTTTTGCAGGGGTCCTGGAGCAGCCAGCAGTCGATCCTTGGCAGAAGTCGAAGAGGGAGATGCAGAGGAACTCTGGTGAGCTCTTGCAAATTGTTATCTGAGGATAAGCCCACAGGAGAGACCCTAAATAGCCCTCAGAGGAGGATTGGCCACCTAGTGAGGTTAGCACCTATCAGGAGGGGTCTCTGATGTCACCTGCTGGCACTGGCTGCCCAGAGGCCTCCATTGTGCCGTCACCCGTCTGGATTCAAGATGGCAGAGATCTGGGACACACTGGAGGAGCTCTGGGCACCACCCCTGGGGTGGTGATGGACAGGGGAGTGGTCACTCCCCTTTCCTTTGTCCAGTTTAGCGCCAGAGCAGGGCTGGGGGTTCCCTGCACTGGTGTAGACTGGTTTATGCAAGGAGGGCACCATCTGTGCCCTTCAAAGCCTTTCCAGAGGCCTGGGGAGGCTACTCCTCTCAGGCCCTTAACACCTATTTCCAAAGGGAGAGGGTGTAACACCCTCTCTCAGAGGAAATCCTTTGTTCTGCCTTCCTGGAACTGGGCTGCCCAGACCCCAGGAGGGCAGAAGCCTGTCTGTGGGTTGGCAGCAGAGGTAGCTGCAGTGAAAACCCCAGAGAGCTGGTTTGGCAGTACCCGGGGTACATGCTGGAGCCCCGGGGATGCATGGGATTGGCACCCCAATACCATATTTGGCACGGGGGGACAATTCCATGTTCACCCTGCTCTCAGATTAAATGCTTTGTTCTGCCTTCCTGGGACTGGCCTGCCCATACCCCAGGAGGGCAGAACCCTGTCAGTGAAGTGGCAGCAGCTGTAGCTGCAGTGCAAGCCTCAGAGAGCTGGTTTGGCAGTACTTGGGGTCCATGTTGGAGCCCCTAGGAGGCATGGAATTGGCTCCCCAATACCAGATTTGGAATGGCGAACAATTCCATGATCTTAGATATGTTACATGGCCATATTCGAGGTTACCATTGTGAAGCTACATATATGTATTGACCTATATGCACTGCACACGTGTAATGGTGTCCCCGCACTCACAAAGTCCGGGGAAATTGCCCTGAACTATGTGGGGTCACCTTGGCTAGTGCCAGCGTGCCCTCACACTTAGTAACTTTGCACCTAACCTTCACCAAGTGAGAGTTAGACATATAGGTGACTTATAAGTTACTTAAGTGCAGTGCAAAATGGCTGTGAAATAACGTGGACGTTATTTCACTCAGGCTGCTGTGGCAGTCCTGTGTAAGAATTGTCTGAGCTCCCTATGGGTGGCAAAATAAATGCTGCAGCCCATAGGGATCTCCTGGAACCCCAATACCCTGGGTACCTAGGTACCACATACTAGGGGATTATAAGGGTGTTCCAGTGTGCCAATTAGAATTGGTGAAAATGGTCACTAGCCTATAGTGACAATTTTAAAGGCAGAGAGAGCATAAGCACTCAGGTTCTGATTAGCAGAGCCTCAGTGACACAGTTAGTCACTACACAGGGACACACATTCAGACAACAAACTATGAGCACTGGGGTCCTGGCTAGCAGGCTCCCAGTGAGACAGGCAAAAACAAACTGACATACAAGTAAAAATGGGGGTAACATGCCAGGCAAGATGGTACTTTCCTACAATGCTGGTAGCGGATATTGATGTAGTGCATGCAGGTGTGAGTGTAGACATAACTAGGTGGGAGGTGGAGAGGAGGGGGAGACATTGGAGACAGTGGATGTTGCCATGTCTTCAACTGAATGGTGTTTGTGTGAGTGCCTGTGGGATGAAGTGTGGTGCTTGTGTTTGCCTGTGCCACTCTTGGGTGTTGTCTTGTGTGCATGCATGTCTGTCTGTGTGCTTGAAATGGGGTGGGGTTGGGGAGAATGGGACTGTGGAGTGGAAGTTGGATGGGGGACGGCTGAAACAGGGACAATGGCTGCCATCAGACAGGAGGCCAGAGCCTGAATCGATCTCTGTTGGGTGGCCAATCCACTGTGGATGACCTCCAGGGATGCATTGGATTGCTGTATCTGGGATTGCCAGCCCCTGGATTGGATTCACAGTGTTTGATTGCCCTCCAGAGATGGATCTCAGGAGGTCAATAGCCTCCTCACTCAGGGCAGCAGGGCTCACTGGGGCAGGGCCTGAGGTGTCTGGGGCGAAGGAGATGGCCACCCTCCTGGGTGAGCAGGCATGGGCAACTCGCTGAGGGGCTACTAGAGGGCTTTGCTGGTACGGGGTGGTGGTTGTACCTGCAGCTGGAGTGGTCACAGAGGTGTCCGCCACCACTAGGGAGCTCCTATCGGAGGAGGTATCAGAGTCCTTGTTGTTCCCTCCAGTCTCCGCCGTGGTGCTCCCTCGTCCTCCATCCCACTGGTGCCCTCAGAGTCAGTGGACTCTGCCTCGAGGGTCCAGTGGGATGCAGCTCCCTCTGTCGCCGGTGCCTCTGTTCCTCCACCAAATGATGCTAATGCACATAAGGACAGGATGACAAAACAAGAGGTGGGGAGAGAGACAAAGGATACACAGGGCCAATGACTTCACCAACACCACCGTTGGCATACACAGCACCCTCACACACAGGGAACAGGCCTACGCTCTAAGCATGGCACTACCAGTGAAAAGGCTAGCCACCAGGAATGAGGGGCACACACCACCAACTGCAGCACACCAGGGACCCACGCAGCACTGCCCAGAAGTGATTACTAAGAAGCTAGGTAAGCAGTATTTTACATTCAAAACCTTAGCCACCAGAGGACCTAAGCTGCTATGTCTGGCCTGGCCTAGGGGCACCCAATGACACACAACCACCACCCGGATATCACCCCACCAGCCGTACGTTGTACTGATAGCCACTGTACTCACCCCCTTGTGGCTGCTGTGATGCCCTCAAATGCCCATGCAGCTCAGGGTAGGCCACCACCAATATGCGGACCATCAGCAGGGTCAGGGTCCAACGGGCACCCCTTCCTCATTGGGAGGCCATCCCCAGCTGGGCCTCTGCTGTCTTCTGTGCCCAGCTTCTCAGGTCCTCCCACCATTTCCGACAGTGGGTGCTTCGCCTGCCATAGACCCCCAGGGTCTGCACCTCCTTGGCGATGGCACGCCATATTCCCTTCTTTTGATTGGTGCTGACCTGCAGAGGCAATACAGACAGGAGAACACCATTAGAAAAACAGTACAGCCTGTCACACAAATGGCCCACCATACCTGTTTGCATCACCATTGGCACACACATGGCCCAGCTCACAACATGTACACCGCCAAGAGGACATCCACCCACTCCCCTTACATGAGGCCTTCACACACAACTCCATGCATTCACGCCACATGCACCGTGCCCACAGTGTACTCACCTGTTGGTCTGGAGGCCCATACAGCAGTCCGTGATGGGGTAGCACCCCATCCACCAGTTGCTCCAACTCCTCAGAAGTGATGGCTGGGGCCCTTTCCCCAGTCACACGGGCCATGGTAGGTTCCAGACACAGGTCACAGCAGCACATGCAGTGTAGGTCCTCTCCTATGGAAGGTCAGGAAACAAGTGAGGAATCAGATAGAAAATGGCGGTCACGTCCGTGGCTGTGCATACCGTCAACACCGGCGTAGATCCCCATTGGCCACTGTACCCCATAGGGCCCAATATTAACCAATGAGGATTTGGACGGCAGTTCACAACCGCATACTGCCACAGCACACAACATCGGCAGCATTACTTCACTTCCACCTGTCTCTCCACAAAGAACAGGCGGTCGCCATTACAGGGGAGGTGAACTGGCCTATTGATAATTGCTGCATCACAGGATCAATAGGCACATACTTCATAAATTACACTATCCCATGATATGTTTGCACATTGTGGACTGCTGTTGTAGCTCCATTGTTCAGTTTGTAACAGCCTACTCACTCTTGTGTCCCTTAGATACCTACCACTGTGGATGAATAAGAGATGGAGACATATCCCCGGGTACAGAACCCTGGTGGACCTTGCTACACTGGAGGACATGCACATAATACTCATCTATAGACAGGACAGGGCCACAATCACAGAGCTGTGTGCCCAATTGGACTCTGACCTGATATCAGCTATCCGTAATCCCACTGGGATCCCCCTTCTTGTGCAAGTGCTATCAGTGCTCCATTTCCTGGCAACTGGTTCTTTCCAAGTGACAGTGGGCTTGGCAACAGGAATGTCACCGCCAACGTCCTCAATCGTGCTAACAAGAGTCTTGTCTGTCCTGATAAAACACATGAGCAGCTACATTGCTTTCCCCCAAGTTGAGGATTTGGCCACTGTGAAGGCCGAGTTTTATGCAATGGGACATATCCCCAATATAACTGGGGCGATTGATGGAACACATATTGCATTTGTCCCCCCCCGCCAGAATGAACAGGTGTTCAGGAATCATAAGAGTTTGCACTCCATGAATGTGCAGATGGTGTGCTTGGCGGACCAGTACATCTCCCACATCAATGCTAAATATCCCGGGTCGGTGCATGATACCTTTGTCCTGAGGAATAGCAGCATCCCAATTGTGATGTCCCAACTACAGAGGCACAGGGTGTGGCTAATAGGTGAGTAAAGGTTCCCACCCAGTATATGTTGGTGTATGCCTATGGTGTTGGCCATATAGGATAGTGTGTGGCTAAATGTTGTGCCTCAATATTTGCAGGTGACTCTGGTTACCCAAACCTATCATGGCTGCTGACCGCTGTGAGGAATGCCAGGACAAGGGCAGAAGAACGTTGTAATGAGGCACATGGGTGAACCAGAACAGTCATTGAAAGGACCTTTGGACTCCTGAAGGCCAGGTTCAGGTGCCTCCATCTGTCAAGTGGATCCCTGTGCTGCTCACCCAAGAAGGTCTGCCAGATAGTAGTGGCATGCTGCTTGTTGCACAACCTGGCCCTCAGACACCATGTACCTTTTCTGCAGGAGGAGGAGACTGGAGATTGCCCTATGGCAGCAGTGGACCCTGAGGAAAGTGAGGATGAGGAAGCAGAGGATGAGGATGTGGACAACAGTCCATCTGTGATACGTCAGTACTTCCAATGACACAAACATGTTAGCATAGAGATTAGTTAAATTAATGAAAGTCATGTAGTAACAGGAAAAATTATTATAAATTCACCTTAAAAAGAAAAAGTTAAGTATATCAGTTCTTTCATAAAAATAAAACCCTATTCTGCTCTAAGCTGTCTCAAAAGTGGACAAGGCATGTTTGGAAAAGATTCAGAACTCTTGCCTACATAGCACTAGATTAATGCACACAATTCTAGCATTTGCTACACATAGTTCCCATAAAACACTCCAGTCAGGTTAAAACATAAAGAGAAAATCTTGATGTTAGTCATGGCATCCTTGGTGTGGTCTCCCCTAACTTGTTGCCTCTGTTCCCGAGGTTGTTGATGTGTGCTGGACTCTGTTTTTGCAGTTTTTGTTACTCAGGGCACTTTACCACTGGTATCCAGTGCTAAAATGCAAGTGCTCCTATATAAAATGTGTATGTAATTGGATCTCCATGATTGGCATATTTGATTTACTTGTAAGTCGCTAGTGCAGTACACTAGAGGTGCCCAGGGCCTGTAAATTAAATGCTACTAGTGGACCTGCAGCACTGGTTGTGCCACCCACATTAGTAGCTCTGCAAACATGGCTCAGACCTGCCACTGCAGTGTCTGTGTGTGCCAATTTGACTTAGCAAGTGTACCCACTTCCTAGGCCTAAACCATCCCTTTTTCTTACATGTAAGACACCCTTAAGGTAGGCTCTTGGTAGCCCCATGGGCAGGGTGCAGTGTATGTTTAAGGTAGGACAAATACTAATATGTTTTATATGTCCTAACAGTGAAATACTGCCAAATTCGGGTTTCACTGTTGCAAGGCCTATCCCTCTTGTAGGTTAACATGGGGGCTGCCTTTAAATATGATTAAAGCGTAGATTCCCTTTGGGAGTGGATAGACATGTGGAGTTTGGGGTTTCTGAACACACAATTTAAAAATACATCCTTTAGTAAAGTTGGTTTTAAGATTCTGTGTTTGAAAATGCCACTTTTAGAAAGTGGGCATTTTCTTGCTTAAACCATTCTGGGGGTCATTCTGACCCCGGCGGTCTAAGACTGCCGGGGCCAGGGTCGGCGGGAGCACCGCCGACAGGCCGGCGGTGCCCCGCAGGGCATTCTGACCGCGGCGCTTCGGCCGCGGTCAGAAGAGGCAAACCGGCGGTCTCCCGCCGGTTTACCGCTGCCCTTTGAATCCCCCATGGCGGCGCAGCTTGCTGCGCCGCCATGGGGGATTCTGACACCCCCTACCGCCATCCTGTTCCTGGCGGTTCGCCCGCCAGGAACAGGATGGCGGTAGGGGGTGCCGCGGGGCCCCTGCCGTGCCCATGCCAATGGCATGGGCACGGCAGGGGCCCCCGTAAGAGGGCCCCGCAAAGTATTTCAGTGTCTGCTAAGCAGACACTGAAATACGCGACGGGTGCAAACTGCACCCGTCGCACCCCTGCAACTCCGCCGGCTCAATTCTGAGCCGGCGTCCTCGTTGCAGGGGCATTTCCTCTGGGCCGGCGGGCGCTCTTTTGGAGAGCGCCCGCCGGCCCAGAGGAAATGTCTAAATGGCCGCCGCGGTCTTTTGACCGCGGTGCGGTCATTCAGCGGCGGTAGCTTGGCGGGCGGCCCGCCAACATTAGAATCAGGCCCTCTGTGTCTCTGCCTGTTTGTGGATTCCATGTCTGGGTCAGTTCGACAGTTGGGTTGTTTGCACGTCTCTCTAGACAGTGACACAAAGGGAGCTGGGGTGTAGCCTGCATATCCTGATGAGCCATCTGTGCAAGGAGGGAGGGGAGGAGTGCCTGCCCTCACACAAAACAGTCTCCAACCTCCTGGTGTGTGCCTGGTGCCTGGTCTGGGCAAGGCAGGATTTCACAAACAGGAGAGACTTTCCTTTGAAGTAAGCCTACTTCAAAGGCCAAAATGGGTATAAGAAGGACACCCAAAACCACAGCCTTTAGATCACTTCTGGACATCAAGAGGAACCTCTGCCTGGAGAAGAGCTGAAGAGCTGAGGAGAAGTGCTGCCCTGCCTGTGACTGTGCTTTGTGGAGCTATCCTGCAGTTGCTGCTTCTGCCTGGTGAAAGGGGACAAAGGCTGGACTTTGTTATGCATTACTGCTTGAGAAGAAATCTCCAAGGGCTTGTCCTGAGCTTGCCTTCTGTTGTTGAAGTCTCAGGGTAATCAAAGACTTCTCCTGCCAGCACGTGGACTCTATGCTGAGACCTCTGTCCTGCCAAGTGGTGCACTATCCAGTTTCTCGGGCCTTGACAGGTGAAGCTGGCAGACCAAGATTGAAAATCCATGCACAGACCACAGTGCGGGGAAACTTCCGACGCAACCTTCGAGACGCCGCTGAAGAAGCGACGCACCGCCGGCTTTGCGGCTAAAATCGACGCTCCGCATGCAGCATGGCTGGAAGATCGACGCACGCGGCTGGAGAAAAGACGAGCCACACCGCTAACGGAGGCTGGGAACATTGCAACCCACAAAACGCGGTTTTGCTCATACCGTGCGGCAGTATTTTAAACGCAAACCTTGCTGGGTATGGAAAAACGACTCAGCACCTGCCCGGACCCGAGTGCTTGCCCGGATAGCCGCATCGCTCTCCTGCGTAAAGGAAAAACGATGCACACCGACCTGACCGGAGAAAGAGAAACCACACCGTCTCACTTGCAGGTGAAAAATCAACGCATCGCTAACCTTTTCGACACATACTTGCCTGTTCGTGTTATTTTGACGCTACCCAGGTACTTTTCAACTCTAACAGTGTTTTTACTGTTTACAAAAGGATTTAAAACTCTTTTGCTTTTAGAATTAATAACTTGACTTGTGTATGTTGGATTTTTGTCGTTTTGGTCTTGTTTTGTTTAGATAAATATTTCCTATTTTTCTAAACCTGTGCTGTGTAATTTTGTAGTGGTTTCACTGAGTTACTGGGCGTGTTGGTACAAATACTTTACACCTAGACTCTGAAGTTAAGCCTGCCTGCTTGTGCCAAGCTACCAAGGGGGCGAGAGGGGGTTAACTGAGGGTGATTCTCCTTTACCCTGACTAGAGTGAGGGTCCTTGCTTGGAAAGAAGGTAACATGACTGCCAACCAAAGACACCATTTTGAACACTTGAGCTCATTGGTTTCTCACGATCCTCCACAATACAGCTTCCCCAAGTATCCTTCAAATTTACAACTATCTGCAACAATAACAAGATACATTGGAGCAGCTTGGACTCTGTAGATGTACCATTGCAAACAATTAGAGCAGTCTATAGTTATTAAGTAAAAGAAAACATTTCATGTGGAAAAGAAAGTAAAGGCACATTGCATTTGTTAAGTAAGTCTATGGATCCTCCTAGAAAAGGCACATTACATTTGTTAAGTCAGTCTATGGATCCTCCTAGAAATAATATAACAGGGACCTTGGTCTCCCTGCGACTATCCTTGTATGGGTGGTTCGCAAGTTGACTCTCCCCAATATAAGACCACTTACGAACTGTGGGAGCTTCTTTTAATTGGCCAAATTTGAAAGAACCACGTGTTGATGCCTTCAGTGCTCCTTAACAGTTCGAGATGACTTTCTGGGCTTGTGTGATACAGTATAGCTTCTTGAGATCAGTATCATTGAGATGACCCTCCTTAAATATAACTTTCATGTAGTGAACTTGGAGGATGCTCTTTGCTTATACAATGGTTAGGCAGTGCGTGGGAATAATGACTAGCTACTGCACTGATGAAGCAGTTTGTATGACAATACAATAGGCAGTTAAAATTAAGACAAGGCCCTCATTACGACCCTGTCAGTTGGTGTTATAGTGGCAGTAATACCGCCAACAGGCCCGTGGTAACTACCGCCAAATTATGATCATGTCGGAAAGATCTCCGAATGCCAGCCAATGTACCACACTGACTGCCATGGTAGAAACAACAGCCACCACGGTGGTAGCCTCCTACAGCCAGGTGTAAGTCGATGTTCTGCCCATCATGTTATGACCCAGGAAACCGCCACCTTTTCCGGGGCGGTCCCAACGACATCAAAAGCCTGACGGAAACTGAGCTCAGAAGGGAAAGGACTCAATACTGGAGAGACAGGGAACAACCACACCGCCATGGAAACAGAACTGCATGTCTTCCCCCATGATCTTCTACGTTCTGCTCCACCACGAACACCAATGATGGCGATGATGACGACGGTGAGTACAGCCGCCTAGCACACAAGGGAGGGAGGGAGGAAAACAACAGTGACACACACACACACACAACACCCCCTACACCATACACACAATCAGCTGCATAACAAAAACAATTTTACCCCGTTACTCGGATGAATAATGCAAGGACAAAACGATTTCGCAAAAGTGAACGTAATGAGATCAACACAGCATAAAAAATAAGATAGGCAAGATAATAGATATATACATATGTACAGAAAAAGGGACACAGCCCAGTCCACAATGTTCATAAGCCACATAGCCACAGGCCAAAGTCCAAGGCCCCACATGTCACCTGCTTCAACATGGAGAGAACACTGTAGGGAAATCAGTTGGTAAATAGGCAGGCAACTCAGGGGGACAGGGGATGGGGGGCACCTCAGCCGGGAGATGGAACAAGACCACTGGTTCTGGAGGGGGCAACATGCCCTGTGCTTCATCCTGGGGAGTGCAAGGCCACAGTCTCTCAGGTGGGTTTCATACCCACTGACTCTGGAGGGGGCAACATGCCCTGTGCTTCATCCTGGGGCGTGATGGGCCACAGTCTCTCAGGTGGGTGTCTTACACACTGATTCTGGAGGGGGCATTGTGCCCTGTGCTCTTGATCCTGGGGCATGTGGGTGTCTTACCCACTGGTTCTGGAGGGGGCATTGTGCCCTGTGCTCTTGATCCTGGGGAGTGTTGGGCATGTGAGTGTCTTACCCACTGGTTTTGGAAGGGGCATCGTTCCCTGTGCTTGATCCTGGGGAGTGCAAGGTCACAGTCTCTCAGGTGGGTGTCATACCCACTAGATTTGCAGTGGGCAGGCCGCACAGCAGCCCATGGAGGCAGGATTACATACTGTCCACCGGCAGTGACGGCTGCTCAGTGGTGGTGCTGCTGCTGGGGGGAAGGCTCCTGCCCATCCCCAGCAACCTCGGATGGCTGCTCAGTGCTGGGTCTGCTGCTGGGGGGGGGGGGCACCTGCCCATCCCCTGCAACCTCGGACGGCTGCACACCATGGTTGGTGGTAGGGGCTCCACCACAGTTCCTGGCCCAGGCCCCTTGGTCTTCCTGCCTGCTGATGCAGGCTCCTTGCTCTTCCTAGCAGCTGGGGCAGGCTCCTTTACCTTTTTGCCTGCTGTTGCAGGCTCTGTTGTCTTCCTGGCAGGTGGGGCAGCCTCCTTTCCCTTCTTGCCTACTGGTGCAGGCTCCTTTGTCTTCCTGGCAGCAGGGGCAGGCTCATTTCCCTTCTTGCCTGCTGATGCAGGCTCCTTGGCCTTTCTAGTAGCTGGGGTAGGTTCCTGGCCCTTGAGGCTGTCTGGTGCAGGCTCCTTCACGTTCAGGTCATGTGGCCTGGATCCTTTTCCACCACAAGTGGGTGTGGTGGCGACTGGGCCCATGGACTGTGTGGCTGAGGTGCTTGGCTGGGTTCTTCCTACCCTGCCCATACGTGCAGGACAGGGGCGGTAGGGAAGAGGTCAATGGTGAATAAGAATAGCTTTTTAGGGACCTTGTGGCGGGAAGAGGGAGTGGTTGTTGGAGGTGTCTGTCTGCTGCTTTTGGGTGCAGGTGCATGGCCTGTATGCTGTTGTGTGGTGGATGGCTGTTGGGTGTCTGAGTGCTTGCATTTGTGTACCTTAAGATGGGGGGACAGGCACAGTGGGAGAGGACACAGGGGATGAATGCATGGCTGTTATGGAGGTGTCTGCCAGTGAGGTGTGTGTTCTGCTTGGTGTGGTGATGATGCTGGTAGTGGATGATGATGTAGTGCATGCAGGTGTGAGTGTGGATGGAACTGGGTGGGACGTGGTGGAGGAGGAAGAGGGGAAGACAGTTGAAATAGTGGATGTTAGTGTGTCTGCATCTGGATGGTGTTTCTGTGAGTGGCTGTGGGATAAAGTGTGGTGCTTGTGTTTGCTATGTCCACTCTTGTGTGTTGTCTTTTGTGCATGCTTGTCTGGCTGTGTGCTTGGGATGGGCTGGGGTTGAGGAGAATGGGACTGGGCAGTGGAAGTTGGTGGGATGAGGGTAGAAACAGTGACAATGGCTGCCATCAGAGAGGAGGCCAGAGCCTAAATCGATCTCTGTTGGGCCACCAATCCAGTGTGAATGCACTCCAGGAATGCATTAGTCTATTGCATCTGGGCTGCCAGCCCCTGGATGGCATTCACAATTGTTGACTGCCCTACAGAGATGGATCTCAGGAGGTCAATAGCCTCCTCACTCAGGGCAGCAGGGCTAACTGGGGAAGGGCCTGAGGTGCCTGGGGCAAAGGAGATGCCCACCCTCCTGGCCGAGCGGGCACGGGCAACTCGATGAGGGGTTTCTGGGAGGGTGGTGCTGGTACAGGGGTGGTGGCTGTACCTGTAGCTGGGATGGTCACAGAGGTGTCCACCACCAACAGGGAGCTTCCATCAGAGGAGGTATCTGTGTCAGAACTGTCCCCTCCAGTCTCCGCCATGGTGCTCCCCTCGCCCTCCGTCCCACTGGTGCCCTCAGCGTCAGTAGACTCTGACTCCTGGGTCCTGTAGAATGCAGCTCCCTCCGTCGCCGGTGCCTCTGCTCCTCCGCCAGATGATGCTAATGCACATACGGAAAGGATGACAAAACAAAATGGTGGGGGAAGAGACAAAGGATACACAGGATCAATGGCTGCACCAACACCACCGTTGGCGTGCACAGCACCCTCACACACAGGGAACAGGCTTACGCTATATGCCTGTCAGGAATAAGGCCATGCGCGGTCCAGGTCCCGCTCGAAACTCCGCTGCGCGGCGCTGCGGCGCTTTATGCGCACCACTTGTCATCCCCTCTTGTTCCAATGGTGGCCATCAACGTGGTCTGCCCTGTGGCAAAGCTTATAGAGCTGCAGGTCCAGGACATTGGTGGACAAGATGCACTTATCAGTGCTATTCCATGAAGGGACTACAATTCCCATGTTTTTAGGTGCAGCCTATAAAGCCCAGCCACACCCAAGCACGTTGCTCACAATTTTGAATAGACTTCGATGCAGTCAGACCTCGTGGGGGTTTCTCTGAAGAAGAGCAGAGTTCCTGGATGGTAAAGTGACATCCAATCGAATTATCCTTGTTTCCATGGTGAATTAAAAAATGAGTAGGTTGTACTCGTAGCGGTAAGGCCTTGATGAATCCAATTTTGGAGAAAGTCGTTACTTCCAGAAGCAAAGCGTTTTCAGTTTCCAGAATACAGCTGCCTTGGCGCGACGATCAAAGGCTTTTCACAGCACAGATGTAAAGCGCTCTTTGCACAGCTATTCAAGCATTTCAGTCCACAGATGTAAAGCGCTCTAGGCACGACAATTCAAAGCGCTTCAGTTCACAGGTGTAAAACGATCCTGCCACTGCAATTCAAAGCGTATCAGTTCACAGACGTAAAGCGCTCTTGGCATGGCAATTAAAAGCGCTTCAGTTCACAGGTGTAAAGCGCTGTTGGCACGGCAATTCAAAGCGCTTCAGTTCACAGGTGTAAAGCGCTCTTGGCACGGCAATTCAAAGCGTTTCAGTTCACAGATGAAAAGCACTCTAGGCACGGCAATTCAAAGCGCTTCAGTCCACAGATGTAAAGTGCTCTTGGCACGGCAATTCAAAGCGCTTCAGTTCACAAGTGTAAAGCGCTCTTGGCACTGCAATTCAAAGCGCTTCAGTTCACAGATGTAAAGCGCTCTTGGCACGGCAATTCAAAGCGATTCAGTTCACAGGTGTAAAGCGCTCTTGGCACAGCAATTCAAATGCTTCAGTCCACAGATGTAAAGTGCTCTTGGCACGGCAATCAAAGCCTTTCAATCCACAGAGTAAAAGGCTCTTGGCACAACAATCAAAGTGATTCAGGCTACATGAATAAAGTGTCCCCTTAGCATAACGAGCGTAGCGTCTCAGGCAAGATAAATAAAAGCGCTTCCTGGTATTATAAGTAAATCGATTCAAGTTCAATGAGTACAAACTGTTTGGCCTTTATAGTTGTGAATGTGAAAGTATTTCTGGAGATTAGCAAATCATAGTTTTTCATTGTTTTTTGGAAAGCATAATATGTGACAAGCATATTTAATTATTTGAGAATTTCTAGGTCCTGATCAAAGGTTTATATTATGAATGCATAAATGTTACAGGATTGATATTCTGAGTATGATCATAATCCAAAGCCCTTGCCATCTCTTGGTTCTGAGGTCGTAGTTTATTCTTGTTTCATGATTCAAAGAAGGGGCTTTGCCTTCATTTCAAAAAGGGGTCTCCATCTGATATCACGGAGACGCATATAGTCAAGAGTCTATTGATGAGTTATATTTCTATGAATGAGTAAGTGCATATTTGTTCTAACCTTTTTTTCTTTTCAGATCTCTCTCCCTGCTGTTCCCTACCCTAAATCCCTTCCCCCCGACTGGCTTCATCATAACTCTGTGCTATAATAGCTTTCTGAGTTGGTGATGCCGGAAGGTTGGCCTTTTGTTCAGCAACGTGCAGATCCAGAGTAAAGGACACTGTGACAATGCCATAAAACTACCAGAGAAATAGTTAGCAGCCAAGGCATGGGGAGGGGCACACACCGCCAAATGCAGCACACCTGAGACCCATGCAGCCCTGACCAGTTGTGGATGCCTACGAGCTAGGTAGCAAGATTTTCCCTTCTGAACCCTAGCCACCAGGGGACTTACACTGCAGTCTCATGCCTGGCCTAGGGGCACCTACTGACACACATCCCCCACCCAGATAGCACCCCACCAAGCGTAAGTTGTATTGATGGGCACTGTACTCACCCCCTTGTGGCTGCTGTGATGCCCTCAAGAGCCCATCCAGCTCTGGATAGGCACTGCCAGTATGCGGACCATCGGGGTGTCAGGGTTCGACGTGCAGCCCTTCCTCATTGGGAGGCCATCCCACGCCAGGCCTCCACCGTCGTCCATGCCCAGGGTCTCAGGTCCTCCCACCGTTTGCAACAGTGCGTGCTCAGCCTGCCATCGACACCTCTTTGGCGATGGCACGCCATATACCCTTCTTTTGATGGGCGCTGACCTGCTGAGGCAATACACACAGGAATATTGAATTAGACAAACAGTCCTGCCTGGTACACACATGGCCCACCATACCCGTTTCCATCACCACTGGCACACACATTGCCCAGGACACAACCTATACACCGCACAGAGGACATCCACCCACCCCCTTACACGAAGCCTTCACACACACCACTCCATGCATACATGTCACATGCATCGTGCCCACAGTGTACTCAACTGTTGGTCTGGAGACCCATACAGCAGTCCATACTGGGGTAGGACCCCCATCCACCAGTCTCTCCAACTCCTCCGAAGTGAAGGCTGGGGCCCTTTCCCCAGTCACATGGGCCATGGTAGGTTCCAGACACAGGTCACAGCAGCACATGCAGTGTAGGTCCTCTCCTGTGGAAGATCAGGTAGCAAGTGAGGGATCAAATAGAAATGGCGGTCACGTCCGCGGCGGTGCATACCATCACCGCCGGCGTAGATCACCATTGGCCAATGTAACCGATAGGGCCCAATGTTAACCAATGAGGAGTTGCACGGCGGTTCCCGACAGCCTCCTGCAATGGTGTCCAACGTCAGCGGTATTACCTCACCTCCACCCGTCCCTCCTTACAGGAAAGGCAGACGCCATTTCAGGGGGGGTCAGGCCCTGGAAAACTGCTGCATCACAGGTGAAATTAGGACATACTGGACAAATCACACTGACCCATTACAAGTTAACAGCATGCAAAGTTCTGTTGTAGCTTCATTGTTCAGTTTGTGACTGGCTCCTCACTCTTTTGCCCCATAGATTTCTACCGCTGCGGATGAATAGGAGATGGAGAGGTGCCCCTGTGTACAGACCCATGGTGGACTTGGCAACACCGGAGGACAGGCACATAATACTCACCTATAGATTTGACAGGGCCACAGTCACTGAGCTGTGTGCCCAACTGGAGCCAGACCTGATATCTGCTATCCGTCACCCCACTAGGATCTCCCCTCATGTGCAGGTGCTATCAGTGCTCCATTTCCTGGCAACTGGTTCTTTCCAAGTGATAGTGGGCTTGGCAGCAAGAATGTCACAGCCAATGTTCTTAATAGTGCTGACAAGAGTGTTGTCTGCCCTGATTAAACACATGTGCAGCTACATTGTTTTCCCCCAGGTTGAATATTTGGCCACAGTGAAAGCCGGGTTCTATGCAATGGGACATATCCTCAACATAATTGGGGCGACTGATGGAACACATATTGCATTTGTCCCCCCCCCCCCCGCCAGAATGAACAGGTGTTCAGAAATCAGAAGACTTTCCAGTCTATAAATGCGCAGATGGTGTGCTTGGCGGACCAGTACATCTCCCATGTCAATGCTAAGTATCCTGGGTTGGTGCCTGATGCCCAAATGTGATGGGCCAACTACAGAGGTACAGGGTGTGGCTAATAGGTGAGCCCTGGTTCCTACCCAGTAGATGTTGGTGTATGGGTATGGTGTGGGCCACATGGGATAGTGTGTGGCTAAGTGTTGTCCCTCAATATTTCAGGTGACTCTGGTTACCCCAACCTCTCATGGCTGCTGACCCCTGTGAGGAATGCCAGAACAAGGGCAGAAGAACGTTATATTGAGGCCCATGGGCGAACCAGAAGGATAATTGAAAGGACCTTTGGACTCCTGGAGGCCAGGTTCTGGTGCCTCCATCTGACAGGTGGATTCCTGTGCTACTCACTCAAGAAGGTCTGCCAGATAGTGGTGGCTTGCTGCATGTTGCATAACTTGGCCCTCAGACGCCATGTCCCATTCCTGCCAGAGGAGGAGACTGGAGGTGCCCGTGTGCCAGCAGTGGACCCTGTGGACAGTGAGGATGAGGAGGCAGAGGTTAAGGATTAGGACAAAAGAACATCAGTGATCAGACAATACTTCCAATGACACACAGGTAGGACAGTGTTATTTCACATTTCAATGAAATTAGTTTGAATTTCTGTGGCACTGGCATGCTGACATTTCCCACTTCTATGCCCACTTACTGTTCCCTCTAGCAATTCATTTTGCAGATGTTGGTGATCTCACATATACTCCTGGTGTGATCACTGCAGCCAGCTACATGTCATTAATCTATGCTCATTTTCTGTACAGTTGAATTGCAATGTTTGTACCTGTTTCAATGAATACATAATTGAAAAACATGACATACTCCAAGGGTGTTCATTGAAGTGTTAAAATATTGACGGGCAAGTGCAAGGGGATGGGGTGATGATGGAGGAAAGTCCAGTGTATTGTTCGGTCTGCCTGTAGCACAGGTGCATTGTACATGGGGACATAGGAAAGGGAGCACTGGCAGTTCACGGTGGACAGGGTGGCTGAGTGGGACACAAGGGTGACAATCAGGAGAGTCTAATTTCCTGTCGGGGGTCTTGGCAAGTGTCTCTAACTTCTGTCTGAATCGCAGGGAACATTTGCGCGTGGTTCTCCTTCTGCAGGGGGAGGGGTGCTGGTGGCCTGTGAGTCCTGTGGATGGGCCTCCTGGACACTAGCGGAAGCAGAGGTGGAAGGCTGTTCAGATGTCTGGCTAGTGAAAGGGGCCTGCTGTTTTGTGACTGCCTCCCTCATCATTTTGGCCATGTCTGCCAGCACCCCTGCTATGGAGATCAGGGTGTTGTTGATGGCCTGCAAGTCCTCCCTGATCCCCTGGTACTGTCCCTCCTGCAGCCGCCTGTTCTCCTGCACATTGTCCAGGATCTGGCCTATCATGTCCTGGGAATGTTGGTAGGCTCCCAGGATCTCTGCAAGTGCCTCCTGGAGAGTCGGTTCCCTGGGCCTGTCCTCCCCCTGGCACACAGCACTCCTCCCAGTTTCCCTGTTGGCCTGTGCCTCTGTCCCATGAACCATGTGCCCACTGCCACTAACCCCAGGTCCCTGATTGTCTTGGGTATGAGGTGTGGCCTAGGGTCCCTGTAGAGGTGTACACACTGCTGATTGACGTGTCCTGGGGACAGAGGTGTGGGTATGCTGGGTGGATGCTGTGCTGGTGTTTCCTGATAGGGGATGCTCTGTGGTGGTGTGTGACTGGGCCTAGGTAACCGGCTGTCCAGAGGTCCCTGATGGGCCAGGTTGGTCATCCAGATCCTGAAGACCAGAGTTGCTGTCATCACTTTGGGCCTCTTCAGTTGGGGGACTGGATATTGCTGGCACCTCCTTTCCGCTGATACCTGTGGGGACATAAATGATGTGTTATGGTTTCAGTGTCTGACATATTGTGCATCCGTGGCTTGCCCTCTTTGGTTGTAGTTGCCTTGGCAGCTTTCACTTGTGTATGTCAGTGTATGGTGGCATTGTTATTTCTCTATGGTCTGCATGCTTTAGTGATGAGTGTCCATGCAGGGCTGTGAGGGGTGTTCATGCATTGGTACAGCATGCAGGGCTTGGCATTGGGATAAGTGAGATGTGACGGTGGGGTGTGTGGGAAGTGGTGGAGTGATGGGAGTGAGGGTGAGGGTGGGGTTATGTGATGGCATGCAGGTAGAGGGGTAGTAGTAGTAGACAGTTGACTTACCAGAGTCCAGTCCTCATCCTACTCCGGCCAGACCCTTAAGGATGCAGGATTGCCAAGACTTGCTCCTCCCATGCTGTTAGCTGTGAGGGAGGAGGTGGGGGTCCACCGCCAGTCCTCTGTACAGCAAAATGGTGTCTTGCTGCAATGGAACATGCCTTCCCTCTTCCTGATGTCATCCCTAGTTCTTCGGTGCTGTTCCACGGCGTTGACTTTGTCCACGATTCTCTGCTATAGCTCCATCTTCCTAGCTATCGATATCTGCTGCACCTGTGCTCCAAATAGCTGTGGCTCTACCCTGATGATTTCCTCCACCATGACCCTTAGCTCCTCCTCTGTGAAACGGGGGTGTCTTTGTGGTTCCATGGGTCTTGTGTGAGGTGTGTAGGTAAGGGTGTGTTGGGTAATGTGTTGGGGTGTGTGATGTGGGCTGTTGATTGGTGTATAGGTGTGTATAGTGTGTGGCTCTGGTTGTGTCAGTGGTTTTAGTGTCAATCTCCTATCAGTAGTTGTTGTTTGTAAAGGGTTGTGGGTAATGTGGGTGTGTGTTTTATAGTGGTGTGGGTGCGGTGTGTGTATGGGTGTCAGGTGTGTGTTTGAATTGTCCAATGTGGTGTTTTTTTGTTTGTGTGTGTCCATTTTGAGCGCTGCGGTATGTACAGCCAATGGTTTACCGCCGTTGAATGTCCGCCGTGGTGATTCGTGGGTCATAATGTGATGGGTGTAGTTCTGTTGGCGTAACGGTGTGGGTTTTGATACCGCCAGTTTATCACTGACCTTTGGTGTGGTGGATTTGTGTCTGTGGCTGAATACTGACGGATTGGTGTGTGTGTGTTATAATATGGTGAACGGGTATCTGCTGCCGCCGCTGTAAGTGGGATTTACCGCCAATGTCATAATGAGGGCCATAATTTCTCCAAACCATAAATAAAATCACTGATGGACTAAAGTTCAAATCCAGAACTGCCACCATGTTGCTAGTAGCTGCCTCATTGCCAACTCAATGGTTCTGCTTAATACAACTCATTCAAAATTCACATTTCATTAAATAATCATTGAAAAAATATTGGAAAAATACATAATAAATAATAAATGTGAGATTTAATAAAAAGCAAAAGGCAGTAATACCACAATTATTAAATTTCACTCAGTGGGTAAAGATCTTAACATAATACAGCATATATTATATATATATAATCTACTGGAGGTCACCAGTAGGTAGTTATAGTTGGGATCATGTTTCCATTGAAAAAGCATTTTTTGACTTGCCTATATCTTTGGTGGCATTTGACAAATCTTCACAACATTTTTCATAAAAAGTGTTCCAGAGAATCTTGTTGTACATTTGAAGTTTTACCATGATCCGTCAAGCAGGGGCTGAGAAAAAGGGGGGTAAAAAAATGTGTTTCCCATTATAATTCTAATAGAGATTTTGAACACAACTACAGCCCGACTGTTGGATGGAATTACACCAAGTTTGGCAGAAAGATAGCTTTTGGTCCAGAAAGAAGCCTTTTTATTGTTTTGAGTAAATTCGTTCAGTAGTTTAGAGATAATAAAAGAAAAATAAATAGAGATATCTCAAGGCGCATAGAATTGCGAATGATAACAAGCTCATGCAGAGTCACCCTCACAGCCAGAGACACCCTCTCACAGCAATTCTCAAACCCAGAGAGACAGGCCATGCGGTCAACCGCTGCCATGTATGGCCAAAGGCCGTGCACGGCGGTAGTTGGATTAACGTATAGTAATTAAAATTACTTTACGTTAAAAATACCTTAGAAGTTCACTGAAAAAAACAAAGGTTACAGGGGTGTTATAGCTAGGAAATAGAATTAAAACAAAATGTAGAAATTCACTTAAAAAATACAAAGGTGACAGGGACGTTATAGGTAGGTTCTGAATTTAATCGCACAAAACTAGAGAAATTCAGCAGTTATAGTTAGAGTTATTTCAAGTATCTATAACTTGTGGCCTAAGGTAACTATAGCTAGCACCTTCGCTATGCACTGCTAATTACCCCAGATAATACAGCACTCATGACAACTTTTATAATGTCAATAAAAATATCAATGAAACATTAAACGTCAAATTTGCAAACATATATACAACAAACATAGCATGTAACTTAATTTAAATATTAAAATAAACATAAAAATAGTTGTATTTAATGCTGTACTAAATGTACTGCACTGGTGGCAAGATGGCATTCTCAGGCCATCCTCCCAAGGGCTAATGATCTGCACATTTAACTGCTGCTTGACTTAACTGGAATTGGCATGCTTCACAAATGTCAGGTCAATTCAACCACTATCATGTCTGCTTGCCACAATAAGATTAACTGCAAAATAACTTTGTACAGGTTCTATGCTTAGTGCAACACTAAATTCTTGGTGGTTGATCTCACAATACAACCCGTAACATTGTATCTTTCACATCAACAGGTCAAGCTGCCACTGGCACAGAGAGGTCAGAGAAAGGACTGCCACTAGCCTCTTGGATGAAGCCCTCAGTGAAGAAGACACACCTGAATGTCTGGATGTGGAGGACGGTTCTGGCCCATCTGGGCAACCTGGTCAGACACCAACAGAGTCTCATTGTTGCCACATCAACACCTCCCAGCCCGGTTGCCTCTACATCATAGGCAACCATTCGCACCCCACAACCTGTGGTCCGAGCACAGTGTACACGATCTTGTGCCCCCAGTCCTGGATTTGTTGCATGGCAACACTTCCAACAATGAGGGTCCAGGAACCATTGCGAGAGGGCATCTTGTGGCAAGGGCACAGGCCCATGGGATGAGGAAATGTGGGAGGGATGCTGTGGCCCAGGGGAGTGAGGCCACTGGGCTGCTCCTGGCCAGGACACCATCAGCCACGTCTTGGGGGATCTGTCAGGAGTCCCAAGGCGTGATGGGCCAGGTAGTAACCAAACTCTGGGAAATTAAGCAGCTACAGAGGGACATCCATAGGGATATGCATGAACATTGGGAGTCTCATAATACCAACAGTACCTCCCTAACAGGGGTGATGAGGGATATTAGCTCACCCTGAGCAGGGCTCCACAACACCACTCTACCCCTTCCTTTGGTGTATCAAGACCAGGCCCTTCTTTATCAGTGCCAGCCACTGGAAGGGAGGCCCTGCCAGAGGATAAACTCCAGACACCCCTGCCTCTGTAGCAGCAGATCCCCCCCAACACCACACAAGCAGGGACATCCGGAAAAGAATTCAGGAATTGCAGATAGCAAGACACCCATCCCTGCCAGCAAGTGACATTCACTCTGGTGACTGATCCTGAACTACCCACCAGTTCCAATGGGAGGAGTTTTCTGGACTTTGAACTCCCAATGGTGTCACATCTACTCCAATGATTTCATTCACCATGATGGACATCTTCACTTTATTATTTGTCTGTCAAAATGTAATTTACTGTATCTGCACTTTGATAAATTCACCCATCACAAACTCATTGTCTGCTTGCTTAATTTCAACATTTTGCTTTGTAGAGATGTAAAATCATGTGAACCATAAGATGAAGACATAACTTACTTGTGCAATGAGGGATATGTTACAGGCACACCGTGTCCAGCTCATGATTATGACCATTAGACATAAACACATCAGTACAAGTGTCTGGTCACACTAAACATTTTATTCAAGGCTGTCCACATGCCTGGACCATTGTGACTTACGAATGTGTGACTCATGCTGAATCAAAGTACATATTCCAGGATACTGCCCCCCAGACCACAGAAGGGACAGATTTGTCAGGCATTGTCTTGTAGAATAGGCACACATTGAAGTGGATAATGTCAGCAGCTTGAGCTATATCACATACCACACCAAAGTAATCCAACATCACATAATCCAAGATACAGACAGATGGCAGAACAACAGTCCCTTATCACAGGCCTATCATAATCCAATGACCATGCATCTGGTGGTATGCCACAAACATATTTCAGGCTCTGGCCTCCACACTGATGGCAGTCAGTCACCCCCCACTTTCCGTCCCCCTCCACCTCCCTCTTCCCAATCCAAATCCCCCATTCCCCTACTTACCCCATGCACACAGACCAATTTGCATGCACCCACCTCAACACACAAGAACAGCACACACAGACACAAGCACCACAAAACACACTGGGACGCAAGCAAACAACAACCACAGTCACCACTTCCCCAGATACCCCCACTAACCCTATGGGCCCACAGACAACATTAAGCATACCGACCGGCACTGCCACAACAGTCTGTGACACATCCACAGCACCCAGCATACTCGCAGACCCCACCCCAACAGACACACAAACATCTACCACATCCAGCATACCCGCAGACACCACCCTAACAGACACACACAAATCCACCACTCTATCCCCAGCACCTCCACCTACCATCCCCAAGACACACAAACGCACACACTCACCCATGCAACAGACACCACCCAAACACCAGCATACCTCCCACAAGAACACACCCACAACATCCACACTGACACAACACACAACCACTCCCTTGACCTCTAAATTCCCACCCCTTCTGATGACTGTCCCCATGTACCTAAGAGAGTTTTTTTGTTTGACCTTGACCTTTCCCTTGTTCTCTCCACCCCATCCCAAACCCAAGAGGCCTTGGCCCACCTCCCAAACCCTCTCTTTCACCTCCAAGCCCTCCCCTGTCACACCTGCCGCTCCTGCAAGCACCCAGACCCCAAGCAGTCCAACCCTCCCAAAAAGCAGTCCACCCCTCCCAAATCCTAACCCAAATCCACCCCTCCAAAATCCAACCCCCCTCTGCCCCCCCAAGATGATCCCTGAGGTGTCTGCCAGCCCACTTGATGCCCCTTCCTGTAGAGGTTCCCTGGCAGTTAGGAGTCAAGTGTCAGCACAGTGATGTGCCTGTGTGCAACAGAATGGACTTACCAATGGCCTTGGACTCTAAAAACCTGAAATGTAATAAACCCAAACAGTTGTCTTTTTTTGGGCACACATTTTTCCTGCAATTCATTTTCTACCTTTATGTTGTTCCTGAGTAACTTGTGTTGTCTGCCTACAGTTGTGTGTGTTTCAGCCTGCTTGCTGATCCATTTGCTGTTGTTTGCAGTATCTGACTTTGAGGACACTGCTGGTGTCCCCCAAGACAAGGGTATATGTTGACTGTATGGATATGTTGGTGTAAATGCAATGGTGATGTCATGGCATTGTGTACTGTTTTGGATGGTAAGTATTTCATCTTGTTTGCATTTCACTGTGCATGTGTCCATTTATCTTTGTCTACCTTGCAGTTACTTCATGTAGAGGTATATCTCATGCAGTTGGAGTTGTATGTGCTTTGTTGACTTGCACTTCCACATTGTGCAGATAGGCATTTCATTTGGGTCTACTATTGTTTGTCCCTGAGATACATGTAGGGCCATTTCCTGTTTCAAATGTTATTTAAGAGGCATGTGGAAAGCGATGTGTGTCCCAGTGCAGCCTCCTTCCTTGAGTGTTCCTGATGCCCCAATCCCTATTGTGCAGGTATTGTTTGAATAGTTAGCTTTGTATATTTGTCTCTTTGTCTATTGTGCATCCCATTGCCCTTCCATTGTGTTGCAATGGGGGTGATGAGTGTGTCCATTGCAAGGCTGTTTACTGGTAGTGGTGTTTGTGTTCCATGCAACATCCATACATATGTCTGTACAATGTGACGACAGTCCATGGCATGTGTGGAATGTGAGTAGTATTTGTACATGTGATGTTGGTGTGTTATTGGTGTTGTGTGAGACAATGTTGTGTACACTTCACTGTCCCTGTGCCTGAGATGAGCAGACATGTGTTTTTGTGTAGTGTTGAGGTGTAGTGTGAGCTACCTGCCCAAAGGAGGCATTTTGTGACTGTGAATGTGTGATTCTTTATGTCTGACTCCAACGCGGGACACAATAATAAGCGCACTTGGTGCCTGTAGCGTGACCTCCATATGTTGTGGCTGATGGAGCGACAATATATTGTTCAGCTTAATGACGCAGTCAGGTGTGTACTTACAGTCGGTTGCACCCACGTCACATGGATTTTGTGCACCTTCAATGATCAGCAGCAGCGGCAGGACGTGCGTGATGGGCTCCATGGTGGCACCGGACATGTAAGATTGCCTGAAGATGAGTGTCTCCCTTTGTACTCACTGTTTCTGGCTGCTGAAATGTGTTGGTTGGACTGCCATGGTCACATTGGGGGTGTGCAACCTCATAATGTGTCCGGCTGCAACACAGGCTCCGTCGGCCTATCTGTGCAGCCTCGTTACTGCTGCAGGCTGTGCTGCCTGGCAGTGCCGGTGTGTGAGAAAGTAGCCTCTTTCTAACATGTTACGCCCACTTTTGGCCTGTTTGTGAGTGTGTGTCAGTGTGTTTTTACTGTGTCACTGGGGTACTGTTAGCCAGGACCCTAGTGCTCATAGAAAAAAACCTATATGTCAGTGTGTTTTGCCTGTCTCACTGGGATCCTGCTAGCCAGGACCCCAGTGCTCATAGTTTGTGGCCTAATGTGTGTATTGTCAGTAGTGCTTAACTGTGTCACTGAGGCTCTGCTAACCAGAACCTCAGTGCTTATGCTCTCTCTGCTTTGCAATTTGTCACTGTAGGCTAGTGACTTCATTTACCAATTTCATTTGGCACACTGGACCCCCCTTATAAGTCCCTAGTATATGGTACCTAGGCACCCAGGGCATTGGGGTTCAGCATATGGGCTGCAGCATTTCTTTTGCCACCCAAAGGGAGCTCAGACAAACCCTTGCACAGGCCTGCCATTGCAGCTTGCGTGAAATAATGCACATGTTATTTCACAGCCATTTTCACTGCACTTAAGTATCTTATAAGTCACCTATATGTCTAATCTTCACTTGCAGAAGGTTAGATGCAAAGTTACTAGGTGTGAGGGCACCCTTGCACTAGCAAAGGTGCCCCCACATAGTTCAGGACCATTTCCCCGGACTTTGCGAGTGTGGGGATGCCATTACACGTGTGCACTTCATATAGGTAAATACCTATATGTAGCCTCACAATGGTAACTCCAAATATGGCCATGTAACATGTCTAAGATCATGGAATTGTTTGCCATTCCAAATCTGGTATTGGGGAGCCAATTCCATGCCTCCTAGGGGCTCCAACATGGACCCCAAGTACTGCCAAACCAGCTCTCTGAGGCTTGCACTGCAGCTACAGCTGCTGCCACTTCACTGACAGGGTTCTGCCCTCCTGGGGTATGGGCAGGCCAGTCCCAGGAAGGCAGAACAAAGCATTTCATCTGAGAGCAGGGTGAACATGGAATTGTCCCCCCGTGCCAAATATGGTATTGGGGTACTCCCTTTGGAAATAGGTGTTACAGGCTGGGGAGGGGTAGCCTCCCCCAGCCTCTGGAAATGCTTTGAAGGGCACAGATGGTGCCCTACTTACATAAACCAGTCTACACCGGTTCAGGGACCCCTGGTCCCCTGCTCTGGCGTGAAACTGGACAAAGGAAAGGGGAGTGACCACTCCCCTGTCCATCACAATCCTAGGGGTGGTGCCCAGAGCTCCTCCAGTGTGTCCCACACTTCAGCCATCTTCCTTTGCAAGGTGTGGGGGCACTCTGGAGGCCTCTGAGTGGCCAGTGCCAGCAGGCGACGTCAGAGACTCCTCCTGACAGGCCCTTACCTGATAAAGTAGCCACTCCCTCTCTCAGGGCTATTTAGGGTCTCTCCTGTGGGTTCTCTTGAGATTCTGCTTGCAAGTTTCCTTCAGGAATCCTCTGCAACAACTTCAGACTCTTCTGACCTTGGATTAACCGTAGCCTGTTCCAAGAAAAGCTGTAACTGCAACAAAGTGTGTACAAGAGACACTTTTCTTCAGCAACCTCAGCTGCAAGTCAGCAACTGCAACAGCTTTCATGGTGTGCACGCTCTGGGGACTCCCTATCTTCATCCTGCACCAGAAGGACTGGAGAAATCTCCCGTGGAGTGACAGAGTCACTCCCGTGCTCCAAGCAGGCACCTTCCAAACTTACGACTGGTACCCTGGTACTCCTCTCACAGTGACGAGCGTGCTCTTAAGGACACAGAGGGTGGACATCATCGACATAGACTGTCCTGAGGTCCTGCTGGCGCAATTTGGAAGAGGTAAGACCTTGCCTTCCCCGAGAGTGATGGTACCCCTGTGTAGTGCGTCTTCTTCACCTCCTGAGGCCTCTGTGCACTCTTTGCAAAATTCCTTCAATGTACAACCTGGCCCAGGTCCCCAGCACTCCATCCTGCGACGTTCAACACGCTGAGTTGTTCTCCGGCGGCGTGGGTCCTTCTTTTCTTGTGCTGCATCAACTGTGTTTTGCACCTCCTTTGTCCCCGTGTCCTGGGACCTCCAGGGGTGCTGGCTGGCATCCTGAGGGCTCTCTAAAGTGCTGAGAGCCACCTCTTACTCCTCACACAGAGTTGAGGCCCCCAGATCCCTCCTGGGTCCATCCAGTGTCATTTTGATGCAAAACGCACTTTTGTCGTAGCCAAGGCTTGTTGGCGACTTCCAACACAAAATCTCATCTGCAACAATCTTCACATCATGGGACATATTTTGCATTATGCAGAAACCCGCTGGGTGCATTCCTGCAGTCTTCGACTAACCAGGGACTCTTCTTTTGCACCCTCTTCTGGGTTGGCAGGGGCTCGTGTCCTTCCTGGAACTTGTTTCAACTTCTGGACTTGGTTCCCTTCCTTTGCAGGTCTTCAGGTCCAGGAATCCAGCAGTTGTTCTTTGCAGAGTTGGTTGGCTGCTGCAAAATCCCAATCACGAGGTGTAGTGTGTCCTAAGGAAACATGCAGTACTTTACTCCTGCTTTTCTGGGCCCTGGGGTGGGGTGGGGTACTTTACTTCCCTTTACTGTATTCTTACTCTCCCAGCGATTCTGTACACACTACACTTGTCTAGGGGGGAATTTGTGATTCGCATTACACTTTCTTAGTATATGGTTTGTGTTGCCCCTTGACCTATTTTCTCCCATTACAATCTATAGCATTTCCTATTGCTTGCATTGTTCGATGACTATTTACTTGTTTTATTTTGGTGTCTAGTGTATATATTGTGTATAATACCAACCTCCAGAATGAGTATTGTCTCTAAGATATTTTTGGTACTGTGTCACCCAAATAAATACCTTTATTTTTGGTAACACTGAGCATTGTCTTTACTTGTGTATAAGTACTGTTTAACTATAACTGATATTGCATGAGCTTAGCATGTCTCCTAGTTCAGCCTAAGCTGCTCTGCTATAGCTAACTCTATCAGCCTAAGCTGCTAGAACACTACTACTTCACTAATAAGTGATAACTGGACCTGGTATAAGGTGCAAGTAACCAAAGTACCCACTACAAACCAGACCAGCCTCCTACATGGTGGGACTGCAGCGGTCTTTGCTCCATAGGCTCATATGACTTGTAATACAGTGGTCCAACCACCAAACAGACTGCGGTCGGACCGCCAACGCCATCATGGTGGTCCACAGACCGCTAAACTCGTAATGACGCCCTTGCTATGGGCCCAATAATGCGTAGAATACTCACAATAATCCAGTGAGGGGACCTTCCGCTGCAGTTATCATAATTTTCCAATGACAGTCACCCTATGACAGAGGCAACATAATGTTTAGAATACCCACAATCATGTATTGAGGCAGGTTTGATTTCCAGTGACACAAATGCAACCCATTGTAGTCCTGAGGGAAAAGTGAATGCCACTGAATTATGCAACAATGAAACCTATTGTTAAATCCTATGTATCATTTGTACGGGTATGTATAACATCACTGATTAATCATATCATGAAAAACGTGTTTTTTTGGAAGAAAGGGCCTTTCCTAAAAATACTTTGCTGTCTTGTATGTGGTGAGAGCTGGACTCAGTACCACAATTCATCCACCAAACAAGTAGCATGGAAGCACACTTAGACAGACTGCCCATATCTGCTCCTAAGCTCCTAGGTCCCTCTTATCCCACTTTGTAAACTGCTAGCCACATGCTGCATGCACCTGCATTACAATCATAACTACTGGTTAGCTACTAATTCTGAATGTATGCAGCTATAACCCTGGTATCTCAAGTTGATGTAAGAAGGGTCTGCTGTGAGGACCCTTTCGTGCCTGGGTTGGGCATCCTTTTCTTAGCTTAGTTTCATGACTTGTGCCTTACTTACATTTATTCACATTTTTATTGATGTTTTAGCAGAACTGCTTTTAGAGGTGGCTTTTGCATAGTTTATCAGCTGCTTCATTCTAGGAAGGCAAGGGGCATGCTGTACATTTAATCAGCCTTTGCACCATGTATAATCTCTACTTTTGTCCAAAGCTGTTACATGCAGTACATGATATGCTAACTCATCTCTACAGCCCAGGAGCCAACATCTAACTTTAAGACACAGGTTTGCATCAGAACTGTGTTCCAAATGAGGCATGGGTTGAGGGCATTCCGGTCATGATCACCCTGGGATGCATACTACACGGCAGCCAGTTTTACTGGTGTTGACCTTTCTGCCTCCCAAAAGGATCTACACAACAGGCAGACCCCTGCTATTCTATTCAGGTATGGGACTAATCCCTTATATCAGGCTAGGCAGAGGGTAAAAACCACTATACTCCCAGATGCAGACATTGGGTTTGATAGGAACTTCTAGTACATCTAGAACCACACAACATGGTGTTGTTTATCCTCTTCACTTTGATTGTGATGTTTGTTACTTTGTTTTGTTTCAAATGTCTAATTATCTCAGCACATGCTTTTTATACCAGAATGTGATTGCTTCAGCAAATGCTTATATAATCTATTTCACATTTTGTGCCTCACCTTGCTATATGTGAGTAACTAAATGAAAGGGGTGTGGTCTGTTTCAATTACTTCCCTGAGGTGTCAGAATGCCTGGTTCAGGTTGCCACAAATCACCTTTCATTTCTGACAGGTTTGGAGGTTTGGGTGAGACACTGTGAGCAAGCCAGGAGTTAGGCTGATAGTTACTAATGGTATGGGTTGGATTAATTTCTCCCACACTTGGGGGTGCTGCCGTCCTAAGCATGCAGTCCTAAGTAGGAACCACATAACTGGTTTGCCATATTAGTAGGGTTTGAGACTGTGGATTATTAGTTGGAGTGGAAGATAGTAATGTCACTATTCCTGTTCAGCCCAGTAAAGTTTTAGTAATTTAATCCTGGTCTCAACACCTTATTACTGCAGCACAGAGCTGACAGGCTAAACATATTTTTTTAATGCATTTGGAAGTATAAAAACTGTTAAAAACAACACAATAAAAATCTCATTCCATTTTATAAAAATAGAGAATCTATTAGTGAACAAAATGATACCAAAATGACAAAATCCAGTAATGGTAACCTAAGATATGAATGTTTAAAGCTTTAAATAAAAATAGTGGCAAAAAGTGCAAAGTGCCAACCCCAGGAGACTGGGAAAAAGGTAAGGTTTAACACCACCCATGATGCAACGTGGGTCAATTACACAGGCTGGATTTGTCCTGGTAAACAAATTGCCTTCACACTTAGAAGATTTTCAAGAAGATAGAGTCCTCTGTGGGGCAAGGTTGCAAACTGGTTCCCAAGACAGGCTAGTCGTTGATGAGTTGCTGAAGGGTGAGATCTCAGTGATGCCTAAAGTGGGGAAAGTCTGGAGTTCGCACTCAGGAAATAGTCAACATCCATCAAATGCTGCCAGGGCTTGGGCTCAGTGAGGTGTTTTACCTTCGGACTAAAGACTCTTTTCTGGAAGTCTAATTTCCTCAGCATCGCAAAGTTGCAGGCTGTAGCCTAGGAGGCTTCAACGTTATCGGATTCTGGTTGGAGCAGGTCCTGCTGAATTGGATTTACTGCTGCAGGGAAGAACATATTTGGAGCTACAGAAACTCAGACCCACTGGTGATGCACCCTCTACGAATCAGCTTTGCAGGTTGGTCCCAGTCTTCTGTCAGTTTTTTATGGCATAAGCCTTGAAAAAGCTTCTAAATCCCAGGTTTTAGGGTTAGACAGGAGGAGAACACTGTGACCCCAGCCAAGATTCCAGGACTATCTTGTGGGCCAGAGCTCACACCAAACAAAACCACCAACAGGATCCAGGGCAGAGCCAGTTGAAGGCTTTTCCAGAAAAGTGGGCTTCTTGCAGCTTTTGTGTCCCCGTAGTTTAACACATCGGCCAAATGACACTAGGAGTCCACTTATGGGTCCTGGGTGCATGTGGGAACAGGTCTAGCCTTTCAGATATCCGCACAGGTCTCAAAGGAAGGTAAAGTAATTCTTCTGTCTCCCACAGGTCCAGAGGTGTTCTGAAGAATGTGCACAGGAGTGCCACATTTATGCCTTGTACTAGCTTGTCACTAACCAAAGGGGAAAAAGTTCCCAGGGGCAATCCTACCAATGTTTTGCAGCAGTATCCTGTTGCCCAGCAGCAAACAATCCCTAACTGGACTTCTCTAATTAAATCTAATTAAATCCAACATAGCTTAATCTTTATTTCCTCTGTGCAGAGCTCCTGTGTTCACTCTAAAAGTGTGGCAAGGGAAAGGAGAAAGCCCCCCTCTGTGGTCACTCAAAACCATTTCTGAGGGAAGCTCCTCTCCCACTGGGATTGAAGCTAGGCTGGCTAGGAAGACAAAGGGGAGACAGGCCCAGGTGTGAGCTACATCTGGGCGCACAGTTAATTAAGTTCCTGGGCACTGTTCAGATGGTCATCCTGCCAGAGCAACAAAACTCCTCCCCACACCCAAGGTCTTTTCTCATCTCTGGTAATCGGTTAACACTCAACAAGGAACTATTCAGCTTCAGGGTGCCAGTTGAAAGCTCATGCAAATGGGCTTCTAGAGGCTTTAGGAAGCTTTAGGAAGGTTAAAGATAACTTTTTAAAAGTACCTTTTGTAAAATATTTGTTACATATCTGATGTTACCAATGAATTGAATTAGTAATATTCTGAAAAGTCCACCAATGAACTGTTTATGCGTTTCCTAGGCGTAGATAACTTTATTACCGTTAAGTGCTTTCCTATGGTACAGCTAACCCTGAAATAGATTTTAGGGCATTGTCACTGTAAGGACACATTTAACATTAAACATTTACATACCCTACTTTTAATTATAATGCACCCAGCCTTATGACCATCTATGGCCTAAATAGGGGTGACATTAATATTTAAAAAGAATAGTTCAGGCTAGTCAAAAGGGGTTATTTTGACAGGTTGCATTTGCAGTTTAAATCTCCATAGCCAGGTTACTGGTAGCAGTGTCACTTTACAGTTGGCATTTAACTTACATGCCCTGGGAACAGTTTGTATCATGTACTAGGGACGCATATGTATGTTAAATACGTCACTTGAGAGTATAGACATGCTGGTTAGCAGCGCTAAATCACCAGCAGCATCAGGAAAAACAAATAGGGGTGATCATGCAAAAAGAAGCTTTTTCATACAAAGGGCAAACCTATTAGGGCTCAGTGAACTCTAGGTAAGGTATTTGTAACAGACCAATGCTTCTCAAATAGCTCATTTTAACTTTTAGGCAGATACAAAACAGAACTGATTCCCAAAAATCATATTTTTACAAATACATTTACTCAAGGGTTAATATTTGATGGTGTAACTTTCACGGTTTACACTTCAGTTTGGATTTGTCACACTTGTGGTTTATTCGGCTTTCTGCTGCATAATTTGCAGTTTGATCAAAAACACTGTTTCTAAGACAAATGTATCACAAGTTATAAAAAGTAATTAGTCATTCAGGATGCAATGCTGTGGCAGACACTTTGTAAAAGTTACATGGTCACCTTTCAGTTGTTGATTGCTATTTTATAGCACTAATCCCCGCAGCATGAAAAAGAGTTTGAGTTTCAAAGAAGGAGGAAATAATTGATTTTTCCGTCATCATGTTTTTTTATGCAAATGTTTAGGTTACAGCTCTCATGCTGTTCTCAGCATAGAAGTAATTTCAAGATATATATATATATATATATATATATATATACACATATCCCAAATAGCTCACTTCTCCTGAATCCTACAGAATCTTCTAGCAAATCGCTTATATTATACATAAATAATGTTAAGTGGTTAAATGGTGTCTGGGGTGCTCTTTCTTAATGGAAAGAGGTGTTTCATAAGGCCCACAGTGTGGAGGAAGAGTAACCCTAAACCTGATGACCAGTTTTAAAACCTAACTGGGATATGCAGAATAAAAGTATCCACATCTAGGTATGTTTTCTGTTAGGTATTGTGGGAGTTAGAAAGGACAGAGTTAATGAAATAGTATTCCTGTACGTCCACGGAAGAAAGCGCTATTTGGTGGGGAGTAACACTTTCAGTAGGATCCGCGTAATGTGTGTACTCTTTTCCTCAAGAAGTTTTTGTATTTTACTTAGTGTTGGTATGTGTGTACAAATAACACAATATCAGGACAACACAGCATGGTAATGTGATGCCTAATGCAGCAAACTTTGCCTTTCCTTGATGTATAACTTAGTCAGGTCTGCCACATAATTAGTCTCGCCGCTGCTGCATAATTCCAGTGCATAGTAGCGGTTAGCAGCATGCAGTTTACCATTACACAAACCAATAGCACAGAGCCTCACATCGCAGTAGACTCTATGCTCACAAATCCGAATGCGTCGAGTTTAGTAAGATGGGTCAACGTATCATAGGTCTGTTTTGAATTTCAGTAAAGACTATTCTGTGAAACTATTTAAATTCAACATTTCTACTGGTATCATATAATGCTTCCCAGAATGTGTTTTAACAATGTTAAGAAACAAAAGGCCAAATTTACAAGGACCTTGCGATACTGCAGCATCACTTTTTGTGTTGCTCCAGCGGCGCTATACAGTGTGCCACATTTACAAGTCAGCGCTTAGCCACTTTTTGTGACTTAATGCCACCTTGCAAACATGGGCCCCTCCAACCCAGTTTTCTGCGTCAGCAGGGTGTGCAATGGGTGTTGCAGTGGGCATTCTACCGCAACACCCATTACTTTTGATGCTGCCACAGATTTACAACAAGTCTGAAATCTGTGGCAGTGCCAAAAACCCCAGGGGTGGCATTAGCATGGCACAAAGAGGAGGATTACTTTTATTCCTCCTCATTTTTGCTTTTTCCATGTGTGTTGCAGAATGCAGCACACATCGAAAGAGCAAAAGGCTATGAATGATTGTTTATGTAGGGGGGCGTGGCCTGACCCTGAGACTCTTCGTGAGACTCCTGCCGGTGATCCCCCACCACATGTTATCTTGACTTCCAGCAAGCCCCCCGGGACCCCAAATAGCAGCGGATGTCACCTAGTTGCCCCGAACGGAATGAACTGCTTGGAACCTGTGTTGATGCAGATTTAGCCTACTAACATGATGGAGGCCGCATTGTGAACAAAATGGTGGCCCTGGCCTCCTAGATTATGGAGAATGGCCCTAGCAGCGTACACCGCGGAAGGGGCGCTGACAACCAGAGGATCGGGGTTGCCGGCCACACTACTCACCTGACATTGAGGGGTGCTTTGCTGGAGGGCGCTGCAGTGGCCGCTTGGCCCCTGAAGCGAGGAGAGGAGAGACCAGGCAGTGGCCCCAACACTGCAGCAACTGGGCATTGCGGTGGAGGTGAGGATGCAACGGCGTATCGCTTACCTACATGAGATGACCTCACGGAAGTGACTAGGCGACGGCCTGTTGTGTGCTGCTGAGTGTATGGGGTAGAGCGGTGATCCCATTGAGGGGACGGCCCAGCAGCTGGAAAATCTCGCCCTATGTGGAGGAGGTGCGGCGCCTGGCTGTTGGAGTCTCTGGGGGTGATCCAGCGGGCCTGGTCTGTCGAGCGCCCTTAAGGCTCTGACCGCAGCTACAATTGCCAACATGCACCTGTGTATACTGCCCAACACGTAGGACTGAGCATTTCTAGGACAAAAATCAAAAGGAAAGCAAGAACAGAGAAGAGGGAGGTGCAGAAACAGCAGCATCCGGTGCTGGTAGAGGGGGTCTCTTGCTTCTCCTGGTTGACATGCCCCAGAGGCACATGGGGGGACCAATGTAATGCCACTGGGACAAAATCACCTGCGCTGATTCAACCGAGGATTACCTTCCGTCGCCATTGGCTATGCTATAATACTAGTCAACTGAGTTAGGGGCACAAGCTCCCATTGAGAGAACCTGGGCGAGCCTGGGCCTGCCATTGTGATCCTGGGGAGAGCAAGCTATGGGGAAAACAGGATGCAAGAGAGACCCAGAGATGAGGGAAGAAACCGCTGCAGGTACCTCGACCCCACACTTGGAGGCTAAACGTGCCCATTTAATAGAGAGCTCTGGGGACCCTACCCTCCAAGACATTCTACAAACCATAATGGCCTCTCGCTAAGCCATGGAAGGGAAAATAATGCACTGGCGACGGCCCTGACCATACTGCATGATGATCACCACCGGTTGGGGGAAAGGGTATCTACATTGGTGCTCCTATGTAAAATGTATGTGTAATTGACTTTTCATGATTGGTATATTCGATTTACTAGTAAGTACATCAGAGAAAAAAATCAAAGAGGTTCTACCACTTGTAAACGATTAGACTAGCAAACTACGCAAGTTGGAGAGGCAAATTCTTGACTTGGAATTGAGGGAAGAGGATGCAGAAAATAGATCAAGGCCAAATAATTTGCTTACCTGAGCACTTAGAAAAGAATAATATGGTGGAATTCCTGGATCGCTGGCTTAAGAAGACAGTAGCAGGCGAAGGACTTTCGTCCTTTTTCCCACTGGAGAGAGCACACAGGGTCCGGTGCGCCCTCTCCCACTGGGGGCTTCACCAAGACCAGTTATAGCAAGACTGCTACATGATATGGACAGAGACTATCTGCTGGGGCAAGCGAGGAAGAACAGAGACTGCACAGTGGAAAATAGTACAGCCTGCCTTTTCCCTGACTGTTCTCGAGAGGTGCAGAAATGGAGGGCCACCTTTAGAGAGGCTAAACAAAAATTAAGGCAAATGGGCTGTTAGACTTTGCATCCTTGGCATGGTCTCCTCTAACTTTTTGCCTCTGTTTCCCAGATTGTTGATGTGTGCTGGACTCTGTTTTTGCTGTTTTTGGTACTCTGGGCACTTTACCGCTGCTATCCAGTGCTAAAGTGCAAGT
This sequence comes from Pleurodeles waltl, assembly GCF_031143425.1. NCBI lineage: Eukaryota > Metazoa > Chordata > Amphibia > Caudata > Salamandridae > Pleurodeles > Pleurodeles waltl. Next base: position 1,027,167,057 of record NC_090439.1, on the reverse strand, counting down.
GCTCCTATGTACAATGTATGTGTAATTGATTTTCCATGATTGGCATATTTAATTTACTAGTAGATGCCCAGGTCCTGTAAATCAAATGCTACTAGTGAGTCTGCAGCACTGGTTGTGCCACCCACATAAGTAGCCCTGTAAACATGGCTCAGACCTGCCACTGCAGTGTCTGTGTGTGCAGTTTGAAACTGCCAATTCAACTTGACAAGTGTACCCATTTGCCAGGCCTAAACCTTACCTTTTTATACATGTAAGGTACCCCTAAGGTAGGCCCTAGGTAGCTCCATGGGCAGGGTGCAGTGTATGTAAAAGGTAGGACATGTACTTATGTGTTTTACATGTACAAACAGTGAAATACTGCCAAATTCAGTTTTAACTGTTGGAAGGCCTATCTCTCTCATATGTTAACATGGGGGCTGCCTTTAAATATTATTAAAGTGCAGATTCCTTTTGGGAGCAGATAGAAATTTGGAGTTTAGAGTCTCTGAACTAACAATTTAAAAATACATCTTTGAGTAAAGTTTGTTTTTAGATTGTGTGTTTGAAAATGCCACTTTTAGAAAGTAGGCATTTTCTTGCTTTAACCATGCTGTGACTGCTTGTTTGTGCATTCCCCGTTCTGGGTCAGTTTGACAGTTGGTCTGCTTGCACCTCTCCACTAGACAGTGACACAAAGGGATCTGGGGTGTAGCTTGCATATCCTCATGAGCGATCTGTGCTGAGGGGAGGGGAGGAGTGGTCACTTACACCTGAAAAGGCTGTGCCTGCTCTCACACAATGCAGTCTCCAACCCCCTGATGTGTGTCTGGGGCCTGGCTTGGGCAAGGCAGGATCTTGACAACAACAGAGACTTCTCTTTGAAGTAGTTCTACTTCAAAGGCACTAAGAGGAATAACAAGAGCACCCAAAACCCCTGAAAATCAGATCACTTCTGGAAACAAAAGGAACCTCTGCCAAGGAGAAGAGCTGAAGAGCTGAGGAGAAGTGCTGCCCCTGCCTGTGACTGTGCTTTGTTGGACTATCGTGCAGTTGCTGCTTCTGCCTGTGGAAGGGAACAAAGACTGGACTTTGTTGTGCATTCCTGCTTGAGAAAAATCTTCAAGGGCTTGAACTGAGCTTGTCTTCTGTTATTTGAAGTCTCAGGGCCATCAAAGACTTCCCCTGCCAGTACTCTCTGCTGAGACTCCTGCCAAGGGTTGCCCTATCCAGTTCCTGGGCCCTTGAAAGGTGACGTTGGCAGACAAGAACTGAAAATCCACGCACATACCCCCGTGCTGGGAAATCTTCTATGCACCTTCCGTGACGTGGCTGATAAGCAATGTGCTGCAGGCTTCGCGGCTGAAATCAATGCTCCTCCTGCATCGCGGCTGGAAGATCAACGCAACGTGGCTGGAGAAACGACGCGCAACACCCGCTAATGGAGGCTGATAATGACGCAAATCCCACGCAGCACGGTTTTGTGATACCGTGCGACCGGATTTTTAATGCAACATCACTGGGTGCGGAAAATCAACCCAAAGACTGTCCAGACCTGAGGTCCCTGTCTGGATGAACGCATCACTCTCTTGCAGGAGGGGGAACAACGCATGGTCTCACTTGCGAGTGAGAAATCGACGCATCGCTGGCCTGTTTCGAAGCACGCTTGCCTGTGTGGCTTTATTTTGACGCTATCCAGGTACTTTTGTTAAATAACAACATGCTCACTGTTTTCTAAGGATTAGGGGCCAGATGTAGGAAGCCTTGTGCGCCTCGCAAACTGCGAAAAATGCAGTTTGCGAGGCGCAAAAGGCCAAACGCGATGCACAATCGCAAATTGCGAGTCGGTACCGACTCGCAATTTGAGGCTGCGACTCGCGAATAGGAAGGGGTGTTCCCTTCCTATTTGCGACCGCATCGCCATGCTGAGTTGCTTTGGGACCGCGAATGCGGTCACAAACCAACTCGCAGTTACCATCCACTTGAAGTGGATGGTAACTCATTCGCAAAAGGGAAGGGGTCCCCATGGGACCCCTTCCCCTTTCTGAATGCCAATAAAAATATTTTTTCAGAGCAGGCAGTGGTCCTATGGACCACTGCCTACTCTGAAAAAAACGAAACCAAATGGTTTCGGAAGTTTTTCTTTTTGCAGCTCGTTTTCCTTTAAGGAAAACGGGCTGCAAAAAGAAAAAAAAACTGCTTTATTCAAAAAGCAGTCACGGACATGGTGGTCTGCTGTGTCCAGCAGGCCACCATCCCTGTGAGTGCCTGGACTCGCTATGGGGTCGCAAACTGCGACCCACCTCATTAATATTCATGAGGTGGGTCTTTGCGACCCCATAGCGGGTCACAGAAGGTGTCTGAGACACCTTTCTGCATTACATTTTGCGAGTTGCAAATTGCGAGTCGCTATTACTCGCAATTTGCAACTCGCAAAATGTTTTTTTGCTACATCTGGCCCTAAGACTCTTATTCTTTTGAAAATTCATAACTTAACTTGCGTATGTTGGATTTTTGTCATTATGGTCTTGTTTTGTTTAGATAAATATTACCTATTCTTCTAACCTGTGTTGTGTCATTTTGTAGTGTTTTCACTGAGTTACTGTGTGTGTTGGTACAAATACTTTACACATTGCTTCTGAAGTTAGGCCTGCCTGCTTGTGCCGAGCTACCAAGGGGGTGAGCAGGGATTAGCTGAGGGTGATTCTCCTTTACCCTGACTAGAGTGAGGGTCCTTGCTTGGACAGGGGGTAACCTGACTGCCAACCAAAGGCGTCATTTCTAACTTGGGCATACAGTATGGTATGATGTTTCCGGCCTGGCTGCGTGTGGTAACAAAAGAAGGGGCGCAATTCTTCAATTCTCTGGAAGAGATGTGGCAGTGGATAGACACTTAACCATTGACTGGAAAGGACACTGAAACTGGCAACAACTTGCAACATAGACGTCCTCGACATAAGCCGCAACACAGACCATCTGCCCCTTCAAAAATGGTGGTACAACAGTAACTCCAAAAGGTGATGGAGGCAGTGGCCTCTCCGAGTAGTCGAGTGCAGAGCCAAACTCCAACGATTGGTGAAGAGATGGACGAATCGGGATCTGACCGAGACTCAGTCATCATACGCATCTCAGAGGAGGCAGGGCCAGAGGTGACACCAGGGACATCAGACTGCACCATTTGACTCTCTTTTCCCTAGATCTCTAAGGGAAACGGACCAACACTGCTGAGTTGCTGTGTTTTAACCCAGAGGTCTCCCATTAGAAAGGAGAGATTGGTAGTGACGATCTCCGATGGGGGAGTCAGGGAAGGTGGCACACTACAGAGAGTAAGAATGGTGGGGGAGGTGCAGGCAGTATTGTAGCACTCTGTAAACAACCCAGGTGGCCGCTTCCAATTTTGTGAGAACAGTTGATAAGTTTGGGGTTTGGATGAGAGGCAGTTGTCTTTTTGTCCTGGGGAAGGGGAGTTGGGAAGTTTGTTGTTGGTTTGGTTATAGGGGGAACCATGAGTCACATGATTTAATATGAAGACAAATAGGCTTGGTGTGGAGTGAGGACCATATGATGGAATTGGTGTGGAGAGGGTGGGTGCGGAGGTGCTCAGGTTTGAGGCTAGATTATGGCTACACTTGAGACATATAAATTCATATCATGCAACGTCCGGGGTATGCATACGATGACAAAAAGGTATAAGGTCTTCTCATACTTACAGAGGTGGGGAGCTCATGTGGCAATGTTCCAAGAAACACATATGACACTGACTGAGGGGAGGGCTATACAGAAACGTTGGAGGGGACAAGTATATTTTACCACTTATTCAGATTAAGCCACCGGTACCCTGATCTGGATACGGGCTGGGATTCCGTTTCAATCAATGGAAAGCTTCATAGACCCAGTAAGGTGTTATGTGGCTGTGAGGGGAAAATTAGAGGGCCGGGATTTAGTCTTGGTCAATGTCTATGCATCTAGCTCAGACCAAAGGTCATTCTTTGCAAAACTTTCAGCCAGCTTGGCCCATACCTTCTACAGTCAATAGCGTTGGAATGGGACTTTAATTATGTGTCATACCCCAATATGGACCGCTCCCACCCCCCATTGAATGACTCCCCAATAGCGAGGTTGGCACGAGAGTTCACAACCTGGCAATTGCGATGGGGCCTTCTAGATGCATGGCGTAGGCTATACCCGCATGTCCGAGACTATTAGTACTTTTCCCATTTACATGACCTACATGTACACTTGGATTAATTCCTCTGCACCCCTGATGTGTTTTCAACCATACATAAAGCTGAATATTTGGCCCACACCAGCTCGGACCAGAACCCTATATTACGATCACTGAGGTGGGGCCACACCCTTTCACATATCCCTACATGGAAATTAAAACCTGAATCATTGGAAGATGCTGTGAGACAACATATTGCTAATTTCTTTATGGAAAACGATGCCACAGCTAGCAACACATTAGTCATGTGGGACACTTTTAAAGCGGTGCGGAGGGGGAGATGTATAGCGGAGTCTGTGGGAGTAGAGCGAGCATTGGTCAGAGACACAATAGAGGCAGAAGATAAGCTGAGAGAGGAGGAAAAGAATAGACCAGGACAACCAGACCTCCAGCATAGATTATTTGAATTAAAAGAGATAGCAGCAGGCCACGTTGAGCGACTTCACTGCTTTGATTATAAGAACTACATATCACAGGCTCATGCACAGAGAGATAACAGGTAGAATGCTTGTGCGGGTGGCGTCACCTACTAAGAGAGGGTCAATCATTATGGAAGTACAAACAGACAGAGGGGACAGCCTTTGCAAACAGGAGATTAATGCCCACTACTTCCTGCAATATTAGTATCCTCCAATATGATGTAGAGGCCACCCATGCATACTTGGACCAGGTGCCACTCACTGCACTTACACAGGAGGTGGCTGAACGGCTGGGGGTGCATTACGGTGCAGGAAATTGAGAGTGCCATTAAGGACTTAGCTAGGGGCAAGTCACCAGGAACTGATGGCTTCCCAGTTGAGTTTTATGCCATGTTCTGACCTATTAGCCCCACGGTTGGTCACCCTCTATAAGGCTGCAAAGGAGAAGGCACTCTTGCCAGCTACGATAAGGGAGGCATTGGTGGTACCCCTGTTAAAACCCGGTAAAACCCCGACTGCGTGTGGGGTGTATAGGTCATTATCCATGCTGAATCTGGATTATAAAATTCTTAGTAAAATCCTGGCAATGCGGCTCCTCCCTCATATGACGCACGTGGTACACCCAGGCCAGGCAGCCTTTGTCCCAGGACCGAATACAGCTGGTAACGTAATTTGACTGCTGGCTGTCATGAGCGACCTCTTCTATGATGAAACGAAGGTGTGGATATTGGCAGTTGATATTGAGAAAGCATTTGACAGTCTGGAATGGTGCTTTCTTTATGCTGTGATGGCAAAGATGGGATTGGGAGAAGAATACATAGCATGGGTAATACTACTATACACTGCCCAAGAGGCCAGGGTTCACACAGGCATGACAATTTCAGACAGCTAGGCAGTTGAGCGGTGCACCAGGTGGGTCACCCCCTTTCCCTGCTTCTGAATGCGATAGCTATGGAATCATTAGCCGCCTTAGCTTGCAAGAGAGGTGCGAGCCAGGGGATACGAACAGGCGGTGTGTGGCACTGCATAGCCTTACATGCAGATGACTTGATTATTTTCTTAAGGAATATGCAGAGGGATCTACCGAGTCCCAGCTCACGTTGTCCAAGTTTGGGGCCCTATCGGGACTTGGTGTGAACTGGCAGGAGTCCCGCCTTTTCCTCCTGGGGTCCGCCGGGGTAGCCTCCTCAGACCTGGGTGCATTGCTAATGGAGCCACGATGTATCTCTTATTTGGGGGTTAAAATATATCATGATAAGCATTACATTTTAGATGGAGATGTGGGGCACGTTATACGATCCACCCAAGCAAATATGGCCTTCTGGCAGACATTACCTCTGTCGCTGGCTGGTAGGGTGGCACTCCTCAAAATGATAGTTTTGCCGAGGTTGCTGTACTATTTTACGGAGCTACTGGTGTGGATACCCAGGGCAATTTTTATAGAGTTAGATACCCTGGTAACGTCATTCCTATGGGGAAATAATCGGAAGTGGGTGGCTTTGGCCAAACTATAGAGACAGTCGACAGATGGGGATATAGCAGTCCCTGACTTTGAATTTTATTATCTCACTGTGCAACTCCAATGGTTCACAAAGTAGCTGGCGAGTAGATGTGTCCCCAGAGCATTGGTGAAGCCCTTTACCCCTCCACTAATGAGACTGATAGAAGTCTTGCAGAGAATCCGACGACTCAGGGGGTTTGGCACACCCTAATTGAACGTAATCACTCAATGCTGGACATGCTATTTGAGTACAACTGAGACACAATTTCCCTATTCTCCAGACTGTTCTTTATTGTTCTTGCAAGCATTGCCACAAATGGGTAACTGGGAGGGGTTACAATCCTGGAACTCAGCGGGAGTGTTAACAGTTGGTAGTCTCTTTAGGGATGGCACCCTGATTCCCTTCGACGATCTCAGAGCTGAGTTCGAACTATTAGGAGGGTATCTTCTGTTGCATGGATTGGTTACTGCAATAATTTGTCACCATTTGAGTGCAGTCTTAGTTGAGCCGCAAACACAGACCACCAGTACCTATCTGTCGGTTTCGTCAGGCATGTGTAAGGCAGTCACAAACTTATATAATAGAATATGGACAGATACGACCCTCCCCCTGGAATCGCTGAGGCTTAAATGGGAAGAAGATTTGGGAATCCACATCCCAGACAAATCTTGAAAAATTATATTGGAAAGAACCCCCATGGTTTCAGGAAATGTTAGATTTAAATTGGTAAACTTCTTCATATTACGTAGGACATACTAGACGCCGAGTCAGATCAACAGACATTTCAATAAGGGAGGGGCGGAGTGCCCAAGATGTGGAACACTAGGGGCGGAATTCAAACACATGTTCTAGGACTGCCCACAGCTTGGGACATACTGGGAGGAGATGACTCAGAAGGTGACAGATAGTATAAATAAGGAACTCCCTTGCACAATGGGCCATTACTTACTGGGGTGGTTTCCGCACACACCTAAGATGAAGGTGACCAGCAGATTCCAGGACCTAGCCTACATCCTAGCCTGGGTTAGCGACTTGTCATGCGTCCCAGCCACGAACAAAACAAATGGGAATGATCACCCTTATCTTAAAGTCCTCTGGCCTCACTATCCTGTCCTCAGAAGCAGACACTGAAGGCAGATGGCATCTTACTAAATTACTGAGGGACAACACTGAAATTATAGTCATGAACATCTATGCCCCCAATAATGCCCCCTTCTACCTTTTGGATTACTCTCAATAAAAAACTCTCAACTTTACCTCCCAACTGCAGAATGATTCTAGGAGGAGATTTCAATGTAACCTGTGGCACCACCTTTGACAGTAATTCTGCATGTCAATTTAAACCCAACAAATCCAATAAATAAATGCTAAACAGGTGCAATTCTCTTAAACTTAAAGACATAGGGACACTATTCGTTCCCACAGGGAAAGATACTAATTTTTCTCCCATCTGCACAATACATTCTCTCACATCGATTATATCTCAATTGACAAAACTCACATCCCAGCCACCTCTTCCCCAACCATCGAACCAATCGTAGTCTCAGACCATGCCTGTATTTCATTACTCTATGATATTGCTTGCAATACATCAGGGACAAAAACATGAAGAATGAAGGACCTTCTCATGGAGGAACTCTCCTTCAAGGAAATAATCAAAAAAGAGATCGATGAATACATAGAACTCAATAGGTGTTCTGGTCCAAATGCACAAATCATCTGGGACACTCTGAAATGCACTATCTGCAGGCACATAATTAAACTTATGTCAAAGAAAATCAAATTAGACAACAAAACCTTAGACCAACTAGAACTAAAAATAAAAGCATTAGAGAAAGATCTCAAACACACCAAAAACAAAACTCAATTAAACAACCTAATTAAATTCAAGTAGGAACACAACAAGATTCTGAGTAACAAAGCCCACCTAACAGTCCAAAAATACAAAGGCATCAATGTCTGTGGTTGTAATAAAGCTGGCAAAATACTTGTGTCTAATTTAAAAAAGACCCCTCAGAAGACAAGAATAACCTCTATAACCAACAAACAGGGCGTCACATTGACAAACGAGAAGGACATCCTAAATGCCTTTGAAAAATATTGCCATACCTTCTACTCCAAAAGTAATAACACATCTTATGACATATGGTAAAACTACCTCAACAAAATTAATGTAACTGAGATAAATTAATCAGCAAAAGAATCACTAGAACAACCGATTTCTCACAAAGAAATCATAAACACGATCAAAACGATGAAAGCCAGGAAGGCTCCAGGCCCAGACTGCTTCCCGGCGTCATTCTATCAAACTTGGGGTACCTCCCTAGTCACTCCCTTGGAAAACTTATTCACCCACTTCTCAACCAGCTTTGTTGAGGGCTCCGCCTCGGAGCCAACCATAATTGTTATACCCAAAAAAGGGAAAGACCCATCCAATCCCAAGAATTACCGACCCATATCCCTCATAAACACCGACTGCAAAATATACGCAAAGATCCTTGCCCTTAGAATAGAACCCATCCTCAAAAACATATTACATTCCTCTCAATCGGGATTTCAAAGAAAGGTTCAGCACGGATAATATCAGACTTTTTAACCATGCAACTGAAATAGGCAAATTCCTGCGCCAACCAACCTGCACAATGGCATTAGATGAAGAGAAGGCCTTTGATAAGGTATTGTGGACCTTCCTCCAAGCCTCACTCACCTCCTTCAACTTTGGCCCTGCTCTCTCAAAAATGATCCTTGCTCTATACAACGAACCGAAAGCTAGAATAAACATAAATGGAAAGTTGTCTAATCCTTTTTACCTCAAACAAAGAACCAGACAAGCATGCCCTCTCATTCCCCTACTAGCTCTACTAACGCTAGAACCCCTACTTACTTTGATCAGAAAAAATCCATTCATACCCGGTACCCCTTTCTCATCAGGCCCACAAAAACTAGCTGCCTACGCGGATGGCATTCTCCTTTTTACCACCCAGGCAGACTCAGCCTTGCCGCACATCATATCCACCATCAACGACTACTCTAAGATGTCAGGCTACTGCCTCAACAGTGAAAAAAAAGAGGTTCTACATCTCAATGTGTCTCACATATCAACCTCTATGGACTCAAATGGGCCCCAGATAAGATAAAATATCTGGGCATATGGTTCACCCATAACCTTAAAGACTCAATCAATCTCAACAAGAAAAAGACGCTAGATATCATCAAAGATAACTTAGACAAATGGTCAACCAGATTCATTACTTGGTGGGGCGGATTAGAACCTATCAAGATGATGATTACCCCCCTCATTAACTTTTTAATCAGCATATCCCCCATTTACTTCTCAGACACCTTCTTTTACTAAAATAGACACTCTACTTACCGAATTCCTCTGGAAGTCTAAAAAACCCAGAATTACCCTAAAGAAACTGAGATTTCCTAAAAAACATGGTGGCCTAAACTTACCCGACTACTGGAGATACCTACATGCCTTCCTAGTGAAGCTCCCAATTACCACCAACCTTAAACCCTTATAACGCACTTCATTTCTAATCGTCAAAAAAATTCAAACACAGCACTCTATAAACATTCAGTCCAGCACAGCAGAGGCACTCCGAAGAATTGACAACAGACTACCCAGCAAAATTAAACACTCAGGTCTAACCTCGCTACCGCACAATGAAAACATAAAACTAGAATGGAGAACGATGTATATAGAGAAATGGGCAAAAAAAAGATATTCCCCTGGTGAGAGATATCAGCACCCCCTCAGAACCAATACCGTTCTCTCAAATTAAAGACAAATTTGACCTAAATGACCTAGACTTTTACCATTTCCTTATAATAAAATTGATCATAGTTAAACATAAACCTCCAATCCCCGACCTATCCAACACATTTGAAAAATTCACCAAAGGCAGTCACTTAGCTTCCAAACTGTACTCCCTCCCATCCCCCACAAAAACCTCACTAAATACACTAACACAAGACAAGTGGGAAACTCTACTATCAGACTCCAACAACACTCTGAAGGTCTCACCGGACTAGCCATCTACCTGGAGTAACTGACTTCCAACATAATAACCCCATCACTAGCACAGAGCAGATACTGGATTGACAATATAGCCCACTGGACTCCGGCCAAACTTTATAAACTAGGCCTCCGATCCTCCGACATATGCTGAAGCTGTGAGAAGGAAACAGGTACTTAAAACACATGACAATGGAGTGCACCTGCACCGAAAAGTGCTGGCAGTGCATCAGTAATACAATATCTCAAATACTTCATACAAAATTGACTCCTACTTTAGTGTCTATTACACTGGGCATCCTCCCCACTGACATTATACAGGCATTAAACAAAGAGGACCGTCTCCTATGGGGCATTCTAGTCACAACTGACCTTAAAGTTATCCTCAATTAATTGAAAGACTCATCCAAACTATCCCCACACACATGGTGGGAATGGGTCCAATTCACCAGAACAGCCTGTAACTCACTAACCCTATCCTGGAAGACAACACCAATGAAGAATGGTAAACTCTGGTGCAAACTAGACAACTTCATATCTCACTTGTTTATGTAACATGAATCATTTGATCACTCAATCATTCATGCATTCACTCACTCATTCTCCCACCCTCCCCCTCCTCTCCCCACTCTCCCACCACGACTCTCCCTACCCACTCCCCCTTTCCCATGCACTCCCTGCTTTTCACCCCCTACCACCTTCTTCTTCTATTCTCTCGGCTCCACTCTTTTACTCTGTCTCATTCATCTACAACTGAGGTACCTTAATCATTCACCACAACATCAAAACCGCTGCGTCATAAAACATACACTGATTAACCTCACCTCACCACTGCAAACAAATACACGTATCCCTACCCTCTACTTTTATACATGTGGACCGACTCCTCAGGCTTTATCTTACACTACTATTCCCACTTGATTTGATGGTACCATACAATGTATTGTTTCTTTTCATTTATGTTATTTCATTTTTCTACTGTATTAAATTCCAATAAAACACTCTTAAAATAAAAAATAAAACACTTTTGTACACTCCCTTTTGAGATTGACAACAACTATTATAATAAATGCTTCATGTGGCCTGAGGGTGAAATAAACCCAGTGTTAATGTTCATTTCATTATAGCTTCTCTTAAACAAGCATTGGCAAATCCAATAGGCTGGGCTTTGGCTGCCAGACCTTTGGCGTTGTCAGTGCTTTTTAGGTTTAGTCATAGTTTTTGTTAAACTTTATTTTTGGGTGAGCTGCTGGACTCTTGGGAATATGAAAAAGAATACACTGGCTAAAAACAAAAAAACATTGGTCTAAAAAAGCACACATAGCCATAGCACCCTGCCCCCCTCCCTAACAAAACCTCCTCCCCCCCTCCTTTAAGGAAAATAACACACATATTGTGTGTGTGGAAGTGCTTCTTGGAAGAGGCCAAAATACAGCCAATCACAATGAAGTTTGCCAGAGGCTGAAGCGGGCTGGACCACTGCCCCGTGGTGCATGTTATAGCGGAAGGAATAAAGCATGAACAGACCAATGGATGCAAAGGAATGGCTGAAAGTATATTATACAAGTAAAGGGCCTGAAAGCCCCTATAAATAAGATTCTTCTATTTATGATTTTAGAAAATGGAATGGTCTTGACTAAGGTCAGACCTAAGAAGGTCAATGGGGGGCGCTGCATGATGCTTAGTCCCACAATGCACCCCTGCGTATACAATAAACAATTACTTTAATTTCAAACTTACTTGATTTAAACAAGCACACTACATCGTATCAACTAAAAATTCATTCTATATTACAGTTGTTTTTTTCTTCACTCTTCAAATAAACAGGTCAAGAGAAAGTGTTCATTTAACATTAATTCATTAAGCGCTTGTTAATGACATTTTATACATTTGCTGTAGTGGAAACTGATGAATGGAACTCTATCGCCATCTGCTGGGTTAATCCCCTTACATCCTTTATTAGCTCAAGTTTAGGTTGCTTTTATCAGCTATTATTGAGCACCTATTGAGTGCAGCACACTGTGCATGGAGTGGGATATGAGTCGGCCTGTTCCTGCCCTTCAATGGATAGCTTACTGGCCTATCTCAGTCCTCTCCTCCCTATTCCATGACTTCCCTCCCTATCCTTGAGAGGTGAGCAAGCCAGCAAATTAACAGGGAGCGCTGCGCCAGGGAGAAAAGCCAACGGTTTGGCTTGACAAACACCTGGAGCACGAGTCCATGGAAAACAACATATCTGGCACGTAAATCGAGCAACAAACTTCGTAAAACATGAGAAAGACGTTTGGAAATGTAACAAAAAAAACCTTTCACACGCAGCAGGAATCGGTACACTGAGTGTCATTTGTAAGAACTGATAGTAACTACACACGAACTTAGAAACATGCATACGATGATACCCTTATCATTATTATTTAATTCTATATGAAACAAGATGTGTTTCCTGAAAAAATGGCAAAGATCCGGGAAACCAAGGTAATCTATTGAAAAGGTGACATAGCCTGTGTTCCTTGTCTTCATAAAGCGACCGATTTAAGGAGAGAGCTGTGGCACGACCCTCGCGCAGCAGGAGCGCAGCCTGCCGCGCGGCTCATAACACACACCTGCACTTATTATAAAGTGTGCAAAGGAGTCTGCCGTCAGCAGTGCGACCCCTTTTACTTATAGCCTTCGCTTGCGTCAGCTCACATTACCACCATATAGCAACATTGTATATTGTACATCCATCCCCTGTTTTACTTAAATAATCAAATTCAACTCGAATAACTGTGTACAAGATAAGCACATTGCATCAGGACAGTGGAGAAGAGTGAGAAGGAACACGAGAGAGAGAGAAAACATAAGCAACGAAATAAAGACACAGAACCATAGATAATGGAGTATCACAGGGTCAGCTCCGTCTTCAGCACCCAAAATCCAGCAGTCGCTGACTAGGCGCAGGATTGGGTCTCAGATGATACCGCCCAGTCTGACCTTCATGCTCGTCCCAGTTGTCCTCTTCCTGAACCTGCAAGGGATTTTGACTGAGCTAGCGTGAAGCGTCACTCACACCTCCACCGTGGATTTCTCCCCCCTCAGGGTACTTCTTGTCCTCCCCGCCGTCGCCAGCGTCCACACCAGCCTTCTCCACTCGTTTGAAACACGACACGTTTCGGGTGACTTGCTGATCCCCTCGCTGGGCCGTCACCATAGTCCCATGCACTTTGACCACAGTCCACACCTCAGACTCTTATGGAGTTCGGAATTTCCATCCCGAGTTTCTATCTTTCACTACAACCAAGTCACCCAGCTCCAAATCGGAGTGCTTCGTTCGTCGCTGATCACTGGCCTTTTGATTGGTCTTTTTCCTTTTCTCTTGGACGGCCTCTCGGTGAAGCTCCCTTGGCTGCCATAGCACGTCAGCTAGGATACATTTTTGGGGAGGCTGTAGAAACATGAGGGTAGCGGGGGCACACCCCTTTGTACTATGAAGCGTCTGCTGGTAGGCTCGTAGGAACTTGTGCATACACCACTCTGCATCCTCTTCTTGGTCAACCCCAATCCTCAGAGCTCAGTTGAGGATCCTCATAAATCTCTCAACATCTCCATTGGCTTGGGGCCAGTGGGGAGTGATCTGACTATGGTGCATGGCTAGCTGTTGCAGATTGTCCCAAAACTCCTGACCCTGAAATGGGGGACCACTGTCAGTCCCTAACTCATCAGGGAGGCCCAGCATAGAAAATGTCTTCTCCAACAATGGCCTTACGTGCTCAAACGCGGTTAACGAGACCAGTTCAACCACAAGAAACCGCGTGTAGGTATTAATCATGACCAAAGTGGACCGCCCATCCGGAAAGCTCCCAAAATCCATGCTGATCTTGGTCAAGGGCTGTGTGCACAGCAGCTCTGTGATTACCGGTGCAGTCGGCTGATCAGTGGCTGTGATGGAGCGTGAGCGACATCTCCTCACTCAATCATCGACAAGTGTGTCCATCGTAGGAAACCACACCTTACTCCAAAGACGAGACTTGGTCTTAGGAGCCCCTTGGTGTCATTGATGAGCCAGCTCGACAGCTCGGTCCCACAGGCATCGTGGCATCACGATTCTTTGGCCATGCAGGAGGAGACTCATGCTCCTCACGGACAGCTTATTTTGTACCCTCCAAGTAACCTGCATGGCCAGACGCTCTTTGGGATCCAGGAACCGGGTGCTGTCCAGAAATTGCTTCCATTCTCCCTGAGCCAACGCATTCTTTGCCTTGTTGATAACGGGATCTTGGCTGGAGGCCTCAGCTATTTCCGATAGTGTCATAGCCGCTGGATAAGCCTCCTGCCCAACCATCTTCACGAAGCTCTCCAGTCGCCCCACCTCTGCAACCTGGGACTCTCTGTTCGGTGTTTCGGTGGGGTTCCGTGACAGATAATCAGTGGGGTTATTCACTCTGGGTCGATAGATGACCTGAAACCTGTAGGGTTGAAGGAGGACAGCCAGAGACTACCTGGAACTCATGCCCATACAAGTACAAATGAAAATGCTGACAGGCCCAGCGGATGGCCAGTGCCTCTCTTTCGATCTGGGCATAGCGAACTTCGGTTGCTGACATCACTCACGGTGCCCACTCTTGATCTTTCTGCTTCTGCAGCAGGACAGCACCTAGCTGTCCGGAGTATGTTGCCATGCCAAGAAAACTTTTCACCTCAGTGGCATTGCAGGGTGTGGGTGCATTTCTAATGGCATTTGCCTTCTTAGGGTCTACTCGCAGTCCCCGCGCATGAGAATATGTACCCAAAAAATTCAACCAAGTTCTTATAGAAGGCACATTTTTTGGGGTGAAGAGTTAGCCCTGCTTCCGTGAGCCACTGTAGCGTGGCCCTTAGCCGTCGATGGTGATCTTGGAGAGTCTCTGAAACAATGAGGATGTTGTCACTAAGGTTGAGTACCCCCTCGAGTCCGGATAAGGTCTCTTAAATGGTATTTTGAAAGACTTCCACTGTAGATGAGATTCCGAAGCTGAGCCACCGGTATTGCCGCAGGCCCCACATGCACTGAGAATGTTGTGATGTTCCTGCTCTCAGATGCCAGCTCCAGCTGATGATAGCCGGAATTCAGGTCCAGCTTGGAGAACCATTGTGCACATTTAGATCAGCTATGATATCGTCCATTGTCAGCGTAATGTGTCTCTCCCGCTTAATAGCACAATTGGGCAGGCGCATATCCACGCACAAATGGATGGCTCCGGTTTGCTTTGGTTTGAGAGCAATCACAAGAGGTGATACCCAGGGGGTAGGCACGTGACCTTCTCGATCATGCCCTGCTCCTCCAGGGCCTGCAACTCCTTCTCCACTGCAGTCCTCCGAAGAAATGGAACTCTCCGGTGCCGCAGCTCCATGGGCTGTACAGTCGGGTCAAGATGCAGTTTGATTTGCTTTCCTTTCAGCTTGCCAAGTCCTGTAAATAGCTGAGGGAATTTATCTAGTAATGCATCGGCCTGGGTGTCGAGGATATAATAAGCAAAGAAAACAAGCTCTAGGTATTCCGCCGTATGGCATCCTAGCAGGGTCCCTCGGTTTCTTTTCACAACGTGGAAATTGGCTTTTGGGGCGCGCCCTCTGCAGTAAACGGTCACCTCGATACCCCCTCTGAGCAGCAAGGGGTTGCGACTGCCACACATATAGATCTTGGTGTTGCAAGGTACCAGTTGCGGGGTAGCAGACAACTTCTGGTATAGGACAATGTCCATGACATTTACAGAAGTGCCAGTGTCAATCAGGTCAGTCGCAGGGACATCGTTGATGTCCACGGTGCACATAGGGGGGCGGTTGTTGCCTTTGTTTCTACCATCCGGTGAACGATATGGCGAAAATGTGTTCCTCGTCGTCTTCATCACAGCGCACGCTTCCTGCGTTCACTTCGCCAGAATATGCAGCAGCACTGTCCACAGGTGAGAGTTGCTCCTCCGTGGCCAGCTTGTCTTGTGTCACCCTCTCTTTGGGTCGCCCCCCACGACACACTTTCACAAAATTATTAAACTTCCCGCACTTGCCACATGTCTTTCCCTTGGTGGGACAGTTTCCAGGCACCCTATGTTTGAGCCCACAGTTGCCACACTCCTTCTCTCCTGGCCGTGGAGGTCGTGGCTGGCCCTGAGGGTGCTGGCGTGTTTGCAGAGCAGCAACCTGCTCCTCCTTCACGACGACTTGTTGTGTAGTGTTGTGTGCCGTCGCTGGCTGTCCTCCTGCGGCGGCCTTGGCGTCTACCCGACTGGCCAACAGTTCAATCAAGCGGGCCAAGATTAGGAGCTCATCTAATGGTATGCCGTATTGACGCATAATAAGCTTGCCTAGCATGTTTGATCGACACCCCTGAATGACCTGCGTGAAAATTGTTTTATGTTGATTGAGCCCCATGCAGATGCTTGCCAGCTACTGGCATAGAGCATGTCCACGGACTCTGGGGGTCATTATGAACCCCGGCGGTTCAGACCGTCATACCGGCAGCGGCAGCAAAGACCGCCACCGCGGTCTGAACCGCCATATAATGTACACTGTGACAGCCGCCTGTGGCGACTCTCCTCCACTCCCAAGCTGCCGCCGACAGGCAGCCTGACGGTGGAGGAAATCATTTTCCGACAGGGCAGCGCTGCCCTTCAGATAATTATCCCTTTTTCCATCAGCCTTTCCCTAGCGGTTTCCCCTGTCAGGGAAAGGCTGGCAGAAGGGGTTCTCCGGGGCCCCCGTGCAGTGCCCCATTGCGCAGGTCACTGCCCGATTTACGGGCAGTGAACTGCACGTTGGGGGCTGCTGCACCCACCGCACACCTACATTGGCGGCGGCTCCATTTGAAGCCGCTGTCAATGTTACAGCCCTTTTCCCTGCTGGGCTGGCGGGTGGAAACACTGTTTCTGCCCGCCAGGCCAGAAGGCAAAACATTATACGGCCAGCGGGGGGTGGGGTAGTCACGCTGGTGGTCTTCTGTTGACTGCCAGCGCTGATCTCGGCGGAGATCATAATGAGGGCCTCTGTGTCTGTTTGCTGGGCTTAGCGGAGCTTAAACCATTCATAATCCAGGATTAACTGGGGATCAAAGTACTGCCTTAAGGCCGCCACGGCGGCATAAAAATCCTAGAGGCCTCCTGCATTGGGGAGCGTTTCAAAGAGTTTGTACAGTTCATCGCTGCCCACGTGCAGCATGAGGGAATGTTGGATGGCACCATCCGTTTCCCTAGTGGCGCAGAAGTAGTTGTAAAGTCGGCTGAGCCAATGACGCCATTGCAGCGCAGCCGTGGCATGCTCAGCCAACTGAATGAAAGGTGGCAGCTCTGCAACCGATGAATGGGACCCGACATTAGGCACTGGTGGCTGTCAGTCATGGTGATGCTGTGCTGAACTCATTATGTTGTGAGCTCGCGTGCTACACTTTTGCAGTCACTAGTCTTAATCCTTGTGGCCGGTGCTGTGCCTCCCTGCACTACTACAGACACCATCTGTGGATAAGTCTCTGTACTCCCGCTTTACTTTCTTTGCACTGTTGAATTTGCAGCATAAGAGTCTGTTGTTCGTTCTCTTTATTTTTTTATTGATTTATTTGTCAGCCCCACAACATATCACAGGAGCAGGCACAGGCCTCCACGTGGCACTCTGGTCCCTTTTTGAGGGAGCCGACCCACTCCTCCAGAATCCAAACCCTCCTGGGACAGAAACAAACATGCACTCCCCGGGCAGCTACAGAGCGGGGCCTAACCGCGTGGCAGAGGAGCAGAGTTCATCAATCAGCACACTCATCAGGAATTCGCAGTTACCTGCCAACGTGCTCTTCAGCTTCAGGTGAGCGTCGTTCCAGCAGGCGGGAACCACCGCCATCGGCGGAGGGATTGCATGGTGCAGGCAGCACGTGCAGGAGGTAGGTGGAAGGACGCAGTGCACACGGCCAGGTGCCGATGGGCCTCTGCGTGGCGAACTGCTGATCGTAAGGAATGCGGCGGGCAGGAGGCCACACAACAACCACTGTGGAAGGAGGTGTCTTTGGGTGCACGCCCGGCACCAAATGCAGGCGGATGCGCGATGAACTCGTACCACCTCTTCGTTAATGTGGCGCGGCCCTCGCGCAGCAGGAGCGCAGCTTGCCGTGCGGCTAATAACACACACTTGCACCTAGTATGTGGTGTGCTGCGGAGCCTGCCATCAGCAGTGCGACCCCCTTAATTTATAGCCTTCTCTTGCGTTAGCCCACATGACCCCCATATAGCAACATTGTGTGAGAGAGCCCGAGTTGCTCTCTACAAGGGTGAACACCTTCGGTGAAGGAGATTACACTCTGACAGAAAACAGGTCTGGGAGATTTCACATGACGTACGTAAAGTGCAGAGCTCAGATGTTTCCCGACTTTCACACGGAGTTCACACAGTGCAGGCTTTTTCTGTTTTTTTCACTACTCCCTGTAGTGCGGGCAACATTCTATAAGAGTTGACAAACAAGAGCCTGCTGAGTTCTATGAAACTGCTTGGAGTAAAATCATGAGCATAACATCCCTCTTCAAGCGTTTCACAGCACTCTGCAAGGCCTTCAGCCCATCTGCAAACTAAAAACATTGCAGCACTGGACAGCATCCCCTCTAGTGCAGCAGCTGCGGGGCAGTGGCTAGGGTGGTTGGTGATTGAACTGAGAGGGTTTTCAGCAACAGCCATGTGAAGGATTGGCTTGTGCTTGGCTCAAGAGTACCCAGGGCCGTAGCTTACTAAGTAAGATTGTGGGGGCCTGAGTTTCAGATTTTCCGACAATCAGGCTGGCATATAGGCCCTCATTATGAGATTGGCGGCAAATGCCACCTACCGCCACGGCACGGCAGCCAACATACCATCGCCATGGCTACTGACCGTCCATGCCATTATAACCGTAGCTGGAATTCCACCAGAAGGCTGGTGGAATTCCGGCGATGGACATGGCGTCGGACGGCGGTAAGGTGGCGCTGCTGCCAGCAGCGCCACGACAACAACACAATCCCTACCGTATCATGCCCATGATACGGCCTTGTGGTGTTTTGCTTAGTTGGTACATCAAAAAAGGGAATAAAAAGTAAGAGGAATAATCAGAAAGCAAATAAAACAAAAAAATTGACAACATATTCATGGCCATCAGCGATGGCTGCTACCAATCTCAAGGGGAGGGGCGGGTGGACAGAGACGGAGGGGATGGAAATAAAAAATAAATAAATAAACTTACCTTTAGCACAATGCCACTGTCTTCTGCCACCTCGTTCGTCGCTCCTCTTCCCTCAGTGCGTTGTCTCAGCATTGACTGAGACACCAGCACAGGCTCCCCAGAAATCCTGGTTCTGCTTGTATGCTAAACCTAGCATGAAAGCAGCATCAGGATTGGTCTTAGCGGCTTGGAATGTCACTCAGACACAACCCTGGGGTCTGTGCAGTTTATCCAGCCCAGCTGTGCAACACAGCCAGGCTGGAGAAACCAAAGTGCCCATGTGTGTTTGGCCGGCCTAAGACGGTCGGCCAAACACACATGCACACTTAGGTGCACTCTCTACTCCGCCCCCCTTCCCTCCTCCCATGGCCCAGCCCGCACCTCCCTTCACATGTCGGCTGAGCCAGCAGCAGAAAAATAATGGCTCAACCAGGGGGGCGACGTTTCTTCGCCATTGCGAAGGAGCCACCCCTGGAGGCCTTGAAGCAGAATAAGCCAGGCATCCGTCTCTGTGTTGATCCTTACTCGTGTCTTCGAGTAACTGCCCACCGCTATGATTCTTGTGTTTGTCCCTCCCTTGTAGTATTGCTACTTCACATTGTTTCTGACTGTATGGGTTGCATCCTTCCACTGCTTATATGAGGGAACTATTTTTATATTTCAGTGTTTCCATTCCGTTTGAGCACATTGCATTCTTCTGACGGTGTAGTTCTGCCTTTAACAACACATTTTATGGAAATTCATTTATGTTCTCATTTTTTGTTTTGTTACTTGATAAGGGTGAACCTCCGAAACCAGTGATCTGCTTATAGCAAAATCATTTATGCAAATGCATTGGTGCTTAATGCTGTTTATTGAACACTCCCTTGTCCCGTACTTCACTTTCGCCATCCTCTCACTCTCTCCTAGGGTATTTCTATAGTAGGTATCATCATGCCTGTAGGAAAGTGCCCCTTCTGGCATGGTTAACCCCCACTTTTTGCCTGATAGTGATGCTGACTTGACTGAGAGTGTGCTGGGATCCTACTAACCAGGCCCCAGCACCAGTGTTCTTTTCCAAAACTGTACCATTGTTTCCCCATTTGGCACACCCCTGGCACACAGCTAAGACCCATGTAAAAGGTACCATGGTACCAAGGGTTCTGTGGCCAGGGAGGGCCCCCAAGGGCTGCAGCATGTATTATGCCACCCTAGGGGACTCCTCACCAAACACATGTACACTGCAATTGCAGCTTGTGTGCTCTGGTAGGGAGAAAAAGACAAAGTCGACATGGCACCCCCCCCCCCAGGGTGCCATGCCCACAAACCATTGCCCATGGCACAGGTAGGTCACCCTTTTAGCTGGCCTTACAGACCTAAGGCAGGGTGCACTATACCACAGGTGAGGGCATAGATGCATGAGCATTATGCCTCTACAGTGTTTAAGTCCATTCTTAGACATTGTATGTGCAGTGTGGCCATTTAAAGTACATGGACTGGGAGTTTGCCATTATGAACTCCACAGCTCCATGATGGCTCCACTGAAGTCTGGGAAGTTTGGTATTACACTTCTCAGCACAATAAACCCACACTGATGCCAGTGTTGTATTTATTGAAAAATGCACCCAGAGGGCATCTTAGTGATGCCCCCTGTATTTTAGCCAAACTTCTAGTGCAGGACTGACCAGTCTGTACCAGCCTGCCACTTCCAGATGAGTTTCTGACCCCATCGGGTGAGAGCCTTTGTGCTCTCTGTGGCCAGAAACAAAGCCTGCACTGGGTGGAGGTGCTTCACACCTCCCTCGTGCAGGAAATGTAGCACCAGGCGGTGAACCTCAAAGGCACAGGCCTCTTGTGACAGTGTCCCAGGGCACTCCAGCTAGTGGAGATGCCCGCCCCCCCCCCGTACAAAGCTCCACTTTTGGCAGCAAGTCCGGCTGGAAAATTGGGAAAACCAAGGAGGAGTGACCACTTCAGTTGGGACCACCCCTAAGGTGTCCAGAGCTGAAGTGACCCCCCTCCCTGCAGAATCTTCCATCTTGGTTTGGATGACAGGGACCAATAGGGTTAGGACTGTACCCCGCTCCCAAAAGGGAGGGGGCACCGGAAGGGTGTAGCCACCCTCAGGGACAGTAGCCATTGGCTACTGCCCTCTGACCCCCCTAAACAGGCCCCTAAATCTTGTATTTAAGGGCTCCCTGAACCAAGCTAGTTAGATTCCTGATGACCTCAAGAAGATAACAAGAAGAAAGAAGAAGGGCTGCTAAGCTGACCCGCAGCAGAGATGACTGAAGACACCAACTGCTTTGGCCTCAGCCCTACCGGCCTGTCTCCATCTTCTGAAACTCCTGCTACAAAAAGGCAATGCATCCTGCAGGACCAGCAACCTCTTATAAGCCCCAAGACGACTGCCTCCACACCAGAGGACAAAGCTCTCCTGTGGACAGAGACCCTGTCCAAAAACAAACTCCAGCAAAGGACTCCAGAACTGCCCCAGATCCAAAAGCCCTGTCCACTCTGCACCTATTGTCCACGGCCTATGTCCAGGTGGCCCAATGGTCTAGAGCAGGCCCCAGTCGATTCTGATCTAGTGTCCATCCTGGGTTGACCCCTCCTGTGTAACACAATGACGCCTGCAGACTAAAACCAGAGGACCCACCGCCTGTGAAGGATCCGGACGAAGATACCGTTGCCAAAAGGTACCCTGCACCTGCAGCCCCCAGGGAACCCGACATCTGGTGCAGGAATGTGCAACAGGCGGCCCTCCTCCCTATCCAGCCTGAGGTTACCCTGAACTGACCTCCTGGACCCAGCCTGCAGCCTACTTGTGACCCCCAGAAACCCCCTATTGAAAAGCGTTGG
Organism: Pleurodeles waltl; assembly: GCF_031143425.1. Taxonomy (NCBI): domain Eukaryota; kingdom Metazoa; phylum Chordata; class Amphibia; order Caudata; family Salamandridae; genus Pleurodeles; species Pleurodeles waltl. The sequence continues at coordinate 1,027,144,896 of NC_090439.1, read as the reverse complement.
GAGCCTGGTGCTGAGTTTGCACTCTTCACCCGGCCGCCCCTGTGCCGATGAGGATGTATTTTGGTGCTGACCTGTGGCCCCCCTGGTGCTCTCCTAAACTCCCTACGTCTGCCCTCCGAAGATGCGGGTACTTCCCTGCAGGCAGATCCAATTCTGATTGCCCCCAGTCTCCATAGGAGTCTATTCTATATCTTGCATCAACTTTGACCTCTGCACCGGGCCGACCCCTTGTTGCTGGTGGTAGATGTTTGGGGTTAACTTGAACCTCAAACTGTGGGCATCCTAGTGCCCTGAGACTGGAACTGTAAATATTGTACTTACCTCAAAACTGTACTAACTTTTCTTCCCCCCTGGAACTTTCTTTGAAAATTGCAGTGTCAACTTTTAAAACAGATTATGCTATTTATTTGAAAACCATATAACTTGTCAAATTGAAACAAAGTGTTGTTGATACATATGCTTGCTACATACTCGCATATGTACGTACCTGCAAACGGAATCTTTTGGTTCTAGAAATAAAGTAACAAAATATATTTTTTGCTATATAAAAACAATTTGCCTGGAGTTAGTCATTGAGTGTGTGCTTCATTTATTGCCTGTGTGTGTACAACAAATGCTTTTCACTACCCTATGAAAAGCCTAACTGCTCATCCACACTACCACAAAAGAGAGCATTAGTATTATCTACTTTAGCCTCTATTAAGCGTTTGAGGAACCCCTGGACTCTGTGCACATTATATCTCATTTTGATATAGTATATACAGAGCCAGATTCCTACAATGCATGTCCTGTGGTCAAAGAAACAAATATTTATGTTAATTTGATAACCAATATTTAGCTCAAATCTTATCTCTACTCAAGAACTTGCAATCATCTATCACCAAGGTTTGGTACTTTATTTTTGTAGTCTGGGGGACACGTTACTTCACAGTTATCTGTGTTGATTTTTGAGATACGATGCCTCTTCATGAGTTTTGTAATCTGCTCATCCAGGACACTGAAATGTGTAGTGTCTAGGTTTGGAGGTTGTGAAGCCCTGTTGAGTCCCCTTCTTGATTACCCAGGAAAAGGACGACCCCTCCAAGGAGTTATGGTGCCACCTAATCTCTGTACCACCCTGCACAGAATACACAGGTGACTAGTATCAGATGTCTCCTCAGGAGTGTCTCCTTGAGGAGGAAAAAGTCATAAAAGAGAAAAAATCTTGCTGGCAATCTTATAGCTCTTGATTGAAGATGAAGATTAGGCTTGAAGAAATCAGCAAGGCACAAAACTCCTTCAATATCAGGAAGGCAAAATGAGCCAAGCAAACACACAGGCAAAGGAAAATCAATCTGCTGGAGGTAAAAATATGGGACAAAAGTATTAGTAAGTAGGTGAATAATGTGATAAAAGAAAATAAGGAAACAAGGGCCAGATGTAGCAAAGGTTTTTACCCATTCTGTGTATATGGGAAAAAGTGTTCGTACATATGGCCCCAAATGTCTTGCAATACATTTTCCTTTCTTGACCATCTGCTTGGTGATTAAACAGGAACTGACATCATAGGAAAAGACTCACTTCCATCCTGAATTAGAAATTTCAAATAATGTTCTATGACCAATAAACCATCTTGGGAAAGGCTGGTGGTAAGACTTGTCCATATCCTTTTCATAGAGTCATGGTGTTCATTTGGGAATTAAAGAAACCAAGTTTAACATCCTCCATTACACACTGGATTCCAGTCTTCAGCTTTCACTGAGTGCTGCAACATTTCTTGAATTGAATAAAAACCTTTGGTAAGACCTAGACATAAGTCCTGCGACAGATGTAACACATAGTTACCCATATTTCTCCTGTCCTATATGTTTTAAGCTACCTAATAAATGTCCCTGCTCAGTGATACTTTGTTTTTTATTTGTCTTCCTTCTGGTTTCATATTTTTTTGGAGTAAATCTACATTCTATGCACAAACCCTGCAAATCTGCATTTGTCATGAACTTTACTATTTATAGGGTTTAGTTTCCCACATAATATAGTATCTAACCTTGTTTGGGATTCAGGTACTTGCATTTGGAAATCAGCGACATGTAGGCATGAAAAAGAGTCAGCAAATGGTGAAGAGGCAGTCACTCTATTGCGTGACAAAAAATCACCTCCCCTATATCATCACAGAAATTACATCTGGGGTTAACACCTTCAAATATATACTTAACTTGAGGATATAGTGGTATGCAATAGAGCGGAAGCAATATGGTCGACCGCAGTCAAATGACTCAACCTGTTAAAAAATGTGAGTTGCTAACTGTTAATTCCAGCATTCATTGTTTTTTTCTGTTTGGAGCAGTCCTGTTTGTTCCTATGTCCTGAAATTCTGCATCAAAGGACTCAGACTCTAAAGTTGAGGAGGTTGTGGCATGTTTCCCTGGGTTTACATTAGTATTCAACAATGCTAAAATACTTTTATAATAGCTCGCAAAAGAACTGCCCTGCTTTTGGAAATTCGATTGACATTCATGTAATTGTTGAATAATAAAAGTCATGACAACAAAAGAAAAAAGCATGAATTGCTAACCAATACAAAAGTAAAATTATTGTTATCACCATTCTTACCAAAATGTGATTACAAAAATCCACAGATAAACTCACATGTCTCTCACTATCCAACTTTTAATAATCAACTTTTAATATAATTTTTTTAATAACCAACTTTTTCATTATATATAAACATGTCAGCACCTCCAAATTGATCGCCCCCTCACACAACCTTTGCATCATTCTCTGTCGATTCTTCAGCAACCAAACAACCAATCAATCAATCAATCAAGGATTTGTAAAGCGAGGATAATCACCCATAGGGTCTTAAGGTGCTGAATGAAGGCGTGCTGCTCAGTCAAAGAGCCAGGCCTTGAGGTCCTTCCTGAACTGCTTTAGTAATGCAGTCTGCCTGAGCTTGAGGGTAAGTGTGTTCCAGGTCCGGGCTGCTAGGTAGGAGAAGGATCTTCCCCCTTCTGTACTTTTTTTAATCTTAGGGACGGCTGCAAGGGTGAGCTGGGAAGAACGGAGACGTCTGTTGGGTACGTAGAAGGTGAGACGGTGGTTGAAGTATGCTAGTCCTATGTTATGCAGTGCCTTGAAGGTGTGGATCAGGAGTTTGTATGTGATGCGCTTGTTGACCAGGAGCCAGTATAGGTCTCTGAGGTGGGAGGAGATTCAGCTGTGTCAGGGGATGTCCAGGATGAGTCTGGCTGCTGCATTTTGGACTTATTGTAGTCTTGATTGAAGTTTCTTGGTAATGCCAACATATAGTGCATTTCTGTAGTCCAGTTTGCTGGTGATGAGTGCGTGGGTCTTCCTCATGTCGAGGGGAATCCATTTGAGGATATTCTGCAGGAGACGGAGGGTGTGAAAGCTTAATGAGGAGACAGCGTTAACTTGGCAGGTCATCGATAGAGTGGAGTCCAGGATGATGCCCAGGTTGTGTGCATGGTCCGTGGGGGTGGGGGCGTAGCCCAGTGCGGTGGTCCACCAGGAGTAGTTCCGGGCAGAAGGGGTGGAACCAATCACGAGGATCTCTGTCTTGTCCGAGTTGAGCTTGAGGCTGCTGGCCTCCACACAGGTGGCGACTGCTCTCATCCCATTGTGGAAATTCCTCTAAGCTTGCGCAGAGTCCTCGAACAGGGAGAGGATCAGTTGGTTGTCGTCAGCATAGGAGACTATGTTTAGCTCATGTTGTCTGGTGATCTTGGTGAGTGGCACCATGTAGACTTTGAAAAGCATCGGGCTGAGTGATGATCCTTGGGGCACTCCACAGCAAGTATCTTTAGGTTCTGATGTGAACGGTGGTAGTCTGACCTTCTGTGTTCTTCCAGTGAGGAAGGACCTGATCCAGTCCAGGGCTTTGTCTTCGATGTCGACTTCATGCAGTCTGTCGCAGAGGGTGGAGTGGAAGACTGTGTCAAATGCAGCGGAGAGGTCCAGGAGGATGAGTGCGGCAGTGCCTCCATCATTTACAGCAACTTCAAACCACAACCGGACCCTGCAGACCTTGCAAAACCCCTGATCTTATCCAAAGAACCAATGCTAACCACATGGCTTGCCATCACCCCAGATAAACCTCAACCACCATGAAGCCACTCAATGTCCCCATGAGACCTCAACCTCCACCACTCCTACTTCAGAGGACTGAAACCCATCTGTTCCATACTCACACCCCGTTTGAACACCTGCATCTCTTCTGCAACCTTCCCAGATACTTGGAAACAAGCAACTGTCCTCCCATTGCTGATGAAAGCCTCCGCAGACCTTTAAACACCCATCAACTACAGACCAATATCCCTGCTACCATTCCTGGCTAAGGTCTGAGAGAAAATCATCAACAGCCACCTCACCAAAACCTCAGTGACCACTATCTCCTCAACACTACTTGTTCTGGTTTCAGACATAAACACAGCTCAGAAACTGCCCTCTGCTGCCATGGGTGATAGAAGCATGACTCTGGATGGAGGAGAGACTGTAGCCCTCGTCCTTCTGCACCTCTCTGCAGTGTTTGCCACAGTCTCCCTTCCCATCTTCATTCAACTCCTGCACAACATTGGAATTCAAGGACATAATATCCAATGGATCTGCTCCTTCCTGACTGAAAGACCCAGACAGTCAGCCTGGCAAGATACACATAGAATGCCCACAAACTCATGTGCATATTTCTGCAAGGATCCTCCCCGAGCCTGATCCTTTTTAATGTAAACATGATCCCTCTAGTCAACATCATCTGCTCTGATGACATCAACATCCTCTCCTCCACAGACAAACTGCAACTTATTTTCTCCATTACAGACAAGACGCCTAGTACCTGGATCAAGTTCAATGCCTGCATGACTAAAATCGCCCACTCAATGAAGACCAACTCTCTGAAGTTGAACACCGACAAGACTGAAATCATCATCTTCAAGAAGAGTACTTCACTGTGGGAGTCCACCTGGTGGCCAACAGAGCTAGCACCGACACTCACCCCTACCACTCAGGTCAAGAACCTTAAGATCGTCACTGACTGCAAACTCAACATGACCATCCAAGTTAACACCATCACTGCTTCCTTACCCAAAAGATGCAGAGGAAGATTTTTTAATTGCTCCCAATCAGCACCCGGAAAAACGGCCATGCATGCCCTCGTCACAAGCAAGCTGGACTACAGGCACACCTTCTATGACGAGATCATCAAAAAAGGTACAAGAAGGCTGCAGACCATTCAGAATTCGGAGTTGAGGATCACTTTCAAACTCCCACGCCCCACTCACATCAGACTACATCTGAAAGAGCTCCTTTGGCTCCTGATATGAAAGTGAGCACAATTCAACCTCCTCACCCACCTTTTCAAGGTGCTACAAAACTGGCCCAGCATACCTCAAAAATCACATCTGCTTTCACAAACCTTCCAGACACCTCTGCTCGTCCAAACTCTTTCTTGCACATATCCCACTCATATGGGAAACCACATCCGGTGGTCAAGCTTTCCCCTACTTTGCTCCTACAGTGTGGAAATACCTTGTGCTACTCATAAGAGCCTCCTTAGTTCTTTAATTCCAGCAGAAGTTAAAGACCTGTCTTTTTGAGTAGCACCAGCCTAACCTCCTGGGTGATAGCGCGCTATACAAGTCTGCATAAGATAACAAAGCATTTCAGAAGTTTAAAGATCCTCTGTTCACTCTGCATTCTTAAACTATGGCTAATTGGCTTGTCATCATAACCTCTGCATCTAGAAACATGGATTTCAACAGATGGGAACACACATGAAACACTTGTAGCACAGATGGGCAGATGTATGTACTGGGAGCAAAATTCTTCTTGCTAGCACTACACAAGCAACACTTACCAGACATAACTTAATAGTTGAGCCAACAGTGTGTAAAAGGGGGCAGCAAGATAGAACATATATGAATTTATAGCCTATTTGGTGAGCTAACACCAGTATCAGATATTCCGATGGTTTAGATTTTTTATAGCAATCAGCAAGCTAGGCAGTGTTTCTCTCTCTTAAACAGTTGTAGATCTTAGAAGCGGCAGGTGGTGCATAAATAAAGCTTCTCTCTCCTTTCAGATTCTTGATCAGTTGTGCAATTATATCATACTTGAGCCAGTTTGGCACAGATTCTCATATTACCAATAGATTTACCCATGATGATAATCCAAAGCTCACATTTAAATTGACATTGTTTTCTGATTTGGATATCAAGATGCTTAAGTAAATTCTGTCTCTTCTAAAAACGTTTACTTCTTCTTTCTTGACAGTGTTTCTATAACCAAATATAATGTTTTCACCTCACCATTGTACATATTCTTGTCTCTTTCAGCAAACCAAATGAGTTTCCACATCATTCTCTTTGAACATTGATCATGTACAGTGCTTGGCTGTGTTTTGACTAGATTTGTGCTATGTACCATATGCATGCATACATACATACGCAACAGCTGAACATCTGGTTCATTGTAAATTAGTGAATATTCTTGAACTCCTTTGGTAAACAATCAACATCCGAAAGGTTCAAAAGTAATATTTTTCAATCAACTATTATTGTAAGTCTGCAACTGGCTGATAATTTATTTCATACATCACAGCCTCTTCTCTAAACGTCTGTCCCTGCAACCCAACACTTTCTAATGTCCGCTAGCCTATCTCACTGACAATTCACCTGAAACCACCTAACCCCTACTAATAATCACACCTAACTGATATTAATATAATCTATTGTGAAGTAAGTGGAGTAAATGCATGTTATGTGTTGTTAAGTGCACATGACTAATCACAATTAACACTAACTACAGGATTAACCACTAACCTTGGGTACTGGAGTAGTGTGCTACTCACTGTAAAGTGCTTCAATGCCTCTTCAGGGATAGTAAGCGCAATATAAATGCAATTTAGATGTTTCTCACCATCTCAAAGTTCCAAAATATGTTCCTATTTGTTTACTTCATTATTAATCATATTCGATTTTATTCTTTGCATTGTAGTCTCTCATTATTTTCTCAAAAACAAGGATGCTGCCATCTGTTTCCTCTTATTTTTTCTTGCTTTTGCTATGATATTAAAATTATACACCCAGAAAATTAAGGAGGTAAGTTTCTGTTGGTTCAAAAGTACATAGCAAGCAGATTACTTTATATGTCCTTGTGCTTATGCTATGTTTCTTCCCAGATGCTTAATATTGAGGTAGCTTAGAGTCAAACACCACAAGAACCGTGCACAATGTGATAATAATATGGCACTTGGCACAATGTTAGGTAGTCATATGAACATTTATTTTTGATATAGACCCCAAAAATCTGCCCCCCCCCCTTTTAGTCTTGTGATGTAATAATATAAAATGGCCACTGCAACTGCCAGTAAATTATCATTAATGTAATATTAGTGTTCCAGCACATAATTGTAATTGTTTTTTAGCCAAGGTTTAAAAAAATATTGCAATTTAATTGACTCATAGTACACTATGGTAAGTATGTAGATATATAGTAGATTTACAGGGTGTTCCACATAACATGCTCACCCCCCTTAACTCTTGAACAGCTAAAGATACAAATTTCAAACAAAAACCATGGCTGATCAAAAAAGTCTAGTTTATGTTGTTACAATTTTAGGGGCACTTGGGCCACATATACAGGGTGTACTAAAAGTCTATTACAACATTTTTAATGACATCCTGCATATTTCTGCTACATGTCTTGTATTAACATAAAATCTTTTTTTATAACATTTAAACATAGAAACATTGTTTTATTGAAAAACAATGAAGATACAAATTATATTGTTATTAATGTTTATTGTAATTTTGGTCAACTGCTTTTTTAAAGGTTACAATTTGGTCAGTCATCTAAAACATGTCCTCCTGATTGCATTGTCCATCACAAATTCAAAGACTAATACACAGAAGACACAATTGTTTACATTTACAAGCATGGGTACACAATGTTTTATATCCACACTTAACAAGTTCCTTGCAGTATATTGAAGCATCAGGCAAAAGTGACCAGAGAGGTTCATATCCAGAATCTTCCCTCTGGCAGCCCCACTGAGCTGGATCAGGTATATCAGGATACACATTCCACCACTGAGACCACACATAACCGGCTTGGAAAATAGCTGCCTTACTGTGCTCTGAAAGAGCAGCCTCACTTGGTGGCGCATTTTCTAGAGAGCGATTAAGTTTGGTCACCATCATTCTTCGACACTCGTTAAAGGAATCTGTTTTAATGTTCTTATTGTATAATAGATTTACAAATTCCTGAAGCGGACTGAAACTGTTATTTGAAAAATCAGGAGGGCAACGAGAGAGCTCAATAAATGCTTCAGTGACAGGCTAAAAGGTTTGCACATTTCCCAACCTGATTACTTGCCGCGACCTGCAAATGCAGATACAGTGTTGCAATCAGTAAATGCATGGAAAAATAAAATACCATCACAAACACTTTTGGCAAGTACATTAGCATACTCATGGATAGGCAGTATCCTTTGATGTTTCCCAATACCAAAATCAATCCACAAATTTGAAAGTTAGAAGCCAAGAAATGGAACAAATCATTTTTGTTATCTTAATTTTATTGAAAAGTAGCAAGTTTCTTTACATCTTTGTTGATATTTCCTTAGGATTTGACTTCTTACACTTACTGGTATAATACCTAACAACCTGTGGGAGTAACAAAGCTGCACTCTTCTTATCATTTACTTGCTGTCATTTGAAATGCTACAGCCTTCTATAATCATTCGAATTAGATTTAGCATAGCAGTCCCTACTGACATTTCTTGGCTATTATGCTCAAACTGTCCACTAAATCCATCTACTTCTAGTTGAAACATTTCTTTTCCAATAATAGCAGCTGCTTTGGCCAGGCAGACACCATCCTAACGAGCATTTTGTTTACAGATACTATAAATATTTTCTCCTATATCGTTTTTGCATATTAGAAAAACATCTCTACCTTTTGGTTCCGCTGTAAGTTCTGGTATGAACGCAAGAATCTTTTCTTTTAATCATGTGCTGTGTGCATATTTGTCTGCACTTTCTACACCTAATTCTGTCATATGACGAACTACAAATGATTTGATGTTAGATAAAGTAAATACTGGCGATACTTCAGAATTTTGAAGTGTATCTTTGAGATAGTTTACAATTTCACCTAATACCATGCCATAGATTAATGTCAATTTGTTGTCTTCACTTTTTTCTTTGTTCTGTATTTGCTGAAGAGAGTTATAAAAACTAACAAGAGACTTGTTGTGGTACTTCTCTTCGGTCGCAACCATATCACCACCACTTAACTTGGCGAGTACTTTTGAGTGACTTAATACAACTGTAGCATCTCAAACTCAATTACTCAATTCAAGTGTAGGCACATTCATAAGCTCTGCCCCTGACTCTTTGTCGCAGAAGAAAAACGCATCTTTCAATTCATTAACTATAAATGAAGCACGCATACACCTTAAAGTACTCCCTTGAAAACTGTCTTGAACTAGTTTAGGTTTTTTTGATAACCTTGCAAGTTTGTGTTTGTCAAATTTGTTTCTACACTTTTCATGGAATGTTCAATAGTTTTCATTTAACAGTTGTTCAACTAGATCATGATTTTGTAACAATTTGTCTTGATGATTGATGGAAGTCATTTTATTTCATAAAAATCTAGCAGATTGTCAAGCAAACTATTGTACCAAATTCCTCTATCAGAACGGTTACTATTAGCTGGACACACTAAAACTTCTGGTAAATCTTGTTGACACAATGCACACAGCTCCGAATCAATCCCAGTTCCAACATTTTGTGTACTAGATCTAAACTCCTCATCAATATTTACAAATTCACATCTTCTTTTAGTAGAAATTTGTACTCATTGACAGTGGGTAATCTTTTTACAATTTCAGAAACCTGCAACAACAAAAAATTATTTGTTAGTTTACTTCCTGCCGCGCGTTTCCACTCTGCTTTCCAGGTTTTGACTCCAGGCTTATCAGGGCCTCCTATACCTGTCTTACCATACGTGTTCCATACCTTACTCACCTGCTGCTGCTTGGGCAGCCTCAACTACTCACAGGTCTACTCCAAGAAGATCAAATTCACCTTCTAAGGCCCACTTAGCTGATCACAGGGCACCCTCGCCACCTACCTTCGTTACCTACCATTTTGGCCGGACGGCCCAGCCTTGATGAAGTCACCTGTGTGACGAAACACGTGTTGGCTGTATCTCGATGATGGCACAATGATCTATAGCACCTACAAATAAAGACACCATCTACAAACAAGACTTGAGACTTTCTTCAACCTCTCACTTCCTCCGACCTACAACACACCATCAGGGATACTTATCCTTGCCATACTGTTGGACTATACATTCTGTGTGCTGTGGCCATCTTGTCTCATTTTGTCCTTGGGTACTCTGGTACACGTTTTGGTGCCTACTGGGTAGTAAGACACTGGGCCAGGTTGCACCAGACTTTGCATTAACTTATATACTTGTCAAAAATATTGTTTTACTGCTTAGATGTGCAGCACCTTTCACCCTTACTACCCTGGTGTTTTTTCCTAGTTTACAAGGGTAGTACAACATAATTTTTTATTTACATCAGAAGGTATTTACTTACTGGATCCATTAAAAAATTCTCATACTTCATCAGAGGTCAACTAATATGCAGAATTTGTACAACTTTTGGCATTCCCGACCAGAAAACATGTGAAATGATGTGATGGATGCCTAACATTAGATTCATAATCACTATACAAATAATAGTGGCGGCCATTTGCTTTTATGACGTTAGGCAGAGTAGCCATATGATTTTTGTTGTCTATATCATCACTCTTTGTTTACCTTATTATTAAGCACTGTACATAGTTTCATGTTGGTATCACATTTTGCACGATTCTAATGCTAAGCTACCTCATGATAACCTCAGTTCCTGAACAGTTACTTTCTTGTTCATTCACTCAAATGTTCAATGTGGTGGAAAGGCTCCTTGTAACATCTCCGTTTACAACTGCTCTCCGCTGTCTGTGCTTCTTCGTACAGTATTGACTACAGACATCCCCACCTGTCTTAACCACCCTCAGATACTCACCCAGTCCAACAGAAACTATTTTTACTTGGTGCAAGCTACTCTCGTCTTTCATGACAAAAGTGCTAAAAAAGCCATATAATTATTTCTGTACTCCCCCGAACAAAAATGGTTGCCCTGTCAGCTCCTTATTTTAAAGCATCAAAGAAATAGACTCATTTTCAAGCCCACATCAGCCTCCTCCATATGGAGCTTAGAGTCAGGTTAGAGACATGCTTATCCTGCAAAATTCAGCCATTCCCCAATACCTTGTCCCAAAGAAGCACATTCCTAATGGTGCTTATGCAGGCCAAGCTCCTGACGAGAGAGGAAGGAGTGTGAAAAAGGCTCACTCCGTTGGTTCAGACACCCATTCCTGCAAAGACAAGGGGACATAGTTACGAGAGGCTTGTCCCACCGGAGTGTCACTTTTTGTTACGCTCTGGTGGTGCAAACCTTCCAACCATATCTATTCGGCCACGCAAAGCCACTGTGTGTGGCTGTAAATAGAATTGTAGATATAGAGTAAGGCAAGGCAACGCAAGTCGCTGTGTTGCCATACTCTGTGCTAGGGAGGCATTCCATGGGCGTTGTGGTGGGTTATCCCATGCAACACCCATGGATCTTGACACTGCCCCACATTTACAAAATCATATAAACCTGGGGAAGCACCAAAACCTTACGCTTCCTATAGTGAAGCGTATTGAGGAGAAATATTTTTATTTCTCTTGATTTTTTCCTCTTTCCATGTGTGCTGCAGAAAGAGGAAAACACCTCTCAGGGTTTTTTTTGTTCGGGGAGGTGCCCCTTCTTGCATAAAAGCAATCCTGCGTGCAACAGAGGCACCCTGGGACCATGGTGCAAGGGTGCCTGCAATGGCGCTAGGCTGCGAAATGGCGCCAGCGCAGGGGGAAAGGAAAGAAATACACCGTATTGCCTAAATGCAGTGCATTCCTGCCCTTTTACTTTGGCGTAGGGCAGTGCAGCAAGATGACTTACTGTGCTGTCCTCCAGATCTCCATATTTATGCCCCTATATGCATAAAGAGTATATACCATCACCGTCTTCCCCACGTCTTTCTGTCCTACATGTATTTTGAACCCGCAAAGCTACAGGCCATGACGGCTGTGTTTTTTCGGGTAAGATTTAAGTGGCTTGGAATTCTCAGTTGCAAATGTTTTTCTTGGAGTCAAAACTATACTTCCCAATGTCTTTCTTGCGTGCCAAATGGTACGCCTCAATGTCATACATTGTTTATTTTGAAATTGCCACTAACTTTCCTTTTCTCTCGTTTTTTCCATACTGATATCGACAAAGGAGATCTTGTCCAGGGTGCTGCTTTTGGCAGCACTCTTTGTGGAGAGGGACAGCTGCACACCAGATGAAACGCCCCCAACTGGCCAGACCTTGAATTATTCTTGCACACAACGCACACTTTTTTAAGGTTTGATAGGTATTGCGTGATTCAAAATGCCTGCTAGCCTTGAGAGCTAGACATTCACATAGCTTTTCCTGGAACAGTCATGGGACTTTGTGATCTGCCAAGTTAAATGTGTTCGAGCACGTAAGTGGTCAAAATGTGTGCATCCTTTGTTTGGCTACAGAGACCTGCTATAAGGTGGGGGTTTGTGCATGGGTCAGTGGCGGTGGAGGAAGGTAGCAACATCTGGGGGCCAATCCATGACGAGGCAGAAAAGGGGTCAGGGCCAGCACACGACGCTTGGCACTTAGCCATGCAAAGAGCCCATTAAGCAATTTTCATGATGAGCCACTTTAAAAAACTGTTCTTCAGGAGGGTTTGACTTATGTCTCAGGAGCACAGCATTTGCTATACGTGAAAGGAGGGGCCAGTTTAGAGTTGAACAGAGAGTCAGTCAGTAGCAGACCCCTGTATGGAAGGAGCGGAATGAAAGGAGGAATAATAATGCTACCAAATCAATAACCCTATACAATGAGACAATTTGGACCAGAAACAGAGTATGATAGAATACAAATGACAAAGCAGCCTCATCTACTGGTTCAAGGAGAGCCTGACGCTGCAGCAGAAGCAGAAAACCCCTTGGTGTAGGGTGATGGTGGATAAACTACACATGCCTATTGTTAGGGTGGTCTTCCCCCAAACTTCTTGCCTCCAACCTTTTTATTTTTGCTGTTTCTGGCTCGTTACCACTACTGACCAGTGCTAAAGTGCATGTGCTCAAGCCTTAAAAATGTGGTAACATTGGCTTATCCCCAACTGGCACATTTAAGTTGCTTGTAAGTTCCTAGTGAACCAGTACAACACATGCCCAGGGACTGTCCATTAAATGCTACTAGAAGGCCTGCAGAACTTGTGCCACCCCTCTACGTAGCCCTTTAAGCATATCTCAGGTCTGACATTGCAGCCTTTGTGTGCAGTTTTAAACTGCCATTTTGACCTCGCAAAATAAACTTTTTCGTCCGCCCAATCCCTCATTCTTAATATCTATAGGTATCTACTAGGGTAGGCCCTGGGCAGCCCACGGGACAGGGTGCAATGTATTTAAAATGTTGAACATAATTTTTACATGTCCTGGCAGTGAAAAACTCTCAAGTTCATTTTTCACTGCTGCAAGGCTTGCATCTCCCATGGGATGACAGTGGAGTTACCTTGTTATATTTAATAAGCTGTAACTTTCAAATTGGAACAAGCAACCAGTTAATGTTTGAAGTCTTAGGAATTATAATGAAAAAACCTTTTTTATGGTGAAGTCAGATTTTAAATCACAATTTTGAAAATGCTTTTAGAGAGTTTGCCTTTTCCTGCCTTAGCAATTTAGTACGTGCAGCCTGTCTCTGGGCCCCATGACTGTGTGTAGCTGGCTACTCTGAATGACTGCTACCCTTCACTGCTGCCTGCTCCCTGCTGTCCTCTTACCTGGGTGGGAAGGAATGGGCCTGCATCTGTTGACCCCCGGACCCCAGAGTGACCCCTAGGGCTAATTGTTGGCCTTCTGACCACAGCATCAGGGACACGAGGCTCCAACAACCTTGAACACAGCACCTGAACTCTGCCATCTGTGACTCCTACCCTGCCAAGTGGTGCCACCCTTCCTGGACCCCTGGATGTGGGCCTGAAGGTGTTCTGCCAGCCCATCTGTGGACTCAGCAGAACCAACACATCTCTTCTGTTGTGCGGCACAATCTCGAGCAAAACCAATGCACTGCCTTTGCCCCAAGGTTTCTCTCAGTGTAAGGACTTCCCATCGACCTCACAGTCTGCACCAGAACAGCAGCTGTGCAAAGCTTCCCTGGAGCATGCCCTTACATGGCAAATCTCTCATACACAGCAGCCTCGAAGACGACAAAGGTTCTTGCATCACAGCCTCACAGCTTTTCGGAACCAATTGATTGCCTCAGCTCCTTGGAATCTATGCATAGGCTCAGCTGCGCACCATATCCTTGACAAAAAGCCTTGTAACACTCTGCAACCAGGATTTAAGGTACACCTATTTCTGTGTGCTTAACTCGATCTCCAAAGCCAGACAGCACTTCATCACAGGTAAGCCTGACCTTGTGACTTTGTCCCAGTCCAGCGCGACCAGATACCCACAGTTGACGCTTTGTGCTTTTTGAGTGTGTTTTTCACTAAGAAAACTTCAAAATTGCATAACTCCAGTTCAACTGATTGGAGTTTTGATGTTTTAGTCTTGTTTCATTTATTAAAGATGAATCTATTTTTCTAAATTTGGTGTGGGGTCCTTTCTTGGCATGTTTTCACTGTGTTACTGTTTGAAGCGTTGCACAAGCTGCAGGGGAGTTAAGCACAGGTTAATTTGGGGTTTGCTTGTGACATCACCCTCACAATGATTGTAGTTTCTGCTTGAGTTGGGTTTTACGGCCATCAGCCAGCAACCCAATTAACCTCACCCGCCCCTCCAAATTTCTTACACTTATTGTAGGAAGTTGGCTCTGTATATACTATTTCAAAGTAAGAAATAGTGGGCACAGAGTCCAAGGGTTCCCCTTAGAGGTAAGATAGTGGCAAAATTAGATAATTCTAATGCTCTATTTTGTGGCAGTGTGGTCGAGCAGTAGGCTTATCAGAGGGTAGTGTTAAGCATTTGTTGTACACACACAGGCAATAAATGAGGAACACACACTCAAAGACTTACTCCAGGCCAATAGGTTTTTATATAGAAAAATATATTTTCTTAGTTTATTTTAAGAACCACAGGTTCAAGATTTGCAGTAAACACTTTAAATGCAAGGTACTTCACTTAGATACTTTAGGAACTTTGAATAAAAGCAGTATCATATACAGTCTTTGTAAAAATGGCAATAAGCTATTTTCAAAGTAGACACAGTGCAAAAATCAACAGTTCCTGGGGAGGTAAGTAAAGGTTAGATTAGGAGGTAACTAAAACACTTACAAGTCTCAGTTCTGGGGCATAGGCAGCCCACTGTTGGGGGTTCAAGGCAACCCCAAAGTTACCGCACCAGCAGCTCAGGGCCGGTCAGGTGCAGAGGTCAAAGAGGTGCCCAAAACACATAGGCGCCTATGGAGAACAGGGGTGCTCCGGTTCCAGTCTGCCAGCAGGTAATTACTTGCGTCCTCGGGGGGCAGACCAGGGGGATTTTGTAGAGCACTGGGGGGGACACAAATAGGCACACAAAACACACCCTCAGCGGCACAGGGGTGGCCGGATACAGTGTGCAAAGCAGGTGTCGGGTTTCAGGTAGAAAACAATGGAGAGACCCGGGGGTCACTCTAGCGGTGCAGGCAGGCACAGGGGGGGCTTCTCGGGACAGCCACCACCTCGGCTAGGCAGAGGGTCGCCTGGGGGTCACTCCTGCGCTGAAGTTCGGTTCCTTCAGGTCCTGGGGGCTGGGGCTGCAGTGTTGGTTCCAGGTGTCGGGTCCCTTGTTATAGGCAGTCGCGGTCAGGGGGAGCCTCTGGATTCTCTCTGTAGGCGTCGCTGTGGGGGCTCAGAGGGGTCGTCTCTGGTTACTCACAGGCTTGCAGTTCCCGGGGAGTCCTCCCTGAGGTGTTGGTACTCTAAATCTCGAGCCAGGGGCATCGGGTGCAGAGTGAGAAGTCTCACGCTTCCGGCGGGAAACATGCAGTCTTTGGAAGTTGCTTCTTTGTTGCAAAGAAGTAGCTGGTTTTGAGCAAGGCCGCTGCTCATGGGAGTTTCTTGGTCCTTTAGTCCAGGGCAGTCCTCTGAGGCTTCAGAGGTTGCTGGTCCCTGTCGGATGCGTCGCTGGTTGCAGGTTTTCGAAGTTGGAGACAGGGCGGTAGGGCTGGGGCCAAAGCAGTTGTCGTCTTCCTCCTTCTCTGCAGGCTTGTAGGTCAGCAGTCCTTCTTGTTTGTTCAGGTTGCAGGAATCTGATTTCCTAGGATCTGGGGAGCCCCTAAATACTGAATTTAAGGGCGTGTTTAGGTCTGGGAGGGCAGCTACACCCTCTTAGGATGGAGGATTTCTAAAGGCAGGGGTCATCTCAGCTCAGGACACCTTAGGGGCTGTCCTGACTGGTGAGTGACTCCTCCTTGTTTTTCTCATTATCTCCTCCAGCCTTGCCGCCACAAGTGGGGGCAGTGGCCAGAGGGGCGGGCATCTCCACTAGCTGGGATGACCTGGGGCACTGTAACAAAAGGGGTGAGCCTTTGAGGCTCACCGCCAGGTGTTACAGTTCCTGAAGTGGGAGGTGAGAAGCACCTCCACCCAGTACAGGCTTTGTTCCTGGCTACAGAGTGACAAAGGCACTCTCCCCATGTGGTCAGCAACATGTCTGGTGTGTGGCAGGCTGGCAGAAACTGCTCAGCCTACACTAGAAGTCGGATTGGTATTCAGGGGGCATCTCTAAGATGCCCTCTGGGTGTATGTTACAATACATTGCACACAGGCATCAGTGTGCATTTATTGTGCTGAGAATTTTGATACCGAACTTCCCAGATTTCAGTGTAGCCATTATGGAACTGTGGAGTTTGTGTTTGACAAACTCCCAGACCATATACTCTTATGGCTACCCTGCACTTACAATGTCTAAGGTTTTGCTTAGACACTGTAGGGGCATAGTGCTCATGCACATATGCCCTTATCTGTAGTATAGTGCACCCTGCCTTAGGGCTGTAAGGCCTGCTAGAGGGGTGACTTACCTATGCCACAGGCAGTGTGAGGTTGGCATGGCACTCTGAAGGGAGTGCCATGTCGACTTAGTATTTTTCTCCCCACCAGCACACACAAGCTGTGAGGCAGTGTGCATGTGCTGAGTGAGGGGTCCCTAGGGTGGCATGAGACATGCTGCAGCCCTTAGAGACTTTCCCTGGCACCAGGGCCCTTGGTACCAGGGGTAACAATTACAAGGGACTTACCTGAGTGCCAAGGTTGTGCCAATTGTGGAGACAAAGGTACAGTTTAGGGAACAAACACTGCTGCTGGGGCCTGGTTAGCAGGGTCCCAGTACACTCTCAATCAAAACTTAGCATCAGCAAAGGCAAAATGTTAGGGGGTAACCATGCCCAGGAGGCATTTCCTTACACCTATTATCAGTGCACTTCGGGAGTCCAAAATCCAGAAAGTAGATGTCACTGAGGGACCCACTAATGGCTTCCATAGGTACTCGTTTCCTCAGGGAGAACACAGAATAGTCTAGAAAAAAAGAATGCCTCCCAGAGACATTCTTCTGTTGAAATATTTAGCAATACACAAATATAATAATGCATTCTGTCATTCATATGTGTTCAGTGCTGATGCTTCTCAGAACTCCTGAATACACAACACTCGAACAGCAAAGGAGACATGGGTGTATGAGAAGTAACCAAGGAGATGCCTGGCCAGCTCTGTTAAAGATAGTGGGCCACATTAGAGCAAAACAAATACACTCTATTTTCTCCTTGGAGATCTTTGTGAGAACTCTGGAGAGCTAAGGAAGTGTTTGAAAGATATACAGCAAGCTCTGTATCCTTCAGAATTTTATCACACCAACTATCCATGCCAGAGGAGACAAAGGCCTAGTTTAGAGTTTGGCAGATGAGTTAGTCTGTCACAAACGTGGCACATATCTTGTCTGCCTTATTACAAGTGTCATAGATAATAATGCACTTGTAATATGGTGAACGGGATATTTACCATGTTTGTGATGGAGTAACCCATCCACCAAACCCCATACCATTCCCAGAGACTCTAAGCAAAGGTAAGGGAAAGTGTAGCCTTATTCAATCTAAACATGTCTATCCAAGGAATCCCATATGATTGACATTTCTGGCAACATAACTGAGGATGGAAGCAGATCTGCACTAATTAGGAAAAGCCTGTGTTAATTTGGTCAGTGAGTCTCATTAGATAGGCTGCTGCTCTCTGGCTTTCCATGCATATTAGTATAGATCTGTTCTGCAGGCCAAGGGTAAAGAACAAGGGCCTCATTTACAAGAAACTGACGCATCAGCCTGCTGTGTCAGATTTCTTGCACTGCCTAACAATTCCCTAACGACGCCATGGATATGCTGAATTTACTATTCAGAGCTCCATGGCGCACTTCTCTACAGATGCGTCAAAAATCCAGACGCATCTGTGATGCTAAACTGACGCATTGATTGACTAGCGTTAAAAAAGGCTCCCATAGGAAAATTTCCATCGTCAGTTAAACGCCTGCTCTAAGCAGGCGTTACATTTTTGACACAATGAAGTCGCAGAACAATGCAGTGAACTGTTGTAAATTTCACCGGGTCAGTTCTGCTTGGCTTTTTGCCTGGGAGCACCTACCTTGCATACATTAAACCTGGCACAAGTATAAGGTGATGCACGGTTTTACAAACTGACGCATTGGGCCGAATGCATCAGTTTGTAAATCTGGAGCAATGTAAAGCACTGCTTAGCGCCACCACTGCATAAAAAAAAAATACACAACAGTGGAGAAAAGGCCTTGTAAATGAGGCCCCAAGAGCTCCCAATAGATGGGGCACTATGTCCTCTAAGAGAGAGATAGACAGACCATGGAAGCCTCACATCACCCCTGAGATGCAATACTTCCTGCAGTCGCTCTCCAAAACAGTTCACTGGTATTGATAGTAATGATAGCAATGATAAAGAATTGGGCAAAGTCAAAGGAACTTCCTTGTAAAGTAATGTAATGGCATCTTCATAAAGTGCTCCCACAGTTTCATGGTATTAGGTATCAATTACCATAAATTCTCAATTAAAATGAATATCAAGAAGAAAAAAATAAATACAAATCATATGTTATTTCTTGATGCGGAAGTCACCTGATGTGATGTGTAACACAAAAGGCTGCTTATTCCACAGACTGGAAGATTATGAAGTGAAGACTCTACTGCCGTCCTTTTTTTACTGAAAAAGTATAAATTAAAAAAAAAAAAGACTACAATATCCAATATTTCAATCAGGGGCGTAGCTTGGTCAGTAAGACTGGGGTGAGGGGTGTGAACTGCATATATTGAACAATCACATTATACGACAAACAGGGCGCACAAGAGGGGCACAAGGGGAGGTGGAAAGGGAGAGGGATGTGGATTGGTTGTAAGTGAGAGAACACAGACCATTTTAGAAAATCCTCAATATATTTGGGCTTTCAGGGAGCAAGTTCATTTTTCAATTATATTTTAAAACCCACCATTAAATAATTTAAAATTTACATTCACAATGTGTGAAATGGGGCAACAATCCTGTAGTATAAATCTATGCTATCAGTAATATAAAAACATCAATAATTAAACTGCCACTTCCTTGCTATCGTAAATTAACGGATGCTACATAGCACATACCTAGTCATGTGCAACCTAAGAGCATAAAAGGGACAAAGACACACGCTCAGCTTTGGATATTTTGTAGAGGTCTTCTGAAGTTTTTTTCAGCACAGAGATTTTGATATGGGGAGAAGTATATAGCACAAAGAGGGAGAGTGTGAGGTTTTAATGAGGACCAGAATGCTCCCTCTCCAACACACTAATCACATAAGAGTATCTGGTTCTGGGAAGATAACTGAGGGATAGATATACTAACCTTTCACGCAACGCAGTATAGCAAGGCAACTTGCTGTGCTGAGTTGCATGAAAGGGGGAGCAGAAAGGTGCCATATCTACTAAGATATATTTAGAAAAAGTGCACTTCTGCTCTCTCACAGCGTGGGTGCTCTTCAGGCAGGCTAGTGCCAATGCAGGCACCCTTGCACCTCGGTGCAAGGGTGTCTGTGTTACATGGGTGCAAGGGTGCCTGTGTTACATGGTGCAAGGATGCCTGCGTTACGAGAAAAATAGTTTTTCTGTCCAGGAAGGGACATCTTACTGCACAAAAGCAATCTCACAAGCCTTTTCCTTCTTGTATGTGTGCTGCTGATTGCAGCACACATAAACAGAGAACATAACAAGGCAGTGGCATAGCGAAGCTGGAAGGGGGCCCCATGCCAAGTTCCTGGATGGGGCCCACCAACCCCCTGGGCCCAGTCAGGGGCCTGCTGCCCATGCACAGTGCACTGTGCTGAGGGGGTCCCCTGGAGCTCGCCCCCGGCACTGCAGGGGCTGCAGGGGCCTTTGTTACACCACTGTAACAAGGAGAAAAAAATATGTTTCTCCTTATTAAGGCATACTCTCTGAGGCTTAGCAATGTCACTGAATCCCAGGTTTACAAACCTTTGTAAATCTGGGATTGTGTGAAATCCATGGGTAGATGCATTGAAACGCCCATGTTCCACCAATGGAACCCCTTCCAGAATGAAATGTACCACAATGCAGTGCAAACCGCTGCATTGTGTTACAGTTTTGTTTTACAAAGCCACACAAGACAGCACAAATTGCCCCTTGTGTGACTTTGTAAATATTTACTAGCCTTTGCATCATGGAAGCGCCACAAAGGTGGTGCAACCATGACACAAAATATTAGTAAATATAACCCTAAGTGTATTAGTTATAGAGGGTCTGGATATGAGCTCAGTGTGGGGCTTCTGCAAAAAAAGACAAAGACCCTTCCCCTCCAAGGTGGCATCCTTCATCATCAGACCACTCCCCCCACAGGTAGTATTTTGTTCCACTTCATAAGGATAAAATATTATTGTAGATACTCAGCTCAAACAACTGAATAGGCAAGGATTGGGACACTTTTCCACTGAAGAAAGAATGTGTGACAAAAAGTACACAAATACTAGTTAGCAGCTGATGTAGTACACAGTAAAGAACTATTGATATGAACAAACTAACTGGTGAAAAAGCTAAATACTTTTGTGGATATAGAGCCAGGCTTTCCAACGGATACAGGGAAATTAAAATATGGTGAAAAGAGGGACCCAAGCTGGCCACCAGTATATTTATGTATATTGTTAGGATCATTAGCCATTGCACTCTGGGCAAGATTGTTCATGCTTTCATGTCATGGTCTGGGAGGCAATTACTCCATCCATCTGATTTTAATTAACACGTTTTGTGAAAGATTATGTTAAAAAGGTGTCCCTAAAATTATCATTTGTGTTGTTTTCTTCTTTCTGTGCAGCTTACTTGTAATATTTAATCATTTTAAATCTTTTCCCTACATGTGATTTTTTTCTCTTTGGTACAGTACAAAGTGCCTCCCAAGCATCACTTAATTTTGAAAAATGTCTTTCTAAGCCTCAAACTGCTTTCACAGAGGGTTAGAAATGTAAGCCTTATACCCATCGTTGACAAGAAACAGTTAATTTACTGTTCATACATATGTGTTACATTGAAACAAATATAAACATATCTATTTATGTCAAATACATTTTTTAACACATTTTTCTTTTAGGGCATGACTATTGGCTCTAAGCTGGGCAATTAATACATTAAGGCCATTTTAGGCAACTGCCTTATGGGTCCACCAAGAATGACCACTTGAGGACACTAGATTGCAACAAATGGCTCAAAAACGTACCTTGTAGCAAAACAAAGGAGCACCCAACCTTGCAATTGAGCTGGATGCAGGTAATAGGGCACCATGGATCAGATCTAAGTATGAAAGCAGTGCTTTGCAATCATTTAGGCTAAAGGTGATTACTGTAATTACGTTTGTCAGCCAAATCCTTCCAACTGTGCCCTCATCATCCATGGAAGACATTGATGTACTGATCTGCAGGTACTTAGCTACTATGTTAATGACCTCAACACACATATCTTCCGGTGGCCCTAAATCATGAAAGATACCTAAATATGGGAAGCCGTTCATTTCACAATTACAGTACCCCATGTAGGACACCTCCTGAAATGCATAGTGTGAAGCAAAATAAATATGAGACACACCAGAATGAATGTAATATGTGTCAAAATAAGTACAATACCTGGCAGAGTGATTCTGACTTGAACCAAAACAAGTATGAAACCGGACAGAGTAAAGACATAATATATATCTATCCATATATATGTGTGCACATATACATATGTATGTATCTTTATTGTTTCAGGATTAGGGAGCAGTTCATTTCCATGGCGAACCCTACAACATCATCGACGATCTGAATCTGCCCACCCCAAATGTCAATTTTTCTAGCAAAGTTTTTAAGCATAGGATTTGTACAGTTCCATTCATGCCAAGCCAGAGTGACAAAGTTTTTTTGTGCAATTTTTACAGCAAAGATTTTAAGCATATGATTAGCTAGTGCCTTCTATGCCGAGTTAAAAAATAACATGTCTTTTACCACTCCAGGCACTGTATCACAGATCTGAATTGGAAAAATATATTCCCGGCCAACCTGTAATGATTAAAGGCAACTCCTGACACATTTGACTCTTATTAGAGCTCTCCAGAGAGGTATAGGTTTGATCAGACACAAGGCAGCACCTAGTATATGTCTCACACATACACACACATATATGTATATGCACACATACATAAATACATACATATGAGTGTGTGCACACAAATGTATATATCTTTATATATGCATACATGCACACACATATTAATGCCACAAGAATATGTGGTTGAGGTCCATTATGTAATGCCACACACAGCGCTATAAAGGTCAGTGCGTTGTAATATATGCATGATAGAGACATGTGCTATGTTTGAATGCATTGTAATGTCTAACAACCATAACAATTATTAAAAGGAGCACAACACTCATTAATTAATCACAGGAAATATCAGCACAGTGTGGGGATGAAATGTTAGAGAAGATTAATGAAAGATGAGTCATGATGAGGGGTGATAGACAGAGATCAGAAATGAAGGGATGATGATGGGGATAAGGACTGAGAGTAAGTAGAGAAAGATGAGGAGTGCTTCATGAGGTAATATGAGCAACACATGAGTAGTGAAAGAAGGGAATTGAGGGATGAGTGATTGGGAGTGAAGGTTGAGAAAAGAAGACCGAAGAGTAGAAACACAAAACCAAAGAAGCAGCAAGGGATGGGAGTTAACAACTGAGAGGACAGGGGTGTGAAAGGTGATTGAGGGACAAGGGGTAATGAGTGAGGCGTGAAGGATGAAGAGTAAGAGAGGAGAAGTGTAGATAATAAGTGAATGAGGAGAGGTTTGAGAGGCAAGGATGATGACCGAGGACTGAGGCCCAAGCCTCAAAGAGCCTGTGAAAGGTGAGGGACAAGGAATATGGCACAAGAAGTAAGGAGTGAGGTGTGTGCAATGAGGTATGAGGAAGGAAAGATGAGAAGTGAAGGATGCGGGATGAAGAATAAGAAGGGAAAAATTAGAAATGAGGGGCTAGGGAAAGGAAACAAGGAATGAAGAACAAATAGGAAAGAATGAGAAGGTGAGGACTAGAGGATGATGAGTGAGGAGTGAGGATGTCTTAAAAGGGATTAGATCCTGCACGTTTGAAGGATGAAGAATGGGGAATGATGGATGAGAAATGAGAGATGAGAAATAAGGAATGAGCGATGAAGTGTGAGGGCTAAGGACTGATGGAGAAAGAGAGAACAGTGAGGGGTGATGAGTGAGAAACATAAGGTGAAGATTGAGATCTGTGTTATGAGGAGGGAGGGATGAGGATAACCTAATATGGTCAGTGTGATGGACATTTTAGGAAACACACATTCGTCCAGTTCCCTTGTCACTGCTAAAGTGTGGGGGAGTGAGCAGTGATAGATGAGCCGTGATGAGTAAGAAATCAGGGTTGAAGAGTGTAGAACAAGGGAAGATGCATGAGGAAAGTGGGTGAGATAGTGAAGGATTAGACGAAAGGAATAATGGATGAGGTTTGAGTGGTGAGGATGAGGAGTGAGGAGTGAGGGAGGAGGAGAAGGCAAGTGAGGGATGTGAGAAAGGATGAGAAGTGAGGTTTGAGGAGTGAGGCAGAAGGAAGAAGAAATTAAAAGTGAGGGATTAGAGATGACAAATGAGAAATGAAGGAAGAGGAGTTAGATATCATGGCTGAGTATTGAGGAGTGAAGGATGATAATGAGGAATGATGGTTGATTAAAAAAGGATGAGAAGTGAATAAAGATACGTGAGGCAAAGAGGGTATGAGTACAAGTGAGGAATGAGAACTGAGGCATTAGATGTATGGGGCTAGTGTGTCCTAAAATGGAAAGTGTGGTATACAATTTAAGCTATTATTGTAGCCCATTTCACTTATTTCTAAGAGTGGAGGTACGAGCAGTGAGGGATGAGGAAATCAACATAGGGAGAGGTGTGAAATGAAGTGTGACAAATAAGTGATGTAGAGTGAGTAGGAGGTACGAGCAGTGAGGGATGAGGAAATCAAAATAGGGAGAGGTGTGAAATGAAGTGTGACAAATAAGTGATGTAGAGTGAGTAGAGAAGAATGGGAGACAAAAGGACGGATGAGGAATATGGAGGGACAAATGAGGGGTGAAACATGAAAAGTAGATTGAGTGATGCAGAGTGAGTGATGTGAAGTGATTATTAGAAATAAGAAGTGATGGATGACCTATGTATGGGGAATAGAGGATGGCTGAAGGATGGTGGGGATGAGGAGTTAAGGTAGAGGAGGAAGTAGGGCATTTAGGTCCTCCTTCATATTTTGAAGGCTGCCTGCCTGCCACCAGGGAGACAGAATAAATGACCATGTAGGACTGAAGGATGTGCCGACCACTACATTTTTAAATATCCATTGGCCTGACGGAAAGCATTGACAGATACCACTGTTCGCTCTCAACCAAAAATTTAAACTGAGCCCTAAGCATGATAGACGAGAAGTAAAGAAAAAGGAGTGAAGAAGAACGGAAGAGCTGAGGGGTGAAAGGAAAGTCAGGTGTGAGGTAGCATTAGTAATGGATAAGGTCTGATGATTGAAGAGTGAGAGGGTATACATGAGGAATGAAGGATGTGGAGAGGTGTGTGCTGTGTGTGGAGTGGGGATCGCATACCCACAGGAAACGCCTGGTTGTATGATATGCTGTACTGCAACGACCAACTAGAAATCTACTATTCCACCATTTCCCAGGCTCTTTGGCTGAAGAACATCTGGGGCACATTGCAAGAATATCTGTTAACTATTGATATCAGTGTTGTCAAAGACGAAACATGTGTCGGCTGCCTGTTCTCAGTAGAATAAATGTTCCAATCTTACCACTGAATTCTCATCTAAACTGGATTGACTGAATTGTCATTCATAATTTATGGAACCTTTGATCTGCTTTGGGTGTTCCTTTGTTGACGTGTCAAAATAATATCAGTGTGTATTATATTTCTTTCAATGCAAGCCGTACTCATTTTGATAAATATCATGTTCATTTTAACATTGCTCGCATCCATTTTAAAACATGCCAAATTCATTTTAATGAAGCTCATATTAATTTCAAGTCATGTCATATTCATTTTAACATGTATTATATTCCTTTCAATCAATGTTATATTTATTTCAAAAGATGTCATAGTCAAATGAACACTTGTTATATTAATTTTAAGATGCAACTTATCCATTTTAACACATATCGTATTGATTTAAATATGTATCATATCAATTTCAGTGCATGCCATATTCATTTTGATGAATGTCATGAGAATTTAAACTTTGGTCATAGTCACTTGAAGGCATGTAAAATTCAATTTAATGAGGCTTATATTATTTATTTAAGTTAAATCATCTCCTATTCATTTCTGTATATCTCATATTCATTGCAATCTGGGTAATATTCATTACAGCGCAATTCATTACAACATGTATAATGTTAATTTCAGTGCATGTTATATTATTTTCAATGTGCATTATATTCTTATCAGAATAATATATATTATTTGTTATATATTATTATATATTTGAGTACCTCATACTTATTTCAATCCGTCATATTTATTTCAATGTATGTCATATTCCTCTCAGTGTATGTGATATTGCCCTTGGCATGTCAGTCGTTTCAAGAAATGTCCCATTCCTTTTGATGAATATTGTATTTGTGTCAGTGATTGCTTTATTGTTTGCAGTGAGGGCCATGTTTATTTCATTATGATTGATATGTATTTCAGTATATCTCTTATTCACTTCAGAGAGGGAGTTATTCACATTAATAACTAAGTAGCATATTTACTCTGTCCGGTTTCATACTTGTTTCGGTTCAAGTCAGAATCACTCTGCCAGGTATTTTATTTATTTTGACACATATTACATTCATTCTGGTGTGTCTCAAATTCATTTTGCAGCACGCTATGCATTTCAGGAGGTGCCCTACAAGGGAGCTTTCATTTTGACATGAATGGCTTCCCGTACCTAAATCATGAAAGGTATTGCTGTTACAGTCACAGTTTGGTGTCTGCAATCTAGATGTCACAATATGAATGGAGACAAATTGTGAAAATATAAGATACTAGCGTTAAAAATGTGAAGTGGCAAGGCAGAGTGAGCATAATGATCCCAGTGATATAAGACACAGGATACACTGAAGACTTTGCATGCTACTGTCCATTGTGAAGCACTAATGTTGTACCAGAGATATGGCATGACCTACCTCTCTCACGGTACCCAAAATATTCTGCTGAAAGGCAGAGATTATTTTGGCGTGGGCTCTGTAGCTGACAGAATGTGACCTCTTCCATCTCCCCTATCAGCTGTGTGGCCAACATATAGTACTGTGTACGTCCATAGGAGTATGCTGCATAGGGTAGGGCCAGAGTTGCATTACTCCAGTTTAGGAAATAGCTCACAAGTGTAACAGGGGACATAGCTGCAAGAAAATAACAAACTACAAAAAAAGGCAAGGCAAAGCTAAACCAAGTTTGTTAATATGTCTGGTAGTGGATAGATGACAACAATGGACACCAGAATAGTAGAGGTGTTGCAACCTTAATGGACAGCTAGCCATATAGAAACAAGCATTGGCAAAAACAATAGGTCTCACCTATACAAGAGCTATTGGCGTTGGCAATGTGTTTTTAGTATGGAGTGTCATAGAGTAGAGTGGGAAAGTGAAGTGTTATAGAGTACAGTAGGCTAGAGGGGAATAGAATGTTGTAGAGTTTAGGGGAGGAGAGTAGAGTTCAATGGTTCAGTGGGAGAGAGTGTCATGGAGTGGGGTGGGGTAGAAAAGTGTGGAGTGGCTTGGAGAGGATTGAGGTAGTGGGGTGGATCGAATTGGAGTAGAGTGGGGTGGGGTGGATTGAAATGGGGTGAGGTGGATTGGAGTGGGGTGATTAGACTATTTTAGGATGCGTAGATTGGGCTGAAGTGACAGGACTAGGGAGGGGTGGATTGGTTAGGGATGAGGTGGTTTTGAGTGGGGTGAATTGGAGTTGAGTGGATTAGACTGGAGTGGGGTAGACTGGAGTGGGTTCGGGTGGATTGGACTGGTGTGAGGTAGAGTGGATTGCAGTGGGGTGGAGTGGATTGGGGTGGATTGGAGTGGGGTGTATTGTACTAAGGTGGGGTGTATTGGAGTGGGGTGAATTGGGCTGGAGTGGGGTGGACTGGATTGGAGTGTGCTGGATTGGTGGTGGAACTGAGTGAGTTGGAATGGAGTGGCACAGATTGGATTGGATTGGGGTGGACTGGATTGGGGTAAATTGGATTGGGGTGAGGTGAGGTGGATTGGATTGAGGTGGATTGGTTTGGGTTTGGGGTGGATTTGGTTGGAATTATTTTTGTAGTGGGTGGAGTGTGGTGGGATGGATTGGAGTGAACTGGAAGCGAGTAGAGTGGATTTAAGTGGACTAGACTACAGTGGATTGGATTGGATTGGTTTGGGTTGGAATGGGGTGGATTGGATTGGATTGGGGTGGATTGGATGGAGTGGGGTGGATAGGACTGGGTGGATCTGATTGGTGTGAATTGATTGGCTTGGTGTGGGGGGATTAGGTCAGTGTGGGTTGGGTTGGATTAAGATGGTTTGGTGTGGAGTTGATTGGAGTGGATAGGACAGGATTGGGGTGGATTAAGGTGGATTTGAGTAGAGTGAGGTAGTCTGGAGTAGAGTGGGTGGATAAAAGTAGAGTGGGTAGGATTGGATTAGAGTGGGGTGGATTGGAGTATATTGGGGTGGACTGGAGTAGAGTGGGGTGAGGTGGATTGGAGTGGATTGGAGTGGGGTGGAATGGATGTGGTGGATTGGATTTGTGTGGGTGGAGTGGATGGGGTGGAATTAATTGGGGTGGGTTAGACTGGATTGAAGTGTGGTAGGGTGGATTGGAGTGGGGTAGAGTGCATTGAAGTTGGGTGGATTGGATTGGAGTGGGGTGAGCTGGATTGAGTTAGGTGAATTGGATTGGAATGGGGTGCACTGGAGTGGGTTGGACTGGGTGGATTGGATTGGTGGGGTGGATTGGGGTAGGGTGGATTGGACTGGGGTGTGGTGGATTGGATTGGAGTGGGGTGGACTGGATGGGGATGAATTGGGTTGGAGTGGGGTGGATTAGATTGCTGTGGAGTGTGCTGGATTGGATTGGACACTGAAAAGGAAAATTAGACCTGCGTTGAAACAAGTCAAAAATGTTTTATCTTGGAATTCGGGTCGGTCATACCTGCAAGATGGCCGCCGTTTTCGTATTTATATAAAGAATCTTTTAGTAAGTTTTTGTTAACCCTCCATCCCCCCCTTTTTTAAGGGTTTGTAAGATTTTCCAATGCTTTTTGGCGATTTGGAGCCAATGTAGGGAGGAACTTGACTCACTAACGAATAAATATACTTTCACTCACGGGCCAACACTGATTATATTTCCAAGATGGCCACCGCGTATAGTTTCAAAGCGAGAATCTCGTGAGTAGCTGGTTTTCACGGCACTCTGATCGAAAGGGAAGCATTTTTTCACTGAATGCTTTTTCACCAAGACGGATCCATTCTGCCTGCAGCGTTCTCTGAAAATTCTTTGATACCAGTAAGTAGTTGAGAAAATGTATGTTTTTTTAGTGACTTTCTCCTTGGGGGGTATAATTAAATAAGGGTTTGCATTACTTTCTAGCTCACTAGGTAGACACAGGAAATAGGTTACCCCGTGGCAGGGTAAGTTCATTCTGTAACCCAACAAGCTTTTGTTATTAATTTTTGTCTCAAAACATAACATTATCTAAAATTTCCTATGGTTAAAATAACATTAGCATGTGACACAAGGGTGTTTCATAGAGATTTGAGACACATATTTATACAAACAATATGAGCACTGCATGAACAGCATGCTCGAATACAAATATGTATCCATTGGTGGTTCAGACTATATTTGGTTTTTATTTTTATGATTTTTTGCACTGATTTACACATGCGATGGTGCTTTGGTGGTAGTTGGTTAGATATTAATTTCGTGATAGACATGTATCTGATTTTGATGTTTATATTTATTAGGTGTGGTTCTCTCCAGTGGTCCTGAGAAGGCCCAGAGTTGTAGGGGCCGAAACACGTCAACTGTATAATCTTGGGAGGTTGCAATCAATGTTGAACTTTGTCTTTAAAGAACTCTATACCACAGGCCTTCTCACCTTTGCCTCTAAAAAAATGAGGATGTTGTAGGTCTGGGATTTAGCAACCATCCCTTACATGTGGATTTTCAAAATAAAATTCTATGGACACCACATGGCTCCCTGAATAAGAGGACTTTGGGACTAACCATTGTTGTCTTGTGTTTAATGTGTGGTTGTTTAGAGTCGAAGTGATTTTTGGATGTGATATATCAACCAGAAGATTTTGAAAAGTTTATGTTTGTCAATGTATATATAAATGACGGCTGTAATCCGAACAGTTGTTCCAGTTGGTGAGATGGGGTGAGATGCTGTGATTAAATAGCAATTAAATTGCATGCCCAATGATTGATTTATTGTATCTTTCTTGGAATTCTTATGTGTATCGATTCCCACAACTTGACCAACCTTTTTTATGATACTGTTGTTTATTACCCAGGTCTTGTGGGGTTAAGTGGGTAAACCCTTTTTCTTATAGGATTGGATTGGTGTGGCATGGATTGGAGTGGGGTGGATTAAGGTAGTATACATGCATTGGTTTGGAATCGGGTGGATTAAGATGAACTGGATTGGATTGGGGTGGACTGAAGTGAGGTGGGTGGATATGTTAGATTGGATTGGGGTGGGTTAGATTGGAGTGGGGTGGGTTGAATTGGAATGGGTTGGATTGGAGTGGGCTGGGTTGAATTGGAATGTGGTGTAATGGAGTGGTATGGGTTGGATTGGAGTGGGGTGGGTTGGACTGTAGTGGGTTGGTTGGATTGTGGTGGATTGGAGTCGGGTAGATTTGACTGCTTTGAATTTGGGGTGGATTGTGGTGGATTGGAGTGGGGTGAACTGGGATAGAGTGGGCTGGACTGGACTGGGGTAAGGTGGACTGGATTGGAGTGGGCAGTCTGGAGTAGGATGGAGTGGTGTGGGACATGTTGTTTTGGATTGGAGTGGGACAGATTGTTTTGGACTGATATGGGGCAGATTGTTTTGGGTTGGAGTGGGGCAGATTGTTTGGGATTGGAGTGGGGCAGATTGTTTTGGACTGATATGGGGCAGATTGTTTTGGGTTGAGTGGGGCAGATTGTTTGTGATTGGAGTGGGACAGATTGTTTTGGATTGGAGTGTGGCAGATTGTTTTGGATTGGAGTGTGGCAGATTGTTTTGGTTTACACTGGGGCAAATTGTTTTGAAATGAAGTGTGGTAGATTCTTTTGGATTGGAGTGTGGCAGATTTGAGTGGGGAAGATTGTTTTGGTTTGCAGTGGGGCAGATTGTTTTGGACTGGAGTGGGGCAGATTGTTTTGGACTAGAGTGGGGCAGATGGTTTTGGATTGGAATGTGGCAGAATGGAGTGGGGAGACTGTTTTGGATTGAAGTGGGGCAGATAGTTTTGGACTGGATTGGGGCAGATTGGAGTGGTAGTGATTACTTTGGATTGTACTGGGACAGATTGGAGCATGGCAGATTGCTTTGAATTGTATTGGGGCAGATTGGCGAGGGGAGGAATTTTTCAGACTGTTTTGAATTGGAGTGGGGCAGATTGTTTTGGATTGAAGTGGGGCATTTGGAGTAGGGCAGTCTGTTTTGGATTGGAGTGTGGCAGTGTCACCAAATGCCCAATCGCCAGGAGAATGAGATTTCAGCACGTCCCTTTTCTTCCCTGTATGTCTAATACCTTTACTGTAAGGCAAGTTTATGTTCTGAAGAGGAGGAGTGGCTAGAGAATAACTTCTGGGTGCTGACCTTGACATCAGGAAGAAAAAAGGGGCCAGACTTGGAGATGGAGTGTTCGCAGTGGCAACCAGAGGCAGAGCCAGGAGAGAACAGCTCTGAGCAACCGGAAGAGGAACAGACACCCCTAGGTCTTTAAGGGTCAATTAGAGCTGAAGAAGATGGTGGGAACTGCCCCCTTCGCTGTGACCCAGAGCAGGAGACGATGGAAGGGAAGCAACCCAAAGCAGACCATGAGACAACTCAGAAAGCTGTTTGCTGTGGAGCTGCATCTTCCCGCCACACTTCAGGAGGAGCGTGGCTCTGTCAGGTTTGTGGCCGAAGTGGGCTGGGAAAGATGCTTGCAGATATACGACCACCCCAGGGTTATATGTCAGAACGAGTGCTCGAACCACCCATGCCTGACGACGTCATTGTAACCACTAATGCCTTTACCACGAATGCCTTAACAAAGATTTTTCGTTGTAAAGGCATTCCTAGTAAAGGCATTAGTGAACGGCATGCATGGTTCCAGCATGCGTCCCTCCTGGTCCCCCACCCCTAAAAATTACCGCAACCCCCCCACCCCCACAACCACACCAACCCCTCACCCCCAAAATGATCACAACCCCAACCCCCCCTAAAACATAAAACACCCCAACCACCACACCTCCCCTAAAACCTAAACCCTGACCCCCCTCCCCCACCCCTAAACCGTAATCACCTGAGCCCCCACCCCACCCCCCAAAAAATAAAAATACTCCGACTCCCCACCACGCCCCTAAAATCTAAAGCACCCCACCCCATCCCTAAAACCTAAACCCTGCCCCTCTTCCCCTGCCCCTAAACCTTAATCACCCGAGCCCCCCACCCCACCCCCCAAAAAACAGCCCCAGTCCCAGCCCAATTTACCTCCTCCTTGATCGTGTGAACTCCCTTCTTCTGTGCCTTAACTACCAACGTATGTGGTTCAGCACATGCGTGGTTAAGGCCCTGAACAAGGAAGTCGCGGAAAACAAAAGCGTTGTTCCGCTTACGTTTTCCACAACTTTGTTGTTCAGTACTCGTTGATTGGGATGCTTCCCCAACCCCAGTAGTTCAAATAGAGCAAAATAAAAACAAGGTGGAAGTGGGGAGGGGGCTCTGTCTTGCATGTCGGGGAAGGGCTGAGCATAAGCCTCACTACCCTTTTGGGGCACTGTATACATTTTTTTATATTTTTATTTTTCCTCCCAGACCTAAAAGGGAAACAATCTTTTCTTTCTACTCCCCCGCCCCCCCAAATGCACACCTTTGAGCTGTCAGTGCACACTCATGGTGTTTCTGGTGATGGCATTAAACTAAGAAGGAGAACCAAATACTCATAACTAATTACTGTGCTTCTCTTGAGGAAACGGCAAACAGACCTCCTCGTTGAAACCTAGAAGAAAGAAGAAAAAAGAACAAGCATCATTCTTCATTCGATGTTTACGTTGAGGTACCTTGAGAAAAATAAATATAAAAAGTGCAGTCCCTAACTAGAGTGCGACTAATTACTGAGAAGCGCAGCCAAAACCTCACAGGCAGATTATTTTGGACTGCGTGAGGAGATTGTTTTTTGGTTAGAGTGGGTCAGACTGAAGTGGGCCAGATTGGAGTGGAGCAGATTGGAGTGGGGCAGACTGAAGTGAGGCAGATTGTTTTGAATTTGAATGGGCAGATCATTTTGGACTGGAGTGGGATAAGTTGGATGGGTGCAGATTGTTTTGGATTGGAGTGGGGCAGATAGTTTTGGATCAGAGTAGGGCAGATTGTTTTGGATTGAAGTGGGGCAGATTGCTGTTGATTGGAGTGGAGCAGATGTTTTGGATCAGTGTACTGGACTGGGAGAGATTTGTTTAGAATTGGAGTGGGGCAGACTGTTTTGGATTGGTGCAGACTGGAGTATGGTGGGTTTGGAGGACTGTGAACTGAAGTATATTGGTGTGAGTATTTTGAATTGGAGTTGGGCGGATTGGATTGGAGATTATAGTCATCTTTTGAGAACAGCACCCACGAGCAAAAACAAAACATGAGTGCACAGTGAGAAAAGAAGACTTGGCAAAATAAAACAGTTAACTGTGAAAAATAAAACTTTGCAAATTTGTTTGTCCTGTTGAGCACGTTTTTGCCAGTCAAGTGCCTTCGGTTTGCAGGGCAGAAGAAGTTAAAAAGAACAAAATAATACCTCAATCACGTCGGGAGCAGCAGGCGGCACTGATTAAGTTGCATCAATCAGTGCTTCGTCCCTAGGCCACAGACAGGAATGGAGATGATGAAGTGCCAGCCATGACCAACTGCGAGGCTGTAAATAAGAGTGCCATGCAATCCAACAAATGATAAGTGGCAGGCGGGCTCCAATCCCTATTCTAACTACAACAGCACCTCACAAGTGATACACATGCGCTAGTGCATGTTGTTGCCTAAACATTGTAGCAGGGCAGATGCAGCCGTTCAAATGGAAATCAGATAGAACTGGTGCAATAGTGTGGAATATATTGCTTAACTAAAGTGGATTCCTAATGTCAAATTCCTGAACCCGTTAACTTATTGAACTTTATCAGATAATAGCTGACAAAATACCCACTATGCGCTAATGGTTATGCCTACTGCCTTTAAGATTCTCTTTTTTAAAACTGTGTTTTTTTATTTGACTTTACTCCCTTATACCTATTGAAGAATGCCCTCATGCTCAATCAAGTTCAAAAGTACTGAGCCAAGTCTCTATAAGATTCATTTTGTCTTTTATTTGACTAAAAGTTCAAATGTAAATGTTAGACTTGATATTCTTGAGTGGTAGTCCACAAAACTTTTTGCCGTCACTCCTATTTTTGCTGAGTTCGTTTTTGCTGACCTTAATACTCGCCCATTTTCCCTCTGCTAACCAGTGCTAAAGTACTTGTGCTCTCTCTTCTAAACATGTTAAACTTGGTTTACACCCAATTTGGCACATTTAATTTACTTATAAGTCCCTAGTAAAGTGGTACTTCATGTACCCAAGGCATGTAAATTAAATGATACTTGTGGGTCTGCAGGACTTATTGTGACACCCACTTAAGTAGTATTTCTAAACATGTCTCAGGTCTACCATTGCATCCTTTATGCAGTTTTGAGCTGGCAACTTGACCTGGCAAAAAAAATATTTTGCCAAGTCAAAAACTAAATTTTTAATACAAATAAGTCAAACCTAGAGAGGCCCTTGTCAGAACCCCTTTCAGAGGGCCATGGGGCAAGCAGGAGTTACTGCCAACGGTGGTGGTTGAGGCGTTTTACTCCTGATGTCCTGGGGTTCGACCTACTATGGATCCAGAGCAAATGGGCCAAGCACCAATTATGTGCTTGACTCTCAGTGGTAGCTGTAGATGAGCAGTCAAAGTCTCCCTCAGGGAGGGAGGAGTGTAGATACAGGTTAGTGAACACGATTTATAACTCAAAGTGTACTCAGCAATGTCAATAAATCAATGTTGAGTCAAATATTTGTTTTTATATTAAATATAAGTATTTAATTTCTAACTTTATGCATTCAAAGCAGTATTTCGACATTCATAAGCAGTAACACAATCCCCTTGAGGTAGGGGCTCTAGTGTTCAACTAGCAAGTCCCTGGCCCAATCTCTTCCTGGTAATGTCGTTGGGGTTAATTCCCATTCACTGGTGGCCACATCCAGGGAATGCTCACTAATAGGCAGTACTCAAGAGTTCTCATTTGACTCTTCAGAAATTAGTCATAAGTGTCTATTGTACCACAGCAATGTAGAGGTGTAGCAAGTGCCTTCTCCGTGGGTGCTCGCAAGTCCGAATCCTGTTCTGCAAAGATGGGCTACCTGAGGTACAAATGGAAGCTTGAGGCAGGCGCAATCACTCTCCTTTCGAGTTGCACTGCTAGCTTGTCCCAGTGATCGGAGCTGCTCCCGCTCCTTGAAGACAAAGTAAGTCACTCTTCTGCTCATGAGATGAGGGGGGATTTTATCCTCTGGCTCCTGAAAGCAGCCCAGCGAGGGTGCCACGTCTCTGGCGGTATCCTTCGCAGTCTTTTGCACTCCTCGGGGGGAGGCGTTCAGTCAGGTGCAGGCCTTGGTGTGCGGACTGGACCCACCAGTTACAGCTGCGATCTTCCATCCAGGTAACAACCCACACTCTTGAAACTATGAGTTTCTGCAGCCCCCTTCTGGCATATGAGGTTTCCACGATACTCTCCGCAGAGGCTCAGACTTCTCTACTACTATCGCCCTTATCATGGCACGCCCTCCTGGCATGCAGGGTTGCCAATTAAGGCAGCAACAAGTCTTGGAGCTCTTGGCATCAAATAGTTAGATGGTGGCCTCATTTGGCATAGGCGGTCACCACAACAAGGTGATGTGGGCCTAGTGCTTCCCACATGGTCACAGAAGCCCTCTCCTGGCATATAGGGGTCGCAGGAACGCTTCTGCACACAGGCGGGCACTGGCTTTCCAGGCTCTTGGACAAGTGATCTTTGTTTTCCTGGGTGATGTCCCCTCACCCAATAGGGAGACTAGCAGGCCTATGCCCCCAGTGCTGGTCACAGGCAGAAGACATGCATAGCTTTCCCGTCTCATACAGCCCATCTGGCTGCTTGGCAGATGACAAATTTTGGGACCTCAACCTCCCCTTCTTATAGTTCTTGTGTAGATACCAAAAGTGGTTTAGGTTTTTATATTGGGGTTCTGTTTCCTTTAAAGAGTATATTTTTCTGTCTCTTGTTTCCTCTTGAAAGGCTATCTGTCACAGCAGGCAAGACTCTGAAGCTGATTGCCAAACAACACAGTTCATAAGAGGGACTAGAGTTCATTCCTGGATTACAGCCACAGTGAAATGTGCATCAGAAGGTTACTCCTAGGTGCCCTGTCTTATTCTTTATGATTACCTTATCAACCCCATCTACTTCCTGAGATGTGTCAATGCCCTTTCTTTGTGACCTATCACCGAGTCAAAGAACAATCTTTTGAAGTGTAAAGAAAGAGTGTCATCCTCCTTTTTTCCAGTGTGTGTCACACTCAGCTCACACGAGTGCAGAATTACGCAAATCTGTCTTGGGGGATTCCTCCGCTCTCTATTACTTCACCGGGCAGGCTTTCCTTCCCAAAATGTACACTTGCACTCAGTGTACATTCATAACACACTCACTCTCCAGTACTATTACCTCCATGCATTGTGCCACTGCAGAGACGCATGCAGACAACACACACATTCAGTCTGTGCACACTGTTCAGTACTGTAACTTTTCTGTATTATACCAGGTGTGCAAATTGCAATCACACACATTGGCAGCACACAAACTCACCATGTGCTCACTGTACGAAAATTCACCCTTCATATAATGTACTTCATGCAAGCACACATACAGTCAGCACATGCTTTCATTATGCACACACTGCAGAGCACTGCATCTATCATGTAATGTATTTTTCGCAGACATACATACAGTATACATATGCACTAACCACACCCGTACAACACAGTGCTGCTCTATCCCTGCACTACACCCTTCCCAGGCACACATACATCCATTATAGAGTCACTACTTCTGTGCTGCACAACACTCAGCATCTTAAAAAGGTCTCACCCCAGTCATACAGGATGAAAAGGACCTGTTCTCAACTACTGCTCACTACATAATATGCCCCACCGTGCTCGTGCTGCTTGACTCCTAGTGATGCCTTCCATCATTACGATCGTATTCCTCCAGATCCAACCAGACAGCAGTACTTGAGGCAGTCCTATGTCATGACGCACACACATGATCCGTGTTTACCTATGACACACAAAGTAGCATTAGGGATCCAAACAACAGTACAGTTGGGCACTCAGTGCAGTGGAACATGTATTTTACTATGCAGAGGATGTTTTCATCCCAACAGGCTGAAACAGCATATAGGGAAGGGGTGCACTGTATTTAAAAAGTTGGTTATGTACTTTTATGTTTTACATATCCTGGTAGTGAAAAACTCACAAGTTCTTTTTTCACTACTGCAAGGCCTACCTTTCCCATAGTATATCATGAGGTTGCCTTATTACACTTAGTAAGTGATAACCTTTTTTTGGGAGCAAGTAGAAATGCCATCTTTGGTGTCTGAGGAATTGTAATTTAAAAAGTTGGATTTTTAGTCCTAATTCTGAAAATGCAAATTTTAGAAAGTTGCCATTTTTTTGTCCTAGCCGTTTGGTGCCAGAAGCTTGTTTCCTGTGGCACATAACTACGTGTATCCGAAAATTGGTCTTTGTGTATTTTTCCCAAACAGCCGCACAATAGAGGGTCTGGGTGTTGGCAGGATAGGCCATCCTTACTTAATGAGGGGGGTAGACCTGTCACCTGTTACACTTGCACTTCAAAGACCCTGCCTCAGTTACACAAAGGACTTCACACTAGCCTATTGTACCTGCAGACAGACTGGGATCAGGAATTTGCCATTTTGAAGTTAGGATGGGCTTCAACGGTCGTTATCAGCGGAGCTCCTTGATTGCATTTTAAAAGGGTTCTATATCAAAAGTGCCTGCAGGTAACCCAAATTCTTTATGACTTTTGAATCCTTATAGGAACACTTGGCATGGTTAAAAGCACGCTGAGATGTCGTATGGAGTATACAATGAACTCCCACAATCAAAGGTCTACATGTTTCAACAACTATTAAATGCCCAAAACAAAGGCACCAATTAACTTTCATCATGACCATGATTATAGATCCCCAAACATATTTATCACTATTCAAACATTTTTTGTTCAGTCTTTGTTATTGTTACTGTAAATCACATACAAAATCATCCTATTGAATGCCTTACAAACCACAGTTTGCCTCACTGGGAAATTGTATTGCCTAATAGGGATTTAGTGGCGAGTGTGTTTGAGGAAAGGAAGGGTATGTGCCATATGGGTTAGTGGTGAATTGGAGATGTGTTAGTTTCATAGTAGTTTAGGGCAGGGTTGTAGTTTGCATGGGAGTGAAGGTGCCACTGTGTGAAAGTAGGGGTAAAAGGTTACAATAATTACTTTTGTACAGTTGTGTAGTGTTTCGTGAGTAAGTGAAGTATGGATGAGTGATTAGTGTGCATTTGTTCAGAGTGTGTGTATGTTTGTGGCTGTGAATCTGACATGGTGGAGGTTTTTAATTTGTAAAACACAGCATAATTTCTAGCCTTACTCTGCTCAAAAGGCCCAAACAGGCGATTGCCCTCTTTCTTTCTGCCGCTAGCGTTGATGTCCGGGCATCACCCTGGGGCAAGGGCTTGTAAAGGTTGGTGGTGAGGTCAGCAGACTCTCTCTCAGCCGCTTAGGCTCATCTGGAGGCCCAGCCAAGTGGTTTCCCAGCAACATTCCAATGAGTGCACCTGGAGGAGGTGTTTTTTCAGCTTTCTAATCCACAACCTGTGTCTGGAAGGCAGATAGAAAGAGGGGAAATGGAGAGGAGGGAGGAAGGAAAAACTAGGTTTTTCAAGCAGTGAAGTTTTGCTTATGACAGTTGGGACAAATAAAGGGGAGCAGAAACCCTAAAATGGAGGGGATCACAGTGGGATCAGAGAAGAAAAAGGGGGCGGGATAGAGCAGAGATTAAAGAGAGGAAGTCAGAAACTGCAAAGTGCAACGTTAGTTCTCATGTTTGACCTGAAGGTTGTTCCATGTCCGTTATGTCTGATGAAAGATACTCTACTTTAGATCTAGTTGAGGAATAGGGTGGAGCTATTGTGTGGGCCTTAAGATTAGTTTGAAGCACGGAGTTGCTGATAATATATGGACGTCACTACATCAGGAGTATATAGTACTAATGATCTAAAGATACAAAAATAACTTTGATAATATGTCAATGACTCATAAACCTACCAGGGACTGATTCACAAATAACAGAGTACTAGTAGACTAATTTATATATTTAGTCTGCTTGCTTTCAGAGGTCTGATGTTAGGCAAGACCGTTTGACTTTGATAAAAAGGAGCTTTCATACACATTTCTTCACCCATTGGTCCATTATTGTGTGATTCACATATTGCTTTCGTACACTACAGCACATAGCATGGGATAGTAGATCAGCTTACTTAAGCCACTGGTTAAGTTCACTTTGAGTGACTGCATTTTGCTCTCACACAAGAAGCTGTTGCATAGGCTCTCGTTATCCTAATGAGGCTGCTGGATTTGGGCGTCAGTATCACCTGAATTGTGGGGAATGGAGCCCAATCCCACACCATGTGACAACTGACGGCCTAATCCGTTTCCGGCCACATAGCAGCGCCTCATCTCTGCCAAGAGCAGGTATGATCTGTGGCAACTAGGCGCATGATCTAATGATTCCTCAGGGAAATAGTGGTGAATTAAATCTCATCCTTTTCTCTCAGTTACATTAGCCTCACACATGCAAATACAAACAGAGGCAGGAAATGGTTCAATAAGATTTATTGAAACAGCTGCATCTTAGATAAAATGGCATGAATTGCAATAATTAGAATGATGAAACATGCTAAAAGCAAAATGATGACAAGAAAAGTGAAACACAGGAAAAGTCCCACCATACTGTCACTATGCGTGTAATATATGCTGTTCCTACCTAAGCTAGGTTAGAGCACAGCATGATAAGACCTCATCTGCCCTTCAGGACCCCCTGAGAAGACATCATTCCCCCATACCTGAGCAAGGAAGCCTGTTGTCTACAGAGACACCCCCCCATATAGGCCAGGGGACCAGTAGCCTTAGCAAGCAGCTGTAACAAAGTCAATCAGCATGCAGTCGTAGTCATCTGACTGGACTCTCCCTCTGATGTGCATGGGACAGAGAAGTGTTTTTATAATAAAACAGCTGATGTTCTGGGCATAATGTCCCTACATAAGGATGTGTGTGTTTCTGTGAATGTTGGAGATGCAGTGTACCACTTTGACGGCAACCCTATCTCGGTGCAGCCTTGAGGAAAGCACAAAGTTAAAAGAATGTCTTGCTAAGAAACACAATGCTTTCTTAGGTGAAAGAACAACTAGATAAAGAAAATAAAAGAGCACCGCAAATGTGGCTGATTCTGAAATAAGAAAAATGAAACTGAATAAAATGTAACTAGGCTAAAGGGCACAAGTACAAGGCCTTAATGGTAAAATCACATGTCCAAAGACAACGTTAAAATGGCTATATAAAAGCCTCCCCTTGCCATTTTAAAGGTGGTGAAAAGTCTAACATAAAAATATAAAAGCAATTAAAAAGCTGTTCTATAAAGAACATATATACATAAATGTCAACAATAACAAGTTAAAACACACTTGAGCATGTAAAATATTGGAAGGGGGCAATTTAAAATGTCAGCAGTGGCGCCAATAAAGCCAAATTTAAAAGTCAATGTAATTTTTGAAATCTTCAATTACATCCGGGACAATTGAATGAAGGAAACGTTCCACTTCAGCAGGTGGTACTGTGAACAAATCGTTGCCAAGGAAAAACAATGAGCACTCATGTGGCAAAGCCTGAGCTCCAGTTGAGGCAGCAGCATTCAGTGTTGAGCCTGTTGTCGAGTTAAGAGCTGCATGATCCATGAAGGTCAACTCATAGACAGCTTCCCTTAGCAAACTCACCCTCAACGTGCATGTCTGGTAATGAACCCTCAGCGAGAAGATCAACACATCAGCGTTCAATGAAAGTAAGTGCCACGTAGAAAGACAAACCTTAAGTTCACATTTGAAAAGGCACCAGAGGCATCGAAACACGGGCAGCACACAATCCAAAGTTGGTCTTAATGACAGAGACCAGTTGCACTCCAGGTTTTCCAGGAGTGGTGCTCCGAAATACTGCATGATGCGTCCACCACACAGTTGCTCTGGTGGAAGTGCTTTCAGCCCTCCTTGTTGTGATGGGACAGCCACTGCAAAGAAAAAATAGCAAAAGGAAGATGACACCTATAATGGCCAAAGTAAATGGAATCCCCCGAAAATACTCGAAAATATCAAGTGTATGGCTGAAGGTATTAAACCAATTATAGAGGAGAAGGTGTGAATGATACCAGAACCAACAGCCTTAAAGAAATGTACAATCCCAGAAGAAGTGGACACGTTAGAAATTCATCCCACAAGTTCACAAAAGTGTCTCAGGAAGTTTGTATTTAAAAAAGACTGTATTTCTGCAGATGACCTCGCAACTTGAAGCACATAGGTCAGCGCCACATGTTTTTGACCGATAAAGCCTTTAGTCTGCTCAACTTGTCAAAATTCACATTTAAAGTAGCAATATGAGACCAAATATCTGTACTATAGTCTGTTGTTTGGGAAAAAAAAACATTCCTGCAACAGGTGACTATTTGGGAGACCATGACAACATAAGCTATTCCGGCTTGCATTATGTAACAGCTCTCATTGTTAAGAACCACATAGCTTCCATTGGAGAGCACCTGGAAAGCAGGTCTAATCAAGGGGATTTGAACTCCCTTCTGATAGCAAGCTAAATTTGCTGCCAAAACGTTACACGCCCCATGCAAGGACAGGTGTTTACAAACTATGGAATGGCTCACAGAAGTCTTGCATTCACTGCCACTAAGAAAGACCTCTTTCATTACATTGAAACATTTGTGCGAAAAGGAAAGCTCCCCACCTCATGGATGTAACTATGTCATAGCCTTTCATATCTACCTACTGGAATGTGTTTCAAGCAGGATGTGAATTGAAGTGTTGAAATAGGCAGATTAACAACCTTGTGTACTAACCATTCAGCACATGGTATTTCAGCCACAGTAAAAGGCAGCTTTTTAAATTTCTCGATGTTTAGCATAACACGGGTCACTTCCTCCTTAGCCATCATTTGATGCTGTCACATCAAAATAAATGTTGAAAATATGTTCCTTGCGCTAATGTGCTGCCAGGGAACATGACCTGATTTCAGTGTTTGTAGTGTCCAACCCAACTGCATAATAGACCTTAGCTGGCTCTGTCCATGTTGTAAAAATGACATGTCACTTTGCACATTACTGATTGCAGAAGAAACAATGTTGCTCAGAGTGTATATGAGGTTGGACAAGGTGTTAATTTAATTATCTAACTGCTAATGCTTTCTTTAAGTTATCCTGATCTATTTTCCTTAAACGGGCAGCAGGTTCTTGTTGGGAAGGTTTTCAAATTTCATTATAGCCTGAATATGAGAAGCGCGTTTTATGTTGTGTGCGGGGGCCTAACAGGAAATCCTGCAAATCTGTATTATTAGACAGGAGACTGAGGTGTTCTTTAACAGCATCTAATGAGGAATGTTTTACCCATTGCTGGCACAGTTTCCATACACTTTGTGTTGTTACAATACCCGAATGTTCTGATGACTCATAGCAAGGGTCTGGTCTAGTCGTTCTAAACTCCCTCGTGGAGTTTACAAAACATGCATGACAATCATTTGTGTCCACTGGCCACAATAACCACCCACCAGGATGTGAAAGTCATGTGTTAAATTGATCTTCAGTTGCATTAATGCAGTGGTTCCCAAACATTTTCGACCCGTGGCTCCCTTGACCTATTGGCCGCGGCTCCCCATTATGTCACTTTTTTCGACGGGTGGGGGGATGTCAGCCAGGACTCGGAAGCACTTCCCTTTTCTTCCTAAAAATAATTGGGATGAAGCTGATAAAGTGCTTCTGCGATAGAGACTTGTCTTTAGTGACTTGGAGTACGCACTGCCAGTAATCTGCTGCGGCAGGCCAATGCACAACATTTTTGTCACGCTCTTTCTGTCTGCCATAGTGCTTTCTCCTTGTTCCTAGCAAGTAAAAAAAAAAAAAAGCACATTAGCATTTTTGATCTCAGATCCTGCAGCACCACACATGGAAGTCCTGCATATGACAATAGACAGTGGGGGCACCAGCACTTATTTCTAAGGACTGGCACTTAGGCCCATATTTATGAAAAGTTTGCGCCACATTTGCATTATTTTTTGATGTAAAAACAGCACAAACTTACAAAATATATCTATATTTTGTACGTTTGCGCTGTTTTTGCATAAAAAAATGGCGCAAATGCGGCGCAAACTTTTCATACAATTGGTCCTTAGTTTTCTGCATCAGGCATTTACTGCGAGCAAAGGCACATATGGGAAAGACGAAGGAAGAGAATTACGAAAAAGCTCCACATTGGGAGAAAGATGCAAGAGTGAACTGAAGGGGAGGGAGTGGCTGTAAATGGATTGAGAGGCCCAAGATGGCTTTAAGATTACCGCTGCCTCAATGTTCTGTGCATGCATATTTAATTGCAGCAGCCACATGTTTCAGAGGAGAGCTTCCAGGTACGTTTTTATTTATAAATAATTAAACACTGAGTGGAAACAAATCAAATTTGATGGGTTTTTCAATTTACTATGTAACACTGCAAAACGCTAACAAGTTTGATTTATTTCCACTGTGATTCTTTCTTTTTTATACTACTGTTCGGCTCCATTCTAAATGTAACTTGTCTTTAGAATGGAGCCGTACAGTAGTATGAAACGGAAAGAATCGCAGTGCAGATAAATCAAACTTGTTAGGTTTTTGCAATGTTACGATGTCTATTGTAAAATCCATCAAGCTTGGTTTGTTTCCACTGCAAGTCTTTCTCTTTCATACTACCATGCAGCTTTGTTAGCAAACTTGATGGGTTTTACAACTTACAACATAACATTGCAAAACCCTAACAAGTTTGATT
Organism: Pleurodeles waltl; assembly: GCF_031143425.1. Taxonomy (NCBI): domain Eukaryota; kingdom Metazoa; phylum Chordata; class Amphibia; order Caudata; family Salamandridae; genus Pleurodeles; species Pleurodeles waltl. The sequence continues at coordinate 1,027,100,709 of NC_090439.1, read as the reverse complement.
TATTTCCACTGTGATTCTTTCTTTTTCATACTCCTGTACAGCTCCATTCTAAATGTGATGTATTTTTAGAATGGGTCCCTACAGTAGTATGAAAATGAAAGCATTTCAGTGTTCCCTAGAAGTGTGCAGCGCCCCTGGTGAGTTCTGATGGCGCATCAGGGAGCCACAACGCACACTTTGGGAAACACTGCATTAATGTATTTTTGCCATTTGTAAAATTTAGTAGGGCAGGGATACTGGGCGCGTTCTAGCCAATAATTTTTGACAAGCCTAAACAACTTGTCTGTTGTACAGTTTAATTTAAAAATATAATTTGAACAGGCATCAGGCATGCTCTAAATAAAGCTTCCTTTCCCTTTATTTGCCAATTGTTTGTTCCCCACACAATTTTTAACTCAATCGACTTCAGCCAAAATTCATAACCTCCTATAGCCAACAGGGAAACAAAGGAATCAGAATGAATCAATTTTGAGTCAGTTAATAAGATATGTTGCATTTACATCACTGACAATTTAAAATAATACAACTCAGCATTTTTAACATTGTGCCCAGAAGAATATGCAAACTTTTCACAATATGTTTTCGACCTCCCCACTGGACCGAGTTGGACAATGTTTCCATTGCGGGTAATTAATAATAGTTTTTGGGGCACTTGCTCTGTGTATGTAATAATGTCCATAATAATTATAACAGAACATATCTCCATAATTTTCTTTTAATTGATAAACATCTTCACTTTCAAATACAGTAAAATATTCCAATTCAGATAGCATAGAATCAACTGTTTTAACATCCCAAGCATGAGATGTGTTATTAAATCGTTCATTGACCATTTAAATACATTTGGAGTTATGGAAATATGCAACTTGAATAACCTCCGTCTGCCCATTTATATAAAGGGGTACTTTATCCCATCAGGATTTGGTATAGGTGAAATGTTCAATAGGGACAAGTCTCTGTGGACCTTATGAGAGGAAAAGTGTGGTTTTAGGACTTCATCCACCAGTTCAACTGTAGAGCGTTCAGGAAGGTAATGACCATGTATTAGTAGAAAAAAGATGATGAAAAACTCAATCCAAAGAAGGAAGGCAAGCACAGTTTATAGCAGCCACAGATAGTTCCATGGAAGAATGAAATAGTTAATTTTGAGCCAAATTATCACCTGACATGCTCTTGACAGTTTTGTTGCAGAAGAGGCAGAAGAGGCGGTGAAAGTGTCATTGACGTCGACAAAGTATCCAGAAGCAGTTCGTGCAAAAACTGGAGCCGTGTTTAGAAGAGTAGAAGTGGCAGAAGTCTCCCTTGGTGATTCACAGTAGAATATTCCATCAGTTTGTGTAGAATTTGAGTGGAATCGCTCAAAATCGTTGACATTACTTGTCGCAGAAAAAGTTAACGCGACTATTGAAAGATCATTTTCCACCCTCCTCAAGCTCAGAGAGGTGTCAACATTGCTATTCAAAACCTAAAGAGGAACATCCTGGTATGTAGTTAGAGGGATTCGGTTACTACCAAGGAATGCCCTAGGTCTGCAGTGCAGGATCAGCCATGTGGTGTAGCTTGACTTTGTTGATGGCGACAAAGTGATTTTCTTTGGAACCAGGCAGCGGTGGTGCAATGACAGTGTATTCCCAGGACTGGAACCGGTGCACAATAGAAAGTACCAAACTCCTTTGCCACAGCAATCTTTTCACACACTAGATCCCCAACTTTAGGAATCCAGCCGGTAGGTGTTATTGGTGCATCCCCTATTCCCAAGGAGGCGGCACTGGCAGATTCATTATCATCATGGAACTGTTGTAAGTCCTGTTCATTTATGTCAAAAGGTGTATCTGCTGCCTCCATACCAGGAGAATCCAGATATGGAACATACATATGGGGTACTCCCTCAAAGGGACCTTCGGGCAGACTAATAAGTGCTCTCTGGACTCCATACAGGTGATTACGCCAACTACGACCCATGCCTAATACTCTGACTGTTAAGAATTGCTTTAAATCACAGTTTCTTTGTTCCACTACACTATTTTCCTCAGGATGATATGGAGACGAATAATACAGTTGGACCCCTAACGAAACCATGGTGTCACTGAATGCCCTTGAGGAGAAAGCAGGGCCCTGTTCTGAGTGGAAAGCCACAACTGCATATGTGCCAATAAAGACTTGGAAATCTTTAATTTAATAACAGTTTGAGCGTCATCCGAGCATTGTGGCCAAACCCATAGAAATCTGAAGCATGAGTCAACAGCGACTAAGATGTATTTGTATTCACTATCAGCTGTCAGGGAACCACGATGGTCCAAGTACACATATTGTAAACATTTGTTAGAAATAACGAGGGGTGTCTGCGGTGGGTGTTTGACAGTGGACCCTTTTATTTGTTGACAGATGTCACAGCAAAGGGCATACTGCTTGGTGTGTTTGTATAGACGTGGCCACCAGTAACATGCTTGTAACAATGAAATAGTAGCCGCCTGTTAGAAATGAGGTCTTTGGTTGGCAGTCAGGTTATCCCCTGTCCAAGCAAGGACCCTCACTCTAGTCAGGTTAAAAGAGAATCACCCTCAGCTAACCCACCCCCACCCCCTTAGTAGCTTGGCACGAGCAGGCAGGCTGAACTTCAGAGTGCTAGGTGTAAAGTATTTGTACCAACACACACAGTAACTTAATGAAAACAGTACAAAATTACAAAAAACAGGTTTACAAAAATAGAGAATATTTATCTAAACAAAACAAGACCAAAACGACAAAAATCCACAATACACAAGTCAAGTTATCAATTAAAAACAAAAAAAAGTCTTTGTGTAGGTTTAAACACAACGCTAAAGCTGTCAGCATGAAAATGTACCTGGGCATGTAAAAAAATAACCCCGCTCGGGTGAGTGCGCGTCAAAAGGGGCTTGTGATTCGTCGATATCACTCACGAGCGAGACCGTGCTTCGTTTCTCCTTCAGTCGGGTCGGCGTGCATAGTTTCTTCTCTCCGCAGGAGAGTGATGCATCGATTCGCACAGCACTCTCGGGTCCAGGCAGGCCTTGCGTCGTTTTTAAATGCCCAGCGAAGTTTGCATAGGAAATCCTGCCGCACGATGATTGGAAAACCATGTAGCTCGGTTGTTATCTCACCAGCCTCCGTCAGTGATGCTGATCATCGTTTCTCCAGCAGCGTGCGTCGATCTACCAGCCGTGCTGCCAGTGAGCATTGATTTCAGCCGCAAAGCCGGCGGTGCGTCGATTTTTCAGCCGTGTATCAGAGTTGCATCAATCTTTTCCCCACACGGCTGTCGGTGCGTGGATTTTTAACTCTTGTTCTGCCAGCTTCTCCTTTCAGGGTCCCAGGAACTGGATGGCACGACTTGGCAGGGTAGGAGTCTCAGCAGAGGCTCCAGGTGCTGGCAGAGAGAAGTCTTTGCTCTCCTGAGACTTCAACAACAGGAGGCAATCTCTGGTTCAAGCCCTTGGAGAGTTCTTCACAAGCAGGAAGGCACACAAAGTCCAGTCTTTGTCCTCTTGTACAGGCAGAAGCAGCAACTGCAGGATAGCTCCACAAAGCACAGTTATAGGCAGGGCAGCTCTTCTTCCTCAGCTCTTCAGCTCTTCTCCAGGCAAAGGTTCCTCTTGGTTTCCAGAAGTGTTCTAAGGTATGTGGTTTTGGGTGCCTTCCTTATACCCATTTTGCCCTTTGAAGTAGGCTTACTTCAAAGAAAAGTCTCTCTTGTGTGTGAAATCCTGCCTTGCCCAGGCCAGGCCCCAGACACACACATTAGGGGGTTGGAGACTGCATTGTGTGAGGGCAGGCACAGCCCTTTCAAGTGTGAGTGACCACTCCTCCCCACCCTCCTAGCACAGATGGCTCATCAGGATATGCAGGCTACACCCCAGCTCCCTTTTTGTCACTGTCTAGTGAGAGGTGCAACCAGCCCAGGCAGGGAATCCACAAACAGGCAGAGTCACAGAAATGGTTTAAGCAAGAAAATGCTCACTTTCTAAAAGTGGCATTTTCAAACACACAATCTTAAAATCAACTTTACTAAAAGATGTATTTTTTAAATGTGAGCTCAGAGACCCCAAACTCCACATGTCTATCCGCTCCCAAAGGGAATCTACACTTTAATCATATTTAAAGGCAGCCCTCATGTTAACCTATGAGAGGGATAGGCCTTGCAACAGTGAAAACCGAATTCAGCAGTATTTCACTGTTAGGACATATAAAACACATTAGTATATGTCCTACCTTAAACATACACTGCACCCTGCCCATGGGGCTACCTAGGGCCTACCTTAGTGCTGTCTTACATGTAAGAAAAGAGAAGGTTTAGGCCTGAGAAGTGGGTACACTTGCCAAGTCGAATTGGCAGTTTAAAACTGCACCCACAGACACTGTAGTGGCAGGTCTGAGCCATGTTTACAGAGCTACTATGTTGGGTGGCACAACCAGTGCTGCAGGCCCACTAGTAGCATTTGATTTACAGGCCATGTGCACCTCTAGTGCACTGTACTAGGGACTTACCAGTAAATCAAAGATGCCAATCATGGATGAACCAATTACATGCACGTTTTGTATAGGGGCACTTGCACTTTAGCACTGGTTAGCAGTGGTAAAGTGCCCGGAGTAACAAAAACAGCAAAAACAGAGTCCAGCACACATCAACAACCTGGGAAACAAAGGCAAAAAGTTAAGGGAGACCACGCTAAGGATGAAAAGTCTAACACCGCCACACCAGCATGGGCAAAAGCAGTCTCCCTCATGCACTGCTCTTATCAACTCTGGTCTCTGATCTTTGTTGGGGACCACATGATCACCCACCCCTGGTATTGTTAGTAAGGTAATATTGAGGCTAGATATGCTGTAGGAATATTTAGCAGGATATGCCTTTGGCATAGGCTTTCCTCAGCCAAAGCTTTCACGGCAGCCAGTGTCTCATCATCCAAACTCGTCTGTGAACGAATTATTGCAGCAACAGAAGCCAGTAGCTACTGCTGACTTGGCCACTTCATCAGCCAAGGTATTGCCAATAAAGTGTATTCCGCCACGTTGATGTCCCAATGTATGTACTACAAGGGCATTGGGTAGAGTTTCCTTCAGATCCGCTACTTTCCCCCACAGGAGTCTGTATTTATTGGTGTTGCCTTTTGAATCTCTCTACCTATTCTGGCGCCAGTAATGCAGATATTCATTGAAGCACTGGACACAGTAGTACGAATCACAGACGATTAATGTTAACTTTTCTTAATCCGTGTGTTCCAGTGCCATCACCAAAGCCTTGAGCTCTACTAACTGTGCAGTGCAGTCTCCTAAGGGCTACGTGTAAGTGTATTTTGGATGGAATGCACCATCTTTCATGTAGTCACTCACGACCACACAGCCAGCGGAGTATTGATGTTTAGAGCCTACTGCAGGCTTGGCTGAGCCATCAGTGTACATTATTATTTGATATTGTTCAATAGGCAATGTGTTTGCTGGAACAGGGTATTCAAGTTCATATTGTAAAAAGTCTTGAGTTTGTAATTTTGGGTCAAAAACATAGTCAACATCAGTGGCCATCAGAGATGTTGCCCATTGAATCGAACATGAATGTAGTGCCTTAACATTGGGAATGATGGCTTTTTTGACAGCCTCAAGGGCTGGGATCGGAGATACGACTATGATGTGTTTCCCCTCGGACAGAGGTCTCTCTTTAATGATAGCTATCTGAACAGAAGTCAGATTTTTTTCTGTGGGAGCAAAGTGTTGTTCAGCTGTTTAATACAGTATGATTTGTATGCTGTAGGGACGGTATCACCTTCATTGAATGTTACATAGATGAAACCAATGGCACAAGCAATTACTCTGATGACCAAATGTGTTTTGTTGTCCCTTGTGAGTAAATGTTTAGCTGCAAGCATGTCTTGTTGTAATGCTCTGAGAATGTGTGTTCGACTGTCCAACATTTTCTTGAAAAGTCAGGACGTATTAGGTTGTATAATGGTTTAATGTGTTGTGCATAATCTAGAATGTATGCTCTACCAGTTTAAAAAGCCCAATAATGACTGGAGCATTTTGATAGTATTTGGTGGTTGTAGTTGCATTTTTCAAAAAATTGGGGGGCTAGGCTCTTGCCTTCATCTGATAGTTTGTATCCCAAAAATAGGGCACTAAGGAAGGCTATTTTCATTTTTTTAAAGTTGAATTTGTAGCCTAATTCGGCAAATCCCACAACAATGCAGGGCTAACTGTCTTACATGTTGTATGAGATCATCATCCGTAAGGTAGATATCATTTACGTACAACAATACCTCAAGGTCAATGTAATCTAAAATTGAAGTAACACAAGCTGAAAACAATCCTGGACTGTTCTTATACCCTTGTGGGAGACTGCACAATTTTTTTCCGAGAGCCAAAGGCGCTGAAACTTGTTAAGTCCCTACTTTCTTCTGCTATATTTTGGCACAAAAACCCATCGGAAATATCCAGGGTTGTTTTGTATTTTTTTAGCACTGTATTGTTTATAAGTGCTGTACTGTGTGCATATGGATGGCAAATATGCGTGTATGACTGTTTCAATGTCTGTAGTCTAAGACTATTCTATATGAGTGGTCCTGTTTGGCTACGGGGAACAAAGGATTGTTCATTGGTGAGACACAGGATTCGATTATGCCCTAGTTCTCTAGCTGTGTGAGAATTTCCATCAAAGGGAAAGCATTAGGCTCAAGCGTAATGCTTTATTGGATATTGGGGTTGAGGTTGGGATCTGATTGTGATTATATAGTAGGGGGAACCTTTATCCCACCCTACATGTCTGCGCCTTAGCACAATCAATGGCGCAAGATTCACTTAGCTCTCTGGGAACAAGGGGCGACAAAGAGGGTTCAATTACCTCTTCCCCATATGGGAGGTTACAAACAAATTCTGGTGGCCAATCCTTTTCAGCCAGTAAGATATCATAAATGGCTGTTACGCAATCTTAAAAGATAGAATCAATTGTGCACTCAATGTCTCCTTCTAATTGTATTTTTAGTTTATACACACTATCAGGTGCAGAGACACGCATGTCCACAGTCTCGACTTGTAAGTTGCTTTCACCTCCAGATGCTCTTGAAGATTCCGGTGAACTATTGTGACCTCTGTCAGGCTGTCTAGCAGTGCCAGTGCCCACTTCCTGTTCTTTAGTAAAGCTCTCATTCTGAGTGGCATTTCGTATAGAAATTGCTGCCACTTTTTTCTTTTTGAATTGGTTTTTTTTGGGGGGGAACTTTCTCTTCTTTTTTAACAGAAACTTCTGATGTTGTGAGTCCTTAGTCGGTTTCACATGCTCAGTTCGATGGTCTGACTGCCCACCTCTCTCACTGCTTTTATTCAGTAAGTCCTGAAAGAAAGAGATTGCCGTGTATCAGTAGATTGATATCCATGAGGTGTTTTATATTATTTTGTGGGGTCTCTGAATGCGGAGATTCTCCACTTTCTTGTTTAGGTGTTTGTTTATGTTTATCCCAGTGTTTTTTTGAACCCTCAGGTACTTGCTTGGTAGACTCCTTATTTGATTTACCCTGTAAATGTGGTTTAGTAGGTCTGGCTCCCAGACTATCTCAACCAATACTAGAAGAGGTCTTGGCGATAATCTTTGGCAGCTTGCGTTCTTGATCATCCCGCAGCTGCATGCTCACTGCTAGTGCTACTGCTTCCTCTTTAAGTTTGCTTAATATTATTGACGATACAGTGGCAAAATTGCCCATTATTTGCATCCCCAAATCCAGGGCTGGGGCAGCACTGTATTCATCTTGAATTTGTTTTAACACGTCTGGAAGATTGGCAAGTGTTGGTGTACCGTGTGCTGTAGTATAGAGCATGGCAAATACCATGCCCCAAGAATTGCAGTTATTTGCTGTAGGAACCAACCCAAATGGCAAACACATAGTGGGTATTCTATGTTTATCCTGAGGTCCAGTATTGGGAAAGACTGCTTCCAGAGCAATTCTTTTTTGAGCTAACCAAAACGGAATTTGGCAGGTACTTGGCGTGACTGCATGTGGTTGCGCTGGGGCAGCATGTGCTTGGTTAGTGTTTAACAGTCTGTGTATTGCTGTAAGCTCAACGTACAAGTGGCAAACCTCAGCTACTGCCAAGTTGGCTGCATCAAGATGCAGTGTTTATGTGGCCAATAAAGGCCAGGTAGGACCATCATTGCTCAGAGAATGTAACCTAACATGTAATATTGTGTGTGGTAGGTCACCATACAGCCAGTTATTATGGTCTTGATAAGTTAGAGGTATCTCTAAGTATGCATATGCCCTGTATTGTGCAGGCATGCTAGCAGGTGTGTAGTGATGGAATGTACTAGTGTTCCCATAAACTGCTGGAAATGCAACCCAGGAGTAGAATATTTCTGTTCTGTAGGCTGGATGAGCCTCAACTACAAATGTTACGGGACCCCCTGGGCTGTACGGCCCTTAGCTAACAAGTGAGCAGTAAGGGGAGTTTGCATGTTTACTGCAATTGCTACCTGTTGTGGGTTTGCCGTGCTTGATATACTTGTTCAAAGATAAGGACACCAAATGGGGATTGATCCTTTAAAGGTTCAAGCTTGAAGAACCTACAGCCTTGGATAGGTATTACCTACCTACCTGAGGCGGAAATCCTCAATATCACGGGCGTCTCTGTATGTAGTATTGAGGTGCCTTTAGGATATAGTGAGAAAGAGATACTTAGGAGGATCCAAAAATCAGTGCCTGACCAAGCATTGAAGGCACCACGTCGCATGGGCTCTCATAAGCCTAATGAGGCTGCACGATTCGGGTGGCAGTATCACCTGAATTGTGGGGAACTGAGTCCAATCCCACACCATGTGACAACTGTTGGCCTAATCCATTTCCGGTCAACTAGCAGAGCCTCATCTCTGCCCAAGAACAGGGATGATCTGTGGCAACCATGCGCATGACCTAATGACTTCTCAGGGAAATCGTGGTGAATCAAATCTCATCCTTTTCTCTCAGTACAAAGACAAGCAGAGGTAGGAAATGGCTGAATAAGATTTACTGAAACAGCTGCATTTTAGATAAAATTGCATGAATTGCAATAATTAGAATGATGAAACATTCTAAAAGCAAAATGGTGACAAGGAAAGCAAAACAAAGGAAAAGTCCCACCATACTGTCACTATGCATGTAATATATGCGGTTCCTACCTAAACTATGTTAGAGCACAGCATAATAAGCCCTAATCTGCCCTTCAGGGCCCTCCTTGGAAGACATCATCCCCCATCCCTAAGCAAGGAAGCCTGTTGTCTACAGAGACACCATCCCCATATAGGCCAGGGAACCAGTAGCCTCAGCAAGCAGCTGTAACAAAGTCAATCAGCATGCCATCATGGTCATCTGGATGGACTCTCCCTCTAACGTGCATGGGACAGAGAAGTGTTTTTTATAATAAAACAGCTGATGCTCTGGGAAAAATGTCCCCACATAAGGATCTGTGTGTTTCTGTGAATGTTGGAGACGCAGTGTACCACTTTGCTGGCAACCCTATCTCGCAGCAGCCTTGAAGAAAGCACTAAGTGAAAAGTATGTCTTGCTAAGAAATGCAATGCTTTCCTAGGCAAAAGAACAACTAGATAAAGAAAATAAAACAGCACCACAGATGTAGCTGATTCTGAAATAGTAAAAAGGAAGCCAAATAAAATGTAACTAGGCTAAAGGACACAAGCAGCAAGCCTAGATGCTAACATAGTATGCCCAAAGACAGCATTAAAATGGCTATACAACAAAGCACATCCACACAGAAGCTAATTCCAATCAATGACAATGTTTTTTGTTTTTTCTTCATAATGACTTTAGTGTTGCCTGTGTGTGTAGAGCGTGGTGTGATAGCAGCATGCTTCTTATGCAAATTCCATCTTTATCAGATCCCATCTCCTGCCAATGCTGTTATAAATTCATTTTGGAGCGTTTTGCTTTTTTTACTGCTGCAATTTCACAGTAGATCATGTTGTATTAATTTGAAACTGTTCTGTATTGTTATTCTCATTTCCCTTTTTTTATTTTTCTCCTTCTTTCTTTCCTAATTTCTTTCCTTCCTTCTTTCTTTCCTTCCTTCCTTCTTTCTTGTCTTCTTTCTCTCTTTCCTTCACTCTTTCTCTCTTTTCTTTCTTTCTGTCTTTCTCTCTCTGTTGACTTCTTTCATCCTTATCGCTTTTCTTTTTTCTTTCCTCTTTCATTTTCTCATTCTTTCTTCCTTTCTTTATTTTTTCTTTCTTTCCTTCTTTCTTTCTTCCTTTCTTTCTCTTTCTTTCTTTCTCTCTTTCTTTCTTTCTTTCCCTATCCTCCTCGTGTTCCTCTTTCTTTCCCTTTCTCGTCTTTTCTTTTCCTTTTCTTTTCTCTTTCTTTCTCCTTCCCTTCTCTGTCTTTCCTTCTCTCAGTCGTTCCTTTGCTCGTTCTTTCTCTTTTTTCCGTATCTTTCCTTCTCTCTTTCTTTATTTTGCTCTTTCTCTCCTTTCTTCTTACCTTTTTCTTGCCTTCTTTCTTGCCTACCTTCGTTGTTTCTTTCCTTCTTTATTTTGTTCTTTCTTTCCTTATTGCCTGTTTCTTCCCTTTTTTCTTTCTTGCCTTTTTTCTTGCCTGTCTTCTTTCTTGCATTTCTTTTTTACTACAATTATTGTATAACATAGCTACTTGTAGGGATGTCAGCCAGACTTCACTCATCAGTCTGTTGCTGGTGTCATTCATATGTTTCTTCCATCTACTCCGCCATGCATTAACAGGCAATATATCATTCCACTTCAGTTACTGGTTGACTTCACTACGTGTTATGGCATGTGGAACACATCCACACCCAAAGTAGTTTCCTTCAGTGCTGGGAAGTACCATAGTAATGTATGTTTATTTTTACTAAAATAACATTTTTAACTGTAACAAATGATTTCCGTAGATTGATGAGGGCCTGACATACTCCCAAACAATAACGTTTTGCAAAAAAAACATGACAAAACTAAACTAGAATTGCCATAAGGCTGTCAGCCAATGCCAGATCTATTGGCTTTGCCAATGCTTGTTTTTTTTTTAAATTAAAGAATTCTATAAATCTATAGAAATCGATGATTGTACAAAGATATACCTAGATGGGAAATGCCTGCTTTCCCCAACACTTACTGCAGTCTTTTTGGAATTATAATTTACACTTCTCTGCTTTACACTGTGAGATGTATGGCACATGGTATTAGGTGTGCAGGTGCACTTTCCAGCCAGGCGTGTCTATGGTTTTAAGCTGACTAGTGAGCTTATAAAATTCATGTTCCTGGCATTGTAGGAGGTGATGATTGGGAAGGTATTGTGTGTTGTCCTATCCACAAATCTTCGCAATGGCCTTTCACACTCAACTTCACTTTTATATTAAATTCCAAAAGACTGGAGTAAGTGTGTTGGGGGAGACAGGCTTTTTGTGTCTGGGTATATCTTTGTACAACATTGATTTCCATAGATTTTGGAGTACAGACTTTTGTGAATTCAAAGAAAAACAAGCATTGGTAAAGCCAATAGGTCTGGCATTGGCTGACAGCCTTCTGGCAATTCTGGGTGAGCCGGCAAGGAGGAGACGGTGCACATGGCCCATGAAACACATTAGAAAGGGGACTGCATGGACAAACAGGCCAGCACATCCTTACTCCCCATTTCCACTCCACTCAGTCGGGATCGTGCCGCAGAGCTTCACTGCCGGGAGGTCGCAAAACATTCATACATACCACAGTGAGTCTCTATTAGGAAAGGACACCATTAACATGCGCCTACAAGCCTGGCGCAGTGTGCCCATGCGCCTGCTTGTAAGTAAGATACCTTGCAACACCTTTTTCAAACTTCAGGGTTGCGAGGCTCAGGAAGCAGTAGTGATACAGCACTGCGAGACCCAAGGAAGGGAGCCCCCTCCCCTGGGCCTCGTAGCCATGGACTGAAAGGGGATCAGGAATCTGATTGTTGCACGTGCATGATAACAGTGATTAGATGGGCCCTTAGGTGTGAAGTGAGCCCTGCCTTTGGCTGAATGAAAGGCAAAGCGTCTGGCAGGGCTCACAACAAAAGACAGAAAAATGTCCCATTGCCCAGGATGGAGGAAAGACAGTAAGTTATCATCAAAATTAAAAAATAGACACTTCTGCAACACACAGAAGTGTTTACCTTGGTACAATGGATTATATCACTGAATTGAAATGTACTTAGTAAAACTGAGAGTTTTCAAACATGAACTAAGAAGCATTGCTAGCCTTGCCCTGATGATAATAGTATTAGTGAACTAAGAGCAGGACCACTGGCATTATGTGGCAAGAAAGTGCCTAGTTAGTTGGCTGGGTTTACTAATTTATGCAGCAGGAAAAGGCAAATTATGTGGCATAATATGGCACTTTTTGTGATAGCATTACCTCATGTATTATTTCATTACTTTGTCCTTCATCCAAAAACAGTAATAAGCAATATAAAGGTAACCAGTTAAACTTTGTGGAGAGCTTTCCAATGTGCAGCGACAGATTGTGGAGCAGGTGGCTTATGCTGCAAATGCGACAAATCCATAATTATGTGGAAAATGCACCAACTGTAAAATCGAATAGTTCCTATGGCACTGAGTACGAGGCATTTCAGGGTCCATGTGTACCCTTTATATGAGTTACGTACTTAATAAACATGCAGCAGAATTACAGTATATGACATCAAACAAATAAAGTGTTGTACAGCACACACCCTGACTGCACATATTTGAATGTGTTCTGATGAGTGATAATGAACAAAGTAGAGAATGGTGAAATAAAGCATTTGCCTAGGATCACATGATTTGGCCAAGCAGGGAAGCTGGAATTGATCCTAGATTTTCCAGTTTCTTACTGTGCAATTCAGCCACTACATGGGTATCTCTTTATGGGATTGAAGCTCAATACTTTGTCATTATTTTTTGAAGGATGAGGCTAGAGTTGAGGTAACAGGCAGGGTCCACATTGTATTTTTGGCAGTTTTACATAGCGTGAACGTTGGCCTTAGACATAAGAGTGCTTCACAACAGACACAGACAATATTTTTTTCCAGTGCGTAGAATTGCCTGGATTCACAGGATGCTGAACTGAGGCCGTATTAAAGCCTTGCCCCCCTTGATGCACGGTGGGCAGCTGTAGGCACTAGGCCACATTGGCACCTGTGAAAGTACGGCTCATGTTGGGCGTGGATTACAAGAGCACTTTAAACTGAGCAGAGTCAGGCCTCTGGCTCATGTTTTCAGTGGCTTGCCCACCAATAATAGCATGCAAAACCAGTAATGTTATGAGTGGCAGAATCCATGCAAAAATGTAAAAAAACATTTGGAGAGTGTGAGGGTAGAAGGGAAGAGCTGGATGCCAAGGAAGAGTACAGCTGAAATAAAGTTAGAGGCTGGGGGAGAAGAGCGGAAAAGACCAGCAAATTGAGAGAAGATGTGGATAAAAGGGTGGGGGGGGCAGGACCAGCAAAAAAGCTGTGGCAAGTGAAGGTAAGACGTTTGGTGGAAAAATGAGAGGAAATGAGAAGAGCATTGAGGGAAAAAATGGATTCAAGTGTGCCAGTCCAGAATCAAAGAAAGATTGTAAGATACTTGTGGAGAGATATGTGAACACAAGAAAATGCGGGGTGAAATGAATATAGGAAGGGGCTGAAGCAGCAAGAGTAAGTAAAAGGCTGGGCAAGAGACGAGTTGAAAAGTAGAGCATGGAGGGGTGAGGTGGACGTAAGTGGGCAGAATCAGCGAAAAAGTAAGAGGCTGGAGAAAAGCTAAAAAAAATCTTTATTTTCCTCTAAAAAATGTAACAAAAAAGTCTTAGTCTTGAGATGCATATATTATCCTTCACAAAGGGTTGTGATCTGGAACCATCCTCAAGGGATCTGCTCAATTTCGGCCTGCTCGCCGTCTACTCTATTACTCCTCTTGATCTTTCTATTAAATCCCATTCCCAGTGCAACCCTTTTCCTGCACATGTTCTAACTTGAGATCTAGAAATCAGAGCTTATGCCATCATCTCCCTTTGCAATATCTTGCTTGCCTTCTCATAAGTTCCTACCAATGTAAAAACTAAACAAGCTCTGTTTGTTTCACTGCTCAAAAAGCCTTCAGCTGGCTCAAAACTTCTCTGTGACGTCTGGGACTTCTTTGCTACCTTTTACCCAAACGTCCCACAATATTTTTCTGTAAAAGTCAAAAAGCTGAAGTATATTGTGAGACCTTCTCTCTAGCTCAGGGGCAATAGGTGATTAATTAATTGGCAGCATCTGTGGTGGATATCTTTGTTTATAATTTTTGTTTCAGAACTGAAGTAGTATTTCATTTCAGTTAAGTGTTATTCCTTTTTGAAAGTTGTCACTTCAGCGGTGGCGACAGCGAGCAGTGAAAGGTTACTCCAGAAGGTGATAAAAGTATTGGAACTCAAATATGTATGTGCTAGTTATCCTACTAGATTAACACTTTTTTCAGCCAGTCTAGCTATGTCTTTTAAAGGGGAATGATTTAGAGCAGGTGGTAATGGAAAGAAACCTGAAATGTGTTCCGTGACTCAAAGTCCTCCAGTACCAACCAAACCTCTTACAATAGCTCTGTGTGTGCAAAGTATCCTGTAAAGTGACACTGGGCAGCAGTCACTCTGCAAGAGGTAAGTGCTGCAAGGCCCAAATAAGGGGCTAGATTTAAGTAGGAAAGGTAGAGAATACCCAGTTGACTGACAGGCATATGACCAGGCCACTTGGTGAGAAGATGTTTATATTACTGTAGATAATATCCTGGCTTGGGATGGCTTTGCCGCTGTTGCACAAACCCAAACAGATGCAACAGCCTTAAGGCTGGTGTGCACAAAGTCAGTTTGACTGTGCTCACAAAGACACCTGGCTCATTGTCATGTGCAGATTGACAATGGGCTGGTCTAGGCAAGCACAGTTTGATGTGCGCCTATTGCCACAACAAATAATCACAAACCTGAAGAAGTGATATCGAGGCCTGGGGAAGTGACTGCTTTTCAGGAACACTGTTAGAATTGGCCTCCTGTGGGAGGTGAGGGGAAAAAGGAGCAGTGTACAGGAGATGAGGCTGTGGGAGAAGAGAGCAGCTGGGAAGTGAGGGGGCATTCCATAGAGTACATTGCACTCTGAGTGATCTGCCAAACACTGGGCCTATGCAAGTAGGTAGCCAGTAGGTTCAGGAAGAGAGATCTTTCATTGGAGGCTGGAAGGCCAAAATAATAATGGAAATGGTCTTGCATTCCGTTATCTCTTTAACCAAGACTGCATAAATCTACCTGAGGGCAGGCACAATTGTATTACTTATAAGCCTAAATATGAGTAGAGTGGCATGGTTCTGGCCCTTTGGATTTGACAAGTGTCTTCTCAGATATTAAGGACACGTGACTTCATACTTTTTAAACTGTAAGTCTCTGGTATTACTTTAGGGTTAGTCTGTAAGTCACACACAACCTCCCCCAAAGTACCTATTCCACACTGCTACATTTCCTTTCCATTTAGCTGTAAACTGTATGATGTGTCTACGTTAGTGGGCCATTTTTGCTTTGTTGCTTTAATGTATGTATTTAGTGACTGTCACCCACTATAGCTTTGGCAGGCTTTCTATCCCAGGTCACAAACTGTTTTTCCTTTAAGCTATTCATTATTCTTATATATATTCGGTGCTCTGTGAGCAGCCTTTGGTGCTCTTGCCTGCCAATATATGTGTATGACATTTGTGTTGTCCCCTCTTCTTATATTCTGTTTGCTGCAGTCCTTGCAGGTCACTTACCCCATCCCACATTGTGCTGATCCCTCATGCCTGCTGAAACCCAAATGCCTTCTCTTGAACTTCACTAGCATAAAAGGGGGCTCAAGAGTCACTTGAAGTTCTGAGGTAGAAGTCTGGGACAAGCTGACTTGGAATTTTTATCATGCCCTAATCCTGAAACAATTGGTGAACATTATAACAATCATATCAGTTATGGGGGACCTAGCCCTAGCTTTTTCAGTGAGTTTGAGTAATGTTATGTGTTTTCATGTGATACAGCTTTGAAAAATATATACTTTTTTATTAGGATTATTATTTACATTTGTAGACACTTTAGTGATATCCACACCAGGTAGGTAGTTTCTTGCAAAACTGAATCAACAATTCTAGAACATTAACATTCCTAAGATGTCACTTCCTGTGATGTCACATCCTACAGGGGCCTTGCATGCTCCTATTCTGCCTGAAGCCCCACAAAACCTAGCACCGCCCCTATTCCTCTTCCTAATACCAAGGGGGTCATTCTGACCCTGGCAGTCGACGACCACGGAAGCACCGCCAACAGGCTGGCGGTGCTTCAGCCGCGGTCGCCCAGCCGGGTCCGGCGTTTTCCCGCCGGTTTACCCCCGGCTGGGAGAATCCTCCATGGCGGCGCTGCTTGCAGCGCCGCCATGGGGATTCCGACCCCCTTCCCGCCAGCCTGTTTCTGGCGGTTTTCACCGCCAGAACCAGGATGGCGGGAACGGGTGTTGTGGGGCCCCTGGGGGCCCCTGCACTGCCCATGCCTCTGGCATGGGCAGTGCAGGGGCCCCCTAACAGGGCCCCAGAAAGATTTTCACTGTCTGCATTGCAGACAGTGAAAATCGCGACGGGTGCAACTGCACCCGTCGCACCCCAGCTTCATTGTTGCAGGGCCTTTCCCGCTGGGCCGGTGGGTGCTCCTTTGGCGGGCGCCCGCCGGCCCAGCGGGAAAGCCAGAATGGCCTCCGCGGAGCGGCCAAGTGGCAGTTCCCGTTTGGCTGGCGGCTACCACCGCCAGCCAAACTCGGAATGAGGGCCCAGATCACTAACTCTTTTGTGATTCTGTAATAGGTTACAAAAACGCAAAATAGGGTTTGGTACATAGAAAAATGCTTTTTTCCGGTTGCAAACGGACAGATTCTGCAAATTGGACCTTTTGCAAGCTGAAAAAAGCTACGTACATCTGGCCCTGAATTCTTTCTCATGGGCAGACTTCCAATTGGTAAAAGCCTCATCTGTTTTCAAACGTCAACAGTATAAGAAGTATCCCCAGTGGCCTTCCCACTGGCTAGTAATGCCTTTAGATCATGGCATTATCCTGAGCTGTCGCCTTTAAACCAAGAAGCTAAAACTGACTCTTGTCCAGTAACAACCTTGTGCTGTTTGTGGTGGCTGTGGGATGAAACCCCTGCAGGAAGGGACTTTGTGGTGCAGATTGCAGTCACAGACTCTGAAGAACCCGACCCAAATCGGAAGAAAGTCCTGCCAGGGCAGCGTATTGAATAAAAACACAGTTTATCGAACCCTGTCTGTTTCTTTATCTCTGGCGGGTGATGCTTCAGTGTGCAATGCCCTCGAAGGATTGCACTTCAGAGCTAAACCCCTCTGAGCTGAGCCTGTTTCTGCAACAGGAAGCGTGACCTCACGGGCTGCGGTGCCTCCTATCGCACTGGTGGCTTTTGAAAGGAAACAAGAGGCTGCAGAAGGGAGCTGCCTGCATTTCTCAAGCCTCTGAGCTCAGCCGGCCAGCGCAGGGCAGCGTCGCTCCAGCGAGACAGTGTATCCAGTCTAGGGCAGAATCCAGAGGTCGTGTGCATGAATTCTGTGTAAGAGGGAGGGTCACGCGCGGGGTCGCGGCTGGTACAGGGTGCGTGTTACCCGTTCTCACGCACCAGTCAGATGAAGGGTCCCGCAGGGTTACAGACAGACTTGCACTCTTTCCGGGAGGGAGTGCAACCTTCAATAAACACCCATCACCAGAAGGACGTGACCGGAGCTTCGCATCGAAGGTAACGTATGTCAACAAAGTTCACTGTCACTGGCTGATGGATGCAGTTAGGCTTGTCTCAGACTTGTAACTGGTATGGAGAGTTACAACGATGCTTGTCTTTCCTGCAGGAGCGCAACCGACTAGATTATTTTCAGCATCCTCTTTAGCAGAAGAACAGAGGACCCTGGAGAAACTGTAGTGGTAGCGTACCACTGCAAGGTGGTACCATTGCCACTAGCATTCTACCACTCATACTGCAAGGTGGCACTGGCAATACGAGAACCCCATTTTAATTTGTGGCTGTAGAAGGTTGTTGTGAGTCATAGAACTATCTGCAGGTTATACTCTTACCCAAGACAACGTGAAGGTCATCTATCCAAACTCTGGCAGGGCTGGACCAACCTTTCATCCTTTCAATGTCGTAATGTACCTTTCAGATGTGGAGAAATACTTTCTACTAAACACGAAGGCCAGCTACATTTTATTTTGTGGTGAGCACTATATAAATTGTCATTTCCATATTTAAATCATCATTTCCTCTTATATTGGAATTGCACCTAACCATAAGAACGTTTCTTTCCTTTTACTATCTAACTCAAAATTTGAATTTGGTGAAGTTGGTGGATATCTCTATTTTTTCTAGTTTTTGTTGCATGTGGGTGGCACAACCAGTGCTGCAGGCCCTACTTGTAGCATTTGATTTACAGGTCCTGGACACACATAGTGCACTTTACAGCCAGTAAATCAAATATGCCAGTCATGGGTAAACCAATCACCACTACAATTTAGACAGAGAGCACTGGTGAGCAGTGGTAAAGTGCCCAGAGTCCTAAAGCCAACAGAAACAGGTCAGACGAAATAGGAAGAATGAGGCAAAAAGTTTGGAGATGACCCTGACAAAAAAGCCAGGTCCAACAGACATGGATATAGGGCCCAATTGTGAGACGTCATAATGTCTGTTTTTAATTACTACTGTGTTTGTGACCCTGATTGACCTGGCCCCCTGAAAGCCATTCTCTTACCTGGTGGATCCACTTCACGACAGGCAGGGTCTGGGCTTGCGTCACACCCAGTGCTTTCAATGGACAGGTACTGTCAGGGATTGAGTACCTACACTTCACTAATTGGAAAGGGGGGTGGGGGCCTGCACTTCTGAGGAGCAGACAGATACTCTAAATTGTAAATACCTGCACTTCTAAATTTTGAGTTAAAGCACTGGTCACACCTTCCCTCCCTCTCGGGCACAAGTGCAAGCCTGACTTCTATCATCAGTGCAGGACTGCCAAGAGCATCTTTTGGTGCCTGCCGAAGCCACAGTCTCAGAAACAGTCACAGAAAGGAGAGGTGAAGACGGTGCCAGGGGGACCTGGACCTGGCAGTCAACCCCCTTGGGAATGCCTGTAAGTGGAAGGTGGGCGACCGACCACCTGCAGAGGAGCCCAAATGCGGCTTAAGTTTGGTGGGATGGTGTGCAGAGATTAACAGATTTTACCTTAGCAGTGCCATCTGTCACTGAAATAAACCAGTGGCTGAACGAGCCCTGCAAAATGTTACTTTAACACTTGATGTGATTTACAAGGATGTGGTTGACAGCAGGGCATATAATTCCGGAAGTCATGCCGTAGACATTCCATTGCCTCAGTGACCCAGTTTAAGATAGCTTTTCTAAATACCACTGTGAATTTACCTGGCTTCAAACCTAATCTTGATTAAAGGATTCATCCTGGATGCTGTCATCTGCTGGGCAGCTGATTCAAAGGTCTGAGTTTAACCTAAAGGTCACATAGCCAAACTATGGCAGGGCTGGGCCAACCTTTCATCCTTTAAAGTCAACATCGTCCCTTTCAGTTGTGGAAAAATACCTTCTATTAAACACCAATACAAACAACAGTTTATTTAGTGGTGAGCGCTATATAAATTGTCATTTCCGTGTTAAAACCATCATTTTCCTACAACGAAGAATTGCACCTAACCATAAGACCTTTTCTTTCGTTTTACCTCCTACCTCTAAATTTGAATTTCGTGGAGTTGGTGGATAGCATTATTTTTTCTTGTGTTTGTTGCATGGCAACTGAAGGCCCCTTGAATGTCCTGTCCTCTGCCAGCTGAAGGTGTTGAGCAGTTTTGAGATAGGAGTGAAGGAATTCTCTGCAGTGCTGCTTATCTTACGAGCCTCTGAAGCTGGTATGCTTACATCAGCTACTTGCTCAGAGCAAAGTTTTAAGGCAACAAGAGCATGATATAATAGAGTCCTGTGCCTCCAAATTAGGATGTCTTGCACAATTGTATAGTACTAGAAGGTGTGGTGAGGCTTGGGCCGCCGGGGTAAATGTAGGACCTTTGATAGTAGATTCTTGTGCAACGTCCCAGCCACAGCCAGTCTGAAACAGTGAAAAAGAGACATCTCTGCCATAAGCGCTGTCTCATTTATTCCAGTCCCGTAGGGTGGCAGCATTGTGAGGGGCACTGTAAATCATGGGACTCTGGCCCACAATGGTGTCCTGTGCACTACCATGAACCATTTTGGCAGCTTCTGATAGGCCAGTCTCTGGAGGGCGGGTATATGGACTTGCTTGGAGAAAATTTACAACGCTGCTTGTCTTTCCTGCAGGAGCACAACCCACTAGGTTATTTTGAGCATCCTCATTAACAGAAGAACAGAGGACCCTGGCGAAACTCTTGTGGTAGCGTACCACTGCAAGGCGGTAGCACTGCCACCATAGCTGTCAAGGTTTCAGATTGCTATGTGTGACATTTTCAGAATTTCAGTGTAATTGTGAGTGACACTTCATCGACTATGAGTGACACTTTCTCAAGCAAAATCGAAGGATGAAGGCGAGGGAACCATATAAATATCGTAATATATCGAGAATCCTATACCTCCCGGTGTACACCAGCGCCACCTTGTGGCCTTTGATAAACACTACTCAGAGCGTACCCAGGAAAGTGTGAAACTGGAATTAGAAGTATTTACAGCAGTTCAGGACACAGTTCCTTTGCATGACAATCTCAGGCGTTGCGGTAATGAGGGGAAATGTCCGGAAATGCGTTATTCTAACGTGAGATGCGTGACACTTGGCAGGGCTGTGCCACCAGCATTTTATCACTCATACTGCAAGGTGGCAATACGAGAACCTCCTTTTAATTTGTGGCTGTAGAAGGTGGCTGTGAGTCATAGAACCACCTGGAGGTTATACACTTACCCAAGGCAAGGTAAAGGTCACTTATCCAAACTCTGGCAGGCCAGGACCAATCTTTCATCCTTTCAGTGTCGATATTGTACCTTTCAGATGTGGAGAAATACTGTCTATAGCGCCTTTTTGCGAGCTAGTCATACCCTTTCATTCTTGTTTGTGCCACAATGCTATTTATATAAAGTTTTGAACTGGTACTAGCTGAGACCCATTCGCCCGATTTGGGTTTAATGAACTTACATGATAAGCCACAACTTGGTCAAATGGCCAAAAAGGGGAAGTTTTAATGGATTGTTGATTGCATTGTGGGCATTTTAATAGAGAAATTCTAAATTTAACCACGATTTTCGTAATGCTAGCTGTTTTAACTTGTACAACGAAGTACTTTTTAATTGTGAAGGCTGATTTGACTGAAACAATAAAGATACTTTGGTGATTAATCAAGAACATATACTTGTCATAAGGCCAATTTTCAGAATGAATCATGTTCAGCATCAGCTGCAGTGACACCTTTTATTGCTGCTACTTATGAACATTAGCGGGTCACAAAATATTGTACCAGACCCAGAGAGTAAAGAGTAGGGAAGTAGACTGATGGGGTGGGTTTGTTGTATGTACCAGGAACATTGAGTTTTGCACTGGACTGCCAGACCACTTCCACTGCACAGAAGAAACCCTCTTCTCCATTCTCAAATGTTTGCAACCTTTGTTAGAAGATGTTGGCCACATTCGTATTCCTGATACTGAAAGCTTTGTTTTTGGAGAACAAACTCCATCCCAGCTTCCTCTGAAACAGAAAGCAAACAATGATTTCCTAAAATTATTTTTTTTAAACAGGGGAAAACAAAACTGACGCTTAAACAATATTTATAAATAAAGATAAGACTATAGCTACACAATTGGAATCAACATTCACAGGGACTATGTTGAAACAGGTTAGATTCCAGACAAAGGATAACTTGTGGGGTTTCAGAGAGATCCGTAACATCCTGGCCATTGCATAGCACATGTCAAAAACCCAACTGCCTGTTGGGGCTTCAGGAAGAAAATCCTCATGTGCATAATTATTATTTTATCAACCTATGAATACTGAATGGCTGAGTTGCCACTACAAGGTCCACACCTTGTGGACTGAGGTTACACACTAAAGCCTTTAGCAGAGAGTGCAACCATGTGTAACGTTGGATCCTGTTGCAAATGGGCCACACAGTTTTTGGACTTTTATTGTAGGTGAGTCTCACTACCTGGGTCTCACTCACAATAAATTCACAATAAATTGGATTGAGCATGTCTACTGCCCGTGTCCACTTTGTAAGTTAAGGCTACTGTTGTGCAGCTAAGGTAAGGGGCCCTGAGCTGGTTACACAAGAACCCAGCGTGGGCTGCTTGTGAGAGATTACTGTCATGCACAGCCTGGTAGCTGCACACAGTGCACATGACAGGGGCAGTTTGAACCTGCAAATTCCACCTATCAAAATAACTCCTTTTAACATATCTAACCCTGCCTTTTAAATTTAGTAGGTCACCCCTTCTAGGTAGGCCTTATT
This sequence comes from Pleurodeles waltl, assembly GCF_031143425.1. NCBI lineage: Eukaryota > Metazoa > Chordata > Amphibia > Caudata > Salamandridae > Pleurodeles > Pleurodeles waltl. Next base: position 1,027,078,225 of record NC_090439.1, on the reverse strand, counting down.
GCCCACGAAGGCAGGATGCATGGTATCTAAAAGTAGAATATTTAGAAATTAATGTTGAACATGGCCTTACATTAAAATATCCCCAAAAAGTATTTTCACTGCAGCAAGACCGGTTGCTTCCCTAAGAAAATATGGGGCTACATTGTTACATTTATTAAATGTTGAATTCATATTGGTAGCAGTGAGATAAATAATTAAATGACTAATATTTATAGTTATTCAAAATCAAATTTGATGGTGAAATCCAATTATGCTTACCTATTGAGCAAATGGCACTTTTAGAATGTTTCCATTCTCCTGCTTAAAGTTTCTAAGCATTCAACTGTCACCTGGCATTTAGATGGCTCCCTTAAGGTAAGATCTGGATTACTTCCAGACATTGCACATAGAGCTTTGTTGTGGAGAGTTGTTTTTCTTCTTTTAGCAGGATGGCCTTGGAGCTGTGCCCAGCCCCTTCCTGATCTTCAGCGGATTCCTACCTGGTCACAATCTGATGTAGTTCACACAAAGGGCTGGCTCCATTTTGTCTTCCTTGACAATGTGGCCCCAAAACCAGTGGGAGGAATGAGCTGCCCCAGACCTGTATTGGTGTGACCACAAGGGAGGAGTTGCTCATTATCATAGCCACACCTGGATGGGCATAGGAACACTAACCAGGGAAAGAAGGGTTCTGACATATTGGATTGTTCCACAATAATGGGACAGGGTTGGAGAATTGATGTGGCATGCTAGGATTGGAAGGGGTGCTTGGCAACTAAGAACTTTCCTCCAACACTTATAAACACCTGCACAATGGAGGGACAGTGAGCAAGACACTTGATGGTGACAACACTAGAATCATAAATAGCACAGCTGGAAGAAGATGCTACCTGATGCCCCTGATGATCTAAGGACTGTGCCTACAGCTGACCCCACGGACGAGATGCGTCTCCTGAAGGCCAGTGGCGCTGGCCCCTATATGCCCCCTGAGGATGAGCTGGGGAAAGATCTGGACTCCGCTGCCACCCCAAGAGCCTTGCAATGTAGCCAGGAGACTTTGGGGCATGGGAATGTGGGCAGGAGGGTGCTCTGCTAGCTGATAGCAGAGGGGTTGGTCAGGAATCCCACACCAGCAGGAAAGAAGCACCAGGAGCCATGAGAGGAGAAGGCTGGTGCACGGAGCCAGTGAAACCAGCTCCCCACAGAGTGCACTCTATAGAAGCCAGAAGCCTATTAAAATGCTCCTATTGGTTAGCACTCCACCACCAAAAGTAAAATGCGCCAAAGATCAAGAAAATTTGCCAATGGAGCCCCAGTTATGATCCTGCAAATATTTGGCAATTTAAACCTGCCTATTCCGAGAAACAGAGCATGTGGTGCTGTGGCAGTACTTCATAAAAATAACCCAGGGGTAGGCCAGAGTCCTAGGGTCAGCGATGTTCATTCACTGAATTATCCCAGAATCATTCTCTGCCCTGTGGATCCCACTCCTAGCCAATGCAAGAGGAATGCAAAAACACATCCCGATGAGTGAGCGAGAGGGTCCTGGGGCCCAATACCAAGACCAGGAAGACAGAGTTCTAGGGGCAGATGCACCCTCCTTCAAGACCTTTCATCCACTTTCCATGTGGCAGGAATATTCTCTTGGCTCCCACCTTCTGAGGACAGCATGGGCAGGAGCAAAACAGACACAATGCCGGCTCCTACTGAATATAGGGAGCCAGTGGGGCTGAGTGGGCTTGGTGCTCCCCATGTGGGCTTCCAACAGCCTGACAGTGTCCCAGGTGGGACTAGGGCACCCACGAAGACCCACGTTTAACAAGATGAAAACAAAAGAGGGACCGCATTGAGAGGAAAAGTGGCAGAAGTCACTCATTTAGCATGCACTGCTCCCAGCCTGGAAGTACTCCATAATGCCCCATGAGAGGGCTAATTTGAACATATACCTGGCCTGGCGGTGCCTCAAGCTGGAAAGCGCACCACCAAAGTAATTTTTATGTGTTGCTGGGAGCTGCATGGAGTGCAGCAGCAGCCCAGGAGTGATTTCAAGGATATTAACCATATGAATGCATGACCTGGGTAAACTTTTTACCAGTATTTAGCTTTCCTGGAAATGGGGCTTGGTGCTCTAAATCTCAGGTGTTAGTCCTATTGCTACATGTTATGTGACCAAAGTTTTTAAAGGACAGACTCTAAAACATGTCTAATGTTGGTTTGAATTCAAATGCTTTATTGACAGTTTTGTTGATGAACAATACACTACTTATTGATAATGAATACATTTACACATGATTAATGAATCCTTTGGTTTCCATTGTGCATCTTAGTTTATGATTGGTGCCCTATAGTTTGATATGGTGACCCCTTGGAAAAGCCAATAGGCTTGCCTTATACTTTAATCTGATGACCTATTCACAAAAGTTAAGTATCTTTAAAGGTTCAGTGCTATTGATGACTTGGTATTATCAATTATAAAAAATGTGCTAATAATACGGATGGATCTCAGTCCACCACAAGGAATAAGACCGCAAACTTGTCAGGCTGAAACACAGTTTAAATAATTTAAATGTGGCCTCAACCCCATAGTCGCTTTGGTACATAGCAGGCAGGTTTAACTGGTGAAAATGTGTAAAGTATTTATCAGTAAAAACAGGTAAAAAGTCAAAACACAACACAATAAAATCCACAACTAATTTAGACAAACAGAAACACATTTAATATTTAATGAGTAAATTTAGGAAAGTACCATCTTGCCTGGCATGCTACCCCCATTTTTACTTGTGTGTCAGTTTGTTTTTGCCTTCTCACTGAAATCCTGCTAGCCAGGACCACAGTGCTAATAGTTTGTGGTCTAAATGTGTTCCCTGTGTGGTGACTAACTGTGTCACTGAGATTCTGCTAACCAGAATCTCAGTGCTTATGCTCTCTCTGCTTTTAAAATTGTCACTGCAACTAGTGACCATTTTTACCAATTCTGATTGGCACACTGGAACACCCTTATAATTCCCTAGTATATGGTACCTAGGTACCCAGGGTATTGGGGTTCCAGGAGATCCTGAAGGGCTGCAGCATTTATTTTGCCACCCATGGGGAGCTCAGACAATTCTTACATAGGACTGCCACTGCAGCCTGAGTGAAATAACGTCCATGTTATTTCACAGTCACTTAAGTAACTTATAAGTCACCTATATGTCTAACCCTCACTTGGTGAAGGTTAGGTGCAAAGTTACTAAGTGTGAGGGCACCATGGCACTACCCAAGGTGCCCCCACATTGTTCAGGGCAATTTCCCCAGACTTTCTGAGTGTGGGGACATCATTACACGTGTGCACTACATTTAGGTCAATACCTAAATGTAGCTTCACAATGGTAACTCCGAATATGGCCATGTAACATGTCTAAGATCATGAAATTGTCCCCCCATGCCAAATCAGGTATTTTTGGAATCCAGCATGGACCCCGGGTACTGCCAAACTAGCTCTCTGGGGTTTTCACTGCAGCTACTGCTGCTGCCAACCAACAGACAGGCTTCTTCCCTCCTGGGGTCTGGGCAGCCCAGTCCCAGGAAGGCAGAACAAAGGATTTCCTCTGAGAGAGGGTGTTAAGGGCTGGGGAGGAGTAGCCCCCCAGCCTCTGGAAATGCTTTGAAGGGCACAGATGGTGCCCTTCTTGCATAAGCCAGTCTACACTGGTTCAGGGATCCCCCAGCCCCTGCTCTGGAGCGAAACTGGACAAAGGAAAGGGGAGTGACCACTCCCCTGTCCATCACCACCCCAGGGGTGGTGCCCAGAGCTCCTCCAGTGTGTCCCAGACCTCTGCCATCTTGAATGCAGAGGTGTGAGGGCACAGTGGAGGCCTCTGAGTGGCCAGTGCAAGCAGGTGACGTGAGAGACCCCTCCTGATAGATGCTTACCTGGTTAGGTGGCCAATACTCCTCTGAGGGCTATTTAGGGTCTCTCCTGTGGGTTTCCCCTCAGATAACGAATGCAAGAGCTCACCAGAGGTCCTCTGCATCTCTATCTTCAACTTCTGCCAAGGATCGACCGCTGACTGCTCCAGGACGCCTGCAAAATTGCAACAGAGTAGCAAGACGACTACCAGCAACATTGTAGCACCTAATCCTGACAGCTTTCTCGACTGTTTCCTGGTGGTGCATACTCTGAGGGCTGTCTGCCTTTACCCTGCACTGGAAGCCAAGAAGAAATCTCCTGTGGGTCAACAGAATCTTCCCCCTGCTAACGCAGGCACCAAACCTCTGCATCACCGGTCCTCTGGGTCCCCTCTCACCTTGACGAGCGTGGTCCCTGGAACACAGGATCTGGATCCAAGTGACCCCGGCAGTCCAGTGGTCCTTCTGTCCAAATTTGGTGGAGGTAAGTCCTTGCCTCCCCACGCCAGACAGTAATCCTGTTTACTGCGTGATCTGCAGCTGCTAGGGCTTCTGTGCACTTTTGCAAGGAATCCTTCATGCAAAGCATAGCCCAGGTCCCCAGCACTCCATCCTGCATTGCTCAACTCGCTGAGTTGACCACCGCTTCGTGGGACCCTCCTTTGTAGTGTTGAGACGACTGCTGTGCTCAGATTTCTTGAATGCCTGTTTAAGTGCTTCTGTGGGTGCTGTCTGCTTCTGCATGGGCTCTCTGTACTGCTGAGCACCCCCTCTGTCTCCTCCTCCAAGGGGCGACCTCCTGGTCCTTCCAGGGCCCAGACAGCACCCATTTTCTTCAACCACAACCTTTGCAGCTAGCAAGGCTTGTTTGCGGTCTTTCTGCCATGAAACAACTCTGCATCCTCCAGCATGCCGTGGGACATCTTTTGTGCAAAGGAGAAGTTCCTGGAATCTTCCGTTGTTGCAGAATCTTCAGCTTCTTCCACCGGAGCCAGCCCTTTTGCACCTTTATCCGGGGTTTAGTGGGCTCCTGCCCCTCCTGGACACTTTTGTGACTCTTGGACTTGGTCCCCTTCCTTTACAGGTCCTCAGGTCCAGGAATCCGTCTTCAGTGCTTTGCAGTCAGTTGTTGTCTTTGCAGAATCTCCTATCACGACTTTAGTGTGTTTCTGGGGAAGTAGGGTAACTTTACTCCTACTTTTCAGGGTCTTGGGGTGGGGTATAATGGACACCCTTAGTGTTTTCTTACACTCTCAGCGACCCTCTACACACTACACTAGTCCTGGGGTCCATTCGTGGTTCGCATTCCACTTTTAGAGTATATGGTTTGTGTTGTCCCTAGGCCTATTGCATCCTATTGTATTCTACAGTGTTTGCACTACTTTTCTAACTGTTTACTTACCTGATTTTGGTTTGTGTGTATATTTTGTTTATTTTACATACCTCCTAAGGGAGTATATCCTCTGAGATATTTCTGACACATTGTCACTAAAATAAAGTACCTTTATTTTTAGTAACTCTGAGTATTGTGATTCTTATGATATAGTGCTATATGATATAAGGGGTGTAGTAGGAGCTTTACATGTCTCCTAGTTCAGACTAAGCTGCTCTGCTATAGCTACCTCTATCAGCCTAAGCTGCTAGAACACTACTAAGCTACTAGTAAGGGATAACTGGACCTGGCACAAGGTGTAAGTACTATCAGGTAAGTCAGGCCAGCCTCCTACAGTAAAATTACACCAAAATGACAAAAAAACACAAGGGGAGCCAGAGATATGACTTTTGAAAGGTTTAAGGCAAAAAGCACCAAGAAAAAGATACATCAAGCAGGATCATCCTGGTCAATGACTTTAGCTTCTGACTTTGTCTCTGAAATGCAGGTCTAAATTCTCCAGTGTGACAAGTTTACAAGCTTATCCACCAGAGTCCCCTCGAAGCTGCTATCCACTGGACAAGATCCTGCTAAAGCTATTTGTTTTGGCAGGAAAGTCACTGTGGGCAAGATATTGCTGAAGTACTTGTGTAGGGCAGATATATTTCATGCCTTCACCCGGTCAAGATTTCTACGTTTGGGTTAGTGTTTTATGGAACTCAAAATCATCCAAGCCTCGAGCTGTATCTGATGTAGACCTCTTGAAACTGGCCACTGTTGTTGCAAGGTCTTGATTAAAGATCCAGAGGAGTAGGAAGTCTAAAAATGTTTTAAGTCTCAACTTTGCAAGATTTCTGAAGCAGCTCCTCCTCATCACTTCTAAGGTTCCCAGGATCTTTGGGACAGCAACCAGGACCCATTCAAAGCAGAGGCCAAATGCAGGGTCCCATTCAGATCCAGTTGCAACTTGGTCAGCTCGGCACTTCAGGAAAAATACCTTTTGCAGCTTGTTATCTTCCTCTAGCCACACAGGAGGTCATCTAATTGAACATTGAGCCCACTTGTTAGTCCTAGGTGCACGTGGGAGAGTGTCCACCCTTCAAGGTCTCCACATAGGACTTAAGCAGTAGGTCGAGTCCTATTCTGTTCTTGCACAGGTCCAGAATGTGTTCTGGTGAGCAATGGGTGAGGTGCTACTTTTGTAAGATTTACTCGCCAGTGGGTGGGGATGATTCCTTGACATTCCCTCGCCATTGAGGAAAAAGTTCCCAAGGACAAACCTTCCCACTTTTGCCAAACAACATGTTGGCTTTACTGCAAACTATCTCACAATGCACTATTCTGAGCAAATCCGGCATGGCAGAATCTATTATTTTGCTCCAGGAGGGAGCGAGTTTGCCACACAGTAGTGTGTTTACGGAAATGAGCAGTCTCCTCCTCTTCAGCTACGCCAACCTGGTTTTAGGACCAGGCACCCCTCCCTCTAGCCTGGTGCGCAGCTGGTGACAGATGGCCTAAAAACAAAAATTTCCCTTCCTCAGGTCTCCCTTTGCACTTTACTCTGAATGGGCAGGTTAAACCAAATGAACTTTAGTAGTAACTTTGGATCCTTTTGCAAATGGGACACCCAGTTTCTGGGCCTTTATGGTGGGTGAGTCTCACTACCTGGGTCTCACTCATGATCATTTCAAGGTAAATTGGATTGAGCGTGTCCTTTTCTGGTCCTCTCAAGTTAATGAAGTTCCTAGACCCTAACCATCTGTCCTTCCTGAGCTGAGGGCAGTCACATTCCTCGCCCCCAAATCTTCCTGTCAAAAGGCCTAAGTCTTTGTTCCTGCTATGGGAGTGTTCACACCTCATAAGGGGAAGCACTGACAGGGCCCAGCTGCTGGCTGATGCTAATTAGCCCACTGAAAGTTCAACCAGGTAAAATGTACTGTTTTAAAAGTCACTTTTCCTAAATATTCGCTAAAAAAGCATACTTTACTAATTAATTGGATTTTTAATAAGTATAAAAATATTGCTTTAATTGTCTGTGTAGCTTTTCCCAAACCAAAGTCAACTAACTTATTATTTTATTTGAACTTCAGTGTTCCTCATAGAACAGCTACAGCCCTAACAGTGAAAATAGGTTTTGGAGGCTAGTTACTGTAGGTGTATGCCACTAATACATTTTTGTGTGCAACCCTTTTAAAAACCTTTTGCCATCAGACCTCCTGTTTTTGCTGGTCCTATTACTCTGCACACTTTACCATTGCTAACCAGTGCTAAAGTGCCTGTGCTTTCTGTAAAACATAGTAACAATGGCTTATACCCAATTGTCATATTTAATTTACTTATAAGCCCTTAGTAAAGTACACTACATGTGTAAATGCTACGAGTGGGCCTGCAGCACTGACAGTGCCACCCACTTAAGTAGTGCTTTAAACATGGCGTGCCATTGCAGAGCCTGTGTGTGCAGTTTAAACTGTTATTTTGACCTGGAAAAATAAACCATTTGTCAGGTCCAAAACCACCTTTTCAATACATATAAGCCAACTCAAATGTACGCCCTGGACAGCCCCAAGGACAGGGTGTAGTATATATATAAAATGTTGGACGTGTACTTTTAAGTTTTACATGTTCTGGAAGTGAAAAACTCTTACATCCGTTTTTCACTACTGAAATGCCTACCTTTCCCATAGGATAACATTGGAATTACTTTATTACATTTTATCAGTGTAATTTCCAAATGGGAAAAGGTAACTGCTTTGTGTTTGGTGTCTCTGGAATCCTAATTTAAAATCCTAACAAATGGTGAAGTCAGATTTTAAATTACTGCTTTTAAAATGCCACTTTTAGAAAGTTAAAGTATACAAAAATTGATGGATGAAATGCTTGAATTAATCTAAAACACTGGTGATTATACGGGTCACATCCCAATTGACAGGTCCTAAACCGGTGCTAGGTTGCTTGTATTCCGGTTCAGAGAGGACCTGGTCTGGCAATTCGGACTGGACAGTTCCCATGAGGCACAGGGTCAAGATTGATTTGCATATGGCTGGGTCCAAACTAAGGTGGCACGGTGGGCAACAAATGATGGATTGGGATGCGGTCTGAGCGATTGCCAGTGGCTGATATTAATTCAAGCATTCTATCCATCACATTGTTGTTGTTGTATTCAACACTTTTAGAAAGTTGGCATTTTTTTTGCCTTAGTCAGTTGGTGCATGCAGCCTGTCTCTGGGACACATGACTGAGTGTGGATGGCAGTTGGGGTTGATGTATTCCTCCTAGACAGCCACACTCAAAGGGAGCTTAGGTGAGACTGGATGGGCCAGCACTGACATGACGGGAGGGAGAAGCTGGTCACAGCCCCACTTACACTTGATAGGCTGTGTTCTGTTGCCACACAAAGGGCTGCATCCCCCTTGTAGTTAGTCTCTAGCCAAGGCAGGGAAGGCAGGGCATCTGTGCTTTTCAAAGGCATGCCTCTAGAAGCTTATGCCCATTTCAAAGGCACAGCTGCGTATAAAAGAATGACTTAATTCACCAGCTCTTCAGTACACTTCTGGACTTGTTTATACTCTGCTGGGAAGAAGGACTGCTATGCTGCTACAAGGACTACCACTCTGCTGGACTGCTGTTCTAAAGGAACTGCTGTCCACTGTGTTGACCTGCTGCCTACTGCCCTCCTGCCTGGGGTAGAACTGGGCCTGTAACTTCATCTTGAACCCAGGACTCCAAAGTGACTCAAAGGGCTAGTCTGCTGGTGTCAGCGTCCCTTTCATGGTCCTTCATATGCTCCCTCGCCTAGCTCTTCCCTATTCCCATATTCTGGGCAAGGGCACAGAGTCCCCCTCCCAGGCCGTTGCGCATCCTGCCTGTGCATATCTCAGCGCCCCAGCACTGTGTGGCTCTGTACATCTCAGCCCGCCAACACTGTTGTAGCTATGTACATCCTAGCCCCCCAGCACTGTGTGTATCCATATATGCTACTCCCAGCCCTCCATTGCTTATGTTGTTCACTGTTTATATATATGTATGCCATTCTCAAACCGCTCATTAATATATCTTCACTCCCTTATGGGAACACAACAGTACACATTCTTTATGTTGCTTTTGTGGACTACTCGCCTCTCTTTGCCGAGAACACAGCAAATTATGGCACCTATCTTGGGCCTATTTAAATCTCACTCAGGAAGTAAACTTTGCTTTGCCTCAAGCATTGAGGACGCGCTTCTCAATGTCTTCACGCTTACCTGCATGCCTTTGGGGATTCTGGACGACATCTTCTGGACGTTGTCCACAGCGGGAGCATGCTCACCTAGAAAGGACAGAAGAAAGAGCATCAAAACCTGAACGCTATCCAACAAATAAGTGAACCACATGCAAGAAGGGACTATTGCCAATATCCTCTACCAATCTAAGCCCTAATGTAATAACTGTATGCCTGGATAGTGGAGGAAATACTAACAAAACAATCACGTTGTGTTATTATTTGATGCTGACTCATGTGGCTAAGATGCTAATGGTGTGGTTTCTCATTAATAGCTATGGGAAGTAATCATAGCAGAACCCTAGAGAGATAGAATATTTCCCGCGAAAAGCCCAGACGACTCCAATCACAAAAAGTAGCCATTGAGCATTAACTCAGCAAAGCAGCTAGCTGATCGCAGGTAGCTTATGAATCAGACTATTGGGACAATATCAGAAAAGTAGGGAGCCTAGGTAACAGAAGAGAAGGTTCTCACAATGATTGTGTTTGTGTGTTTAAGGTTAGACTGTAGTACTCTCAAAGTGAAAAACAATGCTAGGGAAAACTGGGCCACTTTCCCTAGCCCCCATCTATCTTTCTTGGTGTACCCAGGGATCACAAGTGAGGGTGGCAGGGTTTAAGCAACTGTTCCATATTGTCTCTGCTATGCCACGTCGTGGACTCTTCAGATAAGGTTTGCATTGACTCACCTGACAGCTGGCCTGATCTGAGCCTCAGGGACATAAGAGGCTCCCCAACTAGCTCCTGGACACAGCTGCAGCGAGTTCCTGAACCCCCAAATGTTGTTTCTCAGGTCCTGGGCCGGTATTGCGGCTCACAAGCTCTTGGAATCAAGCTTTTGGGTTCTTCATGGCTGCGAACGGGCCCATTTGCATCTGAACCACACAACTCAAACCAAAATCCAGCATAAGCCATCGCCAGTCCACCTCTTTGCACAGCAGCATTGACAGCCCTTGAGGGACTGCCAACGGGAAGCTCCAGCCCGCCTGTCCGTAGAATCCAGCCTGTTCTTCGCAGAAGGTTGACTGTCGGACCCTTTCCAATGTGAACGGGACTCTTGGAAGAAAACTTGTGAAGGTAAAACTTCAGCAGGACAGTCGGCCTGACCTTTTGACTATGGCCTGGCCTAATGCGACCAGATTGCCACGGTTGACGCTTTATGCTTTTAGGCAATATTTTGCAGTTTATTATTTAAAAATTCATAACTCCAGTTCTACTGATTGAATTTGTGTTATTTGGGTCTTGTTGTATTTATTAAATGTTGCTCTATTTTTTGTAACCTGGTGTGGGATCTTGTTGCATGTTGTTTTCATTGTTTTACTGTTTGAAGTGTCGCACACATTTTTTGTGCATTACCTCTAAATTAAGCCTGACTTGTTGTGTGCCAAGCTACCAGGGGGTTGAGCATAGGCTAATTTCGGATTTGCTTTTGCCTTACTCTGACTAGTAATGTGGTTGCTGCTTGACCAGGGCTCACATCGCAGTCAAAAGGATAACCTAGTTTCTAACATTTGAAATACCAGAATGCAGAATAATTGCAATATAAGCTGTTCCCTTTGGTCTGAGAATAACATTGTCAATCAGTGTTTTTGCACCAAGTTTGAACATGGCAGTAAGGAGTAGTGAACAAAATGAACAGAGAAGTGAGATTGACTGATGGGTGATATAAGAGGAAGGGAGAGGATGAATGCATAAGTGATGATGGAGAGGGAGAAAGGTGGGGGAGTGAATGGAGGTGCAAGGAGACAGAAATGGATGAACAGAGGCGCAAGGGTGGAGGGTAAGGGGAGACATGGTGTGTAGTGAGAATGATAGGACTAGGGGAAGCAAGCGATCAACATTGGAGAAACAGGAAATGACTAGATGAAGGTCTACCAGCCAACCAATACCTAATGGAATCAGTAATTGGACAATGTAACCGTCCACAAAATGCCATGGACTCAAAGGACAGCCCATCCAACCAATGTGAGACCTTAAAAACTACATAAGTGCTAATAACCAAAGGAATCTGACACGAGCCCACTCTCCCGGCACTACTTCATGCATATATTTTATAAAGTATTGGTAGCATGAAGTCTGCAAGACAGCTATAGTTGTCTCTAGTGAAACCTACAAAAAACATGGAGCATAATACTAGTTAATGCTTGTGCTATGACGTCTTTAGTGAAAATGGAAAGGCAATAGCAATCTAAAACCATTTTGCTAATCACAACTGAAACACAGGAAATGTGCACATTTTCCAAAAAGTGGAGAAAATAGTAACAGTAGTATAAACTGTGCACCTTCTCACCTCCAAAAAATTGCAAAATAGTGTGAGCTATATAGTACTCAGTGCATCTAAAGCTCCAAAATGACAGCAATCTGTGTGGTGGTAACACACAGGCACTTACAAGGTGGATGGGATGAGCAGAGGAGAGCCAGGTTACAGGTCACCAAACAATAGCGGAAGTATGGACAAATTCACCCAAGCTACATATTCTCAAGGGAGGTCTGACTGCCTTACTTTCAATATAGTGTTGTCTTCCAGATATGCTGGACTACATGTTCCAGAATGCCTTGCTCTGATGATATTGTTACTTGGTGTAGACACATCATGTACAATTGAAGTGCTGTGTCGTGTTAAATCTATATATACGTTGGCATCAGTCACATCCTACGGCATTGGTAATAAAGACTGAAAATGAATATAGAGAACTATTTGCATCCTCTCATGTTGTGATCTATGACATAATTTGCTACATTAGAACTCAATCTGTATCTTGCCATTTTTTCACATTTTCTTTGACAGGCACAGAACTGCAGAGACCACACCACAATGCACGGCCTGCCTGATCTACAGTCAACGCCTGTGTCAAGTAAATGTATGCACTGCTATCACTTATGTTGGTGGGAATTGGGGGTGCGTTTGGCAAATTAATAACAATGGGAAACACAGAACTTCACTTTTACAGAACAATTATTTTTGAAGCATGTATATAAGTGTCAAAACCCCTTTCAGAGGGTCACTGTTTAAGACCATATACTCCTGATGTCCGGGGGTCCCGACTTATTATGGGTCTTGAGCAACTGGGCCAGGTACCCCTACTGCACTTGATTCTCAGTGGATGAGCAGTCAAAGCCTCCCTTGGGAGGGGGTGAGGGTTTGAAGTGTAGATACAGGTTAGTGAGCATGATTCATAACTCAAAGTGCACTCAGGAATGCCAAACACTTTATGTCCAGTCAAATACTTGTTTTTATATTAAAAAAGTATTTTATTTCTAACTCTAATTTCTATTTTTTTAAATGTATTTATCATTTTCAAGAATAAACAGCAATGCAATCAGCAAGAGGACTGTCTGAACAGGTAGCAAGCAATGCTATGAGGGTAACACACAATGTATCATAGAGAAACATAAAATACCAAGGGTAAATGAAGAAGGCATGCATTTACGTCCAGATGACTTAGCAATAAAGGGTCAGACAGCAAACATTGACCTAAATGAGAACATTCAAGTCATGCAGAAACATTTAATATTAGCCAATTTCATTGTCATATAAAGGGCTCGAAAAATCATTAAAATGTTACTAGTCCTGCAGGTCGAGGACCTTAAATAATCTACTCGAACTGTAATGTACTTGACCCATAAACGGGTCTCAAATTGTGTGATCCTAGGCACATAGTTTACAGAGTCGCCTTTTTCTTAATTCTCACATATGATTGCACCTTCAAATATGTGAGCTCAGCATTTATGCAGTACAAAAAATCCTCTTTTGTTTGATTAATTAAACTAAAGTTTTCTGCATGCATCACAACAATCTAGCCCACATACCCATGAGGTCTAGCCGACAAAACTTAGGACTTCTTTTAGTTTACTTACAACATTGCCATGCGGGAAGGAGTGTTTCTCAGTTTGCTTAAACACTCAATTTTAATAAATATATTACTAAACCATGACGTGGTAACATATTATTATCTACACACAGTACCTTTCCAAGAAATGTCCAAAAAACCCTCCACTAACTTGCAGTTTTACTGATAAAACTATATAGTGTATTAACAATCTGTGAAAATTGGGTTTCAGAAAACATATCCCTTGCACATCAACTCGTAAAGTATTCTGATTTGTTTTCATCCTGTTAAAATATTTTTTCATCACACAGGGCTTTCACAACTACTGAAATATTTGTTTCAAATATTTGCACAGTTGACTTAGTCATTTAAATGTTGTGTGTTAGGAAACAACCGGACACCCTATATCCTTCTATTTTACATTCTAAGCAGCAGGTTACACAGTTCACCTTACAAGGTCCTGGAACTCTACAGTCAGAAGGAAAATGAATTGTAAGAAAAACTGGCTTTTGACCTCTGTCTGTGAACACAGAGCAAATGTGACATAAGAACAAGATTTAAAGGCATCTTTTATTGCCCCTCCCCTTTTCAACAGAACAGAACACATGTTCAGTGTCAACTCGCCAGAAGGGATGAGTAAGTATTAAAAATAGCTCGACCTGATCAAATAAGGCTCACCAATGCGAGTGGTCGAGTGGATTTTTTGAGCCCTGATATATCAACACGCTTCTCCGTGATGAGGGAAACTGGACAGGGTAGTGTCAAGAGTGCGTAAGTAGTCCCTGATTGGCTGCCAGATATCACGTAGTCAAGACACTGGGGGCTGGAGAGATGCATACATTTCACTAAAAGTGTCACAATGAAGGAGGCTTACAATCCAGCGCTTGGTAGTGGGTGCCTTCTGGGTTCCGCAAAGGAGTGCTTATTCTCACTTGTCCAGCAAGAGTGCTATAGCGACATAACGATTCAATCTTTTAGGAAGATCTCCCATGTACCCCAAGAGAGCCATCCGTGGGTTCGGGTTAGTATGCGTAACCAACATTATCGCTAGAAGACCAAACACCTAACTCCAGTACGTACTAATATGGTGGCATGTCCATGTCATGTGCGGGAAGTCCTGCATTGGCGCAAGGCATTTAGGGCAGTTAGATGATCGTGAATGATCCATATGGGCCTGAGCAACCGATGTCAGATATACTCTACACAATAATTTAAAATGTAACAGCTTATGCCTGTGATTAAAGGACACATATCGGGTCTGAGCACAACATGCACACCATATGCTCTCTGAGAGGGGTCTACCTATGTCCAACTCCCAGGCCTCTGTAAGCTTAGTATCATCAGCGGGTAATATCGCAACGCTCGCCTGATATAGCCTGGAAACTAGATGTCTGCTGTGATGACTAATGTAAGGGGCTAAAAGTCTTCAGGTGCTAGTGGGTATGAAGGGAAGTGGGCACGGAGAACACTCTGCAATCGACAGAGCACAGACTGCTGAAGCTGAGTGGCGTCAGCAAAACATGTGTCCTCTGTGCGCGAAAAAACATGTTAATCAGGAAACACATCGCCCACCATGTGAATGTCGTATGTCTGCAGTGTGCGCTGCACAAATACTTCCTGTGTGATAGGAAAATAAGGTTTATTTGGTAGTGGCAGAGCGGGGGAGTACAGCAAATCATATTGTAGCATACGTACAAGTTAACACCATGCCCAACAGGTAGTGGATAGAGTTTGGACGTTACTGGGGTCCAAGGGAATGTCCCAGGTTAGTAGCGTGTGCAAGGGTATAGGGGCCGCAAGGTCCCGATCGGGAATGGCTTAGGGAATGTGCATGTCTGGATGGAACCAACGAGGATGCTTGTCAGCCCAGAGAAGCTGCGTCAATAGGTCACAGAGCGTGTTCAAAAAATTGTTAGTGAGCGAAATTGGAACATCTAAAAATAGGTAAAGAAACTGTGGTAGAACTATCATTCTAAAAAGAGATATTCGGCCTGCCTCACCCAACGTTCCATCTGTGCCTTCAATCTGTCAACCGTAGGTCCATAATTAAGCCTTATAATTTGCTCCTGTCCCTATGAATATGAATGCCAAGATATTTGGTTGAGTCATTACACCATTTTAGTGGATATTCCGAACGGGGGAGATTGGTGGAATCAGTAAGAGGCAAGAGTTCTGATTTCCCCTTGTTAATGTGTATCCCAGAGAATGCACCAAAACTGACTATTTCGTCCAATATGGGATTCAGATTGTCTCCAGGGTGATGCACAAACAATAAAATGTTGGCCGCATATAATAATATGAGAAGTGGACCACTTTTAAATTGTAAATCTCTGTGAATATGCTTCTCCTGCATGTGGCGCACCAAGGGATCCGTTGCTATTATAAAAAGTAAGGGCAAGAGTGGGCATCCCTGTTGAGTGCCCCGCTCAACGGGGAGGGATGGGGGTTAATGTGCCATGGAGCCAAATAGCAGCGGTGGGCTGCAAATAGAGAAAGGAAATCAAAGCTGTAAAGCCTTGAGGGAATCCGATCTTACGCAGTGCGGAGTGCAGGAATGGCCGGGCAAGGGAATCAAAGGATTTCTCCACATGCAACAATGCTGTGGCTGATGGGGTGGTAGGTTACACTCTGTTCAACACTGAGAAGACAGTGCGGAGGTTAAGAGAAGTGGATCGATGTGGTACAAAGCCTGATTGAGCTTGGAAAATAATTTGTTTTAAAAGTAGCAAAAGGCGCAACGTTTAAAAGAGAGGGGGGCCTGTAAGAGCCGCACTCCAGTGGGCCCTTGCCAGGCTTAGACAGCAGAGTGATGACTTCTTCCTGCAGTGTTTATGGGAGTACACCAGTGTTGACCGCCTCCACATATACTAGTAGAAGCTGTGCTGCCAAAAGCTCCTTATATGTTTTGTAAAATACCCAGATGAACCCATCCAATCCAGGGGCATGCGTACCTTCCATGGCATCTATGGACTGTATAATTTCATCTACTATGAAAGGCTCACTGAGGAACTGTTGCTGAGAGGTGGTTAACAACACCATTACAATTTCAAGAAGATACGCCTGCAACTCCTTGTGAGGAGGGGCAGGTGGGGCAATGTAGAGTCGGGAGTAGTAGTTAACAAATTCTGATAGGACCTCTGAGGAGCCCATGATGTGTGTGTGCCATCCTCCGTCCTGACGTCTAGTAGGTATGTAAATGAGTAAGCAGGGTGGAGTAAATGGTACCATGTACGCCCTGGGCGCTCTCCCGCACCATATCTGCGGGCCCCACTGGATTTCCCCAGATGGAGTGCCTCCCTCTCCGCCAATTCGTGAAACTCATCCAAAAGCTTGTAAAGGTGGGATTTAGCATCAGACTCTAGTGCCTCATTCTCAACCACTGCCAGCTGCATCTCCACCCCAGAGATGCTGTGCCTGATGTCACGCAGAACTCCAGAGTGTTTAGAGATGTAGATGCCCCTAGTGTATGCCTTGAATGCATCCCACAAAATTGCATGTGATTTCAATGAGCCTTCATTAATCCTGAAGTATTCGATCATGGCCTCCTTCAGCTCCGATCTGGAGACTGTATCGTGCAACAACAGATCAGGGAAAGGCCGGGACCACGCAACACCCCCCAGCACAGGAATATTAAGTGTGATCAATACTGGGGAATGGTCGGATAACGTGCAGCAGTGGTGCTTTACGGCAGTAATCAGTGGAGTAGTTAGACCAGACAAGAGCCAGTAATCTATGAGTGTTCAGGTACCGTGGGGCACTGAGTGAAACGTGAATGCCCTTGTGCCTACATTATGGCAATGCCATACATGCTGTAAGGAATATGTTTCACAGATAGTGTGCAGGAGTCGATAAAAGCGCGGTTTAGTGGTAGGGACTGTGGCAGTGGTATCCACCAAGGGATCTAGTAGCATGTTAAAGTCGCCTCCCATGAGTACGTGATCCGCTCCAAAGCAGTGCATGTGGGTCTGTAAGTTCTAAAAGAAGTCAGGAAAGTCAGTATTTGGTGCATAAACATTTATAAGCAGTACCTTAAGGCCCACAAGTGTACCTGCGACCATGAGAAATCTACCCTCTCCATCTGAGTAGGATAAGGAACATGTAAAGGTGAGGTTCTTGTGGATCTGGATGCTAAACTATCAGGAGTATGTGCTGTAACTGACAAAGTAGCGGTAGGAACCCCAAGCGAAAGCAAATGTATGTGTGGAGCCCGCAGGTAAATGCATTTCTTGTAAAAAGGCAAGTTGCACCCCATGTCTGGTCAGGTACTGCAGCACTTATTTCCCCTTACAAGGGTTATTAAGTCCTCGTATGTTCCTAGACATGAAGGTCACCGCCGTTGACCGTTCCCTGACACATGCGATGCCTGTCATGGACATGGTGTGTTCAGGCGCAAGAATTGGTGAATCAGAAAAGAAAGTAAGTATACAGTAACGTTCTGAGACCTAAAGATTAGAAACAACCCCTCTCCCCCACCCACACTCGGCAAAGAACAGCCAAATGAATCCCATAATTCCAAACTAAGAAATACCCTCATCAGGGCAGTAATAAGTTTGGTATCAACCATGTGGGCGTAGTAACACTAGGGCCAGTTACCCCCGTGGAACAGTAAGGAAAAAAGAGTAAATACACAGCATAATGGGTGGACATAAGCATTAAGGTAATGGGTTTCCAATATCTCAATCAATAGGAAACGATATGACCTAGCTAATTGACAAATAGACATTGCAGAGCTGGGGGATACAGCCCAGCGGGCTGTGGCTGGACATCAGTCCAGAGGTATTGGCAGACGGATTCGTGCCAGGCATCTCATCCCCGGCAGCAGAGGCCTGGGATGCAGCATCCTGTCTGCAATAGTGCTTGCAAAAAGTATTGGCCTTGGTGTGGATTGTCGAAGTATCGTGGTTTACCATTCACATCCACCTGTAGCCTGGCCGGGTGAGCATGCCATAAAGTAGGCCCAGTTTCTGGAGTGCTCTTTTCAGTTCAGTGAATTTCCTCCGGGCTTCTTGGACAGGAGGGGTATAGTCAGGGAACAAAGAGACAACTGTGTCTTGGTAATGGAGGGGCTCCTTCCCTCTGGCGAGGTGGAGTGCCTTGTCACAGTGTCTGCAGTTGAGTAGTTGCGCTATAATGAGCCACGCCGGGTTCCCAGGTGCTGGGCGCGGACCCAGAGAGCGGGGCGCCCTCTTAACAACGAACGTAGCTGTGAAATTTTGGTGACCCAATAGTTAAACGAGCAGACCTTCCATGAAAAGGTCCTTTGAGCAGGTGTTTGTGGATTCAGCAATCCCTGCAATGTGTATGTTTTTTTTTTTTGCGACCTCTCGCCTCTAGGTCTTCGTTCTTAAACTCCACCATGCGTAGTCTGGCCTCCACCTTTTCCAGCCTCTTCACCGTTGTTGTGGCCTCAGCCTCCAGCCCCGATATACGTTCCTCGGTGTCCTCCAGTCAGGTCTGGTGTCTATCAAGATGATCTCCCATGCCATCCAGTCTGGCGGTTAGGGTGTCGAAATGAGCATCAATTGTGTGGAAGCCCGAATGGAGCTCCGCCACGATGTCCTCTGCACCTGCCATTCCCGATTTCGCCGACCCACCATTGGCACCCCTCGTGGGCTATGATGTAGGTTCCTCGAAGGGGAGCTTTCATTGTTTGGGGTCCCCGCGCACCATGTCCGTATCAATGGCCCTGTGCTGTCTCCCGTAATATCACGGATGAGGCAGTAGCCCTTTGTGAGTAGTGCCAATGGCAGTACAGTAAATGCCACCACAATGCCAGAAAGGATGCACCACAAAAACGTTAGGAACAGCAAGTTGGGGAAAGCTCTAGGATATTATATAGCAACTGGTTAATTAATGCAGCAATGTGGATCATGCACGTCTGGCACAGGCCCCGCATGGGCTTCCAGTAAGAGTGTTGACAAGAGGGCACCATCCATCTCTAAAAGGTCCCCCGATGGCAGCATGCTCAGAAGTCCACATGGGGGCCCACCACCATGCGCAACCAAAGAATTAATGGCTTCGGCGCCACAGCGCCCCACCGCTCCGATCTGCATGAGCATGGGGCAGCCAGAGCACTCAGCTCTGGTCATGCGCCACCTCCAGTCTTCCCTCGTCTCCTTCGATCGTCTGTCCGCCTGGGGAGGGGCCCCTACGGGCAATGGGCAGGGGAGGGGAAGGCCACCCTCCGCACTCACTCCCTGGCAGCACAGCACTGCCCGATCGGCCACACACCGAAGGCTCACCCGAGGCCCCTGTCGCCACAGGGCCTCCGAGGCACGCAGGCCATGAGCGGGTAGGCCGCATGAGTTCAGCTGCCCGCCACCGCGCAAATGGAGTCACTGCAGCACCCTCATACTCTCCTAACTTCTAGGGTGTTCCGGCTATGGTGCTAGCTGAGAACGCTGTCCCGAGCTTCCCATTGTCCGTTGATCCGCGGGGATCGCCTCCAGAGCTTCACAGCCGAACAGCCATTATGCTTGCTGGCTTGGCCACGCCCCAACTGTAATTTCAATTTTTAATTCTTCAAAGAAGTAGTATGACATTTATAAGGTATAACACAATCCTCTTGAGCTCGGGGCTCTAGTGTTTACCTGGCAAGTCCCTGTCCCACTCTCTTCTATGTAATGTGGTTGGGGTTATTCCTTATTTACTGGTGGTCACATCCAGGGAATGCTCATTAGCAGGCCTTACTCAAGAGTCCACTCTGACTATTAGAAAACAGTCAAAAGTACCTGGGATGCCATAGCACCTTAAGTAACGAGTCCCCTGGAGCCCGGCAGGCCCATATCAAGTCTTATCTGCTACAGCAGCAAGGAGGTAATCAGCGGCTCAGCGGGTACCCTGACTGCAGACACTCACAATCCTCCAGTCCCATTCTTTCAAGTTGGTCTACATGTTGCATGCATGGCAGAACCTGGCAGGCGCAAGCTCTTCCTGAGCCTCACAACCGGCTCTAACAGTGATTGGAAATACTCCTGGCGTCTGTGAGTGCTGTACATTCAGAGCTTCACAAACAGAGGAGCAGGGGTGTTGTGGAGGCAGGGTTTAATCCTAGGGCTTCCTATCTGGTCCCAGTGGTGATGTCTTCTCAACATTCTCCAAAACTCACTGGAGAAATCAAGGGCAACTCTTGATGTTTGTTTTTGCCCTCCAGGTAGCAGCCTCCGTTTTTCGGGCGACAGCCCGAACATCACAGTACCTGGTACTGGCAGCCCTTTCCTGCATATGGAGTTGGCACAGTTTCCACTGGCAAGGCATTGGTCTTCTCTTCATAGTCACCTATGCCATGATGGCCCCTCCTGATACATGATATACGTAGGTCTTGGTGCTTTGCCAGCAGCAGTTACTTCCACTATGGCCCCTTGTGGCATACGGGATCACCGCAATGAGGATGTACATGTTTTATGCTTCCCATACAGCACTTGGTTCACAGCTAAGTTCACAGGGCCCTCACCTGGCATACAGGGGTCACTGATCCGATTCTGCACATGGGCAACAACTCATACAGTGCACAGCCATCTCTTCGCCCCTTGCACTGGGAGTCTTCTAGGCAGCGCTCCGCACTTGAATTTGCTCTGTCCAACATGGTCCTCTTCCTCACAGAGCACTCTGGTTGTGGGAAGCAATCCGGCGTGGGTGCTGCAGGCCTCAAAGCTGGTGGTCTTTGATTCCCTGGGTGATATCACCTCACCCATCAAGGCAATTAGCCGGCCATGGCCCCCCAGTCCTGGTCACAGGCAGATGTCTTGCAGAGCTTCCCCTCTTCACACACCCCGTCTGGCTGCTTGGCAGATGGCACATTTTTGGGGTCTCTACTTCCCCCTATGATAGTCCATTTTCAGATATCAAAACTGTCACAGCTGGAGACATTCCGAAGCATACTGCACAGCACTGCCTATCCCTGTACTGTACCCTCCTGAGGCACTTATACATCCAGCGCTGCACAGCACTTTACATCCTACTGATGTAGGCCAAGCGTGGTTTAAGCATTCAGCAGCGTAGGCCTCACTCCAGTGACACAGGTTTAAAAGGACCTTTTCATTCCTACTGATTTCTACACAATATGCTGCCACCACTGTGCTAGTGCTGCTTAACTCCTGGTGAAGGCAGTAGCCCTCCACCACTATGAGGGTAGCGCCTGGCCGTCCCTTCCAGTCCAACAAGACCCCAATCCTTGAAACAGGCCCATCTCATGGTGCACACATGATCCATGTTTGCCTATCTCAACAAAAATCAGCATTAGCCATTCAGACAACAGTACAGCACAGGCACTCAGGGCAGGGCCGCACAACCATTAGCAAGCAGAGGCCTTTTTCATCCCTACAATTAGATTATTTATTTCTTTCAATCAACTAATCAATGAATAACTATTTGTATAGCACAGCTCTGTCACTCCAAAAGGGTATACGGGTGCTGGGGTTTTGCAGGTCTTAGTCAAGAGCCAGGTCTTGAGTCTGCTTCTAAAGACTGCAAGGGAGGGTGCAGTTCATCTCGACTGTTTTGTGGGTAGATGGAACTTACACCTGACTAACTCCTGAATTTACAGGCGTAAGTCACACACACTCATGGAATAAAATACATTTGTAAATGTGGACCAACGTTCTTACAGAGACTCCCGATTTATCTTTCTCCTCCAAGTTTGCTCGAATTCAATTGTTTTCACCACCCCCCCCACAACGGAAGGTTGGTCCAGGTATTCACTACCTTCCTCCGGCCACCAGTATTTCTGTACCACAAGCCCTACAGGCTCGCTCTCCCAGTCCTCGCTGGCTGAGGTTATGGTACTACTGCTGGACTGCTGACGAGCTCACACTTCGGGTCTATGAGGCAAAAAAAAACAACTGCCCCTTCCTGATAAATGTGATGCAAGAGACTGAGGAAAAAGGAAGTCACAAGCTTATGCAAGGACATATGATCATACGCAATCCCTTGCATAACAATCTGCACTGCAGTGCTACAAAGTGTGCATTGCACGTACAACTCCCCGCTTCTGGAGCTGCATGAGTAAAAGTGAGACTAAATGGCGCTTGCGCTAACGAGTTTTGCACATAGGCTAGCAACGCTTTCCACACCCTTCGACATCATGGGGAGTAGTACTTGACACTTTGATTGTTGTTGGACTTTTGCTTATGGAGGGTCATCCTGAATCTTTTTGCCTCCTATTTTTTCTGAGCTGTCGCTGTTGGCTTTTGAACTCTGAGCACTTTCCCACTGCTAACCAGTGCTAAAGTGCATATGCTCTCCGTGTAAATTGTACGTAATTGGTTCTCCATGATTGGCATATTTGTTTTACTGGTAAGTCCCTAGTAAAGTGCACTAGAGGTGCCCAGGGCCTGTAAATCAAATGTTACTAGTGGGCCTGCAGCACTGGTTGTGCCACCCACACAAGTAACCCTGTATTCATGTCTCAGACCTGCCACTGCAGTGTCTGTAAGTGTATTTGTACACTGTAAATTCGACTTGGCAAGTGTACCCACTTGCCAGGCCTAAACCTTCCCTTTTATTACATGTAAGGCACCCCTAAGGTAGGCCCTAGGTAGCCCCAAGGGCAGGGTGCAGTGTATGGATAAGGTGGGACATATAGTAATGTGGTTTATATGTCCTGACGGTGAAATACTGCCAATTTCGTTTTTCACTGTTGCAAGGCCTGTCTCTCTCATAGGATAACATGGGGGCTACCTTTAAATATGATTAAAGTGTAGATTCCCCTAGAGAGTAGATGGACATGTGGAGTTTGGGGTCCCTGAACCTACAATTTAAAAATACATCTTTTAGTAAAGTTGATTTTGAGATCGTGCGTTTGAAAATGCCACTTTTAGCAAGTGGGCATTTTCTTGCTTAAACCATTCTGTGACTCTGCCGTGTTTGTGGATTCCCTGTCTGGGTCAGTTTGACAGTTGGGTTGTTTTTCACCTCACACCAGACAGTGACACAAAGGGAGATGGGGTGTAACCTGCATTTCCTGATTAGCCATCTCTGCTAGGAGGGAGGGGTAGAGTGGTCACTCTCATCTGAAAGGACTGTGCCTACCTCTGACAATGCCGGCTCTAACCCCCTGCTGTGTGTCTGATGCCTTGCCTGGGCAAGGCAGGATTTCACAAGTAGGTGTGAGTCCCCTTTGAAGAAAGGTGACTTCAAAGACTAAAATGGGTATAAGAAGGGCACCCAAATCTACAGACTTTAGAAACACTTCTGGAACCAAGAGGAACCTCTGCCTGGAGAAGAGCTGATAGCTGAGGAAGAAGTGCTGCCTTGCCTGTGACTGTGCTTTGTGGAGCTTTCCTGCAGTGCTGCTTCTGCCAGAGTAAGAGGGCAAAGACTGGACTTTGTGTGCCTTCCATCTTGTGAAGAAATCTCCAAGGGCTTGAATTAGAGCTTGCCTCCTGTTGTTTGAAGTCTTAGGGACAGCAAAGACTTCTCTCTGCCAGCACCTGGAGTCTCTGGAGAGACTCCTGCCCCGACAAGTGGTACCCTATCCAGTCCCTGGGCCCTTGAAAGGAAAGCTGGTGGAATCCAAGGAAATCGACTTCGGACGACTTCGGACCGACGCCGCTGCTGAATCCGGTAACGCCGCCTGCACCTGACGCCGTGACCTTCGCTGGAACGCGACGCTCTTCGCAGGCCCGATGCCGCAGCAGCCCCGCTGAAGTCCGCGACTCCGTGGAAGTCGCCGCACCACGTCGTGACCGACGCCGCTCGAAGTGCACGGATTCAACGTTTCGCACAGACGCCGCGATTCCCAACTTCGCGCATCGGCTTGTTCTCACTCTTCACCAAAGGTACTGTACTTGGGGGTCTACACGACTCCGTGTCAGGCGCCGCTGGTGTCGGCTTGTTGGGAACGACTCCGTCACGACGCCGTGTTACCATCTCATTGAAGCATGTTTGTTTCTAAGCGCTATTTTTGAGTTTAATCTTTAAAAATTCAAAACTTGACTTGTGTATGTCGGATTTTTGTCGTTTTGGTCTTGTTTTGTTTAGATAAATATTTCCAATTTTTCTAAACCGGTGTTGTGTCATTTTGTAGTGTTTTCATGAAGTTACTGTGTGTGTTGGTACAAATACTTTACACCTAGCGCTCTGAAGTTAAGCCTACTGCTCTGCCAAGCTACCTAGGGGGTAAGCAGGGGTTAGCTGAGGGTGATTCTCTTTTACCCTGACTAGAGTGAGGGTCCTTGCTTGAACAGGGGGTAACCTGACTGTCACCCGAAGACCCCATTTCTAACAATTGTCAATTTACATATCACTGTGTGATTGACTTTAATTAAACTTATCCAGTGTTGGTCCGCGTAGATACATGTCAGATTATCACAATAACCATTTGTTGCATAAATTATTTGTAAGTGAATTTACTAGATTTTGTGTTCTATGAAGTGTAGGATAGATTCATTCAGTCTGGATATTAATTGGACCCATTTGACCTTTTTTTTAAATTAAAGAACTGGGGAGAGGGCAGGACCTTTAAGGGGAGGGTTATGCAGAAATCCTGGGGTATTGGAGGTAAAACAGTCGAGATATGGTCCCTGCATAAAAGGATTTGAAGTTAAAGTTAGACTTAAAGGATATCACTTCCTGGATCTAGGGTGGAGCTTCCTGGGCAATGAAGGAAATGGCAATATAAAATCTCCTCCTGCACTTGCTTATGTCTCTGGCGACATTCCTCATTGTTTTGGCTTCTTTGCCGCATCTTAGTTTGTCAATGGCAGCCATCATTGTGGGTGCCCTTGTCAGTTCCCTCTTGTTTTCCATTGACCTCACTTATAAATTCTATCTTATGGACAAATGATCTTACCTGCTTGTGACTGCCTTAAACTTGGTTATCCTCTTTTGGTGTCCTGGGGCTTTGGTCCTCGGTCCCGGCTGGACGCAGAGCTCATCATTGGTCACCCACACCGAAGATGGGGTAAGTTTATTATTGACCACTAAGAGGTGTGTATGGCATTTATCTTGAAATAATAGGGATTTGTCTACGCTGATGTCTTCCGCAGAGTTTCGAGCAGTGGTTCTGTGATTGCCTTGAACCGATATCTAGTTCCTTTTTCTAACCACTATCACTGGCGTTTTCTCTTCCCCTATTTCCCCCTGGTCCCTAATTGAGATATTTATACCAAATTAATTTTGATAGATGGACGGGTGGGATTCTCGGTTACCCCCACCTGGGCAAACTCACTATTCTTCCTTATACTTTAACAGGCTGCCTTGTCTAAGTTCTGCAGATGAGGGCAACTCAGTACTTTCTATTAAAGCCCCATGGAGAAGATGGGCTCCGGCAGGGTCTAGCTTCTTTCTTGAAGTTCTGCACAGAAGAGAAGACCCATCACATATAAAAGAACAGGGAAGGTCCGATTGCTCCCTAACAGTTGAATGACTATGTGCAGAGTAAGACACAGAAGTCTAAAGCAGACAATGTTCTCTCTGGTGCGCAGCTGAATGACTATGTTTACAAGCGGGCACTTCAAGCTCCCTACTCGGTGTGGGACCGGAACATTGTGGCCTAAATATCACCTATAAAGTATTGTGTTCTTATATTGTTTACAAATGCATCACCCCTTTGGTGTTAATAATGGAAAATCTATTACTAGTGAAACAATGTTATTGTAAATGATATTTAGGTCACGCTGTGAACATCCTTAAATATTGCGTTTATAGTAAGAGCCACCTATTTGTTAAAAAATGTCCGATTGTCCGCGTGTGCTAGTATAAACCATTAAAAGCCATACCTATTCGCTCTGTCAGTGTATACTTGGCAAATTACACCTATTTAGTGTCCACTCCTCTAGCCTGCATCACACAGTGTTTGCTGTGCAATACCTCTTAACCCCTAATGCATTTGTTTGAGGGGAGGCATGCCTTGCCAACACTAAAAAGGAAGCAAAGTAAGTTAATGCCTACCTGCAGGGCAGCCCTAGAAACAAGAATATGCCATTAAAAGCAAATCTATTGACAAGAGGGAGAAAACATACGAACAGGGAAAGTGAACTAGTGTTGTCATTGCTGGGAAAAGCATGGCCACTGCATGGTTATAATGCCACAGCTCCAGATGGTCGGCAAAGATGCCTTATGTGGAAAGAGGGAACAGGTAACTGATCTGCAATAAACTGCTGCCACATATGTATCCACATTGGCAATTAGTAAAAATCTACAGCATCGTTCAGGCCATTGTAAACGTCTGTTAGTGAATATTTGCAATTTGTGCACAATAGATCACAACATGCAAATACACCTCGTCCACACTTGGTATCTTTTAGCCATATTTCTAATCCATTGTGAAAGTTGCAACTACCAACTGTATATAATCCTATACATTTTGTAACTGCAACTTGAACGCCTCCATTCCGATCTGTAAACAGGGTACTTGTACCCACATAGCAGCTTTTGTACATTTCAACTAATGTTTGATGCATACACAACATGTTTCCTGGAACATTGGGCTTCTGTGAGAAGGGGGATACCTGATCCCTTGGCTCTACGAGTGTCAAGCAGCATAGGTTCCATCTTGCCTAGTGTCACTATAATTCGCTGCTGCTTTCATGTCTGAAGTCATTAAAATTGTTATAGCCATAATAAACACTCCACACTATATTTCCTGTAGAGTGCTACCAGCAAATGAGTATGCAGCAATGCATAAACAGCTGATGTCACCTTCTGGTGCCAGCTGTAGTATTAACAGAATAGAATCCTCTACACAAATACTTAGGTGGCAGCATGTTCTACTCATGTTATGCGGTCCCTACTTTGGTAAGAGGACTGCATGGTTAGGGCGGTAGCACCGCCGATTAAAGGCGATTGAATGCAACCCACACTGTTAGCAGCTGTCAGCCTAACTCCTGGCTAGCTCCCAGTTCCTCAACCAAACCTCCAAACCTGATTTGTGGCAACTGGACACTCAGACTCCTCAGGGAAGTCATGGAAACAGATCATACCCCTTTCGTTCAGTTACCCACACATGCCAAGGTGAGACACACAATGCAAAATAGATTATAAGAGCATTTATTTAAGCAGTCGCTTTCTGGTATAAAAAGCATGTGCTGCGATATTTTGGCAGAAGAAACAAAGCAATGTAAGCAACATCACTATTGAAGTGAAGAAGATAAACAACCCCACCATTTTGTGTGGTTCTGGTTGTACTAGAGGTCCTTACCTAACCCTATGTCTACATCTGAGAGCATAGTGGTTGTAACTCTCTGCCTTACCTGATCTAAGGCATTAGCCCCGACCCCATACCTGGATAGAATAGCAGAGGTCTGACTGTTGTGTAGATGGCAATCTTCTTAGGAAGCTGAGAAGTCAGCAGCAGCAAAGCTGTCTGTCGTGTAGTACGCATCCCAGGATGGTCATGACCAGAACTCCCTATACCCACCTTGGGCCAATGTGTAGCTCAATATAATGACCCACGTCTCATTGGGAACACAGTTCTGATGTAATGCTGTGTCTCAGAGACAGAAGCTGGCTCCTGGACTGGCAATACAAGTTAGCATATCATTTACTGAATGTAACAGCCTTGGACAAAAGTACAGATTATATGTAGTGCAAAGGCTGATTAAATTTATAGAATGATCCTTGCCTTCCTAGAACAAAGCGGCAGATAAAATATGTAAAAGCCACAGCTAAAAGCAGTTTTGTTAATACGTAAATAAAAACATATATAAATGTAAATACATGACAAGCTGTGAAAGTAAGCTAAGACAGGGGTGCCAAACCTCGGTACTAAAAGGGTCCTCACAACACTCACACTCCACTTTAGACTATTTCATGCTGAGGAACCAGAGGGTGGTGACATTTTGATTTGCTGGCATGGTGAATCATTGAATGGCCATACAAAGGTTTGCACAGTTCTAGATTTTTGGTGTGCTCTAGTTAAGCTACACATAGGCATCACCTGATTGTCTACTGTGACCTTCGCTCACGACCTCCCACGCCAGATCTCCAACTGCTTCATTTGTAAACTTGCAGTAACTTAATCGCCCCTAGCAGATTTCATGCATAAATTGGTGACCCACATTTCAAAACGTTTTAGTCTTACACTATGACACTTAAATAGGTGTTTTAGTTCATTGCAATGAGAACTTTCACTCGCAGTAGTGCTCGTCACTTACTTACTATGGGCACCGAATTCACAAGGCTCCAAGCCAGCCACTAGCAGATGTGCTTCTCCCAAGACTGCTGACCTTGGTCCTGATTGGGATAGCTTGAGTTAAATGGATGCCAAGCTCTCACCCAGCTAGAAGGCACTACATCACTGTGTTTCAGACCTGCCAACTCACACGGTGCCACTTTGTGACGTACAATATAGGTTCCCTTCACATGGTCACCCAGTGAGGAGTAAATATCACATTGTGGCAGGGAAAACAAGCTGAAGACCACTGCAAACAGTCGATTTTCAACTTGCATCTGGAGGCTAGAAACTGCTGATGTCCATTAAGGGATGTGAAAACACATCAGAACATGGGCACCAGACTCAGCAAACTTTTTGGGGGATCGAGGAGGTTTGGAGGTAGGACAGGGGCAAAAGTACCTCTTATGTACTTCTCGGTACAACATCCTCGCCCCCTCAAGGGCCCCATGCCCTTTTCACATGGTGCTTTCTTTGTTGCAGTTGGCAGGTCTGGTGTTCGCTCCTCACTCTAGCCAGGTAGAATGTAACAGCTGTAGGATCCTTGATGGTTTGGACCTCTGTCTGGAACCTTAGAGGTATTCTGAGTGCCACCAGTTTCTAGAGGTAACGTGACACTGTTACTAACAGAAGGCTAATGGTGCACTGTCTCTGAGTCTCAATCATGTTTGGGGGGCTGAAGAGAACAAGCCTATGTATTTGGTAAGAAAATTAATTCTTAGATGGCCACTGATGTGGGATGTCACATATGCATGAATGTGTCTTGACACGCACTCAGGCAGGTGTCATTATGCACCGGCAGCCTTTTTTGCTTTTTTTCATTTTACTGTTCAGGCATGCCCAACAGCCATGTCAGAAAAATATTATGGAAGAATATACAATAATATAATAAAAATATATATTAAAATATATATAATATGAGTGGGAGTGCCAAATAGAAAGTGAGCCTCCCAGTAGCACCCCTAAAGCCACTGGAACTTGGGGAAAAAAATGAATTTACAAATCCCCACCCACTCCACCTCCACCACGACTACTTTTTTAGAGTGTTCACATCCTCAAAATTCCATGTTTTGGTACCATCACTGGATAGTCTAATTAGCCAGTGCCTAAACCCAACAGAACCACAGTGGCCAATGTCCAAAAAGAGCTGCTAAAAAGCCTCTTTCTGGGTTAGTGAACCACAGTGGCCAATGTCCAAAAAGAGCTGCTAAAAATCCCCTTTCTGGGTTAGTGAGTCTGTATGTGTACATATATATATATTTTGTGAATAAATTGCGAAAATACGTGAATTTTCCTGAATGCCATGTGAAAAGAAGCACTGTAATTGGCAGACCGCAACCTAAGAAGAAAGTTGCAGCCGACATTTTATTTCACGGGGCACGGTCCCCTGGGGTAGAAATCCTCATTGAAAGTGGCATTAGGGGTCAGGGAGAAGGTACCCTGTCCCTCGGGGTGTGATATAGATGTGTTTTAGGGGTCAAATTACGGGTTTAAAATAATTTTGCATCACCATGCGTGGAATTCAGGAATGTTTGTAAATTTTCACGAATTGTCGCAAAATATTCACAAATGTGAAAAAAAATTGGAAAAAATAGACTGCCTCATTCATACACTTATACATTCACTCTTACATGCGCTCAGAACTCATACGCCCACTCACATACCCACTCAGAAACTCAAGCACCCACTCAGACCCACTCATAGACTCACACACCCACTTTCAGACCCACTCAGCCACTTACGCACCCACTCACAGAGACAGGCCAAAGGCTGTGCTTGGCAGGGGGTTGGGTGGTTAAAAGGGCTTGGCTGCAAGGCCTGGTGGCAGGCCAGGTCCTGCTACCAACCCCTGCCGCGCACGTCCGAAGGGCATGCGCATCTTGGGTTGGAATAACGTAGGGTAATAAAAATCACTTTATGTTAAAAAAACATAGAAATTCACTGAAAAAAACAATGGTTACAGGGACGTTATAGTTAAGTTCTGAATTTACTCATACAAAACCATAGAAATTCAACAGTTAGACTTCTTTCAAGTAACTATAGCTTGGGCACTAAGGTAACTATAACTTGTGCCTTCGCCATGCACAGCTAATTATTCCACATAATATATCAATGATGAGATCTTGTATGGCATCTTTGATATTATCACTGCAGCATTTGCAATAAAATTATTGATAAGAAAACTGTGCATGGCAAGGGCCCGAGTTACAGTTACCTTAGGGGGCGAATTATAGTTACTTGAAAGAACTCCAACTATAACTGCTGAATTTCTATGGTTTTGTATGAGTAAATTCAGAACCAAACTATATATATATATATATGTATATATATATATACATATATATATATATATAGAGAGAGAGAATATTTTGTGTATTGTGTGGCATACGTTGTGTGATGACATTGGCTTTCGCGAGACAGCTAAAATTGTCTGTAGGTGAAACCTAAAAAGGTGATTTGTGGCATAAAAATATGCCACTGTTTCTGCCAACGCTTAGAAATCTGCTATGATGACATCACAGAGGCAGCTGGAATGCTGAGGAGAGTCAACTCAGCAGTGACTGGTGATCAGTTTGAGGAGTCACACTGTGCTGAATTGGCACTGCAGATGCATTATTAAGTGGGATGTTGCAGAACTCTATGTAGGTAAGGATGATAGACACACATAGAAGAGACAAGTGGTATGAGAGGACCCAGTTTATGGCTCATGTGACAGAGCTGCAGCAGAAGATCGGTTGGCAGAATTACATAAAAAATTGTAGTTCAGGCCAGTTAAGGGGAAAGCGGGGTTACTTCTTTTACCTATGCAAAGATGAGGGTGGTTTTATGACTGCCAATGCCAGGACTTTTAACTGGAATAAAATGGGGAAGATTCACAATGTGTATTCAGTCATACACCAGCTCTGATATATGTGAGCAAATATGGCTGTGTGGTCCAGCTCTACGTAAGGGCATGGTCGAGGATATGGTGGTTAATGTAGATTTAGTGATAGACACAAAAATTATATTAACAGCACATATTTTGTTCTCAATATTAAGCCATATTCACACTAAAATAATAACTAAAATTTATATTCATTGACTAGAAGAGAATACATCAACTATAGAAAAAGTTTAGAACTAGCTCCAAGCCATCCAAATGAAGTAAATATAATTACATAATGTAAAAGAAAACAGTAAAACTTAAAACATTTAGAAACTGGAATCACTGAAGCGAAGGTTTCAAGGCTGTAGGTGACTACAACCCTGGAGCCAATAGAAATAGAAAGAACAAAAGTGGATCTATAATAACTGGATTTTTAAAGACTGGATTTTTAATGGTGAAGCTTGTAGGATTGTAGCATGCAGGAAGATAGAGGATTAAAGAAACACAGGCATGCAGGCAGCACATGTAGGATTCTGTTGTAATCAACGATGGATGCTCGTAGGTTATAAAAGAGGTAGGCTTATTAGCTTAGTTGTAGGTTACAGATAAAGCCCCACCAGGAGCAGCATTCTGCCGCTCAGCCCTTCTCACTCCAAGTGTCCACTCATCCAAGCACAAACACTGTCAACATTCCAACCATACAATGACCTCACTCACTGGCTGAGCATCAGGGAACATTAAGGTAGTGGGGAGAATGCATAAGATAGAAGAGGCCACAACACATTTCCCCCTTATGAAAACAATGAAATATTCAACATAACGGAGAACAGTAAAAACACCTCCATCAACCATCCTTCAAAATTATGAATACCACCCCATCGAAATAAACAGAACAGGTTAATAAACACTTTCTGCTTAACTTCCATACTTCAATGGGATGTAAGATACTAAAACACAGTTAATCAATACATTCCACAAATTCAGAGGCTACAACACATTTCCCCACTTATAAAAACAATGAAATATTCAACAGAACAGAAAAAGGCAAAACATCCCCATCAACTGCCCTTCAAAATTATGAGTCCCTCTTGGCACTGAACATTTGACAAGCTAGTGGAAAGTCAGTTGGAGGAACAACAGCAGCCACTTGAAGCGCTGTGCTTAAGGGCACACATTGTGAATAACAGTTACTGTCTACCTGTTGCCTGGGTTGCTGAGTTTCCCCGCTCCCTTTTCTACAAGAGAGATCATTGGGTACCTGATCTGTTTCCAAGAAGCTTTCTGAGAGGAAGACTACAGCGCCGACCTGGCACATGGGAACAGCTCTTGTGCAGTGGAGAACATGTGAGCCAATTTTTCGTATGAGGATAAAGAACTGTGCATGCATTTAAATGGAATAAAATGTACAGTGGCAATGTATTCGGGTGAAAAGTCGCTCACCGGCGTGGAGTATTTGAATATTTTCCACAGAATAATTGAACTTTAGATATACTGTCATGTACTCAATGCCATACATTGCTTGAGTGTATTTTTCAATACTGCTATCCTCTATTTTAAAGATGCATTTAGTTGAATTGAGTAATGTTATGTTAATGCTGACAATGCTTGCCGCTGCTGAAATTAATTTTTAATGCCGTATTGAATTGAGAAATGTTATGCTGTTACTGACATGTTTTAAAGTTGTTGAGTCGTGGTATGTATGTTACGCATGGGAGGTGCACCCTAATGCTATTTTAACATGAAATTTTGCTTACCATATTCTGCGTGTGTATATTGGCCTGAAGTTTTAAAGCCAAGCTTGATTTTAGAGACATATTATTTGAGGTTGGATGCTAGAGTCACGTGCAGAGTGACTTTTTATGTTGTGATATTAATATTTTGATCCATATTTGGTATTGTGTTTTTGACCATCCTTCCTAAGGGGTTAAGGATGTGGAGGCAGTGTGTTAAGCCCAACGTTAGGGGGGTACACCCCAGTGATATGTGTCAATCCTTCCTATGGGGTTAAGGATGTGAGGACAGTATGTTAAGCTCAATGTTAAGGGGGGGTACACCCCAGTGATGTCTCAATCCTTCCAATGAGGTTAAGGATTTGGGGGCAGTGTGTTAAGCCCAATGATAAGGGGAGTACATCCCAGTGATATGCGTCAATCCTTCCTATGGGGTTAAGGATGTGGGGGCAGTGTGTTAAGCCCAATGGTAAGGGGGTACACCCCAGTGATATGTGTCAATCATTCATATGGGGTTAAGGATGTGGGAGCAGTGTGTTAAGCCCCATGTCAAGGGGAGTACGCCCCAGTGATATGTGTCAAGCCTTACTATGGGGTTAAGGATGTGGGAGCAGTGGTTTAGGCCCAATATTAAGGGGGTAAGTAGTTACATCCGAATGCAGTAGAGGGTAGGTGAAACCCTGGTTCTGTTTAAGTGAATGGTGATGGGGGTATATGTTTACACCCCAATGCAGTGGAGCGTAGGTGAGACCCTGGTTCTGTTTAAGTGAATGGCGAAGGGGGTACGTTGTTACACCCCAGTGCAGTAGAGGTGGAAGAAACTCTAGTCCTGTTGAGTGTTGAGTTGTGGAAGGCAACAGGCTGGTCCTGTTATAGTGTGCATGATGTGTAGGTAGTTAGTGTTCTCTGTTGCGTGAGCGGGGAAGGTTTGTGTTATTTGTACACTTGTATTGTAAATTTGTGGAACATATTGATTAACTGTATTTTACCATCTTACATCCCATTGGAGTATTGAAGTTATGCAGAGAGAGTGTTTGTAAACCTTTTCTATTTATTGCAGAGTGTTTGTTAACCTGTTCTGTTTATTTCGATGGGGTGTTACTCAATTTTGAAGGATGGTTGATGGGGTGTTTTGCCGTTTTCCGTTCTGTTGAATATTTAATTGTTTTCATAAGGGGGAGATGTGTTGTGGCCTCTTTCTATCTTATGCATTCTCCCCACTACCTTAATGTTCCCTGATGCTCAGCCAGTGAGTGAGGTCATTGTATGGTTGGAATGTTGACAGTGTTTGTGCTTGGATGAGTGGACAGTTGGAGTGAGAAGGGCTGAGCGGCAGGATGCTGCTCCTGGTGGGGCTTTATCTGTAACCTACCACTAAGCTAATAAACCTACCTCTTTTATAACCTACGAGCATCCATCATTGATTACAACAGATTCCTCATACAGGATAAATACGACTAACTAGCAGTCACAATGAGACAGTCAAAACCTAATGTTGAATAAAGACTGGAAGCCATGATGGAATGGTACGTAGTCAATGCTTCCTGGGAGAGGGGGCAGCTTAAAGATGGCAACTGCTGACTTGTGTGTATTTACATAGAACACCAACGACAGGCCTGAACCAGGACCAAGGAAGGTCTCCTCTGCACGATGGAGTAATGGGCTCTGCCCATAATTCTAAGGGTTCTTTGCAGAAAAGCAAGTGATTAGTCAGAAATTGTGCTTTGGCAGAGGTGCAAGTGCTCGGAGAAGAAACATTCTTGCTGTGTCCCAAAGAGCAAGAGCAATTAGATTAACCTGACTCTATGCAAAGGTTTTATAATGTAAAGTGAACCTGGGAGCCAAAACCTCACCTGCTATAACCAAGGTGATAAGTTTACATATTCCGACGAAAACTGCATTGAATTTCTCAATGAAAGTAGTGCAAGAAACATAAGAAGATATTTGGATATTTCTTATTTTGTAAACCCTCTATTGTTTGTCGCTACTCATTTGCACTCCGTTAGTGCTGTAAATGTCTGCACAGCCAAAGCAAAAAAATAACAGCAAACAATACCTGGGATGAGGGAGCCCTGTCTGATTCCCCCTTGAAGTCTAGGTACTGCTTAGTGGATTACTTTAATCTGCTTTATGTCCTGGATATACAATTCTTATCCTGTTGAATGAGGGGAGGCCTTTTCTTGGGGACCTGGAGCATTTAAAAGTTACTGGAAAGTATCCTGTGAAGGTACTGTTGTTTATCACTGGTGCCCCAGGGGCTGCAATACATTTGCACTGCAATTTGATAACCAAGTTACTCCCTTTAGGCACACACCTCTGCTGGCCAAGGGAAGCTTAGCAGGGTAAGGGGTAAGCAATATAACCTGACACATTAAATATCATCCAAGTGTATATCCCGCCAGACATATAAGTTCAAAGAAGAATGTATGTTTTATGTAAGTCAGTTAAAGGGAAAGCTACGAATACAAAACCATAGAAATATAGAAGGTGCTAGCCGAAAAAGCTTGGTGGCAGAATGTGAACAAAGATATTTTTATACGTTTTACAGGCTAGGTGCTAGATTTTCTGTAATATTTTCTGTCTGGCCATTGTCCTAATTAATTTGTATTTATTTAGCATCTCTATATAGAATGCACTTTATTTAAACTGTTTCTGGGGGTTAGGAAGTGAAGTTACAGGTAGAGAGCATGTTGTGTGCAGACTCCAGAGGCGGCTCTCCTTTAAGGGCTCCAGGGCTACCCCCGTTTTTATTATACAAGAGTGAATACAAACCTATCATTCACTCTTGGTATAATAAAAATAACTGTCGACCTACTTCGGGTTCAGCCTGAAGCAAGTAGTGAAACTGCCTGTTGGTTGGCGCAGGCGCATTAAGGCGCCCGCACCATCCATCAGAGACATTGTCTAGGGCTGGTGACATTTTAGCCCTGCCTCCGGTCACGGTGCACCTCTGTGTCTCTCTGTCTGTGACGTAATGAAGGATCACAGCTAAAGGCAGCCACTAGGGCTGCAGGCATACGCCTCCAGTGTTTGTGGCTGCATGCCAATCACCTTGTCTCCCTACCCTCTCCCAGTCCGACACAGAGAGACGGAAACCTGGTATCTGCGACTGTGCAGGCCCAAGGTTTCACGGGCCAGCGCAGGTAGTAGCAGGAAGGAGCGGGAACCCAAATAGGACCTGTTCAGACAGCAAGGTGAGCCCCAAAAAAAAGTGTTTACATGTGGTGTACTGATTATTGAAAGAGTTTGTGACCGAGATTGTGTGTATGGTGTGAGCATGCCAATGTGTGTGTGTGTGTGTGTGTGTGTGTGTGTGTGAGAGAGAGAGAGAGAGTCAGTGAACGAGTGAGTGACAAGAAGAGTGAGTATGAGTGAGACTGAATGTTGGAGAGTGTGGGAGAATTGCCAGTGAGCTGTGTGTGAGTCAAAGTCTGAGTGAAACTGAGTGGGAGTGACAATCACTGAGACTGGCTGAGCCAACGTGAGTCAGAGTGAGTGACAATAAAGACTTGATTGAGACTGATTGAGACAAGTTGAGCTCAAGTGAGATTGAGTGAGAATGAGACGAACTGAGGGCCAGATTTGCAATGTTTTGGCGGAGCACAGCAGCGCAAGCCTTCTTGCGGCGTTGCCCTTCATCAAAACAAAAGGACAGGAATGCACCCCTGCGAATCTACGAGATCTGGCGCATTCTTGTCCTTTTCCCATGTGCTGGCGCACAAATTGCTGCCGTGCGCTAACGCAGGCACCCTTGCACTATGGTGCACGGGTGACTGCGTTGCAGGGATGATTGTTTTTGTGCAGGAAGGTGCTCCTTCCTGCACAGAAACAATCCCAATAGGAGTTTTTCTCTTTCTATATGTACTGCAGAATGCAGCAAACATAGAAAGAGGAAAGAACTGGGAGAAATAATATATTTCTCCCTGTTGCGTCACTTCTACGCTACCCCCTGGGGTGGCATAGGGTTTTGACACATTCCCAGGTTTACAAAGCCTTGTAAATCTGGGATTGTGTCAAAATCCATGGACGTTGCATGGCAACACCCACCCAACAGCCATGGAAATGCCTCCCTGACGCAAAGTAAGGCAAAACAGCTGCTTGCACTGCGTTGCATTACTCCATATCTATAAAGCCATGTAAAGCCACACAAAGGTGGTCATTCCTACCTTGGCGGGCGGCGGTCGCCGCCCGCCTGGCGGGAACCGCCAGAAGACCGTACCGCGGTCAAAAGACCGCGGCGGTCATTCTGACTTTCCCGCTGGGCTGGCGGGCGACTGCCAAAAGGCCGCCCGCCCGCCCAGCGGGAAAGCACCAGCAACGAGGAAGCCGGCTCCGAATGGAGCCGGCGGAGTTGCTGGTGTGCGACGGGTGCAGTTGCACCCGTCGCGATTTTCAGTGTCTGCCAAGCAGACACTGAAAATCAATGTGGGGCCCTTTTAGGGGGCCCCTGCAGTGCCCATGCCAGTGGCATGGGCACTGCAGGGGCCCCCAGGGGCCCCACGACACCCGTTCCCGCCAGCCAGGTTCTGGCGGTGAAAACCGCCAGAACCAGGCTGGCGGGAAGGGGGTCGGAATCCCCATGGCGGCGCTGCTTGCAGCGCCGCCGTGGAGGATTCACAGGGGCAGCGGGAAGCCGGCAGGAAACCGCCGCGGTCAGAATAGCCCCAGAAGCACCGCCAGCCTGTTGGCGGTGCTTCCTCCGTCCCCTACCCTGGCAGTCTCGGACCGCCAGGGTAGGAATGACCCCCAAAGTGCCTTTGCATGACTTTTCAGATATGGGTCAGCAGCCTGCGCCGCTGATGCGCCAAAATAAGTGACATTTCGGCGGTGCAGGCTGCTTTTAAATCTGGACCTGCGTGTGAAAAAGTGGGACTAGTTGAGTCACAGTGATTAAGTGAGAATAAGTGGTACTGGCTGAGAATGAATGACATTGAGTGAGATTAAGTGAGAATAAGAGACACTGAGATTAAGTGAGTGAGTGATATTGAGTAAGACTGAGTGACACAGAGGAGACCAAGGGGGTCATTCTAACCCTGGCGGTCCAAGACCGCCAGGGCTAAAATGACGGGGGCACCGGCAACAGGCTGGCGGTGCCCCACTGGGCTTTCTGACCGCGGCGGTTCGGCCGCGGTCAGAAGTGGAAAACCGGCGGTCTCCTGCCGGTTTTCCGCTGCCCAAATGAATCCTCCATGGCGGCGCAGCAAGCTGCGCCGCCATGGAGGATTCTGACACCCCATACCGCCATCCTGTTCCTGGCGGTTCTCCCGCCAGGAACAGGATGGCGGTATGGGGTGTTGCGGGGCCCCTGGGGGCCAATGGCATGGGCACTGCAGGGGCCCCCGTAAGAGGGCCCCAAAAAGAATTTCAGTGTCTGCTTTGCAGACACTGAAATTCGCGACGGGTGCAACTGCACCCGTCGCACCTTCCCACTCCGCCGGCTCAATTCTGAGCCGGCGTCCTCGTGGGAAGGTAGTTTTACACTGGGCTGGCGGGCGGCCTTTTGGCGGTCGCCCGCCAGCCCAGTGTAAAACACAGAATAGCCGCAGCGGTCTTCCGACCGCGGTGCGGTATTCTGGAGGGGGGAAGTCTGGCGGGCGGCCTCCGCCGCCCGCCAGACTTAGAATCACCCCCCAAGTGTGTCCGAATGAGACAGCGTGAGACTGAGTGGCCGGAGTAAGATTGAGTGAATCGGAATGAGTGAGAATCAGTGAGACTGACTGAGTCAAACTGAGTCAGATGGAGACTGAGTGAGGCTAGGTGAGTCTGAATGAGACTGAGTGAAAATGAGTGTAACTGAGTGAGAATGAGTGTTAACAAGTAAGAATAAGTGGAACAGAATGAGAATGAGTGAGCGTTGTGAGTCGGTGTGATTGATTGAGAATAGGCTGTACTGACTGAGATTGAATTAGATTGAGAGAGATTGACTTAGTAAGACTATGGGAGTCAGTGTGACTGAGTGAGCTGGAGTGACTCAGAATGGGACTTAGTAAGACTGAGTGAGTCAGAATGAGTGGGAATGAGATGGACTGATTGAGAATGAGTGAGACTGTGAGTCAGAGTGAGAATGTGTGAATCAGAATGAGTAAAACTGAGTGGGACTGAGTAAGACTGAGTGAGTCAGAGTGAGACTGAGTGAGTCACAATGAGTGAGTCAAAGTGAAACTGAGTCAGAGTGAGATTGAGTGATAATGAATGAAACTGAGTGAGAATGAGTGCGACTGAGTGGGTCAGAGTGAGAATGAGTGAGACTGTGAGTCAAGGAGACTGAGTGAAACTGAGTGAGTCAAAGTGAGTGAAAGTGCAAGTGTGAATGAGAATAAGGGAATGTGAATGAATAATGCTGAGGAAGAATGCATGAGAGAATAAGACTGAGTGCAAGTGAGTGTGAGGAAACCCCCTGAACCTTCTGAGAAGACGTCAGGCTCACTCATGGGAACTCAAGCCAAGGTTTAAGTTTCTTCACTTTCAAGGAGCACCAGCTGCCAATGGTGCAGAGT
Source organism: Pleurodeles waltl (assembly GCF_031143425.1). Classification (NCBI taxonomy): domain Eukaryota; kingdom Metazoa; phylum Chordata; class Amphibia; order Caudata; family Salamandridae; genus Pleurodeles; species Pleurodeles waltl. The sequence goes on along the minus strand of NC_090439.1, from coordinate 1,027,038,693 downwards.
CCGTGCAATGTCAAGTGAAGTATAAAATACTGGCTCAAGTGTGTTATGTTGTGTTATGTTACGTTATGTAGATTTTGAAAGCACACTCTACCACTGGAGGGTGTCCTACTGCAGGTATAAAACAAGTTGTTAGAAATTGGGTCTCTAGTTGGGAGAGTTATGCACCCTGGCCAAGTCAGGACTACAATCCTAGTCAGGGTAAGACACAATACACTCCCTAAATTCACCAGTGTTCACTCTCTGGTAACTTGGTAACTTAAGAGGCAATGTGTAAAGTATTTGTGCAACACTTAATACAGTAAAACAGTGAAAACACCTCACCAAAAGTAATCTACACCAGGTTAGAAAAACAGAGCTTATTTTAAGTGTGCAAGAGGAGTTTGAATTGTGCTCATTTGTGAATGTAGAGCTAGAGTAGCTCTTTTTGGTGAGGAGAGATGTGTGTTGGAATGGGAAGTTGAGAGTAATTCCTGCTGCTGAGTTCTGAATGGTCAGCAGCCTGCTGGTGAGTTGTTTGTTGGTTCGAGAGTAGAGGATGTCTCCATAGTCTAGTATGCTGTTGATCACAGCATGTGTGATGGTTTTCTGGGTGTTGGTTGGGAGTCACTTAAAAATCTTCCTTAGCATTTTCAGTCGATGACGATCCCAAGGCTCTTGGCGTGGGTAATGGGGGGGGAGGGGGGGTGGTAATCGGTCCTAGGTCATCAGCCTCCAGGTGGAGTCTCATGGTGAAGAACTCTACCCAAGGACCATAACTTTGGTCTTATCAGTGTTAAGCATCAGACTGTTGGACTTCATCCAATCAGTGATTTTGGTCATGCGTGTTGTGAACTTGTTCCATGTGCTGGATGTCTTGTCTATGGGAGAGAGGATAAGTTGCTTGTCATCAGAATAGTAGAGGACACTGATGTAGTGAGACCCGAAGACCATGATGCTGGTTAGGGGGATCATGTAAACATTGAAGAGGGTCCAGCTCAGGAAGGATTTTTAATGGACTTAGGGCCTCTAAGGTCAAGAGTGCCAGGATGACTGACGGGGTCCTGGCAGTCAGAAAGGGGTAGATCCAGCTTTATCCCAATGTTGTGCAGGCATTGGATGAGAATGAGATGGGAGACTATACCAAACACTGCAGAGAGGTCCAGGAGGATAAGGCCTGCTATATCTTCTCTGTCCAGTATGCAGTGGATGTCGCCTGTGGCAGCAAAGAGAGCAGTTTCGGTAACGTGGTTGGGTCTAAATCCAGGATGTCTTTAGGGCCTGATTTAGATATTGGCAGACAGGTTACTCCATCACAGTGGTGATGGATATCTGGTCCACCGAAATCTGAATCCCAAAATGTCCTATGGGATTTAGATTTCGGCGGATGGAATCTCCATCACTGTTGTGACGGAGTAACATGACCGCCAATATCTAAATCAAACCCTTAGTCTTAAATCTCCCTATTTGTCTTGCAGTATTACCTTATTGTGCTGTCTTGTTGCTGAGCCAGTTAGTACCCCCACATGCCTCATGCAGGCCTAATAGTGCCCAAGTGGCTAGTATGTCCCCAGCAATAGGTCTTTTTCTCTCCTTTCCCAGTTGACAGGAGCTTATATATGGTTGTTTCCATAATACCTCTGTAGAGCTGGCGAGGGTCAACTTTCACCCAGAGCCCCAGGTAGCGCAAGGAGCAACATTTGACCATTCTTTCCTTTAACTGAAAGCATCAGAAGCACCAGTGAATGTTACATTCAAAGCATTCTTAGTGCAGAACTGGAGCTCGAACAAGTCCATTCTGCAGGAAAGGTTTTCCCTCCTAACACTGAGCAGTTTAGAAGTGGAACATTTCCTATCATGAGCAGTACGGAGCAGAAGGTAGGGGCAATTTGAACGCACAAAAATAAGTCCATTATTCTGCAGATTCGATGCAAACAAAGCAAGAACTTTTGCTAAAACAAACATACCAATTTTTATGCACACCCACATTAAGTGAGTGTACCCAAGTGCATAAATACAGGTTAAAACAAATATGCAGACCTTGTTAACATATGTCAAGGTCTATAAAACTCATAGGGGCTTGATGCATATCAGACCCACTTTTCAGGGTTAGTTTGTCATATGACAAGTATACATCCCAATTGTATCTAAAGCAAATTACCGAAATATATATCTGACAGATTCATGCACTATGTAAATAGTGTGTATTATGAAAGTGAGCCTTTCTATAGAAGAAAGCATGCAGATGGCAAAAACGCTTACAGCGAAATGATGGTAAGATTTTTTAAATATTATTTTGATTGATTTTACAACAGCCAACATAGACAGCCATAGGTATTCCACTACGTGTCAGGAAACAATTATACCACAGAGTCAATGCCATTTTACATATTTTTCATCGGACCTCCTTCCATTTTTTGGGGGGCAACCACCCCCTTGTAAACTTGTTCCTCCGCCAACATGCAACAGCCCATGTCTTACATCCATGTTTTAATGTCTGGTGGCTCAGGCACTCCTAACTCCTTTCTATTTTTTTTTTTTTTTGCTACAATAAGCCCCACCTCTAGGAGGAGCTTGGTGTATTTAGGTGTACTATTGTCGCCCCATATGTTGAGTATCAGTGCTTCGGCCAATCTCGTTATTTTTCTCCCTGTTGCTGCAAGTAGTCTATCGCTCACCTCTGCACAGTAGCACTGGATACCGCCACTGTACCAGATTGTGTGCATGAAATCCCCCACTTATCACACCCGCAACATCTGTCAGTGCAGGTCCACCCCATCTTGTGTACCATGGCCCTAGAAGAATAGGATCTATGCAGCAGCCTCAGCTGTATCAGGTGAAACCCTGCTTGTATTGCCATCGCTCGTGGGGCCTGTAAACCTTCTTTCACTCCCTGTCTCTGAGTTGGTCCATTTCATCTGAGGAATCATTCATGATCTTCCTGTATATCAGTGAGATTACCTTTTTTGTTATTGGTTCATTCAGCACCCTATCCTCTAATGATAAGATTAACTGTATTTCTCCATTGTGCTCCCTGAGTGCAATTTATATCAATTTCCCATATGTGTTGAGCAGCTTCTCTTGAAAAATATGATGATGGACTCCATAAGCACCATGACTGGCAGTGTAACCAAGTCTCGTCAGGGCCTGGCAGAATGGTTTGGGTTTTTGAGATAAATGTGTACATCTGAATTCTCACTGAAGGTGTTAATATGCTGCATACTAGCTAAACAATGATTGCATGATCACACATTTCAGAGATGACCTACACTACATGATGTGACTTGAATGGTTCCATATTTAGGATCCATCCTGTTTACAGATGGACCTCAAACCACTTTGACAAATGGATAGTGACATTCATTTCTAAGCAAATTCAAAATACATGTTCCATTCAAAGTATAGGAAAAGGTATGGAATGTAACATTGTTGAGCATTGCTCCAGACTCTGATGCATGTTCTATTTCTTCCAAGTGTAAGAAATAGTGAGAAACGTGGAATGTAATACTATAGAGTAATGCACTTGATTGCTGTTCTCCTTCATGTCCAATTAGGAAATTAAGAATAACTTTGGTATTTAGCTAGAGGTGTCCTGGTGTCCCTGAGTGAGGGAAGGACAAAACAAGTTGTTCCCTCTTACGGTCATTGTTAGAAATTGGGTTTCTGGTTGGCAGAGGCATACAATCTGTCCAAGCAGGAACCACAATCTAGTCAGGCTAAGTTAGACACACCTTAAATTAACCAGTGCTCATCCCTGGTAGCTTGACACAGAGCAGTCAGGCTTAACCTAAGAGGCAATGTGCTAGGTATTTGTGCAGCACTTCAAACAGTAAAACAGTGAAAGCACCACACCTGGTTATAACAATAGAGACTAACTTAATGAACAAAACAAGACCAAGCCGACAAAAATCCAATAAGTAGAAGTCAAGATATGAATTTTTAAAGAATAAACTTAGTTGTAGTGCTTAGAAGCACGAAGCACTATCTGGTCGTGCCAAATCGGGTCAAAATCTGAAAAGTCAGGCCGTCGGATACAGGGACCAGTCTTGGCAAGCCAAAACAGTATATCGGTTCTGAGAAGCGTTGATGTCAAGAGCAAGAGGCGAGAAGCAAAGGAGGTGATGCACTGTCGTCGATCCCAAAGAGGTAGGCGATGCGTCGGCTGTGAGCCGTGCAGAGTCGGAGATGCATTGGGAATGGAGGTGATGCATCGCAGATTCTACAATGCGGTATTCCTGATCCTCACAGCAGCAGAAGTGTGCCAGCATCGACAGCGATGCAGTGTCCTTGATCCTCGCAGCAGCAGCAATATATCAGCGTCAATGGTGATGCACCAGTTCCAAGCGCCGCAATGGCGTCGATGCTTGGATTCTGGGCAGGAGCAGCACTTTATACCCGCTTCCATGGGCCTAGGACTGGAGTGGCACCACTTGGCAGGGCAAAACTTGCAGCAAGCATAGTCCAAGTGCTGGAGATGATGATTTGAAAGTCTTTTGTGTCCTTGAGACTTCAGAAGAACATGAGGCAAGCCAACAAGTCCTTGTAGTCACTCTGGTTCTGGGTTCAAGAGTTGTGGGTCCAATCCTTCTCACCCAGGCAAGAAGGGCAGCAGGTCAGGACAGCAAGAAAGCAGTTCTTCTGGAGCAGTAGTCCAGCAGAGTAACAGTCCTTGTAGCAGCACATCAGTTCTTCTTCCTGGCAGAGTATCAACAGATAAAGAAGTGTACTGAGTTGGTAGGGTCAGAAGTCCACTCTTTATACCAGTGGAGCTTTTGAAGGGGGAGACTTCAAAGAAGGGCTTTGAAGTGCGTAGAGGTTCTCCCTTGCTGCCCTGGCTCCAGACTACAGGGGTTATGCAACCCTTTTTCTTGGAACAGGACACTGCTTATTTAGGTGTAAGTGTCAGTCCCTCCCTCCCATCCTGCCCAGGATGGCCCATCAGATGTTGAAAGCCTATCAGTGACACCTAAGCTTCCTATGTGTGTGGCTATCTATTGGGACTACTCAAGTCCAGCTGCCCCCCTCCTCAGATGTGTATTGGAGACAGGCAGCAGCCACACAAGGCCAAAAGCAGGAAAATGCCAACTTTTTAAAAGTTGTAAAAATAAATCTAACTTTACTATTCAAGATGATTTGTCATTACATTTCCATAGGTACTAAAAATTACAGGTGTATTCCTTTTTCAATCAGGAATTACAACTTATTAAATGTAATAAGGAATCCCCAATGTTATCCTATGAGAAGGGTAGGTCTCACATTAGTGAAAAAATAAATCTGAGAATTTAGCTCTACCAGCACATGTAAAACTTAACATTATATGTATAGCCTGTCTCTACATAGCACCATGCCCGATGGGCTACCTGGAGCCTACCTTAGGGTGCATTGTATGTAATCACCCTAGGGACATTTAAGGCTTGGCAGGGGGTTTTAAATGCCAAGTCCACTTGGCAGTATAACACTGCATTCAGGCTGCAATGGCAGGCCTGGGACATATTTTAAAGTGCTACTTAAAGGGATGGCACAATCAATGATGCAGGCCCACTAGTAGCATTTCATTCACATGCCAAGGACACATAAGACTATGGACTTATAAGTAAATTAAATATGCCAATTCAGCATGTACCAATCAAACCATGTTTTATGGAGATAGCACATGTACATCAGCACTGGTCAGCAGTGGTAAAGTGCTCAGAGTCCTAAGACCAACAAAAAGAAATCAGCAAAAATGTGAGGAGAACAGGCAAAAAGTTTGGGGGAAGGCCACACTAAGGCTGTTAGGTCTAACAGTCATTATTAACCACATCATGTCTTGGGTAAAAACATGCAAGGTACAAAATATCTGACCCTTAACTATGTGAAGTCTGTGTACTCTACACACCTTGTGAAGAAATAGTAGTATTCCATGCTTCAAAACAAATTCATCATAGGCACTGATGAACGATTTGAGTATAGTATTTTATGTCTTATTAGGACAAGTTTCAGATTTTCGGATTTTAGTTTGTACAGCACGAGTGTTGGCTGAACTGGGTTGTTGCTTTGAAGTATTGGAATTTAGCTATGAATGCTAATGAACTATCATGGCTCAGAGTTGAACAGCGTTGCCATCCATACTAAGGAAACACCACCTAATTGGTATCTGGCAGATGTAAGAACCAGTCAGACAATCTATGGGAATAGTACATGCCTCTAATTATTTGTGTCCAGATATGGAACACCATCATGTAGAGACGTGTAGGTTTACAGGGTTGTAGAGAGTGACTTTTTCATTGGACACATTTGTAATTTTATGTTTTGTGTTCAAACAAGTAAAATCCCCGGTTGCATTGTTCTAGTAATTGTTGTTCTGTGCCCTGCAGAGTTTTAAGTTTCTAATATGCAAAACCTTCTTGAATAAGCCTTGGAATCTTCTGGCTGAATTTGGCAGGGCTTTGGCTCCACCCCTTTGCTTGTCATCTTTATTACCATTTGTGTGGGCAGACCTTGTGCTAGTCCATCAATAAAGTATCTTCATTGCTTATAAAATGCAAACGCCAGGTTAGATACTTTAGGTTGTGGTGTTACATGGTTTAACCCTGTGACAAACACAGTAGGGAGTTTCATTGTGAACTTCCAGAAATAGAGCAGTACGTAGTTGTACATTGTGACCTTTTTGACAACTATAGTAAGAAGTGGTTTTACATGTTAATTCTCTGACAAATGCAATAAGAGTAATTTTACAATGCAGCTTCTCTGACAAAAACAATAGGATGGGTTTTTACATGGTGACTACTGAGAAACCTTGTTACAAAGATCTCTAATTCAGGGAGCCTGGAGATGCCTGTTTTTCTAAGTGTGCATGTGCAAATGTATGTCTCATACTTATTTTCTAACAGTAAAGGTATTGGTTGACCATAATGTATTAAGTGTAACTGTGTGTGTTCTGAGTTTAGAACTCACACCATCTCCAGAGTAAGCCTTGGGCTGCTCTGCCTCAGTGCCCTAAGGGGCATACGGTAAAGGAGTGTACTTGGTTCTCAGTTTTGGTCGAATAGTAAGGAGAGGGTCACAAAATATAAAAGACTTCAGTTATCACAATTAGTACCCAGTAGCCCGGTGGTGCTGAAACACATCAGCAGTGGGTTCATGCTGCGTGAGCTAGCAGCAGCGGCTGCTACGACAAAGCATGACTTGATGTGGCATCCTGCGGCGTCCAAGTGCAAAGATGTGATGAAATATAGAGGGTGCTGGTGGGAGGTGCATGTTATAGTAAATAAACAAATGTCTGATCCCCTGTTGTATGCTCCCTGTCCGGAAGGGATCATGTATATATTATTTTGACCACTGCCGGGCTTTGTCCATAGCCTCCACCCCACCATACCGTGAGGCGATGCTGGGTTTGTCCACCTCGCTGTATGCTGGTTTTCCTGGGGCATAAGTATGGCTCTCTTCGATGCATGCGTGGGTGCCCGCTGTACGACACATGCAGTATAGTGCTCACTTTTGGTTTCAAACCATTTGCTCCCATGAAGCTCATTGCACTGCCCACGCACCCTGTGACTGAGGGGTACTTTGTTGCACATGCGCACTATGGTTGTGCGCATGCAGGGGAGCTTGGATGGTTCTCATTAGGTCCACTAGGGCCGACCATAGCCAGGCAGAGGAGCTGCTAGAAACTGCAGTGGAGCTGCTCCTGTGAGGCCAGCGGCAGAGCACCAAAGCGGAAGCTGGGAGTCTGGGGCTGGGGCTGTGTTTCTGGGGACCAAATGAGGCTTCTTGGCAGCAGTGCACATGAAGTGACGTCAGTGACCCACCCTGGGGTGGGTTGGTAGGTGGGGGCAGCCTGCCAGCGGTCACTGGGCGAAGGCTCTTGAAAGTAGATGAATAGCTAGCCTGGGCCATTAGCCCCCCTCCTAATCTTTGGGCAGCCCCGTTGGGGGGATCAGACTCGGAGCTCAGAAGCAGAGGAAGAGGACTTTGACTCCTCATGGTTGCTGCGGTGTTGCTTCAAGAGTCAGACTAGCCCAGTTCCAGCCACGGCCTTGATGAAAGCACCCAGGGTGCTGCTAATGCAAAAGCCCTTAGGGTGGAAAAGTACATCAGCCTGATTACTAAACACACTCCCACTCCTCTCAAAGACTATGTATTTATTTACTTATGTGATTTTATATGGCGCGGGCATTACCCAGGGGTGTCAGGGCGCTTTACTATGGAACAAAGAAGGTTACAAGAGAGATAAAGAGTAACAGGGTAGTAGGAGACAAAACCTAAAGCTACTATGGTTACTCATGACGAGAGGTACTTAGTTACAGCGTACTTAATAATTACAGATGACATATTTAGAGAAGTTACAATAGAGCAAAGAACGTTACAAGAGAGTTTAAAAGTAACAGGGTAGTAGGAGACAAAAAGTATAGATACTACAGTTACCCATGACGAGAGTTTCGTATCTACAACTTACCTAATAATTACAGGTTACATATTTAGAGGTTTCAGGTTACACAGATAAATACTACATATCTGCAGAGTTAAAAACAAGCTAACTTAAATGAGGTTAAATTAAGTTATAGAATTGCATCTTACAAGAGTGTTATGTAACAGTCAGGGTTATGCCGATAAATGTGAGTAGACTAGAGGGGACACACAACTGGAAACCCCCCTCACACACCAGCTGTAAAACTAACCGGTATTGCCTCTGACTCTTCATTGGTTGGTTTGTCAGTGGGGTATAGAGGGAGGGCGAATGGGTGAATCCAAGACTAAGCCAATGGGTACCTGAGTAGTTGCCTGAGCGCGAGGATAAGTGACTGGCTACGTGGATTATGAAAGAGTGGGAGCATGGGCAGATGGACAGCTGGTTGCATGGACAGAGGCGTCCAGGTGTTTTCACTTACAAACCTAAACTATTGGTGTTACCAATGGTTATTTTTGCTGGAGATAAAAACTGAGCCAACGTTCAGTCTGGCATGCAGACCAACTAATTTTATTCAAGCAAAGTGATTTGGACATCAAGTCTGTAGGCCTTGAAGATATGTTTTATAAAGCAAGTGCAACCTTCTTTTCGTGAACTCTTTATACAAATAGAGTCATGCGCTGAAGTTGGTGTGCACTCAGACAGTATTTCTTGTATGTTCTTGTACATCTTCCTCAGGGGTAGCTGTACAATAAATGTGGGGCTCGTAGCGACACCTGTAGTTGCGTGTGAGTGTGTGCACCAGCTCCCCTTGTCGCAGAGCGTTCAGCGTGTTCCTCTTACCGTTCTCAGGGCGCTGCTTTCTGCTAGAAAGCCTTCTGCGGCTCATGTCGATGATGCTGGAAGGGAGGCTGCTTTAAGACACAATCGCACATCTAACCACAAACTTCTGGGGCAAAGAAATAGTCGTATCTGTGTTATTTTGACTTTGTCAGCATTAAATATTTTGTTCTTGATTTAATGTATCATGAGCAGTGCTTGTTGTTAGCAACTACTGGACTTCATCGTGTATTTTGTTCGTTGCCAGTGGTATTTCGATAAATTACTCAGTATTCGATTAATTAAAATACTCTTTACAGCTTTTAATGCGAATAGATTAACATATTGCGTATTCAAATGTGTTTATGTGATATGCTCAATATCGCCAACAAAGTAAAATGCCTCTGTCACAATACAGTGTACCAGGCAGGCACCATTGCCACTTTAACCATGCATGATTGCAGCACAAACCATGTGCTTTTAGAGCTACTAGAAAATGTGTAATGGGAGTACAATGACTACGTTTTTGCACCGTATCATGATTAATGGCCTAGGTCTTTGGGCACCTTTGAAGAATGTTTTTTGGGTTATTGTGTGTGTCTGTAGTAGAAAAAAATCAATACAATTCAAGTTAAGGAAAGTGTGAAGCAGAAGTGCTTTAAATGAGTGGTGCACACCCACAGGTGAAGGCTGGTTCTCTTTCAGCCCCTGAGTACTGACTGTCATGATACTTTTACCCCAGGAACCTACTTTAGGTGTTGCTTGTCCTGTTTATTCCTTAATTTCTGTTTTTTTGGTTTCCAACAGATTCTTCAGTTAGAAGTACACCCACTGTGGATCTAAACACCAACATTTTTGAGTATTCCTTTTTAAGGTAAATAATTCAGAAATGCATGTGGTCGGTAGTTGGTTTCTGCATGTTCTGAGATATTGTTCCAGCCTTCAGGACCTAGGGATTAGAACAACTTCCCTCCTAGGGTTTTTCTCTTTATTAACTTTTAAAAAACATCTCATGTGAAAGGGGCGTAACATTGCACCAATGGCTAGGGCTAGCTAAATGGAGAGCTCCTTGTATGAACACCAAACTGTGTAAAATTAGGGCAGCTGTACAACGTCATTTTGCTACTGCAAACCCTGTGACATAGCTGTCAAGGCTTCAGATGGCCAAGTATGACATTTTCATAATTTCAGTGTAATTATGAGTGACATTTCAACGACAATGATTGACACTTTCTTGCAAGCATGACGACGAGGGAACTATAAAAATATCGCAATATATTAAGAATCCTATACCTCCATTTGTACTCTGGAACAAGGTTTTACGCACTTCAGGATCTGCGTGACAATTTCAGGCATTGCGGTAATGCAGGAAAATTACCGAAAATGTGTTATTCTAAAGCGAGATGCGTGACACTTGGCAGGGCTTCTGTGATTTGCAAATTCACAGGGTTTACGGCTCAAAATGTTTTTTCTTTTCTTTTTCTAACCACATTTAGCAGGTCTGAAAAGCCTTCTGACTCATAAAATGGGTTTTGGGATCCATTCTGAATCGCAGTAAGGGGGACACGAAAGGGGCACCCATTTCTAATTGCACGGGACGCAATGTTGTGTATTAATTGGTTGCTTCCACGATTGCAGTTATCAAGACCTTAAAGAAGGCAATAACTGATTTGCAGAAAGGAAAAGTGTCCACTTTGGACGCCTTTCGATTTGTGAATCCTGTCAAGTGACATCCGGGCCAGCAGGCAGTAGTCTAGCCAACTACTACCTGCTCCTTCCGAAGTTCTCTCAAACGGGAAATCTTTTTTCTCTTGAAAAGCAACACTAGTTCCTTTAAGTAAGGAATAGTGTTTCTTTTAAAAAAATGTTTCCTGTTGGGGAATGCACACACAGGGATGGTGTCTGCTGTTCTTTGCAGCCCACAATATCTGACAGTGGTCAAAGTGCACTAAAAAGGTATGGAAACTGTGATGCTGCACACAATGGGGACAGGGTGTGTGAGTGAGGGGGTGTGGTCAAAGGTGTGGCTAAACAAACAAAATATTCTGTAACTCTTTTATGTCTTTTACCTTCAGGTAACTACATATATAATAACACAGCTGAAATGAAAATGAAATGCAAGTCATATTAATCAGTGGAAGGTGCACTATCGGCCAGTATAAAACCTCTATTAGCTAATGCACTGCACCAGAGAGCCACAGAACTGGAGCCTGGTTGGTGCAGTGAAGAATAGTGACTTGTGTATGTTTAGGCCTGTGCGGTCCCAGTCTGATCTGTGACAGAAAGCACTGTGAACGTGTAGTTCATTATTTTAAACTTGCATTGCTCACAATATAAGATGCTGCTACAAAATGCGGAAAAGGGTTTAAGATAAAATTGTGCTTTCAAAATATAGGTTTTAGTAATACCCAGATGGTACACAGGGCAAAGTTATTTTATAACTGTCGCAATAACACACTTCTCACCTTAGCTGGTATCTCCCTTACAATACCTCTCAAAAAACCTAAACGTGTGTCAGATACTTCAGGTGATTGCATGAATTAAAGCCAATATTTGCTTCCAAGCACCTTTTACATTTCCAGATTGACCATTTGCGCACATTTATATTTCTTTCAGGTAAGCATGCACCTTGGCAAGAAGGCTTGTTTAGCTGTCTGCCCCTCCCTCGGTTTCACAGCATAGGAGACTCCCTGCCTTACACGTCAGCTTTTAAACTTGCAGAATTAACCTTCATGGAACGGTCATCTTCTTACACAAATTAGGGGAACAGTTTTTCTAATATTAAAAAAAATATGGGCATCTTGTGCCCCTCAGATTCCCCCTACTTCAACCACTGGTGTTTGTGGACAATCACATGGGGCCAAAAATAGCAGCCTGCCAAACTAATATCCAATAGGAAGGTCATTGGGGAGATTGGAATGTGACCTATTAGTACATATGTTGCATTGCAAAACCAGAGATAGGTCTCAAAAAGTCTGTGCATAGTTTGCGACCTGTCTCTTGGAAATTAGGGACCATTATCCTTGATGTTAGAGGGAGCCTGTGCTGGGGGCGCTTAACTAGAGTCAACATTCAGCTTGCTTAGTCCTGCAGGGGTCCAGTTTGCCGCATTTGTACTTTTCTCGAGCCTGCCAGTTAAAGGTAGATTGCACCCATGAAAGGAAAGGACAATTATCATCATAAATTACTGACGATAACTGAACCATAAGTACTTTCTTTATTATTGAACGTTCATTAGATTATATAATTTATATCGCAAGCAACATGAATAAAATAGACCCAGATGCTGGGATGTTTTGCCTGAGTTGATTAGCTCACAACTATAATTATGACTTTGCTTTTGCGTCGTGGGCACTTACCTAAAACTTCCTATTTAAACAGTGGATAATTAATTAAACCTTTCATCAAATGGGCTGTAACTTTTCTCAAACTCAAGCAACAGACAGGCCGACCCTTTGCCTCCGAGGAACCCCAGTCGAATGCAGTCGCCGGGGCGGAGGTGGTGGTGGGGGCGTGACTGGCCTGCATAGGTATAATGTAATCTGGTGTTCATGTAAAAAGTTCCAATTCCTAGAGCCCAAGTGCGCGCTTTTTAAACTGTACAAAAACTGTAAAAAAACAAGAGTGCCATCTAGTGGGCATGTGACGGAAACACGTGTTTGTAGAACTAGCGCATGTGAATGTCAGCAATTCATGAGCTTTTTATTTTCGGTTGACCGTATCCTATCCTTATACTCCTAGTTAGTGCTTTAATCAGAAATATAGAAGTGCTCCTGACTGCTCTTTTGAGGCACTGCTCCCAGTGCTTAACTTATAATATAAATTAATAAAAATAAACCAATAAGTGCAGCTCTCGACATTTTTTCTTGGCAGCACGCAGTCCACTACCCATGCCGAATTACACAGTTTTCAGGTCGAGCATCCGAGACCGCTTGTATGTACCTTAGTATATACTTCTTTGTGGGCTTCAAGTCCGCCCCTGCTTCTCATTAGTTTATGCCAGTGTCCTTAAAAATCCTTTCTTCTAAGTGGGTAATCTTTCCTATTTGTCCAACCTTTTCCTCTTTTGTCTACTCCCATGGAGCACGCCCCCAGTACTTGTACCCTGACATTTGTCCCATTATAAAAAACTGTGTCAGGGGCTAGTCTTTCCTTGTTGCTCCGTGTGCTTTTTGAGCTGGAGGTTATTGTGTTATCTCCTCCAAACTTGTTGTCGCTCCCCTGAGTGCCTGCAGAGTTACTTAAATATATTTGTAAATCACTTCATTTGCCCCTGCCGTTCCCCCCTAAACACCTACTACACGTCGCGTCTGGCATTTTATTACATCTTAAATCTCCCCGTCCACTCCCCCCACAACCACCTCTCGCCCCTGCTGCTTGCCAAGCTAAACCCCCCAACCCTGCTTTAACCATTTTCGTAGTAATCACTTGTGTTACCGATCTCCAAAGGCCCTGCAACTCTTTTTATTGTCTAATCCTCGTAGTATTCTTTGTGGCCCGCTAGTGCAGCTGAGACTTCAGCTGCGTTGACAAAGAATGTCAGGGAAGCAGCATCTTTGGTGCTTTAGATGGCCGAGGGACATCCGTCATGTACACATCAGGCAGGTTTATGGCATTAAGTTAGATGGGGGGTGAACGCTTGGTTGCACTGCGGGCACGAGAAGGGCTTCTCTCCCGCTGGAAGACACATTGAGGTTAGAGAAATAAACACTCCTAAATAAGACGCCTTTATTTCAATTTCAGTTTTATTTATTGTGTTTCGTTCTTTGCTCCGTCGTCATTGCTTCCTTCGTTCGTGTTGCTTGCCCTCCTCTTGTTTTAAGTTGATGGGATCCCCGGCACTGCCGTTAGCGGAGAGCTGCCTCTCAGTGGTGTCTTGGGGTTGCTCTGCCATATGAGGGAGCGCCGGCTGGGCGAGGGGAGGAGAGGTGAGGCACAAGGACAACTGTCTCGTGCCTTCCACCTATTTAATTAAATAAAAACTAACACCTATTGCTATGGTTTCTGCGGTGCTGCCAATGCCGGGTTACAAGCTGAGTACAAAAATATTGATTAGTAAGAGCGACCCTTGACCCTCGGGTAGGTCGCTTCCCTGCTGCTGCAGCTCCGCCTGCCCAGGCTACTGTCAGGTAGTTGTTGCTTTTATCCTTGCTTTTTTATCCTTGTCGTTCCTCTCTTTGTTATTATTGTTCCTTTCTCCTCTTTCGCGCTTGGTTTCCCGCTGCTACCACCCTTGCGGCCCCGCCCCCCCTGCTCCCATTCGCTCTCCTTCCCTCCCGCCTCCCAGCTGACCCCTCCTCCCCCCTCCCTTCTTATGGCGGCTGCTGCGTGGCAGAGACAGGGACCCTTGACCCTCGGGTAGGTCGCTTCCCTGCTGCTGCAGCTCCGCCTGCCCAGGCCACTGCCAGGTAGTTGTTGCTTTTATCCTTGCTTTTTTATCCTTGTCGTTCCTCTCTTTGTTATTATTGTTCCTTTCTCCTCTTTCGCGCTTGGTTTCCCGCCGCTACCACCCTTGCGGCCCCGCCCCCCCTGCTCCCATTCACTCTCCTTCCCTCCTGCCTCCCAGCTGACCCCTCCTCCCCCCTCCCTTCTTATGGCGGCCACTGTGCGGCAGAGACAGCGACCCTTGACCCTCAGGTAGGTCGCTTCCCTGCTGCTGCAGCTCCGCCTGCCCAGACCACTGCCAGGTAGTTGTTGCTTTTATCCCTGCTTTTTTATCCTTGTCGTTCCTCTCTTTGTTATTATTGTTCCTTTCTCCTCTTTCGCGCTTAGTTTCCTGCCGCTACCACCCTTGCGGCCCCGCCCCCCCTGCTCCCATTCGCTCTCCTTCCCTCCCGCCTCCTGCCTCCCAGCTGACCCTTCCTCCTCCCTCCCCTCCACCCCCCTCCCCCCTCCCTTCTTATGGCGGCCGCGTGCAGCGGGCGCGCCAAAGGCGTGCCAAAGGCAAGCCCCTCTGCGCCCGTCCGCTCTTGGACCGCACCCAGCGCCAGAACCCCTGGCCCCCACCGCACTCAAAGCACCCGACTAAGATACAACAACGCCTCCCTCTACGCCCTCAACACCGGACGAACAGCCACCTCCTACCAAACCTGCCCTAAACGAACCCATGGACCCTTCACCTGCCAAGCCTGCAAATACACATTCCGCCAAACCTGCAGACCACCCACCGGCCCTCGCAACAACAACCACCTCAAGTGCATCCTCCTCAACACGTGCTCCGTCCACAAGCACGCCATCGAACTATGGGACCTCCTGGACACAACAGCACCGGACGTCGCCTTCATCACAGAAACCTGGATGAACGGCTCCTCGGCTCCAGACATCGCCATAGCCATTCCCGATGGCTACAAAATCGCCCGGAAGGACCGCGTCAACCAAACCGGAGGAGGAATCGCCATCATCTACAGGAACACCATCAACATCACGACCACCACCGAAGACACCCCCCTCGCCGCCGAACACGTACACTTCCAGATCCACACCGACCCCAGAACAACCCTCAGAGGAACACTTGTCTACAGACCCCCGGGCCCACGCGCCCAATTCAGCGAAACCGTCACAGACTTCATCAGCCCGCACGCCCTAGCCTCACCAGAATACATCCTCCTCGGGGACCTGAACTTCCACCTGGAGAAAAACAACGACAACAACACCACCACCCTGCTCGACAACCTCGCTAACCTCGGACTCAAGCAACTGGTAAACACCCCCACCCACACCGCTGGCCACACTCTCGACCCCATCTTCTCCGCCAGCAACCACATCTCCTTCAGCCACTCCTCCGAACTACACTGGACCGACCACAGATGCGTCCACTTCACCTTGAAACGGGAGACTCACCACCAGCGCACACAACAAACCTCCGCAGACGTTGGAACAAAATCTCCACAGAGCAGCTCCTCTCAACACTGAGCCAAAACCCACCAGCCAACATCACTGACGCCAACACCACTGCCCACAGCCTCACACAGTGGATCACCAACTGTGCCGAAAACCTCGCCCCACTCAAAAAAAAAACAAGCGGGACCAGCATCAGGAAACCCCCATGGTTCACAGACGCCCTCAAAGAATCTAAGAAATACTGCCGAACCCTCGAAAAAACCTGGCGCAGGGAACGAACCACAGAAAACATGACAGCCCTCAAATTCGCCACCCGTGAACACCACCAGCTGATCCGCTCCACCAAAAGGACTTCATTCGAAGAGCGGCTCGACAACAACACCCACAACAGCAAGGAACTCTTCAACATCGTCAAAGAGCTCTCCAACACCAGCGCCAGCTCCAACGACATCACACCCTCACAAGAACTCTGCAACTACCTCGCCACGTTCTTCCACCGAAAGATCGCAGATCTACACGACAGCTTCGGACCCCAGTCCCCGCCCCCTACCACCGAACCAGCAGCCCCCACCACTACACTCAGCTCCTGGACCCCTATCAGCTCAGAAGAGACCAGAAGCATCATGAACACCATCCACTCCGGCTCCCCCTCGGACCCTTGCCCCCATCACATCTTCAACAAAGCCGACTCCGTCATCGCCCCCTATCTCCGGAACATCATCAACAGCTCGCTCACATCAGCCACCTTCCCCGAGAGCTGGAAACACGTGGAAATCAACGCCCTCCTGAAAAAACCCACGGCTGACCCCAACGACCTGAAGAACTTCCGCCCCATCTCTCTTCTCCCCTTCCCAGCCAAGGTCATCGAGAAGACCGTCAATAAGCAGCTGACCGCTTTTCTCGAGGCTAACAACTCGCTCGACCCTTCCCAATCTGGATTTCGAGCCAACCACAGCACAGAAACCGCCCTCATCGCAGTCACCGACGACATCAGGACCCTGATGGACAACGGAGAAACAACCGCCCTCATCCTCCTGGACCTCTCGGCTGCCTTCGACACCGTGTGCCACCACACCCCAATAACCCGCCTCCGCACCACTGGTATCCTAGGACAGGCCCTAGAATGGATCATTTCGTTCCTCTCCGACAGAACCCAGAGTCCACCTCCCTCCCTTCTGCTCAGAACCCACCGAGATCATCTGCGGCGTACCCCTAGGATCATCGCTCAGCCTAACCCTCTTCAATATCTACATGAGCCCCCTCACCGCCATCACACACAAACATAACATCAACATCATCTCCTACACCGACGACACCCAGCTGATACTCTCCCTCACCAAAGACCCAACCACAGCCAAAACCAACCTACAGGAAGGAATGAAAGACGTCGCGGAATGGATGAAGCTCAGCCGCCTAAAACTGAATTTAGACAAGACAGAGGTCCTCATCCTCAGACATTCCCCATCCGCCTGGGACGACTCCTGGTGGCCCACGGCGCTGGGCACCGCAACAACCCCCTCGGACCACGCACGCAACCTCGGATTCATCCTGGACCCCCTCCTCACAATGTCCAAGCAAGTCAACGCTGTCTCTTCATCATGCTTCAACACCCTACGCATGCTCCGAAAAATCTTCTGATGGATCCCCGCCGAAACCAGAAAGACAGTTACCCATGCCCTCGTCACAATTCGTCTGGACTACGGAAACACCCTATACGCAGGTACCACCGCAAAGCTTCAAAAACGTCTACAACGCATACAGAACGCCTCCGCACGCCTCATCCTCGACATCCCTCGCCACAGCCACATATCCACCCACCTGAAACACCTGCACTGGCTCCCTGTCAACAGGAGGATCACCTTCAGGCTCCTCACCCACGCACACAAAGCACTCCACAACATGGGCCCTGAATACCTCTACAGCCGCCTCTCGTTCTACACGCCCAGCCGTCAGCTCCGCTCAGACAGCCTCGCCCTCGCCACCGTCCCACGAATCCCCAGAACCACCGCAGGAGGAAGATCATTCACCTACCTGGCAGCTAAAGCATGGAACTCCCTCCCCGCACACCTGAGAACTACCCAGGACCATCTCGCCTTCAGGAAACGCCTCAAAACATGGCTTTTCGAGCAGCAGTAACCCTCCCCCCCCTCCAGCGCCTTCAGACCCTCGCGGGTGAGTAGCACGCTCTATAAATGTTCTGATTGATTGATTACAGTCACAAATGAGAGTTACCTCAATTGCGAATTGGTGCATGGGACTTCCGAGCCTTGGGCTGGCTTTTGAGACACCTGGCATTCACCCTGCTCAGCTTCGTCCTCGGTGAGGATTGTATATTGACAGCCTCTCCAGAGACCGTGCGCACTCCCGTTCTCAAGGTAGAAGCCATAGCTGTTTCCTGGGAGCCCTGTTCACTCTTACATTGGCCAGACCCGTGCCGTCTCTTTAACAGCCGCGCGCACTGGCACTCACAAGGTCGAGTCCAGCTAGTTTGAACCGAGGTGCACATTCCAGGTGCGCAAGTGCTTTGGCAGGAAATGCGTGCTCTCACCTCCCATCCCTCCGTCTTCAGTTCAATGGTTTCCAATAGGTCCTGTTGTTAATATGTTTTTCAATCTACGGAAGCAATACAAGGTGACCACAGAGAAGTTGTTTAAAAATGTTTTCATTACTGTATGTATAGGGAGCAGGAGGGTGCCTAGACACTCCAGCTAAGGAGCGCCCCTGGTGTCTGTGATGCATTTTGGACCAAATTCCAGTTCATCCTGAAGGCGTGCCCCTATCTTGACCATTCTCGCACCTCATCATTTACTGATGTAATGCTGTGTGCCGAGCTTTAAAAATACGTACACTTTGTTTTAGGAAACTGACAGATCTTTATTTTAAATTTTTTAACATTTGGTGATTGCTTATAATCTATATTTCTGTAGGTTGATCCAAAGCTTCCAATTCTGTGTAGCATGCCTAGATGTTTAGTGTGATACACAACACCACATAATTCACCACCACACAATTCAACACTACTTAACACAATTACACTCCACATAATACCACTCATCGCAGCATGATTCAGCTCCACATAATTACACTCTACTCAATATCACATAAATACACCCTACATAAAACCGCTGTCATTTATCAACAGTCCATATATATATATACACTCCAGACCATACCAAATCCTTCCAATCAGCATAATTCTATTCAATGCTACACAATTCCACTCCACACATTTCCATTACACACCACATATTTCAACACCAAACCGCATCATTCAACGCAACAACAAAATTACACAAAACACCACATACATCCAATCCACACCACAGAATTTCACATTATGCCACAAAATTCAACAGCACACCACATATTTAAACTCCACTATATACCACTCCACAGCACAAAATACCATTTCACATTATTACGGTCCATTGACACACAATCCCACTCCACATAATTCCAGTACACTAAATACCACGTAATTACTACCCACATAATTCCACTGCACACCATGCCACATAATTCCACTACACAAATCTACCCCACACCACACAATTCCACAAATAACAATTTAATTCCAACCCACATATTCCACTCCACACCACATACATCCACTCCATAACCCATGGGTAAAAAAACATTGTCTATTTATAACGGCAATAGCTCTAACTCTTGTAAAAGTGAGATGTATTGCCTTTGCCTATGCTTGTTACTTTTGGCACTGCAAACATCTGCGCAACACTAAGCTTTAAGAAGGAATAAAAGGAAGAAAATAATATAAACTTAAAGAACAACAGAAGAATACACGCCTCTTCCAGGAATAAATAATTAACTGATTTGCTCAGAGGATTTCGAACGAAGGCCATGATTCTCTCCTGGCTCCCCAATTCTGAGGTCGGCAGCTTTAACCATTAGGTCACAGCTTCTTTACAAATGACCGAATGCCACTTTGCTGAGCAGATCCCGACTGGTCTGGATTCTGGTACTCTCTGTCCGAGGGCACAGCCTAGTGCTGCAGCTCAGATTATCTGGGTAAGCCTGGTTTTTGCATTAGTGCAGGACAGAGGAGAAGGGTGCTGCCTACCATGTCCAGCCAACACTGGGAAGGGCCGGCAGAGCGTGTACCACGCAGTGCATGTGGTCACTAGCAGAGAAGCATTATTGGGGGAGCTGCCTAGCTGATTCTCTTAGCCAATATGAGACTCCTACAGCTTTACTAAGGAGTCCCATAGCATTGAGTGGGATATCACGGATACCCCACCAAGGGCAGGATAGCTTAGATGAGTGAGTGGCAAGTGGACCGAGTGACTACAAATGTCTGGGCTGGTGTGAGCTTGAAGGACAGGCAGCGCACCCAGGCCCATGATATATTTATGAATGGGGTACCGACCTTAGGTCCAACTATCTCTGCGAAGGATACAGAGAGTCCCAGCCCCCCCAAAAAGGACGGGTGGTTCCCTCTGTCACCCACCAGCACGGGCGGCTCCTTCGCAATGGCAAAGGAGCATCACCCCCCTGGCTAAGTGAAGTGCGAGGAGCTGTAAAAGAAAACAATATTTAATTATCATGTTATTTTACAACTGCTGGCTCAGCCAGCAGCATGTGCAAGGAGGGGTGAGGCTAACCCACGTGATGGAGGAAGGAGGAGGGGGAGAGGGAGGAGGGGGGAGTGCACCTAAGTGCGCATGTATGTTTAGCCGGCCGTCTTAGGCCAGCCAAACACACATGGGGTGCTTAGGTTTTTCCAACCCGGCTGTGTTGAACAGCCGGGCTTGAGAAACTGCACAGACCCCAGGGTTGTGTCTGAGTGGCAGTCCAAGCCGCTCAGACCAATCTTGACGCTGCTTTCATGCTAGGTTTAGCATGAAAATGGCACCAGGATTGCTGGGAAGCCTGTGCTGGTATCCCAGTGAATGCTCAGACACTAGAAGAGAAGAGGAGAGTGAGGCGGTGACGGCATCCGTGAAGGTAAGGTTTTTTAAGAAAAATATTTTGTTTTATTTTTCCTCCTGTCCCTGTCCCCATGACACACCCTCCACCAACCCCCTCTTGAGATTTGCGGTGGCGGCCGCTGCCCACCATCACAAATTATCCAACATTTACTGCCTTTGTATAACATTATAGTCTATGAGTGTTGCTGTCCATCTTTAAAAAGCATTTGAAGTCGCTGGTTCCACAAAAATAAGAGGGAAACGGGAAGGCAGAGTTATTCCTCTTACTTTTCACTGTAAAATGTGCACACTGCGTGCATGATGTGTGAATTCTTTGGCTTTCTACTGGTAGAACTGTTATGTTCCAGGCAACTAGCGATTAGTGTCTAGACTAAGGTCTTTCAAGAGTCGGATGGATGCCACACGAAGACTTTTCTTAGAAGCCGCATTGTAGCAAAGCAGGTGCTGCAGGTGGTATTGACATGCTCTTTCATATAGAGTTTGACCAATCTTGATCCCAAAATGTTCCACCACTTGTTTTTTTTGTGTGTGGGGGGGAGGGTAGTACTGAGTTCTGTCAGCCACCAGTCGGCCAACAAAAACTCCTGTTCTTTACCAAATAGTATAATCTCTTTTTTTTCGCCGTTTAGGAGGAGACAGTTGTTAGTCATTTTCCTCATGCAGCTTGCAAAGTGAAAGCTCACTTTTCCTGGATCTGACCATAAAGAGATGAGAAGCTGGGTCTGCTTAAGATATGACCTCAAATCCATATGATCTCACTATATGTGCCTGAGGCACTACATAGATGTTAAAAAGCATTGGGTTCAGGCAGGAACCTTGTGGGACTCCTTTATTAATAGGCATTGTTCTTGATTTGAAGATAGTTTGGGTTCGACTGTCACGACAACTGATGAGCCAATGTAGCACATTGCCATATATTCCAACCTCATGTAGCGTGTGGATGAGGATAGAGTGTGAGACTGTATCAAAGGCCGCGGATAGATCCAATAGTACCAAAATGAACAGAGTACCTACATCTAGTGATTTTCTGATGGAGTTTGTGACTGCTACTATTGTGGTCGCTTTGCTGTGTAATGCTCTGAAACCTGACTGAGAGGGGTCTAACATCTTATGTTTTTCTAGTAAAGTTGCCAGCTTTTTTTATTAATGTAGCTTACTAAAATGTTTCCTAGCAAAGGGAGAAAAAAGATCATTCGATAGTTGGAGAGGATCTCTGGATCGACAGAGGGCTTCTTGAGAATCGGAGATACTAGAGTGCACTTCCACTCCATCAGGAGTTTGGTTGAGGGTATGGAGAGGTTATAAAGTGGTGCTACTGATGGTTGGATAGAATTGGCTGCACAGGAGTTCATCCTGGGAGGACAGAGGTCCAACGGGGATCCTGATTTGGCTATGGCCAACATTGCCTGCACCTGCTCAAGATAACATAATTAGAAATTGCGCAGAACTTTGATAGAGTTCAGGGGAAGTGGACCAAGATCAGGTTCCTTCTCAAGTGGTTCCAGGTAGCTTGGGGAATTCCTATAAATGAGGCTAATTTTATCATCAAAAAAACTCTGCCAAAGAATCACATCGTTTTTGAGAGGCAGGGATAGTGCGGGAACAAGCCTGTTGCTTTACAAAGCTATTCAAAGCTTTGTAAAGTTCCTTTGTGGAGTTCCCGGCTTGGTCACTACTACCTGCCATATAGGATTTATGAGCAATTTTGAGCTGACGATGTTAATCTTTCAACAGTGATCCATAGGCCTCTCTATCAATAGGGGATTTTGTTAAGCGCCATCTACGTTCAAGCCTTTTACACTTTTAGAAAGCAGGCCCAGCTCCAGGATTTGGGATCTGGGAGGAATTCGGGAGCTGGGAGGGTCATGAACATGGGGCTGCCGAGCATTTCCCAGGTATCTGGGAGCTGGATCTGGGCATATTGGACAGCCTTGTAGTGGGATGAGCTGCATGCTCCACCTACTGCCAAGGTCAGGTCTAACTTTAACTCTCTATTTCTGGGAGTTTGTACCCATTAGCTTAATTTCATCTGCTCTTTCCGCCTCACCCTCTTTTCTCTTTACGTTGCGCTCTCTCTCGCTCTCTCTACTTCAACTTGTTCTTCTGTCCACCTCACCTCTGCTTTCTCCCCCTTGTCCCCTTCGATCTCCACTTCGCCGTCCTCTGCGTCCACGTCATACTCCTCCCTACCTGCTGTGCCTTGGTCCCTCTCCACCTTATCCTCATCTTTCATCTCATCTTCCTCTTCCCACCTCACCCTCCTCTCGTTCTCTCTCTCCTACCCACCATCTGCTCACAGCACATCAACCTTCTTATTCTCCAACTCGCCCTTCTCTATCTGCCTCGTCTTCCTGTCCCTCTGTCGCCCAGTAGAGTCATTCCAGATCACCCTCTATCTGCCTCACTCTCCTCCTTTTCCCCATCAGTGTCCTCCCTATGCCCCATCCCTCTCTCTGATTCACCTTCCCCTCCCTAAACCTCACCCTCCTGTCTCTTCGTTCACCTTCTTGTCAGCCTCATCTTCCTTACTTGTGTGTTGGGTAAAAATTTCATTTATGTAAAGGAAGCTTGAACTGCTGCCATCTACAGGGATGTGCATGTATTGGTGTGAGGATGTCCATAAGTGGACTTTGAACTCCTGATGCCTTTACCTTTTCTTCACTGGTGCCTCTCAACGTTTTGAACAGCACAAAGGGCACGCACAAGAGCTATCTACAAAGACTTGGGAGACTTGCATTTTTTAAAGAGATAGTAAAGAGCTGTGAAACATTTTAAAGTTGTGGGTAGTATCTTCTGCAGTACATTTACTCCATATAAGTGAGATAAATGTGGAAGACCAATCAAAGTGGGCAACCTGAGAAGAACCGACCAAAAAGCAAATCTTGGCTGTTTCTTCGCTAAGCTGGCCACTCTGCCACGAACTCAGCTTCTGAGGTTAACAACTGGAATTGTAATTTGGTGGGTAGTTTTCCAACTAATATTTCATTATTTATTTATCAGTCCTTTGAGCAGAATGCATTTTAAGGTCAACAAACAGGAAATATACAGCTCATGTGAGTGCATCAAAATTGAACTGTCTCTCCCAAATATTGACTGACATGTTCCCTTCTCTTTCCTTTGCTCAACCTCTCTCCCAGTATTCTCTCCCATGCCCCTTACTCCCTCTTTCTCCACCACTCTCCCTGCTCATGGCTTTCCTGTCTTTCTGTTCTACTAATCATACCCAGTCTCTTTACACGCCTTCTTTCTGATCACTTCATTTGCTCATCACCCTCCTCTCTGGCCACCTTCTGTTCCCATCATCCTCATCCATCGTCAGCCTCATCATCTTCCTTCACTCTTCCCTACTCCTCTCCCTCTACTCGCCTCTCATTGCCCCATTGCAGTGCATGCTTACCCATCCCTCTGCCCACCGCCATTCTGCCACCACCCACTTATTACTCTCCAGCTGTCTGTCCTGTTTCATCATCATACTTCCTCAGACTCTTGTTTCACCCTCTTTCATCTACCTCTACACCACCTTCATCACTCTCTTTACTTCATGAAACTCATCACCGTCCTACTTTTCTTTACTCGAGCTTCTGTCATGTTATTTCTTCTCTTCCCTTCTTCACAATATTTCCTCTTATTTAATCCACCTTTTTCAATACCACTTTTTTCTGTTATCCTTCTTTGCCTTTTCCTTTACCCTCTCATGTCCTCCTCTAATCAACCTCCATCTATCCTCCCTCCATACCCCATCACCTTTTGCTCAAGATTTTGCAATTTTTTATCACGTTCATTACCATTTGAAGCAACATTTGTGAAGAATGTAGCTTTGTGTTTTTTCAGGCCGTCCAACGAACGGACATCACTACACCCACAACTGAAAACTAATTAATAGGTAATAGTATTTGTGCCCTAAGTGAATTATACAATCAAAATGGCCCAAACATCACATGCATTTGAAGCTCATATAAAGGTCTTGTTTATAAAGATCAGGGAAACCTAGCAGTGCTGAACTTTTTATGTCGCTGGCAGAACAGAAAAGTTGTATTCTTATCAGAAATGAAAGGGTGAGTAGCAAAAGGTATACCTTTCAAGCCCCAGATTGTTGGAACATCTTAGGAGAAAGTGTATTAGCTCACTATGGGCCATATGTACTAAAGCATTTTCCCATAGACACAGAATGGGTAAAACCCTTTGATACATCTGGCCCTATATTATTTTATTGGTTAGGTCTGGTGGGGTTACAGTAGCAATATAGTCAATGTCTATGTATTCAAGTAACAGAGACAATTTGTTGGGCGAGAGTAAGTGTTTGGTCACTGGCACACAGTGCTCTTCAAGCACCTCAGGAGATCTGGAGTAACCAGGACAGTGGCACAGAGTGTCAGTGGTGTTCTTCATATAATGGGTACTCGCAATGCTCCTACCCATGCTGTGTCTGTGTTGTGTTAGTACAACTTGGCAAAATACTTTTCACTTCAGACAAGTGATGTTTGACATTGGCAGTGTGTTGTTTACATAGTACTACAAGTTAGGCACAATGTCACAGCAGGAGGGAAACAAAACACACACACACGTACTAAGATATATCATTTGATCATATGCACATTTTCAGTTACTTTCCTTGGGATGGTAAAGTCCTATCAAATTGTTTCTGTTGTATGACTGTTTTAGCTCTAAATTAAAGTGGGATGGGAGCTTGCAGCCTATTTAGATATAGTGAAAGTGTTGCAGGTACCCCTAATGTTCACTTGTGCATGATAACAGCCGCAATACCTACTGACTTCACCTCTGTTCACACGCACTTCAAGTATCCAAAGGCACTGGTGCTTTTCATGAAAGTTGAGCAATTAAGCTGAGAAAGCGAGGGTGCAGATAACGTGAATCATTAAGTAAAAGAGCAGAATATGTTTTGTAATGTTGAATGGGGAATTCAATGCTGAAGGTTTGTAAGTGATGGTGTGAGGTCTTAGTGACGAAGAGGACATATGTGAAAGGGATACAGAGAAAGTGTGATTTTATCCCAGATTACTTGGTCTCTGGTAATTCCATACCCAGGGCCGGCTTTAGCACTGGTTTTGCCTAGTGCAACATTCCTTATTGGCACCCATCCCCACCCAGTTACCTCCTTCTCCACAATTTCCTCACTACCACCCTCCAACAGTGCCTCTCGTCTCTAAAAAGCCCCCATCTTACATGCATTTTATTGGAGGCGGCGCATTCTGGTTGGCCGAGGCAGTGCCCTAGCCAGGCAGAACCTACCACTCCCATCAGTGGTGGGTGATTACACTCACTGTATAACCTGCGCTCACCCTTGGGTAGCATGGCCCAGAGCAGTCAGGGGCAATGTGTAAAGCAATGGCACAGCACTTCCACACAACAATTACACTGAGCATCACAAAAGAGACTTCACACATGGTGTATGTAAATGTAAATAAAATTTGTATTCAACACACACAATATTAACACAGCATGTTAATCATGTAAATCTGGCCATTAATCACATTTAGAAATATTTCTCACAGTGCTAGGCCCAACTGTGTTAAACACCATAAACAGTATGTACACCTGACAAAAGTAATACTTTCCCTCCCAGCACCCGCATGCAGTGCCAAAAGTCAGCATGAGACCCACCCTAGTGATTACTCCAATCCAATTTCACACGATTGAACGATGCACCCCGGTTTACAATGCTAGCAGCCATAAGTACATACAGAGACCTGCAGCACTTTTAATTAGCTTTGAGGCCGGGCCGTACATGTAAAACTCAATGTCAACCATAAGAGGCCTCTGGCCACAAATTATGACTACGGCACACCAGTGTGTTATTTTATCAATCACCCGCACTCACCCCCTTAAATCTGCTCTGCGCTGTTATGCAGTGCCACAGATATCAGGCGGCTTGTACACACACACTCACTCTTAGCACACAAATGCAGTGCACTGATATCCGGCCAGTTAATGTCACTGTGTTAGAAGACAACCTGGGCCTCAAACTGCCCTCCACCCGCCAACCAGTTCCTGCTACCATGCCCCCCAGCTGGAGATGAAAGCAACCTTTTCCTGAATATTCGGCTGCTTGTGGCCGAGGTCACACATTTCAGGATCCCAGCGACAAGGTGAGGGGAAGGAATTAGGAAACAGTTAACACATGGAATCTTGGGCACTACTTGGTGGGAGGGAGGGTTCCCTCAGAGGTCTGCAAAGTACAGTGGGAGGGTCGCTGGGAGCACATGCTAGTCACAGTGGCGCCCAGCCAGGTACTCCAATACCCAAATAGTTACCAATGCCGCACCTCCCGGGAAGGAGACACACCGTTTGGGGCATGATGACTTGAGCTGCCCTGACAATTCCAGTTGCACATAAAGAGTTATCATGTACCCACCTCCTTGAAAGGAGGCACAACATCTGGTGCACAATGACTTGAGTCTCACCGAAAAATTCTGATCCCCCACACAAAGTGCTCAGTGCCGTACCTCCCTGGAATGAGGCACAATGTCTGGGGCGTGAGGACTTGAGTGACCCCACACAATTCGATCACACATGAAAAGGTTTCCAATACAGTACCTCCCCGGAATGAGGCACTAGTCTGGTATGCAATGATTTGAGTCTCACCAGGCAGTTCTGGACAATTACCCAAAGAACTTTGATGCCGTACCTCCCTGGAATGAAGCACTACATCTGGAGCGCGATGACTTGAGTTGCATCAGACAATCCGGTCACACTCAAAAGACGCAAGTTCAGTGGTGCCACATGAGGTAGAATGCGGCACTGCTTTGGGTGCACCCTCACTTCCAAGGGTCATAACCTACGAATCAGACACTGCACATACTGAGAATGTAGTCAGGTGTCACATGAGATAAATGCAACACACTTGAAAAAAGTGGGCCAGGCGGGGTCCCGCGACTGGTGAATCCGCTCACAACAAACAAGATGCTTACACGTGCAGTGGTCCCACGATGAAGGGCCATACTCCTCCAGTGCGGGCAGTACTTTGAAGACTCCACACCAGGCAATTCCTGTCTCCAGGTGCAATACTTCAATGCTCACACTGCTGCTGCCAGGCACGGAGGAGTGTACTGCTCTCCAGATGACATCAGTATATGATGAAAGTCCCTCTCGGGAGGTCTTTGATGTCTCTGAGACCTCCAGAATGAACAGGGGACAAATCAACAATCCCTTGGACCACACAGTAGTAGGTAATCTTCCCAGGCCAGCCACGATGCAGTATGGGTGCGCGGATCTCTTCCAAGGGCAGTAAATATTCCTGTGCATAACAGAGTTCTCTAGCAGTGTGCACAACGCAGTCCAGCGATAAAGGTCCCATGTCCCTGCTCGTGTATCTATCTCTAAGTGGCTGACGTGTGGTACTCGTAGTTATACTCAAGTGTACCTCTTGAGTGGGGGTTAGTTAATAGGGTTCCCTTTTGAACCACAGATGTCTACCCTAAATTTGAATCCTTTCTTCCTGGAGTGAAGATCTTTATTATTAGTGGTGCCATCATCTGGCTCAGAGAGGCCAGGTATCAAAACCTCTCCCTCTAATCTATCCATCAAATGGCAGAGGTCTGTTGTTCCAGTTGACTATGTTTTATAGCTGTCACTGTGGAATGCACAGATGTACTTTTCCTCTGCTTCCAGTGGAAGGAGGCTGAATTAGTTTTTAGAACATAGAAATGAAATGCCCACTTTCCAGAAGTGGCATTTCTAGGGTATTATTGACAAATAACACCTTTACCATGAGAAAGGGTTTGTCATTGTGAATCAAATGATAGTAAACCTCATGAGGCTGCAATCCACTATTGCAACCAGAATTAATTATACAGTTTTCTCCCATCTATCCTTTGGGCAGACCATCTCTCATGGGCAGTAAGAACACACATGGGTATTCTGCACTCCCAGGGCACATGTGCCCTTGGTATGCACAAGCCTTCAGGGGCAGGCTGGACACATGTATAGGACCACCAAAAGGTGCACGTGCACCCATACAGGCCTGCTGTCACAGGCTCAGTATATATCTGAAAAAACACTGGCAAGTTGTGCCAGGCTCAGTATATATGAAAACACCATTGTGCAAGAGTACACATTTTGACAGGCTGTGCCAGGCTCAATATACCTGAAAACACCATTGTGCACAACTGGGAAACAATGGCAGGCTCAGCACCTTTTTAACCACTATTGTGCAAGTGTACACACACTGGCCTGCTGTGTCAGACTCAGTATATATTAGACCACCATTGTGTAATTGAACACTCACTGGCCTGTTGGGACAGGCTCAGTGTATCTTAAGGTACCACGGACCTCAGTGACATTCTGGTTAGCACCACTAACCGGTGGAGAAAGGGAAGGTGCATTTCCACCCTGTACACATTGGGGCACAGTGCCCGGAGCCCTAAGGCCACTACCAGAGAATCAGCCAACCATATGGGAAAGGCCGACCCCTTAGGTATGGAAAACCCACATGTAGGTTATTTTCTAGCAGGGAATGGCACACCTTGGTGTACCTGCCGTGCCTCATGCCTACCATCTGCTCCGCCCTCTGGGGGTGAGTGGGGGAACACTAGGGGAAGGGTATGGGAGATGCCACCCTGAACACAGGTGTACATGCACCCCCCACAGGCCTGCAATGTCAGGCCTAAGACCTGGTTGACAGGGTCTCCTAGTGGGTGGCACACTCAGTGCAGCATTCCACTAGTAGCCAAGGCCATACCCGCCCCGGGTGGTTGTACGACGGAACACCGATTTCCTAAACAACTAGTGCCTTAACAACGAGGTCGGAACACCGACCTCGTTGCTACTACTAATGATTTTACCACGAATGCCTTAACAACGATTTTCGTTGTAAAGGCATTCCTGATAAAAGCATTACCCCCCAACCCCACCCCAAAACCTAAAAGCCTCTGACCCCCCACCCCCTCCCCAAAACCAAAAACGCCTCACCCCAAAACCTAAAACCCCCTAACCCCCACCCCTCCCCAAAACCAAAAACGCCCCACCTCCCCAACCCCGCCCCAAAACTTAAAACCCCCTGACCCCTCACCCCCTCCCCAAAACCAAAAACGCCCCACCCCCCCAACCCCACCCCAAAACCTAAAACCCCCTGACCCCCCACCCCCTCCCCAAAACCAAAAACGCCCCACCCCCCTAACCCCACCCCAAAACCTAAAACCTCCTGACCCCCCCACCCCTCCCCAAAACCAAAAACGCCCCACCCCCCAACCCCACCCCAAAACCTAAAACCCCCTGACCCCTCACCACCTCCCCAAAACCAAAAAACGCCCACTTACCTTAGTCGACCCCTTGTCACCTGCGTCCTCCTCCTTCGCCATTTCCCTTCTTTGTACCTTAACCACGCATGTTCGTAGTTCAGAACATACGTAGTTAAGGCACAAAATAACGGAGTCGTGGTTAAAAAAGGCGCTGTTGCGCTTTCGTTAACCACGACTTCGTTAAAAAGACTTCGTTGAAAAGGATGTTTCCCGCCCCGGGTATGTGGTGTACCTTTTTAGAGGGCACTAATGGGTACAGCATTGTAAACACACACTAGAGTGCCCTTTTCTGGCATGTGTAGGAAGGGCGCACACACTTTCCTACTGCAGTATAGTGGGAAAGTGCCCGGATTCCAAAGGCCATGTGAAAAGAGTCAGTGTTAAACTGGGAAGAAAGAGCAAAACGTTTCAGGAAAATCCCCTAAGAAGGGCCATGTTCAACACATTTCATTTGTTCTATAGCACCTCATACCAATGAAGGGTGTCAGAGTGCTTTACATCACACACACATTATACAGAGATAAATCAGTCTATAGGAAATGTCACATAAGACAATGAGGATTGCAAGGTGTAGAAATGACATGTCATCCCTATTAGTAGGTAGTATATTTTAAGAGTTATTTTCTAGAGAAGTACAAACTCAAAATATAAAACTTGTTGGGGTTGGCTTTACTAATATGAATGTATTTAAACCCAAACAAGCATTTTTTGGCACCAAATAAGGATAATGCAAGACTGGGAAAAACAATGTTCTAACCTACACCATGTAGTTTGCATGCTGCTCTTTGATGAGTTAATAGGCCACCGTGCTTCATTAGGATTGTTTATTTATGAACTGCAAGTAACAAAAGGATCTCTGTGAGAAAAGCGGTACCAAACTGGGCTATCTACATAAAATATAGTTCTGTGTGCTGCACGGTGCACATTCTTTGCAGCAGGCACATTAACTGTATGATGAGTCAAACGTGCCACCAGAAAAAACTCCTTTCTCTCTCCAGCAGGAACATTAATCACCAGACTTATTTTGGCATTTTTATTGTACCTGAAGACTGCTGGACAACTATGCAACAAGTGCTTTTAAACTTGTAAGTTATTTTTAAACACAGCGCCCCCCAAAGCTCAGCAAAACGTATGTCTGCACCGGTCGCACTACCCTAAAGCCGGCCCTGTCCATTCCTCTCACCCTTTTGGAGGAGCACAGCGGGTAAATTCAAAATTTCTGGGGGAGAGCCACAATATTTTTTACCCAAGTATTTTGATAATTGTACCCTTCAACCATGCATTCAATTTCCTATTTTCAAAGCACTCTGTTTAAACATTAATTTAAAACCATAGCACATTTAACAATGTAGTATTATTTTTATTCCTTGCCCCTGTCGTGATGCACTCTTCTCCCTGCCGTGGAAGTCTGTCAGTAGTATTAGGAACTAGGGCAACCAAAAAGTAGGAAGTAGCAACCGGGGTCAATGTATAGAACTATTGCTAGGTACAACTTTGAGGACCTCCCAATGAGCTCTTTGTGAGTTCCCAGCTTTACTGTTAGTAAGTGGAAAATGTCAGATTGGACTAATATCCTCCTCAGTACCATGTTTAGAGGATCATGAGGCGAGCAACCTTACCAACAAGGTCCGCCCTACCTAGAAACATAAAACAGAAATTCTTAGCAAATAGAATCGAGCACTCCCCAACTTCCCATACTTCGGTTAACCCATAAAATGTCACCTGCCCATTAGCCCAACTTTTTGTCTGTCTTGTTCAATGTTTACAAACTAGGTTTATTTCTTATTTTGTTACATTGCACACACCAGCGACCAAAGGACATCTGGACACCTACCAAGGGAGTAGCCAGAAATGTAAAATACTCCAACTTTGACCTACATGCCTGCGGGACCTCCATGTAGGGCATTACCAGAATCCAATTTAGATTTTACTCAATTCTCCACCACTGCCCTGTGAGGGCCTTGGGTAAAAACAGGGGCACATTGTTGAGCTGACATAGTTTAAGCCATCAGTCCCTGACCAATGTGCCAATTTTTTTACTGAAAATAAGATTACAAATAAATCCAATAATTTGTACTTTATCTGCAAACTTAGGGCCTGATTTAGGTCTTGGAGGAGGGGAACACTTCATCACAGATGTGACGGATATCCTGTCTGCCATATTACGATCCCATGATATCCCATGGAGATCGTAATAAGGCGGACAGGATATCCGTCACGTTTGTGACAGAGTATTCCCTCTGCCGAGACCTAAATCAGGGCCTTAATCAGAAATTTGAATATGACAGGTGGGCAGCCTAATGGCTCCTGGCAAAGCCCTCACACAGCAAGACCTTTGCTTAATCACAACTGGTCTTCAGTAAACTATTTGCGAGCCACCATCCACCATCTGTGCACTGTGTGAGCCCCTGAAGTTTTCGAAATAGCTGCTGACATGTAGATTTAGAGACATTCCCTTAAGACTATAGGGATAAAGGCATAATAAGGAGTTTTAGGAGGGCTCAAAGATAGATTTAAAAGAAGGAAGAGAAAATCAGAAGCCTTTAGTTTTCAGGAGGGAGGGTCAAAGATAAACTTATAACAAGGAAGGTATAGGCATGAACACTGTATTTTAGGAGGGGTCAAAGTTAGATTTGGAACATGGCGTCAATAGATGCTGAAGGTTCCAGTGCATGAGAGCTCAGAAGATATACTTATCCCTTAAAGGGCTGAGCCATGAGATCATTCTGGCCTGTTATCACTGCTATCTCAGCCTTGTGCGCAGGGTGAAAACCGGACTTCTGGGAACCAAGAGGTTCGTTTAATTTCAGTAAAACCTTACTTTTTGGATGTGGTTTGTTCATTTAGTCCGATGCTGGTTGCTGACTAGCAGGTTGGGGCAGTTATTGGCCTGCTGGTAGGGAAGGGGTTGAGTTCTCCTAGCTGCAACTACACAATTAAAATGGATGGGACCACTATAATTCTTTGTGTGACATTTGAGACCACAGAATTGAGTCTGAGGGTTCTCCTGGGCGATGTCTGTACCCATTGTGGAGAGGAGAGATGTTTATCCTTCCTGTGATAAGCATCTGAGGAACAAGAGGGAAAGGATACCTTGGGCCAGATTTATACTGCCCTAGCGTCACCTGAGCATCACTTTCAGTGACAATCTGGTGGCGCTTTTCACTGCACCATATTTACAAGGAGGCATGAAGCCACTTTTTGGGGCTTAACACCTCCTTGTAAATATGGGCCCCTCCGATGCAGTTTTCTGCCGCAGAGGGGCGTGCAATCGATGTTGCTGTAGGCATTCCACTGCAACTCTCATTGCTTCTGACGCTGCCCCAGATCTACAAGACGGCGTAAATATGAGGCAGCGTCAAAAACTAACTCCACCTCAGGGATGGCACCAGCATGTCACAACAAGGAAGAATACTTTTATTCCTCCTCACTTTTTGCTCTTTCTATGTGTGCATTCTGCAGCACACATAGAAGGAGCAAAAGGCCATGAATAATTTTTTATGTGCAGGAAGCTGGCCCTTCCTGCACATAAACAATCATTCCAAAATTACGCTTTGGTACTTCTATGTGTGCTGCATCTTGAAGCACACATACAAGTGCCAAATCACCATTGCAGATTGTTTTTGTGCAAGAAGGGACAACTTCCTGCACATAAACAATCTATCCTCTCAACGCAGATACCCTTGCACTATGGCGCAAGGATGCCTGCATTGGTGCAGGCAGCTTAATTCAGCAGCGGCACAGGGGGAAACACAGGAGTGCGCCGTACTCCTGTAAATATGGCGCATCCCTGCAGCACTGGAGACAGAGGACCACCCAAGGGCCTCTTCTTGACTCTCTTTCCCCTATCTGATTTTCTACTCTTTCCATTGTTCTAAGAGGATTTGCAGTGCATGGACGTCTCCATCTTCCATAAACTGAGGGTTGACTCATGCTGAATAAGATGCCATTAGTATACAGCTTGTGTACCCAGATGACTTTTATGGGTGTGGTAACACCATTTTTTAGTGAGAGATAGAAATAAGCAATATAAGCTTGCCAGGTTCCCACTGAAAATCAGCAGGCTTACAATAAGCTTATTTCTGATTTATATTTTGTAAAGCTGCTAAGTGGTAGTAGGTGTAAAAGGCACTCTGAGCTCTTCGCTGATTAGAAGCATGCACCGGAAATCAGCGTAAGTGGAGTAGCTGCACACTTTGTCATTTCAATATGGGAACGTCAAAGCATAAATCCTTGTTGAATGTGAGGGTCTATATTCCTAAGGAAAATTAGAAACGGCGTCTGGTTCTTACTTATCTGAGGGATTAGATAAAACAAGGATCTAGGTAGACATAAGATCAGTGATGATGATAAATAGAACAGATAAAATAAAGGGTGTAGGTGGTCTATTTCTATTTGCAAATGTGGGAATGGGTCCCCACTTACTCCTCAAACTAGACCACAAAAGATATGTAAAATACATAAGAACAAGATGCAGTAAGACAGGGTAAGAGATTGTAGGGTAATGTTAGTCAAGGACAAAACGAATAAAAGAATGAAAGAAAGATGATTCTAGCTCCTTGGTTGGTGAAGGGAAAGCAAGTGTGTTTTTTTGGCAATTCCATGATAAAATTCTTCATGGAGGTGAATGCATTGTTGATCTATTGGAGCGCAATCTGTATGTGACTGTGACCAGTGGTTTTTTTCTTGTCCTCTCCTGGTGAGAGCAGAGTCCATGGTTCTCCTTTAAGTTGCTACAAGTATGCAGACGTGCAAATCACCTTGAAGCTGTGCCTGCTTGGCCCGCACCGTTCACTTTAGTAGTATGAAAAGGTCTTACTGCCTTTTGCTAGGATGGTGAACAGCTTACCAAAGGCCCCCCAATGTGTTTGCAGCTAATTTTGGTGACATGTTTTTGATTCCAAGGGATATGACGACATCTCCACAAAACAAAGACACACTTATGTCACATAGATAAGAGGAAGGTGTGGTGGAGATTTATGTCTTTGCAGTCTCATTGGCCTTTCTATATGAGGATTCAAGTTATCATATATTTTTAGATAAAGATGCACCAGGAGCAATCATATTGCCAAAACATACCTAAGGTCACTGGTGACATTTTCTTGTGCTCCATTACGCAGCTATAGTGTAGAATACGGTCTGGACATTTACCCAAGGAGGCAGAAGGAATTTCATTTGGGTAAATATTCTGTGCAAAACTGTGGATTCTTGTTGGATAGGGCAGGTGAGGTTCTTTTGTGGCCGAGTCACTCACACAGGTACTGACACACCCACACTCACACACCTACTCACAAATGTACTCAGACACTCATGACCCACTCACAGACCCACTCAGACTCATGTACTCACTCACAGACCTACTCAGACACTCAGGCACCCACTCACAGACCCTCTCAGACACTCAGTCACCCACTCATTGACCCACTCAGACCCTTATGCACCCATTCAAAGACCAACTCACACATGCACCCATGCAGCCACTGAAAGACCCACTGAGGTGCTCATGCTCACACTTACAGACCCATTCCGAGACTTATGCATGTGTGGTTGAGTAGTTATAGGGGGTTGGCTACAGGGCCTGGCCTGTCCAACCCCGTCGCGCATGACCGGGGCAGTGTGCAGCAGTGGTTTGATTTATGAACAGAAATTAAAATTACTTTATGTTAAAAAAAACCATAGAAATTCACTTAAAAAACCAAAGGTTACAGGGACGTTGTAGTTAGGACCTGAATTTACTCGCACAAAACCATAGAAATTCTGCAGTTTTAGTTATGGTTAGCTCAAGTAACTATAACTTGTACCCTAAGGCAACCATAACTCATGCACTCGCCATGCACTGCTAATTACCCAACATATTACTTCACTTGTGACATCTCTGATAACATCATTGATAATATCAATGTAACATTTGCAGTAAGATTATTTAGGAGAAAACTGTGCATGGCGGGGGTGTGAGTTATAGTTACCTTAGGGCACGGATTATAGGTATTTGAGCTAACTATAACTGCTGAATTTCTATGGTTTTTAGTGAGTAAATTTAGATCCTAACTGTAACATCTGTGTAACCTTTGGTTTTTTAAGTGAATATATATTATAGATCCATATATATATATATATGTATTTATACACACGTACCAGTTCCTTAAAATACAAGGACATGCTCAGACCACTACTGTTGTTCCAAACCAAGTTTATTACCGAAATGGCTTCCCCCGTTGTGTTTCGGCCGTTGCCTTAATCACGGGTAATCAAGGCTATGGCCGAAATGCGTTGGGGGAAACCATTACGGTAATAAACTTAATTTGCAGCAACAGTAGTGGTCTGAGTGTGCCCTTGTATTTTGAGGAGCTGGTGCCTGTTTACATTAAGGACTGCCAGAGCCCAACTTAGACCGCCACACAAGTTACATTGGAACTCTGGTTTTGGTGTATATATATATACATACCACCATCATATATATGTGTATATATATATATGATGGTGGTATATATATGTATACATATATTTAATATGTATATATTACAGTTGCCAGTAGCTAGCTATAGTTAGGACCTTGTTTAAATTAAAAATAGTTTTTTGATTTGCCTATATCCTTGGTACCGTTGACTAATCTTCTTGAATTTTTCCAAAAAAAGTGTGCCCAAGAATCTTGTTCTGCATGGGAAGTTTCGGGGTGATCTGTCAAGCAGGGCCAACAAAAAGAGGGAGCCAAAAAAAGGGCACTTCCGATGTTAATTCCCATAGAAATTGAACACAACTACAGCCCAAACCACTGGATGGAATTACACCAAACTTGGCAGAAAGGTAGTTTTTGGTACTTAGATTACGCTTTTTTGTTATTTAGTGTAAATCCATTCAGTAGTTTAAGAGAAATTAAAGGAAAACCGAATTTGTATATCTAGAGGTGAAAAGGCGTCGGGAATCCTCCTGATCTCGTGTCGAGATCTGATTGGCTGCCAACACTTCAACCAGGAAGCGTATGCAGCCATTTGGAGACTCGGCTTCAGGCGAGTTTAAAAAAAAAAAAAAAAAAAAAGGAGGCAAGGTACTGTTACCCTAACCCACTAACCTTGGTCCAGGGATCCCCCCAGAGACCATCCCAAGGCTAGAAAGCATTTTTTAAATTCACATCTAAAATTGCAGATATTTGTGAATTTCAACATGGATTAAAGAAAGTAAATGCAAGAGCGGTCTCCTTTACTTGCTTTTCAATTTGACCCTGGGTGGGCCAGGTCCCGGGGGCATTCACAAAATATAGGAGGAGAGGTGAAGGGACACCACCTACCCGGGTAAATCAATTTTAATGTATGCAAGGGGGCCTACCATCTCCCTGGGGCAAAGTAATGAGTATATATATGCGGGGGGCCTCGCGGTCCTCCGCCACCCTGGGGACTGCCACCTCCCCGGGGCAAGGTCATGTTTAAACGTATGCTGGAGGCCTGCACGAACCCCTGCACCCCAGGGACGACCACCTCCCTGGGGCAATCCATGAATGGGAGGGGCCACACAACCCCCCATGCCCCAGGAACTGCCACCTTCCCAGCGCAATACATGTTTAAATGTATGTGGGGGCCATGCGCCCCCGCACTCCAGGACACACCACCTCCCTGGGGCAATGCATGTTTAAATGTATGCAGTGGTCGCGCAGCCCCTCCGTGCCCCAGGGAACTCCACCTCCATGGATCAATGCATGTTTAAGGGTATGCAGGGGGGTCTTGCGAACTTCCACCTCTCTGGGGCAGTTACAATATAAGGAGGGGGGCTGACCCTCCTGGAGCCATTTATTGCCCCGGAGACTGCCACCCCCAACAGCCGACTCCTGCTACCTCCTGATGTGCCCACCTTAGGGAGGTCGCTGTCTGCTTTTCCTTAGCAGGAGCTGTCACAGCTCCCTCCAAGAAAAGCAAGCATAACTCCGCTTGTAGCAAGCCTGAGCTGTCAAACAGATCCTGCCTACTGAAAGTGTAGTTTTCATCTCTTTCCCTGCCTGCGTGCAGGGAAAGAGATGGAAACATTGCACCCGCAAGCAAGGAGTTGCTATTTAAGCAGCTCCCTGCTTGGGGTAGCAATGCCGGCTCTTGCGGGAGCTGGTGGGTCCACGAGGGCACCAAGGCTTTCCAGCGGTCCCCGTAACCTTAGACTGGGTGCCCTTGGTGGGGCTACGGCAATCATTAAAACGTGTCCTACGGCAGGGGCCCATGTGGCCCACTCTCTTTTAAATTAAGTGTTTGGCACCCGGAAGGTGGTAGTCCCCGGGCCCTGGGCGGGGGGGTCCGTGCAGCCCCCTAAAAATAATTTAACAGTTGCCCTAGGGTGCAGGTGGCCCCCAGAGGGTGGTCTGCATGCCCCCCCATAAAAAGTTTTAAAATAGGCCCATAAAGGTGATGGTCCCCAGGGCCCAGGGGGGACTTAGTGGCCACACTAAGGCCCGTATTTATATATTTTTTAGTGCTGCGTTTGCCTCATTTCTTGACGCAAAAACGGTGCAAACTTGCTAAATTCAACTGTATTTTGTAAGTTTGCGCCACTTTCGCGTCAAAAAGCGGCGCAAAAGCGGCGCAAAAAAAGTATAAATACGGGCCTAAGATTTTTTTATGCAGCCACTGGTAGGTGGTGGTCCCTGGGGCCCAGGAGAGTCTGTGCGCTCCCCATATATTTATTGATTGCTGTGCCAGGAAGATGGTGGTCCCTGGATGGTCCGCGTGGCCCTGCAACAATTTTTATTAGGTATCCTTGGGGAGGAGGTGGTCCCTGGGGTCAGGGGGGCCCATGCAGCCCCTCCTCAATATATATATTTTTTATGTTGCCCTATTAACCTCCAAACCCCTTTGGCTGTGCGTGGTATGGAGTTTGGAGCTTAAAGGGGGATGACCGCAGGGCTTGGCAGGAGGCCAAGCCCTGCGGCCAACCCTGCCACGCACAGCCAAAGGCCATGCGTGGCGCAGGGTTGGGTGGGTATGGCGGGGTTGGCTGAAGGGCCTGGCTGCAGGCCTGGTCCTGCGTCCAACCCCTGCCGCTCATGGCCAAAGACCGTGCATGGCGCAGGGTTGAGTGATTATAGGGCGTTGACTGCAAGGCCTGGCCACAAGTCAGGTTGTGCAGCCAACTCCATGGAATTGGGTGGTTATAGGTTGACCGCAGGGCCTGGCTGCAGACCAGGCCCTGCAGAAAACCTCCGCTGTGGATGGCCAAAGGCCATGCACAGTGGTGGTTGGATTGACATATAGTAAATAAAATTACTTTACGTTAAAAAAAACATAGAAATTCACTGAAAAAAACAGAGGTCACAGGGATGTTATAGTTAGGAAATAGAATTAAAAAAAACATAGATTTTCATTTAAAAACCAAAGGTTACAGGAACGTTATAGTTAGGCTCACATTTTAAATGTAAAAAAACATAGAAATTGAGCAGTTATAGTTAGGTGTTTTTTTAGGTAACTATAACTCCTGCACTAAGGTAACTATGAGTCGTGTCCACGCCAGGCCCTGCTAATTACCCAACATATTACAACACTCCTGACATCTTTGATAACATCATTGATAATATGATTGTAATATTTGCAGTAAAACTATTGAGAAAACTGTGCATGGTAGGGACGCGAGTTATAGTTACCTTAGGGTACGAGTTATACTTACTTGAAATAACTCTAGCTATAACTGCTGAACACCTATAGTCTTTCTCAGGATGAACTCTCAGAGTCACTAACCTGCGCTCAACCCACTGGTAGCTTTGACACAGTCTAGGGAGGCTTAGCTTAGAGGAAATGTGTAAAGTATTTATGCAGTACTAAAACAGTAATAAAGACAAAATGCAAAACAATAAAATACCAAAATAAATTAGAAACATGGAGTGAAATTTAATAAAGAAGTTTAAGTAAAAACAGCACCATGAAGCACAATTTGACAATAACAGTCAATGTTCACAGCAGAACAGGACCTAGGCACAATTTGAAGCTGACTGTGTTGGAGCGTGCGTCAGAAACTCTAACCAGGTTCCTCCTGGGCAAAAGATTTTACATTTTAACTTTAGTCCATCAAGTCTCAATCTTTGCCCTGAGTACAAGAGGGGCAGCAGGTCCACTCTTCTTCAGGGCTCTTCTCGGGTCACAGACAGCAGGTCCAATCCTGTCTTCTTCTGTTTTGCCACAAGTCCAGAAGTGATGTGAAGTGGGTGCCTGGAACTGGCATGTGTATGCCTGCATGAGGTAGTGGGTGAGAATGACCCCCTGAGGATACCCTAGCCAATGAGGTAAAGGTTACCAGATCCACCTATGCCCACTATGGGCATTTTTAAGTTTTCCTGAAGCCTTCAGCCACA
Organism: Pleurodeles waltl; assembly: GCF_031143425.1. Classification (NCBI taxonomy): domain Eukaryota; kingdom Metazoa; phylum Chordata; class Amphibia; order Caudata; family Salamandridae; genus Pleurodeles; species Pleurodeles waltl. The sequence continues at coordinate 1,026,998,145 of NC_090439.1, read as the reverse complement.
CTAATTATGGGCTCTGAGAGATGATGTGTTTGGGGAGCGTCCCACATCTAACACTCAAATCCAGTTTTAGGCAGCCCCTGTACTCCCAACAAACTCAGTTAACGAAGTTTAGTAAAATCAAAGTTGAGTATCCAACAGTGGATACACGTAGAGTGTTTTGGCATTCTGTTTCCCTCCTTTGAAGTGTGCCCCAAACGTTATATGGAACCCCAACACACCTGTCAAACAAGCTATGACACTGCAGTTCCACTGGGATTGGGCTCTACCTGGCTGGCAGGTCAAAGAAAATGACCCTGTTCAAGTGTCAGCTAACATTTGCCTGTGACAGAGGCACACCAAATGTCATATGAAAACCCCCAGCAGTGCTGTAAAGAAGGATGTGATATTCAAGCAAGACTTGACACTTTAATGTCAGTTAATGCCCATTCAGATCAGCCTATTGTTTGCTCCTAGGAGCAATTCCCAACCCCTCCACAGGGGAGCCATTATCTGCCAGATGACCATTGGAAGGCACTCAAATGCCTTAGAAGCTTTAGCAGGAAAGACAGTAATGTTTTTAAAATTTGACTTAATCAAGGAATTGTGCTTGTAATAAATATTTTTAAAAGTACAAGAATTAATTATATTGCTGTTTCCAGTCATGTTTACATTGTCACTGAAGTGGATGGCACAATGGGTGCTGCAGTTCACTTGAACCATTTAAAATACATACCCTGGGTATACTTTGGTGCCTTATTGGTAGGTTAAATATGGCAATCAGGAGTATACCAATTGTACCATATTGAAAGAAGGAGAAAAGCACTTTACCAATAGTTAGCAGGAGTAAACCGCACAGAGTCCTGTAGCCAGCAAAAATAGGGTTCACCAAAAAGGCAAAAATATGGGGTAACTCTGCAGAATGGGCAAAATATCCAACATGAAACACCAGATTTGCCAAAAAGTTAGAACTTTACTTGGAAAATATGCTTTTGTGATTTAGTATAAATCCATTCAGCGTTTTTTGAGAAATCAGCATTTCAAGTGGGGGTGGGCGATGTCCCCCAGCGGAGTTTTAGCCACTCCATGCTACATAATCGTTCACGGTCAGAAAGATGCCACTCGAGTACAAAATCTACTTGTGCGGCAACAAAATGAACTTGAGAAACAGCACCCTTTGGTGCACTGTGACGTGCTGTTTGTGCTCATTTTTCAACCTGGAGCGAGTTCTTGGTGCTAAAAATCAGGGTAAGCACAACATGCCTAACTGCACCCTTTCGCAGAACTCCACGGAATCTCACTGAGTTTTCGTGTAAGCCCATGGAATTCCTTGGAGTGAAACTCTGCGAGTTCCGTCCAGGCCTAATTTAAAGCAGGCTTGAGTTGTGAATAAAGTTGTCCACACTTATTTGCTTGGTTGACCCCCTACCCAAAAAAAAAAAAATGCCCATTCTGATTGGACACGGGAGCTTGTTCTCCCGCCTGCCGTTTCGGTACAGCAGTATCGAATGATCTGATTAGCTGGCCATAACACTGAAGAAAATGTTGCATTCACCATTACAGCACTTAGGGCCTTGTTACAGAGTCCTGAAAATGTTATGAAAAAGCCCATATGGGGGCAGCATGGGCATACCATGAACCCTAGAGCTAAGTGGGGGGGTCTCAAAGGACCTCCTCCATAAGCTAAAATTAATTTCAAGTCACCGGTACCGTGGGCCAGTGAATGGTGACACAGTATCCAGCGCAACACCCCTTGTTGTACTGCAGTACCATTGTCCCAAAAATGCTTAAAAAAAATTACAGACCCTTCGGCCAACTGCCATTGTGCAGGCTGTAGGTTTATGGAGTGGGGGTGCTCCACCTGCAGTTGCAGTGGTTTGTGCATAGGGCCATCCCACTGCTCCACACTGCTGAATACCACAGGGATTGGGCGTTCATGGGGGATGGGGCGCCAAGAGTAGGGTTGGATGCAAGGCCCAGCAGGAAGCCAAACCCGCTGGCCAAACCCTACTGCACACGTCTAACGTCCATGTGGAGCCGGGGAGGGATGTTAGGCGGCCATAGGGAGGGGGATTGGGCTGGTGGAGGTTATTAAAATTTTAAAAAGAAGGTGATCCCAGTAAAGTCTATGGAGGCATTTGGCATTCTGTTTATTAGGTGGGGGAATACCATTAAAAAAAGGGTAAGAGGGTATAATCCACCAAATGCAGGTGACTTGACAGATATGTTATGTGTCCAGAATGTGGTCAAAGACTATGTCCGTTTTGAGTGAAAAAAGTGGAGAAACCCTGCAGTATGGTGTAACAGTGCTGGATGATGGAGTGAGCGATTTAATCAATGATGTCATTTAGCATGCCATGAGTGATGTATTATGTGAGGTCATAAGCATTGCATGGCGAGAACGCAAGTTATAGTTAGTCCACTAAACTATAACTGGTGATTTTCAGGCAGTTTTCCATTTTTGAACATTAGTTCTCATCTCATTTCAGCACCTAACTATAACGTCACTTTAATCTTTGTTTTTTCTGTGAATTATATTTGATGTAGATATGTGGAGATTTCCACAGTTAAATGTAGCTGAAAGACAACATGTGGTGGAACAACGGGGACAGGGTTAATATGGAGAGGATGACAGAGCATAACCAGACTGTTGCGGAATGGAGAACAGTAAAGAGGTTAATATCACCCCTAAAATCATTGTGCAATAATTTCATCACTCTCTTTGGAGTGTACTCTGACCCTTATTATGAGTCAGACTGAGCAGTACCTGCAGGTGGAATATTGCGCACCCGATCACGACTGGCCCAGTGTTCCCATATCAAGTTTTCCTGGGAGAAGTTATACAAGTCCTGATTGTACCAGACAGTATTTTCTGCTGGTAAAATTCCATTAGTCTGTTCGGCAGCTGCCAGCCAGCACCACCGAGCATCTCCCCCTCAGCTAATTTTTACCACTGGCCCAAAGCCCATTCTGGGGGATTATCATGTCATTACATTGTACTGGCAGGGTGTTACCCTTTGTTGTTCGTATTTTGCGCCCCGGCAGTACCATGCAACTCATAACGAAGGTCTATGCCTGAAGGATTCAAATTAATTAGTAAAATCATTTCAGTGCTGATGTGTTGTAGTCTCATGATGCACGGTTAAAATAGTGTAATGCCAAGGAAATTCTTTTTTACAATTTCGGAATTGTTATCAACCTTTCATTAAATATCCAAATTTAAGGATAAGAAACACATTATTTTTTCAAATGTTTTGACTACTCCATTATACCATACAAGTTAAACGTAAGCATTAATCAATATATGTCAAACTCTTTTTATTTGGTACTAATCAAACAGAGACACTACAAAAAAATGTGGATATGAGGTATGTGGTTTGTGATGCATGTACAAACCACACACTTTATATCTATTTTTTTAAAACAATTGACTCTTTAACAGTGCAGTCATCATTTCAGAAGTCAGAGATATGTTTGTTTTCTGTCTATTGGAGAAACTGTTTAGTAGAGGAAATGTATTGGTTTTGGAAGTGCCACAAAGAAATACTTTTTTCTCCTTCCCTAGTGACAGTGACGCTGGTGAGTGGTTTCGCAATTGCTCATTTTGTGGTGACTCTGCAATAAGTACCCTATCGAGATTTGACTTGACATGTCGCCATAGCCCACGACTCCTCGCCAATGGCTACTATGTTTTGGATGAAGACAGCATCCTCAGCAATGAGGAAGGCAATTTAACCCTTTCACCAACGAAGACTAATGTCACTTACAAAGAGCGCCTAGTAAGGTACAGTAAATGAAAGCCTTTCATAATCACACCTTTATTGATCCTACCCAAAAGAACGTTCGTAGGAGAAGTTTGTGGGCTCATATCTAGTTGTGGGAACATCAAGCCTTGTCTTCTCTCATCATTCAACTTCATATGTCCAAAGGGTCCTTAAAGCTCCTCCACTGTCAGAGTGGGTGAAACCACGAAAAAACATTACCTATTGACGTAGCTGAAATCTTAGTACTGTCCCTCATGTCACAATGATCATCTACGCATGACAGTTTATGCATTATGTGAATCATAGCAATAGTAGTTTGCTTGTAAAGGGATGCACTGGGAAGTCGTGCTAGTGTGCATTCACTCAAGACTAAACGTCCGAACCCCTGTGGTATCAAGATTTAATTACATGTTTGGAGAATTAATCTGCCATTATGTTATATTTTAGCGTCTATACTAATAGTCTGCATTGAATTGATGATACATTTTTGATGTTAAGTTTTTTAAATTCAGAAATGCAGTTCTGTGCCATACTAGTGGAAATGTATTGGCAGAGTCATTTTGTTTTAAAGTTACTGTGACATGAATACTGATGACGATTTATTAATGTCAAAGTTATGGTTTGCATATTGCAATGTGAATTATTTTAATGATTACTGTGCTCCACTAATTCATTTGCATTAGCCTAAGTGAGGCCTGCTAGGGTTTGTATTCCTGATTGTGCAGAAAATGTCAAGTCATCTTGCTAATGTGTACCTTTCTTTCAGACTTCGTTCCCATGGGAAGACTAGTTTGGTAATTCATGTGTGTTGTTCTACACTTAGAGACTTGTTAGACTATGTCCTTGAAAAGGGAATATTTAGGACTGTGGACAGACAAGTAGTTAAAAATGTTTTGAATCTTGCATGAAAGAGTACAGATGGACACCGTTCTCATGACAGACTTGGGGAACCATGATAATGTTTCAATTTGGAGTTGTATGATCGATTGGATGTTGCCCCTTCATCGTCAGGTAGACTGACAAACTGACAAATTAGCTTCCCTGATGAACTTTGGTATGCTGTTCCCCAGCTGGACTTTGGTTTGTTACATTCTCCTTTGCTGAACCCCTTGGACTCTGAGAGACATTGTCCTCTCTACCCTTGTCCCTTGAAATGTCTTGCTGAGACTTAGATCTTGTTCCCTTGACCCTAAGAAGAACTTACTTAGCTTTTCTTTTTTCCAAAATTATTTTTGTCTTATTTATGCTTTTTTTGTATTTTGCCCACATTTGTCCTACCCAGCACATGTTAATTCCTGATTGGCTAATTTGTAGGGTTCACCCTTGCCCAGTCATCTGTATTCAGATGATCATAATTGCCTTGATGCGTATTAGACCCGAGCAGCACTTGTTTTCTTTACATCAAATGTTTTTATTGATGTTGTGTATGATCTTTGTAGAGTGTCTAGTTCTCTTAATGTTAGTGCACCTAAACTTGTTTCATTGCCTTGGTCAACCCTTCGTGATACTGTATCTTTATAACCCTGTCTTGAGAATTGTCTACATGACTTTGAGTGTAAGCTTGTAATAAAACCCCTTAACTTTATTCCTTGCTGGAGTTTTCCTTGTATGGCCAAATGGGTCATACTCTGTAAATTAATTGGTTTGTATTGAAATCTGTTTATAAGCTTGCAATTTAGTACTTCCAACATACATCTTAGGACAACTGCATTAAGAATTTTAGAATCTAGTAAAGGAACTAGCATAAGTACAAGTAATATGAATCACGCAGGTAATCATGTGGTATAGGAATTGAAAGTGTAATATGACGATGTTACCATTTCATTGTTTAACCTTTTGACATCGTTATGGTTATTTAGTCAAGACTGATAAAAACAATTGTATGAATTAATGGAAATGTATAATAGGTTGACAATTATTTGAAGAATAGTTAGTAATTATACAAGGTAATCATCGTGATAAATACTATTTGTGTTTGGTAAGTGATTCATAGTATGTGCACGAATACGAGATATAAAAAGAGGTTTCAAAATGGTGGCCGCATGGTTGACAAAGGCGGTAAACGCCAAAACGCGTTCCGTTGCGAGTCAATAAATCGATTCACAGTATTCTTGGAGTGCCATATCCTTTTTGGGAACCCTGGAGGCAAGTGGTATATATATATATATATATTTGTTGGCTTACCTGTTTTGCTGAATGTGCCGGGAACGCAGTGCTCCACATGCTGTACACTCTCCGCTCATGTGCTGGGCTGGGGCAGGGAGCAGGTTCTTCACAGGCAGGGGATGATAGTAGAGACAGTAACAAAGGAAGCACTCTATTCTTCACAGGGGAAGCAAAGAGCAGTGAAAGTGAAGAAGGACACTACAAGGCAGAAGTGGAGGTGGTGGCAGGGCCTGAGAGGCGAGAGGAGACAGAACTTTGTGGAGCTTTCAAGAGGTTGAGAAGATGCCAAAAACCCTTGTGGGAGGCAAGACTGCAGCACACACAGAACGAAGGATGGGAGAGAAGAGAATACTGTGTTCGCCGAGGGTCTTCTGAGAACAGAAACCTCTAGAGCTGCCCTTGGTCCTGCCACACTCCTAGAGGAACTAGCACTGGTGTTTGCTAAGGTACAAGGGTGCAGGGCTACGGCTGGGGAAAAATCGAGTGGGAAATAAAGTAAGGTTAAACGCAAACCAGGAAAGCTGATCTAATTCCTGCCTCACACCGTTTGAACTTTAATATCACAGGAAAGCCTGCCTAAAAGGAATAATAGCCTACATGTGATAAAGAGGCAAGACTAAGAAAATAAAGTTCCAGCTGAGCTCTGGTACAAAGTGTGCTTTTTACAACAACCAGAGCAAGCAACATGAGTAAAAATATATCTATCAAATCATGCAAGGCAGCTAGGGAAGTTCAATTAAATTTATTATATTAAAAACAGCAGAGGTGGGGGCTGCTTAGACATAGTTTTGCAAAAAGAGACCTGGAAGGTGGAAACTCTTTGATGCCAGAACCCAAGGTAATTACCCTGGCTTCGTCCCAGTGGGAGGGGGAGTTGGGCCCACTACCAGTTTGGTCTGACTGGCACACAAACTGCCTCCAAGGGCAGATGGCCTATGTCCTCTTGGATTTCACCTAGAACAATACATTTGGGTCAGTTTGCAGTACAGCAAACAGAATGTGGTGCAAAAGTAAGTATGATTGCCCCAGGGAGCTTTTTTCCTCATTGGTTAGCAGTGTCCAGGAGTCACCCCTACCAACTAGCTACTCAGCTGTACAAAAGTGGACTGCTGTTTGGGACCTGAAGAGCTGGACCTCCTCCTACCCAGAACAAAGAAGTGGACTCCAAGAGTCAGTTGGGTGACCTCCTGTGTGGCTACATGGATATAAACATCTACAAAGGGCCTTTTTCATGGAGTGACTAGTGACCAGTTGCATCTGAGAGAAGAATTTACCCTGCTGGTGGCCTGTAATTTGGTGAGTCTTGACCCCTAAGTGCTGTCCCTGCAGTCCTGGGAGCCTTGGTGGTGTCCAAAAAGACTTATTCTGAAATTTCTGAACAACGTTGGACTCCCAGACCTCTAAAGGACTGGGACCGACCATCCAAGTCAATCTGTCCAAGGCACAACCTCACTGGGCAAAAACAGCTTTTTGCTACCTAAAAGTCCAGTTCAGTAGACTCTCGCAACAAGCCTTTCTGACTTTGTTGCACCCTGCCTTTACCCACTAGAGGAATCAGCACTCCCAAAAGAAGTAGAATTTAGGTAGATGGTACAAATCTTCACTGGGCGAAGATTCTAAACTTGCTCGGATTGGGCCACTGATCATGTCTCCAGCCCTATATCCATCTCTTTATAGCAATAGAATAGAGGACATCCCAACTAATAACCATATTATTGTAAATGGAAGTCCCTATATCACCCAGGAAAATGTGGGCACTGAATCCATTGTACCAACTGGGTTTAGCTCTTTGACTTTAAATGGCAGTCCTCCAATCGGCAAGGAAAACTTCAACACCAAATCCATTGTGCCAACTGTTTCTAATTCTTTGTCATCACTCACAGCAAAACAAAACCTGATTGAGATCCCTGTTGAAACTTTAAAATGTAGGCAACATAGCGGGCTCCCTTAGTTGCCCTGATATTTCTGTTTTAGATCCTAATAATCAGCACAAAACAATGCTTGCCCCTTATGAGTCTAACCCTAAAGCTACTGGTTTTCTTGCACTCCCCCATCCCCCACCCAATGTGAACCATAGTCGTCACCCAGTCAATCTCATCCATGTTATTTCATGGAATGTGGCTGTATCATTCCCTAAATGGTAAAGTGTAGCTTCAACAGCCCATCTAGCATACTTACAATAAACCTGGGCCTTGAATAATATTATTATTGAGGGATTCTATTCAGTAGTTACTGCAGCTGCATCCTCTAGTTCAGGCAGAGAAAAAGGGGGTGTGGTTTTATTATTCTTAACTCTGCTCCTAGTAGCCGTTATTAAGACCTTTACAGGATTTCCTCATTATCAACTTGCTCTGAAATCAGCCAGGAAGGGCCATTATCTGTTACTCATTGATTGTTATAACAACATTTTTGATTCCACAAATCGCGAGGTGTTGACAGACGTGAAGGAAGACCTGCCTGAATTTGTCCCTATAAAGATGACAGATTGCATGCTCCCTTGGGCTGGCGATTTCAACATTTCATAATGTACGCTATCCTCTTAGGATGTGTTTGGCATCTTGGATGCTTTCGAGGCAGATCAATCACATTTTTCACGCAATACATATGGCAATGCACTGAAGAGTATGCTGCATATAGTCTAACCCTTCTGGATGAGGGTGTTACTCCCTATGGTCAACACTATACATTTATAGGTAGGGTAGCCAAGACAAACATAGATCGTATCCTGATATCATCAAACTTTATCCCTAATTAGGTCAACCTTGCGATAACACCTAATTAGGTTAGTGACTATAACCCCCTGGTCCTCACATTACGGCTTCCAATTAGTAAGCAATTTGCCTCCACCCATCATAAGCAATATCAGTGTACCAGAATCATATGGGTTACGTCTGAAATGGAAGGGCATCATACCCTCCCAATTCATGAAGAGACTAATTGACAATAATAAACTGAGCTCCAAGTCCTGTAACAATTATGCTCCATCCTTACAGCTTTGGGAAAATATTACTTCCTCAGTTAATGCCCTACTTTCTCGAAGATCTAGGGCTTGTAAGCAGGCTAAGTCAGGCTGGTTTGACCAAGCCTGTTCAAGAGAATCAAATAAGTTATGTCTTGCTCTCAGTGCATCTCCCAAAGATCATCTTTTGTTAGGGGTTCCTAGGAAACAATACCAGGAGGTATTGTCTACTAGGTAAAAGAGGTATTGTCTACTACAGGAGGAGGCTTGGTAAAAGTTGGAGAAAGCCGCTGCCACCAATAACTGCACTTTGCTTTGGAAGACAAGCAACTCTCCTGTTTTTGAGAAACAACACAGCCCCTGATCTTGAGTCACAAGTACCTCTGCAGGCATGAGCTGATCACTTCTCTAGCGTCTTTTAGTTTTACACCTATACTAGACCCAGTGGATAAGGATCTTCCCAATCTGGGCAATTTAGTATCGACTGTAAGCCTATAATGTTCACATTAGATGAAGTTATAAGGGCCATGGAAAAGAGTGCCAGTGGGAAAGCAGCAGGACCGGATGGCATCCTGTCCGATATGTATTATCACCTGCCTGACTTATGGGCATCGTTCATGACACAAGAACTGAAACAGGCAGTTAATGGTCATATTCCTACAATTTAGGCTGAGACATTAGTAATTCCAATTCTTAAAAAGGTTTCTAAAGAAGACCCCAATTGCTCCTGCCCCATTTCCCTTCTAGACTTATCTGCCAAGATTCTGGCCAGAGTAATCTTGGAAAGGTTAGAAGATTAGGACGAGGCCAACAGTGTGGTTACAGAGACACAATATGGGTTTAGGAGGGGATTGGGGACAGTTAAACAATATGTCAACCTGGACCTCCTCATAGGGAAATACAAGAGGGTCAGTCCTGGCAACCTACACTTAAGTTTTGTTGATCTCTTAAATGTCTGTGATTTGGTCAGTCACACAATTTTGTGTCAGACCTTGTCCTCTATGGGCGCACCTTCTGTAGTTGTGTCTTTACCATCCCATCTTTATAGGAATTTATTAGCAATTTATTAGCAAGGGTACGCTATGGGCCTAAGAGGGAATGTTCCCCACTGTTGAATATTTGGAGAGAAGTCAGACTGGGGTGGATGTTGGCACCCGTCTTGTTCTCCCTGTATATAAACTGAGTAGACAGATTGCCTCAGGGGGTGGCCGCTGATCATCCATGTGACAACGGCAGGGCAGTCCCAGTCCTCCTTTATTCAGATGGTGCTGTCCTATTGTCTAGGACCACTAATGGCCTACAACATTTAATGGGCAGCTTCTATGAATTCATGGAGGTGAGAGAACATAAAATAAACTTAACAAAAACGTATACACTGATCTGTGGAGAGGGCACATGTAAATCACGTAGTCACTATATTGACAAAAGACAGAGCATGAGAGTTACATCTTTCTCCTACCTGGGTATTCTCTTCACTACTAGCAGTTCTTGGACTAAGCGCATCCAAAACAACAGGCTAAAGATGGCACAGTCCTGTGAGGGTATCTTCAGGTTTTCCTCCAAGTTAGCTTGTAAACCAATAAGAAAATGGTTGCAATCTATATCGCCAAATGTATATCAGCAGCCTCCTATGGCAGTGGGCTGTGCTAAACATATCAACCTACGAACTCAAGAGAATAGCTTTCTACAGCGATTACTGGCTGTTCCCCAGTCCAAACCGGCTAATATAGTACATACCGAGTTGGGGTTGCTATATTTGGAAGACCTTCTTTTATTTAAACTTGTACAGCTGTGGTACTCAATATGGTGCAAAGAGGAGACTCGGTTCACACAAACAATCATTTCTGATTGTCTAAGAATGGATAGGGCAATGAAAAATTCGTGGCTCTCACGTATCATCAGAGAGCTGGCCCACCTTGATGTCACCCTGTCCCTAGATTGTCCACACAGTATATCACACTTTAACACGAGGATATTGAAGCTCATGCTCCTTAACAAAAAATCTGTTGTCAGATGTCCCAATGTCCTCTTAAGACCCTCTCTGGGCGTATATTGTTTGTTCCATCAAACGAGGGGCTATGGCACTATTTGCTGTCAACAACAAACAACCCACACTGTAACTGACGCGATTATGCCTGGGAATTGCCCATATTCTGGTGACTTTCCCTAAAATAAAGTAATGACCGGAGGAGATGGTAAAATGCCTGAGTGTTGGAAGATCGTCTCAATCCACTTTGCATTTTATTCTATTTTATAGTTTTTATACTGATATTAGGAAAGTTTACTTTAAACCTTTATTTACAGCACATAACATCAGGAGGCACCAGGATGCCTTTTCGTTTTTATGTTCTTTGGGGGACTCATACACGTGTTTCCAAGTTGCCTCTTTCATGTGGAGAGCAACTCACATGGATTTAAGAATTCTCAAAGCCTTAGTGTTCATTTTTGGATATTATAATAGCAGGCTAATCTCCACATTTCGCATTAACATAACAGACCCTGGCTAGAGGTTTTTGTTGAGGGATTATGGAGGTTTTTCTACCTATTTTTCAGGTAAGCTAATTGCATATCATCTGCCACAAGGGATTTAAGTACCTTGCATTTTATGGTGGCCTTTCTTGATTTAGCCAGCCATGCAACAAGCTGTGCTGTGCAGCCAAGAGTGACCTTCTGCACAAGTTATCCTGCACTTTTGTCACTTTATACACTATTTTTAGGTAATAGGTATGTCATTTTACTGTCATCCTTGAGGGAAGCAATTTTTAGTTGACATAGCTAGCGGTGCTGTTTACATCCTAGTTTTTAGTCAGTGTATGTACATTAGTGGCTATAATTGCTGCTAATTATACATTGGCTTGCATGGCTTTTAAAGACGTTCTTTGGTTTGTCTGTTCGTCTTATTGAATTTTGTTGTTTTAATGTTTTATGGTGTATTCATTTGTTTGATTATTTCTCTAATTTTCTGTATTATTGTGAATTTATTGTTTGTATGTCAGCTCATACTGTTTGTTCAAAGGGAGATGTGTGCATGGTAACCCGGTGCTATGAACATGTTTAACTGAGTAATTTGCCGAGATTCTACATTAATGATTCTCTATGTGTTCTCAGAATTTTTAGAAGAAAGAAGAAAAAGTTCTGCAAATCTCTTGCCAGCATTTTTGCCATGAATCTAGATAATTCAGTGGTGGACAGCAGCGCGATTAGTGATATGGTAACACACGATTGTGATTTGGATGACAAAGAGGACAGTGATGCAGAGAACGAAAGGAATATCGATCCTGGTAAGTGTTTGCTACAGAACCTCGTCAGAAGGCCACACGTGTACCGAACGTTACTTTAATAGGAGCAGAAATATTTGATGTTTCCAGCTGGGGCAGAATGTATACCCGGGTGAGTGGGGGGTGATAGTTCCCTGCAGTGAAAAACTATACAAAAATTCACTCTGACTTAATTCCCCACATTTTGTGTAGTTTTCATAACACGAAATTGCACCAGTCATGCTAACTCTGCAAGCATAAAGAAGATTTCACACAGTTCTCACGGGAAAGACGGGCTAAATATGGAAGCAAATCCACCAGTTTTATCATCTCCCTCGCTGGCATTGTTAAGGCAGTGGATTTTTTTCTAGATTTAGCACTTCCTCCGGAAGTCGGTTGACGCAGGATATATATATAAAAAAAAGAGGCAGCAAGGGCACTTTTGCTAAAGGTTTACACACGCTTAATTGTCCACAGTGTGCTTACGTTTGAGAGTACCCGCAGGAAGTGGCGACTGTCACAGCTTTTTAGAAGTACTCCCGGAATTCTGGGAAAATTTTAAAAATATGTAAACCTGCATCCAAATGGCGTTAAACTATGAGTGTAGAATTATATGTTTTTTAATTAGACCTTAGCTGTTAAAAATGGCTAAAAACTCCTATTAGAGGGCCCCTCAAACATTTAGTGGCCAGGCAGACCAAAAGATTGCCAGTTCATTTCCCGTTTAAAAAAATTCCAATAGCATTATTGATGGTTTGCTCACACAGCTGCCCCTCTCTCATGAATACCGAGCTACTAAAATGCAAGGATTAGCATAAGGGGCATCGTGGACCCTTTAATCTCTCATGTCATGGCACGAAAGGTCTTCAGAGATTTTGAGGAGGAACTTTGCAAACCTATCAATCTCACATTCAAAGAAAAAAACTGAGAATTGTTAGGCGAGTTTGTGGCCAACAAATCAACTGAGTAATAGAAACAGGACCTAAATAAACCTATTCAAACAGAGGAAATAATAGACACCATCAAATCTATCCCCTCTGGCAAATCACCATGTCCTGACGGATTCCTTATCACTTTCTATAATAAATTAGGTAATGGAATCATCGAGCCACTAAAATCCGCCCTCACACACTTCGCTTCTGGGGTGTTGCGTTTGGCTCTGCAGCTGAGGCAAAAAATATTGTCATTCCAAAACACAGTAAAGACCCCCTAGGGCTGAAAAGTTATAGCTCCTTAGCCCTCATCAATATGGAGGCTAAAGTATATGCAGTGGTTTTAGTAAGACGAATAGAGAAAATAATTGCTAAACGTATTCATAAATCACTAGCCAGTGAAAGTATCTACACATTTTGTCATATCACTGAGAAGGCTTGCCTCTCCCAGTTCCCAGCCACGACTATTGAACTGGAGGCAGAGAAGGCTTTTGACAAAGTGGCTTGGCCTTACCTGGAAGCTGTCCCGCACCACCACAATACAGGCACACATTTGATCATCATGACTATGGCCCTGTATATTCAGCCAAATGCTAGAGTAAGAATAAATGATAACCTCATAGACCCAATCAAACCATGTTAAGGGACTCACCAAGGTTGTCTCTTATTCCAACTTCTATTTTTATAAGCAATTCATGCTCTTTTACAAGCCATAAATCTCCGTGATGATATTATAGGCTTCCAATTTAAATTTGACATGTTAAAATCAGCCCCATACGCTGATGACATCCTAGTATTCACCAAAGATGTCAACACATAAATTGCAGGTCTTGTAGAAATTATCCATACGTCTCCATTGTTTCAGGATATATCCAGAATAAAGATAGGGCAGAAGTCTTACCATTAAAACCTTCATGCCTCTCTGATTGTATTGCTCACTCCAGCCTTCAATAGCAATCCAAATTTATGAAATACCTGGTTATATGGTTCACAAATGATCTACTAGAATTAATTAGGTACAACAAACAGAAAATTACAAATATTCTGGATTCATTGTCTCCAAAATAGTTATTTTGATGGGGACAATTTGAAACCTCAAAAATGATAATTACCTCTGGTATTAACTTCTCATTTCTATGGAATTGAAAAAAAAACTAAGATTGTCTAGAACAAACTGCGATTAGATTGGTTCCAAGGTGGGTGCAATTTCCCCATTTGGTTTAATTATCAAACTGCATTCTTGACTAGTCAAGGTATTAGTTGGTTTTCTGAAATTACCAACTTCCAGCCATACTGGATTGAAATTGTGCTTAATATATCACAGCACTGCTACCTCTTAAGCTGATCAATAGTCTACACTTGAAACAAATATTGCTTGGCTTGGTTAGAGCCATTCTGCTTTTAGACAGCGAACTAAAAAACAAGGTAGCAAAAGTCTAACATGCTTTTTCCATGGTACAACAAGAAAACTCACATAGATATCCATATTGATCTTGCTCAATGCTTGCTGCTGTAGCAGTAGACATGCAAAAAAGGAATCATTCATTCCACAGTGGGATCCAACCAGTTACAGCTTTCATGGAGAATCTTAAGAGCGTCATACCTCCTCAAAATCCTTCTGTCCCTGTGTGGAGCCTTAACATAGTCTTCAAACCTTCAAACCTTCAAACTCATGAACCTTACAGTTCCTTTCCTGAAAAGTAACCTTCTTAATGGAATTGCTTCCTTCAGGATAGAAACCCTTCAGGTTCATAAATATAAGAATGTTCTCAGGGCCAATCCTAAGTTTTCCCTAAGGTGGTCTCAACTTTTCACCTTAATCAGACACTAGGGCCCTCATTCCGAGTTTGGCGGGCGGCCTTTGAAACCGCCACCTGATCGCTGGTGCCGTCAGGACACCGCCGGCCGTATTCCGACTTCACCGCAGTGTTTTTGCCCACCGGCCCTGCAATGAAGAGTGCGTTAACATTGACGCCAGCTCGTAATCGAGCCAGTGCCAATGTGGCGGTGCAGCGGGTGCAGCAGCACCCATCGCGCATTTGACTGCCCGTAATTCAGGCAGTGAAATGCGGGACGGGGCTGTGCATGGGGGCACATGGCTTTCTTAGGGAACATTTTACTAGCTGACATCTGCAAAGTAGCCACCTGTTAAACTCATTTTTACTAAGCACAAGTATGTGGGCACTTTAGCCTAAAACCTGGCTATGGTTGGCCAAACAGTTTTCAGAAAATTGTTCCAGACATCTGCAACATCTACTTGTCCACTTATGGAGGGCACTGCTTTAAAGTCTTTGCAGATGTATGTACAGCCACGCATGCTGCCAATGGAAAATGTTACTTATCCTATAAGCATCTGTTTGTAGCATGTAACTTCCTCCCCGGAAGCTTGTGATGGTTTTATATCTCTACTTTTATTACTCAGTTACCACAGGAGATAATTGTCTACTAACTAGATCAAGGATAATGAACTTGTTACATACTCTTCCACAACTCCGATCACTGAGCTCAGTTGAAATAAAATGGGTTCTGTTCAATGCTAAAAATGATCCATCAAAAGTATGGGTAAAGTTCTGGAATTTTGCACCTTCAATAATTTTGGGTAAATGTGATTTGTTTTGGAAAATGATGTTGATTGACTACCAGCACTAATATTAGAAAAATCCCCAATAAGTATCTGGGATTGCTGAAATATTTAATACCGTATGTTAGAAATGGGGTTTCTGGTTGGCTAGTGTATGAACCTCAGCCAGACAGAACCCACCCACTCTAGTCAGGGCAAGGGAGTTACACATCCAAGATAACCCCTGCTCACCCCGTTGGTAGCTTGGCACGAGCAGTCAGGCCTAACCCGGAGGCAATGTGTAAAGCGTTTGCACAACACACGCAACACACGTGACACACTATTCTCACCACAAAGGAAACACAACACCAAGTTATATGAAAATATACTGTATTGTACACAGCGCAATTATTAGACCAAACATCACATATCAGTAGTCTCCTGCTACCTTAGCAGTTGTCAGAACGTTACACATTAGTTACTCTGCAAACTAGCAGTAGTCACATTTAACACACAGGTTACTGAGTATTCTGCAACATAAGCAGTAGTCAGGAAACACGTTATTACACCAAAGCACTTGTCATAAGAATATCATACATTCCCATATTAGGAACATTCGAAAACGTATGTCAAGTTATAAAAACATATTAGCATGGTATGCCCATAAAAGGAACATTTGCCTACACATATGAAGGCATCATAAACAGGTAGGCAACATATAAATTAGCAAAGTCTTTAGAAAGAAGTTAGATTATATATATTGTTCCTTTAGGGAGTACCTGAAAAAGATGAAGGCACCTCCAGTGCCTGGAGAAGGGAAAATGGGGCCCGGCGCTCCTCTGCGACAAACAGGGGCCTCTGGTAACCTTTGAGGCAGAGGGGGCAGCACGCACCTCCTCTGTGCTATGGACAGGCCCCTCCAGGGGCCCGCAATCACTGGGGGCCCCCGGGCCTCAACCGGCCCTCACGAGGGGGGACCAAAGTCCGCCAAGTAATTAAGGGGGAGGGAGGTGCCACTCACCCCCTCTGTTTGGTGACAGTCCCTCCTGGGGCCCACGATCTCTCAGGGTCCTCCTAGGCCTGCACTGGACCTCCAAGTCGGGGTAGGACCACAGAACTGGCCCACAAGGGGCCAACAAGGGGCCTGCAGCGGGGACGAGCCTCCGGTGAGGCTGCCGCCCCACCCTCAGATTGATAAAGAGCCCTCCTGAGCTCGGCAGGCTAAGTAGAGGCGTCCTCCTCTCCTTCCTGCCTTTCGGCGAGGTTTCAGGCCCGAATCAAGGCCTTCTAGTGCACCGGGGCCGCTATACAGATCGGACCTTGCCCCGGGGGCACCGATAGGAGCACGCTTGCTCCGGTCTTCCACAAAGAGATTTCCTTCGTGCCCCGGGGGCACTGTGAAGTGCGCTCCACTCGCGCTTCGGTTATACAGCCTCCCGGGCTGCGGCACAGATTCCAAGCATGGGGCATTAAATTAAGCCTGGGTCGCGGTGGTGACGTTCTTGCCACAATATGAAAAAGCGCTTTTCAAGCGCTAGCAACGCTCCAGAGGTAGCGCTTTCCACATCGCTAGTCAGACACCTGTTGAAGCACTCTTCGTGCCTGAAGATCATCGCAGGGGTCGGGTCACAGCACCCTGGGGGTACAAGAGTCAGAGAACAAGACCCACAAGGGGAGGGGCCCAGCAATAGGCCAGCACAGGGGATGCAAGCAGGTGGCAAGTTCTTTACAGTGACCAAGCAGGTCACAGGAAGGAGCAGCAGCAGCAGTCCATGGTGGTTCCTGGTGAGTCCTTCCAGTCCTTTGTGTCCAGTTCCAAGATGATTCCAAGAGACTCCAAATTGTGGGGGAAATTCCCCTGTACTTATACTCAGTCCTTGCAGTGTTTTACAATGGTGGGGAGAGGAGGTTCCAACCAGTTACATCTGGTTTTTGGAGTGCCCCCTCTCTCCTTCAGCACAGGCTCCAAACATCAGTGGGGGATAAACAACCCTACTGTGTGAGGCCAGGGCACAGCCTTTACAAATGTAGGTTTGCCCCGCCTCTCCCTTCTCTCTGCCCAGGAAGACTATTCAGTATGCAGATGCACCTCTGTGACACCTCCACCCTCCTTGTGTAAAGGCTGTCTGAAAAGTATGCACAAAGCCCCAACTGTCACTCTGCCCAGACATGGATTGGAGTCAAGCTGCCAAACACCAGAGCCATAAGCACAGAGAAATGCGCACTTTCTAGAAGTGGCATTTCTGTCATAGTAATAAAAAATACACCTACACCAGTAAGCAGCATTTATTATCACCATCACAACCATACCAAATACGCCTATGCTACCCCTCATAAATCAGACAGTACCCCTTACACATAAGGCAGGGCATTTCTAATGCAATCCTAGGAGAAGGCAACACTCACAGCAGTGAGACACCAAGTTAGGCTGTTTGCTACTACCAGGACAGGCCATGCAACCTGGCACATGTCCTTCTACATACATGGCACCCTGCCCATAGGGCTAACTAGGGCATACCTTAGGAGTGACTTCCATGTAGTAAATGGGGTGTTCTGGGCCTGGCAAGTAAATTTAGATGCCAGGTCCCTGTGGCAGAAAACTGCGCACACAGGCCCTGAGCTAGCAGGCCTGAGACATTTTTGAAAGTCTACTTCAATGGGTGGCGCAAGCACCTCTACAAGCCCACTAGTAGTATTTAATTTACAGGCCCTGGGTATAGAGATACCACTGTACAAGGGACTTATAGGTAAATTAAATATGCCAATTAGGTATAAGCCAATCATACAAACTTTAGATGGGAGAGCACCTGCACTTTTACTGGTCAGCAGTGATAAAGTGCTCAGAGTCCTAGAGGCATCAGCGACAGGTCAGGAAAAATAGGATGCAGGAGGCAAAAAGACTGGGGATGACCCTGCATAAGGAAAAAAGTCCAACACCGGATTCGGCACACCACAAAAATAAGCACTGGCCCTTCAGAATGTAGCTCTTTCATAGTCATTCAGATTAACAGAAAAGGAAGATTTGTTAAAACCTTGCATCGAACAGTAATAATTAGAATTGGGATCAGGAGGTATCCTGATATTGGTTACCAGGAATTCTTTTTTTTATAAATCTTTTTATTAGGTAACAGATAACAATCATTGCTCAGAACAGACAGCTGGCAATATACGAAGAAAAAGCACACAGGTACACAGTAGGAGCATTTAACCTATTCTACACCACATTGGACCCATGCCCATCCCTTCAGTAGTGGTGGTTTTAATGGATCATAGGAATGTCTCGCCCTTACACTCTTGTCCCTCCCTCTCTCTGAACCCACCATTCACACATTACCCCTATACGCACTCCAGCATCCCCATATCTTATCCCATTATTTGGGGCATCCCCAGCTTTGGAAGACCACTCTCTCTGCCCCTGACACCAATCAAGGTCTTTCTTCCAGTTTCCCACACCAGGAGGGGGGGGTGCCCCAACACCCCAGGAACGTGCTATGTTGCATTTGGCCGCTACTGCTGCAGTAGTGAGGCATATTCTTTGGTACCTATGCCAGACATCCGCACTGGTAATATTTAAGAGAAACAATTTAGGGTCTGGGAGACCACCTATTCGAGCACCTCGGTCATAAACGCACGTACTCCCTCCCAAAAGTGCTGTATCTTGGGACAGGACCACAGAATATGGTAGAAGGTGCCTTTATGCCCATACTACCTCAGTCAGAAGGAAGAGACCTCCAGATCTATCTTGTGCAAGAGTACCCTAGAGTAATAGGCCCTATGTAGTATCCGTAGTTATATCAATATGGGGCAAGATCGGATTGCAACCTCCCTCGGGTTCTGTTTCGCTTCCACCCTATCAACCTCATCCATTTCCCCCACATCTCCCTCCCAAGCCGTATGCATGGTAGTCAACAGGTCTGGGGAATTATTTATCAATTTTTAATAGATAATGGAAATCGTCTTGGTCTGAAGTGGACCCGAGGGAAGGCAATCTTCCACTGGAGTTGACTCCAGTAATTGATCTCCCCTCACCACATGTCTACAAAGGACATGCCCCAGCTGCAGATATCGAAAGCACTTAGTTACCACCAAATCATATTCCTGACGGAGGACATCAAACGACACCCCCTCTGTTCCTCCTAAACATCCCCCAGGTAATCTATGCCTAACAGCGACCATACCCTGATTCCCCTCAAGCCCAAATTTCACGCAAGAGATCAATATGCCACGGGGGTGCGGGTCGTCAGGATGGATTCCCAACCCAAATATCGCATCGCCTCCTTCCAAACCTGCATCACCCAAGCAGTATGAGTTGGTAGTGCCCACTCACTCAATCGCTGGTATAGCACTGCCTCATAGCCCCAGCTCCCAAGTGCGATCCTATGCCGAGAGCATATGCCGGGTCTGCCTCACCCTCAAACACCCAGTAATTGATTACCACCAAGTGTTCTGCCCAGTAGTAATTTAAAAGATCTGGCACAACCAGTCCCCCTACATAGACACCCCTTTGGAGCTTATGTAGGGCTATGTGAGGACAACCCCCATTCCATAAGAACAGACTAGTTTCCTATTCTATCTGCTGAAACACCTCCGGTGGAACTCTGTAGGGCGTGTTCGGTTACCAGGAATTCTGAATGGGTATAAATCTCAATCCATCAGTTGGTTTAAGTGCTTACTTTCCTTTCATTGAATCTAGGGGCGGGGCTTCATGAAAAAAACAAATATGTAACAAAACAATTATAGTATGTATACAAAAATCTTGGGCCATAGGAAATTTCTTAGCAGATGAAGACTATGTACTAAATAGCCTTGCTAGTAATTCAAAAAGGAGTCATGCAAAAGGGGGTATTGCTATTCTTTTATGTACAGATTATGACTAGTTATCAGATTATCCGATTACTCAATTAACGTTGCACAAATTGCATGATGCGCCACACTATGCTCAGTCGACACTTCATCTATCTTCTCAGTAGAACTGCGCCATTTCTCTGAAGATATGGCACTGTTCTGTTCTCCCCAGGGGACGCAACACCACTTCTTTGAGGGCACCTTAGTGACCAGTTTACCAAAAAAGTTGCAAATCTGCATCCATAGACGTACTACTTGAATGGATGCAAATTACTACTTTTTAGAATTCACAAATACTGGCAGTGGTAGGCTTGGTAAGCTATGCTAGTCTCAGGTTTCTTGGCATACTACTTGCAATGAAGCACCTAAAAGGTGATGGGATGAAAGCTTCAAATAATTTAACCACTAGCAATCCCTCAGGGTAGGATTCCAAACCACAGTTTTTCGCCCACTGTGCCACTTTAGACAGAGGGCCAGATTTAGGATTTAGCAGGTGGACTAAAGGCAGACAGGGTGGCGGAGGACTTTACAGCCTTTACTACGCTCACCAAATTTAGAGATGTCTGCCAGACCAGTCATGGCGGATCCTGTTCAAACTTTTCCCAAGTTTTTTATTTTTCAAAAACTAACTTCTAAAGCGGGAATTTGTTTTTGAAAAATAAAAAAATGAATGCCCCCCCCCCCCGCCCACCCCCAACTCGAGATTACAGCAAATGGTTTGGGGAGGTCATTTTATTTTTATTAACAGTCTATACCTGTTGGCAAGGGACACAAAAAAAGCCATCTGACCATTGATTCTAAATAGGGCTTTCAGTCGGATGGCTTACTTCGGATGGCACCTACTCTGTTGGGCTGTTGACGGAAATTTCCCCCTGACTAGGTGAATTTTACTTTATTGGTGTAAAACTTGTGGCCCATCTGACTCCAGTTAGGGCTGGCGAACCTTTGCTTGGCAGACACGGTACTCCTTTGCAATTGCAACAAAGTACCTGTCCGCCAAATTCTAAACCAGCCCCAGCAGACCACCTAATGGTAATCAGTACTGACCCAGCTCCTTATAGGAAAAGTCCATCCCAAACCCTGATCACCTCCCATATTCCCGTTGTGGCCCACTGTTTTTTTAGTTGAGAAATTTGAGATGCACCTTCTCAACCCCTCCCCCATCTCACGGACTAAGCTATGCCCCAGGATGGCCCAACTTGCTAGACTCCTTATCGGAAGATCATATGGTGCTGATAGGTTACTCTGGAGGGCTATACAAATACTGAGAGATGGGGATATTTCTGGAATTCCCTTCTTCTTAAAAAAAAAAAAACTCCACTAATTCCTGAATTCAGGGCATGTTTGGTTCTTTTCATATAACAAATCCTCGTAGCATGAAGCACACATCGAACCTTTCTATTTCAGTTGCAAACGGAGCCCAATAGTCATTTGATTTATTACATTATTAGCTATTATTAATGTCAGCTGATTTATTTAGACTCCCAGTTAGTGTTTATTTGATTCATCATCTGCCTCCGTGATTTGATTTGTATCAGGAAATGAGCATCAGCATTATGCAGTGTGATGAGGTCTTGCTTCTAAATAATAGCTGCAATCAAATCAATTAAAGTATGAGAGGAGCTATTAATGCCTCAGGGTGAACAATGCAAAATGTCTGAAAATCCAATCTCAGGCTAAATGCTGTAGATGTTCATCAGTAAGTCACAGTGAGAGGCTCTTGGGGTCTGATTCACAAGCATGGTGGAGACATGCAGCAAACACATGGTCTTCATTTGTCCCTTTTTTCCTAATAGTACATGTGCAGAATCTAGGTGTAGCACATTTTAGCAAGCACAGAGTTGGTACATTAAAGGACCATCACTTTTTTCTCTTGATTTCTTCGTTTTTATTCATGGAAAATAATATTTTGGAAGCACCGTTCCCTTCCTAGCACACACTGTGAAAATAAGGGTTTGCGAAATTTGTATAATTTGCTTCAGCGTAATTTTGGAAAAATGTGGTGAAATTAGGCACAATTGTGCCAAATGCAGAACCAGCATTTGGCACTATATTTTAAAGCAAAATGCATCATCATATCCATTTTGAATGCAAGGACGTATTTTACACTTAAACAAATAGCACAAAAAACACAAACGAAGCAACCAGCTGCTGCTCCCGTTCCAGTCATTAGCTTTGCTCCTGTGCCTTTTGCTGGGACCAGTGCATAATTCCAAGAATTTACGCAACAAGCGGAGTTCAAAATTTCGCTGAATTACGCGGGTGTAACAGAATTTTCGCCTAGGCCTAGAATATGATACATTTATTCAAACTTCGTTGATAATGGGCCTTAAATAAGATGTGCAGACAGGAGTAGGAAATGCACAACAGAATTTTCGCCTAGGCCTAGAATATGATACATTTATTCAAACTTCGTTGATAATGGGCCTTAAATAAGATGTGCAGACAGGAGTAGGAAATGCACACAATGTCCATATCACTTGCATTGCATTTCACTGACTTCTGCTGTAACATTGCCCTAGGAAGGTGTCATGTCCTGTGTTTCACGGTGTGTTTATGTTCCTGATTTTTATGATGGTAGCGCCATGTGCATTGTTAGGGCCTGAAGTTGTGGAGCACAGGAATGTTGTCAGTCGCAGCAGACTGCAGTAGGTGAAGGGCCTCTGTACGTTTGCTGTGGGCTGTTACTACAGAACTTACTTATAGCTGCTTCATCTCGTATGGTCTCGAGTTTCTGTTCATTGTCCAAGAACGTAGAAATGGCATTTATGCACAGTTTGAAGCAGTGGCATAACGTTAGCCCCCACACCCCCTGCGGTGTGGAGGTGGGGGGGGGGGGGGAGAGCTCCAGGAGACCCTCTCAGCACAGCCGGCACTGTGCACGGGCCCTGGCCTGAGAGTTCCTGACTGGGGCTTGGTGGGGGGCGGTGGGTGCCCCTCCATGTACTAGGGGCGGATCACTTTTCCTTACATCACTAGTTTGAAGGCCTGCATTGAAAAGTCCTTTAAATTCCTGTGGAAGTAGGCAGTTATGTTCTTGTTTGCTTCTTGGTTGTGTGTTTGCGCGGGTTCCAAGAAGCTGTTTTCAGGTAAATGTGAGGATTATGCTCCTTAAAATATATTTTGCGTGTAAAGTTCTTGCAGAAGCAGCGTGAGTCTCTCCACCTTAGCATCTCCAGGAAATGTGCTTCGGCGCTGCATATTGTTGCTAAAAACGACAGCTAGGTGATTTCGTGAATTTTGAATGAATGTGTGTTCATTCCTCGGTTCTCGGCCTGCTTACAGTTCTGTCTTTCTCATGTCTCTCACTTGCAGTGGGAGGAAGTTATAAATATCAAACTTGGAGTTAGGGGACGGCTCTATGCAACTGGTAAGAGAGGTTGACAGATAGCCTCTGATGGTGTTAGCTGTCAGACAACCTAACATATTCCCTAATGTCTACTGAAAATTGCTTCCCAGGATAACGATTCTGCCCACGTTTTTCTGCATCAAACACCTGAATCCAACATGCTATGTCTAATGCGGGGTCACACCCAAGGTTCATGTTCGTACCTTTAGAGAGGGGGATCTGTCATGTTTCAAATAATACACAGAAGTATAGATTTAATGCCCTAAGGCTTCCCTGGTCCATCTCTACAATACATTCTGATGCAGATGGCAATTACTGTGGGGACCCCTGAAAGGCATGAGAAGAATTGAGAAAGACAGTTTCCATAGTGAGCTTTGGCCCGGGTTTTTCCTGTTCTGACGGATACCTTCAGCAGACACCCCAAACATAAATTTGCTAGGTGTATTTGTCTGGCACCAAAGTCTTTAGGAGTCTTTAGAATATTTCTATAGCAGAGGCTCTTAACCTTGATCTGGGGATATGCTTTGTCTTTTAGACACAAATCTAAATTTCGAAAAGCTCCATCCTTCCCATTAAAATTTAAATTCTTTGATGTTTATGAATAAAATAAAATGTTTCATCATTTGTGTGTTGTTTCCAGTATACTTGTTTCTGTATTTTGTGTATTGTTTTGAGGTTCAAATCTTATAAATTGCTTGGGCTGGGGTCCCGAGCGTCCAGTAGGGATTCAGTGGGGGTCCACAACGGACAAAAAGGTAAGAACCACTGTCCTATAGAATGAGGGTCCAAGAGTACACCTCACTTAGATGAGGGATGATTATAGCATAGGGCTCGTAGTACAAGGTGGGAACACCACTCTGAGCCTGACAGGCTGGGTCAGTGTCAGGAGGAAGCACAGAAAGTAAGAGAAGGGACACTAAAGCTTGGTCAGGAACTGGATAGGGTCATTTCTATCTCTACCTGTATGACCACTGATCAGAAACACAATTGGACAGTCAAGCTTACTGACAAAGACCCGTATGGTGTTGCTCCCGTGAGGTGATCGCTACTAAGATTATGATATTCACATAATCGAACCAGATCGCATGAGTCATATTGCATGGCTCCTTGCTAACGGAATTTTGGAAGAACATTGCATTGGCGGTTTTGTTGGAATATCTTTGTACGTTGGATCAATGTCTGACAAGGGTGAGCCCATCTCCTGGTTAAAAATTCTCTCATATTCCTTTTTTTTATACTTTAAGAAAATAGGCCCGGAGGAGGAGCCAACGTAGCTAATTCATTGTTGGATGATGTTTTCAATTTTCTTTACGTGGCCTCCATTCAAATGAGGGAGGACATCCTGGAAGTCAGTTCGAGGAAGGAAATGTTTCACTATTTTCTTTAAAGAGAGCTGATACCATGCTGTCTCAGGTTTCTTGATGATGTGTTATTTGCAGTGCAGGTCTGTATCAAGGGTAAGTCCAAGAAATTTTGCACTGGGTGCCAGACTGCAGACAGGGGTGGTGGGGTCTAGGTTGCTGTTGGATAGCTATGCTTTACTTTGTGGTCATTTGGTTCTCTTGGTGAGCAAGAATAATTCAGTCTTTCTGCTGCCTTTCAAATAGTTTCAAGCTATACAAATAACATGCATACATACAAGCACACATTTGTCAAATTGAGCTTTAGGTAGCATCTGAACATCCAGTTCTGGGTAAGGTCGAGGCAGGTTTGAAGTTGCTGAATGCTGTACACCTAAGAGGTTTTGAGCTAGAGTTGAAAGGCACCAGTGTATTGCTGAGTCTTGATACTGCACACTATGAATCCGAGGGGTAACGTGCAGAGATAAGTAGATGCAGGGCTAGCTTTAGGACAGTGCGACTGGTGCAATTGCACTGGGCGCAGACCTGGGGAGGGGGGTGCTGAACTCAGAGGGGTTGCTGTGATAACTCTTGTGATGGATGTTCCTGCTAGAGAGAGCGATGGAATTTTATCTGGTGGCAGTTTTGACTCGCCATAAAGTAGCGCAGAGGGTTAATATCCCTGCTGCAAAGAATGCGTATTGTGGAGGTAACAGATCTGTAGTTTATGTGGATAGCTGAGTGGATAGTTGCTTTTGTCAAAGAGGTTTTTTAGTTGCCACATTTCATAAGATACAAAACTAATATAGAAAAGTGACTGTTGCAAACTGTTATAAAAAGAGCTGCATGCAAATTGCATAAAATAGGTTAGGACGTTTATTTGTTTCCCCCAGTCTTTGATTCTCTAATGCTAATGTTGCTAAAAAAGAGTTTGTTTGGTTAGATATACATTATTGTTGGTAAAGCCAGCTTTTACTAGTGTTTTAAAACAAATTAAATGTATGTGAAAGAGGGGCTATGGAGAGATGAGGGCCACTTTTGCTAGGTGGCAGTGAGGAAAACCGAGAAGATCATGGGGGGGTGTTGCAAAAATGATCGTCGCACTGGGCACCACCAACGCTAAAGCCAGCCCTGAGTAGATGCCTAGGTACTCCAGAGGAGTTGGGGAGATCCATGGATATTTCAGTTCCCAATTGGACAAGTTGAGCATGGTTGGTAAATGTAAAGCACTGCAGGACTTTGCTAAAGAATTCCATGAGTCTCATGAGAGAGAGCGGGGGGAAGCACAGGTGTTACTCACCTGCTTCTTTGCAGGAATTTGTAGGCAAGGAGGGTGTATATTATCTTCACAAAGAAGCAAAACATTGTACTAAATTTAGTTAGTACAGAACATGTACAAAGTAAGGAATGATAAGCATTTGCCCGCACTAGGCGATCTCTAGTGAAGATCGAGCTGTTATGGGCCCTATGCCAGCCAGGAAACAGGAGGAGAACTCAGCAATTGCGGCTGGTGACTGGGAAAAGTGGCGGGCGGGGGGGGGGGGAACAAAAATAAAATATATATTTATTTTAAAAGAAAAAGAAACGTATCTTCTCTGTCGGACTGCAGGCCATGCAGCCAATCATGATGCTGCTCAGAGTAGCATTATGATTAGCTGGAGCCCCCTGAATTGGCGCACAAATGCAGACTGGAAGCCTGGGCTTGCTTTCTCCAATCCGGCTACACAGTGCTGGGTTGGAGAGGGCCCTTATGCGCATGTGTGTGTAGCTGGCCCGAGAAAGCCTGACATACATGTGCACTGAGGGGAGTGCTCTATGCAATCCCCTCAGTGCTCATCAACCTCATGGCCCGCCCCTTTAAAAATGAAACAATAATAAACATTGTTTATTATCGTTTTATTTTTTAAGGTTTGCAGCTCCTGCTGCTGGTGGGGGGGGGGGTGACGCTCCTCCGCCATAGCAGAGGAGCCGTCCCTGGAACTCAGAGACACCAAAAAGCAAAGAAACCTCAAGTGCTCGATGTCTGATCTGGAAGCACAAACAAAAATATAGAAAACCCCGCCTAATTCCCTGCTTAACTCGAGGGAACCAATCAATGGGCCTCAGGATGTGGAGTAGGTGCTAATGTGCGGTTGTTGATGCAGCTTCCTTATTTGTCTGTTTTCATTTTTGTGCCTTTCTTTCTCCCACCCCTCTCCCTTATTCTTGGAGGTTTACTTGACAGTAGTACTGCTTGTTTCATCAACTGTTAAGTTATATATATTTCAACTTTAACATTTCCTTATTTCCTTTGTTTTCAATGCGGAAAAAGATCCTCAAAATTCAAAATCTTTACTACTTGAGACTCCGGCCCCTTTCCTGACGCCTTCAGCTGTTAAAGAACACGTTGGGCCTAAGGTTCAAGAACCACCAGTCCTGGGAAAAAAAACCGGGAGAGGTGCATCATGTCCTAGGATCGCGGAACGCACAGGTAATTCGAGTCAATCTATTTCATGAATGTGACAAACCCGAGAGAAAGGAATAGAGTCTACTGAAGACAGAACATATTCATTTCACATCTTAATGCATTGATTTTAGATACTGAAAATCATATCCCTGACCCTTGTTTTTATTTTGTGCTTGGCACCAAACGTTTGATGTTTCTAAGATAACTTATTATCCAATTTAATAGTATTCAGTTTACTGGATGGAAGTCTGTTTTGTGCGGATTCTGACTCTTGAACTTTGGTTCACTGCTGATGGCCGTGGTGAGTGTTAATTACCTCGAGAGCTGGAGGTTAGAGGTACACAGTAGACTATAACACGTGGTTCAGCACAGTAATAATCGAAATTTTATACATCAGCGCATACCCCAT
Source organism: Pleurodeles waltl (assembly GCF_031143425.1). Lineage (NCBI taxonomy): Eukaryota > Metazoa > Chordata > Amphibia > Caudata > Salamandridae > Pleurodeles > Pleurodeles waltl. The sequence continues at coordinate 1,026,970,142 of NC_090439.1, read as the reverse complement.
GCTTATTGAGCAACACCGGATATATCTGTATTTTCAACTGTGGGAGTGATAGGCCTCAGTCTTGATATTTAGAGTTGTGTATGACCTCACACACAGTCACTACTCTAGCACCCGGAAGTAAATAGGACTAGAAGGGATATCGAGGTTACTCGTAGTAGTTTGGTAGAGGCAGCAACATCTTTCACCGAGAAAATTAAATTTAGGACATAAACACTAAAATAACATTCCAGTTAAGAAATACATAAAATAAACAACACATGAATTTAAGCTGTTCTTTGCTAATTTATATAAAATTGCAATAAATAGTGCTGCTAATTTTAAGGAAAATTGAATAAAAGGTGTAACAGACACACCATTGTTTTTTAGGTCTGGCTTGACAGTGCAGCTGGCATCCGACATTATGTAATCAACCTAAAAAAAGGCATTAAGAAGTTCTACCAGAAGCAGGGCTTTGGCTCCACCCATATGTCGGTAGCCAAATGTACATGTTTTGATTGGGTCGAATATGTGTTCTTCCCCCAAAAAAGTGCTTGCTCTCCACATACCTGTGATCATTTTGCTTATTGGTCCAGCTGCCTGAGCTTGAAGTGGAACACACACAACATTGTAATGCTATTAAACAGTCTTAGTTAACTAGATAATTAACAAAGTTTGTTTTTCTCTGGCGACAGTACAGATGAAAGGAGGGCAGTCATTAACTTTGGACTTCAGAGTGCACTTTTGTGTTTGAGAGCTCAGGGCTACAGTAATATCTATGGAATTTTAAGTTTGGCTAGACAGTGCAAATGTTGCCTGACCTTATGTGATCAACAAGAAAATCTTTCAGAATCCTACTGAAAGAGGGGCTGAGGCTCCACGTACATGTTGGTTTCCCTGAGTACAGAATATGGCTGGGTCAAATTTGTGTGCTTCCACTGAAAAAGTACTTTTGTTGCAGATGGGTATTTTGTAACATGGAATCTCAGATGACCATAGTAGGCAAATGTATCAGATGTTGGTCACTCAGTGATACAAGCTGTGGAAATAGAAGGTTTGCTCTGTGAGAATCCTTGTTAGGCCACCTTAGAAAAAACAGTATTTTGCTTGGTCAACTGCATTTCTATTTTTAAGACTGTGGGTCTGATTAGGAGTTCGGTGGATGGAAAGACCCGTCTGCCGAACTTCCAATGGGGCGGTCGCCGCCATGCTGGCTACCTCCCTGCCGGACCCTTTACGACTTCCCCGCTGGGCTGACAGGTGGAAACCTAGGTTTCCGCCCATCAGCCCAGCAAGAAAGTGGCGGCAGCATTGTTGCTGGCTTGTAATCTAGCCAGCGGCAATGCTGCTGCCGCAGGGGGCACCAGCTAGGCAGGGGGACTCCTGCTCTGCCCATGGCAAGTGCATGGGCAGTGCAGGGGCCCCCCTGTGGCCCTCTGCACCTGTTCTCTGCCAGCCTTTTCATGGTGGTGGTAACGCCATGAAAAGGTTGGCGGAGAACCAGGTCGTAATCAGCAGGGTGGTGCTGTATGCAGCGCTGCCCCGGCTGATTCTGACCTCCGCCACCGTCAGCCCATCGGGATCATCAATCCCAGCAGAGACAGCGGTACCCTGGCGGTCCGACCGTTAGGGTCGTAATGTGGCACTGCAGAGGCGGTCCTGACCGCCAGCCTCGTAATGAGGCCCTGTGTATCTGATGGTTGACTTGTGGAAAAGTTAACGCTCAAAACTGAAGGCCTGAGTTGGTTATGGGTATAAGCAATGTGCCTGTCTGGTGCACTGAGAAACGTTACGTCTGATGCCATTGGTCTGGCTTGCTTGTCATAAAACATTATGACAAAGGCAGTTAATCTATCTTATTAATTGCAAAAAGCATATGTAAAAGCCAGTAAACCCTTAACAGTTGGTTGCTCTCACAGGCAATAGACAGGTATTATGTTACATTTAATCTCACAGTAGTCGGCAAGGGTTGTGGCGTTAGCCAACCTCTCTGAGAAAACAGTGGATGGTTGTACTGAGATGATTCTTGTTAAGCCTTGCTGAGAGTGGTTGTATATTCTTGTGCAAGCTGTATTTTTCAACATATTTGTAGTTTGTAATTTGTAATTTGACACCTATATACAAGATGGTTGCTAGTTTACGTGTATTGCGAAAAGTCATGCTATATTTCTTAAGTTTGATCTGTTTATTATGAACTGCTATGACAAAGCCAGTGGGCCTGACCTATTTATTATGAAAAGCCCAGAATGCTTCAACATAAGCAGGACGGGCATAAATACAGAAACCAAAAAAGGACTACAAGCTGTGACCAAGACCAAGGGGGACGAAACACGGGCTGATACTGCTTATATCGATTGAATATGCTGAATAAATAAGGAGAACTTTACCTCCGGAGTGCTGCTGATTTTCTTGGATACTAATAAGTGAAGGAGGTCTGACATTTCATAAGCGAGCACCAGCAACCAGAGTGTGCCACACTGCCAACCACATTTGTCAAGGATATATATCTATCTTCTGGAGTGCAGTGTAATAACTCTTATGGACTTCTATGTAGAGGGGGAGGTCTGCCCCTGATACTGGCACCAGCTGTAGCTGTTGTGAGCGCACTGTGAGGAGACCAATTTATTATATATATATATATATATATATATATATATATATATACACAAACAAGAAGTCAGAACTCTGGGCAGTTCCCAAATTTAGGGTGAGAGAAGCTCCAGTTAGGAGCACCCTGCAACACCAGCGACACTCTAGGTTTGCTCATCTCAAATCTCTGTTTTTCTAACAAAGTTTTTAAGCATAGGATTAGCTAGTGCCATCCACACCAAGCTAGAAAGGGACAAAGTCTTTTTCAATTTGTCCAACAACTTCTTTAACTATAGGTTTGGCACCGTGCCTTCCTTGCCAAGCTGTAAAATGACAACATTCTTTCACCATTCCAGGCACAGCATTACAGGCTTTGGATTGGCAAAATACCATCCACGCCAACATAGAATGAGCAAAAGCAACCCCTGACAGGAGTTTCACTATCATTATAGCTCATCAGATCTATAAATTCTATGCTGAAAGTAGTTGATAAAACATAATGAAATCTAATTATTAACTTCTTGATGAAATATGAATGGTATTCCACCATAATTAAAAAAATATGTAACCAAGCTTGTAATACATTCTTCTAATTTGACAAGGGTGAACATAACCATCTAACTCTCATTCATATTCATATTTAATCAAAAAGTTCATAATTAGATTTAATTCATTTTTAGTGATGGAATTGAAGCCAGCATGGTTGACCACTAGTGATGCAAACGCCGGGTGGTATGGACAAATATATTTTGTAGCCTGTAACAGTTAAATTGTATTTGATAACCCACTTGGAATGAGGATGACTTATCTGTTGTAATTGTCCACTGTTATGTAGGCTTGATATGCACAAGGCATTTTAATAGTTCATGGTGGCGTCAATGCCTGCAACACCAATGATCAATTCCCACATTTTGGTATTATCATTGCGGTTTCCACAATTCACAGAAGGATAAAAGTGATGTTACATGTGATTAAACCCCATTGCAGTTAATTGGCTACTTTGCAATACGTGATCAATGCGAATTAGCGAAAAGCACAGTGTTTTCATACTAATTTTAGTTGCAAGCATAAATCAAGAGAATTATGTGAGCAATTTATAATATGTAATGTGGTGTTCAATTTTGTTATGCGGATTGCATTAGTCTTTTTTCACTTTTCACAATGATGTCACTATGGGTGTTTGTAAATACTTTGAAAAAATGGCGCCTCACCATCTGTGAGCAAGGCTGCGGGACAGCGACACGCGTAGGATGTTTCTTCAGAGGCAAAATAAATATTTGATGTGAAGCTAAACCCTTCGTTTTGGGCACAACAGCAGTCAGCAGTCTCAGCAGGATATATATATTACCTACACCACTAGGTAGTCATAGTTAGGACCTAGTTACTATAGAAAAAGCTTTTTTTTACTTGTCTATATTTTTGGCCCTGGTTGATGAATCTTCACAGAATGTTCCCCAAAAATCTCTCCCTCACGTGAGTTGCTATCTGGAAAGTTTCAGGGTGATCGGTCAGCCGGGGGCTAAGAAAAAGGGGGGCCCAATATGCTTTTTCCCCATTCATTTTTCCATAGGGATTTTGAAAAATGATAGCAACTGAACCACTGGATGGAATTACACCAAATTTGTCTGCCAACACTTCAAGAAGGAAGTGTTGGCAGCCATCTTGGGGCTTCAGCCGAGTCCCAGAAAAAAAAGGTAAAAAAAAAGAAAAGGGGCCAGGGTAGGGACACCCTGACCCCTGAGCTCTGGTGCAGAGGAACCCCCCAGAACTAAAAAGCATTTTTTAAAACTTTTTGCTGCGATTCGTGGCAGATCTGGTGAAAAAAAAAAAAAGCAAGCACAGGCTCCCACGCTTGATTATTCTGAGACCCCCGGGTGGGCCTCAGAGCCCAGGAGTCATTGCCATTTTAATGCAGGGGGGCCGTCTGCCCCTCCGCCCCCAAGCCCTGGGGGCCGCCACCTCTCCGGGGCTTTTGACAAATGAAACATGGAGGGCCTTAGGGCTACCACCACCCCCTTCCACAGCCCTAGGGATCTGCATGGGGCCTGTTTCAAATTCAATGCAGGAGTACATCCGGCCCTCCTGCAGCCCAGAGGACCACCACCTCCCTGGGGCTTGATTCAAATTCAATGCAGGGAACAGCCCTCACCCCCTCACCCCGCAGCCCAGGGAACCACCACTTCCCCCGCAGCCAATGATGGCCATGGGGACAGCTCCTGCTGACAGAAAGCAGGGATTTCATCTCTTTTACCTTTAGGCTCCCCACCGCGGTCCTGTCACTCTCTCTCTTTTCCGTCCCATAATAGGGTGTAAGAAAGAGAGAGAGAGAGAGAAAGCCAGTGCAATGGTCTTTCCTTGCACAGCAGAGCAAGAAGTCACTTGTGGCATAATGGTTAAGGTCACAGATCCTTACACTGAAAGTTGAGGAGTCTAGTCCAGGTGTGTCTCTCATCATTTCCCTACTTTAATTTGTTTTCAACTCCAAAGGTTTAAGGCGCTTAATGAAAGGTGATCGCACTCTTTTTAATTGGCAAATACATTTTTCTTTTCAAGTTGTCCAGAAATATCTAATTCCAAGTATCTAATTCACCAAAGCCTAAAAAACTCTGTCTCGCTCCCTCTCACTCCTTTTGTCTCTCTCTCTTTCAAATTATTTTTTTCATTCTCTTTCATCCACCCACACACCCACTCAGACCCTTACGCACCCACTCACAGACCCACTCAGACACTGACGCACCCACTCACAGACCCACTCAGACACTGATGCACCCACTCACATACCCATTCAGACCATCACACATCCACTCACAGACCCACTCAGACCCTCACGCACCCACTCACAGACCCACACAGAAACTGACACACCCACTAAGACACTGATGCACCCACTCTCACACCCAGACAACCACTCTCACAGCCACTCTCACCCCTAGATACCCCTTCTCACACCTATTCTCACAATCAGAGAGACACGTCGCGGCATGTGCAGCCTTGGGTTGGTTGGTTAGGTGGGTTGGCCGCAGGGTCTGGCCACAGGCCTGGCCCTGGCCGTGCGTTGTGATGGTTGGATTAACATATAGTAATGAAAATTACTTTACGATCAAAAACCCATAGAAATTCGCTGAAAAAACATAAGATAACAGGAGGCGCAAGTTATAGTTACCTTAGGGCATGAGTTATAGTTACTTGAGATAACTATAATAGGCGACTCCTATGGTTTGGTACATTTAAAATGTGAGCCTAACTATAACATCTCTGCAACCTTTGTTTTATAAAAGTGAATTTCAATGGTTTTTTAATTCTATTTCCTAACTATAACATCCCTGTAACCTTAGGTCTTTTCACAAAAAAACGTATATATATACTACTAAAGGCCAGAAAAAATGAAAATGCTTCAAGGACTCACCATGAGTTGCTGGCTTTGTTTTCAAAACCCTTATTGTAACCAGTTGGGAGCGCGCTTTCATTGAGGACATCTCGTTTTTGCTGTTTATAACCGGCTTGTCCAGCCGGGAAAGCGCCCACTGCACATCGGAGCAGGTCGTTGTGACTAGATTCATGGTCACATTTGAACAACATGGTTGGGATATTTTTAGCAAAACCGACAATTTTACTGTGAACTTGCATACATAGGTTATGCACTTTGTTTTTCATTTTTTCGTGTTTGGCTCTAGCAACCCACTTGGGGAATACGATTTTGCAGGACTACTATAACTAGTGTGCACTTGCCAATACAGAGGCCCACAGGGGCAGGACTGGTATTTTATTGGATTCATCAGGTGCCTGCAATTAATCAAACTAGCTGAAGAGCCTCGCACTCGGTGCTTTTAAAGAGATTGTCTGAATTACATCCAGCACTGGCTGCACCCACGAGGGTGGAATACTTTTCATATTTTCTCTGCTGATGATGGGATCTACCCGGAAACACGTGTCCAGAGATGACTTTACTACTAAAGGCCAGAAAAAATGAAAATGCTTCAAGGAGTCACTGTGAGTTGCTGGCTTTGTTTTCAAAACCCTTATTGTAACCAGTTGGGAGCGCGCTTTCATTGAGGACATCTAGTTTTTGATGTATATATATATATATATATATATATATATATATATATACTTGAAGATGAAGGAATGATGGACCACAAGAACACAACAGCCAGCCAGGGAACCAAGGAAAATCCAGTTCCAATAGGGTACAATGAGTCAGTAAGAAATGTAATATCCAGGAAAGAAGTAAGAGTACAAGATTGTTTGCTCAGAATCTGTATAGTGGATACTGCTGAATTTACAAAACGCATCAAAAGTAAAGATTCCATTTGGAAAATGGAATCAATGCAGTCCTAAGATCTCTTGAGATATGCATTATTCAGGTGGTGTTGTCAGTAATGTTCAGCCCGTTTGGACGCAATGATTTTAAATGACACATCTAGAAGTTTTCTCTGCAGTCCTCTACTTCTTCCTTTAAGACATGTTCCACAGTGAATATCTTCAAATCTGATAGCATCTATGACAGTCAGCTCTATGGGGTAATTGTTCAGTCCACATCAGTCATTGGCTCTCTTCCTCTGTGAATTGTGACATTTTCTGGACAGAGACCTGAAAATTAGTATGCTTAAATGTCAAGGCTGGCTGGCTATTCCTGTAGTTTTGACATTTGTCCTTTATAGATCCCCTTTCATTTATTTGCTTCTCCTCTTTTTATTTTAACATTTCTGGAGAGGATATTACAGCTCTCCAGACAGTGCTAACAGGAAGTTTGCTTGCCCCTGATTTAATCTGTAGTGTGCCGCATCTCACAAAGCCCCCGGCAAGTTCCTGTAAACAAGAAGGCCATTATGGAAGGCTGTTGTCCTTAAAGTGCCATTGTTTTACCATTCCAAGATCGCCAACAAGGTGGTTCTAAATGTGGAGGCTATGCCTCAGCTTTAAAACAATAGGCGATTTACAATACCTTTGCAAGCCACACATCCATGGCTCCATTTAGTTTTGTTATTGCAAGCATGTGTTTAGATGACAGCATGTTTTCTTTTTTGCAGTTGTATTCTTTTAATTTAGCTCGCATATGTTGTTGAGTTTGTGTGTTTGTTAGAGAGGGAATGCAAATATGAGTGAGTGGATTGATGAATGGGTGCATGGGTGCACAGATAATGACAGAGCGCATGTATGATGACTTATTGAGTGCCGAAACCCATCAATTACACAAAAGGCAATTTCATTTATCCACCAGACCTACTGGCATTGTAAATGCTTGTTGGTAGGATGGGACTGCTTGAATTTTCGAACAATGGGATAAGCTAGTGCAGAAAGCAGGAAAATCAATATTCCTCACTACATACATTTTCAGGGCGCTACAGTATGTACAGTAAATTCTGTCAACACAATCTGGAAAAAAGTAAGAATTACAGCAAGTTAGACAATAAAAAACAGGAGTTCATTAGGAGTTGAGCACCAATAGTGATTTGTGTGAATAATATAGCAGCCAAATCCTTATAGGTGGAAACCAGCCACTCACACCAGTATTCAAGCAAAATCTGGTTATCCAACCGTTGCAAGCATCATATATTTTGCAGTGCTTCTCTTGTTATAACCTTGTGATTAAATTCTGTACTCAACAACAAGGCTTATTCCTCCGGCATGAAACGTGTACCTGTATTTGTTTTTTTAAAGCAGGACACAGCACTTCTTTTGAGAAAGAGCACAGAAGTGATCAGAGGCCAGAGCATTTAAGAAGACGTGTTTCCTATGGGGGGTTTCTAATGGTAAATGGAGGTACGAGTTTTGCCTTATATTGCTAATATTTTGTTATGTGTTTTGTCTATTTTGCTACTGACCCTGTGATTAGGATCTTACTTTTAATTATTTTCATGATATCAGCATATCGGTGTACATGCAAAACAGCAGTAGACTATGTTCTAAGTATTTATCTAGAAAACCTTCAATAGATCAGCCTTCTGTTGGATAATTTGGTTGTAGCTTCTTAAATGTATACATGGCTGGACTTAGGTTTAATTGATGTTTAGTGCAGTACTCTATGTTGGACTGTTTCCTAACAGCTACCATTCAGTACAGAATTGTGAGCTTACAGTACAGGCACTTATTTAAGATATTTTGCCGATTACTCATGTACGTAGCTCCAAACACAAGCAAAGCAGGAGTATCCTGCATTCCAGTCATGCAGTAAATTTGCAAACCCCCTGTCACCGAAGGTCCAACTAGCCACCGAAGTGTAGGCTGTCCAAAAGTTTGGCCACGTAATCCTGTTGCCTCACTTAAACACAATGTCAACAGGAGCACACCCAACCTTCTCGCCTTTCATACATCCCTGCTTTTCAATACGACACCTATTACATCTGCATTCAGATATTCAGAGCAAAAGACAGACGAATATAAATACAGCTGGTGTTTGGTGCTGTTTTACTGCTTTTAAAGGGCTCAGGCCCAGAACACCCCCTACTTTCTCACCTCAGTCACACTTTCTTTTTATGCCTGTCCCAAACACCCTGAACACAGTCTCCACCCTCATGGATGCCCAGAAACCCCCTAACCACAGAAAATAGATCAATGTCTTAAACAGAACAACTTCCTATGTATCACCGTCGCTCGCCTTCAGAACTCTCACTCACCTGCAGAACAGACACTATGGCCCTCATTATAACCCTGGCGGTAAATGCCACTTAGCGTGGTGCAGAAGACCGCCAACATACTGCTGCGCCCGCAGAATTCCGCAACAGCTATTACTACCCACAGCTCGGAATCCGCCATAATACAGACACCCACACAAGTCCACCACACCAAAGATCAGTGATAAACTGCCGATAACAAAACCGACACCGTCACGCCAACAGGAATACGCCCATACTATCACGACCCACGAATCCACGTGGCGGTCTTTCAACCCCGGTATTCCATTGGCGGTACACACCGCCGCGCTCAAAATACACACACATTTAGAAAATACAACCACATTGGACAATTCAAAATACACACACCTGATACACATACACACACCACACCCACACACCCAATCCAATATAAAACACACACCCACATCACCCACAAACCCTTACTACCAGAATTCTGATACCACGCCCGAGAGAGACACCACCATGAACAACACCAGCATCCACAGACACCCAACACCATCACTTGCACAACATCCACGCACCTCAAGCAACACACAACAACACATCCCCTCAAACACGCCACCTCACACATCACCCACACCACATCATGGCACCTCAACAACACCCCAGGTTCTCTGAGGAGGAGCTCAGGGTCATGGTGGAGGAAATCGTCCGGGTAGAGCCACAGCTATTCGGATCACGGGTGCAGCACACCTCCATTGCAAGGAAGATGGAGCTATGGCTCAGAATCGTCGACAGGGTCAACGCAGTGGGACAGCATCCAAGAACTAGGGATGACATCAGGAAGAGGTGGCACGACCTACGGGGGAAGGTGCGTTCCGTGGTCTCCAGACACCCGATTGCTGTACAGAGGACTGGCGGTGGACCCCCATCTCCTCCCCCACAATTAACAACATGGGAGGAGCAGGTCTTGGCAATAATGCATCCTTAGGGCCTCGCAGGAGTAGCAGGAGGACTCAACTCTGGTAAGTCAAAGCTTTACTATTATATCCCCCACCCTACCTGCATGCCATCACACACATACTCCCACCCTCACCTTCATCCCTATCACTCCAACACTTCACATATGCCCCACTATCACAACCCACCCATCCCAACACCAAGCCCTGTATGCAGCACCAAAGCATGGACACCCATCACCAAAGCATGTCCACTGCAGATACCCACCCAGACCCCAACCCAAATATCACACAAGGACCGAGACAAGAATGCAAGCACTGGAGTACAGGGTCACTCACCCATTGCACGTGATGGCACACACAGATGCAATAATCATGCCTTTACACCCCTGCAGGACCCCAACCCAACGTCACTGGACAGGAGGTACCAGACATGTCCAGTCCCCTCACAGAAGAGACCCACAGTGATGACAGCAGCTCTGCACAACTGGATCAAGATGACCAGCCCGGCCCATCAGGGACCTCGGGACAGTCGGTTCCCCTGACACTGGCCCAAGCCACCAAAGAGCCTCCCTCCTCAGGAAAGACCAGCACAGCACCCACCCAGCGGGCCCATCCCTCTGTCCCCAGGACACATCAATCAGCAGTGTGTCCACCACTACAGGGAACCCAGGCAAACCCACTAACCCAGGACAATCAGGGACATGGGGGCAGTGGCAGTGGGCACACAGTTCAGGGGACAGAGGCTCAGGAAAACAGGGAAACTAGGAAGACTGCTGTGCGACAGGGGGAGGACAGGCCCAGGGAACCCACTTTCCACGAGGCCCTCTCCAACATCATGGGAGCTTACCATCATTCCCAGGAGATGATGGCAACGGTGCTTTGCCAAGTTTCAGGAGACCCAGCGGCTGCAGGAGGAACACTACCTTGGGATCAGGGAGGACCTGAAGTCCATTAACAACACCCTGGTCACCATTGTGGGGGTGCTGCAAGACCTTGTCAACACCAGGAGGGACACTGTGGCACAACAAGGGGCCCCTGACACTAGCCTGGACGATGAACAGCCCTCCACCTCCGCCGGCGCTAGTGGACAGGAGGCACCGCCACAGGAACACAACACCAGCACCCCACCCCCTGCAGATGGAGAACCACCCCGCAAACGGTCCCTGAGATCCAGGAACAAGACAGAGAACATTGCCAAGACCCCTGCCAGGAAATGAGACCCCCCCCTGAATGTCACCCTTCTGTCCCACTTTGTCACCCTGTCATTCCTTCAACTGCCATTTCTCCACTATTGCTCCACTTCCTATGCCCCTTTGGACAATGCACCTGTGAAACAAATAGACTGGACTCTGCCATGGACATTCCTCCACCATCCCCCCTGCCCATTTTACAACCCCCTCCACGTATTTGCCCAGAAATAAGCACACTTCAATCACAAAACAATCTGGAGTCAGTCTGTGCTTTCACAAATGTGTAATTGCAATAACCATGGAATATAGCAATGTCAATTTAATTGTTCACATACTGATGTAACACAGCTGTAGGGCTGGAGGCAATATAGCAGAAGGCACAAAATGGGACCCACATCTGTGAAATGGAAAGGCAAAGTGACAAGCCAGGATCCATACACTGAGTGAAAATGACAGACTTATGCTATCTCCAACAATAGTATGAGATGTGGGAGGCAGTGACATCTTCTTACCTGTGACTCACTGGAAGTATTGCATGATTATGTTGTTTCTGTTGTCCATATCCTCTTCTTCTGCCTCCTCTTCTTCACTGTCCACAGGCTCCACAGCTGCCACAAGACCACCAGCTGGACCATCCTCCTGCAGAAAAGGCACCTGCCGTCGCAAAGCCAGGTTGTGCAGCATACAGCAGGCAACGATGATCTGATACACCTTCTTTGGTGAGTAGTAGAGAGAACCACCTGTCATATGGAGGCACCGGAACCTGGCCTTCAGGAGGCCGAAGGTGCGTTCAGTCACTCTCCTAGTTCGCCCATGTGCCTCATTGTAGCGTTCCTCTGCCCTTGTCTTGGGATTTCTCACTGGGGTCAGTAGCCATGACAGGTTGGGGTTAAACAGAGTCACCTGCAAATATCGAGGGACAAGTGTTAGACACACACTAACCCGTAGGGACAACCCCATACCCAGAAAACTATTCACACTGTATAGGGTCCTTGTCCTCACCTATTAGCCACACACTGTGCCTCTGGAGTTGCCCCATCACATAAGGGATGCTGCTATTCCTCAGAATGTAAGCGTCATGCACTGAGCCAGGAAATTTGGCATTCACATGGGAGATGTACTGGTCGGCCAAACACACCATCTGCGCATTCATAGAATGGTAGCTCTTCCGGTTTCTGTACACCTGTTCACTCCTGCGGGGGGTACCAAGGCCACATGTGTTCCATCAATGGCACCTATGATGTTGGGGATATGTCCCAGGGCACAGAAGTCACCTTTCACTGTGGGCAAATCCTCCACCTGAGGGAACACAATGTAGCTGCGCATGTGTTTCAGCAGGGCAGACAACACTCTGGACAACATGTTAGACAACATTGGCTGGGACATCCCTGATGCAATGGCCACTGTAGTTTGAAAGAGACCACTTGCCAGGAAATGGAGTACTGACAGGACCTGCACTAGAGGGGGCATTCCTGTGGGATGGCGGATAGCTGGCATCAGGTCTGGCTTCAACTGGGTACACAGTTCATGGATTGTTGCACGATCAAGTCTGTAGGTGACAATTACGCGTCTCTCTTCCATTGTCGACAGGTCCACCAGCGGTCTGTACACCGGAGGATGCTGCTATCTCATCACCTGCCCCAGCAGACGTGCCCCATGGAGGAGAACAGCGAGCAGAGAGTCAGGCAACACTGAGGTATCACAACATGTCATTTGCACACATTTATTAATCTGCAATGTGCCTGTTACTGTGTGTATTCAAGGCCTAAATTGGTGTGACGCAGTTAATATTAATGCCATGTGGCCTCCTGAAATAGCGGCTGCCTGACCTGTAAGGTGGGACAAGGGGATATGAGGTAACTGCGCTGGCGTTGTATATTGGCGCGGTAGGCGGTCGAAGACCGCAGCGCTATCCTGCATTGGTTAACATTGGACCCTATGGGTCCGAGGAGCCAATGACAATGTACGCTGGTGGCGACGGTACGCACCGCCGCGGATGTGACCGCCATTTTCTGTCTGTTCACTCACTTGATACCTGACCTTCAACAGGAGAGGACCTACACTGCAAGTGCTGCTGTGATCTCAGTCTAAAAGCAACAATGGCTCATGTGTCTGGGGAAAGGGCCCCTGCCTTCACTTCGGAGGAGTTGGAGAAACTAGTGGATGGGGTCCTCCCCCAGTACACACAACTGTACGGTCTTCCAGACAAACAGGTGAGTACAGAGTGAGCATGCTGCATGGGCAATGCCTGTTTGGAGTGGTGTGGATGGAAGATAAATGGGGGGAGGACTCAGGCCTGCATGTGCGGACGGTGAGTGTATGTGCGTCAGGGCAAGGGTGGGAATGTGGGCCAATGAGTATGACGGTCCGGATGGGTAAAGATTTTCCTTTTCCCCTGTACTATTCCTCTAGGTCAGCGCCCACCAGAAGAAGGCTATTTGGCGTGCCATCGCCAAGGACGTCCGGACCCTGGGGGTCCACCACAGACGGAGCATCCAATTCCGGAAAAGATGGGAGGACCTTCACCGCTGGAGCAAGAAGAAGGCGGAGGCCCAGCTGGGGATGGTCTCCCAACGTTGGAGATGTGCCCGTCGCACCATGACCCCCCTGATGTTCCGGATCCTGGCGGTGGCGTATCTGGAGTTGGATGGGCACTTGAGGGCATCACAGCAGCCACAAGGGGGTGAGTAAACTCTCATTCAGCTGACTCTGCGCGCATTACGAGGTGTCTGGGTGGGGGAGGTGGTTAGTGGGTTCCCCTAGGCCATGGCGAGCTTGGTAGGCAAGGTCCCTTGTGAGACAGGCTCAGTGGCACCCCAACCCCACTAGTGGTTAGTGCCATCCACACCTAGTCAGGCTCCTGTGACTTCCATGTGTGCAGCAATCGGGCTTAGGCCTTGTACCCCATGGGCATGCAGTGCTTAATTTGTGCTTGTTGTTTCCGGTGCTGAGCACCGGCACTTATTTGTGAGGGCCGGGGCTTATTCTTATGCCTCAAGCATTTGCTGTGAGCAAAAGACACATATGTGAAAGACTGAAGAAGGAAAAACTAAAAAGCGTCATAAAGGGAGAAAGTAGAAAGTTGCAGGATGAGCTGAAGGAGCATGGGTGGCCGTAAATGGATTGAAGAGGCCCGAGATGGCTTCAGGATTATGCTGCCTCAGTATTCAGTGCTGGTAGATTTAATTACAGCAGCCTCGTGTTTAAGAGAAGGGCTTTGAGCACCGGCACCTCTTAATTTACAAATTAAGCACTGTGGGCATGTGATTATTCTAGGAACTATAAGTGCATGGCGTAGTGCAGAGGGCTGCTGTGTCTGTAGTGTCCGCCAACTGTAGTGGTGTTTCATGCGCTGAACATGTCTTTCTTTTGTCTTTCCCCCCTTTTTTTCTGGTCTCCCTGTTCTTGTGTGCATTAGCATCATCAGGCGGAGGAGCATTGGCACCGGAGCAGGAGGGAGCTGCATTCCACTTGGCCCTGGAGGGCGAAACAACGGAGTCTGAAGCCACCAGTGGGACAGAGGGCGAGGGGAGTTCCTCAGCAGGGACAGGAGCAGACAGCAGGTACAGCCGCCACCCCCCCTACCAGCACCGGCCTCCCAGCAGCCCCTCAGCGTGTGTCCTGTGCCCGCTCACCCAGGAGGGTGGGCATCTCCTTCGCCCTAGGCACCTCAGGTCCTGCCCCAGTCAGCCCTGCTGCCCTCAGTGAGGAGGCTATTGACCTCCTGAGATCACTCACTGTTGGGCAGTCTGCCATTCTGAATGCCATCCAGGGTGTTGAGAGGCATTTGCAACAAACAAATGCATACCTAGAGGGCATTCATTCTGGCCAGGCAGCCCAACAGAGAGCATTTCAGGCTCGGGCCTCAGCACTGATGGCAGCCATTGTCCCTGTGTCCAGCCTCTCCCCCTCCAACTTCCTCCACCCAGACCCAATCCCCTGTACCTCAGCCTATCCCAAGCACACCATCAGACCAGCATGCACACACCTCAACACACAAGGGTGGCTCAGGCAAACATAAGCACCACACATCCCACAGGCACTCACACAAGCATCATACCCATGCACACATACCAACATCCACTGCCTCCACTGTGTCCCCCTCCTCCACGTCTCCCTCCTCCCTCCCAGTCTCGTCTCCACTCACACCTGCATGCACTACATCCTCAGCCACTACCTCCATCAACAGCACGTCCATCACCACACACCGTTCACGTGCACTCAGCACCCCCACTACCATTCACACATCCCCTGTGTCCTCTCCCAGTGTGTCTGTGAGCCCTCCTCCCAAAGTACACAAACGCAGGCACACACCCACCCAACAGCCATCCACCTCACAACAGCCTCCAGCACATGCACCTTCACCCAAATTCAGCAGATGTACACCTCCTACAACCACTACCTCTACCTCCACTCCCAAACCCCCTCCATCTACCCGTCCCAGTGTGTCTAAAAAACGTTTCCTGGTTAATATTGGCCTCTTCCCTACACCTCCCCCCCGTCCTTCCCCTAGGGCCAGGCTTTCCAGGTCCCACCCTAGCACCTCAGCCACCACATCCCCAGGCACAGTGGTGCCAGCAACTGCGGGGTCATGGAGTGTGCCAACCATCAGGGCTGCCAGTGTGCCACGGAGCGAGGGCAAGGACATTCTGCCACCCCCCAAGGTGAAAAAGGTGCCCACATCCTTGAGAGAGAAGCCGAAAACACCTGCCACCAAAGGGTCAGGGAAAATGAAAGGGGATAGTGGCAAGACAGCTGCGCCACCATCAAATGTGGGAAAGGGCCAAAAACTGAAGGGCAGGTCAGGAGAGGGCATGGTGGCACCAACTGAGGGACCAGTGTCACACCTTCTGTCCACGTCGACGCCAACCTGTACAGCGGAGAACACTGCCACCTCCACCGCCACAGACCCCGCCGCCAGCACCGCCGCCACAGACCCTGCAGCCAGCACCGCCGCCACAGACCCCGCAGCCAGCACCGCCGCCACAGACCCCGCAGCCAGCTCCGCGGCCACAGAGCCCGCAGCCAGCTCCGCCTCCACAGAGCCCGCAGCCAGCACTTCCACCACAGATCCCGCAGCCAGCTCTGCCGCCACAGACCCCACAGCCAGCACCGCCGCGACTGCCACCGCCGCAAGCACCGCCGTGACTGACACCGCCGCAATCACCGCCAGCGGCCCGCGACATCATCGGCCAGTGGCACCACCGCAGACATGGCTACCATCCCCAGTGCTCAGTCGTCCGAGGCTGGTGGTGAGTTCCAGGACCCTGGGCAGCTTCCATGAAGCATCACTCTCATCACAGTTGTCACCTGCAGGTGGAATGCGAAGCCGCAGCAGTGTGGGGTATGTCGCTGCCTCCATGGCGTATCATGCTACCTGTACCTCGGCAATCTCGTGGCACACACACCCAGGTGAGGGAATTGTACCGGCCACACTGCACGTGGAGCACTCTGGGCACCAGGCCCCCTCCAGAACCAGTGGAAAAAGGCATCCACTACCTCAGTCCTTGGCAGGATGAAGCACTCTGGGCACAAAGCCCCCTCCAGAACCAGTGGAGAAAGGCATCCACTACCTCAGTCCTTGGCAGGATAAAGCATTCTGGGCACAAAGCCCCCTCCAGAACCAGTGGAGAAAGGCATCCACTACCTCAGTCCTTGGCAGGATGAAGCACTCTGGGCACAAAGCCCCCTCCAGAACCAGTGGAGACTGTTATCCACTTTAGAGACTGTGGCTTTGCACTCCCCAGGATAAAGCAGTGGGCAAACCACCCACTGAAAAGACTTGAGAGACTGTGGCCTTGCACTCCCCAGGATAAAGCAGTGGGCAAACCACTCACTGAAAAGACTTGAGAGACTGTGGCTTTGCACTCGCCAGGATACATCAATGGGCATGGAGCCCCCTTGTGGAGCAGTGGCGTCGTGCGTTCATCAGTCTGAGGTGCTCCCCCTCCCCCTCCCCCTGAGGTGCCTGTGTATTTTCTATGTGATGCCCCTCCAGTGTTCTCTCCGTTTGGAGTCAGGTATCATGTGTGGGCCTCGCCCATGCATTTTGGGCCAGTGGTCCACGGACAATGATTGGTGCACTATCCGGACTTGTGTAGTTGGTGTACATATTTGTATATACTGGATTTTGACTTTTGACTAATGGATTTTTATTGATTACACTCGTTACAATCATTTCCTTTTGTCCTTGCGTTCTTCCAGGGGGGTTGGGGCGGTGTATATGTTATGTTGCAGCATGTATTTGTGTGTATGGTGTTGGGGGTGAGGGTGTTGCGTGTTGCGTGTGTGTCACTCTCTTTTCCCTCCCCCCTCCCCTGTGTTGTAGGTGCAGTACTCACCGTGGTCATCGCAGCCGTCGTTGGAGCTCCTGATAGACGCGCAGGAAGACCATCGCCGGCAGGATCTGCAATTCGGACTCCATGGCGTCTTGGTTCCTTGTGGGGTGTGGAGAGGTGAGTGTTTTCCCTTCTGTGTACTGTTTCCGCTGTGTTTTTATTTGTGTTGGTTCCGCCCCGGAAAAGGTGGCGGATAGCAGTGTTGTGATAGGGTGGGCGTTATATTGTTTCCCGCCTGCCTGTCTGTTGGCGGTGTCCACCGCGCTGTTTGTTTCTACCGCCGTGGCGGTCGGAGTGTTAAAGTGGCTGTCTATGTTGGCGGTTTCTGCCATTGTCGTAATCCCATTTTTTTTTTCGCCAGCCTGTTGGCGGTATTACCGCTGCTTTAACACCGACCGCCAGGGTTGTAATGAGGGCCTATGTGCCTCAATACGAGTGTGGTGGTGTTCGGACCACCACACTCACGGTGGCAGGCAGGACAGCCGCTATTGTGGCAGTCTGACCGTCACATTAAAACCCTGGCAGTCAGACCACCAGGAAACTGCCAGCACCACCAGGATTCATGGTTCTGGTGGCCTGGCAGTGGCGGAGATCATAATCCGCCAGGGCAGTGCTGCCTGCAGTGCTGCCCTGCGGTTTATGACTTTGTTCTCTACCAGCCTTTTCATGGCGGTAACACTGCCTTGGAAAGGCTGGCGGAGAACAGGTGTACGGGGCCACAGTGGGGCCCCTGAACTGGCCATGGACTTGGTATGGGCAGTGCAGGGGTCACCCTGCCCAGCACTGTTGCAATGTTCACTGTCTGCTTTGTGAACATTGCGAGGGTGCTGGTGCACCCTGTGGGCTACAGCATTGCCGCCGGCTTGATTACGAGTCTAGACAATGCTGTAGCCTGTTTCCCACCAGGCCGGTGGGTGAAAACTGAGGTTTCCACCTGCCGACCTAGCAGGAAACTCTTAATTAATCTGACGGGGTGGTCGCCACGAAGGCGGCGTCCACCCTGTCATAAGTTTGCCAGACGGTCTTTCCTGTCCTCCAAACTCTTAATTAGGCCTTTATCTCATTCTCTCCATGGCACACACTGTGATACTTTGTGTTCTACGGGGACTGTATATCAAAGCAAGAACATCCTTTAAAATCCATATTCGGGTGCATAAATGTCTCCATGGATTGGCAGATGACTCCGTGGCACAAATATAGCACTTAATCTTCACTTGAAACTGAAAACTAGACCACTCCTGTGGTATCTTGATTGAATTGTAAAGTACAGGATGACAGAAGATTTTAGTGCGAGGACCCAAGGTCTCAAGTTCTCTCGTGCTTCAGCTTTGTTAAAATCTGAAACTATGATATTTTTAGTGATCACCTACAGTGCTTCAGACATGAGATATGTAAACATTTGTTGAGCCAGGGCTGAAATGATGCTTTTTTCCACTTTCACTAATCCAAGACTATCACATCTACTCACCCCTTTCCGTGGACTTTATACTCTCCTTCCCCACTGTCCCACCAATTTAGAGTCCCCTGTGCCAAAGAGGTCAGTGTCTCAAACTTTATCATCTCAAAAGCCACTTTCGGTTGCTCGCATCTACTACCCATTTGAAACAACCACACCATCCCTTGAGTCAGAGTAAATGTTCCCAGCAGGCTTCAGAACATCAAAATCCTGTAATCTTAATATATTGAGATGACTAAGGGAAGGTCAGCTGTTTCAATATGTACAAATCATCTTTCTTGGTTTCAGAGGATCTGCCTATCCCAGGACTGAAATATATATTAGGAATGGGGTCTTGAATTGAGACTCACTACCCTAAAATGTAATTGCTTCAGGGCTTAGTGTACCTTATGTTCTCTTCCCCTTTCCCTGTACCGCAAGGATTCACATATAAGAACAGAGAGAATAAACACTGACAAAGCTGATAGGTATGGTTTATTTCAGCATGACCAAAACATTAAATGATTCAACTATACTTTTGAGATGTAAAATAGTCCCTCATACATTGCAGTGCAAGCACTGCTTACAGGGTGGAATGATACATTTGCATGAGGTGGGAGAGAGAGGGACTCTTTCAGATGGGACCCTCTCTGTAGATTTTAAAGAATTGGTTACAAAACAGATGCAGACAGCTGGGCTGTGAAGACAGACCTGAAAAGGTGGCTACAGCTGATTTGACTTGCAATGGTTTTTAGCTGCTTCAATTTGCGCTGCCTGGAATCCTGTGCAGAATTACATGGTCCTAGAGCATTGATGTAATTTAGGGGTTGCTAGGGGACGCAGGTGCAACCTCTGACTTACCCTTTCTACCCCTGGCAATGCCTTTGCGACCCCTGGCTTTGAGAGGTGGCACATTCAGTGCCAGGAACACAGGGGTGGCTCATCCTTATAGATGTCAGTCGGGACTCTATTCTCTTTGGTTTCTGTCATTTTTATTACACTAATAGTGAATAATATATTATTTACTATTAGTGTAATAAAATGGAGTACAATTAGCTAGAATATGCCCTTCCATGGCAGCTGAGGTAAGTAAACAAATGCTTTTAAATGTATGTTGTCTGCGTGCTTGTGGGGGAGAGTGTGTGTGCGAGAGAGTCTATATTAGAGTGCATTTTTGTGCATGTGTATGTGTGTGAGTGAAAGTGAGGGCATAAGGGAGTTTGATGTCATTTCCACTACCCCTGGCATTTCAATTAATTCCATGTACTAAAGCAATCTCAGATTAACTTTATATTCTCCACTTTCTAAAACGGCTGTATTTCGGCATGGGTGGTAAAATATACAGAGGCTCCTACCTTCATGTATAGATCTATAAATGTGCGAAAATAAAACATGCTGCCATAAATGTCTCCTTTGTGTTAGTGGTACAACAGATAAGACAACCTAAAAAGATAATTCTCTTGCCTTTTGCAGCTGTAATTCTGCTCCATGACCAATCTTTCACGTTGCCTTCTGGCTCTTGCAGCAGGCACAGTGATGTCACGTCTCAGGTATAACAGGTTATTGTAGCTGACCAGCTATGGCATTTTCTAATTACAGGTGGCTAAAGATGTCGCATGTCTAATAAAAAATAGAGAGGATTTTATACAGGAATTGCTGGATCTTCTGCACAATATCACATAATAATATTAATAATAATAACAGCAGAAGTATGTGATTAAGTGCTGTATAAAAACAAAGTAATAATAATGTATTATTGTAGGAAGTTGGCTCTGTATATACTATCTAAAAGTGAGAGATAGTGTGCACAGAGTCCAAGGGTTCCCCTTAGAGGTTGATAGTGGCAATAATAGATAATACTAATGCTCTATTTTGTGGTAGTGTGGTCAAGCTGTAGGCTTATCAGAGGGTAGTGTTAAGCATTTGTTGTACACACACAGGCAATAAATGAGAACACACACTCAAAGACTTAACTCCAGGCCGATAGGTTTTTATATAGAAAAATATTATTTTCTTAATTTATTTTAGAACCACAAGATTCAGAATTTAGGTAAGTACATAAATTGTAAGGTACTTCACACAGGTAAGTATGGAACTTTGAATTAAAACAGTAATTTACACAGTTCTGGCAAAAATGGCAATAAGCTATTTTAAAAGTGGAGGTAAGTATTGGTTAGTTTCTCAGGTAAGTAAAGCACTTACAAGTTCAGTCTCCTGGGCATAGGCAGCCCCCGTTGGAGGCTAAAGTCAACCCCAAACACACAGCACCAGCAACTCAGGGCCGGTCAGGTGCAGAGGTCAAAGTAAGGCCCAAATAACATAGGTGCCTATGGAGAACAGGGGTGCTCCGGTTCCAGTCTGCTGGCAGGTAAGTACCTGCATCCTCGAGGAGCAGACCAGGGGGGTTTTGTAGAGAACTGGGGGGGTCCCAAACAGGCACACAAAATACACCCTCAGCGGCACAGGGGCGGCCGGGTGCAGTGTGAAAAGTAGGTGTCGGGTTGTAGATAGGAATCAATGGAGAGACCTGGGGGTCAGGTGCAGAGTGTTGAGACTCGCGCTTCGGGAGTGAGGCTTGAGTCTCTTAAAAGATGGTTTCTTTGTTGTAGGTTTGGACAGAGCCGCTGTCCACTGGAGTTTCTTGGTCCTTTGGGTGCAGGTCAGTCCTTTGAGTCCTCAGAGGTCGCTGGTCACTGTGCAGGTTCTCTGAGTCTGGAGACAGACCGGTAATGCTGGGGCCAAGTCAGTTGTCGTCTCCGTCGTCTCTGTGGGGCTTTCAGGTCAGCAGTCCTTCTTCTTGTTTCAGGTTGCAGGAATCTGGTTTCCTGGGTTCTGGGTCGCCCCTAAATACTCAATTTAGGGGGGTGTTTAGGTCTGTGGGCAGTAGCCAATGGCTACTGTCCTTGAGGGTGACTACACTCTCTTTGTGCCTCCTCCCTGTGGGGCGGGGGGCACATCCCTAATCCTATTGGGGGGAATCCTCCAAAACAAGATGGAGGATTTCCTAAGGCAGGGGTCAACTCAGCACAGAACACCTTAGGGGCTGTCCTGGCTGGAGGGTGACTCCTCCTTGTTTTTCTCAATATCTCCTCCAGACTTGCCGCCAAAAGTGGTGGCTGTGTCCGGGGGGGGGCGGGCATCTCCACTAGCTGGAGTGCCCTGGGGCATTGTAACATGAAGCCTGAGCCTTTCAGGCTCAAAGCTAGGTGTTACAGTTCCTGCAGGGTGAGGTGTGAAGCACCTTCACCCAGTGCAGCCTTTGTTTCTGGCCTCAGAGAGCACAAAGGCTCTCACCCCATGGGGTCAGAAACTCGTCTCAGTGGCAGGCTGGCACAGACCTGTCAGTCCTGCACTGAAGGATTGGGTAAAATATAGGGGGCATCTCTAAGATGCCCGCTGTGAGTATTTTTTAATAAATCCAGCTCTGGCAACAGTCTGGGTTTATTATTCTGAGAAGTTTGATACCAAACTTCCCAGTATTCAGTGTAGCCATTATGGAACTGTGGAGTTTGTTTTGACAAACTCCCAGACCATATACTTAATATGGCTACCCTGCACTTACAATGTCTAAGTAATGACTTAGATACTGTAGGGGCATAGTGCTCATGCAGCTATACCCTCACCTGTAGTATAGTGCACCCTGCCTTACGGTTGTAAGGCCTGCTAGAGGGGTGACCTACCTATGCCACAGGCAGTGGGTTGTGGGCATGGCACCCTGAGGGGGATGCCATGTCGACTTTGCCTTTTTCTCCTCACCTACACATACAATTTGCACTGGCAGTGTGCATGTGCTAGGGGAGGGGTCCCTTAGGGTGGCACAACACATGATGCAGCCCGTAGGGACCTTCCCTGGTCACAGGGTCCTTTGTACCACTGGTACCTTTTACAAGGGACTTATCTGGGTGCCAGTGGTGTGCCAGTTGCGGAAACAATGGTAAATTTTTTGTGAAAGAACACTGGTGCTGGGGTCTGGTTAGCAGGGTCCCAGCACACTTCTTAGTCAAGTCAGCATCAATATCAGGCATAAAGTGGGGGATAACTGCAACAGGGAGCCATTTTCCTACAATTATTTTTAAATATATTAATGTTATCATTATTATATTAATATTACCACTACTAATAATAATGATAATATTTTTTACAGCAGTTAATTCCGATCTACACTCCTGCTGTTTCTGCTTGATATGAATAATAGGGTTTATAATAATTATAATAATAAAAATAATAGTCATCATCCTCGTCATTGTTTTTACAGCACTTAATTTCACACTGCACTTCTGCCATTTCTAAGTGATGTGAATAACATTATTTTCATTCTTTCTTATTATTGTTCATAATAACAATACCATTGATACCAATATTAATAATAAAAATCATCATGATTTGTTGTTGTACAACACATAGGCGGTCATTCCTACCTTGGCGGGCGGCGGTCGTCGCCTGCCTGGCGGGAACCGCCAGAAGACGGTACCGCGGTCAAAAGACCGCGGCGGTCATTCTGACTTTCCCGCTGGGCTGGCGGGCGACCGCCAAAAGGCCGCCCGCCCGGCCAGCAGGAAAGCACCAGCAACGAGGAAGCCGGCTCCGAATGGAGCCGGCGGAGTTGCTGGTGTGCGACGGGTGCAGTTGCACCCGTCGCGATTTTCAGTGTCTGCCAAGCAGACACTGAAAATCAATGTGGGGCCCTGTTAGGGGGCCCCTGCAGTGCCCATGCCAGTGGCATGGGCACTGCAGGGGCCCCACGACACCCGTTCCCGCCAGCCAGGTTCTGGCGGTGAAAACCGCCAGAACTAGGCTGGCGGGAAGGGGGTCGGAATCCCCATAGCGGCGCTGCTTGCAGCGCCGCCGTGGAGGATTCACAGTGGCAGCGGGAAGCCGGTGGGAAACCGCCGGCTTCCCTTTTCTGACCGCGGCTTTACTGCCACGGTCAGAATAGCCCCAGAAGCACCGCCAGCCTGTTGGCGGTGCTTCCTCCGTCCCCTACCATGGCGGTCTCGGACCGCCAGGGTAGGAATGACCCCCATAATCCCACACTTCTGCTCTTTCTATGTAATGTAAATAACAGGTTTTACTATTACCCAATTTAACGCTACTCTTATTTACCAACATCAAAAGGATGAAAGGCTAAATTTGGATTTGCTGAGACTCTAACTAGTGACCTGCACCCCAATACACATTTAATCGATTAGCATATTTCTCATCCTGCTGGCTTAAACTAAGAGAAAATGAGTTGCTGTACATAACCTCTTACGGCAACAGTGGTGTTTCTGTGTGTACAACATATGTACCAATGAGTAGGCAAAGTGGTTGCATTTAAATGTTTCTTTTCTGGCATGGATCTGGCTGTCCTGGACCTATGTCAGATACTCATTTGCAACAACAGGCACCACTCCCACCATGTCACAGGTCTGATAACCCAAGGATTTGCAAGAATGACAGTATGCCGAATCAGCCCCAAAGAGCTATGCGGACAAGATAGGGAAGCATGGGAAGCCCTTGAAGGGAGAAAAAGGCCAGTATAGGTCTCACTACACAGATGACCACGCCGGCACCTCTATCACCAGTGATCAATAATCTGTGCCCCACTGCTGATGACTAAACGTTGCCCCGTTGCCACATGTTATGCCACCTCTTGTATCTTCAGCAGAGTCCTACAACAGTTTTATTATAGCCCCTCCCCACATTTATGTATGTGTTCACAAAGCTATCTTTGCAAGTCGTTATCTTTTTTTATATTTTAGACAAATATCAGGAAAACAGCATTAAGTATTACCCTATGTTAAAATGGCCTCCAAGCCATTACGTGGAATGCATTTTCAGAAAGTGCGATTTGAGGACCTTAGCATAATAATTTGACTCTCTCCTGCAGATAATTGTGAGTTTTCGCATGGTCAAGGACGGTGGACATCACGCAACAGAAGACTAGTCTTTAATGCCACACGATCTCCCAGGCATCTGGCAGTCCTAAGCCCAATAAAAGCGCGCCTTGCTCTATCTCCGAAGGTTCACAATGCAATGCCTGGATACTTCTGTGAAAGAAATCTGAGAGATTTTGGTAGGTCACCAGTTATTATTTCTTTAGTTATTTCCCTCCTAGGATGGATTGGGGAGACATGTTTCAGAATTGGTGGAGGCGATACTAGGATTTCTTTTGAGTAGGTGACAAGGCACCATTCCTACCCCTCGACATAATAATGATGTAGCAAGTGAAGGAGGAACTTTGTGAACGCATATCGGTCTGTAAGGAACCATAACTCTTCTTTGACATACAATATACTCAGTACAGGTGTTTTTCAAAACTTTCACTCATATTACATCCCTCGAATCCGCGGGGCTCCAGCAAAATTTCTGTTTCTACTCTCTTTTAGGTCTGGCATGACACAGCGTTAGCTGTTTGCCAGAGCTCATCTCATGAAGGAAAATAGGAGAGGTTTTGGTCTGGCTCCTTCAGTCATTGTTTCATGGATTCACATTTTCATTAGTCCTGAGGACAGCACAAGTGGGGTGGAGCAATGAGTCCGGCCCCTTCAGCTGTTGCTTTACAGGAAGTGTAATTCACACACGTCGCCTATTCAACATCTGGAGGGTCAGGCTACACGAGAGATGGCTTTTTGCCTGTTTACCTGCATGAGGCAACATAGGAGGGGAAAGTATCAAGAGGCAAAGAAATCCATATTCAACCACAATCAAGGCACACCTGCCCTCCAGGGAACTTTTGCATGTGACATAGTTGGTGAGGACAAAGACATCTGTTGACCACTGCACATGAGAGTGCAGGTTCTCACAAACCTCAGGAACAACTACTGCTAGGTGTGTGCCAGTAACAGTAGGTCCAGAAACCACAGACAGGACAGTGTAGTACATCATAATTCTTTAGCAGAATCATGGTGAGCCCCCTGTCTGCTAGGACTTCCTGATCTTGGTCCAGCCGGTGTGTGCGAGCCTAACGAACTGTAGAAGACTGCCCTCAAGTGACTGCCCTCACGCAGAAGGTAAGTGCAGTGTAGTAGCATTTACGGTGTTCATAGCTGAAACAGCATGTGTGGTGGTCTCTGGCACTGAGCACCACCTTGGATGTACATGCATGCTGTCTGGCACTGATCGTCACCTTGGCATTCACATGACTTCTCAGGGGGCAAATGCAACAGTCACTGTTGTACAGGGATGTACCACGCTGGAGGCATGAAAGACTATTCCTGATGCTTGCTTTTATGTGTTAACATGCAAAATTTGCTTCGAGGTGCTGATGGCTCTGATGCATGAAATGCACAAATTAATGTACAATATACAGACAAGTATGAGCATGTGTCAAAAGGTTTGAGAGCAATGGCCAGGTGCCAAGTGATTCCACTTCTCTTCTCCAGCGACTCACTTACCCCAGGGATACATACTGACGTGCAGCACCTCTGCATCTGTCATGAGTGGCCTGATGCTCAAGCCAGTGGCTGCAGTGACCTCCCCCTGGCCAGGTAGAAAGTGTACAAGTGCTCTTCTGCCATTAGGGGAGTTGCTTGGGCTGCTAGGCACTATCACAGCAAATAAGGCAATGGAAGTGTGTCAACACAAAATGAAGGCGAGTCACTCAAAGAGTCAGTTCTGCAGGAGCAGTACCATCTATGTAAGATTATGTTTGCAAGAAGGGCAGTTCTTTCATCAGCAGTGGCATCAGGGATGAAATGGGGGGACGGCTTTACCAGGCTTATGAGTTTAACTGGGTGCTCTAGTGGTTCTGGCAGCGCAATGGTATCAGGGCAAAAGCCGTAGGCCATTGGGACTCTTCCTTGGGCACCTTCTTTGACAGAGCCAGGGAATTTCACAGTCCTGTTGGTTCAGCCGCCAGGATGGTTGGCATGCATAACTCTGCTTAGTGGCATATAGGTAGCAAACATTAACCAGGTAGGGGTTGAGTCCCTCTGCAATAGCATGGTGGTGTATTGCACAGCATGAAGCTGTCAAGGGGTTGGTCTAATACTGAAGGATGTGGTGAAGATAGAACGTGACCCAGAAGGGCTTGGTCAGTGTGCCTAAATCAAGAAAAGGCATGGGCAGGGCCACAGCTTGTTTCAGAATATATCAAGTTTAGCAGGACCAAAGGCAACATTTTCCAAGTTTCCAATATGAAATCTTTCAAAACGGTGTTGACATAAACCCACACAGTAGATAGGCTGTAAATGATAGAATATTATTCCTTATCCTGACCCAGCTAAGGGAGAAACACACTAAAAGAGATGATTAATAGTTATAATAGTTCATAGTAATGCCCACCACAATATTCCTTGTATGGGTTAGTGTATTTAACACTGACTGATTTCTCCCACACATCTTTTCGTAGGGGCTATTAATCCATAGAGTGTCACACTCCAAATCATCACTCATCCTTAAAATAAGAAACCATAGTCATATTTAGACATATTGATTCCACTACTAAAGGGGTTTGCCAGGTGCTATTGTGTCACGCTAACAATCTGGGGATCTCCTATATTGATGTGTTCATTAACATGTGGATTCAAAAACAAACGCAAGAATATGTATAGGCCTGGAATCAACACAAAGGATATACTAAAAACCATGGTATAAACTGAGCAACAGTCCCAGTTTGTTAACCTGTTAAGGAACAATAAAAATTAATGTTATGGTCAATCTTCAAACTTAATCTGTTCTACTGGATGACCTATCAGCATTGTAGTTGACTAGTTTTAGCACATTTAGTAGCTAACCAGTGTTGTGCCTTCTTCAGAACAACTATTAGTCCAGGTGAAAATTTATGAAGTACGCTTTTCAGATCAAGAACCGCACAAAGCAGTATATGATAGAAGAAACAGGTGACAATCAAATCGTGCACCAAGGTTCCCATCTGAAGGAGTGGGAATCGGGCCAGGCCTTACTCAAGGGGCTACCATCTAGAAGTCCAACTGAAGAGAGGTCTTCCAAGTATGAGGACTTTGTTTTGTCCCCATTGAGTTTTAGGTGCAGTGGCAGACACTACGGAGGCAACAGATAAAATATGGGTTTGAAAATTGTCAGCAGCTGAATGGTAATTGGTAGACAATGGGTTACTGGGTGACTGGGCTGTGAGGCCTGGTCAAGCAGAAACCACAATCCTAGTCAGGGTAAGGCACAAGCAACCCCAGATTAACTTGTGCTCACTCTTCTGGTTGCTCAGACTAGTCTGACTTAACTTGGAGGCAATGTGTAAAGTATTTATGCAACACTTCACACAGTAAAACAGTGAAAATCCAACACAGAAAGATTTCACGCCAGATTAGAAAAATAGAGCTTAATTTGATGAATGAAACAAGACCAAAACAACTAAAGAAACAATCAGTAAAACCAGAGTTATGAATTTTTAAAGAATAAACTGCAATATAACACCTAAAACCAGAAAGCGCCATTCGTGGCTATCTGGCCACGGAGCGGTGGTTCGATTAGTCCTGCTGAAGTCCTACCTTCTTAAGTTTTGTGCCAAGTGTCCAGTTTGCGTAGAAGATGTTCGCTGGAAGCAAGGAAAGCATCACTGGTGATGGTCGGCATGCTACAAGGAGCAGGCTAGGTGTCACAGACGGGCAGGCTGGAGCCAGGCAAACCACCTGAGTGTATAATGGCTCATGCGGATTCTCCGTGCAAGCGGAGCAGTTCCAGTGTGAAAGGGCTCGTTTGGTTGCAAAGAGCCCAAAAGCTTGGCTTTCAGAGCTTGAGAGCCCCACTAAGGGCCCAGGACCTGAGAGATGACCTTTAGGGGTCTGGAACTTGCTCAAGATGGGGGTTCAGGAGCTGTGGGGAGGGGCAGAAACAATATGAATGTCGGGACAAGAAGTGAAAGGCCAGATTGAGTTGCATTAGTAGATCTGTTTTTACAGAGACACTTTTTGAACAGGCTCAAAGAGAGTGGCGGGCAGTGGGTATCCTAGACAGACTATTGGAATGGAGATGAGCCGAAGTGTGGTGTGCATGGTCACGGCGTTAGAGCCGTTATCCTAGGATCGAGCCAGAGTGGTGCGGAGGCGGCTAGGTTAGGTCCCTGTGCAGCCTGCATTACTCCATTACTCTGCGTGCTCCACTGCCTATCAGACCTCTCTGCCCTCTGACCTCCCTGCAGTGCCTTGCTGGCTTCGCTTTGCTTAATTTTGCCTTACACGACCCCCCCGCCAGGGTCATGTCTACCTCCAAGGATTGCACCAAGGATTACTTTCTGAGCGGAGGCTCTAGCAGGTTCTAGAGGCCTCAGAAGGATTACACCTGTGGGTTGATAGGAGGGACTCTGTGTGTAACTTTGTGCAGTTTTGTGTGTAGTTCGAGCCTGTTAGTCCCTGGTTCGCCTTCCATTGGGCACTATGAAAAAACAATATCTCAAAATAACATAGGGAGGAGACAGGGAAAAACAACACTGCCTCTCCAGCCATTATTTGTCAACCCATTGAGGTCAGCTTCCATGCCAACAGGGGAATCTATTGAGTCTATGGAAGAAGCACTTATAGCTCCTGCCCTTCTCACTGAATTTTCCTGTATGCCTCCTTCTTTTACCCCTTTTACCTCCTCACAGTTAACTCATCTTAATCAGAGTGGGGACATGAAGAGACAAGCTTTGATCTCTGCACATCAAGATGTTGTAAACTTGTGTGACCGCCCTGCCGCTATGAATACTCTAACCTCGGCGACTGGGATCAATGCAGGACCTGATGTTTGGCCTGGTGCAGGGTCCGCTGTCGCCTCTTGTTTTTCTTCTCCACAGCCCAGAAGAGTAGCCGTAGTTACATCCATAGTTGCAACCAGTCCTACCTTGGAAAACATGTTTGTTTGTTTGCGAGCTAGAAGAGACTTCTGACTCGGAATCCCTCTATGGAGTTGACCCACAGTTGTAGTCGTTTGATGTTTCTGATGCGTCTGATGCGTCTGATGCGTCTGATGCGTCCAGGGATAGGGATAATAATAAGGCATGCCCTCTTCCCCCTAACCAAACGGGGGTCTCGTCTGGACCAAGGAATAGCCCGAGAGGGGGCTATTCATTCTTCAACACTTTGAATGATTTAAGCCTTCTATATGAGATGACGATTTTGGAGGAGGGCACACCTAAAGGATTAGCACTTCAAACATGTTAAATACCTCTACTTCTACTTCAGCCATGAAGGAAATAAGTAGCCAAGTAAATGGACCAGTTCTGCAGGAGGATCCACTTGAGACAATTACTCTCCTGGCGTACCCAGTCGTACAGGCAGTGGAAGCAATTACATTAACCTTGACCAAAATGGCTGATACCATGGGCAGCCTGTTGCAGCAAACAAATAACCTTGCTAAAGGGTATAACAACTGAGCTCCAAATAGCGCACAATCTTCAAGAGAACCTTTTACAAAAATAGAAATGTCTGGACAAGTTGGAATTTTATCTTGCGAACCTGACGAGCCTGGACGATATAGTTGCCTTATTACAAATGTTACAGAAGAAAGCACAAAAACAGGACCTGCCACAAGCCAAATCATATAAGTTACTGCTCGAGTCAAGTACAGATGTCAAACAATGTGTTACTGATGTGATTAACAACAGAGCTCCATCTCACTGTCAAGCTAATTCCTCCAATATCTCCAACACTATTACTGACGACTAATCAGCTACAAATCCTCCCCAAAATGAGAAGGGTGGCAGCCCAGAACCTGAGTCGCCCACTACTGATTCAGATAGTAGGGAAGTTTTTTTTTGTTAAACTTTCTTTATTGGCGTTTTTGTGGTACATTATAATATGCATTTCAAAAGAACATATGGATATGCATTTCAAAAGAACATATGGGATGACATATCTCACTGTGTGTTGCATCCGACCTTATCAACCGCTGGACACGACTTACAATGACATCTTATCGAGAAGCAGTCTGTATATTTTGCACGATCAAACCATATAATAGCATGACAGCAAGTCCCAAGTAACTAATATAAACAAGAAAAACAAAACATAACAACAAAACGTGTGTCTTATCTCACTCAGCGTGGTCAACGAACCCCGGGATGTTCCACCCAGGGAGTTGCTCTGCTTTCCTCAGGTGCACCTTGTTCCACCGTGCCCATCCCCTACAAAATCACTCCCCCACACATGAAAGAGATGCAGCACCCTGAGATGTGGGCTACAGGCTGTAAGAGGCAGGCCGCTGGAGAGGAACCCCACCAGGGGGTCCCATATATAGTCAAAGCTTCTTCTCGATTCAGCCAATTTATCTGTTAAGCGTTCCATGGAGGCTGTGCCACAATCTAGTGTACCACAGTGCTATGGGGGGGATCTGTTTTTTTCCAGTATGACGCTAAAGCTGTCTTCACAGCTCCCAATGCTAACCACATAATGGAGCGGTCTCCCAGAGTTTGGTATTGCAGGTCTGGGGCAAGTATACCTAGCAAAATGTGTGCTTGACATGTTGGGATGGGGTAACGCAGAATCTCTTTTAAGTGTGACACGATTTCCTCCCAGTAGGGGTGAATAGCTGGGCAATCCCACCAGATATGTCGAAATTACCCAGCATACCACAGCCCTGCCAACATCTATCAGGCACTTGGGGATACATTTTTAAAAGTTTTTCTGGGTAAAGGTACCAATTGTAAAGTAGTTTATAGTGTGCTTCTCTAGCCCCCATTTAACGATTATATTTAGTTATATTGTGGAATAATAGGCTCCAGTGACCATCCTCTATTGTGGAGCCAAATACCTGCTCCCAAAAAGTAATATGTCGAGGGCTGAAAGTGCGCTGTGCCGAAGTCAGAAGTTTATACAATGTGGAGATGCTACCCTCCGCTACCCCTCATTGTTGGACAAATTTTTCAATCGGAAGAAGATCCCTGGTGGCCACGAGTCCCAGATGAGGCTGTGTGACCCAGTGTTTCAACTGAGTGTAATGGAAGTGTTCAGATTGGGGCAGCCAAAAGTCTCTGCAGCAGTTTTCAAATGTGCATATATTTTCCCCATGAAACAAATCCGCGATCCGCAGACACCCTTCTTCCCTCCATCTATCAAATGGTGTTACTCCTGGGGGAAAGGCCACATTATAATGGATGGTGGTGTGCCGTGAGGGAAAAGGCGTTACTTCGGATGCTCTTGTTACTGTGTCCCATACTTTAAGTGTGGTGGGTGTAAGGGGTACTGAGGTAAGCCTTCTTTGGTCGATCCATTCTAGGTTTCCACAGTATGTCCCATATTGTCCATCTCTTCACTGCCCTGTCCATGTGCAGCCACAATTTGTCCGATTCGCAAAGTGACCACTCTGCGATGATGCGGAGTTGGGCCGCTCTATAGTACACTAGAAAATCGGGTAGTGCTAAGCCTCCTTTATACCTGGAGCATGTAAGCAGTTTATTAGAAAGTCTGGCCCTGTTTCCTTGCCATATGAATCAGGTGATCATTGTACGGGCCTCTTTAAAAAAGTCTTTGGGGATATCGATAGGCAGGCTTTGGAACATATATACAAAACGGGGGCGTACCGTCATCTTAATGGTATTGATACGTCCCAGCCAAATAAGCCAGAGAGACGAACATCTCTTAAAGTCAGTTTGCATGTTTTTGAGGAGGGGTGGGAAGTTGGCTTTAAACAAGTCAGCGACCTTTGGGGTAATTTTGATGTCTAAGTAAGTGATCTCCTTTTTGGCCGAAACAAAATGATGTTTCGGACGCTATCTCCCCAATCTCAAAATGTCAAATTGAGCAGATATGATTTTCCCTTATTCACCTTAAAGCCCGCTACTTGCTCAAGAGCAAGTTCCTCCTGGATTGTCGGTAGGTGTCAACATCGGGACAATGCGCGCTCTACGGGCAACTAAAATGAAAAAACCCAGTCTTTATTCAAGAGCATAATTCATGCATTGTGTTTATATGCCTTTGCATTGCAGAGTTTTACCTTGAAACCACTATTAATGATGTTTGCAAATAATGTTTATTTGCAAGGTATTGCTGCAGGCTTACAGAGTGTATCAGGGTGTGGTCCCTTTCTAGGACCTTCTAGAAGCTTTCCCTGCAGCATGACTGGGTGTGGTTTGTGGGCTGGGCCAGACTATATATATCTCTATATAAGGGAGCCAGCCCAGCTCCACGTGCTCACTATTCAGAGGTCCTGGTGCAGAGCAGCAGCAACTTCCTGAGCTCCTGTTCCGGAGGCCTACTTTGACCTTCCAGGCCTTGCCCTTCATTGTATTGGTGATCCTTGAACAGGGCGGTAAGACGGAGGTCGGGCTGGGCCCCGACCCCGTTTTCAAAGGCATTCGAGTTTTTGTGCCTAGCTTTCATGTTGAAAGATTTTGCTTGTGCGTGTGAATGTGCTCGTGGTTTCTGGCATTTACATGTTGGTATTCGAATTAGCAAGGCGCGCAATTCATTCTTGGCATTTGACTTTTGAGATTCGGGTTGGCAACAGTGTGCGCGACCATTTCTTGACATTTGCATATTGGCTTTCGAATCGGCAAGACGCGCGATTCATTCCTGGCATTAAACTTTTGTTATTCAGTGTGAGTTACCATTTCTTGCCATTTGCATGGTGGCATTCGAATCGGCAAGACGTGCGATTCATTCCTTGCATTTAACTCGTGATACTCATTGTGCGCGACCATTTCTTGGCATTTGCATGGTGGCATTGGAATCAGCAGTGTGCATAATTCATTCCCGCATTTAAACCTTGATGTTCAGATCGCTTACAGAGTGCGCGATCATTTCATGGCATTTGCATATTCCTGTTGGAATCGGCAGTGCGCGCGATTCATTCCCGCATTCGAACCTTGATGTTCAGATCGCGTAAAGCGGGCGCGATCATTTAATGGCATTTGCATATTCCTGTTGGAATTGGCAGTGTGCGCGATTCATTCCTGCATTTAAACCTTGATGTTCAGATCGCTTACAGAGTGCGCAATCATTTTATGGCGTTTGCATATTCCTGTTGGAATCGGCAGTGTGCGCAATTCATTCCCGCATTTAAACCTTGATGTCCAGATCGCTTACAGAGTGCGCGATCATTTCATGACATTTGCATATTGCTGTTGGAATCGGCAGTGTGCGCGATTCATTACCGCATTTAAACCTTGATGTTCAGATCACTTACAGAGTGCGCAATCATTTCATGGCATTTGCATATACTTGTTGGAATCGGCAGTGTGCGCAATTCATTTCCCGCATTTAAATCTAGGTGTTCAGATCGCTTACAGTGTGCGCAATCATTTCATGGCAATTAAAACTTTGAAGTGCACACAATTATCCAGGGCCTTTGAATTTTCTGCAAAGGTGCTAAATTCAAGATGTTACATTCTTTGTGCATATTAAGTCCTTAGTACAATTCCTATTGTTTTCCAGGGAATGTTTCAGATTACCTTTTGTCCTCATGTAAAGATGCAATGTTTGTTCTGAAACATTATTCTAGAAGGTTCTTATATTCCTAGACAGTATGTAACAATTCATGAAAAGTTCTTATGAAACATTGTGTTAACCATTCTTGATTCCTTTCCAAGTACCTAGATTTCTTGAGGTTTAGTTAGAGTCTAGTTCTAGGTCATTCATGTTTCTTCAGTCTAAGTGTTATTTAAGTTCCGAGTATCATTGAACTCTAGATTCAACAAAGTGTTATTTCATGTTCCGAGTATCATTGAACTCTAGATTCAACAGAGTGTTATTTCATGTTCCGAGTATCATTGAACTCTAGATTCAACAGAGTGTTATTTCATGTTCCGAGTATCATTGAACTCTAGATTCAACAGAGTGTTGTGTTATTTCATGTTCCGAGTATCATTGAACTCTAGATTCAACAGAGTGTTATTTCATGTTCCGAGTATCATTGAACCCTAGATTCAACATAGTGTTATTTCATGTTCCGAGTATCATTGAACTCTAGATTCAACAGAGTGTTATTTCATGTTCTGAGTATCATACGACCCTAGATTCAACAGAGAGTTTTTATGAACCTCAATGTGATTATATCTTGATATTGTGTTGCTTAACCTTTGCTTCCTCCAGGTCTCCTTCCCAGCTGTTCCCTTCCTAATCCCCGTTTCCCCACTTGGAGTCTCTTAGGCTCTGTGACATTTCTATCAGAGTTTTGGAGCTGTCTTGTGGTGGACATGTTGGGAACGTGCGCAGACCCAGAGGATCTGGTCTCCCTGACAGTAGGGTCGTTCGGGGATCAGTAACAAAAAGTAAAATGTCATCCGCAAACAATTAAATTTTATGCTGGTCGGGACCAAACCGGATTCCCTGGAATCTCGGCTGTATCCTCATCCTCGCTGATAGGGGTTCCACACTGAGTGCAAACAGAGTGGGGAGAGAGGATAACCTTGCCTCGTTCCCTGTGTCAGTTTAAAAAAAAGTCGGACGCCACCGCGTTTACCAATATTCATGAGTAATTGCTCATTACCATTGCTATGAACTGGTCACTGAACCCAAACTGCCACAAAGTAGCCACCAAGAAGGACCACTCCACCCGATCAAAAGCCTTCTCGGCGTCTAGCGCCAGTAGCATCGCCGGTATCTGTTTCTTTGTCATTTTTCCCATCAGATGAATTACTCGTCTTAGGTTATCGTCCGATTTGCGGCCTTTAACGAAACCTGATTGGTCAAGGTGTATCACGTCTGGTAGCACCTCCTCAAGCCTCTTGGCCAGGATTTTAGAGTATAATTTTGCGTCTAGATTTAGTAGGGCAGTAGGTCTGTAAGAGGCATAGAACTGAGGTTCTTTCCCAGCCTTGTGGATAAGTGTGATTAGGGCTTCTCCGATGGTCGGGGACAATGTATGCCCCCTTCTCACGTGATTGAACAAATCAGTGAGGTGCTGTGTTAGCTCCGCACTGAAGGTTTTGTAGAAATGGGCATTAAACCCATCTGGACCCGGTGCTTTGTGTAGAGGGAGAGAGACGATGGCCGTCTGCACTTCGTCTGTTGTAAAAGGAGCCATCAAGGTGTCATTGGTATCTTGGGATACCTGCGGAAGGTTTGATTTTTGAGGTATGTGCCTTGTGTTATAGGGTGTCTGGCCTGGGTGACTTGTACAGTCGGGTATAGAAATCTCTAAAGGCTCAAGCTTTTCCCTCATCTGAATAATGTTCCCCTGACTCATCATGTAATTGAGCAATGTAGTCCCTAGCTTGTTTGGTGCGTAATTGTCTTGCCAGAAGTGTGCCTATTTCATTCCCCTTTTATAATGAGTTTTCTTGAGTCTTAGCATTGCGATTTGTTCTCTATTCGTGTATATGGATTGTAGTTTTCCTTTGATGGAGGTCACCTTCTTCTGCGAAAGTCAAGTGGGGGAGTGTTTGTGGGCCTGTTCTGCAACCGTCAGTTCGTTTTCTAGAGTCTGTCTTTCGTTGGCCTTTAAATAGTGTAGCGAAGTTGCTAATGAAATGCATTTACCCCTTATGACTGCCTTGAATGCATCCCAATCAGTGTGGGGGGAGGTGTCCGCAGCGACATTACTCTGAAAAAAGTCTCTAATATCCCTCCGCAATATGTCCCGGAGCATTGGGTCGTGGGTTAGAACGTTTGGGAAGTACCATCTACGAAATTTAGAGCGCGAGGTGGGCCAGTAAAATCCAGTCCCCACCGGAGCATAATCAGATATGATAATTGGGTGGATATTTGCTATTCTCAGTGCCTGTCGAAGGGGTTGACTCATGAATATATAGTCTATCCTTGAATAGGATCTGTGTGAGTGGGAGAAGAAAGGATAGTCCCTCACCATGGGGTTGAGGGTACGCCATGTGTCGAAAAGACCCAACCTGTTGAGGGCCGTTTTAACATTCTTTGCAAAGGAACTTTCTTGCACTCCCTGGTGATGGGTTGTATCTTGGGTATTGTCCCATATCAGATTGAAATTGCCCAATAAAAGAATATCCCCCTCAGCGAAGCCCTCCAACTTATCCAGAAAACTCAAGAGGAATTGCGTTTGTCCACTGTTGGGAGCATATAGAGTGGCCACCATACATGTCCTCCCACCAAAATTGCCAATGGCCATTAAAAATCTGCCCTCATTATCCTGTTTCGTACCCAGAACCTGGAAGTGGATGGATCTGTGAAACATCAGGGCAACCCCACAATGTTTTGTTGTCGCTGAGGCAGTGTATACCTGCGGGTAGTGTTTGTGGTGTAGTCGATGTCCCTCCCCCTTCTTGAGATGTGTTTCTTGCAGGGCAACAATATCAAAATGATGATCATCAAAGAACTTCCCCTACTGCGACCTCTTGTTAGGGGTGTTCAGCCCCTTGACATTCCATGATAGGAGTTCTAGCATCCTGCTGGTCTAATAGGTATTGCCTTATTTGGGTCAGCCCCTTTCCCTGGTTGCCCCGCGGGCTCCTCCAACCTTCGCCTCCCTCTACAGGACTCTGGAGATATTGTGCACCCCCTTGTAAGCCTATCCACGCCAAGTAAGGACACAAAGTAATAATAAAGAACATAGAAGAACATCAGAACAAATATAAACATGTAGACATGTTGTTGCTGGTTCTCAAACCTCCCTGTGATCTTTATGGACGGGAGTGGATACCCATCCACTCTTGTCCCCCACAGACTCGACTTATTGAAGTCATAAAAGTGTCAATTGTGAGGATCTCCAATCTTTTTTGCCCATGGAGAGAAAAGGAGAACACCTTGACCATTCACCTTGCATTCTTGCAAGTCTCCAATCGGGTTTTCTTGGTCCCCTTATTTGGGGATCCCTCCCCACCATTCCCAATAGCAGTCCCATGATCGGGCCTCTTGCTTAGCCCATAGCAGATCCTGATCCCATTCTCGTTCCTAGTGGGATGCTTTATTTCTTGGGAATCTTTTTCCCCCTCCTCGGTTGCTTCCACTGATCTGTGGAGGTATAAGGCTCCACCTGTCTTTGTGTTCTGCCTGGTGTCTTGGCCGACCCTGCTGAACCACTCTCCTGTAAGCCCAGTGAGACTGCCCCCTCTTCGAAATCCATGAAATGATGTGACTTGTTGTTGAGTTCAAAAGCTAATCCGAAAGGCAATGTCCATCTGTACCTAACATTTTTCTTTCGCAGTGCGTCTGCAATTGGTCGAAATTGCAGCCTTTGGGTCAGCGTTGCTGGAGCAATGTCCTGGAATAATGAGCACTTTGTACCCTGGAAGGACACGGAGTTCTGCTTTCTCGCCTGTTGGAGGATTCGTTCCTTTACTTTGAATGAACTCAGTTTCACAAGGATATCTCTAGGCCTCCTCCCCTTACCTGCGGAGCGGCTCCCTTACCCTATGTACTCACTCCAATTGGACCTCTGGATGATTAATGCCCAGGATGGTGGAAAAGAGACCAACCACGAAGGCCTACAGATCAGCACCTTCACTACCTTCCTCTAGTCCCCTCACTCTAATGTTGTCTCTACGGGAGTGGTTTTCCAAGTATTCGCATTTAAGAAG
Organism: Pleurodeles waltl; assembly: GCF_031143425.1. Taxonomy (NCBI): domain Eukaryota; kingdom Metazoa; phylum Chordata; class Amphibia; order Caudata; family Salamandridae; genus Pleurodeles; species Pleurodeles waltl. The sequence continues at coordinate 1,026,931,714 of NC_090439.1, read as the reverse complement.
TGATAATTGGAGTTGCGTCTTGAGGTGAGTAACCTCTCCTTCCATAGGATCCAAGTGCAATCTCCTGAACGTTTGCTTCTAGATCCAGTGTGCGGGTCCCCACTGAATCCATATCAGCTTGAAGAGAGGACAACCGGGTGTTGATGTCCGTTTTGAAAGCATCAAATGTGGCCTTTATGTCGGCCGTGAGTTCTTCACGCAGCTCTGTTTTGAAAGCGCGTAGGGATGTTAGGAGGTCTTCCTTCGTTAGCACCATCTCACCTGTCTGTAGCGAGGTAGATCCACCTGCTCTGGCGGGTGCAAAGTAATTGGAGGCTCTATTAGCTTGTGGCTTCCGTCGAGGCATATGCGCCTCCCCAGGGCATCACTGCCTTCTTGTTCCACACTCCACCTTCAATCGAGGTGCCCGCTGCTGAGTCTGCTGCTCCTGTTGCTGGTGCTCGCCACGCCAATGAGGGGTGGCTCGCTGTGTCTCCGTTTCAGGTTAGGGGGGTGAGCTATGCTGCACTGAGGTCCTGGATGCCCGTGGAGCCTTTCGTGGTGCTCCCCTGTGGCCCGCCATTGGGCGCCATCTTGAAGTCAGGCGGTTTGACCGGTGAGTCCCGTTCTTATTCACCTGGGGACTCACCCTCGCTTCTCACCCTTCACCAATGGGGAGGAGAAAGGACCCCTCTGGCATTCCGTCGATGGTCCCCTGGCCGCTGCCCATCATCCGAGAGAGGCAGGGCCCCGCCCGTTTCAAAGCATGGCCGCACTGCTTCCTTCTATTATGATCGCCCCTCTTCCGAGAGGAGCCCCGCAGCCACTGTCAGTCATAAAAGGTGGCCACCGTACCCCCGCTCCGTACCCGCTTCTGTCGTCAACACGAAACGCAGCAGGACCACGATCAATGGGCTTCCACGCCAGCCTGTCCCTCCGCCGCGGGCCTCAGGCAGTCAGAGCTCTGGCACAGTGTCCAAATCTCGATCTCCCGCACTCCGCACACCCTTCCCGGGGCGGAGCAAATGTTCGGCTCACATTTAGACACTGCTTTCGGTGTGTCTGTGAGGGGTTTGAGAAGAGCCTCTGGAAATCACGTCCGGACGGCCATGTTGGTTGGCCACGCCCCCCTGGAAAGTTTTAACTATCAACTTAACCTCCCCAACAGAAGAGGAGTTTAGACCATATATCAGCAAATGTCACCTAAAGAATTAAGGAAACTAAATAAAAAAACTAAATCTGGAAATTCAATAAATATCGATGGACCTCCAATGAGTAATAAATTTAAATCTCCTCTTTTTCCTATATTTGAGCAGAGAGAAAGGGCAGTTGGGAATACAGAGCCATCTCCTAGTACAGCTGTCGACTCTGCAAATAAAACAGATGATTTTAATTCTTGGTGGGTTTAGCAAATATACTACAATCAAAGAAATTAAAGCAATAGGTGTAACACTGACTTCTAATAGCAGTACAGCTGATGGGAGGGCAACTTGCCTAGGGACTTCTACTCTCGATCAGCTTAACAGCAAAGACACTCAAGTGGACATATCTCCAAAAATCTACAAGACTATTGCGGATGGTTTTTCATCTTTAGCTAACATCCTATCTGACGTTGTTTTTAACCAGGGGTGGCTCCTTCACTATGCCGAAGGAGCTTTGCTCCCCTGGCTGAGTCAGCAGCAGAAAAAAAAATGAAAGTTCATTATTGTTTCTATTTATTTGCTGCTGGCTCAGCCAGCAGTGCAGGGAGGGGCTGGGCCACAGGAGGTAGGAGGAGGAATGGAGAGCGTCTCAGGCCGGCAAAACACACATGCGCACGTAGGTTTCTCCAGCCTGGCTGTGCTTAAGGCAGCCAGGCTGCAGGGGACGGCGGGAGATGGCCTTCTGAGGTAAGTTGTTTTTTTAATATATTTTTTTTCATTTTCCCCCTCCGTCCCTGCCCCCCCTGCCCCTTGAGATCCACGGGGGCCGCTGCTGTTTTTAACACAGACATGAAAACTAAGCCTTCAGTCTTGAGCTCTCAGTGCTGCTCTCAGATGATAGAAACAGCGGAGGATAGCAAATAAATAAATAATACAGCCCTAGCTGGATCGTATAAGCCACTAGATGATCTAAACTGTATTCTTTTGTCACCACAGCGCATGAATAGCATCCCACCATCTGGCCCCGCAGCCTTGACTAATGGTGCTTCAAACCTGGATTTCATCTCTGATTACTTTTCACAAGGTCCACATGACATGATTAAGCTGGGCCAGTGAAGGAATTGTGCAAAGGGGTCTGGCAAAAGAGGCCAAATTAGCATTATGGGGTATTAACAAAGCCAGTAAAGCCAAAGTATCTGTCTATATTGCAAGAAAGACTGGCGTTTTAATCAACATCAATTAATATGTCTCCAGGAAACCTGGTCAACAGTACAAACTTTAAAACTTATGAAATTCAAGCCACCTTGAACTCCTTTGATTAGCCTTTGAGTGGGGTGGTAACATTAGTCCACAATAATACTAGTCTTAAAAGTTTCAGAATTGACACAAAAATTGATTGTTTGCTGTTAGCAGTCCTAGACAATCCCAGGCGAAAACAAATCCTATTAGTAAATGTCTATTTCCCACCTTCAAAAGTGAAGAGCAAAAAAGATATTCAAACTGTGCTAGATGAACTGGAACTAATTCTAGAATAGAATGTCTCAAATTTAGTAATGCTAACCGTGGACTTCAATAATAACTAATTATATTTCGAACGCCAACCCGCCATGGAGGATGATTCTCAAGATTTAGCATGGAATATCTCTGAACCAATTATGGGAAGCTAGTGGGAAAACCTAAGGCCAAAAATGTGTGCTTTATATGGATTCTTTATAGCCCCAAAGCTCTGTGCTCTAAATGGAAGATTCATGTCAGATCAACCAGCAAACCCAGCCTTTGACTCCACAAAATCTCAAAGTATTATTGACTTCACTTTTCTAGACTGCAGTTCTTTTATCTGTGTCACGATTATCAGATTATTTCAAGTAAAGAAAGTGACTAATTCACAACAGATTGTTATTGCTTTGAATTATCATATCCTGAGGCCACATGATCTGTAACTAGAGGGTATAAGTTATTCTACCAATTTAAGATTGATTAAGTGGAACACCAATTTTAATCACAGATTGACACTATTAAATAACCAAAGTTTTTTTTTTAAGCTGTCTACTAACTGGATTAACGATTGAGAAAACTTGTTATACAACATATTTTACTGCATTTCTTCTAGCACAACCAGGGGTATATGAACTATCCCCAAAATTAGGGTCCATTTGACAACGTTTGCAAAAACAAAACGTCAGAAAATATTGAGAGGAATACTAACAAAACCCAATACCTAAGAGATCTTACAATAGAAAATGAAAAGAGATGGTTTCAGCGTGAAATTCAAGAGCTATGCAAGCGATCTCAAGATTTCACTTGGACAGCATTGCACCAATTCTATTAAATCCCACAATTGGAGATTATTTTGGTCCTTAGCTGGTTGGAGCACTAATTCTATAAAACTGGCAACAGATTTCCTTATATCTCATGAGGACTGGAAAAAGCATGTGGAAAACCTATACGGGTGCTGTAGCCCCAAACTCTGGGAGCTTCCAAGTTATAATAACTCGGATCTTGGGATTACCAAGGAGGAAATAAAGGAGTTCGAGAGTTGCAGGTCCGAACAGGACACCTATTGACATGATCAAAACTAACCTTCCGCTCTGGTGCAAGTTATTGTATATTTTGCTTGCAAAGATTTTGGAATGAGGAAATTTCCCTCCTTGCTGGTGAGGTGCTGTCATACATCCACTGCACAAAAAAGGATCAAGGCTGTGCCAAAGCAGCTATTGTCTCATTGCTTTGTTGGATGCTGAAGGGGTTTTTATGTGATAGATCTTCACGCTGGGTGTCCGATTTTCACTTAATTCCTATTGAAAAATCCGGTTTCAGGCAAGGATGCTCGACCACTGACAATATTGTTGTGCTACAACTACTAGTCAACAAAACCCTAAAAAGAAATCTCAGTTTATGTGCATATTACATTGATTAGTCATCAGAGTTTGATAAAGTGAATTGACAATAACTTTGGGAGAAATTGTGCAAATATGGGATTAGCCCCACCATTTTACAGTTTTTAATATTCCCTTCATTATAAAACTTGGGTATAGTTTAAGTTGACAAAAAATGTTTTGTCTCCAAAGATATCCACTGCCAATGGACTGAAATAGGGATGCATTTTAGTGCCACTTGCTGTACATAACGGATTTATCAATCTTTTTAAACTCTCCAGAAGGATTGCCCCTGCCCCCCTCCAAGTTTGGAGGAATACCAATCAGTTACTTGGCATATGCTGACAACATCATCTTATTCTCACTGACCCTGTCGAGACTCCAATTGCAGTTACAGAACCTACAACAATGTCATGATGAAAAGTCGTCCTTAGTAAGACAAAGATTATGATCTTTGAGAAAGTCGGGGGCAGAACTTTGGAAGTACCAAGATACAATTACTTAAGGGCTAGCAGTCAATAACTGACTAAGCTGGACAGGTCATCTTTCAAACTTAAAAAAAGGCCTGGATATTCTTACATTCAGTTAAAAAATGTCTGAGAGCACATGGAGGACATGTGGTTTGTCAGTCTTTAAGGGTGCTGGAGATTAAATTAGTGTCTACATTATTATACAGAGCATTTGTTCTGCCGGAAAAATCTGCAAGCTATCTGGATAAAATTGATATGAAATAGCTCTGATTTTTACTGAACCTCTGCTTATCAGTTGCCTGATGTAAACTACAGTTGGAGTTAACGCTGGTCTCGTTAGCTGTTCATTGCTTAGCGACAATGTTGAACTACTTCTGTGACTGCGCAACATCGAAGAAAAACTCAATGAGATCTCTGATCTACAACAAGGTAATTTGCAACCAAGATATGGGCCTGGGGCTGTGCTTGGGTTCTGTCAATAAAACGATTGTGGGAAACAATTTGCAGTCAATGGCAGATCTTATAAATTTGCCCCATTTGAAGCAGAAGACAATAATCAAACCGGCTCTTTGGAAGCATGCAAGAGCTGCAGATTTACTGACACTGCAGAAACACTGAAAACTCCATTTTATGACAGAATCATGTTCTATACTAAAACAAGAGTATTTACCCTCTAATTTGTATCCAGGAACCAAACAAACATATATGAGATTTTGCTTCCTGTTGATACCAGTAGCTCAAAGTGAGGGGTCTGGAATACTGACTGCTTACCCTCAAAGGCCTGCTGTTTGTACAACTACAAAGAGGAGTTGATTAAGCATTTATTCTGTCTGTGTGCTTATTAGAGCTATAAAGGAAATACCTAAAAAAATATTTAATTCAATCAGTTGTAGATCCATCAGAGAGGCTGTTGTGTATTGTTTTTCCACTACAATTTTATTGGGAAGTTAACTATATTTTTAGATTATGTCTATTGTAGTCTTAATGAATTATGATTGAAATTCTGCTTTTATGGAATATTTGTAGATATGCTTGTGATGTTATGTTATTGTACGGATATTGTAATATATTTTATGTAATAAAGATGTATTCATTAAAAAAGAGCTGTACGGAGCCTGCTATGTCTATAATGCTTAGATCAGGAGACTAGCAGACTAGCCCTTAGAGTCACTCTGGGGTCCTGGGTTCAAGATGGAGTTGCAGGTCCAGTTCTTCTTCCCCAGACAAGAGGGCAGCAGAAGGCAGGTCAGCACAACAAGACAGCAACTCCTTCACAGTAGCGGTCCAGTAGAGTGGCAGTCCTTTCAGCAGCACAGTGGCCCTTCTCCCTGGCAGCGTATCTGCAGGCCCAGAAGTGTACTGAAGTGGTGGTGTCAGATGTCCATCTTTTATACACTGGTGCCCTGGTTCTGGAAGGTGGGAGAAGCTTCTAGACAGTGTCTTTGAAGTGCAAGGAACTCTATGCCTCTCTTGCCCTGGCTCCAAGCTGGCTGAAGTGAAAATGTAGTGTTGTTAAGCCCATTATTGGGGGACAAGACACAGCCTATTCAGGTGTAACTGGGGTTGGGCCCAGCTTCTCCCTCCAGTCCTGGCAGTGATGTCCCAGTAAGTCACACATAAGCTCCCATTTTGTGTGGCTGTCTAGGAAGAATACACAAAGCCCAACCGCCAACTACTCTCATTCATGTGACCCAGGCAGGCAGCAGGCAACAAATGGCGAAGGCAAGAAAATGCCAGCTTTCTAAACGTGACATTTTTAGAATTGTAACTGAAAATCCGACTTCACCATAAGTTAGGATTTTAAATTAGGATTCCTGAGACGCCAAACTTTAAAGAGTTATATCTTCCCATTTGGGAATTAGACTTATAAAATGTAGTAAGGCAACTCCAATGTTATCCTTATGGGGGAGATAGGCCTTGCAGTTATGAAAACGAATTTAGGAGTTTTTCATTACCAGGATAGGTAAAACTTAAAAGTACACGTCCAACATTTTAAATACACTGAACCCTGTCCTTAGAACTGTCTAGGGCCCCCCTTAGGGGTACCTTATATGTATTAAAAAGGAAGGTTTGGGCCTTGCAAAAGAATTATTTAGCCAGGTAGACATGGTAGTTTAAACTGCACACACAGGCTCTGCGATGACAGATATGAGATATTTTTTTAGGGCTACCTAAGTGGGTGGCACAATCAGTGCTGCATGCCTGCTAGTAGCATTTATTTTACAAGCTCTTGGCACATGTAGTGCTCTTTATTATGGATTATAAATAAATTACGTATGCCAATTGGGGTTAAGCCAATATTCCTATATATATATTAAAGAGTGAGCACATGCACTTTAGCACTGGGTAGCAGTGGTAAAGTGCTCAGAATCCTAAGGCCAACATAATTAGATCCAGAAAAATGAAGGAGGTGAGGCAAAACATTTGGGGGAAGACCACCTTCCGGCTGACAGGCCTAACATTAATCATCTTTGAAAGAGACCTCATGTTATCGACAGAATAAAGGGATCACTGACAGAATATCAGAACTAAAAATATTGTGTGGACAGAATAGCCGGTCAAAAATATTGTGGACCAAAATATCCTACAGGCAAGTGCAAATAGGTAAGTATAGATTTACTATTCTTAACTCCATATCTACGTAGCTTGAAGAGATATATATTGTCAAGGTCCATAAATGTGGAGTTACATTTAGTAAAACTTTGCTTACCTATAGAAACATACCTTCAAAATATTTTGGTCCTCGATATTCTTGACATGGTAATTTGTCCATACAATATGTTTTCTTACAAGGTTTGTCTAATTACCCTTTCACCATGCCAAGTGATCCAGCATCAGTCAGGCCAGCACAAGTGTCATGATGTGGTGACCATGCATATTTTAGCGGGGAACTACACAATGTTAAAGAACCGTACAAGCAAATAAGTTTCTATATAAGTCACTATAGCCACTTTCACATCTTGAGCATTTTGAATTAAATAAGCCATGTGTTTGTCTCTGCTTGTATTCATTCAGTACAATACCGACTGCTATTGTTTTCATTTTGCAAGATCAATGTTTTTTCTGAGCTTCCTGTTTCTTTTTTTTCAGAAATCAACATTGCAAGAAGTCCGATTTATCTGATCGTCATGATATTGGTGTGCATAGTGATTTCTACCTGGGGGATATAACTTTCGACTTAGCTGGACATACAAACGCCACTAAAGTGAGCAAGAAAGTTTAGGATTACATGTATATCTCAGACTGCACCCGAAGACCCAGATGCTTTTTCAAGAACCTGATCAAATAAAATCTATTTCTTCTCGCTAGATTCACATTTCACAATTTGCAAAGGCTAATTCAAGGGCATTGCTAACCGTAGCCTACATATGAGGAGAACCATAGGAAAACAGCTCGACTGCTTCCAGCTGAGAGTTCAACTCTCGTGAAAATGCTGTTTCGTATGCTTGTAATGCATGCAATAGCTAACGAAGTGAACATAATATATTTTTAAGGATGTTAGATTTTTTAAATTCATATTTCTATTGCACTTGTGATCGACACATGCTCTTTTTCGGTGAACCTGAAATAGTGCATGTAGCTATGCAGCTCAGCCTAATGTGTCGAGCGAGTGCTCATCTCCTTAGATAGTGCAGTGTACTTACTTTGCTAGACATGTATGACACGGCGATGGGTTCCAGTGGGCAAGGTAAGGTTCTTCCAGACATAAAAACTACCAGCATGCTCTTTCTGGCATTGGGCTAAAAATGTGCACTAAAATCCAAACTTCATTTTGTTGGAGTCCTGGCATTTCCCTTTCCCGGTAGTTGCAATAACAATAATATGGTTTATGTAGCGCTTTATGTCGCAATTGTGCTGTTTCTAAGCGCTGATTATGTGGCCCAATAATAGTTCTGAATTCAGTGATCTCAGAAGGACATAAACTCGCAGTTGACCTTGCAGGATTCCCACTATGACCTGCAGATCCTGGCAGACGTCACTGAGTACATTTTCCGGCTCATATGATACTAGACATGCACGCTATTCATTTCACCAGGAAGATCTGAGGAAAAAGGAGCGAGTCACATATAGTACAGAGTTAATTTGTCATGCATTTGTGGGCGGTGAGCTTATCACTGTAGTCACAAGGAATTCGGGGCTTGTTCCGTTTGTGAGAAGAAACCGATAGAACTATTTCTGAACCTTCGACGTTCCGGAGGCCGTATTGTTTTGTACTGAAGGATCAGCAAAATACAATTAACAAACGGGCTTTCTTCCGTTGTACGATGTTTGTAGTTCATGTCACTCCGGAAATCATGTCTTTAGTATACTCCGAAGAGAAAGACAATACTTAACGGACAAACGTTTATTGGACAGGTTTTGCACGTTATTTCTGTTTACCGCCATATTTCAATTATTTTTATTTGTGTGAGTCATTTTGGGAAACCAAAAAAAGGCGCCTTCCGGCAATTTAAAATAGTATCTGGCTATTAGAATTGTATAGATTTCTTGTTGTATATATTGTTTCACAGGATTTTCTACTACTGTAAATAAGTTTAGATATTTATTCACTGTCAACGAAGTGCCTTCTGATCAACTGTTACAAAAGTGATGCAAAACCCGTGTGAAAGTAAATCTTTCTTTGAGGGTATTTCACTTTGGATACATGTGAAGGTACTGATTTTAGAACTTGTACTGTATTCATTTACAGAGAATAAATTTTCTCGTGAATTTATTTTTTAAGTATATGAAATAAATAAAGAGAAAACTACAATCGTTGAGTGCCAATCAGTAGGGCCACAAGACTTGGTATACGAATTGTCAGCATTTCAAACATTAAAATACTTAGCTATGGCTCCAATGACGTAAAATATATAAAAGCAGTGTGGTAAATATGTGTAAGAACAACAGCAAGAGGAGGTTATGGACGGGCCACAGAAGAGAAAAAACAGAAAAACGTCGGATTCTGTGGCACATTGTTAGTGTGTGAACGAATGAGTGAGTAAATGAATCGACTTGCATAGCTGAGCATGTTATAGTGAAACTGTTGTACATTCTCCATTGATGTCTTTAGGTCTATTTTTTTTAGGTCTGACCTAGAGACAGCTTCCACTATCTCACCAGCCTTATGTAATAAAAATACCTAAATAAATACAGAATACATAAATATATGCACACACAGGCTGTAGGTAAAAAATACAAAATTTCAAGTTTTGTCACCTTGAATTGTATTAACGAAGAAATGTATGCTGAAATGATACACAATATATTGGTTAATGATACAAATATTGATGTAAAAATATTGTTTTACCTAAATATTGTGCTAAAAATATAATTACTACAAAAATATTATGTAACACATTATCATAGTCAAGAATATCGTTGTTTTATGTAAATAATATTGCTTTTAATAATATTGCTGTTTTTAATATTATTTACTCAAATATACTTGAATTCATTTAGTATATATTAGTTAAAATATATATTTTAGGTGTTAGTCTTGTTAGTGTAATTGTTTTCAAAATACAGTTTGTAATTTATACTGTGTAATTTGTATTGTAATTAGTAATTTATAACGTAGAGGCGGATTGTTGAGTTTGGAGGGAATAGTGTGGAAAGTTAATTCAATTATAATTAATTTACTTTTAATGTTATCTTTTATTGTAAATTACATATTAAATCATTTTTTTGTATTTTTTGTAATTGTTTGACATACTAGGTATTTTAAGTTTCATTTGTTAATTTTTATGCATATTTTATTGTTTATATTTTAGTTAGTAATTTATATTTTAATAGCAGGTTCATGGGTTTGTAGGAGAATAGAGTGGGACGTTAATTAATCTACAATTAATGTAATTTTGTTAGTTTGTATTGCAAATTGGTTTTATTTATTTCTTAATAATTATGTAGATTGTTTTATTGTTTAATTACTATTTTAACTAATTATTTTTTTCGTTTTATGATATAATTAAATAAATATTCTTGTAAATTATTTTTATTTCAGTAGATTGTTGAGTTTGTAGGGAAGTGGGGAGGGAAGTTAATTACCTTAAAATTAATGTTATATTATTGGTCAATATTTTTTAGTTGCAAGTTAATGGTTTGATTATTATGTAAACTGTTCAATATTTAAACTGTTTTTTAATTTATAATTTTTCAAATTTTAATATATATTTACATTTTAATATTATATATTTTACTGGTGACTTGTTGGTTTTGTAAGGGAACAGCGTGGGAATTTTACAGCAATTAGAGCATTTGTATTTATCATATTTAATGTATTGATAATTATGTATCATTTTAATGATCACTTATCAATTATTATTTTTTTATTTTTGAAATATTTCTTAATTTAGTGGTAAGCATTTTAAATAATGTCTGTAAAATGTGTTTTTTTTATTTTTTATTTTAAATGTTAATTTTCTTGCAAGTAATATTTTAAATTAAATACTGTAATTATTATTGTATTTATTTTTTGATGTTTGTTCTTTTGTTTCTAGGTAAGCAAAGGGTTTTTATTTTGATTAATTTAAAAGTATTTTTTAAAATATTTTTAGTTTTTAAATAAAATTTTATGGCATGTATTTTCAGATACAATATGATTTCATAATTTTCTGTTATTATGTATTTAATATTTTTACAAAATGCACGGGAGACTGTTATATAATCTCTCCAAACATACCTGCAACACAGGCTCTACGCAAAGGTCACCATCCAAAACCTTCCCCATCCAGCTATGCATGCTGTTATATGTCTTTATGAGTGCGATGTAACAGCACTTCAACCCCATACTGTTGGAAGGAATGTGCTGGATAAATTACATTAGAAAGTTATCTTCATATGACATTGTTTAAACCTGAGTTACCAAAGTGGAAAAAACACAATATTATATTATTTCTTACTTTTATCAATTAGGTTATGCCCAGTTGTTTATATAAAATCACACATTGGTAATTTTCTGCTAGATTCTAAACCAAATATTCTTATTTAAGGAACTGCAGACTTACCATGTGATACGTAAAGTGATACTAATGTTGGTAGTTGTGATCAAACATGTCATCCTTTCAAAGCAACAATCAGGGTATTTTTCACTGAAATGCAGACCATGCCACTGTAGGATGTGTCAAGTCATGTAAAGCCCCCACATACACCAATGTCAATAAGCTTCAAATTGAAGTCTCGGTTTTCAGTATCCTTTCCCAGCAACCTGGCAGTCTTCTTGCCCTGCACAATTTGCTAATATCTTTAGTACCCTTTTCATGCATTAGGGCCTATGGACTGAAATGGAGATTCTAGTGCTCAGATCCAGCATTGGATACATGTAAGGAAACAGGCTTCTTGCAGGTTTCCCCCCACTTTTTGGCCCCATTTGGACTACTCGCTGCTGTTTTTTCCATTTTGAGAGAGCGCTGAGGCCTGGCAAACAGACCTCAAAGGCAGTGTTCCGGCTCATTACAAAAAATATATCCAATTGGCTATACCCAAGTACTGACTTTACTTATAAGTCCCAGTTTATCTTACCCATGGTACCAGGGGCACTTAAGGCAGTTTCCATCCAGGGCTACAGCGCTGATTGTACCACCCTTTGTGTGACAAACTGCAAACATGACTTCCAGCCTGCCACTGCAGACTAGAAAGCCATGGTCACCCTGAAAGTTTGACTTTGTAATTGCCATTAAAGACGAAATCCCCAAGTCCTTTAATAATATGTATCATATAGAGCCCTATGGCAAGGAGCTGTATATTATTAAGCAAGACACATAGGGCTGCATTACGAATTTGGTGGTCGAAACCATTTGGAGCCTAAGTCCAAAACACTACTGTCACCAGGAAAATGGAGATGTGGCAAAGGATAGTTGACAGAGTGAAATCTGTAGGCCCCACCCTGTGCACACAGGATGACACCAGGAAGAGGTGGAACAACCTCAGAGGGTAGGTCTGTTCTATGGCATCCAGACACCAGCTGCAGGTCCAGAAGACTGGGGGTGCCGCCCTCCCTTACAATTCACATCCTGGGAGAAGAAGATCTTGGCTATCCTGCATCCTGAGGGCTTCACAGGAATACCTGGGGGAGTGGAGTCTAGTAAGTCACAAGACAAAAATGTCACCAAAATGTATTGTCACGCATGCTCACTGCTCACCTTTTGCCACCTTCACTGTCACCCCACTCAACAACCCAGTGTCCACCTGTCCATAGACCCCTGTCTGGCATCTTACATGTGAAGTAGACTTACCTGGGGGAACAACATCTGTGCATAGTGTGCGGAGTACAGGGATTGACAGCACTACAATTCCCAGCAGGCACTGTTCTACAATTCCAAAAAACTAGAACAATGTATCCTACTCAAAATTAACTTGTTTGGGAACTCCACATTGAAGTGTGCTCACCTGTAAGGATGACATTTGTATAGTGTGTATAGTACAGGGACTGACAGGGCTGCTAAGGCCAGGAGGTACTTGTTCTGCCACTCTACCACAGTGTTCTCTTCTCAAATATACCTAGTCCCTGAACTCACCATTGAAGTGTACTCACTGGAAGCAAGACATTTGTATAGTGTGTGTAGTACAGGCACTGACAGGACTGCTAAGGCCAGGAGGCATAGTTGCTGTCACTCCACTCAGCCACCACAGTGTTCTCTGCTCATTTGAGCCATGCCCCTGATCTCACCATTGAAGTGTACTCACCTAGCAGGATTACATTTGTATAGTGTGTGTAGTAAAGGCACTGGCAGGACTGCTAAGGCCAGGATCCACTGGTTCTGTCACTCTATCACAGTGTTCTCTGCTCAAATAAGCCTAGTCCCTGAACTCACCATTGAAGTGTACTCACTGGAAGCAAGACATTTGTATAGTGTGTGTAGTACAGGCACTGACAGGACTGCTAAGGCCAGGAGGCATAGGTACTGTCACTCCACTCAGCCACCAGTGTTCTCTGCTCAAATGAGCTATGTCCCTGAACTCACCATTGATGTGTACTCAACTGGGAGGATAACATTTGTATAGTGTGTGTGGTACAGGCACTGACAGGACTGCTAATGCCAGGAGGCACTGGTATAGTCACTCCACTCAGCCACCACAGTGTTCTCTGCTTAAATGAGCCTTGCCCCTGATCCCACCATTGAAGTGTCTCACCTGGCAGCAAGACATTTGTGTAGTGTATGTAGTACAGGCACTGACAGGAATGCCAAGGCCAGGAGGCACCGGTACTGTCACTCCACTCAGCCACCACAGTGTTCTCTGCTCAAATGAGCCTTGTCCCTGATCCCACCACTGAAGTGTACTCACCTGGAAGCAAGACATTTGTCTAGTGTGTGTAGTACTTGCACTGACAGGACTTCTAAGGCCAGGAGGCACTGGTACTGTCACTACAAACACCAGAACAGTGTCCTCTTCTCTGAAGTCCACAGTACTTTTAAATCTCACGTGATGTGTATTCACTGGGGCAGTAGGCATCTGTCAGGTATTGAGGAGCAGTGAGAGTGACAGGACTGCAACTTACAGCAAGCACTGTTCCCTCAACTCCAAACACCAAAACAGTGTTCTCCCCAAAATACACCTGTGTACCAAACCATCACTGAAGTGTGCTCGCCTGTGAGTAAACCATTAGTGTAATGTCTGTAATACAGGGAGTAACATGACTGCAACTCACAGGAGGCTCACTTACTCTCACGCCAACCACCAGTCCAGTGTACACTTGCAAACATACCCTTCTTTGGGAATCTAGACATGAAGTGCACTCACCTGGGGATGACATATAAGTGCATGAAGTACAGGAAGCGATATGACTGCTAAGGCCAGGAGGCTCTGTCTCTCCAACTCCAAACACGAGCCCAGTGTGCATCTGTCCAAATATCCTTGTTCGTTAACTCGCAATGGAAGTGTATTTACCTGGGAAGATAACGTATGTATACTGTGTGTAGTATATGGAGTAACATGACTGTTAATTCCACGAGGGCCAGTCCCTGTAACTCCAGTCACCAGGTCAGTGTCCATATACCATAATGCATCTGTCTGTGAACTCACAAATGAAGTTTACTCACCTGGGAGGGACCATGATACAGACCATGGTAAACTCTGTGATGTGGCTAACCAGCTAGATCCATCTGGATCAGCTAAGCCAAGATGAAAAATATTGTGGGCAGGAAGGACAGCTCAACCTGTGGGAAAACAAGACCGAAAGGCCTCAAGATGCATCAACTGAATGGTATTGGTAGCAGACACATTCACAATGCACTGACCACATGATGACTACAATCATATATACAACAAAGTGCTGGGTCTGCCTGCATAACAGTCATCGAGGCCTTAAAAGGATCAAAGCCACATCCTGCCCAGCCACTGTTTTGCCTGCACTGGTGGCAAGATGTAAGTCTATGCCCATCCTCCCAAGTGCTAATGAATTAAAAAATCCTGCAGCTGGATGGCTGAAATGGAACTGGTATGTTTCACAAATGTCAAGTCAATGCAATTGATAGCATTTGTATCTGTCACATAAGGAAAACCTGCAAATCCAATGTGCACACAGCCTTTGCTGAATGTCACTGTTATCTATTGGAGGTACATGTCACTATACAACCTGTGACATTGTATCTCTCACATCAACAGGTTGAGCTGCCACTGGGAATACCAAGCCCACTGAAGAAACCTCCACTGCCCCCATGGATGAAGCCCTCAGTGAGGACAACAATCCTGGACATCTGGACATTGAGGATGGTTCTGGCCCATCAGGGCAAACTGGTCAGACGACACCAGTGAGTCTCATCGTGAACACATTGATTCCTCCCAGTTTACTTGCATCAACATCGCAGGCAGCCATTCGCCCCCCAACCTGTGTCCCTAGGACAGTGACAACCATCTTGTGGCCCCAAGTCCAGGATCCAGAGTCAAAGCATTACACCTCCAATAATGATGGTCCTGGAACCAGTGGTAAGGGGCAATCTGTGGCAAGGGTGCAGGCATGTGGTGGTAGGGCACATGGAAGGGAATTTGTGGGCCAGTGGCATGAGGCCACTGGGGATGGTCCTGGCCAGGACACCATCAACCAAATCTTGAGAGCCTATCAAGAATCCCAAGGCGTGATGGGCCAGGTACTTACTGAACTCAGGGAAATGAAGCAGCTGCAGAGGGACTTCCATTGTGAGTAACTGGAAAAGTGGGAGGCCCCCAACACCATCCTGGCCTCCCCATCAGGGGTGTTCAGGGAGATCAGCAGTGCCCTGATCAGGGACCCTGAACAACACCACACACCTTTCTTTGGCCAAGCCACACCAGTCCCTTCAACATCTGTGGCAACCACTGGAAGGGAGGCCCTGTCATGGGAATACCTCGCCTCAGACACCCCTACCGCTGTAGCAGAAGAACCCCCCGGAAGCGGGGACGCCCAAGAATCCAGGAGCGTTGGATGGCAAGACACCAAACACTGCCATCAAGTGACCTCTTCCTGAAGGAACTCCTTTGTGTGTCACATATTCACTCTGTTGACTGTTCTTCAACCACCTTCCATTTTCTAGTAGGACACTGGACTTTGGACTTCAAATGTTGTGGCATCTACCTAAATGATCCACCATGACTGATCCCTTCACTTACCTTTTGTGTTGCATCACATTATTATTTCCTGCACCTATGTCAATAAACTCACCTATCAGAAAATCATCGCCTGCTTGCTTCTGTTCCACATTTGGAAATGTTGAGATGTAAGCCCATGTGATGCACATGAGGAAGACAAAAGATGGTAATGGAAGGAGGGATATGTCTCAGGTAGTGTCATGCTGAGGATTACTAGCAACACACTGATACAAGTGTCTGGTCACACCAAACATTTTTTGCACTGAACAGCACATAGGCTGTTTGGACTGGCATAGCCAAGAATAGTTGAACCATATTGAGTCAGAGTAGATATACCAAGGTACAGTCCCCCAGACCACAGAAGAAAGGGCTTTGTCAGACCTTGTCCCGTAGAATAGGCTAACAAATTAGTGGATGTTGTCACCAGCTTCGGCCTTAACACATATCAAAACCAGGTCTGCCAACATAACAGAAGCCCTGGCACAGACAGAGGGCAATACAACAGTCCCTAATCATAGGCCCATCCCATTATAATGACCAAGCATCTGGTGGTATGACACAAACCTATGTCAGTGTTGTGGCACAGGCACTATGGCCTGCAATAAGGAAACATCTAGAGCTCAAACAGGTCATACAAGCTCACTGTTGACACAATGTGGAGGGAAAATACATGAATTGCACTTGATGACAATATATCTCTAGGCCATGTGATCACACACATGAGACAATTATCCCAACACACCACATCAAACCAGTGCATTGTGCACTTCAGACTTCCAACCAACCACTGTCCAAGCTGGTTTGGCACAGCAAATCTGATCTGTGAACAACATTACCTGGATCAATCCATGTCCACTTCCTATGTCAGAAAAGTATTAGATACCTGCCAATGTCACAGCTCTGAAATGCCCACATGAGGATGTCATGGTGAAGGTACCTTGATATAAACAATACAGGGAGTACATATTTATACCTATGACCAAAAGCTCATATCAAACATCAGTTGATACATTTACATTGCAATGAGACTGACACAAACCCAGCAGATAATCAAGGTAGTGAAATGTTCACGTCTGACTTAGCAAGTAACCCTGGGCTGTATACCGCAAAGCATTAGATCTCCTATCTTTTGGGGAAACACCCTACTCCACACATCCTGACAACTGCAGTTCCTCATACAGTCACAGCAATTACATCATTTTACATAGTTACACTCAGGTAAAGTAGTGGTTGATGAGATCTGCCCGCAAGTCTTCACCTTCCTCCTCATCACTGTCATCCTCACTTGGCAGTTCAGGATTCTCACCCAGTGGCACTGCTAGATCCTCCTCAACTGGGATGTATGGGATATTCCTCTGCAGGGCAATATTGTGGAGCATGCAGCAGGCCACAATGATCTCATACTTTTTCGAGTGAGTAGAGGAGGGCTCCACCTGTTTTGTCCAGACACCTAAATCTGGCCTTCAGGAGCCCAAAAGCCCGTTCCACAATGTGCTGTGTTCTTCCATGGGCATTGTTGAAGGAGGCTTCCCCTGGCATAGTTGGATTCCTCACCGGCCTCAACAACCATGGGTGGTTTGGGTATGCAGAGTTCCCTGTTATGGAATGGGAAATAAGTGCAACTATGAGTCCCTCTCGTCGGAACTGTTGCTGCAGAAATTGCACCCACACAAACAGGACGTATGTGACTTACCAACCAACCAGGCCATCTCTGGGTACAGTTGTGACATCAGCTGGGGGATTGCGCTGTTATGCATAATGAAGACATCATGGACTGAACCCGGATAACGGGCACAGACCTGTGAAATGTAGAGATTCCCCTAACAAACAACTTAGACATTGAAGGAATGGAAGCTCTTTCTGTTGCAGTACACTTGTTCACTGCCATGCGGTGGGACCAAGTCAACATGTGCACCATCAATAGCTCCCTCCAGATGTGGGATGTGTGCTAAACCATAGAAGCCAGCCTTCACTTGGGTGAAATCCTCACGTTGCGGAAACCAGATATAGTTGTCCAGGTGTTTCAACACTGCTGAGAGTACATCCTTCAAAACTGATTTGAACATGGACTGGGACATCACAGCAGATAGGGCCACTGTATTTTGGAAGGACCTTATGGCCAGGAAGTGCAATACTGCCATAACTTTTGCAATGGGTGGTATGCTTGTTGGATGATGAATGGCAGGCATCAGACCTGACTCCAACAGACGACATAGGTCCACAATTGTTTGCTGATTCAGACGGTAGATCTAGATGATGTGGCATTCTTCCATGGTCCGAAGGTCTGGCAGTGAAAGATAGACAGGAGGTTGTCTGATCCTCCGCCTCCCGGGTACCTATGTATGACAAGAAATGAGTATTGCCATTATTTAATGTGTCCCTTGCAACATACAGGATCCATGTCAATGATAACATGTGACAAGGCATGTAGTAAGGTATGGACATGATAAACAGTACACATCACTACTGATTATCAAACAGAAGTCATGTTACCCCCTTGCTTTGCCACACATGTGTACGCATCATATATCTGGTCCCCAACAATTTGTGCATTAAAAATGCCACTCGGACTGTAACTTGATGCCCCAAGCTTAAAAATGAGAGGTGGGGTGCCTCAATGCAGATTGCCATATGTGCCTTGTAATGTAAAACAATGGTGTTTGAATAGTAGGACCTACATGACAGGACAAGACAAGCACTTATTACTACAAATGAAAACATTTTCGATGGGGTGACACATTATCCGGAGCCATAAAATGCATTTCAGGCCTCTAAAATGGTGGATGCCTGACCTACTCCACTGGACATTAGGAACCAATCGTGACCGCCAGCGGAAGTCGTCATGCTTTAGGTGGTTGCAACCGCAGCGAACACAGCCATAGGCTATTGTTTTTTACAGTGGCGGTGGCAAGCCAATGGCTGTGTCTGCCAGCAGTGACAGCTGCGTACGTGACCGCTATGTTCTGTAAAATCCCTCACTTGACTCCTGTTAATAAGACACACAGAACCCCACCCCCTGAAGTGGAATGAGTCTGCATTTGTATTTGCACATGTCCACACATGGACAGGCTTGGAACCTTCTGTACCCACCATGCCAGTCCCTTCATTGTTACCCATGTGTAATGTTTGAGTTTGCACCCTGGCAGTAGACTGTAGGGACTGTATGCAGGGGACCATTGTCACAGATTGCGAGTGTTTTGAAGCATTCATGTTTAAGGAGTGTACCTTTCAGAAGCCACAGAGGTGTGATGTATCACATAGTTTCTCAGATCTCGGTCAGATTGCTGGATCATGTCCCACAGATGTCAGTTGACCTACCTAGTCAGTGCAGGGCCTGAACAGGGTGGTGGGTTGGTCTGCAGATTGGGAAGTGTTTGTAGTCATGTCCCTGTACTCAATGGCTAGTATGTGCCACACTTGGGCAGTATGGGCAAAACAGAATGTTCTTAGCTTGATGTACTGACATATATGTGACTCAGCCATTTTGGATGAGGCTTGTGGACATAATTTATTGTCTTGCCTAGTGCATCCACGCAGGTCCACGCCCATCAGAAGAAAGGGATATGGAGAGCCATCGCCAAGAATGTGCGGACCTTGGGGGTCCACAGCCGGCAGAGCGCCCACTGTCACAAGAGGTGGGAGGAACTGAGATGCTGGGTCCGGAAGATCGCAGAGGCCCAGCTGGGGCTGTCCTCTCAACGTGGGTGGGGTGAGCATCGGACCATGACACCCCTAATGGCCAGCATTCTGGTGGTGGCCTACATGGAGGTTGATGGGCATTTGAGGGCAGCACATCATACACAAGGGGGTGAGTACACAGCACATTCCTTCCAGTCCCATTGCCAGGTGATTGAGTGAGGTACTGACTGCTCCCTCTGACAATGAGGGATAAGCCATATGTCACACAGTTGATGGGAGATTCTTTGTGTTGACATGTCAAGTGTATCAAACTGGTGTGCCTTACCTTTGGGACCTAGGACAAAACTGGGGGGAATCATCAAACCACTTGCTCTGCAGGGAGCACATATGGCTGTGTACCGTGATCATTCATGTACTGTTTGTTGTTGTAATGGGTGTGATTTCTATCCAAAATATCATTACACCTACGTGTTACAGGCCAAGTAGGTTATGGATCACTGTACTCTGCCATGTGTCTGGGTATTACTGTATGTAGACATATGCCACCCAGAAGCTAGTTATCTTCAGTATGTGATGGGTGCTGGTGCCTCACTGCAGTCTGTGATGTGTAGGTGTCCATCATACATGTGGCATGGCGTATATGGCTAATTGTTTGCAGATATAGAAAACTACAAAACAACTAAAAGCACTTGTATTCAGTATTATGTGTAAACAGCCAATATAAGTTCCAAGATGAGTTCCAAAGTATTCTTCTTTATTATTTCTTCATATTCTGCTCCAGCCAAGCCAACACATGTTTCATCTGGGTTAAATTTCCCCTTGACTTCCTCAGGGCTTCTTACGGCTGTCAACAATATATACAGAAATATCTATTTTACCTCTTCATTATTTCTATTCCATGCAAATATAAACCTTCTAAATAGTGCATCGCTGTTGCCAACATTCCTTGTGCCTACATGTCAGCATCTGACCATTTCACTTTAGGAAACATGTGTAAGCTGCTGTTTCATGCATGTACTACCTATGTTGATGGGTTGATGTCTGTACAACTGTTTGTAGAAATTTACATTGACAATGGGGTTACATTTCATCTTGTGCCACAGACAGGACTGTGTCACCATTTGTTAGACCTGACAGCCTTAGGGTGGTCACCCCTAACCTTTTGCCTGCCTCCCTCCACTTTTTGGACACTGTTTTTGCTGGCTTTTAGACTCTGCACACTTTATCACTGCTAACCAGTGCTAAAGTGCATATGCTCTCTCCCTTTAAACATGGTAACCTTGGATCATACCTGATTGGACTATTTAATTTACTTATAAGTCCCTAGTAAAGTGCACTATATGTGCCTAGGGCCTGTAGATTAAATGCTACTAGTGGGCCTGCAGCACTGGTTGTGCCACCCACTTAAGTAGCCCCTTTACCTTGTCTCAGGCCTGCCATTGCAAGGCCTGTGGGTGCAGTTTCACTGTCACCTCGACTTGGCATTTAAAAGTACTTGCTAAGCCTAAACCTCCCCTTTCTCCACATATACGTCACCTCTAATGTGTGCCCTAGGCAACCCCTAGAACAGGGTGCTGTGTGGGTGAAAGGCAGGACATGTACCTGTGTAGTTTACATGTCCTGGTAGTGTAAAACTCCTAAATTCGTGAGGCCTGCTCCCTTCATAGGCTAACATTGGGGCTGCCCTCATACAGTATTGGAGTGGTAGCTGCTGATCTGAAAGGAGTAAGAAGGTCATATTTAGTATGGCCAGAATGGTAATACCAAATCCTGCTGACTGGTGAAGTTGGATTTAATATTACTATTCTAGAAATGCCACTTTTAGAAAGTGAGCATTTCTTTGCACTTAAATCTTTCTGTGCCTTACAATCCACGTCTGGCTGGGCTCAGTTGACAGCTCCTTGTGCATTCACTCAGACACACCCCAAACACAGGGTACTCAGCCTCACTTGCATACATCTGCATTTGGAATGGGTCTTCCTGGGCTGGGAGGGTGGAGGGCCTGCTCTCACCCAAAGGACTGCCACACCCCCTACTGGGACCCTGGCAGACAGGACTGAACTGAAAGGGGACCTGGTGCACTTCTTAGCCACTCTTTGAAGTCTCCCCCACTTCAAAGGCACATTTGGGTATAAAACAGGGCCTCTGCCCTACTTCATCAGACACTTGCTGGGGAAGAAACCTGAACCAGACCATGCATCCTGCCAAGAAGAACTGCCTGGCTGCCTAAAGGACCTACCTGACTGCTTTCTACAAAGGACTGCTGCCTTGCTGAACTCTTGTCTGGCTGTAAAAGTGCTCTCCAAGGGCTTGGATAGAGCTTGCCTCCTGTACCCTGAAGTCTCAGGGCCAAAAAAACTTCTCTTTTTCATTTAGACTCTTCGTGCACCGAAAATTTCGACGCACAGCTTGTTCTGCGGCGAGAAAAACGCCGCACACCGACGCTGATCGACGCGACGCCTTCGGGACGACCGGAACTTCGACGCACGGCCTCGCAAGGACACCGCCGCCCGACTTCCAGAGGAGAAATCGACGCAGCGCCTGCCGTGAGAGTGAAACTTTGCCACACAGTCCCGCAGAATGTCGCGCAGTCGGAAAACAAGCAGGAGAATCCACGCACAGACCTGGGACATCTGGTAATCCCCACGATCCACAGAACGAGACTGTCCGCACGCCGGAAAACGACGCACGACTTCCCCGCGTGAAAAATAACGACGAAAGTCCGTGTGTGCTGGGGAGGAATCGACGCACACACCATTTTTCCACGTATCTCTTCTTCTGCGGCCCTTTGCGGAGATTTTAACCAGAAACCAGGTACTTTGTGCTTGAAAGAGACTTTGGAGGTCATTCCGACCTTGGCGGGCGGCGGCCGCCATTCGGCCGCCAATGCGGCTGCACTCACACGGCCCCCATTCCGACATTCCCGCTGGGCCGGTGGGCGCAAACCAAGTTTGCGCCCGCCGGCCCAGTGGGAATGAGGCCACAACACAGGAGCTCCTAATGGAGTCGGCGGTGTTGCGGCCGTGCGACGGGTGCAGTTGCACCCGTCGCGCTTTTCACTGTCTGCTATGCAGACAGTGAAAAGCTGGCCGGGGCCCTGTTAGGGGGCCCCTGCACTGCCCATGCCAGTGGCATGGGCAGTGCAGGGGGCCCCAGGACACCCCTTACCGCCCGCCAGAAACAGGCTGGCGGTAAGGGGGTCATAATCCCCAGGGCAGCGCTGCTCTGGCGGATTATCCCCACCGGGGCATAAACGGCTGGAAACCGCCGGCCCCGGCGGTGCGACCGCGGCGGTACCGCCGCTGTCAGAATAGGGAAAAAAGCACCGCCAGCCTGTTGCCGGTGCTTTGGTCATTTTTGCCCTGGCGGTCCGAATGACCCCCTTTGTTTGCTTTTTAAAGACTTAAGACACTTTATATCACTTTTCAGTGATATCTCTACAATTTCACATTGCATCTTTATTCGTTTTGACCTACAATTATCCTGATAAATATTATATATTTTTCTAAACACTGTGTGGTGTATTTTTGTGGTGCTATATTGTGTTATTGTATGATTTATTGCACAAATACTTTACACATTGCCTTCTAAGTTAAGCCTGACTGCTCGTGCCAAGCTACCAGAGGGTGGGCACAGGATAATCTTGGATTGTGTGTGACTTACCCTGACTAGAGTGAGGGTTCTTGCTTGGACAGGGGGCAACCTGACTGCCAACCAAAAACCCCATTTCTAACACCATTGTTTATTGTCTGACAAATGACAAGTGCATCATAGTATGTAATTTGTCATGTAGAACTGCAGTAGCAATGAGGGACATGACAGGTAGGCCCAGAGTGTGTAACCACTTTGTGTATCTCTATGCCCTTGATATAGAATCATGTGGAAAAGTACACTGCACATGTGTAGTGGTTAAGGGTTGTGCCCTGATTGTTGGCATGCATCATGGAGTGACTTGCAGTGATGTTGACATGACATGTGTTTAGGTACAGTCATTCATCCACAGATAGACACCAGGGCTGGAATGTCCAATATGTGGATAGGTTTGTTGCTTCTCATTGGACAACAGGTTGAGGGCCTTCTATTAGTCCTTGCAAGTTCTGTATCTCTCCAACATGCAAAGAACAGATGACGTCTACAGAAATACTCAGAGGATATCATTGTCATGGGTGTCAGACATTAGTGCTGAGTATCCTGGGGCTTGCTAATTCATTGTTTTGTGTATTCTGGAGACATCTCTTCCTGACATTTTAAACCAGACGACAACAGTGTTCCTTTCAATGCCTTATGTATGGACTATCTGAGTTACATTGATACTACCTCCTTGACTATGTTGGGACAGATGTCACTTAGTGAAGTGTACATTGTTGATATGTCTCCAGTGTGACATAGGTATTTCCATGTCACCTATCCCAGGATATTGTACTTTTGTAGTAAGCAAAATAGCAGGATTTCAGGGCATCATTTCTCTTTGTTGGTTCATGAAATATGTGCCAGATAGATGTGTGCATGACCTTGTGTGCGTTATGTGGGAATGAACTTTACAATGGGATACTATTGTTTGCCATTAGTTAACGGAGGTCTGCTGCATGTGGGATAAATTTGAGGATGAAGAGGTCTCCTAGTTGTTGTATGGTTATTATGGTTCCAAGACATCAGCCATGCAATTGTAATTGTCTGAGATCCTGATTTTCCTGTGGGCAACTTTATTAACTCCACATGGCATGCATGCATATGTTATGGCACATGTATGTGCCACTTAGGTACAGGGTTTTGCTGGGGCCTACTTGGCATAATGACATTTATGTCAATCAGAGTTGTGGTTCAAGTTTTGTCATGGATATGTGATGACCCTATTAGTCCTTATCCTTGCAGCATCAGCACCAGCAAGAGGAGGGGACAGGGCCGAGCCGAGTAGGGAAGCATCTGACCACAGGATCTCAGGTCAAGACACCACCGACACAGGCGGACCCATGGGCTGGAGGGCAAGGGGAGTGCCACAGAGGAGGCCGGATCTACATCCTCAACATTATCAGATTCCGCCTCCAGCGGCAACTCCCTAGTGGTGGTGGACCCACCAGGGCCTCCCCCTGTACCATCTTTGTCCGCCACCCACCGTTCTATCACTGCCCTCCCTGTTGCTCCCCACCCAGTTGGCCATGCCCGCTCACCTAAGAGGTAGCGCGTCTCTTTCGCCGCAGGCGCCTCCGCCCCAGCCCCCAGACCATGTTACAGTGAGGAGGCTATTGACCTCCTGAGGAGTATCTCTGTGGGTCAGTCAACCACTGTGAATGCCATCCAGGGATTGGCAAGTCAGCTCCAACAGAGAAATACATTCCAGGGAGGCATTCATGGTGCATTGGCTTGTCTACAGAGATCTTTTTAGGCTCTGGCCTCCTCACTGATGGCAGCAAGTCACCCCCCACCATCCGTCCCGCCTCAACCTCCCTCTTCCCAATTTAAATCCCACTTCCCTTACCTACCCAAGGCACACAGACAGATCCGCAGACCTCCACCTCAACACCCAAGAGTAGCTCACACAAACACAAGCACCACAAAACGCACCGGCACACACACACAAACAACAGCCACCTACAGACACAACAGCACTCAGTACTTCCCTGGATACTCCCACTACCCCCAGGATCACAGACAGACCATCAAGCATACCCACAGGCACAACACCAACAGTCACAGGCACACCCAGTACAACCATCAAATCCGAAGGCACCACCCCAGCAGATCCACAGACACGCACCACAAGTACCACACCTACAGACACCACAACTAGACAAACATACATCCACCACATCCAGCCAACATGCAGTCACCACCCCAACAGACACACACATCTGCCCCTCCTACATCCCCTAGCACTTCCACCTCCCGCACCCCCAAGACACACAAACGCCTACACTCACCCACTCGACAGCCACCACTCACAAGAATACCTCCCATAAGCACACACCCACGACATCCACACCTACATAGCCTACTACCACTCCCTCAACCTCCAAATCCTGACCCCCTTCTGATGACCGTCCCTGTGTGTCAACAAAACATTTTTTTTGTGACCTTAACTTTTGCCCTGTTACCCCCAATTCCAGATCTAGAAGGACCACACACAGCTCCCAGGGCCATCCTTTCAACCTCTAAGGCCTCCCCTCCCCCCCCTTGAAGAAGTCCACCCGTCCCAAGCACAAACCCCCCCCTCCCAAATCTGATCCTTTCACCCCTGGATAATCCCCGAGGTGCTTGCCTGCCCCCTTGATGTCCCTCCCTGTGGAGGTTCCCTGGCAGTTAGGAGTCAAGTTTTGGCACAATACTGTGCCATGATGCAGCATTGCATGGACTGGCCAATGGCCTTCATTCAGAATCTTTTTTGATAATAAAACCCAAACAGTTGTTGGTTTATTGGATACACCTTTGTCCTCCAATTCCTTTTTTAGCTATATGTCGTTCATGAGTGACTTTGGTTGTGTGCCTCCTGTTGTGTGTGTTTGAGCCTGCTTGTCGGTCCATGTGCTGTTGTTTGCAGTATGTGAGTTTGTGGACAGTGGTGGTGTGCTCCAAGAGAAGAGTATATGTTGTGTGTATAGGTATGTGTGTGTAAATGCAATGGCTGTGTGGTGGCATTGTGTACTGTTTGGTATGGTAAGTATTTCTTTTTGTGTTGTCCAATGTGGGCATCTATGGTGTTAGACCTGTCCCCTGATATGGCTTATGTATTCATGTGATCTGTGTCAGCTTGAGGTTTGTTTGTGCAGACACAGAGGGGGTCATTCTGACCCTGGCGGTCAGTGTTAAAGCGGCGGCCAACCCGCCAACAGTCTGGCGGCCAAAAATATTGAATTCTGACCCTGGCGGGAACCGCCAACACAGGCCGCCGCATTAACACTCCGACCGCCACGGCGGTACAAACAAACAGCGCGGCGGTCACCGCCAACAGGCAGGCGGCAGACAATGTACTGCCCACCCTATCACGACTCACCAATCCGCCACCTTTTCCGGGGCGGGAGCCACGCCGATAAAAACACGGCGGAAACAGACATTTCAAAAGGAAAACGCTTACCTCGACACACTCCACGAGGAATCGGAACAGCATGGAACCCGAACTCCACATCCTCCCAGCCATTGCCTTCCTGCTCTTCTTCCAGGATCACAAACCTCGCCGCAGACGACAACAGTGAGTACTGCACCTACGACACAGGGGAGGGGGGAGGAGGAAAGGTTACGGGCACACACATACGCGACACCCCCACCCCCACCCTCACCCCGACCGAAATACCTAAACACCTATGCATAAAAAAAGTCAGAGTGACACCCCCAAACCCCCCCCCCAAAAAGCTAAGACAAAAGGCAATGAATGTAAAAGTAGAACTATATTATTGCAACAATAAAGTATAGCGATCTTAGCAATATATGAATAATAAATACACATCTCGAACTATATACATACAAGTAGCAAAAGTCCGGCCCAGGCTTTCAAAGTCCAAATGTCCGTGGGCCAATGTGCAGCAACACATGGGCAAAGCCCACACACGAGAACGAGTCCATTGGAGAGAACACTGCTGGGGCATCACAAAAAGATAAAACAGGCACCTCAGGGGGAAGGGAAGGGGGGGCACCTCAGCCACATGAGTCCACGACGCCAGATCCACGAAGGGCCTCCATGCCCACTGTGCCATCCTGGGGAGTGCAAAGCCACAGTCTCTCAAGTCTCTACAGTGGGTGGATTGCCCACTGTTACATCCTGGGGATTGCAAAGCCACAGTCCATCAGGTGGATTACAGAGACCACTGGTCATGGAGGAGGCATGGTGGGCAGAGTGCGTCGTGAAGGCCTGCCCGACACAGAACCGGGACTGCCAATGGGCCAGCGGTGCTTGACAGGAAGGGCCCAGCGGAGCGGTGCTTGACAGGAAGGGCCCAGTTCAGCGGTGCTTGAGACGGCGGGGACCTGTTCAGCGGTGCTTGAGACGGCGGGGCCCAGCGGAGCGGTGCTTGACAGGAAGGGCCCAGTTTAGCGGTGCTTGAGACGGCGGGGCCCTGTTCAGCGGTGCTTGACAGGAAGGGCCCAGCGGAGCGGTGCTTGACAGGAAGGGCCCAGTTCAGCGGTGCTTGAGACGGCGGGCCCTGTTCAGCGGTGCTTGAGACAGCGGGGCCCAGCGGAGCAGTGCTTGACAGGAAGGGCCCAGTTCAGCGGCGCTTGAGACGGCGGGGCCCTGTTCAGCGGTGCTTGAGACGGCGGGGCCCAGCGGAGCGGTGCTTGACAGGAAGGGCCCAGCGGAGCGGTGCTTGACAGGAAGGGCCCAGCGGAGCGGTGCTTGACAGGAAGGGCCCAGTTCAGCGGTGCTTGAGACGGCGGGGCCCTGTTCAGCGGTGCTTGAGACGGCGGGGCCCAGCGGAGCGGTGCTTGACAGGAAGGGCCCAGTTCAGCGGTGCTTGACAGGAAGGGCCCAGTTCAGCGGTGCTTGAGACGGTGGGGCCCTGTTCAGCGGTGCTTGAGACGGCGGGGCCCTGTTCAGTGGTGCTTCTCACGGCGGGGCCCTGTTCAGCGGTGCTTGAGACGGCGCGGCCCTGTTCAGCGGTGCTTCTCACGGCGGGGCCCTGTTCAGCGGTGCTTCTCACGGCGGGGCCCTGTTCAGCGGTGCTTGTCACAGCGGGGCCCTGTTCAGCGGTGCTTCTCACGGCGGGACCCTGTTCAGCAGTGCCTGTCTTGTGTTTCCAGTGAACCACACCTGGCCAATACTTGCCGCTCAGTCTGCATCGGACCTCTCCGTTGCGGGGCCCTCCTGTGATGGAGCCCTCGGGCCCTGTGTCTCCTCCGATACCCCCGGAATGGGGCTGGTGGGGCCCTCCTGGCCAGGTCGGCTGCTCCCTGCCTTTTGCTCCTTGCTGCCCTTGCCCTCCTTGGCAGACTGTCCGTGGCCCTTGGCTCCCTTACCCGATGTGGCAGGTGACGGTGTAAGGCTACCCTCCTTGGGGGCAGGCGTATCAGGCCTGTCGCGCCTGCCCTTGAGATTTTTGCTCCTCTTCCCAGGGGGGGGGGGGCTGGCTGTGCCTTTGCTGCTGGATGATGTCCCAGCCCAAGGAAAGGGCAGACTCCAAAAACCAGGCACGACGTTCTTGGGACTTGCTGGGCTGGTGGTGGCTGAGGTGTTTGTGGAACTCTTACGGGATGGAGGGGGTGGGTCAGGTGAGGAAAAGAGGTCATTTTTAGAGAGGAAAATTTTCTTTGGAGCCATGGGAAGGGTAGCTGGAGTGGGTATGGGAGTGGAGGAAGAGGATGTGGTTGTAGGAGAGTCAAGTGTGCTGTCTTTGGGTGCAGGTGCTTGGGCTGGAGGCTGACGTGAGGTGGATGGCTGTTGTTTGGGTGCCTGCCTGCATTTGTGTGGTTGGGAAGCGGGGGTGACAGACACACTGGGAGAGGACACAGGGGACGTGTACATGGCAGTGGGGGTGGTGACTGCACGTGTGCGGACTGTACTGGAGGGTGTGCTGGTGATGGGTGCAATGGCTGATGGTGGTGTGCTTGCAGGTGTGTGTGGAGACGTCACAGGGAGGGAGGAGGGAGACGAGGAGGTGGGGGACACAGAGGAGGTAGTGACTGTTGGCATGTCTGCATCTGGATGTTGCTTGGGTGAATGCTTGTGTGTTCTGTGGTGCTTATGTTTGGATGAGCTGCCCTTGGGTGTTGAGGTGTGTGCAGGCTGGTCTGTAGGTGTGGATGGGATAGGCAGAGGAACAGGGGAGTGGGACTGGGTGGAGGGAGTCAGAAGAGGGAGGCTGGAGACAGGGACAATCGCTACCGTCAGTGCTGAGGCCAGAGCGTTGAACGATCGTTGATGGGCAGCCTGACCCGAATGAAGGCCCTCCAGGTATGCATTGCTTTGATGCACCTCCCTCTCCACACCCTGGATGGCATTCAAAAGGGTAGACTGCCCAACAATGATGGTCCTCAGGAGGTCAATGACCTCCTCACTGAGGGCAGCAGGGGTGACTGGGGCAGGGCCTGAGGTGCCTGAGGTGAAGGAGATGGCCGGCTTCCTGGCCTTGCGGGCACGGGCCGAAGGCCGAGGGGCTGCTGGGAGGGGGGAGCTGGTGCGCTGGGTGGCAGCTGTACCTGTAGGATCGGTGGGCACGGATGTTGCCGCCACCGCAAGGGAGCTCCCTTCCGAGGACGTGTCGGTGTCGCTGACGTCTCCACGGGTCCCCGTGGTGGAGCCCCCCTCGCCCTCCGTCTCACTGGTCATGTCGGAGTCAGTTGCATGGCCCTCTGGGGCCATGTGAGATGCAGCTCCCTCTTGCGCCGATGCCACTTCTCCTCCGCCTGATGATGCTAATGCACACATTCACAGAAAAACAAAGAAAATGGGGGGGGGTGGTGGAAAACATAAAGACAAGTTGAGTGCATGCATTGGGGACACCGTTGGCGGAGAGGACAGACACAGAAGCCCCCTGCACTACGCTGCGCACTTGGGGTACACTACTCATTCACTGGGACATGCCCTACAAGCCTATGGGCGACAACTGCCCACACAGTATACACTGGTCCATGAATCGCATTACTAGGCACCCTACAGAGGTGGGGGGCGGGGGCACAGGACCATACCTCACGGACGGGCCTATCCTACAGAAATCGCCCTGGCCTAGGGATACCCACAGCCCTCCTCCCCCCCAGGCACCTCCACTGCGCGCTAAATAGGCGAAGGTGCTGGTA
Organism: Pleurodeles waltl; assembly: GCF_031143425.1. Classification (NCBI taxonomy): domain Eukaryota; kingdom Metazoa; phylum Chordata; class Amphibia; order Caudata; family Salamandridae; genus Pleurodeles; species Pleurodeles waltl. The sequence goes on along the minus strand of NC_090439.1, from coordinate 1,026,901,345 downwards.
CTCACCCCCTTGTGTCTGCTGTGATGTCCTCAAGCGCCCATCTAAATCGGGGTAGGCCACCGCCAGGATCCGGGACATCAGGGGGGTCAAGGTACGACTGGCACCCCTCCTAGGTTGGGAGGCCATCCCCAGCAGAGCCTCCGCGGTCTTCCTGCTCCCGCGGCGGATGTCCTCCCACCTCTTGCGGCAGTAGGTGCCCCTTCTGTTGTGGACCCCCAGGGCCCGGACGTCCTTGGCGATGGCACGCCAAATGTCGATCTTCTGATGGGCGCTGACCTATGTGACATGTACAGGGGGGGAAGAGAAACATCATCACTTTTCGGCATGCTCGATGTGAGTGGCCCCCCCTCCCCAACCTTGCCATGTGGCACATGCTCTCATCTGTCGTGCCATGCATTCGTCATTCGCTACCCTCGCCTCCATCGTACATCTTCCCCACTCAACCCAGGCATTGGGCACTATGCATTGCCCCCGTGTACTCACCAGTTGGTCTGGAGGCCCGTAGAGTAGCGCATACTGGGGGAGGACCCCGTCCACGAGCTTCTCCAACTCCTCGGAACTGAAGGCGGGGGCCCTTTCCCCAGTCGCAGCAGCCATTGTCACTTCCAGACCGAGGTCACAGCAGCACTTGCAGTATAGGTCCTCTCCTGTGGATGATCAGGTCTTGTGTGAATAAGCATAGGGAAAATGGCGGTTACGTCCGCGGCGGTGCATACCGCGACCGCCGGCGCTCACCGCCATTGGCTCCTGAAACCCATAGGGTTCAATGTTGTCCAATGCGGCTTTGCGCCGCGGACTGCGACCGCCTACCGCCACGGTGTGCCACGCTTGCGCAATGACCTCACTTCACATTGTCACACTTCACAGGTCAGGCAGCCGCCATTTCCAGGGCCCAAATGGCTTAATTCCTACTGCGTCACACACGGCTAGGCCTTGCACCGACATTCATACTAGCCATTCAATACCGAGAGATTCGTGTACTGTGCATGCTGTGGGCACTTACCTGTGGGTTGCTTGACTCAGTGCTCCATGTTGTCCTTCCTAGGCACGGTCCGCTGGGACTTGCGAGGAGATGGAGGAATCCTCCCGTGTACAGACCGCTGGTGGACCTGTCGACAATGGAAGAAAGACACGTCATACTCACCTACAGACTCAACCGTGCCACTATACAGGAACTGTGTGCCCAGCTGGAGCCAGACCTGTTGTCACCCATCCGCCAACCCACAGGGATTCCGCCTCTAGTGCAGGTGCTGTCAGTACTGCATTTTTTTGCCAGTGGATCATTTCAAACTACAGTGGCCATTTCATCTGGGATGTCTCAGCCTATGTTTTCAAAGGTGTTGTCCAGAGTGTTGTCTGCCCTGATGAAATACATGCGGAGCTACATCATTTTCTCTGAGGTGGGTGACCTGCCTACAGTGAAGTTTGATTTCTATGCCCTTGGACACATTCCCAATATCATTGGTGCCATTGATGGTACCCATGTGGCTTTGGTTCCCCCAAAAGACGATGAACAGGTGTACAGGAACCGAAAAAGTTATCATTCGATGAATGTCCAGGTGGTCTGTTTGGCTGACCAGTACATCTCCCATTTAAATGCCAGGGTCAGTGCATGACGCGTACATCATGCGAAATAGCAGCATCCCTTATGTGATGGAACAGCTACAGAGACACTGTGTGTGGCTAATTGGTGACTCTGGTTACCCCAACCTGCCTTGGCTATTGACCCCAGTGAGGAATCCCAGGACCAGGGCAGAGGAACGGTACAATGAGGCCCATGGGCGTACTAGGAGGGTGATTGAGCATACCTTCGGCCTCCTGAAGGCCAGGTTTAGGTGCCTGCATATGACTGGTGGATCCCTAATGTACTCACCAAAGAAGGTGTGTCATATCATCGTGGCCTGCTGCATGCTTCACAACCTGGCTTTGCGACGCCAGGTGCCTTTCCTGCAGGAGGATGGTCCAGATGGTGGTGTTGTGGCCGCTGTGGAGCCTGCGGAGAGTGAAGAGGAGGAAGACGAAGAGGACGACACAGACAACAGGGACAGAGTGATACTGCAGTATTTCCAGTGACACACAGGTAAGAATCTACTCCTGCATTGTATTATATCTGTAAATGTAGAGGCTCTCTACTGTCTGACCTTTCACCCCAATGTATGGTAACTTAGTTGTGTATTTCACTTCCTATTTCAGTGATCTGATCCCCACGGAGTGCCCTCTGGTTTTTTTCCCCATGGACTACCGCTGTGTGACACTGGTATGTTGTCATCACAATGTTAATAGAAATGTTTTGTTGGTTATCTCGAATACATTTGGTTTAAATAAATAGATAGCTGAATCCAGTTTGTTTTTGTGCAAAAAATGTGTTTAATATAGTTTTTAAATAGGTGTATAGTTCTAAAAGGGTGATGGGTGATGGTGGAGGCATGTCCATGGCAGTGTCCAGACTGTCGTTCCTACAGGTCCATTGTCCATATGCCTGTGGAAGGTGGAGCAGGGGCAGTTCAAGGTTGGACAGGGTGAACAAGTGGGACAGTGGGATGACATCCGGGGGATTCCGTGCATGGCGGGGGTCTTGACATCCTACTCTGTCTTCTTCCTCGATCTCAGGCCTTTCTTGCGGGGTGGTTCTTGTTCTGCAGGGGGTGGGGTCCGGGTGGGCTGTTGCTGTTGTGTCCGGGCCTCCTGACCACTAGCGCCGGCGGAGGTGGTGGGCTGTTCTTCCTCCATGCTAGTGGCAGGGGCCCTTTGGGGGGCCACATGGTCCCGCAATGTGGTGACAATCTGGTTGAGTGCCACCACGATTGTACCCATTGCGGAACTGATGCTGCGCAGTTCTTCCCGGAACCCCATGTACTGGCCCTCCTGCATGGCCTGGATCTCCTGGAACCTGGCCAGGACCGTCGCCATCGTCTCTTGGGAGTGGTGGTACGCTCCCATGATGGTGGTGAGGGCCTCCTGGACAGTGGGTTCCCTAGGCCTGTCCTCCCTCTGTCGCACAGCAGCCCTCCCAGTTCCCCTTTGTTCCTGGGCCTCTGTCCCCTGGATGGTGTGCCCACTACCAGTGCCCCCAGGTCCCTGTTGTTGTTGGGGTTGTGGGTTACCCTGGGTGCCCTGTACTGGTAGACACACCGCTGCTTGACCTTTCCTGGAGACAGAAGCATGGGCCCGCTGGGTGGGTGCTGTGCTGGTGTTTCCAGAGGGGGGTAGGTCTGCTGTGGCCTGTGGCTGACTGAGGGTGACCGACTGTCCAGAGGTCCCCGATGGTCCGGGCTGGTCATCAGGTTCTAGGTCGACAGAGCTGCTGTCATCACTGGGGGCCTGTTCTGGGGGTGGGATGGACAAATCTGGACCCTCCTGGCCGGTGTGTTGGCATTCGGGCCCTGCAGGGGTAAAAGAGTATGGTTATTGCTTTTGTGTGTGCCATGGCGTGCGATTTGTGGGTGCCCTTGTCCCCCAGTGCTGGCAGTCCCTTGTGGGAGGAGTTGTGAGGGTGGTTTGGGGGGGGGGATGGGTATGTGCAGTGGTCATGCTTAGGTGATGGGTGTCCATGGTTTGTGTTGGCATTCAGGGGTTGGTGTTGGGTTGGGTGGGTTGTGCTGGTGAGACATTAACAGGGAGGATGTGTGCTGGGGGGTTGGTGGTGAGGGTGGGGGTGTGGGTTGGCATGCTGGTGGGTGGGGGGGGGTGAAGTAGTTGAGATTAGACTTACCAGAGTCCATTCCTCCGCCTACTCCAGCGAGGCCCTCAGGATGCAGGATGTTCAAGACCTCTTGCTCCCATGCTGTGAATTCGGGTGGAGTGGGTGGGGGTCCGCCGCCAGTCTTCTGCACAGCGATGTTGTGTCTTGACACCATCGACCGCACCTTCCCCCGTAGGTCGTTCCAGCGCTTTCGGATGTCTTCCCGATTTCCTGCAGGTGAGTGTCTCCTTTTATACTGTCTGTTTCTGCCAGCTTGTACATGGTGGTTGGACTGCCACGGTCACATTGGCGATGTGCAACCTCGCAACGGGTCCGACGAAAACACAGACTCTGCCGGCCTGTTTGTGCCTCCTTGTGACCGTGGCAGTCTGTGCTGCCTGGCGGTGCTGGCGGACCGCTGGTGGTCTTTTATTGGTACGACCGCCAAACTTGTAATACGCCACACCCACGATGGTCAGACTACTGCCATGGTGGCCCGCATAACGCCAAAGTCATAATGAGGCCCATAGTTTAAGATATGTCTTAGCAGCAAATCCCTAACTCGGTACTGTAAGGAATCAAATTAATTGTGGCCTTAAATTCAACTTGATGGCCAAGTCGAAATAATGTCACTTTTAAAGTTAGGCAACTTTTAAAAAGTTTCCACTCCATGACCCAGCTGGTCCAGTAGCCTCACACAGGCCCTGGCAAACAGACAGCTGTCTGCCAGCCTGGGGAGACATGTGAACGACTCCCAGGTTTAAGAACAAAGGTAGTTGCTGCAAAGGCGAGGTGTTACCTCCCCTCGGACTATTAGCTCAAAAGGCGAGCTTCAAAGGGGAAGCCTGAGAGGCTGCCTTTAGACTAGCTGGAGATAGGCCCAGAGAAGGGAAACCTGTTTACAAACTGGTTTTCCCATGGGCGTGTAGCCCTTAGGTAGCCACACCTCTGGAGTAGGCTACTAAGCGCCTCACAGTTGAGGAAAGGTCCCGACATCTTGAGAGTGGCGAAATATTTGCACTATGGGATTGCCAATTGCCACACATCACCATAACTTTGTCACCAAGAAGGAGGGGTCCTACTAGCCCACTGGTGTACTTTCCTGGGATAAAGATGGCACCCTGAACCTTAGTACACTCTGGATTTGGAGACAGAACAGACGGAGGACTATCCTGCTACTGCTGAAAGCATACAAAGAGATGCTTCACTGTCAGAAGGATGGCAAGTGCTGCACTTTGAACTAGTAAAGTTTGGACTGTGTCCTTAGCTCCTGGCTCAGGGAAAAGTTGATTCCCGGCCTCAGATTAAAGCAGTGACTCCAAGGGAAAGTCAGCTGGCCCCCTGGAACAGCGCCAGGGAAATTAAAGCTGCGGAAGGTCAAACTGGTAAGTTGGTAGATACTTCTGAGGAATCGTCGCTGACAGCCGCTAGGCACCCCAAGAGACAAATCAAAGATGGCTAAAGGTGGCACCTGTGTCTGCTGAACCTGACGGTGGTGTCTGATCATAGATCCATCACCAAGAGTGACCCTAGTCCGCACTAATGGGTTGCAATTAACCGCTGTGTTAGGAGAACCGAAGCCCAGCTGCAGGTGAGCATTCTAAAGTCACAAAGAGGACTTAGTGGGACCCTGAATTCCATGGCCAAAGTCCCCACCTTACCCGTGGGCCGAGAAGTCACCAGCAACTCACCCCCATCAACCGCACAGCATCAGAAGCATTTTGGAACATCTTTTCATCCTGCATTCCCAGCATCAGGGCCACTCCATTGTAGTTTATGGAGGTCATTCCTTTAAGGCTGGAACTGGAATGGAAAAGGCTCTGGTAGCCAGGTTACTGTCCCAAATATCCTTAATGCTCTCCTGAACCTCTGCCCTGTTGGAATTGATTGCCCAACTCAAGTCGGATTCGCCGAACAAACTCCTTCAAACTTTTCAACTTTACAAACTTTTGGTTGACCAATTCTTGCTTGCGGTTGCATTAAAAGTTTTTAAATGCTTTAAAAATTCATATCTATGGAATTTTGATGATCAAGGGCTCTAAACATTTATAAAAATATGCTCTATTTGTATAAATTGTAGTTGTGTCTCTTTCTTGTTGTGTGACTTTATTTAGTTGTTTGGTGCTGTTACACTAAGGGCCTCATTACAAGCCTGGCCATCCGAAGACATGGCTTTGACTGCCCGACTGCCAAATTAAGACTCTGGCAGCCAGACTGCCGAAGAACCGCAGTCCCCGCCGGGAACATGGTTCCGGGCGGCATGATGGTGGTTGGGCTTGTAATCAGCCACGGCGGCGCTGAACTCAGCGCCGCCATGCTGATTACAATCCCCCATTCTGCCAGCCTTTTCATGGCGGGGAGCCCACCACGAAAAAGCTGTCAGAAAGGTAGTGCAGGCGCCCCCAGCCCCACACAGTTGAAATGCGCACTATCTGCTATGTGCATTCCGAGGGTGCTGGTGGGCCCACTCTAGGCTACGACATAGCACTCAGCTCCTTTAAGGGAGCCGAGTGCTATCTCGTAGCACTGTTTCCGCTAGACTGACCGTCGGGAATGCTCTAGTACAATGTTCCAGCTGGTCAGATCGGTGGGAACATTGTAATAGGGTGGTGGGCGGGGACTCCACTGTCATAGCAGTGGTGTGTCCCGCGTGTGGACCGCCAAACTCGTAATAACCTTGTAATGTCCTTTGTTAAGCCTTGCAGCATGAAGCCACAGCTACCAAGGATTGAGCTCAAAGTGATACAAACAAGCTTGACTGGACCCAAGACAGTTTTTGTGAGTGTAAGGCCCCATAGCCATATCATCTAAAACACTCAAATCCTCACAATACACAAGACGGAACACAAGGCTTCTGCTATTTTATTAGGAAACAGACAGTAGCTAGTGCATTGTATCTTTTTAATTCCGCCAGTACCAAACTCGCACAAGGTCAACCTGCAAGCAGATTTCTACCTACTGTGAGCTGATGAAAAAACTGGATTTTGTGTGGTTGTAACAATCAGAAAATATATGCCAACTTTCAACATGCAATTTTTGTTAACAATAAGGAAGCTAAGAAGCCTATGGGCCTCATTACGAGACCACCAGCCGCACTCCAGGTGGTCTGACCGCCACGATATGACCCTGGTGGCCCGACTCCTGTCCCAGTCAGGAACATGGTTCCCAACAGGCTGACGGCAGTCGGAGTCATGGTCAGCTATGGCGATGCTGAGTTCAATACTGCGCGCTGTTCACGAGTTCAGTTTCCGCCAGCCTTGTCATGGCGGGGACCCCGCCATGAAAAGGCTGACGGAAACCCAGTGCTGGGGGCCCCACTTCCCAGCACTCTCAGAATGCGCACTGTTTGCTATTGCAGACAATGCGCATTCCGAGTGGGGCACCTTCTGCGTGACGACATTGGTCTCTGTTCCATGAGGAACTGAAGCCAGTGCCGCCGCACGGTTTCCCATGGGCTGACTGGCAGAAACCTCTGATTTCAGAGGTTTACGCTGGTCAGCCCAGTGGAAAACTTGTAATAGGGCTGGGGGGGACCAGCTCCATTTCGGTCTCCTCTTCACAGGTCTGGCAGTCCGGATTTCGGACCACCAGGCTCGTAATGAGGCCCTAAGTCAATGAAAATCTGAATTGTGATCCTAGCGCATCTGACTTGTACTCAAACCCATTCATTGTACAAACAAGATCCATGTTAACATGTATAAAGGCCTGTGGCAAATATAACATCAAATGTATAGAAAAAGCATTCTCATATCCCACAGTGGGATCAAAATAAGGGGGAGTAGGAGGTCCATGGGGAGAAAGACTAGGACGACCAGGAAGATAATTGTTGGACCTGGCTTTTTGACGGGGTCATCCCCAAACTTTTTGCCTCCTTCCTCCTATTTTTTTCTGACCTGTTGTTGTTGGCTTTTGACCTCTGGGACCTTTACCACTGTTAACCAGTGCTAAAGTGCATATGCTGTCTGTGTAAATTGTACTATTGATTGGTTTATCCATGATTGGCTATTTAATTTACTTATAACTCCCTAGTAGAGTGCAATATATGTGCCTAGGGCCTGTAGATTAAATACTACTAGTGGGCCTGCAGCACTGGTTGTGGGTGCCACCCACTTCAGTAGCCCCTTGACCTTGTCTCAGGCCTGCCATTGCAAGGCCTGTGTGTGCAGTTTCACTGCCACTTCGACTTGGCATTTAAAAGTACTTGCCAAGCCTAGAACTCCCCTTTTTCTACATACAAGTCACCCCTAATGCGTGCCCTAGGTAACCCCTAGAGCAGGGTGCTGTGTGGGTAAAAGGCAGGACATGTACCTGTGTAGTTATATGTCCTGGTAGTGTAAAACTCCTAAATTCTTTTTTACACTACTGTGAGGCCTGCTCCCTTCATAGGCTAACATTGGGGCTGCCCTCACACAGTGTTGAAGTGGCAGCTGCTGATCTGAAAGGAGCAGGAAGGTCATATTTAGTATGGCCAGAATGGTAATATAAAATCCTGCTGACTGGTGAAGTCGGATTTAATATTACTATTCTAGAAATGCCACTTTTAGAAAGTGAGCATTTCTTTGCACTGAAATCTTCTGTGCCCTTCAATCCACGTCTGGCTAGGTTTAGTTGACAGCTCCTTGTGCATTCACTCAGACACACCCCAAACACAGGGTACTCAGCCTCACTTGCATACATCTGCATGTTGAATGGGTCTTCCTGGGCTGGGAGGGTGGAGGGCCTGCCCTCACACAAAGGCCTGCCACACCCCCTACTGGGACTCTGGCAGACAGGATTGAACTGAAAGGGGGCTTGGTGCATTTCTTAGATACTATTTGAAGTCACCCCCACTTCAAAGGCACAACTTAGTATAAAACAGGGCCTCTGCCCTACCTCATCAGACACTTGCTGGAGAAGAAACCTGAACCAGAAACTACATCCTGCCAAGAAGAACTGCCTGGCTGCTCAAAGGACTCACCTGTCTGCTTTTCTACAAAGGACTGCTGCCTTGCTGTTGGCCTGCTGCCTTGCTGAACTGCCTGGATGCTTAAAGGACTCACCTGTCTGCTTTTCTACGAAGGACTGCTGCCTTGCTGTTGGCCTACTACAATACACAAGACGGAACACAAGGCTTCTGCTATTTTATTAGGAAACAGACAGTAGCTAGTGCATTGTATCTTTTTAATTCCGCCAGTACCAAACTCGCACAAGGTCAACCTGCAAGCAGATTTCTACCTACTGTGAGCTGATGAAAAAACTGGATTTTGTGTGGTTGTAACAATCAGAAAATATATGCCAACTTTCAACATGCAATTTTTGTTAACAATAAGGAAGCTAAGAAGCCTATGGGCCTCATTACGAGACCGGCAGCCGCACTCCAGGTGGTCTGACCGCCACGATATGACCCTGGTGGCCCGACTCCTGTCCCAGTCAGGAACATGGTTCCCAACAGGCTGACGGCAGTCGGAGTCATGGTCAGCTATGGCGATGCTGAGTTCAATACTGCGCGCTGTTCACGAGTTCAGTTTCCGCCAGCCTTGTCGTGGCGGGGACCCCGCCATGAAAAGGCTGACGGAAACCCAGTGCTGGGGGCCCCACTTCCCAGCACTCTCAGAATGCGCACTGTTTGCTATTGCAGACAATGCGCATTCCGAGTGGGGCACCTTCTGCGTGACGACATTGGTCTCTGTTCCATGAGGAACTGAAGCCAGTGCCGCCGCACGGTTTCCCATGGGCTGACTGGCAGAAACCTCTGATTTCAGAGGTTTAATCTGGTCAGCCCAGTGGAAAACTTGTAATAGGGCTGGGGGGGACCAGCTCCATTTCGGTCTCCTCTTCACAGGTCTGGCAGTCCGGATTTCGGACCACCAGGCTCGTAATGAGGCCCTAAGTCAATGAAAATCTGAATTGTGATCCTAGCGCATCTGACTTGTACTCAAACCCATTCATTGTACAAACAAGATCCATGTTAACATGTATAAAGGACTGTGGCAAATATAACATCAAATGTATAGAAAAAGCATTCTCATATCCCACAGTGGGATCAAAATAAGGGGGAGTAGGAGGTCCATGGGGAGAAAGACTAGGACGACCAGGAAGATAATTGTTGGACCTGGCTTTTTGACGGGGTCATCCCCAAACTTTTTGCCTCCTTCCTCCTATTTTTTTCTGACCTGTTGTTGTTGGCTTTTGACCTCTGGGATCTTTACCACTGTTAACCAGTGCTAAAGTGCATATGCTGTCTGTGTAAATTGTACTATTGATTGGTTTATCCATGATTGGCTATTTAATTTACTTATAACTCCCTAGTAGAGTGCACTATATGTGCCTAGGGCCTGTAGATTAAATACTACTAGTGGGCCTGCAGCACTGGTTGTGGGTGCCACCCACTTCAGTAGCCCCTTGACCTTGTCTCAGGCCTGCCATTGCAAGGCCTGTGTGTGCAGTTTCACTGCCACTTCGACTTGGCATTTAAAAGTACTTGCCAAGCCTAGAACTCCCCTTTTTCTACATACAAGTCACCCCTAATGCGTGCCCTAGGTAACCCCTAGAGCAGGGTGCTGTGTGGGTAAAAGGCAGGACATGTACCTGTGTAGTTATATGTCCTGGTAGTGTAAAACTCCTACATTCTTTTTTACACTACTGTGAGGCCTGCTCCCTTCATAGGCTAACATTGGGGCTGCCCTCACACAGTGTTGAAGTGGCAGCTGCTGATCTGAAAGGAGCAGGAAGGTCATATTTAGTATGGCCAGAATGGTAATATAAAATCCTGCTGACTGGTGAAGTCGGATTTAATATTACTATTCTAGAAATGCCACTTTTAGAAAGTGAGCATTTCTTTGCACTGAAATCTTCTGTGCCCTTCAATCCACGTCTGGCTAGGTTTAGTTGACAGCTCCTTGTGCATTCACTCAGACACACCCCAAACACAGGGTACTCAGCCTCACTTGCATACATCTGCATGTTGAATGGGTCTTCCTGGGCTGGGAGGGTGGAGGGCCTGCCCTCACACAAAGGCCTGCCACACCCCCTACTGGGACTCTGGCAGACAGGATTGAACTGAAAGGGGGCTTGGTGCATTTCTTAGATACTATTTGAAGTCACCCCCACTTCAAAGGCACAACTTAGTATAAAACAGGGCCTCTGCCCTACCTCATCAGACACTTGCTGGAGAAGAAACCTGAACCAGAAACTACATCCTGCCAAGAAGAACTGCCTGGCTGCTCAAAGGACTCACCTGTCTGCTTTTCTACAAAGGACTGCTGCCTTGCTGTTGGCCTGCTGCCTTGCTGAACTGCCTGGATGCTTAAAGGACTCACCTGTCTGCTTTTCTACGAAGGACTGCTGCCTTGCTGTTGGCCTACTGACCTGCTGAACTCTTGTCTGGCTGTAAAAGTGCTCTCCAAGGGCTTGGATAGAGCTTGCCTCCTGTTCCCTGAAGTCTCAGGAACAAAAAGACCTCTCTCTTTCACTTGGACGTTTCGTGCGCCGAACTTTTCGACGCACAGCTTGTTCCGTGGCGAAAAAAATGCTGCACACCGACACTGATCGACGCGACGCCTTCGGAACGACCGGAACTTCGACGCACAGCCTCGCAAGGACAACGCCGCCCGACTTCCAGAGGAGAAATCGACGCGACGCCTGCTGTGAGAGCGAAACTTCGACGCACAGCCCCGAGGAACGACGCGCAGCCAGAAAACAAGCAGGAGAATCCACGCACAGACCCGGGACATCTGGTAATCCCCGCGACCCATAGAAAGAAACTGCCCGCGTGCTGGAAAACGACGCACGACTTCCCTGTGTGAAAAATAACGACGCAAGTCTGTGTGTGCTGGGGAGAAATCGACGCACACACTATTTTTCCACGTATCTCTTCTTCTGCGGCCCTTTGCGGAGATTTTCCACCAGAAACCAGGTACTTTGTGCTTGAAAGAGACTTTGTTTGCTTTTTAAAGACTTAAGACACTATGGTGGTCATTATGACCCTGGCGGATTACTTCCGCCAGGGCCGCGGGACGCGGTGGCACCGCCGACAGGCCGGCGGTGCCCCGCGGGGCATTCTGACTGCGGCGGCTTAGCCGCGGTCAGAGAAGGGAAACCGGCGGTCTCCCGCCGGTTTCCCGCTGCCCCCAAGGAATCCTCCAAGCCGGCGCAGCTTGCTGCGCCGGCTTGGGGATTCCGACTCCCCCTCCCGCCATCCAGTTCCTGGCGGTTCTCCTGCCGGGAACCGGATGGCGGGAGGGGGAGTCGCGGGGCCCCTGGTGGCCCCTGCAGAGCCCATGCCAACGGCATGGGCACTGCAGGGGCCCCCGTAAGAGGGCCCCAAAATGTATTTCACTGTCTGCCTTGCAGACAGTGAAATACGCGACGGGTGCAACAGCACCCGTCGCACCTTCCCACTCCGCCGGCTCTATTACGAGCCGGCATCCTCGTGGGAAGGGAGTTTTTCCCTGGGCTGGCGGGCGGTCTTTTGGAGACCGCCCGCCAGCCCAGGGAAAAACTCATAATACCCTCCGCGGTCTTCTGACCGCGGAGCGGTATTATGGAGGGCGGAATTCTGGCGGGCGGCCTCCGCCGCCCGCCGGAATCGTAATCAGGCCCTATATATCACTTTTCAGTGATATCTTTACAAATTCATATTGCATCTTTGATCGTTTTGACCTGCAAATACCCAGATAAATATTATATATTTTTCTAAACACTGTGTGGTGTATTTTTGTGGTGTTATATTATGGTACTGTATGATTTATTGCACAAATGCTTTACACATTGCCTTCTAAGTTAAGCCTGACTGCTCGTGCCAAGCTACCAGAGGGTGGGCACAGGTTAATTTTGGATTGTGTGTGACTTACCCTGACTAGGGTGAGGGTTCTTGCTTGGACAGAGGGTAACCTGACTGCCAACCAAAAACCCCATTTCTAACAATAATGATGAAGAAAACCAAAACCATAGGGTCCAGGTGGACCAGGAGCAGAATGAGTAACACCCAGAAAAGGAGGTAGAGAAATGACCAGGAATAAGAGGACAAGAAGGAGGAGAAACCCACTGTGATTCTATGCAAGGTAAAAGGACATTCCTATGTTTAAAGATCATACATGCCAACAGACCTGTTTCATGTAGGAGACTCATGATTATTTAAGCCAAAATGGCTTTATTTTACTTTTCTCCCACCTAAAATTGCCTTAGCTTTAATGCACATCAATGAGGAAAATGAAGTCCCTTGTTTTTTTTTTTTTTAAATCTCCCTTTCTAATTGCAAAACGTTGCCATTTATTAGAGATAGCTGTGCCATGTTTTCCAGATCCATTTGTGATGTGCTGCGCCAGACCAGATTTTTTCTTTGAGTTCTGGGTCTTGTTTACTCCATTATAAAACAGCACAACATGTCCCAGAATTCAAAGAAAAAAAACTCTGAATTACAGCAGCTAATCACACATGGACCTGGGAAACATGGCATTTATGTACAGTGATCACACCTTTCATAAATGATTGCCACTATTCTTGAGCCAGAGCCCCTTTATAGACACTGTCTTTCTCAGCTCGCCCAAATCGCTCCTTCATACCCACAGCTATTAAATTACAGTCTGTATGTGACCAGAGTTTGTAAAACAAAGTAATGCAGAAGATGAAATTGACTTTCATTGCCTCTGTTCGCCATGGAACCGCCCTCATGACTCTGCATCAGTTCTTCTACACCAGTGATTTAGGAGATCTCACAGTAACCCACCACTTTCAGCCTTTGCAACCTCTCTCAACCAGTGAACACCAGCCACACAATAATCACCTGGTCCCCGATCACCACTGCCACCTCAGCCATTATGTCACATGCTACTTCTGGGCACCCACCAACCTCTGCCCCCCACCCATCTCTTCAACCTCAGAATCAACCCTATCAGCACGGAACTGACCAACATTCTCAACACCTCCATCTCTACAGCAACCTTCCCGGGCGGTTGGAAGCACACCAAGGTCAGACCCCTCCTAAAGAAACCCTCCGCTGTCCCCGGCAACGTAAAAAATTACAGACAGATCTCCCTGCTCCCCTATCCTGCTAAAGTACTTGAGAAGCCATCAACCAACAGCTCACTGAATACCTTAAAAGGAACCACCTCCTCGACACCTCACATTAGGCGTTCTGGGCCAACCACAGCATGGAGACTGCACTGATTGCCGCTACTGACATCAGGACCCTCCTCGACCGAGGAGAAACGGCAGCCCTAATCCTGCTGGACCTCTCCGCTGCATTCGATACAGTCTAACCCCACACTCTCCTCAACAGACTCCACAACATGGGTATTCAGCAAAATGCCCTCAAATGGATCGCCTCTTTCCTCTCAGGCCGGACTCAGCGCATCCACCTTCCTCCCTTCACCTCAGCACCCAAGAACATCACATGCAGCGTATCCCAAGATTCATCCCTCAGCCCCACCCTTTTCAACATTTACATGACGCCACTTGCAGACATTGTCAGATCCTTTCAACTCAACATAATTTCCTATGCCGATGACACTAAACTGATCCTCTCGCTCGAGGACCCCCACAATGCCAAAACCAACTTCTGCAATGCCATGACCAATGTGGCAACACAGATGAGAGTCAATTGCCTCAAACTAAACACTGACAAAACTGAAGTCCTGATCTTTAGGAATAACACCTCCGCATGGGACCATAGCTGGTGGCCAGCAGTCCTCGGACCAACACCCCCTCCATCAGACCACGCACAAAACCTCAGCATCATCCTTGATAGCTAACTGTCCATGAATTGACAAGTAAACTCAGTCACCTCCTCTTACTTCTACATCCTCTGCAAGCTCCACTGAACTTTCAAGTGGATCCCAACTGACACCGGAAAGACCGCTACACCTTGTCACCAGCCGCCTTGACTACGGCAATGCTCTCTATGCCGGAGTTTTCACCCAGCTACTCAAAAGACTCCAGACTTTACAGAGCACCCCTTCCAGACTCATCCTGAACCTCCCCAAATGTACCAGCATCACCCCCCCACCTCAGGAACCTCTACTGACTCCCCATCCAGAAGAGATGCCAGTTCAAGATCCTCACACTCGGGTACAAAGCTCTACACAACCAAGGGCCATCCTACATCAACCATCGACTAAGCTTCCATGTCCCAACAAGACACCCGCGGTCCCACTCGCTCAACCTCGCACACACACCCCTCATTCATCGCAGCCGGGGCTGCTCCTTCTCCATCGCAGCCAAGTCCTGGAACAACCTGCCCCTCTACCTCCAAACAGCTCCCTCTCTGGTGGATTTCAGAAGGAGACTCAAGACACGTTTTTTTGACTGAGACGCGACATTCTCAGCACCCGGATACCCTTACAGTTGATAGTGCTGCTCTATACAAATGCTGATTGATTGATTCCATTCCGCACAGACAGGAGTGTCATAGAAGACAAGTTCTTACACATTTACATTTCTGAACATGTAAGATGTGGAAAAAAGTAAGTGGAGTTACATACTCTGAAGTGTTGACAGTTTAAAGCAAAAGGTTAAAACAAAGCCATTTGTGGCTATGTTTGCACCTCTAAGTCGGGACTGATCACAATATTAGGAAAAGGAGGGAACACCGGTATTTTCCTTTGTGAAGCCTTAACTTAAAACAGCAAACACGAAGAAATGAATTAAAAAGTATTTGAAAGCTCTCGATATCATGTCAGAATAATTATTACAGCGGAGGTTGGGGGACGGGGTAATTTTCACAGAAATACCAACATTTTGAACCTGATAAGATGCAGATTTTTAAAAACAATCGGGAGAATTGATTTTTCCACTAAATCTCCTAGCACATATGCTGTTGTGTAGCAGAATAAGAGTAAATTGAGGCCATCGTTTTACCATGCACAATCGATACCCCATTTACATCTATGCTACAAGACGGATTGCAGTGGTGTAAAATAGGACCCCCGCAAACCCTACGGAGTGGAGGTCTGCAGGGCCCCCCTAGCACAGTACGCTGGTCTGTGAGCTCCTAATTGACTCCGCAGTTGGGGCCCATCCTTGTTCTTTGCAGGGGGGGCTCAATTCTCGCTACGCGACTGACATATTGTGCATTTATCTGTTCGCAGGCAGATTGGGCCTGGAAATTACCCTGTGACATGTGATGCTCTAAAAGCCGTTTGTAACGCTTTGTTTACTTTCCGCAGTAACGCTCGATATACATTACATTACACCTTTTGGCGAATCACGTTCAGAGTTCAAGTATCTAGAAAAACTGTCCAATGAGGCGCTAGCCCAAGATGGCCCAACTCGGCCACCGTACTATTGTCATTTCCATGGTAACCGCATACGCCGTTTTGTCTCGCAAAGGTGAAGGAGTTTGAGGTTTGAAATAACAGGTGGAGAAGAGGCACGGCCATGGGTAAAAGTAAGGAACGCAGTCGAAATATCTTGTGCTGGGTCAGGGGTGGTATTCTGAAAGTACCGGCGCGCGCTACATCAGCAGTTCCAACAACTTGCCGGCCATCTTCCTTGTTTCAGCAGTGCGCAGGACTCTCTAGTTGCTTGCGTTAATGGGTTGGGATCTCTACGCATGCGTCTCTTGCGGGCGCGCACCCTGGTAGGAACTTCACTATTTCGTTCTTGAGAGTGATGTGTGTGCGCGTTCGTGTACTCGCTTAGTTTGTGGTTGTTTCGTTTAGAAGTGCTTTCTACAGAGTCTGATAAAGTACTCATATCTGTCTTTACTTCTTAATTTGCAGTTTTTCTTTGATATTTCTTACCTTTGTCGCTTAATTGGAGTATAAGGTTTTAAGAATGTGATTTTTCTTGTAGAGGGAGTGGGGTATGGCGAGGGACGTCGTAGTCTGCAAACAGGGTTAACCACCCTTCCGAGAAAAAACATACCGGCCATTTGTTCACGATTTATGGTTCTGCAAATCCTGAATGTAGGAAGCTGGCTATCTATTTAATTTGCCGATAAGAGGGCACTGTACAGATAGCCCAGGCGACGCTTATTGGTTTACAGGGTTTAAAGTAATAAACCCAGATGTTCTCTTTTGTGGTAGTGTGGATGAGCTTATCAGAGAGAAGTGCTAAGCATTTGTTGACCACACAGAATCACTAACTGAGACACAAAACTCGATAAGAAACTCAAGACCAATGTTTAGAAAAATATAGTTTCTTTTTTAATCGAATGTTTCAACAACAGAAAACTTAAAGGAAGGCAAGTACTGCTTCAGTTGTATCAATTTAGCAAGTAAGTAACCAGTTCAGTCAGATGTGTTTTGCAGTAAAGTCCTGAAAGCACTTCTACTGCAGTGAAGTCTTTGCGGACGGTCCTCGGGGATCCCCTGTAGGTTGTAGGGTGCAAAGGGTCCAAGGTCACTAAAAACACCAACAGTACAGTTTTACCTGCTCTGGGGTGTTGGGGTGTAGTGGTGGTGGCTGAGTCGGGTGCCTTCTGCATTGCACGGTTAGCGATGAGGGGGACCACCTAGAAAAAGACTGCACAGGGGGACTAGGGGACAAGTGCGTGAGTTCCCAAACAGGGGGCTCGGGTGGTGCGGGTCCTGGGAGCAAGGGAACACCACTGGTTGTAGTGGACCTTGGCCGTGGAACTTGGGTGCAGCATGTTTTAGTCATGGGGTGCTCCTGCGTCAAGGCTCCCAGGGTTCTGGGGTGGACCTGCAAAAGTGGGACATAACAGGGCAGCTGTGTCACTCTTGGTGATGTCCTCTGCATTGCTGACGTCCTTCGACTGCTGGTCCTCGGTTATGGGACTGGAGTTCCGATAGGACTGCAAACAAGCTTTGGCTGCTGCAAGTGGTCCGGTACCCCAGTTATTGGTGCAGGACTGCCCTGGTGGGACCTAGTGTCCTCACACTTGATTGAGAGACAGATGCAACCTCCTGGAGAACAATGACCTCCTCCTGGATGGCTGCTGCATCAGAGGGGCTGGTAGTCAGCAGAACCGTGCAGTTGGTGCCTGCAAGATGCAGGGAAGTGGTGCCTGCAAAATGCAGGGAAGTGGTTCCTCCACACCAAGGGAGATGCTGACGACTTGGTTTAGTGCTGGAGACCCTCCAAGGCTTTTGGAGGAGGCCCAGCTGCAGGATGAGTTACGTTGTCACAATTGTTGGGATGGAAGCAGGTAGGCAGGCAGTGTTTTGCACCAAAAGTCTACCACCAGTCCGCAGTTCTTGCCTCTTTGTCTCTTCTTTGTCCTCTTCTTTTTGAGTCAGACAAATCTGTTCTGGTGTCAAGGGGGCACCTAAATATTCAATTTAGGGGCGTTTAGGGGAGTGTGGAGTAGTTGCCAATGGGCTACACCCCCATTACAGGCATAACCCTGTCAGAGAATTCCTAGTTCCACAAAAAACAAGACGTTGGAACCCATCTTTCGTGGTGTACACCAGGCTGCCCATCTTAGGGGTGTGGCTAGCCTGGTAATGCATCATGCTTACCTGCATAGCTAATTTCCCACCTGTCCTGGTGCCAAATGGGCTTCATGGCATGGGGTGCAACTCCCAGGTTTGTGGGAAGCCGGGGTTGCATACCAAATGAGGCAGGGTCTTTGAAGTCCCTGTCCTTGGTATGCAGATTCACTAGCTATCCTGCAGGAGGACGTGATAACACCTTACTCATGAGCAGGCATTGTTTCTGGCCTCTGAAAGTATGGGCTCTCTCCTCCATTGGTTCAGAAACATGTCTGAGGTAGTGAGCTGGTCAATACCATTCAGCCAGCTTGGTGAGTTTCAGGGGGCACCTCTAAGGTACCCTTTGGTTGCATTCCTTAATAAACCCAAGTCTGGCATCAGTCTGGGTTTATTAAGACGAGGTGTTTGATACCAAACACCATAGGTTTCAGTAAAACCATTATGTAGTTGGGTAACTCATAGTGATGAGTGTCCTGTACATACCTTAAGATAGCTTCCCTGTTCACTTGCAACATCTGTAATTGAATTAGATATCACAGGGGCATATCTGCTTCTGCAGATATGTCCACACATCAAGTATAATGCACTCTGCCTTAGGGCTATAAGGTCTGCTGTAGGGATGACTTGCATATACTTAGATGGAGTGAGGGGGGCATGGCACAGAATATGTGTGTACCATGCTATTTTTTATCTCATGGCTGGCACTGTGATACACAGTCTACAATGGCAGGCTGTGTGCAGTTTTTAAGGGGTCCCTAAGGGTGGCACAATACATGCTGCAATCCTTGGGGACCCTCTCCAGTACCCAAGCCCCAGGGACCAGGAGTTCCATTTACTGAGGACTTACAGCGGTACTGGAGTGTGTGGCGATTGTACACCATTTACCTTGTTCTAAGGAAAAAGCACTGGCACTAGGGACCTAATTAGCAGGAATTCAGTGCACCTTAGTAAAAAAAAACCTCAGTACAGGTGAGCAAAAAGTGGGGGTGACCATGTCCAAAAGGAACATTTTCCTACACTGGATATGATTTTTACACAGAACTTTATATTAAATAATATGTATTTGTATTTAACATGGTCTTTCTATCTTTGTATACTTTTAATTATCTGTTGAGTCATTAAGGTAGCTATAGGGGTTTGCCATAAATGGGCATCTGGTTTCACTTGACTGGTACCAAGGTGCATCTTAAGATTGACTGCAATGGAGTGTGGATCAGATATAGAAACCAGGTTCAACTAAGTCAGAAGTTTTATATTCTGATTTAGTCTCTGAAACGCGACTCAGAAATCTTCAGAGTGCCCAGGCAGCAGGCTGTGGGCAAGAAAAGCTCCACTAACCCGGATAGTACTGTCAGAAGAGGTCCCTGTGAGGCAGTTGACTTTTGTAAAGAAAGCTCAGAGAGGGAGGAATTAAAAATTCGTGCCCATCAATGATCCATCCATGCTGGATACTGATGGCGCATCTGTTCGGTGAAAACTTCTACACTCGGACTTAGGGCCTGATTTAGATCTTGACAGTATTACTGCCAAAATGCCGTGGTGGCAGACCAGAGTACACCGTTAAGGAGACAGAGTTCTGTATGAAAGTACCATCTTTCTTGGCATGTTACCCCATTTTTACATGTATGTCAGTATGTTTTTCCCTATCTCAGTGTGATCCTGCTGGTCAGGACCCCAGTGCTCATAGTTTATGGCCTAATGTGTGTTTTGTGAATAGTGCTTAACTCTCACTGAGGCTTTGCTAACCAGAACCTCAGTGCTTATGCTCTCTCTGCTTTTAAGTTTGTCACTATAGTGTAGTGACTTTATTTACCAATTTCAATTGGCACACTGGACCCCCCCTTATAAGTCCATAGTATATGGTACCTAGGGCATTGGGGTTTCAGGAGATTCTTATGGGCTGCAGCATTTGTTTTGCCACCAATAAGGAGCTCAGACAAATCCTTCAACAGGCCTGCTATTGCATCTTGTGTGAAATAGTGCACACATTATTTCACAGCCATTTTCACTGCACATAAGTGACTTATAAGTCACCTATATGTCTAACCTTTGTTTAATGAAGGCTAGGTGCAAAGTTACTAAGTGTGAGGGCACCGGTGCAATAGCAAAGGTGCCCCCACATAGTTCAGGGCCAATTCCCGGAACTTTGTGAGTGCGGGGATGCCATTACATGCGTACACTACATATAGGCAAAAACCTATATGTAGCTTCACGATGGTAACTCCGAATATGGCCATGTAAGGTGTCTAAAACTATGGAATTGTCCCCCCCATTCCAAATCTGGTATTGAGAAGCCAATTCCTTGTATCCTGAGGGCTCCACTATGATACTGCCAAACCAGCTCTCTGAGGCTTGCGATGCAGCTACAGCTGCTGCCACCTCACAGGCAGGGTTCTGCCCTCCTGGGGTCTGAGCAGCTCAGTCCAAGGAAGGCACAACAAAGCATTTCCTTTGGGAGGATGGTGTTACACCTATTTCCAAAGGGAGAGGGTGTAACATGCTGGGGAGAGGTACCCTACCCCATCTTCTGGAAATGTTTTGAAGGGCACAGATGGTGCCCTCCTTGCATAAGCCAGTCTACATCGGTTCAGGGACCCCCAGTCCCTGCTCTGGCGCAAAACTGGACACAGGAAAGGGGAGTGACCACTCCCCTGTCCTCCACCAACCCAGGGTTGGTGCCTAGAGCTCCTCCAGTGTGTCCCAGACATCAGCCATCTTGTTATCCAAGATGTGGGGACACTATGGAGGCCTCTGAGTGGCCAGTGCCAGCAGATGACGTCAGAGACTCCTCCTGATATGGTAGCCAATCCCCCTCTCAGGGCTATTTAGGGTCTCTTCTGTGGGTTGTCTTCAGATTCTACTTGCAAGTTTCCAGCAGAAATCCTCTGCAACTACTAATTCATCCTCTGACCTCGGATCAACCGCAGACTGCTCCAGGAACCGCTGTACCAGCAACAAAGTATCCAGAAAGGCTACTTTTCCTCTGCAACTTCAGCTCCAGCCAGCAACTGCAACAGTTTTCACGGTGTGTACTCTCTGGGGACTCCCTGTCTTCACCCTGCACCAGAAGGACTGAAGAAATCTCCTGTGGAGTGACGGAGTGACTCCCCTGCTCAAGCAGGCCCCTTCTAAGTCAAAGATCAGTTCTGTTGGATTCCTCTCTGGTGATGAGCATGCTCCTTGGAACACAGAGGGTAGACCCCTTCGACACAGACTGTCCTGAGGTCCTGCTGTCCCAATTTGGAGGAGGTTTAGACCTTGCCCTCCCCAAGAATGACAGTACCTCTGTGCACCACAACTTCTTCACCTCCTCAGGTCTCTGTGCACTATTTGCAAAATTCCTTTGTGCACAGCCTGGCCCAGGTCCCCAACACTCTATCCTGTGACGCTCAACTCGCTGAGTTGACCTCTGGCGGAGTGGAGCCCTCCTTTGTAGTGCTGCACCAACCAAATTTTTCACCTCCTTTGTCCCTGTGTCCTGGGACTCCAGTGGGTGCTGTCTGATCTTCTGACGGCTCTCTGAAGTGATGAGAGCCCCCTCTTCCTCCTCACACAGAGTTGAGGCCCCCAGGTCCCCCCTGGATCCAGACAGCGCCACTTTGACACAAAACACAACTTTGCTGGAACCAAGGCTTGTTGGAGGAAACCAGCGCCAAAACTCGCCTGCATCCAGTTTCTCTTCATGGGACATCCAGTGCATCACGCATGGAACCCGCTGATATCTTCCTTGGGTGCATTTCTGCAGTCTTCATCCAACCGAGGACTCTTCTTTTGAACCCTCTTCTGGGTTGGCAGGGGCTCCTGTCCTTCCTGGAACTTCTTTCGACTTCTGGGTTTAGTCTCCTTCCTTTGCAGTTCTTCAGGTCCAGGAATCCACCAGTCTTGCTTAGTTCTTGCAGTAACTCTATTCATGACTTGTAGTGTAACCTAAGGAAACATGTAGTACTTTACTCCTGCTTTTCTGGGCTCTGGGGTGGGGTATTTTATTTACCTTTGCTGTATTCTTACTCTCCCAGTGATTCTCTACACACTACACTTGTCTAGGGGGGAATTCGTGATTCGCATTCCACTTTCTTAGTATATGGTTTGTGTTGCCCCAGACCTGTTTTCTCCCGTTGTATTCTATAGCATTTCCTATTGTTTGCACTATCCTATGTCTAATTCCTTACTTTATTTTGGTCTCTAGTTTATATATTGTGTATAATACTTACCTCCAGAAGGAGTATTGCCCCTAAGAAATGTTTGGCTTTGTGTCACCCAAATAAACTACCTTTACTTTTGGTAACACTGAGTATTGTCTTTACTTGTGTATAAGTACTGTGTAACTATAAGTGGTATTGCAGGAGCTTTCATTGTCTCCTAGTTCAGCCTAAGCTGCCCTGCTATAGCTACCTCTATCAGCCTAAGCTGCTAGAACACTACTATATTTCACTAATAAGGGATAACTGGACCTGGTGTGGGGTGTATGTACCCAAAGTACCCACTACAAACTACAAACCAGGCCAGCCTCGTACATGTTCTGACCGCTGTATTTAGATGTATTGCGGCTTAGCCGCCGACCGCCACAACTGAGTGCCTTTCTGAGCCATCAGGCTGGCGGGTTCCCATCAAACATATTTAGATGTTACAGTCCTACAGGCAGTGCACTGGCGACAGATGGCTGATGGATGGAGGCCATTGTGGAACCCAGTGGATATCGTACAATGACAGTGGCTATGGAAGAGAGGTAAGTCTCACACACTGTACCTTAGCCATATGTGTTCCCCTGCACTACACACTGCACAACACACCACATATACGCTATTATCCATTGCCATGCCACCACAACACAACACGTACATGCAGAAAACACACTTTGCCATACATCCATGGCACAGCATACACACACTTTTGACACTACACCCATACACGATACAACCAACACAAAACACCCTCATCTGCACGAACACACAGAAAAGCACAACTATACACATCACAACAATAACCACCATACAACAACACTCACCTGAATGTGCCACACACCAACACAACCAAACATACACAACATCAGACCCATATGCAAGCGGCACACAATCTGACACAGCCACATCACCCACTTGCTCCCTCCACCTCAAAGAGCCAATCAAATCGCGCACACACACACACATACATGTAATGACTCACGTACACAACTGAAAGCACAACATCACATGGACACACAACAACATATTGACAAGTGTGAATGTTGCATCATTGTGCCAGCATTCATTTGTCAATGAATACTGACAACAAAATGATGAGTGTATGTGTGCTATATGTGCCTTGTACCAGTGTGTCTCCATCCGTGTCCAATACAATTGTGTTTCCAACATATGCATGTCACAGTAATTTTAACAATTACTGTGAGATGCACATGATTGCAGTGGTCCCAAGCTCATGTGCAGTGACCTCACTTCGTACACTGGCAATGCAGAGCCCCTACTTTTGAGTCCGCGGATTGGGGTGTGGGGGTGGGCTGTGTTTTCTCCGTGGTCCAGTTGCAGCAGCGACGGAAGGTCTTGTCCAGTCAAAAACAGAAGTGTAATCAGGGAAAAAAGGTTGGTTTTTACCTCATTCCCCTTCCAGTCCACCAACTCAGGCGTGGAGGTAGCACCGCCACTGTTGGCTTTGTCGGTAAGGCACATCGAAATCGAAATCTGCTCAGCGGGAAGGGTCAGCCGCTTTCTCCTATGACACTCAATGTAGTTCGGAAGTTCTGGTGGAGTCAGCTGGACTCGGCGGGTTATCAGCTATGGGACCACAAACATCTAAATTGGGCAGGGCGGATCGCCCAGTAGGTGCACATGTTTTTAGCGTTACTGCCAAAGGTCTAAATTGGGCCCTTAGTCTCCTTTTTGGAGATCAGATTTCTCCAGTGGGGCAAGGCTGAAAGCTGTAGCCAGACAGGACTCCACAGGGCCAGGTACCATTTCTGCTATGTCCTACTGAAATGGATTATCTGCTGCAGAAAAGCTTTAAGAGGGAGCAACTTGAATCTTTGGCCCTGTGGCAACTCACCTTCACCAGATTGATTTGGCAGGTTTGTCCCAGTCCTCCAGTCGCCTTCGGAACCCAAAATCTGTTAAGTCCCAGAATTTTCAGGATGTTAGGAGAAGCAGCTTTTATGCAGCCAGGGGCTCAAGGATCTCAGGAACAGTACTTGTGGGGTCAAGACTCACTCCAGCAAAAGCCACCAGCAGGTGCCTGGGCACAACCTGTTGGAAATGGTCAGCAGCGCTCTTCTAGAAAAGGGTCTTACAACATTTGCCCTATTGTTTGAGCAGGGGTCAGCCACCTGACACTTGGAGTCCATTTCTTTGTCCTGGGTACAAGTGGCAACAGGCTCAGCCTTTTAGGTCTCAACAGCAGGTGCAGTCTTTCTGTCTTCCACATGTGCAATAGTGTTCTCAATAGGGTGCCACATTAATGCCTGGCAGTAGCCTGTGGGTTTGGTGTGACTCCTGGACCCTCCCTAACCAATAGGGAAAAAGTTTCTAGGGGTAACCCTACTCACTTTTGTAGCTTTTCCTGGGTCCTCTACTGCAAACTATCCCACAGCTCCGCTCTCTGCTGAAATCCACGATGGTGAACCCCTTCTGCAGAGCCTATGTGTCAATTTCAGAGGTGTGCATAGGAAAATATCAACAAAGAGAGGGATCGGGAGAATTAAAGGTCCAGTGTACGTACTCCCAATGCGAATAACTGACACAAAAAAGTATACCGTTCCTAATTCTAGGGGAACAATTAAAGTTTCAGGAGCTAGAGCCCTCACACACCCAAATGGGTGTCATGCTTCATCACCGGAGATCTTTTTAAGTGTAAGGGTGGCTGCCGTTAAGTTCATAGAGGTCAGATCGTAACCCCTTTTGGATAACCAGTAAACAGATTAGTTTAGGGGGTTTCTAATCAATCTTAATTTCTTTCACTCTCCTGTCATAATGAGTGTCTGATCTCTATGAACTTAACGGCAGCCACCCTTACACTTAAAAAGATCTCCGGTAAAGAGCCCCCGAAAGGGGAGCCCGTCAGATATTGCACCAGCCGGTCTGACGAGGAGCTTCCCGATGATGAAGCATGACACCCATTTGGGTGTGTGAGGGCTCTAGCTCCTGACACTTTAATTGTTCCCCTAGAGTTAGGAACGGTGTACTTTTTTGTGTTGTGCATAGGAAAATAAACATCCTCCCCTCTGTGGTCACTTCAAACCAGTTCTAGGGGCAGCTCCTCTCCCACTGGAATTGGCACCTGCCTGACTAGCGTACCAAAAAAGGTCCCTGCCTAGGTGGTAGCTGACATTTTCCTGTGACAGGGTAAGCCACTTTCAAGTTAATTAGGTTCTTGGGCACTGTCCAAATGGTCCCCCTGCCAAGGGAACAAAACACATCCCCACACTCAAGGCCTTTATCTCATCCCTAGGAGCAAGTTCGCACCTCATCAAGGAGGCTACTCAGCTCCTGGGAGACAGCCGGAGCTCAAGCAAACAGGCCTCCATGGACTCTAGGCAGGGAAAAGGTAACATTCTAAACTTATCTTTTCCAAAATATTTATTACAATACTTTACCAGTGAATTGGGCTTGTAATAAATATATAAAAATGTTAAAGAAAGAAATTTGTTGTTGTTTCTTAGCCAGAGACAAGAACATTACAATTAATATGGCATCCCAGTGCTTTCCTATGGAACAGCTAACCCGACTTCAGTCAAAATAGCTTTTGGGACCTTTTCACTGTAAGGACATGCTTATCATTAAACCTTTACATGTCCTACTTTTATACATCATGCTCTGTGCCTTATTGATAGTAAGGCATGCTCAGGGATGACTTTTTATAATTTAGATTGTAAGGGTTAGAAGAGGGAGCTGACCAAGATAGCCTGTCCCTATTAGAGTTCTTTCCTAGTGATGCCCTTGTTCCTTCACCCTGCTGTTGAGGGAACCCACTCTTGAACCCACACTCTCTCTGGGCAAAGGGTGCCTACATCCTGCTGTCATGCAGCACTCAACATTCCACCAGTTTGGTGCCGCTCTGTAGGTGCTCAAATCAGTGGCTTGGTGTTCCGCACCTCCGCAGTTAAGGACTGCCCCGTGATCCAGGAGCACCGATGATCTCTCTACCTGATTTAGAGGGTTGGTGCTACATTGTACCTGAAGACCGCCAACACGAGGCTTACCATATCACCACCATAGGAGGCATACTCTTGCTCACTTGGAGGAGAAGCAGAGCTGTTTAGGCCGGGACAATAGTGGACATCAGCATGCGGGGGCGACCCAAGAGCAAGGACGCTGGGATCCTGGGGGACGTTCTGTGGTTCCCAGGTTGAGAGACCAAGAGGGATGCCAAGCCTACATCGCCTCAGTACCCATACTCCCAATAAGGTCTCTCTGAGGGCTCAGTGCCTAAAGCGGCCCATTTTAGGTGAGAAAACGATCATCGGCAATGACAGAAAAATAAGCTGGCAAGGACCAGGGCCAGCTCTTTGATCCCTGCCTCCACACTCTGTGCCCACATGATGTAACCTGCATGGGGGTGGAAGGTGCCAACTCATAATAATACTTTCACTTTGGCCCCTCTGTTCAAGATGACATTGTTATATTTCTAGTGAAACCACAGTACTCACCTCAATTTGGACTGTATAAAAGGAGTGGCCTACTGTCTATCCCTCCTCTTATCGACCTTGTTAGAAATGGGGTCTTTGGTTAGCAGTCAGGTTACCCCCTATCCAAGCAAGAACCCTCACGAAAGTCACACACAATCTAAATTATCCTGTGCCCACACTCTGGTAGCTTGGCACTGAGCAGTCAGGCTTAACTTAGAAGGCAATGTGTAAAGTATTTGTGCAAGAAAGCATGCAATAACACAGTAGAACACCACGAATATACACCATAAAAATACACCACACAGTGTTTAGAAAAATATGTAACATTTATTTATCTGATAAGATGCAGTTCAAAAACTATTAAGATGCAATAAGTATATTTTGAAATATCACTGTAAAAATGATATAAAGTGTCTTTAGTCTCTTAATAGCAACAAATGTCTCTTACAAGCACAAAGTACCTGGTTTACATGCAAAATCTCCGCAAGGAACTGCACAGGAAGGGATGCATGGAAAACAGGGAGGTGTGTGTCGATTTCTCGGGCCGCACACAGATGCGTCGTTTATTTTTCATGCAGGGAAGGCTTTGCTTCGATTTCTGGCACTCGGTCTTGGATTCTCTTCGGGTTGCTGAGTTTTCAGATGCCCCGGGGACGATGTGTTGAAATCCGGCGCTAGCAGGACCAAGTCACAGGGGCTGCGGCGATCCGGTGAGTGTTGCGTGGAAATTTCTACTGCACGGCAGGCGCTGCATCTATTCCTCTCAGGAAGTCTGGCTGCGTCGTCCCGGCTCAGCTTTGTGTTGATCCAGTGGACCGTGCGTCGAATTTCCGGTTGCTATGGTGGCGCTGTGTCGATCTTCTCCTTGCAAAGTCGGGCTGCGTCGTTCTGGTTCGGTGTGCGCTGATTTTCCCACCACGAGGCAGGCTGCACATCTTTTTCTGCAGACTGTGCGTCGATTTCCACCGCACAGGGAGTTCTTCTTGCAGGAATGAAGTCTTTTTGGTCCTGAGACTTCAGGGAACAGGGGGCAAGCTCTATCCGAGCACTTCTCAGCACAGCCAGAGCAGCAAGCCAGCAGGGCAACAGCAAGGTAGCAGTCCTTCTTAGAAAAGCAGTCAGGTGAGTCCTTTGGGCAGCCAGGCAGTTCTTCTTGGCAGGTTGCAGGTTCTGGTTCAGGTTCTTCTCCTGGAAGTGTCTGATGAAGTAGAAGTGTCTACCTCAGAAGTGTCTAAGTTGGTAGGGTCAGAGACCCTGCTTAAATACCCAAATGTGCCTTTGAAGTCAGGGAGACTTCAAAGAGTGGATTAGAAGTGCACAGGGTCCCCTTTCAGTTCCATCCTGTCTGCCAGGGTGCCAGTAGGGGGTGTGGCAGTCCTTTGTGTGAGGGAAGGCTACTGTCCTTTGACATGTAAGTGTCAGGCCCTCCGCCCTCCCAGCCCAGGAAGACCCATTCAATATGCAGATGTGTGCAAGTGTGACTAAGTGTTAGACTTTTCATCCTTTGCGTAGTCTCCCATAACTTTTTGCCTCTGTTTCCCAGGTAGTTGATGTGTGCTGGACTCTGTTTTTGCTGTTTTTGTTATTCTGGGCACTTTACCACTGCTAACCAGTGCAAGTGCTCCTATACAAAATGTGTATGTAATTAGTTCATCCGCGATTGGCATATTTGATTTGCTAGTAAGCCCCTAGTACAGTACACTAGATCAAATGCTACTAGTGGGCCTGCAGCACTGTTGTGCCACCCACATTAGTAGCTCTGTAAACATGGCTCAGACCTTCCATTGCAGTTTCTGTCTCTGCAGTTTTAAACTGTAAATACGACTTGGCAAGTGTACCCACTTGCTAGGCCTAAACCTTCCCTTTTCTTATATGTAAGACACCCCTAAGGTAGGCCCTAGGTAGCCCCAAGGGCAGGGTGCAGTGTATGGTTAAGGTAGGACATATAGTAATGTGTCTTATATGTCCTAACAGTGAAATATTGCTGAATTCGTTTTTCACTGTTGCAAGACCTGTCCCTCTCATAGGCTAACATGGGGCTACCTTTAAATCTGATAAAAGTGCAGACTCCCTTTGGGAGTGGATAGATATGTGAAGTTTGGGGTCTCTGAGCTCACAATTAAAAAATACATCTTTTAGTAAAGTTGATTTTAAGATTGTGTGTTTGAAACTGCCACTTTTAGAAAGTGGGCACTTTCTTGCTTAAACCATTTCTGTGACTCTGCCTGTTTGTGGATTCCCTGTCTGGGTCAGTTTGACAGTTGGGCTGGTTGCACCTCTCACTAGACAGTGACACAAAAGGAGCTGGGGTGTAGTCTGCATTTCCTGATGATCCCTCTGTGCTAGAAGGGAGAAGGGGATGAGTGGTCACTCACCCCTGAAAGGGCTGTGCCTGCCCTTGCACAATGCGGTCTCCAACCCCCTGATGTGTGTCTGGGACCTGGCCTGGACAAGGCAGGATTTCACAATCAAGAGAGACTTTCCTTTTAAAGTAGGCCTACTTCAGAGGGCAGAATGGGTATAAGAAGGGCACCCAAAACCACAGACTTTAGAACACTTCTGGAAACCAAGAGGAACCTCTGCCTGGAGAAGAGCTGAAGAGCCTAGGAAGAAGAGCTGTCCTGCCTGGGACTGTGCTTTGTGGAGCTATTCTGCAGTTGCTGCTTCTGTCTGTGCTAGAGGACAAAGACTGGACTTAGTGTTGCCTTCCTTCTTGTGAAGATCTCCAAGGGCTTGATTTACAGCATGCCTCCTATTGTTTGAAGTCTCAGGGACAGCAAAGTCTTCCCCCTACCAGCACCTTGAGCCTCTGGAGAGACTCCTACCTCTGCCAAGTGGTTCCCATCCAGTTCCTGGGGTCCTGAGAAGAGAAGCTGGCAGCCCAAGAGTGAGAAATCCACGCACAGACCACCATGCAGAGAAAAGATCGGCACTGTCAGTGTCCTTTCCTCGGGATCTGCACGTTGCAGAACAAAAGGCCCCCCTTCTTGCGTCACCAACTCATAAAGCTATTATAGCACAGAGTTATGATGAAGCCAGTCGGGGGGGAAGGGAATTAGGGTAGGGAACAACAGGGAGAGAGATCTGAAAAGAAAAGGTTAGAACAAATATGCATTTACTCATTCATAGAAATGTAACTCATCAATAGACCCTTGACTATATACGTCTCCGAGATATCAGATGGAGACCCCTTTTGAAATGAGGGAAAAGCCCCTTCTTTGAAACATAGAACAAGAGTAAACTACGACCTCAGAATCAAGAGATGGCAACAGCTTTGGACTATGATTACACTCAGAATATCAATCTTGTAACATCTATGCATTCACAACATAAACCTTTGATCATGACTTAGAAAATCTCAAATAATTAAATCTGCTTTTCACATCTTAAGCTTGTCAAAGAACAATGAAAACTATGATTTGCTTATCTCCAAAAATACTTTCACATTCACAACAATAAAGGCCGAAAAGTTTTTACTCATTGAACTTGAAGCGCTTTACTTAGTAATAGCAGGAAGCGCTTTTACGTGTCTTGCCTTAAAGCGCTACGCTCATTATGCTAAGGGGGCACTTTTACTCAAGTGGCCTGAACCACTTTGATTGTTGTGCCAAGAACCTTTTACTCCTGTGAATTGAAGCGCTTTGATTGCTGTGCCAAGAGTGCTTTACATCTGTGAACTGAAGCGCTTGATTTGTTGTGCCAAGAGTGCTTTACATCTGTGAACTGAAGCGCTTGAATTGCCGTGCCAAGATCGCTTTACATCCGTCAACTTAAGCGCTTGAATTGCCGTGCCAAGAGTGCTTTACATCCGTCAACTGAAGCGCTTGAATTGCCGTGCCAAGAGCGCTTTACATCTGTGAACTGAAGCACTTGAATTGCCGTGCCGAGAGGGCTTTACATCTGTGAACGAAAGCGCTTGCATTGCTGTGCCTAGAGCGCTTTACATCTGTGAACTGAAACACTTGAATTACTGTGCAAAGAGCGCTTTACACCAGTGCTCTGGAACGTTGCGCCAAGGTGGCTGTACTCTGGAAACTGAAAACGCTTTGCTCGTTGTGCTAAGGGGCGCTTTACCTTTGGAAGTAACAACTTCCTCCAAAATTGGATTCATCAAGGCCTTACCACTACCAGTATGACCTGCTCGTTTTTTAATGCACCATGGAAGCAAGGATACTTCGGTTGGATGTCACTCTGCCATTCAGGAACTCTGCTCTTCTTCAGAGAAACCCCCACGAGGTCCGACTGCATCGAAGTCTTCAAAATAGTGAGCAACGTGCTTGGGTGTGGCTGGGCTTTATAGGCCTGCCACACCCTAAGATGGCTGCTGCCTCTAAAAACATGGGAATTGTAGTCCCTTCATGGAATAGCACTGATAAATGCATCTTGTCCACCGTTGTCCTGAACCTGCAGCTCTGTGAGCTTTGCCACAGGCCAGACGACGCTGATGGCCACTTTGGAACAAGAGGGGATGACAAGTGGTGCGCATAAAGCACTGCAGAGCCGCGCAGCAGAGTTTCGGGCGAGATCTGGACCGCGCATGGCCTTATTCCTGACAGGCACGACTCCAATCTGCGGCTGAAAAATCGACGCACTTCCGGCCTCGCGGCTGAAAATCGACACTCGCCTACAACGTGACCAGAAGATCGATGCCCGCGGCTGGAGAAACGACGTGCAGCATCGCTGATGGAGACTGGGGAGATCGCAACCCACGCTGCATGGTTTTTGGACCATTGTGCGGCTGAATTTCTGATGCAAACACCGTTGGGCGTGTAAAAATTACGCAAGGCCTGCCCGTACCCGAGAGTGCTGACCGGATCGATGCATCGCTCTCTTGCGGAGAGAAGAAACGGCGCACGCCGACCAGACTGAAGGAGAAACGACGCACGCTTTTACTCGTGAGGGAAACCGACACATCACAAGCCCCTTTTTGGCACACACTCGCCCGTGCTGGGTTTTTTTTGATGCACCCTAGGTACTTTTTTACGCTAACCGCGTTAGCGTTGTGTTTAAAACTACATGAAGACTCTTTTTGCTTTTTAATTGATAACTTGACTTGTGTATTGTGGATTTTTGTCATTTTGGTCTTGTTATTTTTAGATAAATATTTTCTATTTTTCTAAACCTGTGTTATGTCATTTTGTAGTGTTTTCATTAAGTTACTGTGTGTGTTGGTACAAATACTTTACACCTAGCACTCTGAAGTTAAGCCTCCTGCTCGCGCCAAACTGCTAAGGGGGTAAGCTGAGGGTGATTCTCTTTTACACTGACTAGAGTGAGGGTCCTTGCTTGGACAGGGGGGTAACCTGACTGCCAACCAAAACCCCATTTCTACTACTGAGCATCCTGTGTTTGGGGTTTGTCTGAGTGAATGCACAAGGGAGCTGTCAACTAAACCTAGCCATACGTGGATTGGAAGGCACAGAAGGATTTAAGTGTAGAGAAATGCTCACTTTCTAAAAGTAGTGTTTCTAAAATAGTAGTGTAATAGCCAACTTCAATGGCAGGCCTGAGACATGGTTAGGGGGCTACTTATGTGGGTGGCACAACCGGTGCTGCAGCCCACTAGTAGCATTTAATTTACAGGGCCTGGGCACATGTAGTGCACTTTACTAGGGACTTACAAGTAAATTAAATAAGCCAATTGGGTATGAGCCAATGTCACCATGTTTTAAGGAGAGAGCATATGCACTTTAGCACTGATTAGCAGTGGTAAAGGGCGCAAGACCTAAACCCAGCAAAAATGAGGTCAAAAAAAGAGAAAGAGGAAGGCAAACATTTGGGGGATGACCCTGCAGAAAGGCAATTTCCAACAGATCAGGTCTCTCTCCTGCTTCAAATGTTGCTATACACAGTTTGGATTACCCTGAGGCCCTGCGCCTTCTTTATTTTCTCATATTACTCAATACCATTATGCGGCAGGCGGTACTAATAGATCAGGCTCCCGTGTGGGGAGGGTCCAGAGAGCACGGATAGACAACGGAGACCATGTAGGCACTATTGCCTTGTATGCCGTCTCTTAAGCCTTCAGCCTGCCAGTTCCTGTTCTCTGAGGAGGTGGTTCGCTCGAAATTGTCCCTGAATCCTACCCCACACCATCAGACCAAAGCATGGAGGCACTTCTCCAGGAAATAATGACCATCAGAGCCACCCTCAATACCAAATGAGGGATATCAGAAAGTAAATCAGTACGACAGGAGATCCTCTTCACTCAACCATGACTGGATAAGGTAGACTAAAGACTGGATGCAGTGGAATCCCAATATGATCTCCTGGAATGGGTCGAAATGGCGAGTTACTCTGTTGTAAGGATATAGACTTGGAAGACATAGAAAAAAGGGACAACTTTTGGGTATCTGGTGAACCTGACGGGGTGCAGAAGAATGACATACTTGACTGCTTAACTACAAAGATCCTGGAAATCGTCAATATACTACTTTGAGAACCCTTAGAGTTGTAGAGAGCTCTCCGTGTCACATCCCGATCATTGCATGTGCGTTGTGCCATCAGCACACTAAGTCGATTTTGGTGTCAGCAAAGAGGGAGACAGAGCTTCTGCTCCTTGATGGATGCCACATCTCCTTCTCAGTGGACTCTTCCATGGTCACCAATGCCAAATGAAAGAGGTTTGTTGTCTTTCTGCAGCAGATTGAAGCATAGAGACATCAAGTACAGTTTCCTGGACCCAGCACGGATGCTGGTGATGCTGCACAGGAAGTCAAAGGATTTTTTTAGACCAGAGGGTCTTGAACAGTTTCTAGATGCTCTGGATGATTCTACAGGGGACACCACCTCCCTCGGCATGCCTGCCCCTCTTCTGCCACAAGAGGACTCCCTTCCCCCCCCTCGGGAAACCCCTCAGATATCAGGCTAGACACCAAAGGCTGGGGTATTCCACTAAGAAAGACAATCAGATTGTGCCAGCTTGCTTTAAATTGTGGATTACATAAGCACAAGGATTGGGATAAGTCAAGTCCCCTTCTGAAGCAATGGCCTGGGGAAAAAAGAGAAGGAGAAGATTATACATATCCTTCGTTTAGTGAATTTCTGACACTTGTTAAGAGTTTTAGCTTATTTTAAGACCCCCCCACTTTTGATGTATGCTCTCACTCTTTTTTTAGCCTTTCCTGCATTCCAGCTTCCTCTAACAAGATGCATTCTGTATATGCAATTTGCACACTAGGGACAACCCGATGCTTGTTTGCTAGAATAGTTATGAAACACCTGGCTGACAGGACTTGCAGGTTGACCATGCACTGGGACTGCTGGCAGGTTGTGCCTGTCCTGGTTTCGGGATTTCTGGGCATGGATAGCATATTTAGGTTATGAGGTCTCTGCATCATAGCACTTTCCACTTATATGGAAACTGCACCTGCTTTCGACCCTGCATACAGTTACTGTGAGCCCTATTTTTGTGCTGTGCTTTTCAAAGTATATCTCCACCGATGTGATGAGGAAATGGATTGGCAATGCCATGAGCAGGACTGAGCTCAGGACACAAAGATTAGTGTTTCTTCCCCCAGTGTTTCTTCCCTCCACTGCAGGCTCCGGCTGATTGCTTTCTTCTACTGCACCTCATTACCCAGCGGCTCACTTCTGCTCCAATCACATGACCTCTGCAGGCCTGGATGGTAGGTCCTCGCCACACTACCCTATCCTGTGCTCAATGTAGTTGCGAGAAGACCCAGTAACCATAATCCCAGGGCTGCGGCCTGACTCAGTAGGGCACAACAACCCTCCTATTCCCCTTTAGGTTCTCTCCCTGTGCCTCACTCTGGATGCTTTATCTCCCCCTGAGGAAGCCTCACACCACTTATACACTTGATACGCCTAGACTATTCTAGACCACTCCCGAGTGACAACCTGAGGTTTCCGAACCACTGACACTGGTTACCATGAATGTGAATGGTGTGCCCTATTACATTACACTGAAGAACACCTTGCATCACCTTCACATAAAGCACATTGATATAGCCCTACTACTGGAGCCCACCCTTCCCCAGAAGAATCACTAAATGTCAGGTGGGACTGGGTGGTGTTAGCCCTGTCAGTCTTAAGGTGTTCTTCCCCCAAAGATTTTTTACTGAAATTCATTTTTGTTGGCTTTAGGACTCTGCACGTTATCAGTGCTAAAACCATTTTGGTCACTCCTTAAAACATGGTAAAACTGGCCTACACCTGATTGGCACATTTAATGTACTTTGTAAGTCCATTGTAAAGTGGTACAACATGAACCCAAGGCCTGGAAACGTAATGCAGCCAATGGCCATGCAGCACTTATTGTGCCACCCACCTAAGGAGCCTTTTAAAACATGTCTCAGGCCTGCTATTACAACATATGTGCAGTTTTAAACTGCCAGTTCAACATTGCAAAATAAACCTTTTGACAGCCCTAAAACTCCCTTTTTAATACATATGCCACCCCTAAAGTAGGCCCTAAACTGCCCATAGGTCAGGGTGCAGTGTATTTAAAAAAGTTGTTCATGTATTTTTAATGGTTGCGTGTCCTGGTAATGAAAAACTCGCAAATCAATTTTTCACTTCATTGAAGCCTACTGTTAGAAATGGGGTCTTTGGTTGGCAGTCAGGTTACCCCCTGTCCAAGCAAGGACCCTCACTCTAGTCAGGGTAAAGGAGCTTCACACTTAGTTAACCCCTGCTCACCCCCTTGGTAGCTTGGCATGAGCAGGTAGGCTTAACTTCAGAAGCAATGTGTAAAGTATTTATAACAACACACACAGTAATACAGAGAAAACACTACAAAATTACACAACATAGGTTTAGAAAAATAGGTAATATTTATCTAACAGAACAAGACCAAAACGACAAAAATCCGACATGCATAAGTCAAGATATGATTTTCAAAAGAATAATAGTCTTAACCATTAGAAAACAGTGAGGATGCTGTTGTTACGCAAAGTACCTGGTTAGCATCAAAAATAAAGCCACACAGGCGAGCGTGGATTGAAAAAAATGGTAGCAATGCATTGATTCCTTACTTGCAGGTGAGATCGTGCATCGTTTCCTTCTCCGGTCAGGCCGGCGATGCATCATTTTTCTCCCTCGCAAGAGAGCGATGCGTTGATTTCAGGACGGGGTACTTCGGATCCGCGCAGAGTCGGGTTGACTTTGATGCCCAAGAACGATGCATGGAAAATCAAGTTGCACGGTATCAGAAAACCACGCTGTGTGGGTTTTGCGTCTTTATCAGCCTTCAGTAGTGGGTGTTGTGCGTCGTTTCTCCAGCCGCGTTGCGTCGATCTTCCAGCCGCGATGCAGGTGGAGAGTTGATTCCAGCCGTAAGCCAGCGGCGTGTCATTTATCAGCGGCTACACGGAAGGTGGACAAAAATGTCCCCGCACAGCAGTCTGTGCGTGGATTTTCAGTTCTTGTCTGCCAACTTCACCTTTCAAGAGCCCAGAAAGTGGATAGGGCACCACTTGGCAGGGCAGGAGTCTCAACAGAGAGTCCAGGTGCTGGCAGGGGAAGTCTTTGATGGCCGTGAGACTTCAACAACAGGAGGCAAAGCTCAGTTCAAGCCCTTGGAGATTCTTCTCAAGCAGGAATGCACAACAAAGTCCAGTCTTTGTCCCCTTTCACAGGCAGAAGCAGCAACTGCAGGGTAGCCCAACAAAGCACAGTCACAGGCAGGGGCATCACATCTCCTCAGCTCGTCAGCTCTTCTCCTTGGTAGAAGTGATCTAATTTTCAGTGGTTTTGAGCCCACTACCTATACTCCTTTCTGCCTTTTGATGTAGGCAAACTTCAAAGGAAAGTCTCTCTTGTTTGTAAGATCCTGCCTTGCCCAGGCCAGGCCCCAGAGACATAGCAGGGGGTTGGAGACTGCATTGTGTGAGGGCAGGCACAGCCCTTTCTGGTGTGAGTGACCACTCCTCCTCTCCCTCCCATCACAGATGGCTCATCAGGACATGCAGGCTATACCCCAGCTCCCTTTGTGGCGGCACTGTCTAGAGAGAGGTACAAACAACCCAACTGACAAACTGACCCAGACTGGGAATCCACAAAGAGTCACAGAAGGGCTTAAGAGAGAAAATGCCTACTTTCTAAAAGTGGCATTTTGAAACATACAATCTAAAAACAAACTTTACTAAAAGATGTATTTTTAAATTGTGAGTTCAGAGACCCTAAACTCCATATTTCTATCTGCTCCCAAAGGGAATCTGCACTATAATCATATTTAAAGGCAGCCCCCATGTTAACCTATGAGAGAGAGAGGTCTTACACAGGGAAAACCAAATTTGGCAGTATTTCACTGTCAGGAAATATAAAACACATTAGTATATGTCCGACCTTAAACATGCACTGCACCCTGCCCATGGGGCTACCTAGGGCCTATCGTAGGGGTGCCTTACATGTAAGAAAATGGAGGGTTTAAGCCTGGCAAGTGGGTACACTTACCAAGACAAAACTGGCAGTTTAAAACTACACATACAGACACTGCAGTGGCAGGTCTGAGACATGTTTACAGGGCTACTAATGTGGGTGGCACAACCCGTGCTGCAGGCCCACTAGTAGCATTTGATTTATAGGCCCTGGGCACCTCTAGTGCACTGTACTAGGGACGTACTAGTAAATCAAATATGCCAATCATGGAAAGCCAAATACACCTACACTTTATATAGGAGCACTTGCACAGCACTGGATAGCAGTGGTAAAGTGCCCCGAGTATCAAAAACAGCAAAACCTGAGTCCAGTACACATCAACAACCTGGGAAACAGAGGCAGAAAGTTAGGGGAGACCACACCAAGGATGCCAAATCTAACACCTACCGCCTCCCATAGGATAAAATTATGTTAACTTGTGCTGACCTTTGTTTGGGAACAGGTAGAAATGTCATGTTTGTTTTCTAAAGAATTATACTTTAAAGCCCTCTTTAATTGGATTTTAAGTCACAATTTAGAAAATGCACTTTTAGGAACTTGGCATTTTCTAGTCCTAACCATCTGGTGCCTGCAGCCTGTTTCTTGGATCACATGACTATGATTAGAGTGTCAGTTGGCCTTTTGTGTATTCCTCCCAGACAGTGAGACAAAGGAGGACTGGGTGATGGCAGAATGGGTGGGACAAAGCTGTTTTCTGTCCTACTTACATTTCAAAGGAGCTGCCTTAGCACACACACACAAAGTATTTTGTCACTACAGACCTCTTGGAGCCTGGGCAGGGAGGAAGGAAATTCCAGAACCACTTGGGGGGCGGGCGGTAGGCTGGAACCTAGAAGTGTCTTCCTGTTCAAAGCTGGAATCTGGCATAAAAAATATGTCCCTTGGACTCACTGGAAATGCGGAAGACACTCCGAAGGCCTGCTTTGTACCTCAGCGGGCTAACTTGCTGCTCCTAAAGGACTGCCCTGCTGCTTGAAGCCTGCCTTGTTCCCTCAAAGGACTGCCCTGCTGCCTTAGCCGGCCGTGCTGCGTGAACCAAGGACTACCAGAGTGATTCCAAGGGCTAGTTAGCTGGACTCCTGTACTGAGCTACAGGGACACTGAAGCTCCAACAACTTTTAATCTGCACCTGGACTTTACCTCAAGTGATTGCTGCCTTCCAAGTGGTGCCCAGCCAGTCCTGGATCCTTCGAAGTGGTGCCAAAGGTGATTAAACAGCCAAAAACCAAAACTTGGGACTTGGGAAATTTTCATCCAAAAAGTGCCCGGAGAACCGACAGGAGCCTGGGACCTACCTCAGTTTGTTTATCCGCCTAAGATGCATCACCTTTCGGCCTGACTTTGCAGTAGCTCATGCTACATTCTTCTCTGCAGCAAAAAATCCTGTTTAGTGGCTTCTCACCAAAGAGGTATGCGGCCTTGTAGAGTGCCCGTTAGCTACAATCTGCAGTTTTGTCAAGGTGGAGATGTTCGACTTTCAAAAAAGTGACAAAGTCCAAACATTGAAATCTTCACTGACCTGCGTCCAGCAGCTCCCTGACAGTGGCACCTCCTCCTCAGACACTGCCAGCTGTCTGCCTTGTCCCACTGAACTTTACCATCTCTGACATTTTTCATGAAAAACTTTTCTAAGTCCGAAGGTAAGCCAATACTGGGCCTAATTCACTTTGTGTATCCAAACCACGCTCCATCGCGGTCAGCCATAATGTTCAACTTTGTCCCAGTGTTGCGTGACTAGATGCCCTACAGTTGGCACTTTGATCTTTCAGGTGCTATTTTTCACTGAAAGCTTTAAAGTGTCATTACTCCGGTTCAAGTGATTGGATTTAGTTTGTTTTCATGTCAAATTCTTTATTACAGTTTTCTCAATTTAAAAAAAATTCTTATGTTGTGATTTTACTTTATTACTGTTTAAATGCTGCATAAATACTTTACACATTGCCTCTAAGTTAAGCCTGTCTGCTTTTGTGGCAAGGAATCAGAGAGTTAAGCACAAGTTAATTTAGTGACTTACTGTGGTTCATCCTAACAAGCACTGTGGATGTTGCTTGAGAAGGGTTCTCACCCCCTCTATCAAAAAACTATTTCCTACAGGTGGGCACGGTCCTTAGCAGTAATAGGACAGTTAATATCCAAGGTGATGCCTGCTCAGTGGAAAGGGACGCCCATGTAAGAAACTTGGTAAATGGTTGGGTAATGAGGGCAAATGGGTTTCCGCAAAATTATGGGCTTGTGATAGGACTATCATCGTAGGATCATATATGCGCCCACGGATGAAAAAAACACTGCCTTACACGACTTTCCAGACTCTTGTCTTCTCTTGCAAAATTGTACGGCTTGTTAGGTAGGGATAGGATTCTCACTTCCAGACCCAACGCTAAACCGGACTGGCATCACAGATACTTATAACTACTCAGGGACCTATTTGGTCATCACACCTTGGTAGATATTTGTCGTCTGTTACACCACACATATTGGAAGTAAACCTTTTTCTCTTGGCCTCAAAGGACTCAGCTCTCTAAAGAATATTAGCTTATCCATGGGCAGCTACTGCCCAATCTTGTGTTATTCTAGAGGCAGGCCTTTCAGACCACAGCCCAGTCTTCTTGGGCGTTGACCCAGGACTGTCATCACTGCTTCCAATCAGGTGGTTATAAATGCGTTTACCTACAAATAACCTCAGCACAAGGAGCAGCTCCCTAACCACTTCCAGACATGGCTCTTTTACAATGAGTGATCGGTAAACGCCCAAAGTGTTGTCTGGGCATCCAGACACATCTTGCTGAGAAGGAGGATGACAAAGAACTTGATAATACTGAAGCCCAAGTCCCATACAGACCTTCGTCTCCTGGAAGTGACTGGTCGTACCCTCATGGGGTAATACACAGCTACGCTGACCACCACTCCACAGAAGAAACTGCAGCTCACCAAAGTACACCTGAACTCGTTCTTTACAGCAGCAGCCGGAAAAGCCTTAATTAGCATACAGTGGCGCAGATATGATCCTGGACGAAAAGGATGGAAGGTCATTAGCTGCACAGTTTAAGCAGAGAGAATCTCAACTGGCCATCCCAGTGATTTGTGACACTGTGGGGAACTTATGAGTTCACCTCTGTGACACTGTGAATAATTTAATAATTTCACTTCTTACTACTCCTCCCTTTATACCTCAGAATTGGGGGATACCACACCAAGGTGGAAGTCTTCCGGCCATCGTTGCATGTACCTGTCTTCTCAGAGAAGGGCCACACTCTCCCTTCAGGGGAATTTATGGAGGATAAAGTGGTAGAAATCATCTCTTTACTTCCAACGTACAAGTCCCTGGGGGCGGGTGGGTTCCAAGGTGAGATTTACAAATCTGGGAGGACCTTCTGGTGCCTATCTTAACTAGGGCATAACAACTATCATCCTCCTTGTCAGGGAAAGTGAAGACTCATTAGACTGTGCCAGCTACCGCCCAATCTCCCTTCTCAATGTGGGTTTTACGATCATGGCCAAAATACTAGCAACACGATTGTATAGGGTGATTCCTTAAGTGCTTTATGAATCTCAGGTCAGATTTGCCCTGGGCCATAGCTCCCGCAATCACCTACATATGTTGATGGATCTTTGCTGGCAAAAGAAGGATGATCCGGAGTAAATATTCGCTTTTTCACTAAACACCAAGAAAGTGTTTGATCAGGTGGTGTGGCAGTATCTTTTCAACATTATGGTGGTCATTATGACATTGGCGGTAGTACCTCCAAAAGGCTGGCGGTCTCTACTGCCAAATTATGACCATGGTGCTGAGAACTCCTATTAGACAGCCAATGTACCATACCATCCACCAGGGCTCTAACGCCACGCTCCACGGCAGTAGCCATCAACAGCCAGGTGGAAGACAAGGTACCGCCCACTATATTATGACACAGCACACCACCACGATTTCCTGGGCGATACCAATACCATCAAAAGCCTGGCGGAAACACAACATAGAAGACGAAAGACTCACCATTAGAGACACCGAGAAGATCAACGCCGCCATGGAACCGGAACTTCAAGTCTTCCCGATGCTCTTCTACGCCATGCTCCACTTGGAACACCAACGCTGATGAAGGCAACAACGGTGAGAACAGCCGCCTAGCACACAAGGGAGGAAGGAAAAGGAGAGTGAGACACACACGCACGACACACACCATTCACACAGACACACCATACACACAACCAGCTGCGGACGTAAACCAATGGAACACGACACACAGCATACTACAAGGACTAGAGGTCGGCAGTACTGAAAATGTAATTGCACGGCAAAAGCCACCATATGAACCAATTTTAGAACAGAGATACATAAACAATTGTCCAGAAAGGGCCAATGCCCAGTCCAAAGTCCATAGTTCCTACATGGCCACAGGGCACAGTCCAAGCCCCAACTTTATCCAGACTAACTATGCCCAAAAATGTGCAGGGGCAACATCACCAAAGTGGACAGACACCTCAGGTGGAAGGAGGTAGGGGGCACCTCAGTTGAAGTCGGGTAGTTGCCCACTGGTTCAGGAGGGGGCTCCATGCCCATTTCCCAATGCTGGAGAGTGCAAGGTCACAGTCTTTAAGGTGTGGAACTTGCCACTGGTTCAGGAGGGGGCTCCATGCCCAGTTCTCAATGCTGGGGAGTGCAGGGTCACGGTCTCTGGGTGGGGAACTTGCCCACTGATACTGGAGGGGGCTCCTTGCACAACAGTCCCTGGAGGGCGGCCTACATGCCTTCTGCTAGAGGTAAGGGCTGCTGTATCTCAGTTGGAGGTGAGGTCTCCATTGTCTCTGCTGAGGGAGGTGACTCATGGGCAGCCTCTGCTGGAAGTGAGGGCTGCTGTGTCTCAGCTGGAGGTGAGGGCTGCATCATCTTTGCTGGGGGAGGTGTCTCCTCGGCAGCCTCTGCTGGGGGTGAGGGCTTCTTGCCTGTCATTGGTGGTTGAGTGGGTACCTTTTCTTGCATTGGTGGTTGAGTGCAATCCTTCCCTTTCCTGGCTTGAGGAGTGGGATCCTTCCCTTTCCTGGCTGGTGGAGTGGGATCCTTCACTGTCTTACACAACTATGGGGGTGTCACCGTGGACTGTTTGGCTGAGGTGCTGGACTGTGTCATTGTGACCCTGCTCTTACGGGCAGGACGAGGGGGGAGGGAAGAGGTCATGACGTGCAAGGAAAAGCTTCTTAGGGGCATTGGGGCGGGATGTGGGAGGAGGGATGGGAGTGGAGGTTGAAGGAGTGGTTGTTGGAGGAGTACATCTGCTGGACTTGGGTGCAGGTGCATGGGAGGTGTGCTGATGTGAGGTGAATGGCTGTTGGGTGTCTGAGTGCTTGCGTTTGTGTCCTTTGGGAGGACACAGACAGGGTAGGAGAGGACACAGGGGACGCGAGGATGGATGTTGTGGAGGTGTCTGCTAGTGAGGTGTGTGCTGCTTGGTGTGGTGATGCTGGTGGTGGCTGTTGAAGCAGTGCATGCAGGTGTGAGTGTGGACGTGACCATAAGGGAGGAGGAGGAGAGGGGAGACAGTGGAGGCAGTGGATGTGAATGTGTGTGCAACTGTCTGGTGTTTGTGTGAGTGCATGTGGACTGAAGTGTGGTGCCTGTTTGACTGTGCCACTCTTGTGTGATGTCTTGTGTGCATGCTCGTCTGTATGTGTGCATTGGATGGGTTGGGGTTGAGGAGAGTGGGACTGGGAAGTGGTAGTTGGAGGGGAGACGGTAGAAAAAGGGACAATGGCTGCCATCAGAGAGGAGGCCAGAGCCTGAATCGATCTCTGTTGGGCTGCCAATCCACCATGTATGCCCTCCAGGAGTGCATTGCATTGCAGCATCTGGGATGCCAGCCCCCGGATGGCATTCACTATGGTTGACTGCCCTACAGAGATGGATCTCAGGAGGTCAATAGCCTCCTCACTGAGGGCAGCAGGGTTCACTGGAGCAGGG
Organism: Pleurodeles waltl; assembly: GCF_031143425.1. Taxonomy (NCBI): domain Eukaryota; kingdom Metazoa; phylum Chordata; class Amphibia; order Caudata; family Salamandridae; genus Pleurodeles; species Pleurodeles waltl. The sequence goes on along the minus strand of NC_090439.1, from coordinate 1,026,858,326 downwards.
CCTCAGGTGCCTGGAGCAAAGGAGATGCCCACCCTCCTGGGTGAGCGGGCACGGGCAACTCCGTGATGGGCTACTGGGAGGGCGTTGCTGGTACAGGGGTGTGGTGACTGTATCTGCAGCTGGGGTGGTCACAGAGGTGTCTGCCACCACCAGGGAGCTTCCATCGGAGGAGGTATCTGAGTCAGTGTTGTCACCTCCTGTCTCCGCCGTGGTGCTCCCCTCGCCATCCGTCACACTGGTTGCCTCCACGCTGGTGGCCTTTGCCTCCTGGTTCCTGTGGGATGCAGCTCCCTCTGTCGCCGTTGCCCCTGCTCCTCCACCAGATGATGCTAATGCACATATGAACAGGACGACAGAAGGAGAAAGCGGGGGAGGGAGAGAAAGGGAGCACTGGGTCAATTACAGCACCAACACCACAGTTGGCATACACAGTACCGTCGCACATAGGGATCAGGAATGAGCACTATGCATTGCACTGGCTTTCAATTGGCTAGGTGTCACAGCAAGATGAGGGCCAACCACTGCTAACTGCACTCCTCCTGGGACCCACAAAGCCCTTACTGACATGGAATGCAACCGAGCTAGGCTACCTGCATTTGCTATACACCCATTATCCGTGAGCTGGATCACGCTGCAAACTCTGACCTGTCATTAAGGGGCACCCACCAACTCACACCCACCACCCGAATCCCATGCCACCTACCAATTATTGTAGTAACGCTCACTGTACTCACCCCCTTGTGGCTGCTGTGATGCCACCAAGGGCCCATCCAGCTCTGGGTAGGCCACCGCCAGTATGCGGGCCATCGGGGGGGTCAGGTTCCAACGGGCACCCCTTCCTCGTTGGGAGGCCATCCCCAGCTGGACCTCTGCATTTTTCTGTGCCCAGTGTCTCAGATCCTCCCACCGTTTCCTGTAGTGGGGCCTCCACCTGCTGTAGACCCCCAGGGTCCGCACATCCTTGGCGATGGCACTCCACAATCCCTTCTTTTGATGGGCACTGACCTGCAGAGGTAATACAGACAGGAGCACACCATTACACTTACAATCCAGCATGTCACACGAATGGCCCACAAATCCCGTTTCCAGCTCCATTGACACACACATCGCCTGGCCCCCACCATGTACACTACCAACAAACATCCCCCCCACTGACACGATGCCTGCACACACTTCTCCATGCAACCTTCCCACATACATTGTGCCCAAGGTGTTGGTCTGAAGGACCATACAGCTGTCCATACTTGGGTAGGACCCCATCCGCCAAGCGATCCAACTCCTCCGAAGTGAAGGCATGGGCCCTTTCCCCGGTCACACGGGCCATGGTAGGTGTCAGGGATTACCCATTAAATCAAACTTCCACAGGAGCAGATGTCTTTTACCCAACTCCCTCCAACAGATGCATGCTCGGACTTTACTGATTATCTGAACCCTGCATCTGCTAGGGGGAAAGGGAAATGGGAATAAAAAGAGAGACCGCCTCCAGATCCAGTTCTAGCCTGTGTTTCCCACTTAAAGATAGGATATTCAGTGTGTGCTTCTGTAACCTGCACCTTCCTTCTTATTGGGATTTCTTTAAAGGAAGGACCTGCAGTGGGGTGATAAGAGCATAGATAAATACATTCCTACTGCGCATTCAGCTGTTCAGCCATTCACATTCCCCCAATTCTATCGTTCTCCTAACCTGGATCTTTTGAGAGACTAGCCTCTCTCTAAGAGAACAATGTTAACTTAATATCTTCTTTTCCCCAGGAGTCAGAGGTATCCAAGGTTCTCTGGAGAACAGTTCAAAGGTTCACAAATATACAATCTACTAATGTCTTTTATCGCAAACGAAAACTCCTTCTAATGGTTCAGTTTTATCAATGAAAGTCTCTAGGAATTAGTCTGAGCACTGAGGTTTGTCTCGAAAATTAGCAAGTCTGCAAAGCAAAGAGTTTTTGAATATATATGTACATATATAGATTGGCAAGTCTGGAAATCATACAAAAGGATTCCTTACTGAGTTGCTTAAAGTTCTGGAAAGCCAAAATGAATTCTCCTCAGAAAGCCGATAGCCAGTTGTTGGAAGAAGGAAGAAATTCCGCTTCTCCCGAAGGGAAAAAGTAGCTGGTGTGCACACCGTAACAAGAAAAAGAACTAATTACTCAAAACTGGAAGAATTCTCTATGAAACAAAGCGCCTCAGGAACACTGCTCCTTCTCCTCAGGATAAGAGTTGAAGTACACAGCTTCCAGAGAGAAACAGCTGGAGGGAAGCTTCAGCACGAGACTAAGTTAGCAACACTAGAGCGCTGACCTCACAAAGATTTGCGCCATTAGCTTGAGTGGCAGTTAAATCTGAAGAAGCTAGTTCCAAGAACAGCCTCCGCAAAAGCCACCAGGAGTGAGGACGCCACTGCAACCAACATGGATACATGGAAAATCGTTTTTGCTGAGGGAAAAACTTAACAACACTGGCAATAGTTTTCCTGACAGTAGGTTCCAGACACAGGTCACAGCAGCACACACAGTGTAGGTGTTCTCTTGTGAAAAGTCAGGAATCAAGTGAGGTTGTAGACAGAAAATGGCAGTCACGCCCACGGCAGTGTACACAGTCACCGCCGCTGCTGATCCCCATTGGCCACTGTACCCATAGAGCCCCATATTAGCCAATGAGGAATTGCCACGAAGGTCAATATCGGCGGAGTTACCTCACTTCCACCTGTCCCTAGACACAGGACAGGCGGTCGCCATTTCATGGTGGTGGACTACATACACATCTTCCATAACTGCGTTGTTGCCGAAAATTGCTCATACATTGCCATTCCCATCTGTTCCATCACGTTAATTCTGTATGCAAACTGAGGTGGTGGATCCATTGTTCAAATTGTGACGTCCAGCTCACTCTTGTGTCCCTTAGATACCTACGACTTCGGATGAATATGAGGAGGAGACAAACCCCTGTGTGGACAGGCACATTATACTCACCTATATACTGGACAGGGCCATGATCACAGAGCAGTGTGCCCAGTTGGACCCTGACCTAATACCAGCTATCCGTCATCCCACTGGGACCCCCCTCCTTTTGCAGGTTCTATCAGTGCACCATTTCCTGGTAACTGGTTCATTCAAAGTGACAGTTGGCTTGGCAGCAGGAATGTTACAGACAATGTTCTCAATCGTGCTGGCAAGGGTATTGTCTGCCTTGGTGAAACACATGTGCAGCTACATTTCTTACCCCCAGGTGGAATATTTGGCCACTTTGAAGGCCGGATTCTGTGCAATGGGACATATACCCAATATTGTTGGGGCGATTGACGGTACACATATTGCGTTTGTTCTCCCCACCAGAATGATGAGGTGTTCAGGAATTGGAAGAGTTTCCACTCACTGAATGTGCAGTCCAGTACATCTCCCACGTCACTGCCAAGTATCGTGGGTCGGTGCATGACGCCTTCATTCTGAGGAATAGCAGCATCCCAAATGTGATGGCCCAACTACAGAGGCACAGGGTGTGGCTAATAGGTGGGCCAGAGTCCCAATCCACTGTATATCAGTGTATGCCTTCAAGTTTTATCCCCCTAGGATTCTGTAAGGCAAAATGTTGTCCCTCACTATTTGCAGGTGACTCTGGCTACCCAAACCTGACCCAGAAATGCCAGGAGAGGGGCTGAGAACCGTTCTAATGATGCACATAGGCGAACCAGGAGAATAATCGAGAGGACCCTGGGCCTCCTGAAGGCCAGGTTCAGATACCTGCGTCTGACAGGTGCATCCCTGTGCTACTCATCCGAGAAGGTCTGCCAGATAGTAGTGGCATGCTGCATGTTGCACAACCTGACCCTCAGACGCCATGTACCTTTTCCGCAGGAAGAGGGGACTGAAGATGCCCCTGTGGCAGCAATGGACTCTGAGGACAGTGAGGATAAGGAGGCAGTGGGTGGGTATGTGGTCAACAGAACATCAGTTATACGACAATACATCCAATGACACACAGGTGAGACAGTGCACCTGACCATTACTCTTACTATTGATGTTTTCTGTGTGGCTGTAGCATGAAGGCATTCACGTCCTTTGCATCTCAACTTACTGTCACCTATGGCGTGTCTTTTTACAGATGTTGGTGATATGACAACAGTGTCCTGATGTGTTTTACTGCAGACAGCTACAGTTCATTATTTGTATGCTATCACATTGTTCAGATCTTTTGCACTGGATGTGACTGTTCCCATAAATGCACATTTTCAACACATAAAACGGTGTCACTCAAGTTGTGTTCAATGGTGTTTATTGTAGTCTAAATAATTGACTGTAAAGTACAATGGAATGGGGTGATGGTAGAGGAAAGTCCAGAGTTTTGTTCCAGTCTGTTTGTAGCACAAGTCCAGTGTCCAAGGGGCCATGGGAAGGGAAGCAAAGGCAGTTCAAAGTGGACAAGGTGACAGGGTGGGACACACGGGGGACAATCAGGAGAGTCTCATTTCCTGGTGGTGGTCTTGGCAAGTGTCTCTGGCTTCTGTCTGGGTCGCAGGAAATGTTTGCGGGGAAGTTCATCTTCTGCAGGGGGTGGGGGGTGGGTTGCTGGTGGCCTGTGGGTCCTCTGGTGGGGCCTCCTGCCCACTACCTGCAAACGGAAGTGGAGGGCTGGTCAACAGACTGGCTGGTGGTAGGGGCCCGCTGCTGTGCTGGACATTCCCTCATGATGTTGGCCATGGCTGCCAGCACCCCTGCTATAGAGATCATGGTGGTGTTGAGAGCCTGCAAGTCCTCCCATACCTCCTGATGGTGTTCCTCCTGCAGCCGCCTGTTCTTTTGCATGTTGTTAAGGATCTGGCCCATCGTGTCCTGGGACTGTTGGTAGGCCCTCATGACATTGGTGAGTGCCTCCTGGAGAGTCTGTTCCCTGGGCCTATCCTCCTCCTGGCGCACAGCGGTCCTCCCAGTGTCCCTGTTGCTTTGTGCCTATGTCCCCTGAACGGTGTGCCCACTGCAACTGACCCCAGGTCCCTGATTGTCTTGGTTGTGAGGTGCGGACTGGGGTCCCTTTAAAGGTGGGCACACTGATGATTGACGTGTCCTGGGGACAGAGGTGTAGGTACGCTGGGTGGGTGCTGTGGTGTTGGATACTGATGGGGAGGCTCTGTGTTTGACTGGGTGTGGGCTGGGGTGACAGACTGACCAGTGGTCCCTGATGGGCCAGGTAGTTCCTCCAGATCCTTTAGTCCAGATTTACTGTCATCACTGGGGGCATCTTCTGTTGGGGGACTGGTTAGTCGTGGCACCTCCTCTCCGCTGAGATTGGCTGGGGCAGCTGTGGGGATGTAAGTGATATATTATGCTTCATGTCTGTGACATATTGTACATCCCTAGCATCCCCTCTATCGTTGCTGTTTCCCCTGCCACATTTGTTTTTGTATGGTGTTGTACTGTGGGATTGTAAGTTCTCCAAGCTGTGCACGCTTTTCTGATGAGTTTCCATGCAGGACTGGGAGGGCTCTCCATGCTTTGGTATGGCATGCAGGGCTTGACATTGAGGTTAGTCATATGTGTAGGTGCAGTGTGTGGGATGGAGTGAAGTGATGAGAGTGAGGATGAAGGGCTGTGATGGCATGCAGGTCTCTCACGGTGCAGTATTGCCAAGGCTTGCTTCTCCCATGCTGTGAGCTGTGGGGGAGGAGGCGGGGTCCATCGCAAGTCCTCTGTATGGCGAGCTGATGAGAACATACCTTTCCCCGTGGGTCATTCCATCTCTTCCTGATGTTGTGCCTTGTTCTTGGATGCTGTCCCACGGTGTTCACCCTGTCCGCGATTCTCCGCCATAGCTCCATCTTCCTGGCAATAGATATTTGCTGTACCTGTTTCCTCCACCATGACCCGCAACATCTCATCTGTGAAACGGAGGTGCCTTTGTGGGGACATGGGTGTTGTGTGATGTGTGTAAGTGTGTGGGTGTTGGGTACTGTGGTTGGGTATGTGAAGTGGGGTGTGTGAGGGATGTGTGGGTGTATGTGGTGAGTGTGTCTAGTTGTCGAAGTGGTCTTGGTGTCCGTCGGATGGCAATAATTTGTATTCATAAAGGGTTGTGGGTAATGTGGGTGTGTTTTATAGTACTGTGGGTGTGTGTGTGTGGTGTGTGTATTTGGTATTGGCCAATGTTGTGTAGTTTAGTATTTGGGTGGCCATACTGAGCGCGCCAGTGTGTACCACCAATGGTTTACCGCCATTGAATGTCTGCTGTGGTGATTTGTGGGTCATGATGTGGTGGGCGTTGTTCTCTTGGCGTAATGGTATGGGTGTGGATTCTGCCACTTTAGCGCTGACCTTTGGGCTGGCGGATTTGTGTATGTGCCAATATTCTGTCGGATTGGTGTGTGTGTGTCATAATATGGAGAATGGATATCCGCCACGGCGGCGGTATGTTGGCGGCCGTCACTGCGGCGGTAAGCAGGATTTACCACCAATGTCGTGTTGAGGGCCTATGTCTCATATGGGCCTGGGAGAGGACCTCATTTGTAAGGTTTGTATGATGCTCCTACAACACAAGTCACTTGTGGGGTATTTCTGACTGTGTTCTTTAAGATTGTGGTACCCCAAAGGGTTGCCCTCTATCCCCATTCCTCTTTCTCTTAGCCCTACAACCCCTTGCCGCAGCGATCCACATCTCACTGACAGTAGAGAGTATTACATTGAAATCAGTTAGAACTCGGCAGATTGGTTACTCCATCCCAACGGTGACAGATATCCCATCTACCAAAATATAAATCCCATTATGTGCTATGGGGTTTTGATTTTGGTGGACAAGCTATCTGTCACTGTTGTAACGGAGTAACTGGTCCACCAATTTCTAAATCAAGCCCTTAGCCCACTCACACCATCAGTAAATGTTGGTTTGTTTGGCTAGCTCACCTTGAACATGACCTCTCCGATTCCTAAAGAATGTGTGGCAACAGATCTCACCCTTTCGTTTGTCACTTGTGCATGCCGAAGGTTTCACACAGAAAATATACAAAAATACATTTTCAAATATTTCTTGAAAAGATCTTATCCATGTAAATAAAACATGTTCTGCAATTATTAAGCAGATGAGACACATCATTGTAATAAGCATTATTAGAATGGTGAAAACACAAACTATTTAACCATGTGAATTGTTCCTAATGTTACTCCTATATATATGTCACTAGTACAAGTACACTAGAGCGAGCATAGCGGGAGTACTCTTCTGTCAGACCTGTTGGAATGACTTAAACATACCTTGGCATAAGGTGTCAGGAAGCTGCCCTTAGTACATTAACGAATGCACCCGTCTAAATGTGCAGCCTGCACATTTCTCTTGCATAGTTATCTTCCTACTCAGGATGAAGGTCAGGGTTAGCACGGTTGCCTCTCAGTCACAGCTCACAGCAGTTTCATGATAACTATGATAACTTCTGTGCGAAGTGCCTCTCACAGAGTTCAGAATGGACACTGTTTAAATAATAAAACACTATCCTTAGAGTTATCTCCTACGAGCACAAAAGTATAACAAGGGCATCACATTCTAAATGTCTGGCCCTGGAGCTAATTGTGCTGACTAAATGGTGACACTGCCTACCAGGAACAAATGCGTCTTTGGCCCATTCTCATGTTAAAGGAAAACATGTGCAAACCACCATCTAGAAGAAGGTGCTAAGTTTAAAAAAAAAAAAAAAAAAAAAAAGAAAAAAAGAAAAATGGAGGCTGAATGTAAGCCCTGCAACGCCCTCCCTTTGGTCGAATCAGATGACTATATAAACAAGCATTTGCAATGCAATGGGTCTCGAGTTAGAGCTATTAGCATTGTAAATTCCTAACTGGACTTTTCTTGCCACATAAATTGAAAACGAAAAGTAAAACAGTTGACAGTTGAAATAAGCGAGCCGATTCAAAGCGCCACCGCTGCCATGAGCGCGAAGGAGAGACACAAAAGGAAAAAGAAGTTCGCTGTCAGTCAAATGTATCGGCAAATGTGCAATTATTCATGTAACAGGGTTGATGGCCAAGGTGTTAACCAAACCGCCCCATGGAGGGACAAATGTAAAACATTTACCAATGATAACAAAGATTTTTATAAAGGCATGTCCATTAACGAGTGATCGTGATGAGCGTGCGGTGGGGGTGCTTAAAAGCTCACAGATAGATTACCACAGGCCAGAGCGCTTGCACGCTCGACGTAAAAATTAGCAATGACAATGAATGTATATATTAAAAGGCAGCTGATGCGACTGCAAAGGATGCATCCTGAAAACATCTACCACATCCATTTCCAGAGTGTTATTGGGGCCCAGGAAGGAACCCTCAGCTGCAAACATCATATCAACAGAGGCCTGAAGAGCAAGATCTAAGATACAAATCTAGTCTTTACCAGTCCATTGAGCAAAAGCCGAAGGCCACAGTACCAAAAGTGCGGGCTCTGAAGAGGGCCCACACTCCAGGAAACCCGAAATCGAAGGCTTATCCGGAATTGGTGATACTGGCTCATAATACACATCTTGCAGCAAAGGGAGCATCATCACAGGACAACACAGCTGATGTGACTGCAAAGGATACACAAGTAGATTCATGTCCATAAGTTGTGACAATTGCCTGGCAAGACATGATTCTAATGCACGCTTGAAAGAGCACCATAGACTGCGAAACAAAGGCTGCACTCTCTGAAACCACATGGGCCTGAAGGACAGAGACCAGTTCTTGTTCAGTTCTGAGAACAAAGTTATTGCAAAATACTGCATCATGCCTTCACAACATAGGACGTGTGGCAGTTCCATCACCATGCGGCCTACTTGTGGGACACCAATTGCGGAGTAACAAAAATATAACCAAGATAGCAACTAGGAGAAATAACACAATCGGAATGCCTCTAAAACCACTAGAAAACAAGGAGCAAAAAAAGGACGGAATAACGCCAAGTATACGCTGGAACACAGAAACTAGTCCAGGGCCAAGCACCTTAAAAAATGTGCCACTCCAGCCATATTAGAAGCATTAACAATACAGTGTACAAGCTCACCAACATTCTGTGGCAGTTGAGTGTGCAAGTGAATTGTACCTCAGACGAGGAACAGGCTACTTGAAGATCAAACATTTCTTGGGCAGATGTAAGTGCCACTCCTTTTTGAACCAATAAGGCTTTGAGTCTGCTTAATTTATCAAAGTTGATTTGAGAAACCGGGACCATCGGCCACAAAGGAACTTCCCCAGTTTAGTGTGTGGGAGGATATAAGATATTCTTACAACAAGGCACAACCTTGGAAACAGTGACTTTATAAGAGACACCTGGTTTCTTTCCGTATCAACTCTGATCATTTAAAACTAAGTAGCTTCCATTAGAAAGCAACAAAAATTCAGATATTATCAATGGTATGGAACCCCCTTCAAATAACACACTAAGGTAGCCATGCACGCATTACAAGCTCCCTGAAGAATTGCCTCTTTACAGACGAAGAAGTGACCCAAAGAAGTTCCACATTCATGTAGAGTAACAAAAATATCTCTGTTCTTGTGCATAAATCTGTATTCAAAAAGGAGAAGCCAACTCTCATGTAAAAAATGTGCACCTATTGCTTCATATCTGGCTACCTGAAAAAGTTTCAGACATGACGTGAAGTGAAGCATTGAAATGGGGAGAGAAATCAAACCGTGCATGAGCCAATATAGCAGATCGAGTTTCTGTGACAAAATCAATCTTTTTAAATGCTCAACATTAAGCATAGTGTAGGTTGCTTCTTTCCTATCCAATAATTTTTGCAGACGTGTCAAATTCAAGGCAAAAAACAATTCAGTTTCATTCAAGTAATTTCATGGCACTTGATTTTATTGTAATACTTGTAACATCCAACTTAATTGCAAAATTGACCTCATCTGACTCTGGCCATGTTGAAGCATAGACACGTCATTTTGTTTGATATTGAATGCAGATGAAACTGTTGTGTAGACTCTTATTATTCTAATGAGACTACTAAATTTTGAGCGTCAGAATCACCCAGGGTGTGGGAGAACCCACTGCAGGTGACACCTGTCGTTCCAATCTGGGTTTTGCTCCGGCTAGCTAGCAGTGTCTCACCTCCACTGAAGGGCAGGGGCGACTGGGCAGCCGAGTGCATGACATAAATGGTTTCTCAGGGAATCCATGTCACTCAGGTCACATCCGTTTCTCTCAGTTATATCAGTCTCATATACATAATGACAAACAGAGGCAGTATATGTTTCAATAAGATTTTAATGAAGTGACTTCATCTTATTTAGCAAAGCGCGAGCTGCAATAACCAGGATGACACAACATAACAGGATTAGAATTGTGGTGGAGAGAGTAAAGCATAAGAATAACGCTAAAATATTGTCGCTAGAGTCAATAGACTCATTCCTACCTAGGCTATAATAGAGCACAGCGTGTTAAGCTCTAAATCTGCCCTTCAGGTTCCCCTGGGAAGACATAATCCCCCATACCTGAGCAAAGGCCTGAATTCTGCATTAGCATCTGTAGTGAAGCATTCGGCAATCAGAATACAGTCGTGGTTCTCTGGCTGCAAACTCCCTCTAAAGTGTAAGGGACAGGGAAGTGTTTTTATAATAAAACAGCTGATGTTCTGAGAAAATGTCCCTACGTAACGATGTGTGTTGGAGACTAAAGTTACACCACGTTCACCAGCAATGTACCTTGCTGTAGCCTTGGAAGAAGCACAGAGTGAGCAAGAATGTCTTGTTTGAGAACAGAGTGCTGGCCTAGGCAAAAACAGTTAGAAAAACAGAAAATAAAACAAGACCGTAAAAGTTGCTATTGTAACAATAATAAAATGAAGCCGAATAAAATATATCTATGTTCAAGTGCACAGCGGCAGGCCAAGTATGCTAATATAACGTGCATGGAGCTATAGCTAAAATGGCTGCACAACACCTTCCCCTTGTCGAATGAAGGTGGTTCAAAGCCGAATTATATATAAAATTGCTACTAAAAAGCTCAACCTAAGATATACATATATATAAAAGATAAATGTCAATCATGACAAGTTAAAGGAACACATGAGCATATAAAAGGACAATTTAAAACGTGAACATGTGGTATAAAACCACCAAATTTCAAGAGTCAAAGTTATTGTTTAAAATTTCCAATCGATTCCGGGACCATAGAGGACAGAAAATCTTCCACTTCGGCAGGTGTTAAAGTTGGAAAGGTATCGCCAAGAAGGACCAAGGAGCAGTTGTGTTCCATAGCGTCAGCCAAGGTGGCATCCCATGGTGTGCCCAGTGATGAGTTAAGAGCCACATCCTCCAGGAAGGGCAACTCATAAGTAGCTTCCCGTAGCAACACGCAACCTCAACGCGCATGTCTGGTAAGGAGCCCTCAACGAGAACATCAACAGATCAGCATCCAATGAAAGCAAGCACTGTGTAGAAAGACAGACTTCTAGTGCGTATTCAAAAGAGTACCACAGGCACAAAACACAGGCTGCACACAATGCAAAACCGGTCTGAATGACAAAGACCAGTCACAGTCCAATTGCTCCAGAAGTGTTGCTCCAAAATACTGCATCATGCGTTCACGACACAGCTGCGCTGATGGGCGCGCTTTCATTCCTCCTTGTTGAACGGGACAGCCATTGCGCATAAAAAATAGCAGCAGCAAAATGCCAAAAATTATAGCCAAAGGTATTGGAAATCCCCTGAAAATACTGGAGAAAATTGAATGAATGGCTGATGGTATCAAACCGAATGTGGAGGAGAAGGTGTGAACGAAACCAGAACCACCAGCTTTAAAAAAGTTTGCGACTCCACTTGTGCTGGACGCATTAAATATCCGTCCCACGAGTTCACCAAAATGTCTTGGAAAATTTGTACTTGAAAAGGGACTGTATCTCTGCTGACGACCTTGCCACCTGAAGTGCGTAGGTCTTGCGTGCAAATGTAAGGGCCACATGCTTCTGAAACAATAAAGCCTTGAGTCTGCTCAACTTGTCAAAATTCACATTAGAAGTAGCAATGTGAGGCCAAATGTCTGCCACCTCTTTTATTTTAGTAGGAGGAAACAGTACGTTCCAGCAGAATGTAACAATCTTAGAGACCGAAACAACATAAACTATTCAGGCTCGCATCCCACAACAGTCTTCACCATTGACATAGCAGCGTTTGAAAGCACCTGGAACGTAGGTCTAATCAAGGGGACAGGAACTCCTTTCAGATAACAAGCTAAATTCGCTGTTACACGCCCCATGCAAGGACAGCTGTTTACAAACCATCGAATGGCTGACCAAAGTCTCGCATTCACTACCGCTAAGAAAGACTTCTTTCATGCCACTGAGACATTTGTGCGAGATGGGTAGCTCTCACACCTCATGGATGTAACTATCTCCCAGCCTTTCATATCTGCCTACCGGAATGTGTTTTGAACAGGAGGTGAATTGAAGTGTAGATTAATGACCCTATGTATTAGCCACTCAACAGATGGTATTTCAGCCACGGTAAAAGGCAACTTTTCTAGTTTCTCGATATTTAACATGACATAAGTTGCTTATTTAGTTGTTGTTGTCGCTGTAAATTAAAGGAAGAAAATATTTCCCTCGCGCTGACATGTTTGCAAGGGAACGCGACCTGCCTTCATTGTTTGGAGTGTCCAACCCAACTGCCTAATGGACCTTGGCTGACTCTGTCCATGATGTAAGGAAGACATATCAGTTTGTATAATGTCTATTGCAGAAGAAACAATGTTGTTTAAAGTGTATATCTGGTCGGACAGGGTATTAATCCCATTATTTACAACAGCTAATGCCTTTTTCAGATTTTCCTGATCTATTTGCCTTAACCGGGCAGCAGCTTCTTGTTGTGAAAGCTTCCAAATTTCATTATACACTTCATATAAGAAGCGTTTTTTACGTTGTTTTCTGGGGCCTAACTGGAAGTCCTGTAAGTCGGTATTATTAGACAGGAGACAGAGGTGTTCTCTAACCGCATCTAGTGAGGAAGTCTTTAATCATTGCTGGCATAATTTCCCTACACTGTATGTTGTAAATATACCCGCATGTTCGGACGATATATAGCGAGGGTCCGGCCTACTTGTTCTAAAACCCCAGAGGAATTAACGAAACATTTGTGACACCCATTGGTATCTATTGGCCACAATAACCACCCGCCAGGACGTGTCAGTAAAACCTTAAATGTACCATTCTAGACCCATTCATCAAGCTGATCTTCAGTTGCATGTATATATTTTTGCCATTTATAAAATGTTGCAGGGGCAGGTATACTGGGCATGTTTAATTCCTTAATCTTTGCTAAGCCTAAGCAACTCGTTTGTTGCACAGTTTCATTTAAAAATATAATTTGAATAGGTATTAGGCATACTCTAAACAAAGCTTCCTTCCTCCTTATTTGCCAAGGACGAGTTCCCCACACACTTTAAGTGAATCGACTTCAGCCAATATTCATAGCCTTCTATAGTCAACCGGAAAACAAAGGAATCCGAATATATAAATTTCGTGTTTGTCAACAATAAGCGTATGATTTCTGTAGGTGGCAATTTAAAATAATACGGCTCAGCATTTTTAATATAATTCCCAGAAAAATATGTAAACTTTTCAGCATACGTTTTAGAACTCCCTTGTGGGGGAGTCGGACAATGTTCCCATTGTGTATAATTAAAAGCAGTCTTTGGGCTGCTTGCTCTGTGGATGAAATGGTGCCCATAATAATTATAGCAAAACAGAGCACCATAATTCTCTTTAGATTGATAAACATCTTCGTTTTCAAATACAGTAAAATACTGCTATTCAGTCATCATAGAATCAACTGTTTTCACATCCCAATCATCTGAAACAATATCTGGTACTATTATATCATTCATTGAGAGTTTGAACACATATGATATTTGAATGACCTCCGTAGGGCCGTATATATCAAATATTACTTTATCCCAAACAATCCCATCAGGCATTGGAATAGCGGAAAAGTTCACAAAGGACAAGTCTCTGCAGACCTTGTGCGAAGAATAATGTTGTTTTAAGACTTCATCCACCAGTTCAACTGTTGATCTTTCAGGAAGAAAATGACCATTTATTAACAAAAAGAAAGTGATGACAAACCCAATTCAGCAGGAAAGCTAGTACAGTCAAAGAAAGCCACAGTTCCATGGAAGAACGAAATAATTTACTTTAAGCCAGTTTATCAGCTTACGTGTTTTTGACAGTTCTGGAGTCGAAGAGGCAAATAAGTCTGAGACGTCACCATGGATGTCAGCAAAATATCCAGAAGCAGTTTGTGCAAAAACTGGAGCGGTGTTCATGGATGGAGTCAGTGTTTTCTGTGGTGGCACCGCATAAATAGCACCATCCGTCTGTGTGGAAGTATTATCAAATCAATCATTTATTTCTGTATTACTTGTTAGTGAAACCAATGCAAGATCATTTTCCACCCTCTCCAAGCTCGGAGAGTATCAATGTTGCTGCTTACAACTTGTAGAGGAACTTCTTGACCAGTAGTGAGAGGGATTCGGGAACTACTGGCTGTTCCATTTGGTCTGCTCTTCAGGATTGGCCACATAGTGTAGTTTGACATTCTGGATTAAGACAAAGCGATTTTCTTTGCCACCTGTCAACATGGTAGAATGACAGTTCTGGTCCTGTGTGTTTCCAGGACTGGGACTGGTGCACGATAAGAAGCACCAAATTCCTTTTTCACAGCAACCTTTTCACGTACTAGATCCCCCACTCTAGGAATCCAGCCGGTAGGCATTACAGGTAGATCCTTCATTCCCGTGGAGGCAGCACTGGCAGAAGAGTTGTCACCATGGAACTGGTGTTTCTGCCGCCTCCACGCCAGGACCATCAAGATCTGGAACATACATTTGAGTTCCAAACAGGCACTCATATGAAGTACGACCCCACCAACCACCAGGGACCTTCAAGGCAGATTGTTAAGTGCTCTCTGTACCCCATAGAGGTGATTAAGCTAACTACGACCCGAACCTAAGACTCTGGCTGTTAAGGATTGCTTTAAATCCTGGTTTAATCGCTCAACTACACTATTTCCCTCGGGATGAAATGGAGACGAGTACTGGAGTTCGACCCCCAACAAAGCCATGGCATCCCTGAAAGCCTTTGATGTGAAAGCAGGGCCCTGGTGTGAATGGAATGCCACAACTGCATATGTACTAATAAAGACTCGCAAATCTTTAATAATAGTCCGAGCGTCAGCCGAGCGTTGTGGCCACACCCATAGAAATCTGGAGCAGGAGTCACCAGCGACTAGGATGTATTTGTATGCACTATCCGGTGTTAGGGGACCGCAATGGTCCAAGTACACACATTGTAAAGATTTGTTTGAAATTAGGAGGGGTGTCTGCGGTGGGTGCTTATCGGTGGAAACTTTAATTTGTTGGCATATGTCACAACAAAGGACCTACTGCTTGGTCTCGTTGTAGAGGCCTGGCCACCAATGGCTTGTAAGATAGATATCGTAGCCGCCACACCAGCATGGGCAGATGCCACCCCTTCATGCGCTGCTTTAATTAACTCTGGTCTTATGTCTTTGTTGGGACTATCTCGCACGCCTACATCTGGTATCTTAACCTCAGCATTCAGGCGGCCTCCCATTCAGTAGGAATATTTAGCAGGAAATATTTTAGGATAGAGTGTACCATCAGCGGTAGCTTTCACGGCAGCCCAAATGTCTGTGTCCGGTTTCATATTTAACCGTGTTACTGCAGCTACAGCAGCCGTAGATACTGCTGACTTTGCGGCTTCATCAGCCTGTGTATTTCCAGCCACGTGTATTCCAACACGCTGGTGTCCAAGTGTATGCACAACATGGACGTTTGGTAGTGTTTCCTCCAGATCCGCTACTTTACAGAAGTCTGTGTTTAATGGTGTTGCCTTTAGAATCTCTGAAGCCATTCTGGCGCCAGTAATGTAGGTATTCATTGAAGGACGGGACACAATAGTACGAATCACAAACAATTAGCGTTCGCTTTGCAGGATCTGTATGTTCCAGTGCCATCACCAGAGCTTTTAGCTCTGCCAATTGTGCTCGGCATCCCCTACGGTTTGCATAAATGTATGTAGGGGACAAAATGTATTGTCCTCCATATAGCCGCTTAAGACTGCGCAAGCAGTGGAATATTGGTGCTTCGTGCCAATTGCAGTTTGTGCAGAGCCATTGTTGTACATGACTCTGTGATATTGTTCAATAGGCAATGTGTTTGCTGGAACTGGGTATTCTAGTTCATACTGCAAAAATTCCTGAGTTTGTAACGTTGGGTCAAAAATGTGTGTCAAAGACGTGGCTCATTGTATCCAATGTGGATGTAATGCTTTAGCGTTTGGAACGCTGGCTTTTGTGACAGCCTCTAGGGCTGGGATTGGGGAAACAACATTATCCGTTTGCCCTGGGCTGGAGGTCTTTCTTTAATGACAGCCATCTGCACAGCAGGGAGAATTTTCTCAGTGGGAGCAAAGCGTTGTTTTGCTGCTGAGTACAAGTGTGATTTGTATGCAATCAGAACGGTCTCACCCTCATTAAGGGGGTTATTCTAACTTTGGAGGAGGTGTTAATCCGTCCCAAAAGTGACGGAAAAGTGACGGATTTACCACCAGCCGTATTACGAGTCCATTATATCCTATGGAACTCGTAATACGGCTGGTGGTATATCCGTCACTTTACCGTCACTTTTGGGACGGATTAACACTCCTCCAAAGTTAGAATAACCCCCTAAATGTCACATAGGTGAAACCGCGGGAACCAGCAATTACTCTGATGACCAAGTGTGTTTTGTTGTCCCTTATGTGTAAGTGTTGTGCTCCAAGCATGTCTGTCTGCAGGTCTCTGAGAATGTGTGTGTGTTTGATTGTCCAAAATTTACTTGAAAAATCAGGACGTATTAAGTCATATAAAGGTTTTGTGTGTGAAGCTTAATCTGGATTGTATGTTCTGCCAAAATTTAGGAAACCCAATAGAGATTGGAGTTTTTTATCGTATTTGGAGGTTGTAATTGTGCACATTTTTCTAAGAATTGTGGCGCTAGGCTCTTCCCTTCACTCAATAGCTCATATCCCAGAAACAGGACGCTGAGGAAGGCTATTTTTGTTTTTTTAAATTTAATTTGTAAACAAATTCTGCAAATCCCACAACAATGCGGGCTACCCGTCTTAAATCTTGTAGTAATTTATCATCCGTAAGATAAATATCATCTACATAGGACAATGCTTCAGGATCAATGTTGTGCAAAATTGAGGTCACATGAGCTGCAAACAGTCCTGGGCTGTTCTTGTACCCCTGAGGTAAACAACAGAATTTGTTCTGAGAACCTAGTGCGCTGAAACTTGTTAAATCTCTACTCTCAGGCGCTATATTCTGGCAGAAGAAACCATTGGAGATATCCAGCGTTGTTTTGTATTTTTTTACGCACTATATTGTTCATCAGTGCTGTGCTATATGAGTTTTGTATAGCATATGTGCATGTATGACTGTTTAAATGTCTGTAGTCTAAGACTATTCTGTATGAATGGTCCGGTTTAGCTACTGGGAGACACAGGGTTCAATTACGCCCAGGTACTCCAGTTGTCTGAGTATTTCTCTCACAGGTGCTTTAGCATCATGTTTTATTGGATATTGAGGTTGTGGCTGGGGTTGATTTTTAATAGGAATTACATGGTAGGGGGAGTCTTTGTCCATCCTATGTGGTTGCGATATAACACTGGTGCCTGCGCCAGTGCCCAATCGATGGTGTAGGATTCTGCGAGTTCCTCCGGAACAAGGTTTAATAACATCTTCCCCCATATGGGCAGGTACGGAAAAATTCTGGTGGTCAGTCTTGTTCGGCCAATAATACGTCATATATATTTACTATGCGATCCCCAAAAATTGCATCTATTGTGTGTTCAATGTCTCTTTCTAACTGCAGCGGTACATTATACACCCTATCAGTTGTAGAGACACACATGTCCGCAGTCTGTACCTGTAGAAAGTCATCAGTTGCTTTCACCTCCAGATGCTCTAGAAGACTCCGGCGAACTATTGTGACCTCTGACACGCTGTCTAGTAGCGCTAATGCCCACTTCCCGTTCTTCAAGAGGACCCTATTCTTGAGTGGCATTGTCAAACTGCGACTGCTGCCATTTTTTTCTTTTTTAATTGGCTTTTTTGTTGGGGCGGTTTCTCTTTCTTTTTAACAGAAACCTCAGATGAGCGTTGTGATTCCTGTCTCGGTTTCACGTACTCTGTTCTTCACTCTGATCGCCCACCTCTCTTATTGCATTTTTCCGATGAGTCCTGAAAGGAACGAGATTGGCATGTATCAGTATATTGATATCTATCAGGCGTCTTTATATTATCTCTATTTCTAAGATTATATTTATTCTGTGGGGTCTCCGTATGCGGAGATTCTCCCCTCTCTTTTTTAGGAGTTTGTTGTTTTTTATCCCAGCGTTTCTTGTTACCCTCAGGTGCTTGCTTGGAAAAATCTTTATTAGATATACCCTGAAATTGTGGTTTAGTTGGTCTGGCCCCTAGATTATCTCGACCAATGCTGGAATAGGTCTCTGCTATAATCTTTGGCAGCTCACGTTCTTGATCCTGTTGAGGAACATCACGGAGCCGCGTGCGCACTGCTAGTGCGACCGCTTCCCCTTTAAGGTTACTCAGAATGATTGAGTGTCGGAGTACCGTGTGTGGTAGTGTAGAGCGTGGCAAACACCGTGCCCCATGTATTACAGTTATCCACTGTGGGGACCATCCCAAATGGCAAGCACATCGTTAACATTCTATGTTTATCCTGAGGTCCCGTATGGGGAAATACTGCTTCCAGTGCGTTTATTTTTTGAGCTAGCCAAAACGGAGCTTCCTTCTGTTTGGCGGGTACTTTACCAATGATTGAATGCATACTTGCAGGATTAATACCTGGCGTCCCTGCATGTGGTTGCACTGGAGCAGCACGTGCTGGATTCTTATTCAGTGTTTACATTACAAACTGGAATAATCATCTATATATTGCCGTCAGTTCAGTATATAAACGATGGACTTCAGCTACTGCTAAGTTCGCTACTGCAGGGTGAGGTGTATAGGGGGCAAATAAAGACCAGATAGGACCATCATTAGTTAGAGGACCTAACCTTACTGGGAAAATTGTGTGGGGTAGGGCACCATCAAGCCAATTATTATGTATTTCTAAATATGCATAAGCCATGTATTGTCCAGGTGCGTGTAGTGATGAAATGTATTTGTGTTCCCATCAACTGCTGGAATTGTGACCCAAGAAAAGAAGTGTTCTGTTCTATAAGCTGCATCTTCCTCTACAACAAATGTGACTGGACCCCCCTGTGCCGTTAGGCCATTTGCCAGTAAATGCGTAATCAGGGGTTGTCTCATATTAACGGCAATTGCCACCTGCTGTGGATTCGCCATATAAAATGTTAAATTTCTTCAGAGAAGGCGCACCAAATAGGGACTTTCCTTTTATAGTTCAAGCTCGAACAACCTCCAGCATCAGATAGGAAATCCTACTTAGGTGAGGAGGAAGTCCTCAATACCACGGACATCTCTGTATATAGTACTGAGGTGTCATTGTATGTAATATGACAGAGATACTCAGGGGGACCCGAAAATTAGAGCCTGACCAAACGTTGGCGGTGCCATTTCGTGTAGGCTCTCATTATTCTAATGAGACTCCTGGATTTTGAGCAGCAGAATTGCCTGCGGAGTGGGAGACTAAGTTGAAGCCACTGTAGATGACACCTGTCGTTCCAATCCGGGTTTTGCTCCGGCTAGCTAGCAGTGCCTCACCTCTACCCAAGGGCAGGGGTGACTGGGCAGTCGAGCGCATGACATAATTGGTTTCTCAGGGAATCCATGGTCACTCAGGTCACATCCGTTTCCCTCAGTTTCATCAGTCTCATATTCATAATGACAAACAGAGGCAGTATATGTTTCAATAAGATTTTAATGAAGTGACTGCATCTTATTTAGCAAAGCGTGAGCTGCAATAACCAGGACGACACAACATAACAGGATTATAATTGTGATGAAGAGAGTAAACCATAAAGATTATACTACCATATTGTTACTAGAGTCAATAGACTAATTCCTACCTAGGCTTTAATAGATCACAGCGTGTTAAGCTCTGAAATCTGCCCTTCAGGTTCCCCTGGGAAGACATCATCCCCCATACCTGAGCAAAGGCTTGAATTCTGCATTAGCATCTGTAGTGAAGCATTCGCCAATCAGCATACAGTCGTGGTTCCGTGGCTGGAATCTCCTTCTAACGTGTAAGGGACAGGGAAGTATTTTTATAATAAAACAGCTGATGTTCTGAGACAATGTGCCTACGTAAGGATGTGTGTTTTCTACGAATGTCAGAGACTAAACTTATACCACTTTCACTGGTGATGTACCTTGCTGTAGCCTTGGAAGAAGCACAGAGTGAGCAAGAATGTCTTGTTTGAGGACAGAGTGCTGGCCTAGGCAAAAACAGTTAGATAAACAAAAAATAAAACAAGACCGTAAAAGTGGCTGTTGTAACAATAATAAAATGAAGCCAAATAAAATATATGTATGTTAAAGTGCACAGCGGCAGGCCTAGTATGCTAAAATAACGTGCATGGAGCTATAGCTAAAATGGCTACACAACAAAACAATATTATTCAATGAATAAAAACAAGATGACAATGTAGTCATGCTTTTTTTCAAATTTTCCTTAAATATTTTGTCTGAACCGTTCAGCAGGTTCTTGTTGAGAAATTTTCCAAATTTCATTATAAGTGACAAAACGTTTAGAACGAGGAGATCTTGGACCCAACAAAAAATCTTGTAAATCAATTGACAGAGAATATTGCTGAGCTAGTCTGCTCTAAACCTAATTTCACCTTTTTAGGTGATTTTAATATCCACACAGAGGAGGTGGACAATGCAGTGACCAAATCTCGACTCTTGGATATGGAGGCCCTAAACCTTGCACAGTTGATCAAGGGTCCGACGCATAACCGGGGTCATACGATTGATCTAGTTTTCTTGAATGTTAAAGAACTAAAACCTATGCCATCACGCCATTTAGCATGGTCGGATCACTCTCTGATAACACTTAAATTAGACATACCTAGGCACAGGAAACTGATCCATAACGCCATTCCACCTACCAGACGCTGGCGTAATTTAAAAGTCGATTACTGGTTTACCATCTTAGAAAAGTTTAAACCACCCAGTCAGAACAATGTCACGGACCTATCATAGTACTTTAACAAATGGAATACCGGCAGTTGAAATGTTCTCTCATCGTTCTCTTCCAAAGGGAAGGGACGATATAAGCAGATCTCCCCCTGGTATACCTCCCATCTCTTACATTTCAAACGAGAATCTAGAAAGTGGGAAAGAAAATGGCGAAAGTCATATGACGATTCAATAAAACAAGAATAAAGGAAAGCGATTCGATCCTATCATACGGAGATAAAAACAGCCCAAACAGGATATTACTCTTCAAGAATTGAGCGTGCCGCAAACTCTCCTAAAGAGATTTTTTGTGTTCTTAACGAGATTACCCAGTCTCAAGAGGAATAGATGCCTTTGGATGCATCGCAGGAACATGTTAATAACCTTGCTTCCTATTTCCAACAAAAAGTAGTGGATATCTATTCAACCTTCTCCCCTGCTACCGACTATACTCAGGAGACACTAAATCAGAAATATGTAGCCCCCGCAATTTTATCTGACTTCTCTGCGATATCGGAAGAAGATGTCAGTAGATATCTTTCGATCATTAAATCAGGATCTCCTCTAGATCCAGCCCCTCCTCAAGAACTGTCTCTGGGTGCGCCAATGACAGTTCCTATCATCACAGATCTTATTAATGTTTCACTGTCCTCTGGAGTAGTGCCAGATCAGGGGAAACAAACAATTGTCAAACCACTCTTAAAGAAACCCAACCTTGATCCGGCACTGCTTACCAACTATAGGCCTATCTCACTATTGCCTGTTATGTCCAAAATTGTGGAAAAATATGTCAACACCCAATTGTCCAGTTTCACGGAGGACAATAATATTCTACACTCCACTCAAATGAGCTTTAGACTATTACACGGTACTGAGACTGCATTGATTGCAGTCATGGAAGAGGCTAGAAGGCACCTAGTCCAGGGTTTGGAGACAGCTATTATCCTCCTAGATCTGAGTGCCGCCTTTGATACAGTTGATCTTGACATTTTAATCGATAGGCTACAGAAAATTTGAATCTCTGGGCTGTTTCTAGACTGGATTATTTCTTTTATCAAGAATAGAACATTTCAAGTTCTAGATAGATCTTATTTTTCAGAATTCACCAACAATAGCTACGGAGTCCCACAGGGGTCCTCCCTTAGTCCCACTCTTTTTAACATTTATATGTGACCCCTGGCAGAAATAGTCAAACCTTTTGGACTAGCCTTAGTGTCATATGCAGATGACACACAGCTAGTCGTTTCTATATCTAATGACTCCTGTAGTACAGGTACATCACTCATACCCTGTCACCAAGCTGTGGCAGCATGGATGTCCAGAAGCAAGTTAAAACTTAACGATGATAAGACGGAGGTGATGATACTCTGACAACACACAAAGCCAATTCCCAATCCATTAATTAGGGAGGGCCTAGGATCCTTAACTCCCCCCAAAGGACTGATCAAAAGTCTGGGTGTATGGCTTGATCCCCAGCTATCGATGGTTCATCAAGCCAACAAAATAGCTGCGATTTCCTTTGGCATCCTTAAGCTTTTAAGGAGGGTTTTTACAATTCTACCTTTTATAGCGAAAATCAATAATATACAGGCACTGATTAGTTCACGACTGGACTATGGAAATGCACTGTTCCTTGGTGCACCAGGATATGTAATTAAAAGACTGCAGACAGTTCAGAATGCCTCTGCGTGTCTGCTGCTGAATATCCCCAAACACCAATCTACAAGAGCAGGAATCGCCTCAATTCATTGGCTTCCTGTGGTGAAGAGGATACAATTTAAGACATTGTGCCATATACATAGAGCATTACATAATAAAGGTCCAGTAATGCTGAGGACTCTAGCTTCCTTCTGTTCACCTAATAGATCTCTTAGATCCTCCTCTGCCTATCTGGCAGTGACCCCAAAAGTAAGGAAAGCTAGATTGGGAGGAAGATCTTTGGCATATAAGGTGGCAAAGCTGTGGAATTCCTTACCCCATGGCCTACGAGAAGTCAGCCACAAACTGAATTTTCGCAAGGCTCTGAAGACTTGGCTATTTAAAACTTAACTCCCTCTCTCATTATTCTCGCTATTATTTAGCCAATTTTAAGCGGTGGGAGGCCTACGGGTAGCCATGCACTATACAAATCCATATAACATAACATAACATATCATCTGAAAGATGGTCCTTACCATCAGATAATGTAGAATGCTCTAACCATTGCTTGCTGCGGTAGTAACCATCTCAGAGTTTTGCGACTGAATGTACCAGAGGTATGGCCTGTTTGTTTTAAACACCAGGTAAAAGTTTAATAAAACAGTAATTACAGCCACTGACCACAGTAACCACCCAGCTGAACCAGAAATTAAAGAATTATGTGTTACATTCTGCACCATTTCATTATTCTTTTCTTCTGTGAAATGAATGTACTGTTGCTAATTAACAAACAGTGCAACAGAGGGAATGCTAGGAGTATTCATATTATTAGCATTGGCCAAACCAAGTCACTTAGGTGGTCATTCCAACCCTGGCGGTCGGTGTTAAAGCGGTGGCCAACCCGCCAACAGGCAGGCGGTAAAAAAAATGGAATTCTGACCCTGGCGGGAACCGCCAACAGAGACTGCCACATTAACACTCCGACCGCCACGGCGGGACAAACAAACAGCGCGGCGGTCACCGCCAACAGGCAGGCGGCAGACAATGTACCGCCCACCCTATCACAACTCACCAATCCGCCACCTTTTCCGGGGCGGGAGCCCCGCCGATAAAAACATGGCGGAAACAGACTACGAACGGGAAAACGCTCACCTCTACACACTCCACGAGGAATCTGGACAGCATGGAACCCGAATTAAACATCCTACCAGCAATTGTCTACCTGCTCCTCCACCAGGAGCACGAACACCGGCGCAGACGACAACGGTGAGTACTGCACCTACGACACAGGGGAGGGGGGAGGAGAAAAGGTTACGGGCACACACATATGCGACACACCCACCCCCCCACCCCCCCCAACTACCTACACACCAATGCAGAGCAACAAGTCAGAGTGACCCCCCCCCCCCAAACCCCACGGAAGAATGCAAAGACAAAATAAAATGATCATTAAAATTGAAGTATATTATAGCATATTTGAAGTTAAGTGAAATATGAAATATATAAATAAAATATATTACAACATGAACAATATATACATAGCTCAAAAGTCCGGCCCATATTGGCTACCATCCATTGTTCGTGGGCCAATGGGCCTAAACACATGGGCCAAGCCCACACACAAGACCCGATTCCATTGGAGAGAACACTGCAGGGGCATCAGATAGTAAAACTACAGGCACCTCATGGGGAAGGGAAGGGGGGGCACCTCAGCCACATGAGTCCACGACGCCAGATCCACGAGGGGCCTCCATGGCCACTGTACCATCCTGGGGAGTGCAAAGCCACAGTCTCACAAGTCTCTACAGTGGGTGGATTGGCCACTGATCCATCCTGGGGAGTGCAAAGCCACAGTCTCTCAAGTGGATTACAGACTCCACTGGTTCTGGAGGAGGCATGGTGCCCAGAGTGCTTCGTGAAGCCCTGCCTGACACAGATCCGGCCCTGCCAATGGGCCAGCGGTGATTGAGATGAAGGGCCCAGCGGAGCGGTGCTTGAGATGAAGGGCCCAGCGGAGCGGTGCTTGACAGGAAGGGCCCAGCGGAGCGGTGCTTGACAGGAAGGGCCCAGCGGAGCGGTGCTTGACAGGAAGGGCCCAGCAGAGCAGTTCAGAGACGGCGGGGCCCAGCGGAGCTGTGCTTGAGATGAAGGGCCCAGCGGAGCGGTGCTTGACAGGAAGGGCCCAGCGGAGCGGTGCTTGACAGGAAGGGCCCAGCGGAGCGGTGCTTGACAGGAAGGGCCCAGCGGAGCGGTGCTTGCCAGGAAGGGCCCAGCGGAGCGGTGCTTGACAGGAAGGGCCCAGCGGAGCGGTGCTTGACAGGAAGGGCCCAGCGGAGCGGTGCTTGACAGGAAGGGCCCAGCGGAGCGGTGCTTGACAGGAAGGGCCCAGCGGAGCAGTTCAGAGACGGCGGTGCCCAGCGGAGCGGTGCTTGAGATGAAGGGACCAGCGGAGCGGTGCTTGACAGGAAGGGCCCAGCGGAGCAGTTCAGAGACGGCGGTGCCCAGCGGAGCGGTGCTTGAGATGAAGGGCCCAGCGGAGCGGTGCTTGAGATGAAGGGCCCAGCGGAGCGGTGCTTGACAGGAAGGGCCCAGCGGAGCGGTGCTTGACAGGAAGGGCCCAGCGGAGCGGTGCTTGACAGGAAGGGCCCAGCGGAGCGGTGCTTGACAGGAAGGGCCCAGCGGAGCGGTGCTTGACAGGAAGGGCCCAGCAGAGCGGTGCTTGACAGGAAGGGCCCAGCGGAACGGTGCTTGACAGGAAGGGCCCAGCAGAGCGATGCTTGTCACGGAGGGGCCCTGTTCAGCGGTGCTTGTCACGGCGGGGCCCTGTTCAGCAGTGCTTGTCTTGAAGGGCCCAGTTCAGCGGTGCTTGTCTTGAAGGGTCCAGTTCAGCGGTGCTTGTCACGGCGGGGCCCTGTTCAGCATTGCTTGTCTTGAAGGGCCCTGTTCAGCGGTGCTTGTCTTGAAGGGCCCTGTTCAGCGGTGCTTGTCTTGAAGGGCCCTGTTCAGCTGTGCTTGTCATGTGGTCCCAGGGAACCAGATCGGGCCAATATTTCCCGCTCAGTCGCCATCCGACCTTTCGCTTGCGGGGCACTCCTGTGCTGGAGTCCTGGGCCTGTGGGTGTCCTCCTTCACACCCGAAATGGGGCTGGTGGGGCCCTCCTGGGCAGCTCGCCTGCTGCCGGACTTGTCCGCCCTGCTGCCCTTGCCTTCCTTCGCCGATTCTCTGGGGCCTTTGTCTCCCTTTGTGGATGTGGCAGGTGACGGTGCCAGGGTAGTGTCTTTGGGGGCTGCCGTCTCAGGCCTCTCGCGCCGGCCCTTCCATTTTTTAGTTCTTTTCCCAGGGGGTGGGCTGGCTGTCCCCTTGCTGCTGGCCGATGTTGCTGCCCTAGGAGCTGGTGGACTCCAATAGCCCTGGACTATGCTCCTTGTAGGTGCAGGGCTTGTGGTGGCTGAGGTGCCGTTTGGACTCTTACGAGATGGAGGGGGTGGGTCAGGTGATGCAAAGAGGTTAATTTTGGAGAGGAAAAACTTTTTAGGAGCAGTGGGAAGGGTAGGTGCAGTGGGTATGGGAGTGGAGGAAGAGGATGTGGTTGTAGGAGAGTCAAGTGTGCTGTCTTTGGGTGCAGGTGCTTGTGACGGAGGCTGTCGTGAGGTGGATGGCTGTTGGGTGGGTGGCTGCCTGAGTTTGTGTGGTTTAGAAGAGGGGGTGACAGACACAGTGGGGGAGGACACAGGGGACGTGTAAATGGCAGTGGGGGTGGGGGTGGTGACTGCACGTGTGCGGTGTGTTCTGGTGGGTGTGCTGGTGATGGACGTACTGGCTGATGGTGGTGTGCATGCAGGTGTGAGTGGAGACATCACAGGGAGGGAGGAGGGAGACGAGGAGGAGGGGGACACAGAGGAGGCAGTGGCTGTTGGCATGTCTGCATGTGGATGTTGCTTGTGTGAATGCTTGTGGGATGTGTGGTGCTTATGTCTGGATGAGCTGCCTTTGGGTGTTGATGTGTGTGCAGGCTGGTCTGTAGGTGTGGCTGGGATAGGCAGAGGAACAGGGGAGTGGGACTGGGATGAGGAAATTGGAGGTGGGAGGCAGGAGACGGGGACAATGGCTGCCGTCAGTGCTGAGGCCAGAGCGTTGAACGATCGCTGATGGGCAGCCTGACCCGAATGAATGCCCTCCAGGTATGCATTGCTCCGGTGCACCTCCCTTTCTACACCCTGGATGGCATTCAAAAGGGTAGACTGCCCAACAATGAGCGTCTGGAGGAGGTCAATGATCTCCTCACTGTGGGCAGCAGGGGTAACTGGGGCAGGGCCTGAGGTGCCTGGGGCGAAGGAGATGGCTGCCTTCCTGGCCGAGCGGGCACGGGCGAACGCTGAGGGGCTGCTTGGAGGGCGGAGCTGGCGGCTGTACCTGTTGTAGCGGTGGGCACGGATGTTGCCGCCACCACAAGGGAGCTCCCTTCCGAGGACGTGTCTGTGTCGCTGACGTCTCCACGGGTCCCTGTTGTGGAGCTCCCCTCGCCCTCCTTCTCACTGGTGAACTCGGAGTCGGTTGCATGGCCCTCCGGGGCCATGTGAGATGCAGCTCCCTCGTGCTCCGATGCCACTTCTCCTCCGCCTGATGATGCTAATGCACACATGAACAGGAAGACCAACAAAAGGGGGGGGGAGAAAGAAAGACATGTTGAGTGCATGCATTGGCGACACCGTTGGCGGAGAGGACAGACACAGAAGCCCCCTGCACTACGCCGCGCACTCGATGTACACTACTCAATTATTGTGACTTGGCCTACAAGTCTATGGATGACAAAAGCACACATAGGTGACCCAGGGCCATGGATAGCTGTACTTAGCACCCTACAGAGGTGGGGGGCGGGGGCACAGGGGCACAGGGCCATGCCGTACGGAGGGGCCTAGCCTACAGAAAACACCCTGGCCTAGAGATAGCCACAGCCCTCCTCCCCCACCCAGACACCTCCACTGTGCGCTAATATAGCAGAATTTGCTGATACTCACCCCCTTGTGTCTGCTGTGATGTCCTCATGTGCCCATCCAAATCGGGGTAGGCCACCGCCAGGATCCGGGACATCAGGGGGGTCAATTGCCGTGTGGCACCCCTCCTAGGTTGGGAGGCCATCCCCAGCAGAGCCTCCGCGGTCTTTCTGCTCCCGCGGCGGATGTCCTCCCACCTCTTTTGGCAGTGGGTGCCCCGTCTGTTGTGGACCCCCAGGGCCCGGACGTCCTTGGCGATGGCACGCCTAATGTCGATCTTCTGATGGGCGCTGACCTATGTGACATGTACAGGGTGGGAAAATAAATATCATCATTTTCTGCATGGTCGATGTGAGTGGCCCCCCCTCCCCAACCTTGCCATATGGCACATGCTCCCATCTGTCGTGCGATGCATGCCTCATTCGCTAGCCCTCCCCACCATCGTTTATTCACCCCACTCAACCCAGGCATTGGCCACAAAACATGGTCCCAGTGTACTTACCTGTTGGTCTGGAGGACCATAGAGTAGCGCATACTGGGGGAGGACCCCATCCACGAGTGTCTCCAACTCTTCAGAAGTGAAAGCAGGGGCCCTTTCCCCAGTCGCAGCAGCCATTGTCTCCTCCAGACCGAGGTCACAGCAGCACTTGCAGTATAGGTCCTCTCCTGTGGATGAACAGGTCTCGAGTGATTAAGCAGATAGAAAATGGCGGTCACGGCCGCGGCAGTGCCTACCGCGGCGATGCGTACCGCGACCGCCGGCGCACTTCCTCATTGGCTCCTGAAACCCATAAGGTTCAATGTTAACCAATGCGGCTTAGCACCGCGGTCTTCGACCGCCTACCGCCACGGTGTGCCACGCCAGCGCATTGACCTCACATCCCATTGTCACACTTCACAGGTCAGGCAGCCGCCATTTCAAGGGCCCACATGGCTTAATTTCTACTGCGTCACACAGGCCTAGGCCTTGCATTGCCACTCATACAAGCCATTCAATGCATAGAGAATCGTGTACTGTGAAAGCTGTGTGAACGTACCTGTGGGTTGCTTGACTCTGTGCTCCATGTTGTCCTTCCTAGGCACCGTCCGCTGGGACTTGCGAGGAGATGGAGGACTGTTCCCGTGTACAGACCGCTGGTGGACCTGTCGACAATGGAAGAACGACATGTCATACTCACATACAGACTTGACAGAGCCACTATTAATGAACTGTGTGCCCAGCTCGAGCCAGACCTGATATCACCCATCCGCCAACCCACAGGGATTCCCCCTCTAGTGCAGGTTCTGTCAGTACTCCATTTTTTGGCAAGTGGATCATTCCAAACAACAGTGGCCATTTCATCTGGGATGTCTCAGCCTATGTTTTCTAAGGTGTTGTCCAGAGTGTTGTCTGCCCTGATGAAATACATGCGGAGCTACATTGTTTTCCCTGAGGTGGGCAATTTGGCTACAGTGAAGGGTGATTTCTATGCCCTTGGACATATTCCCAACATCATTGGTGCCATTGATGGGACACATGTGGCTTTGGTACCCCCTAGAGAAAGTGAACAGGTGTACAGGAACAGAAAAAGTTATCATTCGATGAATGTCCAGGTGGTCTGTTTGGCAGACCAGTACATCTCCCATGTAAATGCCAAGTACCCGGGGTCAGTGCATGACGCGTACATCATGCGAAATAGCAGCATCCCTTATGTGATGGAACAGCTACAGAGACACCGTGTGTGGCTAATTGGTGACTCTGGTTACCCCAACCTGTCCTGGCTATTGACCCCAGTGAGGAATCCCAGGACAAGGGCAGAGGAACGCTACAATGAGGCCCATGGGCGTACTAGGAGGGTGATCGAGCGGACCTTCGGCCTCTTGAAGGCCAGGTTTAGGTGCCTGCATATGACAGGTGGATCCCTAATGTACTCACCAAAGAAGGTGTGTCATATCATCGTGGCCTGCTGTATGCTTCACAACCTGGCTTTGCGACGCCAGGTGCCTTTCCTGCAGGAGGATGGTCCAGATGGTGGTGTTGTGGCAGCGGTGGAACCTGTGGAGAGTGAAGAGGAGGAAGACGACGGGGACGACACAGACAACAGGGACAGAGTGATACAACAGTATTTTCAATAACACACAGGTAAAATTCAACACCGGCATTTTACAATTACTTAAACTCTCCCGCCTCTCTACTGTCTGTCCTATTCCCCAAGTGTATGTTAACTGAGTTGTGACTTTCCCTTCAAATTTCAGAGATGTGGCCCCCACTGCGTGACCTCTGCTTTGTTTACCCATGGACTACAGCTGTGTGACAGTGGTATGTTCTCATCACTGTGTAACTGGACATTTTGGCAGCATTATGTTTAATACATTTGTTCACAATACGGGCAGACTCCAGATTTTTTTTGTGCAATAAGTGTTTTTATTAAAGTGCTGAATTTAGGGACATGGTTGAAAATTGGTGATGGGTGATGGTGGAGGAATGTCCATGGCAGAGTCCAGCTTTTCAGTCTCACAGGTGCATTGTCCATATGCCTGTGGAAGGATGGAGCAGGGGCAGTTTAAGGTTGGACAGGGTGACAATGTGGGACAGTGGGATGACATCAGGGGGTATCCTTTGCTGGCGGGGGTCTTGACATCCTACTCTGTCTTCTTACGAGATCTCAGGCCCCGCTTGCGGGGTGGTTCTTCTTCTGCAGGAGGTGGGGTTCGGGTGGCCTGTTGTTGTGTGGGGGCCTCCTGTCCACTAGCGCCGGCGGAGGTGGTTGCCTGTTCTTGGTCCATGCTAGTGACCGGGGCCCTTTGTGGTGCCACATGGTCCCGCAATGTGGTGACAATCTGGTTGAGTGCCCCTATGATGGTGCCCATTGCGGAACTGATGCTTCGAAGTTCTTCCCTGAACCCCATGTACTGTTGCTCCTGCATGACCTGGATCTCCTGGAACCTGGCCAGTACCGTCGCCATCGTCTCCTGGGAGTGGTGGTATGCTCCCATGATGGAGGTGAGGGCCTCGTGGAGAGTGGGTTCCCTGGGCCTGTCCCCCCCCCCCGTCGCACAGCAGCCCTCCCAGTTTCCCTGTTTCCCTGGGCCTCTGTCCCCTGGACCGTGTGCCCACTACCACTGCCCCCAGGTCCCTGTTGTTGTTGGGGTGGTGGGTTAACCTGGGTGCCCTGTAGTGGTGGACACACCGCTGATTGACGTGTCCTGGAGACAGAGGCATGGGCCCGCTGGGTGGGAGCTGTGCTGGTGTTCCCAGAGGGGGTTGGGTCTGCTGTGGCCAGTGGCTGTGTGAGGGGAACCGACTGTCCCGAGGTCCCCGATGGTCCGGGCTGGTCATCTGGGTCCAGGGAGACAGAGCTGCTGTCATCACTGGTGGCCTCTTCTGGGGGTGGGATGGACATTTCTGGACCCTCCTGGGCGATGTGGTGGCGTTCGGGTCCTGCAGGGGTATAGAGGTATGGTTATTGCTTCAGTGTGTGCCATATCGGTCAATGGGTGGGTGCCCGTGTACCCCAGGGCTGGCATTCCTGTGTGGGGGCTTTTGTGAGGGTGGGTTGTGGGGGAGATGTGTATGTGCAGTGGGCATGCTTTGGTGATGGGTGTCCATGCTTTGTGGACGCATGCAGGGCTGGGTGTTGGGATGGGTGGGTTGTGATGGTGAGACATTTGCTGGGAGTAGGTGTGATGGGGTGGGGGTGAGGATGGGGGTATGATTTGGGATGCAGGTGGGGTGGGGGGGGATGAAGTAGTTAAGATTTGACTTAACAGAGTCCATTCCTCCAGATACTCCTGCGAGGCCTTCAGGATGCAGGATGTGCAAGACTTCCTCCTCCCATGCTGTAAATTCTGGGGGAGTAGGTGGGGGTCAGCCGCCAGTCTTCTGCACCGCGATGTTGTGACTTGATACCATGGAACGCACCTTCCCCCGTAGGTCGTTCCACCGCTTCCTGATGTCATCCCGATTTCGTGGATGCTGTCCCACAGTGTTGACCCTGTCGACTATCCTTTGCCATAGCTCCATCTTCCTGGCAATGCTGGTGTGCTGCACCTGTGTCCCGAAGAGCTGGGGCTCTACCCGAACTATTTCCTCCACCATGACCCGGAGTTCGGCGTCTGAGAACCGGGGGTGTCTTTGGGGTGCCATAGGGTGGTGTGGATGAGGTGTGGGGTGGTGTATGTGTTGTAGAGTGTGGTGAGTGTGGTGATGTGTGGTGTTTTGTGCGTGGATATTGTGTGGGTGATGGTGTGGTTTGCCTCTGTGTGATGGTGTTATCTAAGCAGTGCTGTCTGTCTCTGGCTTTCTGTCAGTTTTTTTGGTCGTAGGGGTTTGTGGGTGTGTGTTTTATATTGTATTGGGTGTGTGGGAGTGTTGTTTGTATGTGTATCAGGTGTGTGTATTTCGAATTGTCCAATGTGGTTGTGTTTTGTAAGTGTGTGTGTATTTCGACCGCGGCGGTGTGTACCGCCAAAGGAATACCGCGGTTGAAAGACCGCCGCGTGGATCGGAATGGCATGGGCGTATTTCTGTTGGCGTGACGGTGGAGGTTTGGTCATCGCCAGTTTCCCGCTGGCCGTTGGTGTGGCGGACTTGTGTTGATGTCGGGTTTTTGGCGGTTTGCCAGTTGCGGGTCAGAATGACCGTGGCGGTTTACTGCAGCCGCGGCGGTGTTATGGCGGTCTTCTGACCGGCGGTAAGCGCCTTTTACCGCCGAGGTCAGAATGACCCCCTTAGTCTGTTGTATTTATTTTGTTTGAAAAGATCATTTGGCGAGGGATCAGGCAGACCCTAAATAAAGCATCATTGCCCTGGACCTGCGAGTGTCATGTACCTCAAAGAGATTTTAATATAATGTTATCCTTCCAATACTAATATCCCCTCATGGCTAGCTGTGAAATAAATGAGTCAGAATAAATCGATTTAGTTTGTGTGAGCATATTTTTCTTCGGTTGGGAAGGCATAAGCTTATAATAATATGAAACTGGGTCTGTAGGGACATGACCAGAAAAATAAAGGAGCATCTTTAAATATGTTTTAGAACTACCTACAGGTGGTGTCAGGCAGTGTTCCCACTGTGTATAATTAAAAGCAGAACCTGGAGTACTGGCTTTGTGTAAATATTGATAAGCATAATGATGGTAGCAAAACATTTTACCATAATTTGCAGAAGTCAAGTACAAACCCTCATTTTCAAATACCGAGTATGATTCTAATTCAGATAGCATATTATAAACAGTCACATTATCCCTTTCATCATAAATAAAACCTGGAGTAATAAAGTCATCCATAGCAATTTTAAACACATACTGAATTTGCAATGTCTCTAGGACCAAAAATGTCATATGTAACTTTATCCCAAATGGTCACAAGGGACACGTCTCTTCACACTTTATATGAAGAAGAATGCCACCAGTTCTGGAGAAGAGCAATCTGGGAAATAGTGTCCATTCAACAGCAGGAACAAAACTGTAATAAATCAAACCCAGAAGAAGAGAAAAAAAAATAAAAAAATAATCCAACAGTAGGACCATGGAGGAACCAGGTACATCTAATTCAACCTAAGGAACAGTGCAAACGCACCACGCAAGGAACTATGCAAAGAATTTTAAGACAAATGATCAATGTTGACAAAGTAACTAGAGGCAATCTGAGTAAAAGCAAGGGCTTCATCAGGCAAAGGAGAGTAGGTAAACACATGTAAAGACGGTTGATAGTATATAACTTCACTGCTAGGAGCAGCAGTAAAAAACTATACACTCACTTTAGAAACACATCCTGTCTTTGCATCAGTAACTGGTAAGATTGAAAGTTCACCATCTAAAGTCCCCTCGGAGCAGTAATATCAGGACTACTTAATGTATGCAGTGGGATCTCATGCAGGGTACGGAGAGCAGACAGTGAACTACCCAGATACCCTTGTGGCCTACTGTGGAGAACTGGCCACATGATGCAACTTGATCAAATCAATGGAAACGTTTTGTGTCTGTTTACAGCCAGCAAGCGGAAGCAAAATCACAGTTCAAGTACCTTGGACAGCAAAGACAGGCCTGGGAGCACAGTAAGACGGGCCAAACTCTTTTTTGTCTGCAATCCTCTTTTGGACTTTATCCCAAACATTAGGAATCCAGCCTGATGACGCTGGTTGCTCCTTCACTTCATCAGTGGCAGAACATTTAGAAGTTAAATTTGAGTGCTTCTCTTGTAATTCATGTAAGATGGTAAAACGTTCATTGATGTCAAAGGGTGCATCTGCTTCTACTGTGCCAGTATTATCAACATCTGGAACATACATTTGGACCTCAAATAACACTTCGTAGGGTGTCCGACCACCTAACGATCCTCTAGGCAGTTTGTTTAACACACTCCCAACTCCATGCAGGTGATGGATCCACCTACAACCTGAACCTAAAACTCTAGAAGTTAAGGACTGCTTTAAGTCACGGTTCATCCGTTCCACTATAACATTTTCCTCAGGATGATGGGGGGCAGAATAATACACAGCAACATCCAAGGTACCCACAGTATCCTGGTAAGCCTTACAGTCGAAAGCCAGTCGCTTGTTCGAGTGAATTGCTGCCACTGCATACGTACCTATAAAGACTTGGAAATCTTTATTAACAGTTTAAGCGTCAGCCGATCTATGCGGCCACACCCATAGAGATCGAGAACAAAAATCAACAGCCACTAAGATAAATTTAAAGGCAAAATCCATATGGAGTGGTCCACAATAATCTAAATAGACACACTGTAATGGCTTATTTGAAACTAAAAGTGTTGTCTGTGGTGGGCGTGCAACAGTGGAAGCTTTAATTTGTTGACAGACGTCACAGCAAACTACAATTTTTTCAGTCTGTTTATAAATATTCAGTCACCATTATTGTTTCTGTAGTAAAGAAACTGCACCTGCCACACCAGCATGGGAAGACTCCAATCCATCATGAGCAGCTAATATTAACCCTAGCCTGCTGTCCCGGTTGTGAATCACTCAATGTCCCATCTTGGGAATGCAGGCCAAGGGAAAGTTTTGAGAACTCAATAGATAGTAGTTTTTTGCTGCATAGCCTTAGGTAGGGGCTCATCACTAGCCATAGCAGTGACCGCAGCTTTTATATCATCATCTGTCCTCATATGTAAATGAGTAATCACAGCTACTAACACAGTCTGATCAGCCACATTGGCAGACAACTAATTCCCTGCAACGTGTACACCGACACATTGATGATTCAATTTGTGAATCACATAAGCCCATGGTAAAGTATCTTTCAGTACCCCTACTTTCCCACAAAGAAGCTTATGCTTCTTTAAAGTCATTAAAGGACTGGATGCAGTAATAGGAATCCCACACTATAAGTGGGGGCTTCTGGATCCGTGTTCTGCAGTGTCAGAGCAAAAGCTTTCAATTCAGCCAGCTGAGCGGTACAGTCATCCAAAGTTTCTGTGTATGTTTGCTATACCTGAAATACACCATCTTTCCTGACATCTTTTACTGCAACATATGCAGCCCAGTTCTTATACTTAGTACCAACCGCAGGCTGGGCTGAACCATCTGTATGAATTGAGGTTTTCCAACCAGCAGCTCCTGAGGTACTGGTAGCTCTCCTCCTACCTGTAAGTAGCTCTTCCGTGTGCAGCCCAGTGAACTAAATTAGAAGATTTTGCTTGGTTGAATACATATTTGAATACCAAAATTGAAAATTGTGTTTTTGAATCAAAAATGTGTGTATTTTCAGAATTCATAAGCTGATGTTTGGAGAAAAATCATTGGATTCCCAAAATTATTTAAAGCTGATTTTTGAGTGACAAAAATCAAACAATGTTAGGAAGTCTATTACTAGTATTATTAACTTGGTGTTAGGGTGCTAGAGCTATGGATGTCATGCATTACCCATGTAGAGACATTCCACATTCACAAAGCATTTTTAACATAACTAATGGCAACCGTGCAAGTAATCTTACATATGGTTGCCACCTATGTAATCTTGTCTGATATGGTTACTAATAACGCTCTAATAATATTAGTAGCTCAGGAGGATTTTCATTTCATATAGATTTTGTAAGCATTTTTTGTGTTGATTCAAAACACATTTCAGCATTGGAATATAAATCTGATTTATAATCAGCACTGTCACCTTCATTGAATAAAACATATGTAACCCGCAACTATGCAGATTACTAAATTGTTAATATTAACACAAGTATGTAAGGGCCAGATGTTGCAAACTTTTGCGAGTCGCAAATGGCCCGAATCGCAATTTGCGACCCCGCAAAATAGGAAATGGGATGCAAAAATCCCATTTCCGACTCGCACAATGCAACGCAAGCCATTACCGACTCGCAAAAATAGCGACCCGCTACTAGGAAGTCGCATTTTGCGAGTCGCAAACCAAATGCAATAGCCACTCGC
This sequence comes from Pleurodeles waltl, assembly GCF_031143425.1. Classification (NCBI taxonomy): domain Eukaryota; kingdom Metazoa; phylum Chordata; class Amphibia; order Caudata; family Salamandridae; genus Pleurodeles; species Pleurodeles waltl. The sequence continues at coordinate 1,026,822,127 of NC_090439.1, read as the reverse complement.
AAATTGCGACTAGTCGCAAAAAGCCCATTTTGCACTTCCAATTTACCACTAACTCAGAGCAGGTGGTAACCAGAACCAAAGTATAAAAGGAGACCCAGAAGGCATCTGGGTGACTCAAGATGGCGGAGATATATGTGATAGGAATGAGGAGGAGAGCCCATGCCGCCCAGCAGAGGAGGAGGAGGAGGAGGAGGAGGAGGAGGAGCCAGAGACAGGAGAAGATATACAGAACCAGGCAGACACTTTTCCAACAAACAGAGGAGGAGATTTATGATAAATACAGACTCAGCAGTGCAGCAATACTAGATTTAATAGATTTACTCAATCCATAGCTACAACGCCAGACTGTGCGCGGCTGCGCCATCCCTACGCATGTGCAAGTGCTATGCTCACTGCATCTCTTGGCCTCGGGTAGCTATCAGGGGGTCATTGCTGTGGCAGGTGGGGTATCCCAAAGTTCACTCTCACGGTTCTTCAGGGTATTCCTAGATGCCTTACTCACACACATGTCCAGATACATATACCTACCCAGGAATGAGGCAGAAATCAACAGCACCAAGTTGGAATTCTACAGGATTGCCAACTTCCCCCATGTCATAGGGTGTGTAGACGGGACACATATACAAATATGCCCTCCTGCAAACCTGGAATATCTGTTCCGCAATAGGAAGTGTACCCACTCACTGAACATCCAGGTGGTATGTGACGCCCATTATGTTATCACTGACATGGTTGCCAAATTTCCAGGAAGTACACATGACTCCTACATTTTCAGGCACAGAGGGATACACCAACGCCTAGAACGTGGGGAGTTTGGAGACGGATACCTCCTAGGTATAGCTGAATACACCTTGCAGACATACACATAGGTCAATGTGGAACCCATCTATGCCCAGCTAACATTGTGCATTTTGTGCTAAACAGGTGACAGTGCATATGCACTACGACCATGGATTCTTACCCCGTACTTAACACCCAGCAATGAGACAGAGAGGCGATACAACAGTGCACATAGGAGGACCAGAAATATCATAGAAAGGACCTTTGGACTGCTGAAGGCAAGATTCAGATGCCTCCACAGAAGTGGAGGTGTCCTCCAGTATACCCCAGTAACAGCTTTCAAGATCGTTGTCGCATGCACTATACTGCACAACATTGTCACCAGACGTGGGCTACCTCTCACCCCAGAAGACCCAGATTCGGAGGATGAAGAGCAAGAGCTACCATATCGCCATCATGGGGATAGAAGCATTGCAAATCAAGGCACAGAGACAGGAACACATTGCAAACAATTACTTTGGAAGGTACGTGCTAACTGTCACCACACTCACTAATGTCACACACAAAGAGTCCAGGTGTGAAGTGGAACTAACCAGTGATTTAATTTGTGCACCAAAAAAAACTATATACATTGACAACAGTTCAGGGGCTGTAAAAGTCCACCTGGCATGAGGACACATTGACCTCATGTGCCTCTACCCCAAGACAGTGTGGAGCTCATATTCTACGCCGGCCTCGGCCAGCATGGCTGGTACCAGGTGTTTCAGCAGTGCCCTGCCTTGCGCTTCCTCTGCGCAACACCCTGGTGTCACTGGCAGAGAAACTGCTGATAGTGGAGCCCTCCTCGCTGTCTTACGGCGTGTCAGCCCCGCCCCTGTCCACCTGCCGTGCCTCCATGATATCCACAGCGTGGCTGAGACATCCCAATCCACGTGCCACATCACTGGCAAAGTGGCCTATGTCTACTTGGAGGCTGACCATGCGCCTTGAAAGGCCAGTAGTGTTCACAGCCAGCCTGACAATGGAGGCAGACATGGGGTCCAGCCGGTTAAGTAGCTGCCTGTCACGACGCCTTGCACCCTCTCTCTCAGTTATGAGTTCTGCCACAAGTTGTCTCATGGAGAGTGCAAGGTCGCCGACATGTGTGTTCAGTTGTTGCAACTCCGTGTGTACCAGCTGCATACCACTGCTTTGGTTTTGCTCCATGTGCCGCATTGCCCCTGAAATTTTCTGTATCTCCTGTGTTTGCAGGCGCTGACCCCGTAGGAGTGCGGCCTCAGCAGGCGACATGGAAGTGTCTCCTGACTCTGCCTGCGGCTCTGGTGGTACATTTACACGTCGCCTGCGACGCAGTGGAGGCTCTGTGTCATCTACAGTGGCACTGTGGCTGGGACCAGGTGCTGGATCACACACGAGTATGGCAACTGGTGCATCATGAGGGGACTGTGTGTTGGTAGTGCCGGTCTCTGTGGTGGCTGGTCCTGACTCGTCTGCAGGCTGGTGGCTGACCTGTGGCCCCTGGATGCTTTGGTTGGTGGTGGTGTCGTGTGGGAGACCTGTGGGACATAGGGAACACACTGTCAGTATCCACATCTGTTATCAACTTCCTAATAAACTGTTGCCTATCAACTGCCTACTTGACTACATTGCCCATAATGCACCATGCAGGTGGTTGCTACTCTGAAATGGAGCTATTTTGGTTGTGCATGCTACTGTGTACAAGGTGGGTGGGGGTATGGCATAATTGGGAGTACATGCATGTCTCATGGTACTCACCGGTTGATGGTCCTGGCTCTGAAGTATCCAGCTCTCCCATCCCGCACACTGCCTCTGGCTCCAGGGTCTCCTCAACTCTTTCCTCCAGGGGTGTGGGTGGTGGTATTGTGGACGGTCCCCCTCCAGTGCCCCATATCTCCCGGAGCCGCTCTGCCACCCTCTCCTTGGTCCGGGAGCGCAGGTCATACCACCGTTTCGTTAGCTCTTCTATGCTACGGTGGCTGACACCCAGGGAGTTCACCTTGTCTTGGATGTCCATCCAGATTCTTCTCTTCTCCACCTCTGGCACACTGAGGGCTGCCCTCCCAAAAAGTTGGTCATGGTGCTGGCAGCACTCCTCTGTCAGCAACTCCAGCTCTTTCTCTGCAAATTTCAGTTTGCGCTTCCTTGGTGTCTCAGCCATGGTAGCTGCTGTTCTCTCTGTTTGCAGTTCAGCAGTTTAAAATGGGTGTGGTCCTCCCTCCTCCCAGGTGTATTTGTAAACTTCCTGGCTGTGATGTCATCATCAAGAGCCAGGAAGTGTTTTCCAGAGTGTTCTGCTGCACCTGCATTCAATTTGCGGCACAGTCGCAATTTGCGACACCCACTCGCAAATTGCGTGTTCGTTTTTAGCACGGTCGCCAAAAGCGACCTCGCAAACAGCAGACTCGCAATCTGCGGTGCGACTTCATTTGCGAGTCGCAAATTGAAGTCGCGTTTTCTTCTTGGATACCATTTAGCGAGTCGGAAATTGCGACTCGCTAAATTTTTCCTACCTACATCTGGCCCTAAGTGTTTAGACTCAAACATGTCTATTTGTAAATTTCTGAGAATAGTGGAATATTCAGTAGTCCAATGTTTACTAAAAAAAAGCAGGACAAAATAAATCGTACAACTGTTTAACCCATTGAGCATAATCTGGTATGTATTTTGTACCAAAATGTAGAAAGCCCAAAAGTGATTGAAGCTTTTTCAAGGTATTTGGTGGTTGCTAACAAATGTGTTGCCAGGCTTCTGCCTTCATTTGATAATTCATATGCCAAAAAACAGGACACTGAGAAAGGCAATTTTAGATTTTTGAAAATTGAATTTAAAGCCATATTCAGCAAATCCCAAGATTATACGATCCATTCTGGCCAAATGTGAGTTTAAATGCTTATCTGTGAGGTAAATATCTTCTACAAAAGACAACTCTTCTGAGTCAATTTCTAGTACAATTGACATCACTCAGGCAGCAAACAGGCCTGGAATGTTCTGATATTCTTGTGGAAGCCTACAGAACCTTTATTTGGTTTCTAGAGCTGTGAACAAGGTCAAATTACGGCTTTCAGGTGCTATAATTTCACTATAGGAAAAATACAATGTAGTTTTGTTTTCTTTACCAACTATGCTTTTTATTAAGGCTGTGCTGTGTGCATTCTGTACAGCAAAATACCATATTTGAGTGTTTAAATGTCTATAGTCCAATACTATACAGTAGGAATGATCAGGGGCAATCATAGGGAATAATTTATTATTCCTAGGAGAGACCCAAAGCTCAATGAGACTTTGATATGCTGATTGTGATAGAATCTTCCAAACAGGGCGTTTAGTTTGTTGTTTAATAGGGTATTGCTTTTGTACTTGGGGGCTGGTCCTTATAGATATACCATGATAAGATGAGTCTTTATCCCAACCTGTATGATTGTGATATAATGCTGGGGCCTGTGTAAGAGCATTCTGCAGCAAATGCTTCTTTAACTTCTTCGGATAATAGAAAATGAAGGTAGTATTACAACTTCCCCTTGTGGGACTTTTCCAGCAAACTCATATGGCCAATCAATGTCAGCCAAGTGATTGTCATTTAGATCTCATATTCATGAATTAAATTCTACCAGAATATTAGTTTAATAGTAAGGGTATGTCACCCTCAATTTGAATGTCCACGTCAGAAAGACTATCAGGAGGGCTTAGCCGCTGATCTGGAGTTTCAACCTGTACATAGTCATTAGTCGGTCTCACCACCAGAAACTCTGGAAGAGTCTGGCGAACTATGGTGGCCTCTGCTGCCATTCCGTCACTGATTGGATATCTGTCACCTTGGTGACAGAGTAACCCCCTCTGTCAGGATCTAAATCAGGCCCTTAGTCTACATATGTCATCTGTAAATGTTGTTTTGTTTGGCTAGCTCACAGTACCACATCTTATACCTCTAATCTTTCAGCGTGATAGACGCTTTTGGTAACCTCGGACATGACTACTCCAATTCCCAATGAATTTGTGGAAACAGATCTAACCCTTTCATTTGTCACTTTTGCATGCCCAAGGCGTCACAAAAAGAAGATACGAAAATACATTTTGAAATATTTATTGACAAAATGTTATCCTTGTAAATAAAACATGAGCTGTGATTATTAAGCAGATGAGACACATCATTGTAGTAAGCATTGTTAGAATGGTGAAAAACACAACCATTTCAACCATGTTAATTGTTCCTAATGTTGCTCCTATCTTACACTAGTACCTATGCACTAGAGAGAGATTAGAGGGAGTACACTTCTGCCAGACCTGTTGGAATGATTTAACCCAATACCTTGGCATACGGTGTCAGGAAGCTGCCCTTAGTTCACTATAAAATTAACCTCTCTAAATGTGAAGCCTGCACCTTTGTCTTGCATGGCTGTCGTCCTTCTCAGGATGAAGATCAGGGTCAACAGGGCTTCATCTCAGTCACAGCAGTTCCATGATAAACTTCAGCATAAAGTGCCTCTCCCTGAGTTGAGCGTGGACGCTGCTTAAATAATAAAACACTATCCTCATTGTCCTGTGCCACAGTTGCAGAAGAGCGTCTTTAGTTAGTCTAGAGAGAAAGGGCTCTCCTATGCGCACAAAAGGATTGCGTTCTAAATGTGTGACCCTGGAACTAATTGTGCAGACTACATAGTTTTTGTGGCAGTGCTACCGCAGCGGAAACCATAGCGGTGGGCCGGGTCCTAAAACCGCCGGCGCCCCTCTGTTGACCGTCGGGTCGTATATGAACATCTCCAGCCCATCGGTTTATACCGCCATGGCGGTATGGGTGGAGATGTGGCAGGCTGGGAGCGGCCAACCCGCCACACTTATAATGTAGCGGTCCTCACCCCCATCCTGTTTGTGGTGATACCGCCAATTTAGGGTCATAATGACCACCTTTGTGTAGTTTTACTGATTTTGTTGATTCACAGAAGTAAGGGCCATGATGTAGATCAGTCTGCTATGTTTCTTCAACATGAATGTCCATGTCATAAGATCAGTTGCGACAAGATTAGGTTATCGTCCAGTTGCACATTTTTTTCCTCGTTGTTTATTTATATATATCAAAAATAGAAAATCCCTTTTTCTAAAACATCAGGAAAAATAGGGGTGCTGTTGTGGCTCCTCAACACTGTTGTTTGTAATATGTATTATTAAATATGTGAAGTGATTGTGGGGCAAGGCATTGAAAATATGTATGAATGGCTGCAAATTAATGACTTTAGGATGTCCACCATGTTGGCAATACCAGGTCCCATTTTTGCACCCTCAATCCATAGTTACAACTTTCAATACAAGTTAGCATTTGTGACTAGAAAAACCTGGAGATCCTAATTCTCTCAGGATAAGTAATTTACAGTTACCTCGGAATAAGGCCTACGCACTTTAAATTGTTTTACAAACACAGTTCTAGGTCATGTATGATAGCTCAAAGGAAGCAATTGTAATGGTTTACTAATAGAAAATTATTGTGTTTCTTTCAGTCACAGAAGATCTTCTAAGACGTCGTGCTGAACATAATAACTGTGAAATATTTTCACTTGAAGAAATCTCTCTTCACCAACAAGAAATAGAAAGGATAGAACATATTGACAAGTGGTGTAGGGATTTAAAAATTCTCTATCTTCAAAATAACTTAATTCCAAAAATAGGTAAGCTGAACACAGTAGGTGCTGCCCTTCTGAATGTATATTTACTATGATGTTATTGCACGATAGCATTGAAATTCTCAATTGCTTTTCATTAGAATGAGTATTACCTCTTTTCAGTTTCTGAAGTTATTTATTCTTAACTTCCGTATTTTGTTAAGTTTAAAGCATAAATGCTTTGGTTACACCTTTTAACAAAAATATTTACCTCTTATCCAATTTCTGAATTGTGCGATGAATGCCAGATAGCGCTGTGTTCTGTTGGTTGGTGAAGTAAAATCCTAATGCTTTTTTCATTGGATATTTTGTTTCTCACCCTCTTCTTCCTCTACGTAGGGCTAGCATGACTACTTCTGTCGGTTTCAAGTGTTTGAAGTAAACTGCTTGTAATCAGGTGGTTCACCAGGATTACACTGAACAGAAGTCTGTAAAGAAAATTATACAAGTCTCTTAATGAAGACACATGCAATTTTAAAAATGGTATAAAAACATGTTACTTAATATTCTGTTGTTAAATAGGGTCAGACACATTTCTACTTACCAAGTATGCCTAAAATACATAAATGACCGTGCCCTTTACAAAAGATATTGCCTGCTTGAGGGAAAGTGCATGTCATGCTTAGCAGAAATTAATTCCTAGATGCAGATAATCCTAGATTATCCTTACATAAAATTCCATTGCCGTCCACACAAGATTGTGCCTGGAGCTGTTGGTAACCTCAGTAGATATTTCCCTCTATTGTGCTTAGACTGTGTTTTTTTCTGGCAAACAATAGCACATCACATGTCATAGATGGGTCCTAGCACCAGTTTAGAATATTATAAATGCAGCTGACCTCACAAAGTTGACTGCTGTTAAAAGGGCTGAGCTTGGAGCACGGGTGACCATTTACAGAGCTGGTTTACTTTCAAAGACCCTAATGTGCTTCATTTTGCTATTTTAATTAACATGTGGATGATTTGGAACGAGCACATTTACACTGAGATTCTTTCTCCTTCTGAATTTAGGAACATAACTAAAAGGGCCGTAAAATGTTATGAATAATATTTATTAATAAAAACAACCACTCAGAAGACAGATATAAGATTCATATATCAATAAATGTGTGCTTCAATGAAGAGAAGGGAGACAGATGCATTAGGTTGAACCTGCGATTCATACATAATACTGTTATAGCGTATACAATTATAGTTCCACCAGTACTGTTTTGAGAAGGTGTGGCCCTGCCACAGATGTTGTGGTTTATCCTAGTACCACAATAAAGAATATCTGCGGAAGACGTGCAATTATTCCATTTCTTTTACTTCTTTAAGCTTCAGTACACAACAAACGGGTCTGCCTTGTCCCTCCGTCCAGCAACTGTCTCACACAGAATTCTCGACCTTGGAACGCTAAAACATCACAATGTACACTGTGTCATTACACATTACACTAACATGAAGAAGCAATAATACAACACATCCCCCCCTCTTAACACACTAAAAAGAATAATCCAATAAAAACAAAATAAAACCAACACATAATATTGTGAACAACATATTGTGAACAGATGTTTAATCCAACACAAAATCTTTCAACCAGCCAGGCAATTTCCTTTTCCTCTTCTCACAATTAGACATAGCATCATCCAACTTCCTTTTTAACCTTTGTTCTTCCAATCCACCACTCGATCCTTTCACATTCCCCTCATCCTCATTACCAGACAAAACGGACGTGCTAGGGTTGTTACTCACTTCCCCTTGTGTAGATGTAGATGGTCTTCCATGTCTTTTAGCCATATAGAACCTCTAGCACATAACACATCACCTTCCCCACAATATTTATCTGAACACAAAGCAATGTGCTTCAGGTTCCATACTTTTCCACTCTGCAGTCTTACAGCATTCTGCAACTCTTCCATTACTTGTTCCGATTAAAAAAAATCTACTTTCCCCCTTTGCCACCTTATAAGGTTTGTTTTTTTACTTGCACCCAATCTCCCACTTTAATCTGAATGGGTTTCACTGTATGTACTTTACCATAATATAATTTACTTTTCTCCTGTGTTCTTTTCAATCTTTTTTTACACTATCCAGTGACCAGTGTTCAATTTCGCACTCCCGTAACCATGCAGGACTAAATTTGCATCTAGCTTACCTACCTCACATTGCTGCAAATGGGCTAATTCCAGTAGCTTCATTTTCAGTCACTGTATAAGCCCACCCAGCTTTGCAAACAGCAACACACCAATTATAATGTTTTCTCATTGCTGCTTGAATACCCCCTTTAACACTCTGTTGAGCCTTTCTACATTTCCATTCCCCCTGAGTTTATAAAGAGAAGTTGTTTTATGTGTTAAACCTACTCTTTCAAAGTATGCCTTAGCAGTCCTAGAAATAAACTGTACACCATTGCCACTCAGAAGCAATGCAGGAATTCCTTCTGATCAAAACAAATATTTTTGTCTAAGAATTCTAATACCGATGCAGTATCAGCTCTTTCCACTATGTCTACAACTGGCCACTTTGAGAAAAGATCCATCAATAGAATCATATATTCTTTTTGCTCTCCTACAGGACCCATTAAATCCACAGCTACACATTCCCATGGTTGTTTAGGGACTCATTTCTGATCCATAGGTGGTCTTAAAGTGTGTCGGGTTGTATCAGCAAATGAACAAATATTACATGCCCTAACACATCCTTTCACTGCCTTATCCGCTCCCGGTCACCAGAAGCGTTCTTTAACCTCTAATTTAGTTCTCACTACACCAAAATGTCCATCAGGACATAATTCAATGATCCTCTCACGTAATGCATTAGGAGGAATAATCTTACTTCCCATCAAAACGAAATCATTATCAATGGACATTTCTGACCTAACTTGCCAGAAATGTCTACACCCTTCTGACAACAAGTCCTTCTTGGGCCACTCTTCCAACAAGTATCTTAAGATAGTTTGCAGTTCCACATCCTCCTTTTGTTCTTTCTCCCACATTTCTTTTTTTATAGCAGGTCTGCCCGAGTCATGTATAATTGCAACCTTGAAATCATTCCATGGATCTTCCTTACATTCTTCCAATGGACAGGGCATTCTGGACAAATAATCAGCCATTACATTATTTTTCCCAGAACATACACCATCCGGTAAATGTAATCTTTCATTCTCATAGACAATCTCGCAATCCTAGCAGATGCCACCACATTTCCTTCTGAAGAGAGTAATTTGATCAAATGTTTATGATTGCATTGAATAGTAACCATTTTACCTCACACAAAGGAGCGAATATGTTCTAAACCCTATGCTCACACAAGTCCCTCTCTTTCTATAATGGGATATAGGCGTTCAGGATCGTGATGCAAACAAAATTATGTTCTCTTTCCTTTAGCATCCTTTTGTGACAATACAGCTCCTAACCCCTTATTACTAGTATCAGTAGTCAGGAAACAGTCTAATTGAGGATCAAAGGGCCAGATGTTTCAAAAGTGTTTACCCGTTCTATGTCTATGGGAAAATGTGATCATACATATGGCCCAAAGCTTCTTAAGTTGGTTACTTTACACAAATTTGCCTTGATAACATTAAATTCTACTTCACACTGAGAGTTCCACTAAAATTTGTTTTAAAAATTACAAAGTTGCCTTATGTTGTAAACCTTATCTGCGAAATTCTAGATGAATTTTGTGCTAAATTCTGCTATTCCTAAAAATGATCTCACTTCATCCTTCTTAGAGGGTGCAGGAGTATCAATGAACAACCTTATTAATGATGGCTTAGGCTTTCCCCCTTCACCACTGATGACCTGCCCCAAATAAGTCACATTTCTTTCCACAAACTTGCACTTACTCAACAGTCAAACCCTCTTTTCAAACACTCCCAATACACATTGCAATCTTTCATCGTGTTGTTGCTTGTTTCCCCCCAAACCCTAAAATATTGTCCTGGTAAAACATCACTCCTTTTTCTTTCCCAAACAACTTGTCCATCAACTGTTGAAAAACAGCTATGGCTGATGCCAGACCAAATGGCATCCTTTTAAACTGGAAAGAGCCCACATGAGTGATATAGGCTGTGAGTTTCTTAGACTGTAGTGTAAGCATAATTTGCTGGTAAGCCGCAGATAGAGGAATAGTTGAGAACCAAGTAGCACCTTTCAAGCATGATACAGTTTCCGTGATTTTTGGTAATGAAAGCGAACAACAACAATGGCATTATTCAAATGTCTTTAATCTACACAAAGATGGATTTTACCATTGATACATTGATTACATTACCATTGATACATTGATACATTATGCGAGAACCCCTGGTGAGATTCATTAAGAGATCTGTATGGTCTCTGTCACATCCATTTGCACTAATTTTTCCAATTCAGTCAACATTTCATCTCTCACTATTATAGGTATTGGTCTCAACTTATGTACTTTCGGTTGAGCATTCTCTTTTAGTACAATTTCATGCTCAAAACCATTTTATCTTCCTAGTTGTTTGCAGAAAACCTTTGGCAATTTCTTTCCATCTCAACCCCAATTGAACTTCCATATTCTATCACAAGTTCTTTATTTTTACTATGAGGATCCAAAATTATATGCAACCTTCTTTGATCCTGCCAATCTAGAACGAAAGGTCCCCTTTTTGCTGCATAGCAGTTGCTTCTAGTATATCTGTTTTTAAAATAAAAAGACGATCATCTGTAACCTAGAATATTTTTTTCTCCAGTGTAACTTTCAGGTTCAGTTTCAGGTGTAACAAATATCCACCAATTTTCCCTACAAACGTGCTCTTCCACATATTCTCATTAATAATAGTATAAGGTGATACCGAGTCTGAACACATTGTAATTGGCACACCTCCAATTATCATTTCACATTCCCGTTTCCCTCTGAAATCACTTTCCTCAATGTTCAGTACAACATTTATCCTTTAGATTCTTGACAACCTTCGAATTTCCAATATGTTCCTCCGAATCACTATCACTGACGCTTTTTTGTTCATAAATGCATTTAACACAGTTTTTCTTCTTTTGGAACCCCTTCCCAAAGTGGCCAATTATGCCACAATTGCTACACTTTTGTTTCAATGCCGGGCAAGCCTCAAAAAATGTTAAGCGTTCTTTAATGTCACAACGGTAACATCGCCTCTCTTTACTTCCTGCTTTCCCTCTAAAATGTATTTTCTGCTCCTTCTCTTGTCTACGGTTAGTTTCTTTGCAAACACATTCTCCTTCCTTGTCAGGTACTTTCAGTTGCGTTGCACATCTCCCTGAAATTTCTGCCTTTCGTATTATACCTACAACATCCTCTAGTGGAGAGTCACCATTTATCTATAACCGCTCCTGTGTGGCTGGGTTATTAGCATGCACAACAAGTTGATTTCTAATAAGATCATCATGTAACACACCAAACTTATAATTATGGGTAATTTCTTTAAATCTGCTATGTAATCATCAACAGATTCTCTTTTATTGGTAATGCCGATACACACTTTAGGCACAAAATATTTGTCTAAGTCTTGTAGCGCTGCTGAAAAAACATTTCCGTCACCTCCATGTAATGTTTTTTGGCATTCCATTATACGTTTTTAACCCTAAAAGTCCCAAAGAATGTGGAAGAATTATTTTTTTCTGCTCTTCCAAAATGTTTCCATCTTCATCAATGGCACCAATATAATTTGTAAAATAGTCCTTCCACTCCACTTATTTCATTGAGGGCTCTGACCCCTAGACCCAAAATGCATGTGGAGGACTAATGTTAAAGTTCGTTTGTGCCATGCTGATAAATAATAAGGCCGGAGTAAACTCAACTTTGAAACATATATGTGTATATAAATAAACTATATATTTATATATACATTATATATAGATTGGTCCTCAACTGTTTCCTGTGTAAAGTAAACCAGGACCAACGTAACTGTTTAATATTCCTTTAGACGTAAGGAAAATAATTACTTTAAATTCCCTACTCCAACACACTCCTATGGCAGCACAAGTGGTAAAAACACACGTTAACTGTGTGCGAATAGACACACTCCCCGTGCGCCTAATTACAGGTGCACCGCAATCTTCCTTCTTGATCCTTTAACAGTGCAGATTACGAAGGTTGTCATGGCAATGGCAACGAACATGAGTTTGATGTTTCATTACCCACAATGCACTTCTTAAAGGAACACTGCACAAGGCAAGCTATGCGCAGTACACAAGAATAAATGCACGAGCCAGCAAAATACTTTGGTGCACGAGACAGAATCGTTTGTTCTCACGCGATAGGTCTTGCGTCGTCCTCCGTGCTGTAAGTAGAGAAACACTCTACTATAGCCTTAGAACCCGCCGTAGCGGGCTCTACCGGCTCTTAAAGGCCCGCTCCCCAGCTGTAGCTGTGAACAAAGCGAACATTGGAATGTTGGCGCTGCGGGCTTTTACCGGCCAGTAAAAGCCCGCAGCACTCCATTGTTTTCAATGGAGCCCCCAGCATTCCAATGTTCTAATTTAGATTAAATACCACTTACAGGGCTGCACAGATACGCAGAAAGGATTTGGGTTGTCGGTCTTCAAAAGGTGCCAGGGTTCTTTAAAACTTTTCGCCAAAATATTGTGGTGTATTCTAGTACCACAATAAATAGTATCTGCAGAAGCCGCGTGATGATTCAATTTATTCTATTCCTTTAAACTTCAGTACACAGGAAACAGGTCTGCCTCGTCCCTCCGTCCAGGAACTGTCTTAGACAGAATGCTCGACCTTGGAACGCTAATACATCACAATGTCAACTGTGTTAATACACATTACACTAACAAGAAGAGGCAATAAAACAACGACGGATCTTTTGTTTTCGTGCTCAGCCGTAGCCCATGCCTAGCATGCATGGAGGGAAGAGGGTACGACTGAGGCAGAGTGGCCAGCATATCTTCTTTTTTTGGAGGAGAGATGTGAAGCTGGGCTTGTAGAACAAGGAAAGAGCTGCTGAGTCTCGCACCACAGCAGGTAAGTAGCTTATGAACCCACCTTTCATAGCTCGCCATAATGCTAGTTTATCCAGTGCTGATGTTAAATATGGCTATTGGAGCTTTAGGAGTGGAGGTTGTTATTGCAAAATGCTTTGTACAAGTCATACTTTATAGTGAATATTTAGTATTTTGCACCCTGAAAATGCAATCAAAACTATACATCCAGAATGGGATGGGGAATCTCTGTTACCTGGAAAAATATTTTCGGCGGAGCATAAAAATTTACTTAAAAAAAAAAAAAACCAATATACATTTCCCATTACTTTTCACCTGGGAATTGTCCCTCATGCAAATATTCCAACTCATTTACGAAGTGAAATATGCGCGCAGATATACAACTTGGGTCATGTTTCATGTTTGATGCAGGAGGTTTTTGTGAGTCGGCAAAAATTAAACGAATACATAAATATGTAGATAAAAATCTGTGAAAATCAAAGAAAATCTATAGATGTCTTTTCACATTTTTTTGCTAATTGCCTATTACATGGCCCATAGAGGTTATGAGTCTTTCTATTGAACAATGTCTACTTATGTTACAAGTTTGATTTTGATGTATTTTTTTCTTTACCTTAGGACTTGACACCAGTTTGATTTTATTGAACGTTCTTTATTTTACAAATACAATCTAATTGTTATGAACATAATCCTCTCTATTGTTAGACTGCATTAGAATAGATGATTTTATGTATTTTGCCTGTCTTCACTGTCTTTCGTTTATGCCTATCAAGAGATGTTATTTGGTTTAATTTTTTTCAGAAAATGTTAGCAGATTAAAGAAGTTGGAATATTTAAACCTAGCCTTGAATAACATTGAAATTATTGAAAATCTGGAAGGTGAGTTAATTTGTTATTGTTGAAATACAGATATTTTGCTTGAACTATATGTTACTAAGGCCATAAACCAAATTTGATGTGGCAAAAAAATGCACTACTCTTTTAACTCTGGTCTGAAATGTTCCACAGGCATACAATTCTTAATGAAAATGTTTGTGCCATTGTTTCCTATTGCAAACATTGTTATACACTTACATTTATATATTAATAAATACCCCCCTTCAGGAGGACAAGTAAAGGAAGTATACACAGAAATACCTCACACAAGCAATGTGCATTGAACTTGATACACACAACTGAACATGCCTAACCCATATCACAATGGAATAAGTCTGGCACATCCACACATGCATTTCTGACTACTTATGCACAAATATAATAATAATTTTTTCTTCCGTTTCAGGATGTGAATCACTTCAAAAACTTGACCTAACAGTGAATTTTGTTGGACAACTCTCTAGTATTGAAAGTCTTAAACACAACATACATCTTGAGGAACTTTTCTTGGTGGGAAACCCCTGCGCTGAGTTTGCAGGCTACAGAGAGTTTGTAGTGGCAACACTTGAACAATTGAAGGTATGTTCTTTTAGTGAAAATCATTGTTGAGTAAATAATGCACACATTTTCCCTCGTAGGAAGATTGTAATCTCTGCAGATCTGGGTCTCTTTACTTGACATATTTAGTATTATTTCTTTTAAATCATCAAATAAATTATTTTGTTGGTATATCGCAAATACATAGGCCTAAAATATGCTTCTAGCAACGGATATTTACATCTGATGGAAGAACAAAGTTCTATCGCTCCAACTGTGTTGGTAGGGACGTTCTTTTTATGTCTTTCTTCACTGGTTGCAATCCTCTTTTTATTTTCATTTAATCATTGACATTGTTTATTAGTGATATTGCATGCCTCTCTGTTCACAGTGTCATGTCTCAGTTGTGACTGATTGAGTTCTTGAACTGATGGCCAATGCCGGAAATATGCAAAATGTTTCCATAGGGGGGAAGCTCAGATAGCTTAGTGTATGTATCACAGCACAAACGTAGAATATAAAATTTACTGACTTTTTCAACAATATGTTTCATTTCGATTTGGGACTTGGAGGCAAGAATTATGTATTTCTTGTTTCTTTAGTCCTACTCCAGCATTTAAAAGAACATAGTAAAACCTTATGTTTAACATCTCAGGAAAAACTAAATTTCCCATAATACCAGGAAATGATGCCTTTAGTACGCTGAAATCAGCCAGTCACATAATACATTCCATAGTATCAATTCAGAACTTAAAAACATTCCTTCCTCTTTTCTGCTTGCAATGTGTGTTTAACCTCCAATAAAAACATCACTCTTGCTTCTGATCACAACCTGCACTCAGCACTGTGAAAAAAGCATAACAATTCAAATCAATCATAAGATAACTAAAAATAACATCAATTGCCAATCATACTGTAAGATTGTAACGTATTATGCATTCTGAAAGTTATTACGTAATTGCTAGATAACCCTATTAAATATGGAGTAAACGTTAGAACTCTCTCAGATGTACTTGTGCACCCACAAGGTTAATCTGACACTGGGTGGTGATAATCCTTACTTCTGAGTTGTTAATGGAATCAGAACTTTCTTTTATGGAAGCCAGGAAATATTATATTCTTTGTCAAACCTGAGGTGAGGATTATGCATGGTTAACCCCATAATGTGGAGGATGTGATTGTCAAATAATCTGCATTACCTCTGGGGGAACGCTATGTTATCTACATTCCAATAAGAAATCCGTTAGATGCATTTAAGTACCAGACGTTTTGTAGAATGCGAGGGAAAAGCTTCCCTTATGCTCTCTTATGTTACAGTGATAAAAGTAAACCCACTATAGAATACACAACAGGAGTCACCCATGCACCCAACAGGGATCGAGGTAATGTTTATATCATACAACAATGTCCCAAAGAACATCAATGGAAGGAAACAAACTTAGTCAATCTTAAAATACTACAAGAAAATGTATTGTATATATAACTAAAGTACAACACAAATGAGGGGCATTATGGCCAAATACAATCCAAAGACATATATATAGTTTTTGTACTCACTTAACTATTATGTGTTCGATGAGAAGCAGCATCAAATACAAATTAGACAAGAAAGTGCTAAATTTGCAAAGTGAACATGCTGAGCTCGTGAGAATCATGCGGAAGGCACAAAGTGATAAATATATAAAAACAAGATAATGGCGAAAAAAATAATAATCAAATGTTGGTAATGAATGCAAAGAAAAGTCCACAGTTTCAGTATTGAACAATAGATATCCTTTTTCAGCCGGATACATGTCAAGGGCATTTTGACTTTCTCCAGTTTATCAGGTCATCATCAGGACAAAAGAAGCAACGAGTTTGATTGCTGACTAAAGAGACAAATTTAAAAAAGCCAAAAATGGAGGAGGAGTTGGTCAAAAATGTAAAGTAAAAAATAATAATAATTGACTGACGAACTGAAAGGGGCCATATCTCTAATACCTGTATACCTTACAGAGATACAGTAAAAGAAAAAGACAAAAAATTAACTAAATTACAATAAAGGGGAAAGTACAAACAAAATCTGAGGAGGCCCACAGCCAGTGTCACACTACAGTGAAAGGTGTATATATACACACTGACAGATAGCTACACGTATGTCTGTACCTGTTGGAATAAAAAAAGGGGAGGGGCAGAGATTAAATATATAGCCAGAGAGAGGGTTACTCTGTTATATGTGCAAGCTTTGTAGTTACTAACAATTAATCATAAGGGAAAGGGTGTATTTAAATGGTTCCACGTTGGAGAATGTTGTTATAGATAAGGCTGGCAAGCAACTGTAAATTATAGACTTGCTCAGATTGTATACTCCAGAAAAAAAAGGCACACCAAAAAATTTTCAACAAACTTGAGCCTACCTGTAGGGAATTGACTTTATCTTACCGGATAACTGGCGCTGTGGGACTAGCCAAAAAAGTTTTAGCCTTCTGGAAAGGCCTTGAACAGGTAAGAACATGCGGGACAACTTGACGTGCAGTGTGCGGTATGTCCAAAAGACTGAAACTTGCACTGAGCTGCATGAAGGGCTTCAACATGGGGAACAAATCAATAGTAAAAAGTTACAGTAAACAAATATAAAAACAAATTCATCAACACAGACCCCAGCAAACAATTCATTATTGGGGCAATCCAAAATAAGGAAATTAATCATTATGTAAATCCAAATTGTCAGTAATGCCTGAATTATTGTCATAAAATTATCCCACTAAAGGGGGCTTACTCTCTTGAGAAAAGACCCATATAGTTTGTGAGCATAGGAACCAATTGGACCAAATCAATCAGTGAGGGATGCATGAACAATAAAGGTAAGCTTCACGTAAGGAAACCAATAAAGGCTCTGGTATATATTTAGTCATTATAAGGGAGGCTGCATTAGTGTTTAAAGGCAAATGTATAAAGAAAAGTGAGACAGAAATCTTATGTGCATGGGACGTGGCCTAGCAGTGCAACAAGATGGCGGCGCATTAAGCCAGCTCTGACGGCTGGAGCCTAAATCCCCACAAAACATCTGTCTCCGCATGCTGCAACTACCTACAAATGGCAACGTATGTCATTGAACATCCCAGCTTTGGGGGGCTTGGGGAGATCTCCGCGCTGGGCCTGGTGGTCGATGGTTGGAGGAAGACATCCTGAGCCATGGCCCGCGTGGAGAGTAGGGCAGCAGAACGCAGTGAATACGGGCTCCTGGGCGACGTCCCGATTGAAGGGTCATGAGCTGTGCGACGTCCAGTTGGTAGCTGCCCCGCTGGGAGTTCAGGCAGGGACTCTGAAGGGGTGTGTGGCCTGTAGCAGTGGCAAGGCCAAGGATGGCCGGTTGTGGCTGTGGCCTACGCAAGGTGCATGGTCCTTCCTGCAGCCTACCTGACACACGCTGACTGTGGAGCCAGGGGAGCACACGTGGGAGAGATGCTGCGGATGTGGGTGGCCGGGACGGGCTCTGCCTGACCTGAGAATGCTGCTGTGCTGGAGGTCCGGACTCTCAATTTCAAGCAATATCACCTCACATGTGAGTGACCTGCTCCTTGATTTTATGAACAATGCCACCTCTTCCGTATGACTACAGTGGCTTGGCTGACGTGGGTGGGTGCTGCTATTTTGCCTGCCCCATGGGGTTATCTGTGTGCTGATGATTTGGGGGGGCCCTGGATCTCCATTCTGGGCGGCTGTAAATATTAATTTTTGACGTCTTAAAGGAGGAATACATTGAGGGGAGATGGGCAGCCGTCTGAGGTGCACTACTGAACAAATCGCTACTCCCCTCACTTTAAAGTCAAAGCTCAGAGAAGGTATAAGCTCCTAGTTCCTTGCACATCAAGACCTATACATTGCTTTCATCACCCAACCATGAGTAAAACTGACCCCAGGCACCTTTCTGATCCTGAATACTATATGGAGGGTGAATCCCTCCTAACAGAGTATATTATGCCCCTCATTTTGACCCTGGCGCTATCACTGCCAACAAATTATGAATGTGGCGAGTTGGTCGCTGCCAACCCGCCACATCTTTACTCATACTGCCATGGCGGTATGAACGGCTGGGCTGGAGATGTTCATCTCCGACACAATGGTCCACAGAAGACCACAGGCGGCATTATGAGCAGGCCAACCACCATGGTTACCGCAGCTGTAGCACTGCCACGAAAACCATGGCGGTAGGGCTACTGGTGATAGGGAAATTCTTCCCTGTCACCAGTAGACTGTTCCCCCACCCCCCAACCAAGCACTTGACCCCCTGACACACATAGCGTCTCCCACCTACTACACCAGGACCTGGAAGCTAGGTTGCGAAGAAGCAATGTCCGAATTACTGGGATACCAGATTCCACTGCCATGGGACGCACTGAAGACTACATAAACAAGCATTTGCAATGGAAAGGGTCTCGCATTTGTCCAAGTTACAGCTATTACCAGTTGTAAACTCCCAACCGGATTTTTGCTTGCCAAGTTAAAAGAAAAAAACAGCGCGATTGCGCTGCTACAGTTCACTCGTAATGAAATCTATTGGCAAAAGTGCAATTATGTACATAACCGGCAAAAGTGCAATTAACTGTGTAACAGGGTCGATATTATGCAAAGTGCTCGACTTCTGCCAAGCAAGATCGCACTGTGAAAATAGAGAAAAAGTAGTCCACAAACCTGACGGGAAACAGCGAGCCTCGCATGTTTTCTGTACTTGGTCGCTGTGCTCGAGGAGGGCTAACCACCGGAAAAGGCATGACGTGTCCGTGCCTTCCACTAATGAAAGCAAGCGGATTCTAACCGGCAAGCCCACGAACCAATGAAAGACACTGAGGTGATGTGGACGGGCACCGAGCCCTTTTCTAATTCCTAAAGCGTCTCGCTAGCGATACGCATGCGATACACATGCGACGCAGGCTCGACCCTAAAAACAATCTGTTCAGGACACCCGAAACAAATTTTTCTCTGCCAAGAAGAAACTGCAAGAATGCGACCTGCTTTATGCCAAGCTATACCAGTGCTGTCGCTGGTTCACCTGGAAAAGCAAGACTATGGTGTTCACTGATCCAGGGGGCACGTGGGGGCACTCATAGATACTTCTCCTATTCTAGAGTATTTGCAATCCTCATTAAAAGATTGGTACATTTTCAACACATCAAAACATAGCAGACACAGAGGGTAGATTCCTTATTCTGCAGGGCATGATCAGCTATAACCATGTCACCTCTGTGACACATATGGCCCGAAGACGCAGCCCTGATTTCTTTTATGTGATATTAAAGCAGTGTGTAGAGGCTGATCCCCATACGATTCTGTGTGTGGTGGAGTGGGGTGGCCATAATCTTACCTTAAATACAGAGCTTGACTGCTAAGACCATAGTGAAAGATGGTTAACTAGAGCTTGGGATGCGATCTTGGGTACTATGCTACATTTCGACCTGGTTGACCTATGAAGATTGAGACGCCCGGCTGCACAGGAATACGCATTCCATTCATCAGTACACGACTCCACATTTCGCATTGACTTCTGGGTGGGTAACAAGGACGTGCTAGACTCGGCAGGAGAGATCATACATTTCTCCAGGGCCTTATCAGTCCACTCGCCGGTAGTTCTCCACCTGGAAATGCCTAATAGATGGCGTCAGATGCATATGTGGCACCTCCACCTCAAGAACCTGCTGGATGTAGCATTCAAGGAGGAAATTAAGCAGGCCATTAAGGACTATGTATAACTAAAGAACAATTTCGTTTCCTCTGTTGCCACTCTATAGTAGGCTCTTAAGGCAGTGATTTCCAGGGAGTGGATTGAAAAGGGACATGGTATCCTAAAATAGTTTAGAACTAGACTTTCTACACTGAAGCAGGAGCTGCACAATCTAGAAAACCACTATGACACCACTCATGATAGAGCAATCTTTGGCCCCATGCACACTAAACTCCATAAATTTGAGGAGGAGGAGGAGGCAGACAGGAAACTGATTTTTTGAATAAATACAGTCAAGGCCGGAGACAGGGGGTGTGGGACGGACCGGGACAAACACTGGCGGCTTTGATTACACTAGCTGGTCTGTAAGTCACACACCTCATGTTTACGCATCAGATGAGAATATTGTGTACAACCACTCTGGCATTATAGGCACATTTGCTGCCTTTTATAAGGAACTATACGCTTCCAGCATTAAGGCGGAGCCTTCTGACATCCATGCATACCTAGACAGGGTGGCCCTGGCGTGCGTGGGAATTGAGGACTGCAGTCTTTTATGCCAACCCATTACTATAGAAGAGATTAAATGGGTGATCAAACTGCTGAGGAATGGGAACACTCTGGGTAGCAACGGTTTCCCTGCAGAATTTAATTAGGAGTATGTGGAGAAATTTGCACCTATGTTGTTGGAGGTCTACGAAAAGGCCTATAAAGTATGAAAACTCCATCTGACTATGAGAGAAGCCATAGTAATAACTCTCCTTAAGCCAGACAAACTCCCCGATAGGTGTGATTCTTATAGTCCCCTCTCCCTCATCAATGTGGATAGTAAGATTCTAGGTAAAATTCTAGCGAATAGGCTGCTTCCCTTGATACTCTGACTAGTTTGGCCGGATCAATCCGGTTTCATCCCGGGTTGATCCACCACTGACAAGCTCAGATCACCATTTGCTCTCATGCATCATTTCAACCCTGATTTGAAAGTAGTGGGCACCTTTTTGGATGCTCCAAAGGCATTCAACACTGTTGAATGGTCGATTTTACTGGGAGTGTTGGACAGAATAGGACTCTGTAGGGTGTTTATGAAATGGGGCAAGCTAACTTATACAGGTATCAATAATCCAAAAGTAAAGTTCTAGCAAGCAGATAATTTGCAATATATTTGTACATAATTAGCTAGATGTCAAATGGAGTTGAACCAACATATATACGAACTTGATTCAACAATTCAGTTTGTCAGAACAAAAAGATGGAAAAGCAGTTGTACACAAAATACTATATTTTTGGGTGCAGCAAATGTCGAAAACCTGGCATACATTAATTATATACATACAATGAAAAGTCCATTATCCTAGACTAATGCATGTATGAGTCCACTCTCATGTTAACTGGAGTAGTCTTTTGTGTGAATCCATCAATCTAGGGCTTCGATCTTTATAAAAAAAAACAGAAGTGGCACAGAGTCGACATTTCGGTCTCTGGTGCCATCATCGGGGCCATAAATATTAATGGGATTTCATAACAACCCACAGAAATGGATTGCTAATAAAATAGTTATAACGAAAAAGAGATAGTTACTAAAAGTATGCCTCTGTGCAGATATAAGGGCCATATAAAAAAGTGAGGTACGTGCTGTACTACAAACACCCAGTAAATATGTGGAAAGTGTTATATCAACCAATCTTTTCTCAATGTGAGGGGATATCCATGATTTAAGGTGCATTCAAATATAGATGGTTGTAAATGACTTATACAATCCACTTGCCATTGGCTGGATGTAAGAATAAAAATAAAGAGAATCAAATTAAACTGTATCATAGAAAAGACATAAGGGTTTAAGCCACTTTTGAAGGCCCCACTTACCAGCCTAGCTGAATTAGGTTAAAATGAAATTACTCAGTGTTCACACTTGCAATAGAGAAGTTTCTTATTGTAAGCTAGGGAAGCAAAAAATCACCATCTTGTTAGGTCTGTCTTCTAAAGAGGTAAGCACTCATGATATTAAAGGACCAGGTAATCTCTCTTACCGCCGCTGAAGATTCTATTAGTAGCATTCCACTGTGACTTTGCGTGCTGACAGCCAGAAGGCAAGTGAGCAAGTGATAGGCAAGTGAGCATTGAAGTGATGTATAGCAGAGCAGGTTCACACGTGACACTTCAACGCCTCTCTTGATCAGTGGCTCAATGAACTGTTGACATTTGAGCCCCCCTGAAGTTGAATTTCCATCTTCAACAGGTGTCTCCGTTGAGCCAATGAGCACTGAACCATCAAACGTGGATTTTTCGCATGCTTCAAAAACCACACCTATCCTGTGTATGTACCAGTGGATATCGACATGCCCTATGAGCAGGAGGAGAATGAACTATGATTTTCTTTTAAAATACTCACTAACACGCTCATTAGGAATCATGGGAATGGGTCTCTTCTCCTTCCATGTGTTTTTTTTGCCACACTTTTTTTTTAATCAGGCCCATTTTATTCCATCACTGGTATATTTAGTCACCATCATACATTTACCGTAAGATAATATGTGCTAAATGTTTCAAACTATGCAAGGCTTAAAGTAACCGTGCTTTGCATAAAAGCAGATGTGATTTTAGTTTTGTATCTTCTTTCTGCAGAAGTAGATGTTACCCATAGAGTGAAGTGCCTGGGAGAGCATAAATCTCTGTATACATGAACACTTTGATCATCTCCCCATTTGATTTATTACACCCCTGGGACACAATATTGGAGCGTACAAGCCAGGGGTGTTGTAAAGTCCATAAGGTCCGACTCCATTCCGGCTAGACTATCTCGGATTACACTCCTTCCGAATTCAGTCATATTTGTTATAAATATGAATACAATGAATATGCCGTCCACCATTATCATTTGTTGAACTGAGAAAAGGACAGATATTGGCAAGGCATTCTGATAATGAGCCAGATATAACACCTGATAAATGTTCAGTCTGGAACAGGTGTTCCCTTATCAATATCTCAAGGCCATCCAAAAAAAATCCCTAGATAATTCATCACAGAGGTATAGTTCAAACTGTCTGAAGAAATCTCTAGGACGCCCTCCAATTTCTGCTGTCTATGCTCGGTGCACCACATTCCTAAAACTATGTCAAAGGTCTTCATTCCTAATAACATTCCAGTATTTAGGGACCACTATTCGACCCCTTAGGGAGAGAGTTCCTTCATCCAAGATTATCCTACAACATGCTGTCCGAAGACAATCTTGCTTATTGCAGGCTATGGAGAAGCGAATGCCTTCTGCCTGAGGCTGATAAGAGCCGAATACCGAAGGAGAACTTCTACCGCAGCACGTTTGTCTTACACAGGGAACACTTCCTCCACAGCCCTTCTGATAATGAGAGCCCGAACTGTCAAAAAGCTATGCAGTGCGCCGAGTCCTCCTAAGAAATTCTACTCTGAAAGTTACTCTAATAGTTGCTATCCTATGATAATGCATAGAAGTAGGTTCAGGGTGTTAGGCTTTAGATTACATTTTAATCATGTTAGAAATCTTCATTTTATTATTGCTGTTTGCAGCATGCCTTCTCACTGTTTTTATGATATACTGTGTGATTATCTTAGATGTGCTAAGAAACAGGTTCACCCTGTTGTCATAAATATTGTAAGTGAAAAGTGTCCGTCCTTAATATTGTGTGTGCCATACTGTGAAGAGCTAAGCAGATTACTGTTACCACGGTGTCCCTGATCCCTGTTCAGGGAGTGTTAGTAACCCAAAATCAATGATTTCACTTCAACTAGGTATTGAGAGGGGTTCTGCAGGACAACAATAACCTGTCTTTTCCATTCAGTGTTGGTGTATTGAGCTATTGAACTAAATTCATCTAGGTCACCCGTGGGTTAGAAAGAAAACCTTGTAGGGCTACGCCAGAGTTGTATCTTACACAACAGTATCTTCACTGAAAATTTTCTCACAGAATTCGGTATAATCTGCAGTGTGACGTTCTGTACCATTTTTAAGAGATGGTTGGATGTGCCTAGATATAGGGCGTTTGCTCACTCTAGTTTAGATATTGTCAATCCTTTGCGAAATATTGTGGTGTTCTTTCAAAATATACAAATGTTAAAGTTCCAAAAACAATTTTCCTTTGTTTTCTGGATGGACAATAATCCACCATTCCTTTTTACAAATCAATAT
This sequence comes from Pleurodeles waltl, assembly GCF_031143425.1. Classification (NCBI taxonomy): domain Eukaryota; kingdom Metazoa; phylum Chordata; class Amphibia; order Caudata; family Salamandridae; genus Pleurodeles; species Pleurodeles waltl. The sequence continues at coordinate 1,026,797,464 of NC_090439.1, read as the reverse complement.
ATCGGTTGCCACCACATGAATTTGTAATTCCAATGCCTTTCAGACAGACTTGGGGGTCCTTGATCAGTGGGATGTTTACTAAAAGAATAATAAATGCATAAAAAAACAATCAATTCGTGTAGGCTCATTATTTTGTACTGCAGTAACAGCATGTGCAGACTTGTTCCTTTTGCATTTAATCTATAATTCAAGAGTTATTTAGAACGTGATGTTTTTTCATTAGAAAAATATGAATAAATGTCTTTTGTGTCTGCTAAGAGAGGTTCATCATGTTGGCTATGTGTACACAATATCATTGGTGGCTTAATATGCCCAGCAATATTAGAAGGGAGAAACCAAAACTGAGCCCACAACAATTATCTTACGTCATACCCTGATAGCAGATTGCTAAAAAGCGTGATGAAATTGCAAGAATGTTATATAGCCCTTATTTAAAATAAGAAAAAAGGAACAGTGTTCATACGGATCATACTTGAATTGATTGTTTACGTTGCATTTATATTTGCTTTAGTGAACATCCCCCTGATGAAGGACCCCTGAGGTTTGAAATGCATTAGGCTAAAAAATTCATGCAGTGGTAACCAATATATTGATTTATAAAATGGAATGGTGAACCGTTACCTATCCAGGAAATAACCTGAAATATGGCTGTTCAGGAAATCTTGTAGGCATTCACCTATTTAGCAATCTTCCTTATACCTTTTCCAAAATCTTTTGAATGCTAAAGAACAAGACCTCATACAACATACAGTTTCTGTATAAACTTTGTGACTATCACCAACCCATCGTGCCGCTCTGTATTCACAATGTCCCGCTCATTAAGCAACCCTCGCTGTACCAATGCAAACATTATTAACACATGCATTACTATCTTTCCCCATTGTAGATATTTTAACCAGAAATAATTTCCTCGACTTATTGATAGTTCTGTGAAGGTCCCTTTTTCCAAGGCCTTTGTATCATTGACCCCATACAGGAGAAATATGAGGGGCTTGAGTGATAGGAGCTAGATGATTCTTCATCCCCCCTCCCAGTTCCTTTTGGATCTACTCATTCAGAATTGACAAGAGGGGAGAGGGCTTTAATTGTACAGCCATAATTTGCTGGGGCATAACCAGTGAGGAATTGGAGGAACAAGTGCACAGGGAACAACATATAGTGCTATTCGTACTACACCAAAAGAGTCGACTTGCAAACCGTTTAACCAGTTAAGGCTCTCAAACCTTCTGTGTTTGTATTTTTCTACTGTGAGTTTCACTAATGCATCCAATACAGATACCAGGTATCACCCCCTCCAGCAAGCCCTTCAAGTAAATTTGATGGGCAATTCCACCTACTTCCCTACTTTGATCTCCACACATGTCCAGCATGTGCTAGACTGAGTGCTTCACAATCCCCGTTAGCTTATTGCAGTCTTTTTTATGGGCGAGCACAAAGTGCTCCGTCCATTCTGTAATCTCTCTTTGGCCTTGAAACTATGCCCATGCATGTCAGTCACTTACATTGGTTCATGGGCTTGCCTTTTAAAATCCGCTTGCTTTCATTTGGAAAGGCCTGCAGACGTCATGCCTTTTCCGGTGTTTAGCCTACCTACACAGCACCGGTAAACTACTAAAAACATACGAGGCTTGATGTTTTCAGCCTGGAGTTCGGACTACTTTATCTGTTTATTTTCCAAACAGCACGATTGCGCTGCATTTTACATAGCGCATTCGTGCTGCTTTTTTTTTTTTTTGCTTTACAACGCTAATAGCTCTAACTCGAACAAATGCGAGACCCGTTGCACTGAAAATGCTTGTTCGTGGCTTGGGATCCCTGTAGGCTCTTGAAAATCCTTCCAGTCCATTGGGATTTTCTACATGTCATGTGATAAACTTTGAAAAACGTAGAGGTTATCAATCTCTTCTAGAGATTCAAGTGAGTCCGCCGCAGTGACTGCTGCCAGTTCCTGAAACAGGGCACACCTATTAGATATTTAATTTGGGACTGCAGAAAAACGAACTGATTTGGGACACATTGACCTTTTGCCCTCCTTATTAAAGGCCAGCAATTTATAATTGTCGTCTTAGTCTTTTTAAAGTGTGATTAAAAGCAGCATTACAGTCAAACTTAATGGACTAGCTTTGATGTCCCTAGCGCTAAGACAAAAGGTTCTAATACTACTTGTATTACTAATAAGGTTGTAGATAATACCGAAACTTAAATACCAAATAGTAACAAAGCCAAGACAGATCTACAGTGTAAACATTTATTGACAAAAAGGAAAGATATAGTTCGATTCCAACATTGCTGTCTGCCAAAGGTCTATAGGAATCATGTGATTTACCCCAATTTTACCCAGATGAATAGTCCGCGACTTTGTGTTAGCTGGAAAACAGACTACGTAAACCCACGACTGGGCACCTTCCGGTCCCCATGTGTGCAGCAACATTCCCATTCAGATGTTGTCCAGGCACATCAAGTGGTTGTTGTCAGCATGTCTGTTTGAGCCAGGTCTTTCAATTAGTGGAAAGTAGTCTGATCTGAATTTTCTTTGTGAATCTCTTGGAGTCCCCACAATTATCCTTCATAGCAAATGCAAAGAACCGAGGTAGACAGTTGAAGAAGGTTCTTTCTACTTTTAGAAAGCAGGAGAGAAGCAGCGAGCTAGACAAGTTAGCAATTTTGCATCCAGGTCTAACGTCTCATTCTGATCTGTACATGCTGTGAACCATTAGATGAGTGGGAGCCTGGGGCAGATATGTTATCTCTACTACAATAGGTGCCTAGTTCCACACCTGTGCTTGATGGCGAATGAAGGTATCATAAGGTGGCGAAGATCCACCTCTGAACTTAAACAAGTTGTATGTTACTAGTACCTTATGCTAATTCTCAACACATTTAATTTGTAGCACATGTTGCAGAAAACAACAGCCAACTGCATGGTGGCACCAACCTCCGCTCGATGGGCAGTCAGTATTTATGTGATGATGTTTCATCGTTCAATGTTTTTGTTTTCTATTTTGCACAGTGGTTAGATGGCAAAGAGATCGAACGCACTGAAAGGATTCGGGCCATGCAGAATTATCCAGCAGTGCAAAAACAAATCAGAGAGCAAGAACAAGCCTACCAGTTAAAACGAGCCAAACAAAAGGAAGAGGCGCAGATAAAAGTGGAAGAGAAAGACTTGTCAAGACAGAAGGCACGCAGGCCTGGCTTCGATGGGCGCTGGTACACTGACATCAACAACACTATGTATGCAGCGCCGCATTTACAGTTCTTCTTTTGTTATGTTTAAAGGGGTCATCGGATTCCAATATCTCAGTTTTGTTTATTGTGTCTTTAGGGCCTGCAGCCTATCTTGATTCTCTCGACACTTCATCCCCTTCTGTTTTTGTCTCACTTTTACTGGTGTTTCTCGCTTTACGTCCTTAAGAGACTCACATTCCTGTACTTAAGGTGGTTAAGACTCAGAACTCTAACTCTTTGTATCTGTTGTGCATTGTCTATTGCTTCTTTTCATTCTGTTCTTGTGGGATATTTAGTTTTTTGCAAAATTGTGTTATAATTAAAAAAATACATGCTTAAATAGTTCTATGAACTATAGCCTTTGCTATTGCAGATATTCCAAAAGGCATTGGATGAATCCTGTGTTGGTGCACTAATGACAAAGGATGTCGCCTTGTCTAGGGATTTTTTCATCATTATTTTTTTTACCAATACCTTGTCTAGGGTTGACTGCCTCACAGTTCTTTGTGGAAGCTGATGATGACATCCGTGCATGCAGCAGACCTGTTGTCTTTACTGGGATGCTTGTGGCCTGAAACCACCTTTAAAATGAAAGAGAATTTGGGTGTTAGTAACAACAGTACCCTTGTAATGTTGTGATTGGATCATCAGTTTCCAATGTCTCGGTTTTGTTTATAGTGTCTCCAGGACCTGTAGCATCTGTTGATTCTCTCGACACTTTTCTGGTATTTCCACTCCACTCCCTACAGAGACCCAAATTGCTGTACTTAACGTGCTTAAGACTCAAAACTCTAACTCTGCTTAACTTTTCTGCATTGCCCCTTACTTAATTTCCTTCTTTTCATGTCAGATCTTTATGCAAAGTTGTGTTGTAATTAACAGACAAATGATTAAATGGTACTGTGAATTATAAGGCCTTTGATATTGCCAGAAAATCCAAATGACATTGGAAGCATCCGGCATTGCTGCAGTGATAACACAAGCATTTTCGATACAGTGGTTCTCACATTTGCTTGAGTTAGACCTATTAGCATTGTAAACTCCTGACCGGACTTTTCTTGCCACATAATCTGAAAATGAAAAGTTGAACAGTTTCACATAAGCAAGCCGATGGACACCATGAGTGTGAAGGAAACGCACAAAAGGAAACAGAAGTTCGCTCACAGTGAAATGTATCGGCAAAAGTGCAATTATCCATGTAACCGGCAAAATTGCAATTATCCATGTAACAGGGTCGATGTCTTGAAAAGCGCTTGACTTCTGCCCAGTAAGATTGCGCTGCGTAGGATATAAAAAGAAAAAGTAGTCCAGAAACCATGCTGAAAACATGGAGCCTCGTATGTTTTCAGTAGTTGGCTGGTGCTCTTGAGGAAGGCTAAACACAGGAAAAGGCATGACGTATGTATGCCCTTCATTAATGAAATCAAGCGAATGTTTAAAGGCAAGCCCACGAACCAACCAAACTGATGGGCGTCGCTAAAAGCGCACAGAGAGATCACAACAGGGACAGAGCGCTTGCCTGCTCAACCCTAAAAAAATGCCACCTTGTCTAGGGTTTTTTTCATTTTTGTTTTTTATGGATCAAATTAAAATCTAGAATCTAGGAAAAGTGCAAAAGGACTCTGTCCTAATAGATGCGTTTTGGGTTTTGTTTTATTTTATGTATGTTAAATTCTTTTAGAGAAAACTGTGCTGATGGCAAAGAAAATAATCAGATGCATTCAGAAGAAAGCAATGAGGAATTAAAGCAAGAAGCAGATGAAAATGAAGAAGACCAACAGTTCTGGCAGGAGCCTTCCCTCTACACTCCGGAATCTAGATTGGAAACTCACAGATACATGGAGGAGAAACGCAAAGCTAAAGACAAGCTAAGGTAAAACATACCCACAGGTCAAAGGATGAATGTAATGTTACTTCTCAATTCAGCTCACCGTTGTTAATTTAGTGCTGACCGATTCTTGCTTAAAATGGATTAGGAATGTATTACGTATGCTTACTCCATGTGTAATTTCAATAGTTCCTAACTAAAGGAGAAATATTGTAGATTAAGCATTTTATACGTCTGAACTGTGTTGAAGGTGTTTTCATTGTGTCACAAATAATCCAATAGCAATGTTATGTTATTGGCATTTATAGAGTGCCCAAACTGCTAGTAGTTTGGCTTCATAGTGGTGCTGCTACTTGGGTGTGCGCTACCATATGATTCTCAGGTTTCCATCACCGGACCAAATTTGAATCATCATATGATGTTATTGTAATTTAACTCCAGCTGGGTGGAAGCGTCATGGTGAATGAACCTTGTGTTTGTGAATTTTGGTGTTGGAACGGTCTGCTGGAGGACTTCTGTAACTAGTTGCTTTTGGATTTTTTCACTGGTAAAAGGCCGTTTGCATGGAGATTGGAGGTGGTATAAGTTTGCCTACGTGTCAGTTTTTTGATTGGTTCTTTTGTCCCAAATCTAGCACAGGATTCACAAATCCTATGGTTTACACCAAACCAAACTAAGCCACTTCCATTAGTAAAGTTCTACTTTTATGACAAGTTTTGTGTAATTCCATTAAGATGTTGTTTCTATAGGGAACAGGAAAGAATCATGCTTGATTTAAAATGAAATATGTCGCTTTTTTGACCCCCTCTTTTTTTCCAGACACCCTTGCAGATCCCAATAAAACATGCCAAGCTTAACCCAAATAGGATGAACATTTGTTTTAGAAAGTTCAATGCAGGTTCACTGAATTATGCCAAAGGTATTAAAACAAAAATCGTCTTTTCAGTGGAAACTCTGATATAACATAACTACATGCACACTAATTCACTATTGTAAGATATAATGTATGTGTCACAACTTACGTGTTGCTTGCGCCAGGAAACTGCAGATCTAGTGGCGTGGGTCTGGAAGGTTCGGCTTTGGCCCAGAAAGGGGCGACTCTTTCTAGTAGCCACGGTGCTGTCGGCAATGGAACCGCCAAGAACAGACCGTGCCTTTTAGAAATAGTGCCAGAGGGAAAAAACCCCAAAAGGGGAAAAAACCTCCAAACAGTGGATTCCTGAAACAAGAACAAAAACAGGAATCAAAAAGATACAAAAATGCTTGGTAGAAACAAATTGACAAGATCCAGAACCGAAGGCTAGAATCAGGAGCGAAGACACAATCAGAGCAGATAGTGTTGCAGCGCAAGGAAAGAGAGAAAACAGAGCCCTTATATACCAAGAAACAGGAAGTGACCAACAGGAAGTAAAAAGACACCATCTTAGATAGGGAAGAAGTACATAGGATAGAATAGAACAGGAACCATAGAAAATAGGGAACAAGGAATGCTGGGAAGAAAAAAGGTAACATGGGAAGGGGGAAAGACATAAAGAAAGGACAGAAAATGCCTCAGGAAGGAAATAAGAAAAGAAGAAGAAAAAGAAACAGGTAAGGAGAGGTCAAGGGAAAACGGGGACGCAACAAAAGGCAGAGCGAGGCCCCAAGTAAAATCTGGGGCCTCGCGCTGTGCAGAGAAGGCTCGGGGCGCGCCGCGTCCTGAGAACGCGCTGTGCGGCGCGAGCCGAATGCTCGGCTTGCGCTGCGTGGCGCGGCGCGACGCGACAGTAGGTCCCCCCCGAAGGTCCAGGTTTGAAGGGAAACAAACGATGAAAACGAGAAATCAGAAGAGGGGCGTGAACAGAAGATGCATCTTCCCAAGAGCAGTCACTAAGAGGATAACCCTTCCAGTGAATCAAATACTGAAGACGTCGGTGAAAAAGGCGAGAGTCACAAATCTCCTGAACCTCATATTCAGGGGCATCATTCACCAACACAGGAGGAGGACAAGGAAACTGACGAGAGAAAGGATCAGGGACAAAAGGTTTGAGTTGGGATACATGAAAGACCGGATGAATCTTCCAAGTATGAGGCAAGCGAAGACGAACAGTGACAGGATTGATCAACTGAAGAATACGGAAAGGCCCATAATAGCGAGGCGTGAACTTATTCAGAGAAAGGCGAGAGGGCAAGTGTAGTAGTCCCAACAGTACAGACACTCAGTAGAGGCAACTTGGGTTATTAAGGTAAGTATTTATCTGTTATTTCAAATAAAGGATGTATAGGATTTGGTAAAGGGGTATAGAGACTATTGCTCCTTTGGGTGGTGAGCTTCGTCTTCCTAGCGTGCTTCTCTTCCTCTTTTCCTGTTAGGTGGCGGTTTGGATCTTCCTCATGATCCCGGGTAGCATACAGGGGAAAAAAAAGATAAATACCGATGGTGAGTGGAATGAAGGCCGTTACATACGTCCTTTTACTTAGCTACAATACTGGGGAATGGGTTCAGGAAGGGGAGTGCCAGTGAGGACTGTGGGCTGTGACTCTATGGCCTTATCTCCTAAACGTACTTATTTTTGGTGCTCGTTACGTGTCCCTTTTGGTGCCTTCTGACTCCCTCCCTGTCCTCCCCTCACCCTGCCTCCCTCCCTTCCCCAGCGTGTCTCTCTTTAAGGTGCCCCTCTGGTTGTCCACAAGGACCGTACCTTCCAGAGCCACGACCCTCCGGGGCCGTGGCTGGCTCTGTGGAGGTCTTCTCGGTGGTCTCCGGTCCCGCTGTCTTCTGGTCTGGTCCCCGTGGGCTCCGGCACCACTCTGGCGTCGTCTCCACACGTTCCCGGCCAGTGGGTCTGCCCTCCGTCCTCGGGGTTGTCTTCTGGCTTGTGTGGCTGTCCTCTCCGACTGCCGCCACCGCCGCCGCCGCCTTTCTCCTCACTCGCTGCTCTCCCGTCCTCGCTCGCTGCTCTCCCGTCCTCGCTCGCTGCTCTCCCGTCCTCGCTCGCTGCTCTCCCGTCCTCGCTCGCTGCTCTCCCGTCCTCGCTCGCCGCTCTCCCGTCCTTGCTCGCCGCTCTCCCGTCCTTGCTCGCCGCTCTCCCGTCCTCGCTCGCTGGTCTTCCGTCCTCGCTCGCTGGTCTTCCCCCCTCCTGGGGAATCCCTGGCTTTTGGCCTCCGGCTGGCCAATCCGCTGTGTCCGCGTCATCGGAGGTTGTCGAGGCAACCTCGAAATGCCGGCCTCGCCGTGAAAGCGTTCCCATGGCAACATGGGAACGCAAAAACAACTCTTGTCCTGCTGGTGCATCGCTTACGATCGGGCTGACCCGGTCACACACCCTTCCCCAGGAGCTGTCCTGCTCTAGGACAGTGGCAGATAGGGGAAACCGAGACAGATAATCCGCGGGGGCCTGGCGAGATCCGGGCACGTGGCGTACCTGAAAAGAGAAGGGTTGGAGTTCAAGGAACCAGCGGAGTATCCTGGAGTTCGAGTCTTTATGTGCAGCTAACCACGTAAGGGGAGCGTGATCCGTGAATAATATAAAAGGTCGGCCCAGGAGGTAATATTGTAGACAGTCTATGGCCCATTTGATAGCCAAACATTCCCTCTCAATAATTGGGTAATTACGCTCCCGAGGAAATAACTTCCTGCTGATGTAGACTACGGGGTGGTCAAGCCCTTCTGCATCCGGTTGCGTTAGAACCCCTCCAAGCCCAACATCCGAGGCGTCGGTGTAAAGGTGGAAGGGTTTTGTAAAATCCGGACAGCGTAGGATGGGGTTGGAGGTTAAGGAGCCCTTTAGTCGTTCAAAACTCCTATTTTGCGTTTCCGAAAAAGGCAAAAGCCGATTGGGATGGTGTTTAGCGAGGAGGTCCGTAAGGGGGGCTGCTATGGAGGAATAATGCGGAATGAAACGTCGATAATAGCCCACTAACCCTAAAAATGAACGTAAATCCTTTTTAGTGTGTGGAAGAGGGGCATGCAAGATAGCCTCCACTTTTGGGTTTTGAGGTTGTAGGGTACCCTGATTAATCCGATAACCCAGGTAGGAGATGTCTGTCTTACCTATGATACACTTCTTGGGATTGGCTGTTAAGCCGGCTGATTTGAGGGCGTGGAATATCTTCTGTATGTGTACCAAGTGTTCTTCCCATGATTCGCTAAAAACGACTACATCGTCTAGGTATGCGGCAGAGAATGTAGGAAAGGGTTTTAAAATCCTATCCATCAACCTCTGAAAGGTTGCGGGTGCCCCGTGAAGCCCAAAAGGTAGTACGGTGAACTGATACAACCCTGACTGGGTGGAAAAGGCTGTTTTCTCCTTATCCTGAGCGGCTAGGGGAATCTGCCAGTATCCTTTTGTTAGGTCGATAGTAGACATGTATTTTGCTCTTCCTAGTTTTTCGAGAACGTCGTCTACTCTCGGGATGGGGTAAGTGTCAAAGAGGGAGCTCGCGTTAAGTTTGTGGAAATCGATACAAAACCTGACACTACCGTCGGGTTTTGGTACTAGAACTACCGGTGAACACCAGGGACTATTGGAGGGTTCGATGACTCCTAAGGATAACATCTTTTTGATTTCTTCCTCAATTATTTGTTTTCTAGCTTCTGGAATACGATATGGACGCTCTCTAGTGATTGTATCGGGATTTGTTCGTATGTTGTGGTGGATTAGGGAAGTTTTTCCTGGCTTCTCTGAAAACAGCGGTTTCCACTGTTTCAGTATTGTACGGGCTTGTTGTTTTTGCCCCTCAGATAAAGTATCGTTTACCGAGGGTAAAATAACCTCCGTGGATGGGGTGGAGGGGTAGAACTCGATATCTAGTGTCTTGTTGGGGCACATGAAACGACCCATTTCTATGGTTTGGTTAGGATGCTCGGGTGTTTCCCATTTTTTTAGCAAATTTACATGGTATATTTGTGTTTTCCTCGGATGGGAGGATATTTCAATAAGGTAGGTGACGGGGGAAACTGCCTTGATAATGCGATATGGGCCTTGCCATTTGGCGAGGAATTTGTGTTCGGAGGTGGGCCTCATTATTAGGACCTGGTCTTCGGGTTGGAAAACCCGTAGTTTGCTTCCTTTGTCATATTGGAGTTTCTGAGTTCGTTGGGCCTCTTCCAAGTGTGCATGCACGTCGGCCCATAAGCTGTGTAGGTGTTTTCTCAATTTTTTTGCATATTCTAATAACGGAGTCCCCCCTTCCTCTGCCTCAGCCTCCCAGGCTTCTACTGCCATGTCTAGTAGGGAGCGAGGTTGGCGTCCAAACACCAACTCAAATGGGCTATGCCCCGTGGATGCTTGTTCGTGGGTTCGTGGGGCGTACAGAACTAGTGGCAGCTTTTGATCCCAATCTTTCCCTGTCTCATTGATAATCTTTCTAAGTAGCGTTTTAATGGTTCGGTTATATCGTTCTACCAGTCCGTCTGTTTGAGGATGGTAAACGGATGTTCTGATCTGAGCTATCCCCAATGTTTTGCACACTTGTTTCATTAGGGTGGACATAAAAGGGGTACCCTGGTCTGTAAGAATTTCATGGGGAAACCCAAGTCGAGCAAAGACATTAATCATGGCTTGGGCGACTGTCTTGGTCGTCATACTCGTCAGGGGAATAGCCTCCGGGTATCGTGTGGCATAGTCCACAATGACCAGGATGTAGGTGTGTCCTTTTGATGAAGGAACTAAGGGCCCGACCAAGTCCATCCCTATTCTTTTAAAGGGAATATCTATAATGGGAAGGGGGAAAAGAGGTGCCTTCCTAGGCCTACCAGGTTCGGTTAACTGACATCGGGGACATTGGGCGCAATACCTTCGTATGTGGGCGTATACCCCAGGCCAGTAAAATTTTCTGAGCAAATATTCTTCGGTTTTTTCTCTCCCCAAGTGTCCTCCCCCTGGGTGATTATGTGCTAGTGCAAGAACATGATCCCGATAATCGGTAGGTACTAGAAGTTGGCGTTTACGTATACCCAACCGTGTGGTAGTTACTCAATACAATAAGTTTTTTCGTACTACAAAGTAGGGACCCACCTCCTCAGTCTCTTCTGGTACGGCTGACCTCCAAGCGTGGGTAAGGGAGGGGTCCTCTCTCTGTTGTTGGCTAAAACTACTAGGGGCTTCTTGAAGTTCTGCCACTATTTCTCCGCAAGATTTTTCACTTGCAGTCTTCCGATATTCCTCTCTCTCATGTCTTTTTTCTTTTCGTGACAATTTTCTACGATCAGCTGGACACTCTATACAACTCTTTGCAAAAGGAGCGTCTCTCCACCAATCTTTGACTTCCTTGTTATCTCTGACGTGGTCCAACAACTCTTGGAAGTGGATATAGTCTGTCCCAATGATACACTCCTCAATTAATTGGGGCATTATTCCTACGGGGAGGAAATCCTGATAGGGTCCCCACACGATTGGAAGCATCTTTATCGGGTACTGGGCCTTGTCTCCGTGTATACAACATATGGTTACCCATTGTTTCTCTTCTGAGTCGTCATGCGTCACGTCTTTTCTGATTACCGATTGGCTACAGCCAGAATCAACCAGGGCATACACCCTTTCCCCATTAACGGTTATCATTAGTTTAAATTTGAGAGCACCCTTTCCTGTACATAGTACCCTCCGTCTTGCCATCCCTATCTCCATCGGTTCCCCGGTATCCTGTTTTTGCAGACACATACGTGAGATGTGTCCCCATTCGCCACAATGATAACATTGGGGTCCCATTGTAGGTGGGCCTTCCGGAAATCTTCGTGGTACTGGGTGGTCGGGTGGACTTTTTAACAAGGTCTTTGGGTTCGGAAGGATCGGTTTAAGGATGTTTCGTGTCGGAGGGTTCCTAACATCGGTAGACCGGTGAAAAGCACAGGCGAGATCAATGGCCGTCTCAGTGTCCACTTTCGGGTGTTGCCTGATCCAGTGTTTTGTAGGCGGTGGCAGACCGTCTAGGTATTGTTCTAGTATGATGGTCTTAAGAACCTCCTCCCGACTATTTCCTACATGGCCTAACCACTTCAATGCCAAATCCTTTACCCGAAAATAAAAAGTTCTAGGATCTTCGTTGACTCCCCATTTGATTTTACGAAATTTAACTCGGTAATATTCTGCATCGTGGCCCACCCTTTCCAGTATACTAGTTTTTATGTCTTGATAAGGGGTGTCACCACCCGGGTTGGCGGCTTGATATGCTGATTGTAGGATACCTGTGAGCAAGGGAGCAACGTACTGACCCCACTTATCTTCCGGCCACAGGGCGGAGGAAGCCACTCTTTCAAAATTGGTAAAAAAGGACTCTGGATCCTCTCCCTCCTGATATTTCTGCAGTACCGAACTAGGTACGTTCGGATGTACCTTACTAGCGGCAATAGTCTCGGTTAGTTTTTTCATCGCGCTTTCGTGGACTAGCTGATTGTTAGCCAGTATGGTCGCCTGACTTTTCAGAGCAGATTGCAGAGCCTCCCGATCCTCTTTAGCTTCTCGCTGTTGGGCTTCCCATACCAGCTGTAAGTGTCTTTGCCCCTCCGCTAGCTGCTTGACCATGGCCTCTAAGGACGGACTTTCACTCATTGTGTATACTGTTTGGACTGCCAAGAGGAGGGGTTTAAGATCCCACTTCTGACACCACTGTAGTAGTCCCAACAGTACAGACACTCAGTAGAGGCAACTTGGGTTATTAAGGTAAGTATTTATTTGTTATTTCAAATAAAGGATGTATAGGATTTGGTAAAGGGGTATAGAGACTATTGCTCCTTTGGGTGGTGAGCTTCGTCTTCCTAGCGTGCTTCTCTTCCTCTTTTCCTGTTAGGTGTCGGTTTGGATCTTCCTCATGATCCCGGGTAGCATACAGGGGAAAAAAAAGATAAATACCGATGGTGAGTGGAATGAAGGCCGTTACATACGTCCTTTTACTTAGCTACAATACTGGGGAATGGGTTCAGGAAGGGGAGTGCCAGTGAGGACTGTGGGCTGTGACTCTATGGCCTTATCTCCTAAACGTACTTATTTTTGGTGCTCGTTACGTGTCCCTTTTGGTGCCTTCTGACTCCCTCCCTGTCCTCCCCTCACCCTGCCTCCCTCCCTTCCCCAGCTTGACTCTCTTTAAGGTGCCCCTCTGGTTGTCCACAAGGACCGTACCTTCCAGAGCCACGACCCTCCGGGGCCGTGGCTGGCTCTGTGGAGGTCCTCTCTGTGGTCTCCGGTCCCGCTGTCTTCTGGTCTGGTCCCCGTGGGCTCCGGAACCACTCTGGCGTCGTCTCCACACGTTCCCGGCCAGTGGGTCTGCCCTCCGTCCTCGGGGTTGTCTTCTGGCTTGTGTGGCTGTCCTCTCCGACCGCCGCCACTGCCGCCACTGCCGCCGCCGCCTTTCTCCTCACTCGCTGCTCTTCCGTCCTCGCTCGCCGCTCTCCCGTCCTCGCTCGCCGCTCTCCCGTCCTCGCTCGCTGGTCTTCCGTCCTCGCTCGCTGGTCTTCCCCCCTCCTGGGGAATCCCTGGCTTTTGGCCTCCGGCTGGCCAATCCGCTGTGTCCGCGTCATCGGAGGTTGTCGAGGCAACCTCGAAATGCCGGCCTCGCCGTGAAAGCGTTCCCATGGCAACATGGGAACGCGAAAACAACTCTTGTCCTGCTGGTGCATCGCTTACGATCGGGCTGACCCGGTCACAGCAAGAATTTGGAAGAAAGCCAGATTTTATCTTGAGGGTGATAATCAGGAGTGGGTCCAAGTTTTTTATCAGCGATCTTCTTCATATATCTCTTGGTGTTCAATAAATTAGATCTAATGAGTTTATGGAGTTGCAGGAGACGTTTGGAAAAAGAAGCAATCGCAGGCAGAGGAGAGGTAGATTGAGGAGAAGTAGGAAAAGAGGTCGGATGATAGCCATGGGAACAGAAAAAAGGAGTGACCTTAGAGGCACTATGGACAGTATTGTTGTAGGAATATTCAGCAATAGAAAGATAAATGTTCCAATTGCTCTGGGTGGAATTACAAAAGCAGCGAAGGTATTGTTCTAATCCTTGGTTTAAACGCTCGGTTTGCCCATTGGTCTGAGGATGGAACCCGGAAGATAGTGCTATATTGATGTTTAGTGTCTTGCAAAAATGTTTCCAAAACCGAGAAATATACTGAGGCCCCCTGTCAGACACAATGGTATGTGGAAGTCCATGGAGACGGAAAATATGGTCGATAAATATCTGGCTCAATTCTTGGGATGTAGGCAACTTCTTTAGGGCAGTGAAGTGAGCCATTTTAGTGAAAGAATCAACAGTGACCATGATAACCTGGTTTCCAGCTGATGGTGGAAGCGAACACATGAAGTCAGTGGAAATAGTATGCCATGGAGTTGGTGGAACTGGCAAAGGCTGTAGTAATCCTGCAGGTCTACTACAGGGAATCTTGACTTGCGCACATATGGGGCAGGCCTGAACGTATCTTTCGACATCTGATTTCCAGGTAGGCCACCAGAAAGATCGTGAAAGAAGTTCTTGTGTGGCCTTGATACCTCTATGACCTGCAATCGGTGAATCATGGCACATCTGTAATGCCTTGTCTCGAACTTTGTTAGTAGGGAGGAATAACAGATTTTGATGATAATAGTATCCCTCCTTCTTGCGTAAAAAGGTCCTTAATGTCTCTATTTCACTATTAGACAGGCTGGAGTACTCCAGTTGTACCTCCTCCAGAAAAGATTGAGCAACTCCAATGATCTTACTAGGCTCCAGTAGAAACTGAGACGGGGAAGGAGTACAATCTGTATAACGGCGAGACAGAGCATCAGCCAGAATGTTTTGAGATCCAGGAATATAGGTGATGTAAAAATCATACTGACTGAAGAAAAAGGCCCAACGGGCCTGGCGACTATTTTGGCATACAAAATTACGTAGACATTGCAGATTACGATGATCTGTTCTCACCTCGAAAGGCTCCTTGGAACCCATCAGGAACTGTCTCCATTCGATGCAGGCTGTCTTCAGGGCTAACATCTCTCTTTCTAGCACTGAGTAATGTTGTTCTGCTGAAGAGAGAATATGGGACAAATAGAAAACAGGATGTTCAAGACCATCATCCTCTTGTAGTTGGAGTAAGACAGCCCCAATAGCTCTTTCGGAGGCATCGGTAACTACAATAAACTGTTTGTTGGTATCTGGGTGTCTTAAGATGGGAGCTTGAGTGAATGCCTTTTTTAAATCTTGAAAAGCTGTTTCAGCCGCCTTAGTCCAGACAAACCCTTGTTTAAGATTTTCCTTCTTTAAAGTATGGGTTATATGGCTGTTCTGTTTAGCAAAGTCTTGAATGAACTGCCGGTAAAAATTTGCTAATCCTAGGAAACATTGTGTTTCTTTAATGGAAGAAGGAGAAGGCCAATCAAGAATTGCTTGTACCTTTTCTTGGTCCATAGCTATGCCGGTGGGACTTAAATGATAACCCAGATACTTGACTTCCGTCTTATCGAACTCACATTTTTCGGGCTTACAGGATAGTTGATGTGCTCGGAGTCTTTGAAGGACTTGTTTCACATGAGAAGAATGGAGTGCGGCATGTCTGGAGAAAATAAGGATGTTGTCTAAGTAAATTACGACTGTCTGGTTCAAGAGATCGGAAAATATGGAGTCCATAAATCTTTGAAATATTGCAGGGGCGTTCGTAAGACCAAAGGGCATGACTTTATACTCAAAATGACCAAACGGTGTCCTGAATGCTGTTTTCCATTTGTCTCCTTCTTTTATACGTAAAAGGTGGTAAGCTCCCCGAAGATCCAACTTGGTAAAACGTTGAGCCCCTCTGACTGCTTCTAGAATATCCTTGATGAGGGGCAAAGGATAACGATCCTTGATAGTTATTTTGTTTAGGCCTCGAAAATCTAGGCAAGGACGAAGATCTTTGGTCTTCTTTGGCACAAAAAAGAGAGGAGCCCCTGCCGGAGAAGACGATGGAACAATGAGACAACTCTGTACATTTTCCTCCAGATACTCCTTAAGAACTTCCTTTTCAGGTTCCGTGAGTGAATACATCCTCCCAAAGGGGACGACTGTTCCAGGTTCCAAAGGAATAGCACAATCGTACTCTCGATGTGGAGGTAATACAGGTCTGGATGGTTTTAAAAACACGTCTTGGAACTCTAAATAATGTTCAGGAACTCCTTGGATAGTATTGATGGAATACTCCGTAGTACTCTTGATAGGTGTTAGTCTGTTTGGTGACCAATACTTATCGGAAGCAAAGCAGTTTTCTAGACAAAACTGTGAGGATAAAGATATTGTCCGGGTTACCCAGTTCACATATGGATTATGTCTTGTAAACCACGGAATTCCAAGAATAATGGTATGGTTGGGAGACGAAATGAGATCAAAGGAGAGGTGTTCTTGATGATTACCAAACTGTAAATTTAACATCAAGGTTGTAGTTTCGACTGGACCTGAGGATATCAAGGATCCATCCACAGTGTGCACTTGTTCAGGGATGTCTTTGGGTTGTGTGGGAATCTGTTGCTTAGTGGCCCAAGTCTTATCCATGTATATACCACTAGCTCCACAATCCAACAATGCCAGAGTTCTTTCTTGGCGGCCATCAGGTAGCTGTAATATGACCGATAACACGAACAAGTATGTAGTATTGTCATTAAATGAACTGATGGAAGGTATAGCCGATGATCCCGTCCCCTCCCTTCTTACAGAGGACGGGAAGTGGCGTTTCCCGAGGGTCTAGATGGACGTACAGGACAGGTACGAAGCATGTGACCAGCAGAACCACAGTATAGGCATAATCCTTTCTTCCGTCTGTCTTCCTTCTCACTAGCGGAGAGCGGCCCTCGAGTAGTATCCACTTGCATGGGTTCCCCTTCTGTGTCTCTAACAGGGGGACGAGATTCCTCAGGACGAGGTAGATACATCCGTGAAGAGTTTGGCTGAGAAGATCCTCTACTCCTTCTCTTCTCCATTCGTCGTTCTTGAAGACAATACTCGATGGAAATTGCTTGATCCATCAAGCCACGAAGATCTTCAACTCTAGTGGAATGTACTAATTCATCCTTTATTTCTTCCTTAAGCCCTCTGCGGAACAAAGTTACCAGGGTACGCTCTACCCAAGTGGTCTCTGCCGCTAACTGACGGAAACGTGTAATATATTGAAGGACATCTTGGGAACCCTGCTGGATATCACATAAGGCTTCCTCTGCCGAGGCTTCCAATCCTGGACGACTAAACATTTGTTTGAAGCGGGTCACGAAGGCAGAATAGTCCGACAATACCGGATCGTTGGACGACACCATCGGGGTTGCCCAGGCCAAGGCAGGACCAGATAATGCACTAATAAGATATCCCACCTTTGTCCTGTCATGAGAGAATTGGGTAGGTCTGAAGGCGAAGTACACCGTTAGTGCATCCAGGAATTCACGCAGTTTAGTTGGTTCACCAGAGAAGCGAGGAGTAGAGGCGGAGATAGTCGGAACATCGCCACTGCTGAGGGCCAAAGCCTGTCGCAACACCGCATTCTCGTTGCGCAATTGTTGCAATTCCTGAGCTTGTTGTTGAATGGTAGTCAAAAGAGATGGATCAGGATCTGCAGCCGCCGCCACTGTATTATCCATAGTGTCAGAGGACGTCGGAATGGTTTGGCGCTGCAATCTGTCACGACTTACGTGTTGCTTGCGCCAGGAAACCGCAGATCTAGTGGCGTGGGTCTGGAAGGTTCGGCTTTGGCCCAGAAAGGGGCGACTCTTTCTAGTAGCCACGGTGCTGTCGGCAATGGAACCGCCAAGAACAGACCGTGCCTTTTAGAAATAGTGCCAGAGGGAAAAAAACCCAAAAGGGGAAAAAACCTCCAAACAGTGGATTCCTGAAACAAGAACAAAAACAGGAATCAAAAAGATACAAAAATGCTTGGTAGAAACAAATTGACAAGATCCAGAACCGAAGGCTAGAATCAGGAGCGAAGACACAATCAGAGCAGATAGTGTTGCAGCGCAAGGAAAGAGAGAAAACAGAGCCCTTATATACCAAGAAACAGGAAGTGACCAACAGGAAGTAAAAAGACACCATCTTAGATAGGGAAGAAGTACATAGGATAGAATAGAACAGGAACCATAGAAAATAGGGAACAAGGAATGCTGGGAAGAAAAAAGGTAACATGGGAAGGGGGAAAGACATAAAGAAAGGACAGAAAATGCCTCCGGAAGGAAATAAGAAAAGAAGAAGAAAAAGAAACAGGTAAGGAGAGGTCAAGGGAAAACGGGGACGCAACAAAAGGCAGAGCGAGGCCCCAAGTAAAATCTGGGGCCTCGCGCTGTGCAGAGAAGGCTCGGGGCGCGCCGCGTCCTGAGAACGCGCTGTGCGGCGCAAGCCGAATGCTCGGCTTGCGCCGCGTGGCGCGGCGCGACAGTATGCATATTTGTATGTATAGCAATACATTTATGCATGTATATCAATATTCACTTAAAAACCAGAGGTTACAGGGACGTTATAGTTAGGTTTACATTTTAAACATATGAAACCATAGAAATTCACCAGTTACGGTTAGAGTTACCTCAAGTAAATATAATTCGTGCCATGTGGTAACTATAACTCGCGCCTCCGCCATGCAGTTTTTTCATCAAAAATGTTTCTGCTAATATTACAATGGTATTATCAATGATGTTATCAAAGATGTCATGAGTGCTGTAATTTGTGGGGTAATTAGCAGTGCGTGGCGAGGGCGTGAGTTATGGTAAGTTGAGGTAACTCTAACTATAACTGGTAAATATCCATGGTTTCGTTTAAAATGTGATCCTAACTATAACGTCCCTGTAACCTTTGTTTTTTTCAGTGAATTTCTATGTTTTTTTTAACATACAGTAATTATCATTACTATATGTTAATCCAACCACGGCCGTGCACGGCCTTTGACCGTGCGCAGTGGTTGGCCACAGTCCAGGCCCTTAGGTCAACTCCCTATAAGCACCCAAGCCTGCACTGTGCATGGCCTTTGCCCGTGCTTAGTGAAGGTTGCCTGTAAGACCTGGCCTGCAGCCAGACCCTGTGGCCAACCCCACTAACCACCCAATTCCACGCTGTACATGGCCCTTTGGCTGTGCACGGCGGGAGATGGCTGCGGCCCCTCTAGGTGTGAGAATAGGTGTGAGAGGGTGTATCTGGGGGTGAGAGTGGCTGTAACAGTGTCTGTCTGTGATTGTGTGTACATCACATTTTTAGTGGGTGCGTCCGTGTGTGCGCGGGTTTGTGAGTGGGTACATGAGGGTGTCAGTGGGCCTGTGATTGAGTGTGTGAGAGTCTGAGTGGGTCTGTGAGTGGGTGCGTGAGGGCCTGGCTGTGGCTGTGAGTGGGCACACAACTGTCTGAGTGGGTCTGTGAGTGAGTGCATGAGGGCCTTAGTGGGTCTTTGAGTAGGTGCGTAAGTGTCTGAGTGGGTGTGTGAGTGGGAGAAAGAGATTGAAAGAGACAGACAGAGAAAGAGAGTGAGAGAGAGATAGAGAGTTTTTCAGGCTATGATATACTTAGAATGAGATATTTCTTTACAATTTGAAAATAAAAATGTATTTGTCAATTAAAAAGAGTAAGATCACCTTTCAGCATGAGCCTTAAATATTTGAATAAAAAAAAAATAAGGAAGGGAAACGATGAGGGACACACCTGGGTTCGAACCCTCAACGCTCAGTGTGAATGTCTGCGATCTTCACACTTGAGCTATTTATCATTATTACTTTTTTGATATTTTTTTAGCTCTTTAAGGCCTTCCCTGCAGTCCCTGACTGTATTTATTTATTTAATTTGTCATTTACCCTTACGGGCTATCTGGGACCGTGGGGGGAGCCTCAAGGCCTCCCCCCACCAGTCCAATTGCTTCAGCAAGCAAGCAGCTCCTTTTAACAGCATTTGCCTGGTTAATGGAGCAATGCTTTTATTTATTTTCCCTGCATGTATATCTGGGTGCAGGGAACAGAGATGAAATCTCTGCTTTTTGACAGCAGGACCTGTTTGAGCAGAGTGTTTACTGTGACTTGGCTGCAGCTTCAAACATCTGTGTCCCAGGTGGGCATCCCGGGGCATAACATGAGCCGGCCCTGGGTGGTGACGATCCCCAGGGCCATCAGTGGCTCTAATGTAGAAGAAGCCCCTGGGAGGTGGTGGTCCCCGCGGTTTGAGGGTCTGAAACATACCCTCTTTCTAATTTTAACTATTTGTCAAGGGGAGGTGGTGGTCCCTGGGGTTGCGTGGGGTGCGTGGCCCCCTGCACACTATTTAAACATAGCCCTGGGGAGGTGGTGGTCCTTGGGGCTGTAGGGAGCGCCGGGTGCCCCACCACATATTAATTGTTATAAGCACTGGGGGGGTGGTTGTCCCCGGGGCTGCGGGTGGGGTAGGCCAGGTGCCCCAGTGTATTAATTGTTAAAAGCCCTGGGGGAGGTGATGGTTCCTATTTTGGTGGGAAAACAGGGATCATTAAATAGGTATCATTGAGGCCCATGTGGATCATACAGTCATGTTCTTTGAGAAGGTCTCTCAATGATGGATACCTTCCATCTTGATTCACCTATAAAGAATCCAGCTGTTGATATATTTGAGATTGTATATCAACAAGTAACCTCCTCCCTTCTTGGTTACAAGGAATATGTTGCAGCAAAACCCTCTGGGGTGAGGCGTGGAGAGAAATATTGCTTCTTTGCACAACAGCTCTTGAAACATTCAGCTGCCTAGGAATAAACTGCTTAATTGGGGGTCCCAAAAACTCTAGTTTGAATCCCTACATTTTTTCTAAGACCCAAGGTTTTTTGTGTTATTGTCTCCCATTTGCACAGAGAATACTTTTCTGCCCCCTCCAAAACCACCTGCGAGACAGGAATTATCTTTACCTCTAAATCCAGATTCTGAGTTGACAGAAAGATTTCCATAGTAGCCACATCCACCACATCTCCTATGGCTGCCTCTAGGCTTCGCTGGGAAAAAGATTCATCCTCTGGAACTGTTTAACTAGCTACATTTTCTCTGTGCCATAACAGATGACCTGGCAAACTTCCCCTGATTCATTTAGCCTTGTTAAAAGGGCTAGGTTAGAAGTGTTTTTTAGATCACAACTTTGCCTTGTCCAGCACCGTGAGAGCGTTCACAAATTTTCAGAGGTCTCTGACAAATAAGTCCCTAAAAGGACAACCTTTCACTATCGGACTTGCTTCTGCTGAAGCCAGGTCTTTCATCTTAGGTTCAATTTGCATTAGGATGGAATGGCAGCTGTCAGATGAGATGGCACAATTAGCATTGTCTAACTTACGTATGGCCCACTGGGTCCACCCTGCCAAAGCATTGGGATCATTCACTGAGTCCGACTACTTTACCTGAAAGCTATTCTGGAATCTTGATGAATGGTCCAGAGAAGTCTAACAACATATTTTGGCTGCCTTCCAAGTCCTATTGATACCTTTCAAAGAAACTTCTTAGTAAGAAGGTGATCATATTTAGGTCTAAATCTGGCGGTTGCACCAGCTTCCCTGGAAGGGCAGGCCTGGGGCTTCTGCTCAAAGTTGACTGGACAGCTCTTCTCGAATCCTTCGCGCAACCGACTCAAGGTTGAACATATGCTGCCCCAGCCAGCGAAGGCACCCAATCCGAAGGCCACAGATGGGCTATGTCATCTTGGTCAGAACACAATGCGTTTGGCTGGTTTCTGACATCATATGCTGATAGGTCTGCATCACAAGTCCTTTAGTGCTTTCCTGACTCTGGGAGGGGGCACCCATGAGGAGGGTCTGACTGGTCTGAGTTGTCAAAAGCGTCATCGGAGTCATCCACAAGGACAGTGTTTACAGAAGTGGCTTCCCCAGAGCCAGTTCTAGAGCACTGTAGTTGTGATCCTGCAAATAAGCCTAAGACATTCCTTCATGACCTGAGAGTGTGGCCATTTATTGGACTTGCCTTACACCTTTTCTGGTTTTCTTTCCGACGTCACCTGTAGTAAGGCGGAGGAGTCACGGGGTTCTTCGAACTCTTGGCACTGCACATAGCATTTTTGTTTTCTGGTAAAGGGGTTGAGGATCATAGGCAGGGCTCGGTTTACTGATTGCTGCACTGAGTTATCCAGGATCTCCAGTAGTTAATCTTTTAAAGTAGTACCCCTGTTAGTTGGTTTTATTTGTTTATTGATTGCATCTACGTACATTGATTATCAATTTACTGTATCTCTTGTTGTAATACTTCTTATATGGATTGTGCTAATGTTATATCCAGATGTGTTCTTGATTGAATTATCCTTTCTTTTATTTCGAGATCGGCTCTTGGATGCAGTTGTGGTTTTGTAGCTTTCAAATAAGGCTCAGTGGAATTCATTATTTCTCCTTGTCATCTCCACTGGGCGTTCCCAAACACCACACTTCCCAATAGTAATACCAATAAATAACAGAACAGAAATAACAACACATAATCAAACAAATAAATGATACTGTCTCTGGAATAACGCCATTGATAATGTCAAACTTAAAGTGATAATTACTGTCACCAGTGAAACCATCGATGTCATTTATATTAGCTGTCACATCATGGGTGACGCCATGAGTTTGCATTTTGGGTGCAAGTTATGATTCACATCGCAGGAGTGCGAGTTAGGGATTCTTGTAGATAATATTGTTGATTGTCATGTATAACGGAGTCAACAAAAGACACTCTCTCTAGTTTTGGTTATTGTCTGTCATGTTTTACTCTTCTGTTTTATGCTATGCATATTAATAACCCATTTGTAAATGAAACGTGGCGAGGGCAATCGTGATACTGAGAACCCATTCAAACTTGGTGTATTTACTTGCCAACTGTTTAAATGCTTATTGTCCCTCTCTACAAGAGAAGATGATTTGTTATCAATTGCAAATATGCTTCTGTTTCTAGGGAAGAAAAAGCGCCAACTAAACCAAGGACCTTCATCACTGCTGAGGGGAGAGTGCTGAATATCAATGAGGCTAAGTAAATGCGTTTTATAAACGTTTTTTAATATTGTTTTATAGTATTTATTTTTGGTAATGTTTTTTGAAAATATGTTCACATCTAATACAGCAGAACCATCCCAAAGTGTGACATTACCGCATATTAGGAATAAATGCACGTTATTGTTACTCATTGGCAACCTGTCAAAGTTATCTTTGCTGCATTCTTAACATCATGGACCCAAAATCTAGAAATATGTTGTCAGGCTTTATGTACTCTAAAACACACCATTAACAACCGTCTCACTCGCCCTTTGCAAACCACTTTCACTAGTACTAGTAGTAAATGTGTCTGACTACATCTTGCAAACGGTTTTCCGCCCCATCAGCACCTCAAACTTACTCAATAAATCTTGTGTTAAGTTGGCTTGCAGAAACCATGTCCAAATTATCCATATAGCTCATTCGCATTCCACTCAGAGGCTATCACTTCATGTGTTCACTCTTCTAGAACCAATCCCTCCCTCATGCTGTCTTCTCTTTCCTCACCACACATTCCTAAATTGTAGTGCTGCCAAGGTTCATTTCTGTGAACATAGTACCAGAAAAGGAAGCTCATGCAGGCTGTTTTCGAATGTCATCCATCAAGTTCTCATGTCTATCAGTCATCATGGCCATTAGATCTTCTGCTGTATGGATGTTCACTACTCATGTCAGGATGACATACTTCTCAACTTCAAGGCCTGTGCAGTTATGAGCTGGGCGGCCACCTCAATTCCATAAGTCATAAATTATTCAAACATATGTAAAGACACTAAAAAAAAAGATATTTTAAAAATACAGACTATGTACTTTATTCAATAGATTGTATTCTCAATTAGGAAGTTCCAATATTAAACACCAGCCAACCAGGCATCATGTTTCCCAAGATCTTTGCATCTCCTCTGTAGGTGGTGTAGGTAACTAAAGAGCACCAATTTCAACTAGAGGGGTACTGTCATTCCAGATATTTCATTTAGTCCTCACTCTGGCCGACATCATGTGTGGCCTGTTAATCCTCTCTGCCATGGTGACCTCATTGAGTTACGCACTCTAGAGGTACCAGTAACTCCAGACGGCGGAGTTACCGGGAGATAACATGTTGGACCCTAATGGTCCTCTTAGAAGTAAGGAATTGTCCTGAAAATTGATAATTCGAAATTCCACTGGCCATTCTTCATTTCTCCCCAGATTTTCACAGTAAGAGCAGAACATTTCAGTGTCAAAATAAACAGACACAAGGTATTCTGGACGATCTAATGATTCTGGGGCCAGCCCCATAAACATTAAGAAGTACCCTGGACAGAGTCAAAAGGCCAAAGTCAAGAAGAGCCTTGTTCATTGCTGTTGGGCAAACGAAAACATATGGCGCACCTAAAGTTGGCTTAATGGGGAAGAAAACAAGGCCAGTCATAAGTGTCTTGGATGGCACAAATGTCCACAGGAAAAAAAAGGTTTTCCTAATTACACTCTTTGCTGATGTCGGCTTCTGCCATCAATTGTGCGTATAAGCAATAGCGCAGTTTTAAACTCCAACTTTATTCTAAAACTGTGCACTTTGACATGTCTAATTTTTTATGTGATGCAGTGTGACTAATCTTAGTGCGCATATCTTAATAATTTAGAACACAGTGGGCACATCATGACCCAATTAAAACAAATCCTTTGCAGTACTTGATCCTATCACAATAAACTCTTGTGACCTTAATTAGTAACTAAACAATTTGGCATAATGCAAAAAATAAAAGTATAAATTCAAAATATTTGCTATAGCATCAAATCTTATATTAGCACAATACAGATTCCAACACATTTTTGTTAACTTTCTTTTGTGCCAAACGTGCTCTGTTGGTTTTCATTCACCCAAGTGTTTCCTTCCTTGATATTTTGTCATGGATGCTGCCTTAGGAATACTTTCCAAAACATACATTATTACTGATATGTAAAAGTGTTGTTGTGCTGTCTTCCCTGTGGTTCAAGTGATACTTGTAATGGTGGGATTGTCAAAGGTGCAATGTTCTTCACGCCTTTGGGTAGCCAGTAAGTTCACAATGTATGTCCGTGCAAAGTGAAGGAAGATATAACTGTCTATGGCAAGGTCTGAATCCAGAATGATTCAATGTGCCTGCAGAGAGCAGATTGGGAATGGCAAGATCTGAATCCAGAATGATTCAATGTGTCTGCAGGGAGCAAATTGGGGATGTACCTGCAGGGAGTATGTATGAATGCTTTTGAATATAGGATTTGTGGAAATAAATGTTCTCTTTTGCAAGATAGGACAAGGAGCTGGCAAAGAACTGCCTATTGGAATGTGGTGCAGGGCCTTGACCCTGCAACATTGGCTTGTAAGTAGAAGAATGAAGATCTTTTGAAGGCTGCTATCCTGCTCTGGTCCCTACAAGAGGGTTAATTGGAGCCTTGGGATCTGAAGTGCTAGGACTGCACCAATGGCAGGCATTCTCCATGTCTATCCTGTTCCCTAA
Source organism: Pleurodeles waltl (assembly GCF_031143425.1). Taxonomy (NCBI): domain Eukaryota; kingdom Metazoa; phylum Chordata; class Amphibia; order Caudata; family Salamandridae; genus Pleurodeles; species Pleurodeles waltl. The sequence goes on along the minus strand of NC_090439.1, from coordinate 1,026,772,031 downwards.
CCCACCTCCTGCGGCCCAGTAGATGGAGACCCTTTGCATTCTAGGCTCGTGCTAGAACTTTACCTATGATTTGGCCCTCGACTTGATGCAGGCTAGTTTCCTGACATGTAGCTGGAAGCAGAACCCAACACTAGGTGGCCTCATAATAAACGTACATGTAAAGAACACTTCTAGCGACTCTCAGGTTCTATGATGCCTCACTGCTGACTGTAGCCCCCAGAGCAGGTGTAGGACTCTTCTGGGGGTGGGGAGAGTCCTAGGGAAGGTGGAATGTCCTAACCTTACTGAGAAATAATAGCTACCAACATAACTCATCCCTGTGAGAATGAGTGGGCGAGTAGCGAGAATGATTTGCATGACCTGAGCTTTATTCCTGACAGGTCAGTTCCAACCCAGACATGATGCTTGAGGGGAGTGGATGTTGGAGAGATGGGAAACTGGGCCTGTATGTTGCCAGGAACAATAGTTAGCTTTTGGAGCACTCCACTGTTTTTTTCACACTGCCCTCATCTCACTAAAAACAAATTGAGTAACTGATCTTATTTTAGATAGTGTCTGCAACGGCTCCCCTACGTTCCTATAACAATGCCTCTACATTTTTCATCTCTTTAGACTTGACTTCTGTTTGAAGGAGGATGAAGAAAATAACCAGTTCATCCTGGACCTTGCCATCTATAGGTTAGCATTTCCTTATTTACTTTAAAATGCATTTAAATGATTATTGCTTTGACACTGAATTGTTTGAAGAGATTTTTGATCTTGTTTTTATCTCATACTGCATCAGCCTAGTGATTTGTCGCACTACATTCTGTTTATGTTCAATGGCAGTACTGGTCTGGGATACAGAGTGTGTTTTATGACCCCATAGATGGCAACACTTGCCCTTTGGCCATGTTTCCCGAACCGCCATCCATTTAACTTTTGCTAATCTCTGTTGGTCGCGGATTTATGCCTATTTTACGATATAGGTTTTCGCTCTACAGTGAAGGCTGACACTTTGGTAATTATATTTCACGGAAATGAATGTGGATTTATCACTGTCTGTGATTTAAACAGCAGACCTTTTCCTTGAACTCATAACATAAATTCTTAGGGCATGTAGTCAGTATTCTTTCATTTACATGCCTCATCTTCTCTTTGCATATTCCACCAAACATTTGCATAATCGTTTTGAATTACTGAAGTGAAGATTTTCGGTCTATATATATAGTACTGCAAGACAACCCTCAGTCATGTTGCAAAATAATTGGAGCTTGTGCGGTGTTGCACCACATCTCAATTTAAAAGGCATGCCAGTGGAAGGAGACAGTGATTCGGAAAAAATTCCCTTCCTGCCCTGACCAGAAAAGCTACACCAAGAGATACTGGGAGCAAGTCAAGGATGAACAGCTGCTGAACTGAGCATCATGAGATCAAAAATTCAAGCCAGAGGGTCTCCGCACTGAAACCTACCAGCTTTGCAAACATGTTGTTGTATCCTAGTAACCATTTCAGGTCTGTTAAGAATGTGGGGTTGGAATGTTATTGCTTGAAGGATGACGTTGAGAGAAGACGGAGAGGTCGGTGGAGCTGGGTGCTTCTGTGAACCTTGGCAGGGGTTGTTCCTGTTTTCTTAATAAAGAAGACTTTTCCTACACGTTTGGCATCGCCTTTGTATCTTAACATTGGCGACGAGGATAAGATGTGGGCATTAAAGACGATGTCAAAAGAAAATCCTGTAACTTGTGACCGCGTCAACCCCTGCCAAAAGAAGGTAAATTCTCGGAGGTAAAGAAAGAAAAGCGCGACGTGAGCAAAGATACGTTGGGAGGTGTCAAAGAAAAAGAAATAAGATCGAAGCTAAAGATAGAACGTGACATTTTTAAAGCATTTGTCATCTGCAAAAAGATAAGTATAAAAGAAGAGTGCGGATGGACATGAACGGTGCAGTGTTTCTGCACAATTTACACCGCGTCAGGAATTCAAATTGTTTTGATGCTAAAGCGCGTACATGGTGCGGTAAGGAGCTTTTTGAATGCTAATAATAGAATTTTACCATGTTCCGCTGGAAGGCTCGTGGAGCCGCGAATGGAGTTACGCGGTGACGTCGACACGCTAGCAACGCAACCACGGCACTAGCAGCGTGACGTGGGAAGAAGGCGAGTTGCACACGTGTATGTAACCACGGCAACGGCTGCGTGCATGTAACCACGGCAACGGCCGTAACGAAGGAATCTCTTGGTTCTGAGGTTGTAGTTTGTTCTTGTTCCATGATTCAAAGAAGGGCCTTCGCCCTCACTTCAAAAAGGGTCTCAATCTGATATCACGGAGGCGCCTTTAGTCAAGAGTCTATTGATGAGATATACTGCTATGAATGAGTATATGCATGTTTGTTCTAACCTTTTCTTTTCAGATCTCTCTCCCTGCAGTTCCCTACCCTAATACCCCTGCCCCCGCCTGGCTTCATCATAACTCTGTGCTATAATAGCTTTCTGAGTTGGTGACGCCGGGAGGTGGGCCTTTTGTTCAGCAACGTGCAGATCCCAAGGAAAGTTCACTGTGACAGAATAGTGAGCCCACAAGTTTATACTTTCCTCTTGGTCTGTACGTGAGCTGCGCAAAATGGCCACCTTAGATACCCTTATGCAAGTAGCCACTCAGATGCAAAGGGATTTGACAGACTCAGTTACAGAGTAAGGTGGATGGTTCTGAAATTGAGTCTCGTCCTACGCTTTCCGCACCTACTAACATCTTTGAATGGATCTGGTAAATCTTTAGAACTGAATTCAAAGATGGTATTATTTTAACAAACATATTAATGCATTTGTAACATTTTAACAAACCTATTGAAAGATGGCCTTGGTTGAAGCACAGTCATCTGATGTGAGTATCTTTGAATGGGTTTGTTAAAATTATGCAAACCATTCATGTTGCCCGTGGTGCATGCATACGCGTGAACTCTGGCAGGTGCTTAATTAACATGGGTAAATAACTATTTTAAGATAAAGGTGGCACAAGTATTTAAAAAAAAAACTAAGCAGCAGAGGTTTCAGGGAAGGTGAGACAAGTAGGGAGAGGGCAGTGCAAAGAAGGAGCACGGCTGTGGAGGATATTTAAAAACACAAGTGGGATTCGGAGTGATGGTGGAAGCAACAACTTAGTTGGAGGGGTCAGGGATGGAAGCAGCACAGGGGGCCTGGGACACAATGAGTGGCACACAGCTTACGAGAGAGAACAGAGAGCAAGAAAATATGCAGCCCCATAAAGCAATTTAATCAAGTGGCAACAGTTGTGACAGACTATAAAGCTATCCAGTCATGAACAATTGACCTACCTATGTGTATGAGAAAAATAGGTCTGGCCAGCAGCCGTCTGGGGTTATTACCTCAACTCCTTGTTTATTCTCAAGAAAACATGTAGAAAATTACATTTGCACACTGGCTGTGTCTGACAAGTGACCAATGAATTGTAAAAATAATGGCAAAATTTATTTTGCAAGTTCTTCCTCTCCTGTCACCTTTGCAACAATAAGCAATTCAATTACCTGCTCTTTGGGGGTTTCCTGCACTTTCTCACACTTTGTCATTGCCTGCTTCTAAGTGTTTTTCTCTGCCTCTAAAGCATTAGTGTTGATTGAGCCTGCTTCACTCTTCAGTAGTGATAGCAATATTCTAATGGCCACATTTGAGGACTAAAACTCCCATCAGTGCACTGGCGATCTTTATCAGGTGCTTGGTCATATTACTCCTCTGGTGCAACGATTTGACCTATAGGTTTGCAGAAAATCTTTACAGGGTGGAAGTGTTGAAGGACACTCTGTCCACAGAGCACCTAAATACTTGTAGGTGGGTGTCTGAATGGTATTTCAATTACCTCTGTGCCACAGAGCATTTGATGGTCAGGCACAATGTGATCACATATTGGGGCATTTCCGTTACACTTCATAAAAAAAAAAAAAAAACTTTGTAGGTATTTTTATGTTGTTACAACAATTATTAAGACACTAGTAAGTTGCAGTGCTTATATCAGCATGCAAAACAATGATAATTACGATAATATAAGAAAGGATCATAAACCAATGTGGGGATGCACGTGGTGTGTATATAAACCAATCATGATCCTCAGACGAGAGCGGTAAACTAGATCAATACAGCTAACAGGCATTGTGGCACAATGTCGCTAACAAAACAACCAGTAGCAAAGACGTGACCTCAATGCTGAATAGTCTTTGTGGAAGTCTTTGAGGGCCAGGCCAGAAAGTAAGTGGTATAAAGTCCGATGTAACTACAAAAGTATACAACTCTGCCAGCTCAACTGATAAATGTTGGTATAACTCCTAACATATTGACCAATGTCATTTAGTCTTGAGCCCAATGATATATAACCACAAAATATAGTAAGCACTTTTTATTAAACAGTATCTAATTAAATCACATTAGTAAACCACTTTTCCACAACTTTGTATATGAAAACATAAATCACTTCAATTTACCCGAAAACATATACATAGCCAATAAGTATTATTTGACATAATCTCCTGACCCCCCCACACTCATACTAAAAACACTGTGCACTGTGCACGTTCACTCACGTATCAATCATACCTCATTCATACTAACACACAAACTAAATACCACAAAAAAAGACTCAGTACAGTGAACCTGATAGAACCATGCTACATAATATAAGTTTCTACAATGTGCTCTTAGGTATGCCTCTTAATACTGCCCCATACATCTTTTAGCAATGTAAACAAGTTAGTATCCACAGCCCTAATTCAATTGCATCCTCTTAGGGCTACATACATGATATAGAGAAAAGTAAAACTCTTTTGGTTAGAGGTCCTAAGCTGGAACTCCTTTTCTGATATATGAATCATATGGTCTTCTGGTTCACATTCTGTTTCCAATGGTGCTGACGCGCGTTTCGGTGTTGACCCAGATATAGAACCACCTACTTCAGGTTGCAATGTAACAAAGTAGGAAAATGGAAATAAAGAAAGAGCGTCGCCCCCGCCAGCAGCAGCTGCTGCAAACCTATAACAACCAAACGATAATAAACTATGTTTATTATCGTTTGGTTGTTAAATGGGCGGGGCCATGAGGTATGACGAGGGGAGTGCATTGTGCACTCCCCTCAGTGCACATGTGTGTTGGCCGACCTTCTCGGGCTGGCCAAACACACATGCACACAGGACTCTCTCCAGCCCGGCAACACATTTGCCGGGCTGGAGAGAGCCTGCACAGACTCCCACTCTGCCTGGGAGCGCCCTAGCTGGGCACTTCAAGCCAATCCGAACACTGCTCTGAGCAGCATCAGGATTGGCACGGGGCAGGCTGGCAGCCTGTGCCTGCCTGGAGCGGTGAGGGAGAGAGGAGCGGCGCAGGAGCGTAGCAGGTAAGTTTTTTATTTTTTAAAAATTTTATTATTTCCCCAACTCTCCCCGCCACGCGCTGCTCCGTCCCTTTTTGTCCCCGCGAGCCACGACTGATGTATACTGTGATCCATGAGATTGACCAAAGGTTTTATTGAAACGCCACCTTGTCTTAGAGAGGTATGTGTTAGGGGTCCAAAAGATCACTTCCGTAGGAACGTCCACTCAAGTGGGAACCACAGAATTAATGCACTGAATAATGTCTTACTGTACTGGGAAACATAGAGTTGGTAAAGACTCCCAGAATATAGACCGTGTTTTGCAAGATAATTTACTCCACAAAACGGATCACAGACGGGATTGTATCTGAACGCGGTTGGGATGAGATGAACTTCTATTCATTTATCTGTATTCTCACACATTGGCTGTAGCATGTGCAGTGTATTGAGGTACAGCTTGTGTTACGTACATCCTCAATCACTTTTGTGTTTGTAAAACACATTTTCCTTTTAAATCTTATTGTTATCCAGTTTTGGTCCTGAAGAGACACAAGAACCACGGTCTCTAAATGCGTCAACCAATAGCATTCAGGGAGTTGTGAAATTCAGCCATCATTTCAAGGCAACCATATCAAAGAAGGAGGTGTCTTGGGTACAAATAATGGGCAATGCAGCCCTGTACTACGCATTGAAACCAGGAGTCTTTGAGTACCAAAGCATGTTACTCTTTTAACATGAAAAAACAGGACTGGTTAAATGAATTTCATACAAGATTTGAAGCAGGGTATTTGAAAAAAAACATTTTTCCGGTGTTAGTATAGGGACTTAGACAAACGAGAAAAATTACATTTCATAATTTGTCTTTCACATGTAAGGGCTGAATCTTATAAGTTTTTGGTGTTTAAATAATGTATGTATTTTGTTTTGCAACTTTTGGGTGTGTTTTTCTGATGATGATACGACAATTGTGAAAGGGATAAATTAAATGTTTTTTCAGTGACTTAAAATCATGAATTGGGGTCAAGCGAATGAAGTTTCTTGCTCGTGATTAGGAATATAGATGTGAATCATATCCAGGCAAGGTACTATTTATGTTTGTTTAGTTAAATGTGGCTCAACCTAGCTGGGTAAAGGGACCAAACCCTTGGTGATTATTTAACTTTCTAAAAGTGGCATTTTCAAAAACTGCAATTCAGCATCCAACATCCCCCTAAAAGAGGATCTTTCATTACAATTCCAAAGACATCAAACATGATCTGTTTACTTGTTCCCTTTTGAAAGTTACAGCTCAGTAAATGTAATAAGGTAAGTCCAATGTTATCCTAAGGGAGGAGCAGGCCTTGCAGTACTCAAAAATGGATTTATGAGCACCAGGACACGTAAAACATAAATACATTGCCCCCTGCCCTGTGGGCTATTTAGGGCCTACCCTAGTGGTGACCTACATGTATTAAAAGGGCAGGTTTGAGCCTGGCAAAAGGTGTCAGGAATAAGGCTGTGCGTGGTCCATATCCCACCTGAAACTCATGCACGGATTTGCAGCACCTTATGCGCACCACTTGTCATCCCCTCTTGCTCCAAAAGTGGCCATCAACGTCGTCTGCCCTTTGGTAAAGCTCATGTAGCTGCAGGGTCAGGACATTGGTGGACAAGATGCATTTATCAATGCTATCCTATGAAGGGACTACAATTCCCATGTTCTTCGAGGCAGCAGCCATCTTGGGGTGTGGCAGGCCTATAAAGCCCAGCCACACCCAAGCACGTTGCTCACTATTTTGAAGACTTCAATGCAGTCAGACCTCGTGGGGGTTCCTCTGAAGAAGAGCAGATTCCTGCATGGCAGATTGACAGCAGATCGGAGTATCCTTGTTTCCATGGTAAATTCACATACGAGTAGGTTGTACTCGTAGCGGTAAGGTCTTGATGAGCCCAATCTTGAAGGGCGTTGTTACTTCCAAAAGGTAAAGCGTCCTTTAGCACAACAAGCAAAGCGTTTCAGTCCGCATGACTAAAGCACCCTTGGCATGGCAATCAAAGTGCTTCAGTCCGCATGAGTAAGGCACTCTTGGCACAGCAATCAAAGCGCTTCAGTCCGCATGAGTAAAGCGCCCTTGGCACAGCACTCAAAGCTCTTCAGTCCACATGAGTAAAGCACCCTTGGCACGGCAATCAAAGCGCTTCAGTCCGCATGAATAAAGTGCCCTTGGCTCAGCAATCAAAGCGCTTCAGTCCACATGAGTAAAGCGCCCTTGGCACGGCAATCAAAGCGCTTCAGTCCACATGAGTAAAGTGCACTTGGCACGGCAATTAAAGCGCTTCAGTCCGAATGAGTAAAGCGCCCTTTGCACGGCAATCAAACGCTTCAGTCCACATGAGTAAAGCGCCCTTGGCACAGCAATCAAAGCGCTTCAGTCCACATGAGTATAGCGCCCTTGGCACGGCAATCAAATCGCTTCAGTCCGCATGAGTAAAGCGCCCTTGGAACAGCAATCAAAGCGCTTCAGTCCACATGAGTAAAATGCCCTTGGCATGGCAATCAAAGCGCTTCAGTCTGCATAAGTAAAGCGCCCTTGGCTCAGCAATCAAAGTGCTTCAGTCCACATGAGTAAAGCACCCTTGGCACGGCAATCAAAGCGCTTCAGTCCGCATGAGTAAAGCGCCCTTGGCACAGCAATCAAAGCGCTTCAGTCCACATGAGTATAGCGCCCTTGGCACGGCAATCAAATCGCTTCAGTCCGCATGAGTAAAGCGCCCTTGGAACAGCAATCAAAGCGCTTCAGTCCACATGAGTAAAATGCCCTTGGCATGGCAATCAAAGCGCTTCAGTCTGCATAAGTAAAGCGCCCTTGGCACAGCAATCAAAGCGCTTCAGATAAGACAAGTGAAAAGCGCTTTCTGGCATGAGGAACAAACGCTTCAGATAAGACAAGTGAAAAGCGCTTTCTGGCATAAGGAACAAAGCGATTCATGTATAATCATCAAAGCGCTTCATGAACAATAAACAAGGCGCTTCTGCCCAACGAATAAAGCGCTTCAAGTTCAATGAGTAAAACTTTCAGGCCTATAGTTGTAAATGTGAAAGCATTTTTAGAGATAAGCAAATTATAGTTTCATTGTTTTTTGGAAAGCATAATATGTGAAAAGCATATTTAAGTCTTTGAGAATTTCTAGGCTGTGATCAAACGTTTATGTTATGAATGCATAGTTGTTACAGGATTGATATTCAGAGTATGACCATAGTATAAAGCTCTTGCCATCTCTTGGTTCTGAGGTTGTAGTTTGTTCTTGTTCCATGATTCAAAGAAGGGCCTTCACCCTCACTTCAAAAAGGGTCTCAATCTGATATCATGGAGGCACCTTTAGTCAAGAGTCTATTGATGAGATATACTGCTATGAATGAGTATATGCATGTTTGTTCTAACCTTTTCTTTTCAGATCTCTCTCCCTGCAGTTCCCTACCCTAATTCCCTTCCCCCCGCCTGGCTTCATCATAACTCTGTGCTATAATAGCTTTCTGAGTTGGTGACTCCGGGAGGTGGGCCTTTTGTTCAGCAACATGCAGATCCAGAGGAAAGGTCACTGTGAGAAAACGCTTATTTTGCCAGGTTGAAATGGTTGTTTAAAACTGCACATACAGGCTGCAGTGGCAGGCCTGAGACTGGTTTGCAAGGCTACTTAAGTGAGTGGCACAAGTGCTTCCAGCCCACTAATAGCATTCAATTTACATGCCCCGGGTACATGTAGTACCACTTTATTAGGTATTTATGAGTAAATTGAATATGCCAATTGGGTCCAAGCCAATGTAACCATGTTTTAAGGAGTAAACACACACTTTAGCACTGGTTAGCGCTGGTAAAGTACACAGAGACCTAGGGCCAACAAAAACAAGATCAGAAAAATATGGTGGAGTAACAACCACCCTACGGCTGCTAGGTCTAACCCGTGTCTCCCCCTTTCCCAGCTGAAAGTGGGGAGAACTAACCAACCTCCAGGGAGATCTCATCACTAAGGCAGAAGAACCTGGACAGACTCTCAGTATTGAAGTGGTCTAACACAGGGCAATGTTCTACCGTGAAGTCCATTCCCTGTAGTGAGATGGACCACTTTAATAGTTTTGGGTTCTCACCCCTCATTTGTATAAGCCAGCTGAGGGGCCTGTGATCTGTCCGAACTCAGAAGTGAGTCCCAAACAGTTATAGTCTCAGCTTCTTCAATGCCCAGACCACAGCAAAGGCTTCCCTTTCAAGCACACGTCTCCCCTGTTTCCTGAGAAGTAGCCCTCTAGAGATGAAAGCTACAAGTTTATCTAGGCCCTCCTCATCTAGCTGTGATAGGGCTGCCCCATATCTTGCTCTGAGGCATCAGTCGGCACAATGACTACATGGGAGTAATCAGGGGCCTTGAGCACAGGGTGCCGTGCACATGGCCTGTTAGCAGGTTTCAGAGAGTTTCTGACAGCCCTGTGTCCAGATCACCTTCTTGGGGTGCTTCTTGGAAGTCTGCACAGTTAAGGGGAAGCAGTGGTGCCTGTCCCTTAACAAACCTCCTATAGTAACCAAAATGGACACGAGGGTGCATTTTGCACAAAGAAAATTGCGCTACATGCAGTAGAATACAAAATGCAGGTCATCAGCTGCTCACTCTCACTAGGTTCTTTGTCCCTGTGCTCCTGGTCTAGTATGTTTTATGCCAAATTACTCAGAACTATGTGAATGACGTCATGTTATTATTTTTCATCAAAAGATAACGTAAATTACCAAAATGGCGTAAGTAGAATTTTACACAGTCCTAGTTTTATCTCATCAAAAATTAGTAATCCAGGGCATCCTCGGGGATGTAAATCATAAACATGTACTGTTTTATCCACTGAAATCACAAGTGAATAGCAGTATTTTTCTGCATTTCAGCTCTCACCCATGTGCCGTCTTTTGCTTTTGCCAAAATAATAACATCTTCGTCTGTTAGAAAGTCCAAATTAAGAATTAAGAAGCTCATAACTGATTCCAGTAAGTGCATTGAAAAGTACAGAGCTTACGTTTGGATCAAACCATTGCTTGCACATGACTATTGCCTACTGTACTGACTTTTTACTAATCATTGCGAAAGATCAGCACAGAAAAATTGACGATCATGACCCGTACTAAGCTAACGTGACCATACAAGACAATACCTCAAATGAAGTTATGGTGCATTTCAAGTGTAATCTGAGATCCACGATCTTGCAAAATATCAAGTCAGACTCGAGGGCCCTCTAATTCAGACCGCATATTACAACTGTGACTGAAAAACAGTAAAGAACATTCAATATTACAGGCTTCCAAATGATAACGATAAATCGTAGAAACAATTAAATGCTGTAATTTTTTTAAAGCAATACCTCAGGCAGGGAATCCTATACCTTAGTGTGTGTAACTCACGTGCTGATGACGTTCACGTTAGGTGCCATCTTCGATGGACAAAAAAACATATTGGCCTGAATCCTGACAAGTTGTAAAAAAGAATTCACTCTCTGGCCTGCTACATACAAAACATCAAAAGGTAGCTTTAAAACACCTAGGATCAGCTCTGTCCTTATAATTCATATTACCCTTGGGTTTCTATTTCATGATAAAATATTTCAAAATTGTGAGTTAGTATTTTCCAGTGTCATGAATCATTTTTCAATGTTAAACCACTTCATTAATTACATCTGTATTTAACTAGCCTGTCTATTACAACAATCTCAAAACTGTCTGACACAAACAACATTTGCTCCCTCAAACATTAAAATATGTTACATTAACTTACCCCTTGATTTAGCAGAAGCTTTTTAAACGTATTCCTGGCAGCAACAAAAATGTGCAAATTCCAACATATGAATAATGTCATCAGCAAGTTTTCAATATCTATAGAATATAGCGTCGATGAAAGCAGTAGCTAGGTGCCATCTTATGTCATAAATCAACAGTTGTTACAAATGAAGTACCAAAAATTTCCCATGCCATCTGATGTTAGGGAGCTAAGTGACACATGCCTGGTAGGTGCACAGTGTCAAGCCTTCGTGCTGAATAAATGGTCATAATGTGATACTGTGGTGTATTGTAGGATTCTCCAGAGCCAGCCTAAAGAATCCTTAATAGTGTCTTTATCTCATTCTTGGGCCAGTCTCCGGCTTTACTTTTTGGAAGCACTGAGAGGTATATGTAGTACAAAGATATGACGTATCAATTCGTGATGAAGCTAAAGACATTTTCAACTGAAAGGATGAGGTGGTATCTTATTTTTTACATCTTAAATATAATTATTGGTATTTTCTTCCTAAGATTCCTGGACACCTCGCTCGTTGACATTGACATACAAGCAACATATGTACGTGTAATGGTGAAGGGTAAGGTAGGTAATATTTCTGTTATACAAATGTATGTTAGCATTGCAGCGTTTTGTTGACCATTGTTATGAATCTCAATATGTTTTTAATATTTTATAAATTGTCAAATAGATGGGGATGGACTTAGTCTTCATTCCATTTGTAACAAGTGTACTTGTAAATGAGTTTGTTGACAATTCCATCTTTGATGTGTGTTTTATGCAGCGTTGTATAATTAATGGTGAAAAGGCAAAGTGCAAGAAGCTCAAACATCATCTAGCAGATTGAATCATTAATTCTGATATTTCACGGATTTTACTGTGCAGATATTATATGTGATGAAACAGTGTAGTGGTTCCACACTTGCATGAAATGCAATTTTATTTCGGCTGACTGGATTAATAATGTTTGAAATGTACACATGAGAAAAAGTACATAGAAACTTAAGAGTAGAAGTTAAGCACTGATCAATTACATGCCGATACAAGCTTTTGAGTCAGCTGTGACAGTATAGTAGTCGTCCCAACATGTACAGATTAGTTTCCTGCATGACCATCTGCCTTCCACCCATGGGGGAAAACATACTATTGAATATCAGGACAAGGCTGTCTTACCGTAGATAAAGATCATTCATAAGTACAGGTAGGTCTGGATCTCTTGGAGATCAACACCAATGAGCAACACCTCCTGCGACACCAAATGGCCTCTCTTGAAAGCACTGGCAGCATGCTGGTCGTCTGATTCTCACCTTTTCTATAGGGGATCCTTTCTTTCGACCTCCGGAACCAGCACCGGTGGATCCTCTTTTGGAGTCTGTAGGTTTCCAGTACTGACCAAGCATGAATTAAATAATATATACCAATTGTGCCAGCTGCTCTCTCTAATGACTGCACTTATGTATAGCTGTTTGGAGAAGCTGTATTCTTCCACTGTAGGGTTGAAACCCTCTACTGCTCGTTAGGTGTGTGTAAATGATAACATAACAGATATTTTGCACAAACGGAAGTCCGATGAGAAACCTTTTATTCTTTTTGCGACAGGATTTCAAAATCCCATAGAAAAACATAGAAGAAATAAGTTTTTTTCAATGCCTGGAATTTCCAGAATTATGCTTTGGTAGTATCCACCAAGCTAATTTGAGGGGAAGGTCCCTTTTCCATATTTGTTCCCTGTCTTACTATAAGGATCTATTAACAGTGTTTCCCCTGACAATAAGCCATCTGTGGAAAGCCTGGCAGTATTCTGTACGGGAAATCTGTACGGGAAATCTGTTCCACTCGACAACCCTATGTTCGCTGTATAATCATTTAATTATAAACCAGTTTAGACACAAACAGATCCCTGCACCATTAGAATGATGCAAACGTGTATTACTTAAAGCATGTTAAGAAGTTCAACTGTGAAAAGTGCATGATTATTAATCTTACCATTGAATGTGTATATACTTAGCATTACATAGACTTGGTTTGCAGACAATACTGATGCCATTCAAACTGACCTGTTGGTCGCTGGCTACTGCATACTTACTCTGAACAGGAATGGTGGTATCCTGGTAGCATGACATCAGACTATTCAGTGTACGGAAAGTGTAGTCTAAGCTCATACTCTGATGAATTTTTGCAAGTACAACCCACTGTTACTCAGTCATCCTAACAGCCCACATAATTTGGTTGATTTGTTAATTGAATTAGTGTTCTCAAAGAGTATTAATGTATTTATATTGCAATTTTAATGTCTGCCTAGGATCTCCTGTGTACATAGTTTAGTTTCTGACACAGTATCAATACTGGGCTTAATATGGCTGGAATAGGAACCCATCCGTGACAGAAGACATAGGCCCTTATTATGACTTTGGTGGTCTTTTTCAAAGACCACCAAAGCCACGGGCATCAGAAGATCTCCAGTGCTGGTGGTCTTCTGCCCACCATATCATGAGTACTCTCGGATTTCCACCACACTTTGGGCGGAAATCAGGCAGTAGTCGTGCTGGTGGGCGGAGGCACGCTGGCGGTTCCACCACCTGCCCCGCCCCGCCAGTAGGACACCGTCTACCATATTATGGGCCATAATACGGCCTGGCGGCATCCTGCAGGCGGGGCGCTGCTGGAAGTGGAAGCGCCCCTTCCCTGCCGGATGACCTTCTCCCCGGAACAGGTAAAGTGATCGTCCGACAGGGGAGGGGGGTGGGAGGGTGGGTGTTGTTTGTGCATGTGTGAGTATGTGGTGTCTGCATGTGTGTATGAATGTGTGTATGCATGGTTGTATGCTTGTCTGAATGTTGAAGTGAGTGCCTGTCTGCATGTAAGTGTGTATGCGTGTGAGTATGCATGTTTGGATGGGTGTGAGTATGTGTGCCTGAATGCGTGTATGAATGTTGTTGGGAATGCGTGTATGTATGGTGTGAGTGAATGCATGTATGTAAGTGTTGGTGAATGGGTGTATGCGTGGTGCATGTGGGTGTATGTGTTCAGGGAGGGGTTGGGGATGGGGGCCCTATGTCTGAAGGGGGTGGGGGGATGGAGGGGTCTAGTGCTTGCTGGCGGGGTGGGGGAGTCATCTACCGGTGACAGGGAAGAGATTCCCTGTCACCGGTAGCCTTTTCACCATGATTTTCGTGGCAGTGCTACTACAGCGGAAACTATGGTGGGAGGTCGGCTTCTAATACCGCCGGCGGTCTTCGGTGGACCGCTAGCTCGGAGATGCTCATCTCCGGCCTGGCGGTTCCGACCGACATGGTGGTATGAGTGGAGATGTGGCAGGTTGGCTAACGCCAACCCAACACACTCATAATGTGGTGGTCTGTTGGCGGTGGGACCGCCACATTTACCCTGGCGGTCTTCATAATGACCACCACAGTCTAGAAGCTGAATTCCAAAGACATGAGGATAGTAAGGTAAATGAGAGAGAGCACGCTTCCATGGACGTGTTACTTTGGAATTCTGTGAAAATGTGCTTCTTTTTTTTTTTTTAGTGCCTCTTCCCCTACTTTTTTTTTTTTGTCAGTTAGACTCGTTATGTCCTCTTGATGAAGCCTTAGTCTTTTGCTAAAGTTATCACAGATCATGCAGTGGCACGACTATAGTGAAAACCTAATGGGACCTGGTGCCAGTGCTCAACAGGCAACTTCAACCACATGCATTGGATGATGTCCTCTTCAGGTCCAAAATCAGAAACTACACTCGGCCTTCCTGACCAAAACCTGGTGGAACGAGTCCTCGGCCCCTGACATCGCCATCGCCATCGCCATCCCCGACGGATACAAGATCACCAGAAGAGATCGCACCAACGGAATCGGCGGAGGAATAGCCATCGCCCACAAATCTTCCCTTAAGATCCTCACCCACACGGACGACACCCTCAAGTCAGCCGAACACCTCCACTTCCAGATTCACACGGACCCCAACACCACCCTCAGAGGAACCCTCATATACCGTCCGCCAGGACCAAGAGCCCCCTTCAGCGACACCGTCGCCGACCTCGCAAGCACCCACGCCCTCGCCTCTCCAGACTACATCCTCCTGGGAGATCTCAATTTCCACCTGGAGAACAACAATGACGCCAACACCGCAGCTCTGACCACCAACCTCTCCAACCTCGGACTCCGTCAACTGGTCAACACCCCCACCCAAATCGCAGGACACACCCTTGACCCACTCTTCACTTCAAGCAACCACATCTCTTTCAGCCACACCTCCGAACTCCATTGGACTGACCATCACTGCGTACACTTCACCTTCAAGAAAAAAAACGAACACCACCGCACCCCCCTACCGCCTCACCGCCGCTGGGGAAAAGTCACCGAAGAACAACTAGCCAGCACCCTCGCCAAAAACCCACCACCCGACCCCACCGACCCGGACTCCGCCGCCATCAACCTCCATCAATGGATCCTCAACTGCTCCAACATCCTAGCTCCACTCAAGAGACCCACCGCCAAACCAAGATAAGAAAAAAACAGCCTGGTTCACAGACGAACTGACCACCTCCAAACGCACCTGCCAGAAACTCAAGAAAAAATGGATCCTCGAGCGTACACCCAACAACCTTGCCACCCTCAAGGAAACCAACCGCAAACACCACCAACTGATCCGACTCGCCAAGCGCTCCCACTTCACAGAACGCCTCAATAACAACGCTCTCGACTGCAAAGAACTCTTCTGCATCGTGAAGGAACTTTCCAACGCCAACGTCAATGACGTCCCTCCTTCCCAGGAACTCTGCGACGAGCTCTCCACCTTCTTCTACCAGAAAATCGCAGCCATCCACGACAGCTTCAACACCTCACCTCCGCCGGAACCAACCCCCAGCAACTCCTCCCACGCCTACCGCATCACCACCTGGACTCAAGTAGATGACGCCGAAACACGAAAAACCATGAACTCCATTCACTCAGGATCCCCCGCTGACCCCTGCCCACATCACGTGTTCAACAAAGCCGACGCCACCATCGCCCCCAAACTCCGCAAGATCATCAACCTGTCCTTCGACACCGCTACTTTCCCGGACAGCTGGAAGCACGCAGAAATCCAACCCCTCCTCAAGAAATCCAAGGCTGACCTCAACGATCTCAAAAACGTCTGTCTGATCTCCCTCCTCCCTTTCCCAGCGAAAGTCGTCGAGAAGATCGTCAACGCACAACTCGCCCACTTCCTAGAAGACAACGCCATCCTAGACCCCTCTCAATCTGGTTTCAGACGAAACCACAGCACTGATACCGCACTCCTCGCCGCCACAGATGACATCAGACAACAAATGGACAACGGCGAAACCTCAGCCCTGATCCTCTTAGACCTATCAGCCGCTTTCGATACAGTCTGCCACCGCACCCTACTAAACCGTCTCCACGAGGCCAGCATCCAAGACAAAGCCCTCAACTGGATCTCATCCTTTCTCTCCGACAGAACTCGGAGAGTCCGACTCTCACCCTTCCGCTCCAAAGCCACCAACCTCATCTGCGGCGTCCCCCAAGGCTCCTCACTCAGCCCAATGTTGTTCAACGTCTACATGGCCCCCCCTCGCACAACTGGCCCGCCAACACAACCTCAGCATCATCACCTACGCCGACGACACCCAACTCGTCCTCTCCCTGACCAAAGATCCTCTCACCGCCAAAACCAACCTCCACGAGGGACTGAAATCCATCGCCGAGTGGATGAGCAACAGCCGCCTGAAACTCAACTCCGACAAGACGGAAGTCCTCATCCTCGGACGCACCCACTCGGCCTGGAACGACTCTTGGTGGCCCACCGCCCTCAGCCCGCCACCCACCCCTGCCAGCCACGCACGAAACCTGGGCTTCATCCTCGACTCCGCTCTCACCATGTCCAAACAGGTCAACGATGTCTCCTCTTCCTGTTTCAACACGCTCCGCATGCTCCGCAGGATTGTCAAGTGGATTCCAACAGGAACCAGAAAGACGGTGACCCAAACCCTCGTCAGTAGCAGACTCGACTACGGCAACGCACTCTACACAGGCATCCCAACGAAAGACATCAAACGACTCCAGCGCATCCAGAACGCAGCCGCCCGCCTGATCCTCGACGTACCCCGCCGGTGTCACATCTCCCCTCACCTGAAGAACCTCCACTGGCTCCCCGTGGAAAAGAGGATCACCTTTAAACTCCTCACCCACGCACACAAGGCACTCCACAACACCGGTCCCACCTACCTGAACTCCAGACTCAACTTCTACGTTCCCTCACGTCAACTACGCTCTGCCAACCTCGCCCTCGCCATCGTCCCCCGAATCCAGCGCAAGACCTCTGGCGGCAGATCCTTCTCCTACCTCGCCGCCAAGACCTGGAACTCTCTCCCCACCTCTCTTCGCCAGACCCATGACCTCCTCACCTTCAGGAGACTCCTCAAGACATGGCTCTTCGAACGTTAGCAGCACTCACACCCCCCAGCGCCTCGAAACCCTAACGGGTACATAGCGCGCTTTATAAATCTTTTGATTGATTGATTGAAAGAGTGTGAAGTTTTTTTTGTACTTAATGAAGGGTCAGTGGATACTTAGTCTTACAGGAGGTCACTACGAGCATGATATGTTGCATGATATGTTGCATATGTACAAGTATACGACCTGTGGCTTTGGAAAGGATCAGAGTGTACAGGTTAACAGACTATAGACTCAACTGATGGTTTTGGAAAGGTGGCAGCTTTAAATACCTTTAAAAGAGAGGAAAAGCGCTACAAAATGTGTGACCTGCTAGAGGTAGTAGATAGGCGGAGTACACATGACTCTAATATATATGTATAGACCAACAGCATAATGAAGGGAAGAAGACAGGATGCCTGTTGTCTTGCCTGGGTAATCTGGAGAAAGACAGCATGATTATTAAAGCCATTAGAACTCCAGATTACAAAATAGACACAGCACAGGATGATATCATTAACACGGAGTGGTGCATGCTAAATGTTGGGTCTGCCACTGACTATACAAATAACATACTGTATGAGTCAACCATTCTCACTTTACCAATGAATGAAAGGGAGGAGTTAAGGCAGACAATTACAATGAACGAAATGTTAAATACCAGCAAAACCCTGCTGGGAACAGATGTTGACAAGTTGTTTCGCTGACTTTAATAAAACCTTTCTTTTGACTCCCAGATTACTGATAGTATACAGCAAAGGATTCCAGAGTGGAAGATTACCTGTGAAGAATGGGGCACCACAAGGCAGGAAAACATAAGCAAATTAGCCCACAAAGGGCATTCCTGGTCTCTCTTTGGTCAGGCTCCAGCTGCTTATTTTTATTTTGCATTTCTTTTTTTTTGGGGGGGGGGAGGGTGTTGCAGTCTCTCCTGGGACATCCACAGCTTCCTATTGTGTTGGGGTCAGCATGGGAGCCCTAAGGCTCCCACAGCCCTGCCTGCACCATTTAAATAGCTTTAAAAAAGATATATACTACACCTATCCCCTTGGCCTTGGCCCACCCCTGAGGAATTTTAATTAAAAATGGGTGCCCTGTACTTTTTTTGTTCGTTTTCTCAGGTCCACCGGAGTACTGTGGGACAGTGAAGTGCTTTAAAAAAAAATATTTTGGTCCCCCGTGACCCCCCTGCCCATAAAGGCGAGGGAGTCAGGGTATCCCTTCCTGGCCCCCTTTTTTCAGGATAGGGAACAAAGTCTCTGAGTCCTATAACTGCTGCTGCAGCATTTCTTTTCATCTTGTGGTCAGCCAGAGCCCCCTCAGCAAATCAGAACGCTTGAATTCTTCAATTTCAGCCTACAGGTACAGATGTCTATACATTTTAGATCATAGTTTCTCAAAAACTACTGAATGGATTTACATCAGATCACAAAAAGCACACTTTCTGGGTGAAGTTCTAGTTTTCTGCCAACTTTGGTTTGATTCTGTTCAGTCATTTTGGCTATACCACTGTTCAAAAATCCCTATGAAAATTGTATGGGGAAATTATGTTTTGGGACGCCACCTTTTTCTCAGCCCCCACTTGATGGATCACCACAAAACTTTATAGGAAGGAGCTGCGATGTACAAACCTTTTTTGGGGAATGTTTCATGGAGATGATAGAGCATAAACAATATCACTGATCACAAATAGAACAGAATGCAGACGTGGAAAAGAATATTGTTTGTTTACAGCACTGCAGAGAGCCTGGTACATCTCAGACCAGCAACTCTGCCGAATGAAACATGCACTCAATATATATATGTTCAAGACCCCGTTGACTATAATTGAAACAGATGACTCAGGAAACAAACAAATTACAGTGGGTGCAAACATCCTTGAAAGAATGTGGCTGTACATGTTCTTAACAGATTTGCCACTTTTTGACTTCTCCTCTTTCCCTCATTAGTTTTAAATATAAATTAGAAAAGGCCTAACCAGAGACTTTCCAGGGTAAAATCACGTAACTCAGCAAAATGTCCTGCAGACCTCAGCTGTCTTCTCCTGCAAAAGAACAAGCCTTAAACCTTGAGTTTTTACAAGACCGGAAAAAAATAACACTATTCATCAATTCCTGAGTGTCAGGAACATTTGGAGGTTAGCTGTATGTGAACAGATAAGCATTTCTCAGAAATAGAACAATACTTACACGGATCAGCTAATGAACAAGAATAAGTAAAACGCAGAATAAATAAGAACTGGATGAAACATAGAAATTACTCTTTCTCTATCCTTCTTTTTGAACTAATATTCAATCATATGTTAAACTTTAATGTATTTCTATTTTTGTCATATCATATATTTCATCACAATTATCAAATTATATGGCTCCTGGTCTTGGCATCATCTCCTTAGTAATTTGAGGACAACAAGTAACCATACAGGCTGGCAAACAGCTCGGTAACAAACTCACTAACGGACAACCTCCAACTAGTAGACCCAGTATTATTAGTCCCCATTTAAGCAGGACTGTCCACAATGACCCGTGAACCAAATGACAGTGCTATTTAGTAAAGTTACTAAACATGCTACAGCTACTTCTGGGTTTAGATTAGCTATTCCCACGGATATTTCACTTATTGTTGATTTATTGTGTCTCCAGCAATCTGTCCATTCTCCTGATCTCCATAGAATTTAGAGATATCCCTATCCAAGTTATAAAGAGACTCTTTGCAAGGTCAGAAACTCTTTCTCTCGCTGAATTTTCTTGCTTTTTTTTTACCCTCACTTGTTTAAAATCCACTGTCCGTACTTCATACTGTCTTTACCAGGATGTCTTACATGGGGAAATACATTTCCAAGGTAGCAAGTATCTGCCCAATTTAAAAGTAGGGTGGTATAGGCTTTCCCTCCACTTATCCAATAGATTCTGTCCGCTGCATACAAAGAGACGCTAGGCCAGGAACTATTGGTAAGTGAAAATGTAATATTACATACACTGTCCCCCAGTGTGACGGACTTTTGTATTGTTCATGACCCATTGACATGTATACCTAATATTCCTGTAATGTTAGCTGATAACATAAGATACATAATACTGGTATCATCTATATCTGAGTTATTCAGCCACATAAGGAAATCCCTAGATCTCCCAGACATCGTAGTAAAATTTTGCAAATCTCTGTATGCTGAATCCTCCCTTGTATTATCATCTGGCATCAGTAAATAATTACTACAACCAGGTGTAATTATATGAGTTTGTTTGCTTCTTGGAACCACAAGTAACCATTTTATATTTAATAAAACAGGAATTGTTGTATAACAAAGGAAGATGTAAGAAAGCATTCCTCTTTCTACTGTTGCTGGGAGTTTCAAACATATCCAACAGTCGGAAACAATCCTTTCCCTGTGATAACGATCGACAGTCTGTATATCAACATTGTCTTTATATTCCTTATGGTGATGATCGTGGACATTTTGTAATACAGAACATGATGTAGACAATATAGTGGGCATTATGATTTCATAGATGAACATGGTACAAATTATTAGGCAACACATCAAAAATGCTAATATCATACTACAAGTAGATTTTTTCAAAATTTTCCTTTTTAGTTCTTTCAACTTCTCTTTTCTTTCGCCATCCATTGTTTCTCAAAAGCATGTAGATATAAGGCTCACAGAGGCTTTCCTGCACTTAAGAGTCCCTTTTCAATTTTATTTTAATCCTTACAGTTCATTTGCATTTTTGGTCTCAAACTATATCCGGGTTTGTCGGTATGCACTGCTTGTGGTAAATCTGGTCCGCGTTCAGACTGTTCTTGACATGTCAATGCAAGGGCCTTCTTCTCATGAGAGGCATGTATTCAGTTTATATAATTATTACATTTTACTCCAGTCTTGGTCACCAGCAGAATATGTGTCAAACCTTTCCACCTCTGCTGGAGAGTTTGTTCTCTGAAAATGTTTTACTAGGATCCACTTGCCAGGTCTGAGATTATGCCACGGAGTCTGCAGAGGTTCTGGCAAGGTTTACTTCACCTGCTGGTGCAAAAGTTGTACTTGCTTACTCAGGGCAATACAATAGTCTCTTAATTCATTAGACAAATGCAATGTTGCAGCATGTTGGGGAGCCTCACAGGCAGACATCAGGCGCCCTCTGACGATTTCATAAGGCTCAGTTTGTTTGTTGAACTAGGTGTACTGTGCATACTGGCAAGTGCCAACAGCAGAGCGTGCATCCATGTCAGGGTTGTTTCAGCACACATTTTCACAATTTTGGCTTTCAGTATGCCATCCCATTCTTTACTGCGCCCGCTGCGTGAGGATGATCTACACTATGAAACTTCTGTTTGATGGCTAAGGCTTTGGTCACCCAGTTCACTACTTTGGTAAAAACAAAATGTAGCCCATTGTCTCACAATCATATTTTAAGCAGCCTGAACCTTTGAAATAGTTCCTTCAACAGGTTCTTTGCAGCACTCATCGCATCATTCAACTTAGTGGGTAGGATTCAATCCAGCCTGAAAACATACAGACTATCACCAGTACATGTTGGAGGCATCTCGATGTAGCCAGTCTACAATTGTCCAAAGGTATAAAATGTCCCCTTTCCGTTGATATTCCCTTTCCAGCATTATGCATTCCACAAGTCATACATATTTGACATGCATCCCCAGCATGCTTGCGACCAAAACTGTGAGAAAGGCCTGCACATTGTGTCCCTCCTCAAATGGACGATTCTGCGTATAGTTAGTGTCATATTTAAAACCATTGCTTCAGGCAATTTTATTCTTCCCGCAGGTCCCACCCAAAAATCATTCAATAATGTTCCTTCCTTTTGCTATTTTTGGATCTCCTGGGGGTTGCTGACTTCTGCAGTTCTTGTGGACTTGTGTGTACAGGATCAATTGTCAATACATTAACATGATGAGAAATAGCAGTGCCCATGGGCACTATTCAGCCAACACAATAGTTATGGGGGAGCATAATAAACCTGGGTGTATATATAGACACAAAGAAAACAGGGATTCCCTTAGAGAAGCTAGTATTGGTTTAAAATTTCATTCAAATGAATCAGTCAAAAACAGATATTTAATTTACGTCTAAGTACAAAAAGAAATTTGATAGGTGCTCCAAAAATGGCGCAGTAAACAGTGATGAAACAATGGTGCAGAAGGTGCGCTATTATTTTTCTGTAAAAAAAGTATTGCTGACAACATGGTGCAATTACACAAAACAAAGGACTCCTTCCTGACTCAAGGGCAATTTTTACACTCCCGCGGTTCTTATTAGTGTAGAAGCTCAATCGTCGATGTTTTGACCCAGCCACCAATTAATACACAAGTCTTCATCAAGGCAAAAGGGAAGCAATCTGCTTTTACTAATAGTCATATAGACGAGGACCTCTAAAGATAAACAATGCAGTTTGAAGGAATCCGCACCACAGGATCAGTGAAAGATCCAGTTACTCAATTTTGGTATGCTCTGGTGCAGCCGCAACCAGATGCCAGCACAACACTGGGCTGCTCAGTGGCATTCTCGGTCCTTCAGAAATTCAATACTTCTATGGAATGAATAATGTTGGGGTGTGAGCAAGTTCTGTACTATCCTTGATAACGTTTTGATGATGGGCACAGCAGGTCTAGTAAGAGAGTATGAGAGACTGATGTTGATATTTGAGGAGGTATCTTTGACCTTTATTATACCACTGGCTCCAGAGAAAAAAGAGGACGCTTGTACATGCTTCATTTTTCTGGCCATTAAACTAGATGAAGTGGCAATGGCGTCATGTTTGTCAGTGGACACATTGGAGACACTGAGAACCCAAGTGCTGGAGGCAGTGGTTAAAGAGTAGGGCAAATTGCATTTTATGCAGCAGATACTGGGCCATAAGAGATCTGCATGCAAAGTGATGGCGCTGGACAATGCTGTCTGCAGGCAAATTTTGTGTATAATTGTAGGAGGCTGGCCTGGCTTGTAGTGGGTACCAAGGGGTACTTACACTTTGCACCAGGTCCAGGTATCCCTTATTAGTGTAGAGGGGTGTCTAGCAGCTTAGGCTGATAGAAAAGGTAGCTTAGCAGAGCAGCTTAGGCTGAACTAGGAGGCGTGTAAAGCTCCTACTATACCACTGGTGTCATATGCACAATATCATAAGAAAACACAATACACAGATATACTAAAAATAAAGGTACTTTATTTTTATGACAATATGCCAAAAGTATCTCAGTGAGTACCCTCAGTATGAGGATAGCAAATATACACAAGATATATGTACAAAATACCAAAAATATGCAGTAATAGCAATAGAAAACAGTGCAAGCAATGTATAGTCACAATAGGTTGCAATGAGAGCACATAGGTACAGGGGCAACACAAACCATATACCCTAGAAGTGGAATGCGAACCACGAATGGACCCCAAACCTATGTGACCTTGTAGAGGGTCGCTGGGACTGTAAGAAAACAGTGAGGGTTAGAAAAATAGCCCACCCCAAGACCCTGAAAAGTGGGTGCAAAGTGCACCTAAGTTCCCCAGAGAGCACAGAAGTCGTGATAGGGGAATTCTGCGAGGAAGACCAACACCAGCAATGCAACAACAATGGATTTCCTGACGAGAGTACCTGTGGAACAAGGGGACCAAGTCCAAGAGTCACGATCAAGTCGGGAGTGGCAGATGCCCAGGAAATGCCAGCTGTGGGTGCAAAGAGGCTGCCACCGGATGGTAGAAGCTGTGGATTCTGCAATAACGACAAGTGCTAGAAACTTCCCCTTTGGAGGATGGATGTCCCACGTCGTGAAGAAGCTTGCAGAGGTATTTCCGTGCAGAAAGACCGCAAACAAGCCTTGCTAGCTGCAAGGATCGCGGTTAGGGTTTTTGGATGCTGCTGTGGCCCAGGAGGGACCAGGATGTCGCCAATTGCGTGAGGAGACAGGGGGGGCGTCCAGCAAGACAAAGAGCCCACTCAGAAGCAAGCAGCACCCGCAGAAGTGCCGGAACAGGCACTACGAAGTGGAGTGAACCGGAGCTGACCCGAAGTCACAAAGGAAGGTCCCCCGACGCCGGAGGACAACTCAGGAGGTCGTGCACTGCAGGTTAGAGTGACGGAGACCCAGGCTTGGCTGTGCACAAAGGAAATCCTGGAAGAGTGCACAGGAGCCGGAGCAGCTGCAAATCACGCGGCACCCAGCAATGCAGTCTAGCGTGGGGAGGCAAGGACTTACCTCCACCAAACTTGGACTGAAGAGTCACTGGACTGTGGGAGTCACTTGGACAGAGTTGCTGAGTTCAAGGGACCTCGCTCGTCGTGCTGAGAGGAGACCCAGAGGACCGGTGATGCAGTTCTTTGGTGCCTGCGGTTGCAGGGGGAAGATTCCGTCGACCCACAGGAGATTTCTTCGGACCTTCTAGTGCAGAGAGGAGGCAGACTACCCCCACAGCATGCACCACCAGGAAAACAGTTGAGAAGGTGGCCTGATCAGCGTTACAAGGTCGCAGTAGTCGTCTTTACTACTTTGTTGCAGTTTTGCAGGCTTCCAGAGCAGTCAGCGGTCGATTCCTTGGCAGAAGATGAAGAGAGAGATGCAGAGGAACTCTGATGAGCTCTTGCATTCGTTATCTAAAGAATTCCCCAAAGCAAAGACCCTAAATAGCCAGAAAAGGAGGTTTGGCTACCTAGGAGAGAGGATAGGCTAGTAACACCTGAAGGAGCCTATCAGAAGGAGTCTCTGATGTCACCTGCTGGCACTGACCACTCAGAGCAGTCCAGTGTGCCAGCAGCACCTCTGTTTCCAAGATGGCAGAGGTCTGGAGCACACTGGAGGAGCTCTGGGCACCTCCCAGGGGAGGTGCAGGTCAGGGGAGTGGTCACTTCCCTTTCCTTCGTCCAGTTTTGCGCCAGAGCAGGGCTGGGGGATCCCTGAACCAGTTCAGACTGGCTTATGCAGAGATGGGCACCCTTTGTGCCCATCAAAGCATTTCCAGAGGCTGGGGGAGGCTACTCCTCCCCAGCCCTGACACCTTTTTCCAAAGGGAGAGGGTGTAACACCCTCTCTCTGAGGAAGTCCTTTGTTCTGCCTTCCTGGGCCAAGCCTGGCTGGACCCCAGGAGGGCAGAACCCTGTCTGAGGGGTTGGCAGCAGCTGCAGTGAAACCCCGGGAAAGGTAGTTTGGCAGTACCCGGGTCTGTGCTAGAGACTCGGGGGGTCCATGATCTTAGACATGTTACATGGCCATGTTCAGAGTTACCATTGTGACGCTATACATATGTCGTGACATATGTATAGTGCACGCGTGTAATGGTGTCCCCGCACTCACAAAGTCCGGAGAATTTGCCCTGAACAATGTGGGGGCACCTAGGCTAGTGCCAGGGGGCCCACACGCTAAGTAACTTAGCACCTAACCTTTACCAGGTAAAGGTTAGACATATAGGTGACTTATAAGTTACTTAAGTGCAGTGGTAAATGGCTGTGAAATAACGTGGACGTTATTTCACTCAGGCTGCAAGGGCAGGCCTGTGTAAGAATTGTCAGAGCTCCCTATGGGTGGCAAAAGAAATGCTGCAGCCCATAGGGATCTCCTGGAACCCCAATACCCTGGGTACCTCAGTACCATATACTAGCGAATTATAAGGGTGTTCCAGTATGCCAATGTAAATTGGTGAAATTGGTCACTAGCCTGTTAGTGACAATTTGGAAAGACATGAGAGAGCATAACCACTGAGGTTCTGGATAGCAGAGCCTCAGTGAGACAGTCATAACACAGGTAACACATACAGGGCACACTTATGAGCACTGGGGCCCTGGCTGGCAGGGTCCCAGTGACACATACAACTAAAACAACATATATACAGTGAAATATGGGGGTAACATGCCAGGCAAGATGGTACTTCCCTACAATAATGAGAAACACCTCCACAGGAATTAGTATGGTATGTAGAGGGGGGAGGTACTTGCAAATCTGGTTGATTTTTCCGGACCATTACAGTAGCATGGTGTTATGGCTGCAGGATGACCCAGTGGCCGTGAAAATATTTTCAGATCCAACAGATATTGGGCTACTTTTGAAGGGATGGTTGTGTGCTGAGAGGCGACCAGAGGAGTGGAAAAAAGAAGGTGCATAATATTGACCTTCTAGAACTCTTTCTGGTGGTGATGGCTTGTGAGACCAGGGTGTCAGGAAATACAGAATACGCAATTGCAATTTGTGGTAGAGAAGGAGGCATTGGTGCTTGTTGTGAATAACCTATCTGTGATTGCTCAGTATGTGCTGTGCTAATTGCAGGAACTGGTTCTACTGTGCTTGCAGTAGAACATTTTGTCTCACGCAAGACACATTGCCAAACTTGAAAATGATATGGCTAATACGTTATTTCCTTTACAGTCAACAAGGTTCTGTGGTTTAGCTCTAAAAAAGGATGTACCAGTGAGAGCTTTGCTACAGTAAATATGAACATGTGTACTATGAGGGCATGGCAGCCAGTCAAGAAAAGACTAGCTGCATCAGCAAGGAGTGTGTATCCTGAGAAATTGAAAGGAAACAGGAGCAGGGGTAATCTTGTGGACAGAAAGGAAGATATGAATAACATTTTGATGAACCAGATTGAAAAACTGGCAGAAAATGTGTTCAATGGAAATACTGTTGTGGTTGCAAGGTGAGTGGAGGAGGAATGGACAGGAGAATTTGGAAGTTTGGGAAAGGGCGAGGGGGAAGAGAGATGATTGTTGGTTGGCGAATACAGTGGACATTCAGCAGGACATCATTGCTCAGGTGGGCTTTGCATGCACATCTGTCCCAGAATTAAGGGCATTTTGAACAAATTTCTTAGTTGTGTTCGTTGGAGCATCATGAGTGTTGGAGATGGTTGGGGCAAAGAAGTACAAAGATTTGTAGAGGAAGGATGTGTGGCAGAGAGAGGATAAGATGAGAGTGTAGGTATGGAAATGTAAAATCAGAGAATGGTAGGTAAGAGGGTACTGATTTGTTCCTCTGGGATGGTGTCCGTTTGCCTGGTAAGAGCATCTAGGCTTTTAGAATGGGAATGTCCCCTGCATGATATACATGCATGGAATCCTGGCCTACCTGCTGGGAAAGGGAAGTAGTGTGCTTACCCCTGCAGTAGGAGAGACTGCCAAGGTTCAGAAGCTCATCATGTTCCTAGTGTGTGAAGCAGCCAGAGAAAGTAGACACTTTCAGGGAACGAAGTGAGGTGAGCTCCTCATCATGAGGTGGTACCCCAGTTTCCATGTGCTATTCCTACCTGAGAACTGTGCCAAAGGCTTTGTCCACTGCAGCTGTGTCTGTGCAGCTGCTAATACACCTTTCCACTGTGAACCTAATTGCCTGGGAATCTGATAATCCATCTCATTGCCTTAAGCCTTATCGCCCTGTGGGGCTGCAACTGCACCTCACAACTGATTGGCCTGGGAGTCTAAAACTGCACCTCATCATAGTGAGCCTGACTAGCCATCAGTCTGGGATGGCTTACCTTCCAATCACCACTGTGAACCTGACCGACTCAAGTGGGCCATTGCTGCTGTAGAGGCTGGGTCATAAGCCCTGACCCAAACTACATGCCTCTACGAACTTTGACATCAGGGAGTGACAACTGTGGACTGCGCCAGTCCACCCTCCAAGGACTGTAACATAGTCATTACAAGCCTTCCCCCGCGGCAGTAACACATTTTCTGAGTCGCTGTTGAAGGAAGATGCGCGCACAAATTTGAGACTTTCTAACCAAAGTAAACTAATGATGAGAATGTCTGACTGAGTTGTGCTTCTAAATCTTAATGGGTTAACTGTGATGATCTGCACCTATGTCTAATTCATACCTCTGCCACTAAATACTGTGGCCTGTGGCACTTAGCTGTCCCCAGTGGGTAGAGGACATTGGAGTGGGAGGGTGTAGCGCCATTGGAAGAATGAAACCGGGGATTCAACTCTGTATTCTTGATTAAAATTGGATTGTGTAGTTTCCTTAAGCTCAATGACAAGCACTGAGCTGGACATTAATGTTATTGCGTTTATTGCTTGTTAGCTTCTGAGCTGTTAAACCTCACCCCCCACCGCCACCAACTACTTCCATGAGAAGCCTTGGACGGCTATACCTCGCTACCTTGTGAAACTCAGAGGTGAGGTGAAGGTTTTTTCTTTTGGCATGAAGATGGAAGAACAGTGCTGACTAGACTGGTGCTGGGAGTGTTGCAGGTGTGCTTACGGGGTAGAACAAATTAAGCCTGACTGCTTTTGTGCCAAGCTTCCAGGTGGTGAAACACAGACTGATTTAGTGACTTTTGTGGTTCACCCAGACAAGGATTGTGGTTGTTGCTTGAGTGGGGCTTCACCCCCTTAATCAATAACCCAAATTCTTACAGGTATGGATTGGGAAGTGTGAGATGAGGACAGTGATGCCCAATGTTTTGGAGTTGAAGGACAAATGGCTGTTCCCAAAGCATTGGTACTTCACTTGGGTGAAAATGACATGGCGCAGGATGTGGGGTTAGAACTGAATTAAGCTGTACTTTGGAAAGTGTAAGGAACAACAGTGCAGAACAGCGATGTTTGAACACAATTGTTACCCAGGAAGTTGTGGAAAATGGCTAGGAAAGTGGCTGCAATTAACATGGTCCAGGAAACAGGAGGTGTCCACTTACTGTAAGGTCAAGGGGATTGAAATTGTTAGTCTCATGAGTTATGACTGATCAGGGTTTTTTAAGCATAATGTGTAGGAAGTTGGCTCTGTATATACTATCTCAAAGTGAGAGATAGTGTGCACAGAGTCCAAGGGTTCCCCTTAGAGGTTGATATTGGCAACATTAGATAATACTAATGCTCTATTTTGTGGAATTGTGGTCGAGCAGTAGGCTTATCAGAGGGTAGTGTTAAGCATTTGTTGTACACACACAGGCAGTAAATGAGAACACACACTCAAAGACTTACTCCAGGCCAATAGGTTTTTATATAGAAAAATATTATTTTCTTAATTTATTTTAGAACCACAAGATTCAGAATTCAAGAAAGTACATACATTGTAAGGTAGTTGACATAGGTAAATATGGAACTTTGAAGTAAAACAGTAATGTACACAGTTTTGGCAAAAATGGCAATAAGCTATTTTAAAAGTGGACACTGCAAAAAGCAATAGTTCCTGGGGGAGGTAAGTATTGGATGGTTTCTCCGGTAAGTAAAGCACTTACAAGTTCAGTCTCCAGGGCATAGGCAGCCCACGGTTGGGGTTCAAGTTAACCCCAAACACCCAGCAACACAGGGCCAGTCAGGTACAGAGGTCAAAGTAGAGCCCAAATAACATATGCGCATAGGAGGGGGAGCCTCTGGATCCTCTCTGCAGGTATCGCTGTGTGGGTGCAGGGAGGTCGACTCAGGGTATCCACATTGTTGGAGTTGCCTGGGGTTCCTGTCTGCGGTGTTCGTTCTTCTGGACACGAGCCGGGGGGCGTCTGGTGCAGAGTGTGAAGACTCACGCTTCCGGAGTGAGGCTGGAGTCTTCTTTAAAGATGGTTTCTTTTGTTGTAGTTTTGGACAGAGCCGCTGTCCTCGGGAGTTCCTTGGCCCTTTAGGTGCAGGTCAGTCCTCTGAGTCTTCAGAGGTCGCTGGTCCTGCTGAATGCATCACTGTGCAGGTTCTCTGAGTTCTGAGACAGGTCGGTAGGGCTGGGACCAAGTCAGTTGTCGTCTCTGTGAGGCTTTCAGGTCAGCCGTCCTTCTTGTTTCAGGTTGCAGGAATCTGATTTCCTGGGTTCAGGGTCACCCCTAAATACTCAATTTAGGGGTGTGTTTAGGTCTGGACGGCAGTAGCCAATGGCTACAGTCCTTGAGGGTGGCTACACCCTCTTTGTGCCTCCTCCCTGTGGGCAGGGGAACACATCCCTAATCCTATTGTGGGGAATCCTCCAAAACAAGATGGAGGGTTTCCTAAGGCAGGGGTCACCTCAGTTCAGGACACCTTAGGGGCTGTCCTGGCTGGAGGGTGACTCCTCCTTGTTTTTCTCATTCTCTCCTCTGGACTTGCTGCCAAAAGTGGGGGCTGTGTCCGGGGGCAAACATCTCCACTAGCTGGAGTGCTCTGGGGCATTGTAACACAAAGCCTGATCCTATGAGGCTCACTGCTAGGAGTTACAGTTCCTGCAGGAGGGAGGTGTGAAGCACCTCCACCCAATGCAGGCTTTGTTTCTGGCCCTAGAGAGCACAAAAGCACTCACTCCAGGGGGTCAGAAATTCGTTCCAATGGCAGGCTGGCACGGACCAGTCAGTCCTTCACAGAAGAATTGTTGGTAAAATACAGGGGGCATCTCTAAGATGCCCTCTGTGTGCATTTTTTCATAAATCCAGCACTGACATCAGTGTGGGTTTATTATTCTGAGAAGTTTGATACAAAACTTCCCAGTGTTCAGTGGAGCCATTATGGAACTGTGGAATTCGTTTTGACAAACTCCCAGACCATATACTTAATATGGCCACATTCTACTTAGAATGTCTAAGAATAGTCATAGACACTGTAGGGGCATATTGCCCATGCAGCTATGCCATCACCTGTGGTATAGTGCACCCTGCCTTATGGCTTTAAGGGTGACTTACCTATGCCACAGGCAGTATTTTGTGTGCATGGCATCCGGAGGGGGATGCCATGTCGGCTTTGCCTTTTTCTCCCAACCAACACACACAATCTGCAGTGGCAGTGTGTATGTGTTAGGTGAGGGGTCTCTTAGGGAGGCACAACGCATGCTTCAGCCCTTAGGGACCTTTCCTGGTCATAGGGCCCTTGGTACCACTGGTACCTTTTACAAGGGACTTATCTGTGTGCCAGAGGTGTTCCAATTGTGGAAACAATGGTACATTTTTTGTGAAAGAACACTGGTGCTGGGGCCTGGTTAGCAGGATCCCATCACACTCTCAAGTCAAGTCAGCATTAATACCAGGCAAAAGATGGTGGGTAACTGCAACAGGGAGCCATTTTCCTACATATTGGTATTCACCTATACCAACCAGGTAGAAGGTTATACTTGGCTAACTGAAGATCTGGAGGACTGATGGGACAGACACAGCTGAAGGGACGTGGAAAACCCAAAGAACACTTCAGCTAGTTTTTTTTTCATAGCAGTGTGATGGCAGAAGGACTTGATAACAGACGAAGGGAAGAAGAGGAGGAGGTGGAGAGAGAAGGAAAGGTCAACTGGGAGGTAGGCATGCTCCTGCTGCAGACTGACAGGCAAGCAGGATCAAACATGCAGAGCCAGGTGGAAGGGATATCTGCTAGATGTTTGGTGGGATGATGTGATAAATAAAGGAGGGTGTGTTTCTTTAAGGAAGGTGGTAAGGGATAGTTATTCACTGGTAAAATATGAGAGTGTGTGGTATAGCTGAAGGTTTGCATATCATGAGCTGATATTGCTGTTGTTTAAAAGGAGCCTTTTTCTCTATGACAGGTGTGCCCATGGTATTCTTTCTTCCAATTCCTCCAGCTGAAAATGGCTCCTAGTACTTATATTTACTAATTTGATAAATATGACATAGGCACAGCTTTTTTAAACCTATGGAAAAACATCTGAGACTGACTGATTTGAAACCAGCCATTTCATGGAAAATGCTAACAGTAGGAAACTATCTGATGGAGACTTCTAGTAGCTGATTCCTTACCTTAGAATTTCCCCAGGCGTCAGACTGGATCCGGAGATTTTTTCTTTGAGTAGTACCCCTGTGCGGTGTTAGGTGGTGTTGGGCGATTCCGCAGGCGTCGTTGGCGTCATGGTCGCTGTGATGACGTTGCGGTCGTATATAGGCACCACCCTGGCGCGCTGACATCAGTTCTTTTCTTTCAGCACCAGCCTACATGCAGATCCGGAGAAGAGCTACCCCAGTCTTTTTTGACTAACTATGACATTTTGTCAAATTTGTTTTTGATGAGTTTTGGTTTGCGTCAAGGGATGTCCCGCAAGACCAGATTTAAGACCTGCGACTCCTGTCACCGCATGATGTTGGTGACGGATCCGCACCTCATGTGCCTCTGGTGTTTAGAGTGCGACCACGACCTGAAGTCATGCTCTGAGTGTCGAGCCATGAACCCGAAAGCTTTGAGGGAGCGGTCCCTGAAGCTCATGTCGGCCCGACACTCGATTCTGCGTTGTTCCTGGTCCCATTCGAGAAGAAGGTCAGGAGACCGGTCGCGGAGTCACCACCATTCTTCTTCGTCCAAGTCATCTAGACATTCGGGTAAGAAGAAGTCGTTGAAGTTGGCGAAACGTTCTTCGACGCTCAAATGACACGATGTGGGAAGAGCGTCGATGCTCTAGGCCTCCTTCCTCGGAGCCTCAGTCTGGGTCTGCTCCGTGTCTCTCCAATTTTCTGCGAGCTGGAGCTACCCCGGCCCAACTTAAGGAGTTCTATGAGGCCCTGCCCCTCATATTTGGGCAGCCCGACCCACCTTCAGGCCCAGGGGAGTCGGTGAGGGCCTCCTCGGGTTCAAAGTCGGCGACTTTGGTTCCGACTCCGGAGGGCACCTCAGGATCCGCTTCCAGGT
This sequence comes from Pleurodeles waltl, assembly GCF_031143425.1. NCBI lineage: Eukaryota > Metazoa > Chordata > Amphibia > Caudata > Salamandridae > Pleurodeles > Pleurodeles waltl. The sequence continues at coordinate 1,026,738,945 of NC_090439.1, read as the reverse complement.
CCGTCTCGATGCCGGTCATGCCAACGTGACCTTCCCTGGCGTTGGGTCAGACGTCGACGCTCCCTGTGCCGCTTGGACCCACAATCGACATCAACCCTATACTCATTCCCCACGAACCGGAGCCGGAACAACATTGCTCAATGCCTATTCCGTTTTCCATGGGATCTGCTTTGCCCAGGGTTGATCCAGAATCCTATTACTATGCATATGGATATGGGGATAGTGTAGAGGGGTCGCTGGACCCTTTAGAAGACCAGCTTGAGCCTGAACTGGACTGGGTACAGGATTTGGGCGATTCCAGTGGGTTGGACACCCCTCCCTGACAGTGACATGTTTTCTCCCCGTACCATGGCTACAGAGGAGGGAGCGTCTTATTCTATGGTGGTGAGAAGGGGGGCTTTGGTTTTGAACCTCGAGCTTCCTTCTGTGGAGGTCAGGCCTAACCTCCTGACCAAAGTGCTTCAGCCTGGGGCCTCCAACTCAGAATCCCTTCTTCCATTCAACTATGCACTTACGGACGTCCTACTGGGGACCTGGTCCAAACCCAGCACAGGGGCTCCTATGAATAGGACGATTGCCCGCCACCATCGGCCTGCGCCAAATGACCCAAATTTCCTTACCCAGCACCCTACGCCTAAGAGCCTTGTCATCCAGGCTTCACCATCCTCTGGAGCATTCTCTACCGCTCCCCCGGACAGGGAATCAAAAAGACTGGACATTTTAGGGAAGAAAATGTTTTCTTCTGCCAGTCTAGCGCTGTGGTCCGTGAATACTGCATGCCTTTTGGGCCGCTATTCCCATACTCTCTGGGATACAGTCGCACAAGTGCTGCCTCAAGTTCCGAAAGAGGCCCGGAACATTCTCTCCCAAACCATGACAGACAGGAGAGACGCAGCCAAGTTCAGGATCCGTTGTGACTGGATACGACCAACTTACTAGGCAGATCGGTTGTATCGACAGTGGCACTGAGACACCACGTCTAGCTGAGGACGTCTGGCTTTTCGGGGGATGTCCAGCAATCTTTGATGGACATGCCCTTTAATGGCATTCGTCTCTTCAGAGACAAGGTGTGGACTCAGCACTCGAGCGCCTTAAGGATTCCAGGGCTACGGCTCGGTCCCTTGGCTCGCAGCCGCTCCTCGCCCCTCAGTCCGCCTCTTGCTCCTTTCGTGGCTAAGGAGGGGGCACCCAACCGCATCCATTTCCACTGGGCCACCGACCCGTGCATGCTGTACAGCCCCTTCATGGACGTGGGATTCACCGAGTTCGTGGATCAGGGAGTCAGCGGGCCACCCAGTCCAATCCCCGCCCCCTCCTCTGCCTCAAAACCTTCCTAGTCCGTTGGGACATCCGGAACCAGTTGGCAGCAGGATTCTTCATCATCTGCCCCACTGGGAGTCCATTACCATGGACAGGTGGGTTTTACAGATCGTCCAAAGGGGCTACTCCCGCCCCTTCAAGACTTCTCCTCTAGCCATGCCACCATCATTCGATCATTTGTCGGAGGATCATTTGGCACTTCTCTGCCAGGAAGTCAAAGCTCTCTTGGCCAAGGGAGCCATAGAGAGGGTCCCTGTGCCAGAGGTAGGTTGTGGTTGCTATTCCCGCTGCTTTCTGGAGCCCAAAAAGGACAAAGGCCTTTGCCCTATCCTAGACCTCTAGTCCCTCAATCTCTTCCTCAAGATTGAGAAGTTCAAGATGTTAACCGTGGCTCAGGTCCTTTCTGCCATGGACCCTGGAAACTAAATGGTTGCGTTGGACTTGCACGACGCCTAGTCACATATTCCCGTCCTGCCGGCCCACAGATGTTACCTAAGATTCGTGGTAGGTCACGAGCACTTTCAGTTCACCGTGCTCCCCTTTGGACTTACCAGTGCCCCTAAGGTGTTCACGAAAGTGATGGTAGTGGTTGCAGCTCATCTGCGCAGGTTAGGGGTTCCAGTCTTTCCCTACCTCAACGACTGGCTGTTGAAGGCAGACACACCTCTGAAAGTCGTCTCACACCTACAGACTACTGCGAACCTCCTGCATTCCCTGGGGTTCACTATCAATGTGCCGAAGTCACACCTGACTCCCTCTCAGACGCTCCCTTTCATCTGAGCTGTTCTGGACTCTCTGCAGTTTCGGGGTGATGCTCCCGAAAAGCGAGTCCAGGATATTTTAGGCTATGATACTGATGTTTCAGCCTCTATCCTGGATTTTGGTGAGAATGACTGTGAGGCTGCTGGGCCTCATGGCCTCCTGCATCCTGCTGGTCCAACATGCCAGATGGCATATGCGGGCTCTGCAGTGGGACCTAAAGTTGCAGTGGGCGCAGCAACAGGGGAATCTCTCTGACATGGTTCAGATCTCTGCGGGAACTGAGAAAGACCTGCAGTGGTGGTTGTCAAATCAAGATTAGGCCAATGGCAGGTCTCTCTCCCTTCCCCAACCGGATCTCACAGTAGTAACAGATGCATCACTCCTGGGATGGGGCAGCCACATGGGAGAGGCAGAGATCAGCGGCCTCTGGTCTCCAGCGGAGTCCGGCCTCCACATCAGCCTTTTGGAGCTCCGGGCGATCCGACTTGCATTGAAAGCAAAGTATTCCTTCCCTCTCTCAAAGGGAAAGTGGTGCAGGTGTTCACCGACAACACCACCGCCATGTGGTATTGCAACAAGCAGGGCGGAGTGGGGTCGTGGACCCTTTGGACATGGCTGGAACGCCAGGGCATTACCCTGGGGGTTCATAATCTGGTGGGCTCTCTGAACGTCAGAGCAGACAAACTCAGCCGTCGATGCGTAGTTGATCTCAAATGGTGCCTCCAACCGGAGGTGGCGCAAGGCCGCTTTCAGCAGTGAGGAGAGCCTTCGTTAGATCTGTTCGCCTCCGCAGACAACACACAATGTCAGCTTTTTTGCGGGTTGGAGTTTCCAAGGCGGCACTCGCTTGGTGACGCTTTTCGTCACGAGTGGAACTTGGGCCTCCTGTACACCTTCCCGCCAATAGCACTTCTGCTTAGAGTTCTGAAGAAGAGCAGGCAAGAACGGGCCCAAGTAATCTTGGTGGCTCCGGACTGGGCACGAGGAATCTGGTCTCCCGAGCTCTTGAGCATGACGATCGAGCCTCCGATCAGACTGCCCCTTCAGGAGGATCTTCTGTCGCAGCAGCAGGGGACTGTTATCCACCCGTACCTGTCCAGTCTCCATCTCCTTGCGTGGAGATTGAGCGGCCACAGTTGACTGCTTTTGACCCTCCACCTGAAGTCTGTAATGTCATCTTGGTAGCCAGGCGTCCCTCCACTAAAACGATATACACCTGTTGTTGGAAGAAATTTGTGGCATGGTGTATCAACAAATCTGTTGATCCCGGCTCTTAACCCTTAAAACTGCTTTCTTGATTGCCATCACATCTGCTCGCAGAGTAAGTGAGCTTCAGGCTCTTTTTTCGAAGCCACCATCCCTAGCAGTGCATCCTGACAAAGTGGTGCTTCATACTAGGGCTTCTTTTCTTCCCAAAGTGGTAAGTCCCTTTCACGTATGCCAATCCATAACCTTGCTTCTTTTTACACCCCCCCCCACATCCCTCTCATGAGGAGGAGAGACTCCACCGTCTAGATCCAAAAAAGCATTGGCGTTCTACCTAGATCGTACCAAAGATTTCTGAGTGGATGATCAATTCTTTGTGGGATATGCGGGTGCAAAGAAAGGGAAGGAGGTGCAAAAGAGGACTATCTCGCGATAGGTAGTGCTCTGTATCAATATGTGCTACGCTTTGGTGAAAAAAGCAACCCCTTGAGGGTTTGCGCGCTCATTCTACCATGAGCAACTGCTGCTACCACAGCGTTAGCACACAGAGTTCCAGTCCTGGATATCTGCCAGGCCACAACGTGGGCGTCCTCATATACGTTCACCAAGTATTACTGCCTGGACAGTTGGGTCCGCAGGGACGGCTATTTTGCCTGTTCGGTCCTGCAGGACGTTTTGATGTGATCTCAGTTTGCAGCCCACCACCGGGGATGGTATTGGTCGGGTATCTATTCTAAGGTAAGGAATCTGCAACTAGAAGTCTCTATCAGATGTACAAGTTACTTACCTTTGGTAACGATATATCTGATCGAGACATAGACCTACTCTAGTTGCAGATTCCTTACCGACCCGCATATCCTACCCGCACTGCGAACGGATTTCTATGGACAGGTACTTCCACCTAAGGGCCCTAGTTTTGGTGCACCATTCTCAGTGTTCATCTTGGCTCCGCGCTACTGGTGTGGAAAGTGGTGAAAAGAAACTTAAGTCAGCGTGTAGGGTGGCGACTATATATGACCGCGACATCATCACGGCAACACCAACGCCAGGTACGTCCGTGGAGTCGACCGACGCCACCTAACGACGCACAGGGGTACTGCTCTAAGAAAAAATCTCTGGATTCAGACTGACGCCTGGGGAAATTCTAAGGTAAGGAATCTGCAACTAGAATATGTCTCTGCCAGATATATCGTTACCGAAGGTAAGCATCTTGTACACCAGGACTCATCTTGAGGAATATTTGCACATCTTATCGGGAGCATGGCAGCTTCCACAGCAGTCATAAGAGAGGTACTAATTGATAGTAACTCCCTATCGGAGTACTATGGGTTATGGCCTGTTACCAATCGACCTGCCCTTATGTGTCTTCTATTAGTCTTGCCATTGCATGTTTCTACCCAGAGGCGGAATGCACTGAGCTAATTTGCTTATTTTGACTGTTTCTTTGCCATATGAACACTGGCCTCCATTCCCTTGCTGATCCCATTCAATAGCACAATACGGTTGCTTATCCCCCCTCACATTCACCCCCACTTGGTAAACCTGGCTGTCTAAGGCTGTAATCCTCTGACAATTATCACAGCTTGTCACTCTTTGTTTCTACACTTACTGAAGCATGTCACGTTGTTCCTGTGCTGTTGTAACAGGCATCGGTCTTCTCATCATACAGGTGGAAGATTACCCATTAGTTCAGGCAGCAGCAGGGACTCGCATGATGGAGTATTGGAGTGCGTCTAGAGGTGGTGGGGCTGGGGTATTCTGGGTCATCTGGGTCGGGCTTCAGTTGGTGCGGCGGGGGCCTTGTCATGGTGGTGTGCAAGCGCTGGGTCACATGGGCAAGAGGTGTTCTACGGGCAAAGGATGGTATGCTTCCAACCGTAGGAGGCATGGTGCTCGGTGGTCTAGGGGAGCATGATTTTCCTGCACCCAAATGGATAATGGTGGGTACTAGCAGTGTGGCAAGCAGAGGGGATGGGCTAAAAATTGGCATTTCTTCCATTTCCTTGCTCTCACTCCCCCACCTTGTTTCTTCTTGTCTTTTACCACCTCCCCTGCTCATTAAGGTGAGTGCCTGACATTACCTTATGTAAAGGAACGCAATGTCGTGACAATGCAGCATACATCTGTGAGTTGTCATGACACACCATGTACCATTCGTGTACTACCAGCACAGACTCTACTAGCACCACTGATACCATCATGCCAAACCATGCAATACCACCCCAAGGGCTGACACCTTCAAAGTGACCATGTTTAACAAAAGGACAATAACATTTTCCCAAAACTCAACCTATTTAACCTCTGTAAATGAAAAAAACTTTTGATGCAGTGTCAGCCCTTTAGGAGCTGCTGTGCATTATGTTTAATGCAGCGACCATAGTAGGTGAGATGAAAGCTCTCAAAAGCCAGTGGAAGTACAATACAAGTACTCTTTTGTAGATGCACACAACTTCTCTTCAATCAAATATTGTACTCCTAGAAATCAACATTTAGCAGGCACTAAAGCTCTTTTGGCATTAGCACTTCTTAAACTCTTTTTCTGTTGATTGCAACAATGTCTGGCAACAACTGTGCTGTCAAGCCGGACCCAAAGACTACCCCTTCCTCACCCCCTAACAAAATACCAAAGGAAACATTTAAGAGGAATTTCACTCAAGTGACTCACAACTGTGGTTAAATCGTTTTGCCTCGTTGTTTATCCTTTCTTTTGACTTCAGGTTCTTCTGAACATGTAAGTATGTCCTAGTTTTTTCAAACTGACCTGCATCGCTGCTCTATAGTTTAGTATTATTCTTCATCAGGCTAATAAATTATGCAAATTATTAGAAACTTGCCCTTAGATGCTAACACATTTGCCACTTTGGACACAATTTTAAATGAACTCTTAATTTTGGTTGGGCTGGTTATTTTTTGTATGCCCAGCGTTGGAAGATCTGGGCGAATTTAACGGAGAGTAAAATGAAGATTGCAAAGATGGCAATGGATCGTTAAATGTAAGTCCCAGAAAGCAAACATTTTCATAATTATGTTGAAAAAATATGATGCTATGTTATATCAATTTGTATTGCAAAATAATCACAAGTGAAGGTATCCAGGAGCTGGAACAGGTGTGTTGGTGTTTGTGTAGGCATTTGGGTGTTGTACCCCTCAGACTAAGTCGAAGAGCCAGGTCTTCAACTTCTCATGAAATTCGAGAAGTGAAGAGGAGGACCTGATGTGTTGAGGAAGGTCATTCCAGGACCTGGTGGCAATGTAGAAGAATGCTCGACCTCCTGTTCTGCTTTTGTGGATGCGCGGTGTGCGTGAGTGAGAGAGTGGCTGAACATAGGTGTCTGGTGGGTCGGTGAAAGTGCAGTTAGTTGTTCAGGTATGCTGGTCCAATGTTGTGCAATGCCTGCATGTGTGAGAAGTTTGAACTGGCTGCCTTAGTGGTGCCAGTTGCAGCTTTCTGAGGTGCGTTGAGATGTGTGTGCAGCATGGGAGGTTGGCCTAGAGTTTGTGTGAGATGTTTGGAGATCCCATGCAGAGTGCGTTGCCGAATTCTTATCTGCTTGTGATGAAGGCTTGCGTAACGGTGCATCTGGTGTTCATGGGTAGCCAATTCAGTATCTTGCTGGGCATTTGAATAATGTTGAAGCAAGAGGGTCTGACTGCATTGACCTGCATTGTCATGTTGAGCTTGTCATCCAGGATGATTCCCATGTTTCTGGCATTGTCATGCATTGTGGGTGGGGGTCCAAGCTCAGATGGCCACCAGGTGGAGTCCCATGGAGAGTTCTTGTTTCCGAAGGTCAGCACTCCTGTCTTGTCGGAATTAAGTTTTAGGCAGTTAGATCTTATCCAGTCTGCTACATTGATCATCCAGTTGGAGAACTTGATTCTGGTGGTGGTGGGCTTGTCGGTCAGAGAAAGGATGAGTTTGGATCCATTGGTGTAGGATATGACAGTGATGCCTTGGGATCTAATGATGTTGTCCTCATGTAGATGTTGAACAGGGTTTGGCTGAGTGATGAACCCCAAGCAACTCTGAAGATCAGGTTCTTGGATTTTGATGTGTAGGGTGGTAGTCTGACTCACTGTGTTCTTCCTTTGCCAAAGGCTGCAGGGAGGTCCAGTAGAATGAGAGCTGCGGTTTCTCCACAGGCCAGTATAGTGCAGATATTATCTTTTGTCACGATGAGTGGTGTTTCTGTGCTGCAGTTGCTCTGGAATCTTGATTGGGTATGGTCCAGTAAGTTGTGCTGTTCGAAGTGACTGGTGAGTTGTCTGTTGATGGCCTTTTCCATTACTTTGGCTGGGTCATGGAGCGGAGAGTTAGGACAGAATTTGCTCAGTTCGCTTGGGTTGGCAGATGGTTTTCTGAGGAGGACGTTGACTGCTGCATGTTTCCAGTCTTTTAGGAAGGTGGATTTAATGGAGGTGTTCATGATGTGGATGAGGGTGTTGCTGGTTAGTGGATCTCCCATGTTGTAAATGTGGTGGGGAATGGGTTTGTTGAGGACCTGGAGTGTACAATTTTTGCGATTGTTGTAGTGTCTTCTTCAGTGAGAGTTTTCCATTCAGTCAGGTGTCTATCTCGGTTGGTGGTGGTCAGGTAGGTGATGAGATCTTTAGGGTCCGATTATTGTTTGAAGTTGCTGTAAATCTTTTCTATTTTTCGGTGGAAGAAGTTTGATAAGTAGTTGCAGAGTTGCTTGGATTGGGATGAGGGTGATGACTGAAGCCTCGGGTGGTGAATTCTTTCACAATTGAGAAAGTCTCCTCACAGCTGTTGGAACTTATCTCTCTGCATTTGGTTAGTTACCTTTTTTTGAAGTCTCTCAAAAGTTGGTGGTAAGGTGCAGCATTTTAGGTGTGTCTGATGTCTGCCTCATGTCTGGTTCCCCATTTTCTTTCTAGCTGTTTACAGAAGCTTTTAGATTCCTGGAGGTTGTCTGTATACAAGCTTGCTTGTTGGTTGGTTCTTTATTTAGTGCCTTTGAAGGGCACGAGGGAGTCAGCACAATTCATGATCCATTTATTGAATTTAAATATGTTGTTGAGGTGTTGGGTTGGGTTGGCTTGTTTTTAGAGAATTGGGCCAGTCTGCATCTGCTACTTTGCTCCAGCTGCTGCTGGGTAGATTGGTGGTTGTGTGGCTTTTTATGTGAGTCCATGTGAGCGGTTAGGCAGAGTTGTATGTGATCCTGTTGCGGTGGCAAAGATTGGATCCAGGGTGTATGCGTTGATGTGTGTTGGGGCTGTGAAGAGCCTGGTGAGTCTGAAGTTGATTGTTAAGGGAGCGCTGAAATATGTGATGAGGTTGCTGAAGTTGGTTCGTGGGCCCAGTGGTCGATGTGCAAGGATGCCTTTAAGGGTTAAGCTGTGGTCTGTTTTTTTTCTGAAAAGCATGTGTTCTATGAAGGGGGTGTTGATGTCCGTGGATGAGGTGCATTTGATGGTGTCCTTGTGGATGTGTGCGAGTAAAGGCAGTCCTGTTGAGTGATCTTGTAGCCAGCTGGAATAACCATGATGAAAAAATAAATCATCTGTATGAAGTCTTTCCAGTAAGCATCATTTTTGAAAATGATCATCTACGGCTCCTGTTAGTTCACATGCAAATTGTTTTTCCAAAAACGCAGTTGAAATAACATTGAGTAAAATGCGTATTCATTTTGAAAATGCTTTATATAGTAGTCTAATAAAGAGAAAAGACCCACGTGGGCAATATGTGGATGTTATCAGTTATGTGACTTTTTTGTTTCTAGATCTTCAGCAGAATACGGTGTACGGATTTATGTGAACTTTCTTTTGCTCTTTGTCTTCAGCCCTTTCAGCTTGTTCTTCCCGCAGAGGTGAAACCTGACAGCAGCTTTGCCAAGAGATCTCAAACAACTGGACATTTAGTGCTCACCATGCCAAAGGTATGTAGTGTATCTTTGAGAGACCGCATTTTAAGTATTGGATTCATCTGTGTGGAGGCCTCGAGAAGCATGTTCAAGTCAGTCATAGAATATCTCATTAGGTAATGGAGCTCAGGGCGCCATTCTCCCGTCAGGGAACATTTGCTTCGGAGTAAAGAGAAGGTGATTCTGACAGATAATCATTGCAGGGCGTACGGAAGTGCTCCAAAGCGTGCTGGAGGGAATGCTGGCTAGGCAGCAGGAGCTGCCGGATGTTACAGACAGACTGCGGGGCAGTACAATGCCCGCTCATGGGCCGGTTTCCTTATAGGTACATGAGGGGTGTCCAAGGTGCCTACATAAGAGGACCTTATACCTTATAACCTCTGTCCTGAAAGCGTTAATATTAAGAAAAACATAACCTGTGCTCTCACTGTGCTGCTCACTAGCTTTGTTCACTAGTATATTTATTTTGCATTTATTTATCATTCATTCACATCGTAATGAAAGGGGTAATAATACTTTCGGAAACATATGTGTGTATATACTTATATACACCAGTCAGCGAAAGTAAAACCAAATAATACGTTTGGCTGAAATTCCCATTTCTATTCAACATTTAACCCGGAAACCTAAAAGCGCAACGTGGTACCTTTTGAAGCTGCACTGTTCCATCACGCTCAGCATTGACTCGAGCAGTTTTTCCCACAAGCGCAGGCAGTTAGTTCGGCAGTGTTGTTATAGTGAGTTTGGCGGATGGAACGCTCAGTTGCCAGGCCTCTGGGGGCCAGCCTCTCTTCTTGGCAGCACGAGCCATATGCCATGCTAAGTGATCCCCGCTAACACGGTGGGAATCATGTTGTCAAGTGCTTTGGTGGGTGCGGAGAAATGGCAGCTGTCCACGACTGCTATGCTTTTTGTTTGTACCCTCCCCCCCCCCAGTCGGGGTTTATTTCTGTAAAACCATAAAACAATGGCTGTGCCATGCTTACATTTTTCTCCAAACACCAGGGGTTATTCCTATTGGTTCTTCTTCAGGTTCGTAAATCTAGTGTTCCTTCTGTTTTCCATTGCCTGACAAACAAACCGGTGGGTCGTTGGTGAAACGTTCCACTGGCTGAGCCATCTGAAGCTCCTCTGTCTGAAACCTGGTGCTTCTTCCTTGGACGACAGTTCACTAAAATGCCAGGGTACTGAAAGTGGCTAGGGGTCGCAAAAGCAGTGCCAGGGGTCGCAAGGAGCAAGCCAGGGGCCGCAGCTGTGACATCTGGCATCCCTTAAATGATGTTCATGTCTTCTTTCGACTAAATTTACTTATTTATTTATTTGAGGAGTTTCTTAAAGCGCTAACATGACCCTAAGGGTACCACTACGCTGTACAAATAGCATAAAAGTCATAAGTATATGGTAAGAAGCTATCAGGAAAAAGCGAATATCAAAGCAAATTGTACTGTGAACAAAAATTGGTTAGGTAGGTTTGTATTGTAGGGGTGCATCATTGAATATAAATCAACTGAGTACCTCAGGGTTATTACTGAAGTAATAAGTAATTTGTTCATGAAAAGCATTTTTATTTCTTTTTTGAATGAGGTAGTTGAGGGGTTTGACCTGATTACAGGTGGCAAAGCGTTCCATATTTTTGGGGCTAGGCCGTAGAAGGAGCGGTTGTAAGTTTTCTTTTTGTTGAGCTTCTGCGGTTTCAAGAGTAGTGAGTTAGCGCTTCTTAAGGTGTGACTGCCTCCAGACAGATCCTGTTTCTTGGCCAGGTAGACTGGAGTCTTATGGTGGAGGGCCTTGTGTGTCATGCAGCTATCTGTAGCTGGATTCTTACTTCAAACAGGAGCCAGTTTAGTAGTTTTAGGTCACGATTGATGTGATCACATTTTCTGGTGCTTATCCTTATCTGCGCCAGTCTTGCTTTAGGTAAACCTGCAAGAGTAGCATTCCCGTAATCTAATTGTGAAGTGACTAGGGATTGCACTGCCAACTGAAAGTCATTCCAGGTGAAGAAAGGTTTGATTTTCCTTAAAATGTTTAGTTGGTAGTTGGCTCCCATGGTGGTTGCGCTGGTATGATTATGCATATTTAGGTGTTTGTCCAACGTTATGCCAAGTGATTTAATAGAGTCAATGATGTGTGTGGCGCAATTGAGAGCTGCAAGTTGTTTGAGCCAATCTTTTACGGGGGCAGAGTGATTGTGAGGGGTGATCAAGAGGATTTCCGTTTTGAGTATGTTGAGCAAAAGGTGGTTGCAGGTTAACCAGTTGAGAGTATTAATGTCCTCGGGTGATGAGATTTTCAGGTGTAATTGTGTATCACCCACATACATGTGGTACTGAATATTTGAGCGTTTTAGAATTTCAGTGAGATGTTCCATGAACATATCGAGACCTGAGTGATGTCGGAGAGGGTTTAATTGAGTTTTATCCTTTGAGCTCTGTTATCAGGAGGAAAACCAGTTTAAGACTGCCCCAGATATCCCCCTTCTTGACTCTAAATGGAGTGAAGAAACTGCTGGCTTGGTTGATGAGGCATCCGCCACCTGTTGGCTATTTTACTTGCCTTGTTTAAGGCCTGTTGTGATTAAAACAACCACTTGGTGTGGATTTCTTTGGTTTGATTTCTTTGGTTTGACTTAGGGGGTCATTCCAACTTTGGCGGGCGGCGGAGGCCGCCCGCCAAAGTTCCCCCGCCAGAAGACCGCACCGCGGTCAAAAGACCGCAGCGGTCATTCTGGCTTTCCCACTGGGCTGGCGGGCGACCGCCAAAAGGCCGCCCGCCCGCCCAGCTGGAAAGCACCAGCAATGAGGATGCCGGTTCCGAATGGAGCCGGCGGAGTTGCTGGTGTGCGACGGTAGCAGTTGCACCCGTCGCGATTTTCAGTGTCTGCCAAGCAGACACTGAAAATCAATGTGGGGCCCTGTTAGGGGGCCCCTGCAGTGCCCATGCCAGTGGCATGGGCACTGCAGGGGCCCCCAGGGGCCCCACAACACCCGTTCCTGCCAGCCTGGTTCTGGCGGTGAAAACCGCCAGAACCAGGCTGGCGGGAAGGGGGTCGGAATCCCCATGGCGGCGCTGCTTCCAGCGCTGCCGTGGAGGATTCCCTGGGGCAGCGGGAAGCCGGCGGGAAACCGCCGGCTTCCCTTTTCTGACCGCGGCTTTACCACCGCGGTCAGAATAGCCCTGGAAGCACCGCCAGCCTGTTGGCGGTGCTTCCTCCGTCCCCTACCCTGGCGGTCTCGGACCTCCAGGGTAGGAATGACCCCCTTAGTGTCTTAGGATGTCAACTATCTTTTAAGCATCTTTTTCTTGAAAAGAGGATTTTTGTTCCTTCGTTGTCCCACGTTTCTTTTTCTTTCTGGTTTCTCTGTCGCCATGCCTGTACTTTTTGACCAGTTTCCCCACTGGTGTTAAGATTGTGTTATGTTCCTAGCATGCTTTTGTACCTCTTGATATTATCACCTCTGTCGTGTAAGTGGAATGAAGCCTGATACCTGACCTTCTGCCATATGCTATAAAGATGCTTTATTATTTCACTGCAATCCTCGCTTCTGTGGGCCTGGCCTGACTTCAGGCTCACATAGAAGAGAGCGTCCTATGTAATACATTTCTAATTACAAGGCAACAGTAAATGTACAAGCCACCCTCCCTCTTCCATGAATTGTATATTGATTATGTATAAATTTGTGAGCAGATATTTCCCCCAAAATTCTAAATTAATGTTATGCCACCTAGATGCTTTACTAAGCATCGTGCTGCAAGATCCATGTGCAGTTAGGATAAATGTAAATTAAATTTTAATTTGGATAACATGAATGATGGCAGCAAGTATTAATATAATGAAATTCTGAATGTAATTTGACAAGAACAGCTCAAATCTGCAATCTGAATTAATGACGAGTGTATCACTCCTCCTATTTACATCTCTTCGCTTTTCATGTAAGAACCCTATCTGAGTCGTCTGCCATCCATAGCTTCAAAGGAAAATACTCAATGCCAGGGGCTGATGAAGGAGATGTTCCAGGCATGCTGTCTCGAGATTTGTCAGTGAATAGCCCTGCAATCACCTACCTCCTCTAAAGATGAGGTCTACTTGAGGCTCTGCTTTGACTACGCTTAGGTCATCCTGGGATAGCGCCAGAAGAACAAGCTCAAATGCACACTCCCAGTAAATGTTAGATAGTAGATTGTGGCAAGATTTTGGTAATTGGATAATGACGACCTATCAGCAGCAGGCTTGGAGGAAGATGCCCCTGATTGCTCGACTCTAGAGAAATCATTGCCCACGTGTGGAAGGTATGCCCTTACATCTACCTGAATCTTTGCCCTCCGCATCTGATTTTAAGAATAAGGATTGTCTGTTTCATGCTGTGGGCCTCATGGCTGTGTGGTTCAGCCTCCTTGGGAAGAAGGCACCTTGAAAGCTCTTTAAGAAGTACATTTTGCTGTAAAGCAATCTGTTTTGTAGGACGTGTGGGTGAAATACGGGACAGAAGGACAGCACATGCAAATGCCTGCTGCTCATATTAAAGCAAGGTTCTCCTTCAGTCCAAGGTACAACCAAATTGAATGGCCACTGCTGCTCTCCAAGCTCGGAGGTTTTCTTTTCCTACCAAAGATGTTTAGATATCTCTTGCCGAGACAAAATCCTGAGGACTTTGTCACATGCACCTAGGGCTTTTTTCCTGCTGTACAGTTTCAAGCTGGATAACCTAAGTCTGAATGAAGAAATGTTCACTGGGACCAACACCAACATTTGATCTGGCCTCAAGTGCTTGTTGTTGGACTTACTTGGTCCCCATATCCGGCTAAAGAGTATTTGTACCTGATGTCCAGTACTCACCCAGGGCTCCCACTTAAATGCCCAGCCTGATCTGATCTCTGCAAGAGAGAATGCATGGTAGACATCTCAAACACCCAATTCAGTCCCACAGTTTGTATTCATGGGTGAGCCTTGTGAGGTGTGTAGATCCTAGCTGGAACACAAAAGGACACATGGACATTTTTGTTTTTTGTTCCACTTTTAATTGGATTTCAATGTAATGCGTTATTGCATTTATGTTAAATGCCATTTTTTTCATAAACTGAACCTATTATATGATGCTCTTCACTTTTGTTTAATTTTTGTTTTTAAATGTTGCTCTTTTTAATTCAATTTAGTGTGGATATTTAATCTCTCATTTCTGTAACTATATTTTGCTGTGACTGGTTTGTTACACTGAGCACCTCACATATGTTTTCAAGGGACTCCCTATTTGATAAGGCTAAACTACCAAAGGTGAACAAATGCTTGACCCTGTGGATTCTGCAGTTTTCTCAGCGCATGGGAGCAGCCACAGTTTACATGAAAACTGACCTCTAATCCTCGTATCCTGCTAGTGTATTTCCATACACCTTCTTTCCTGACGGCCCTAGGGGATTTCAATTATCTGTCTTAAAAAACTTGAAGATCCATCTTCTGCTGTAGCATTTGAACTTACCACCTTGCCCATGTCATTGGAGATTCCTTTATGTACCTAAGTTGGTGCTTTTTGCACACATGCAACTAGTCAGTCTACTCTTTCATTGCCAAAGCTAGTAAGATTTCCTTTTTGTTAAGCGTCTAGCATACATTGCAATAATAAGAAACATCTTGAGATAAAGCTCCAACACAAAATAATAGCTTTACATACTGTGCTTAAGCATGGACTCTACTCTTAGCTAGTCTTAATAATTGTGTAGGTTTTTGGTTGAATAGTTGTGAACTTTCAAGAAAATGTAAGAGTGTCTTACCAAAAAATAATGAAGTACATTTTTAGACTACCATGTCTCGAGGTTTTACTCTTCAAGCAGCTAGATATTGCCCACCTGAAACATCTTTATTCTGTCCAACATCAGTAGTCTGTTGCATTGAGAGATAAGTGAGGACTACTAATTCTAGCTTTGATATGTATTTAATTTTATATGTGTTGTACACGTCCAGACATAGTAAAGCCCTCATCCTATCCATGGATTGGATCAATGTCTGCCTCGTGCATATTAGCTTAAAAAGGTAGCGCTCATATGAGTCTGTAATAAGCTGCCAACCATTCATTTCCACTTCATCATATGCCACCCATATTTTCTATAGCATTCATACATTGATAACTATTTGGCATCCCACCAGAGACAGCATGGCCACACATAGTTTAGTGGTTTAAATATGTGCATATATAATATTAAGAAGAAGCCAGCCTCTATAGAATTGATGAGGGAATCCAGTAAACAGCCTCAGATCATGCTCTAGACCTAATATGTCTCAGATATACTGCTTTATCTGTAGCTTCAGTTTAAACGTGTGTAGCACATCATCTTCCTGTAAATAATTCATAAGCAGCAGTGTCACTAGGACATTCTAAAGCAATGTCTGACATTACACATTCAGTAATACAGGTGCTTCTAGACCTAACAATAACATAACATTTATATGTCTTTAGGCAACAGCCAGATGTTCTGTGTGATATATTTTCTTAGGGGCATGGGAAAGTATGTGGTTAGTGCATCCTATGTGAATACTCGTGTTTACCATTGGTGTTGCAAAGTCATAATGCTGGTGCTCTCCTAACGCTAGAAGGTGATATAACATCTTCTTAGTGTTGGGTGCTAGTTTTCTGATCAAATTGGCCCTGTTGCTGGGGTTCTTCAGGAGTGCCTGGGTTGCAGGTCCTCGAGCCTCATTCGAACAGCCAGGTCTTGCGGGCCCTTTGGAATTCCGGAATACTGCACAAAAAAAACAGTGAAAAAGCAAGGAGGAAACAGTGAAAACAAGGGAAAAGCAAGTAGAATGCACACCAAAAAACGAGGAAAGAAGCAAGGAGAAAGCAGTGAAAAACAAGGGAAAAGTGACCAGTGCCACAAGCCCGAGTCTCAACGTCATCACCAATGATGAACTGATATTTTAATTGCTTTAGGAAGCTCAGCCCCTCACCCCTGGACTACTCCACAATGTCCATTGCAATCGTGACACATACCACCACTACGATTAAGAGGAAGGCGGCTATGATGAAGATTTCTATGAAGAGGGCAATATTATTAGACTTACAGGATGCCAATGGGTAGAACACCCACCCCCCCCACCCTCGATATTGGCCATCCTCCCCTAATCAGGAAATGGCTACTGAAGACTCGGCCTCCTTTGTCACAGTGATTAGGAGGGCGGCGGAGATCTGGGACCTGATACTGCTCATGCAAACAATCTAAACTAATGTCCTTACAGAGGTCCTTAACCCTGACAGTATCAAACAAGAACCTCTTCTGCCCTCTAATGAAGTTCTCATTGATGGTCCTGATGGGTTCTTGGGCAAAACCAGGATCTTGCCCACCGGTAGACATACAAGTTCCAAGAAATGACAAGCCAGCTCCCGGGGACCCTGACTTTGGGCTCCAGCACCCCACCCGTAGAGCTTGGTGGTACAAGCATCATCCAGCCACCTGAATTTGAATTCATTGCCCACAACACTACATCACAGGGAATCAAAACAGACTAAAAGCTTTGTCAAACGCATGTTTTCTACTGCCAGGCTTGAGTTCTGAGAACACCTTTTGCCTCCTTGGATGGCATTCACACAAATTGAGGGGAAGAGTGGCAAACATCTTGCTAGCTGTTCTGGAAGAAGTAAGACAGACCTTGCAATGTCTAATCATTGATGGTCAAGATGCTGTGAAATATTCAATCCTTTCTTGCCTGGATATAACCAACTGTTTGGATTGGGCAGTCATGACCAGGGTGGTGCTTAGTTCCCAGCACTAACTTGTTATTTTGAGGGTGAGGGTGGGTAGCTGGCCATCAGCAACACACTATCCAGACCACAACTAACACTTCTGAAGCTGCTGCAAAACCACTCTAATTCTTCCTTGGTGGCACATGATCACCCGGTAGGAGGTCGATGTAGGAAGCTGGCCTGGTGTGTGGTGAGCATCTATGGTGTTATCACCTTATGCCAGGTCGAGGTATCCCCTATTAGTGAGGCGAAGACAGTGTCTAGGAAGCCAGGGCTCTCTAGAGGTAGCTGTGGATGAGCAGCCAAGACCTATCTAGGAGACATGCAAAGCTTATGCAATACCACTACAGCCACACAGCACGTACACACATGAAAGAACCACACAGTGTTACAAAAATAAAGGTACTTTGTTATAGTAACACAAATACTAAAATACTGTATAGGCAATACTCCACTAGAAGGTGAGTAAACACACTATTTTGTACACATTAGAAGTCATTGATTAGTATAGAAAGCAATAGAAAACAGTGAAAACAATAGTAAACAATGAAGGCCCTGGGGGAGACCAAACCATATACTAAGTGGAATGTGAAAGGCATTCCCCCACCCAAGCAAGTGGAATCAGCAGAGGGAAGCTGGAGGAACTAGGAACCCCACAAGGTAAGTACCAGGGTGCCCACCAGCGACCAGAAGAGAAGAGGTAATTACCTGTTTTTTCCCCAAACCCGCAGGAGAACTTTGGAAAGGGAATGTGCAAGACCCAGACAAGACTGAAAGATGCCAAAGGTGGATCCTGACAGAAGAAGACCTGCAAAAGAAGGGAACCAAGTCCAGTTCGAGTTGGAGTATCCAGCTGTGGCAGGAGCCACTACCCACCCTTCTGTGGATGCAGGACCAGGTCAACGGTGGCGGTAGTAGGTCAGCAGTGCTGCACAGGAGCGGAAGAGGAGTTCCAGAGGTGATGCAAATGATGTCCCACGTTGGCAGTCGTGATGCAGTCATTCAGTGGTGCTTAAAAACCACCAACTGTTGCGCCGCGGGCCGCTGCGGCACCTCTCGGCCGAACCGCAGAGGAAGCCGCAGCATCTCCCGGCTGGGCCGCGGGGGAAGCCGCGGCCCGTGTCAAAGGTCGCGGTGCCCGCGGCGGCCCTTTTCTACGGCCGCGCGCTGTTATGGGGACGCGGCGAGGCCGGAGGCCCAGAATTGGGTCACGGTTCTCACCGCGCACAGCGCGCGATGCGGACATGGTTGTGGGGTGTCTGGGCCCTCCCCCCTAGCATTACCTACCTGCCACACGCCTTCAGGGCCTTCCTCTTCCTCATGCATGGTTTTGAAGCATAGGTACACTGTTCCAATTAGAGTAGTCAAACCGGGAGACCTGTGATCTCAGGAGCTGGAACCCTCAAGCATCACTTTGGATGACTAGCATCATCATCGGGAAATGCTCCTCACCAGGCCGGCTCTGCAATGCCTAGTGGGCACCCCGATGTGGGGGGCTCTCAGCCGGACTCTTGTGATAGTGACTGGTAAGTTCAACTATACAAATTGTAAGGCTTAAAGTCACCACCAATAAACAAAATGACAGAGAGGTTAAAATTGGTTATTCATCCACTGGACACCATCATTTAATCAATCTGATATAACAAGGATAAAGACCAAGGTTAAAATCAAAAAATTGGAAAGAAAAATTGAGGATTATGCTCAAAACCTTTCAAAAGTAGTGAATATTGTAGAGAGTCCTAAATATTAAAAGAACCTCTATACTCTGGTCGACATGTTTCGCATCTATTGGTCCAGCCGGATCCATTGACGCTTCATGAGGGCCTACACAACTAAATAATCAGACCTCTTCAAAGTAAGTATCACAGATTAGGATACATAGATACTGGTCACTTAAAGTTAACTGGTTAACACGGGTACCCTGGAAGACAAAAAACGAAAAACAAAAGAACATAGAGCACATCTCGAAATTTCTAAATGTCTAGAATCTGAGTATAAGTTACCATAACCAAAATTATGTCAAAAAACGAAATACGGGACACCACATGTCAGATCATGCTTACCGACCCCTAGTCGAGACCAGGTTCCTTGGGTGGTACGTTTCAAGGACTCAAGGTGACACTAAGTATAGTAAATGACAACGAGATATAAGACTATTATTGAGACACCAAATGGAAAATAAAAAATATAAAATAATGCTAACATCTAATAATGTCAAAATGGTTAAAAATTCAAGGGCAACTATGGGAAGTAGTGCCTCATATTGCCACAATTACTAATATTATTAATTGTCAAATTGTGCTGCCTAAGTGAGCAAATATGCAAGGTAATAGTGCTAAAAGTTAACACATTTACCGTGCTCATGGTTACCAAATGAGAATACATGGCTCATATTAAAGTAGATAATAAAGAGAGTGTAATAACTAAGGTCACGTGTGGACAAAAGCCGAGATTGCCTCACTAAAAAGACCGGTATGCGCCCGTGAAATGTAAGGGAGAAATTACATTAAAATAAATTGCCCCATTTTCAAATTAATGGCGCCCGTCATTCTATTTATACACGGACTGTGTACTCACATAGTAATCACCGGTCCAGCTTGTTGGACCTAGCCTCGGAAACGGACGACCCGGAAAACAACCGGATCGGACACTTTCCGAGTTAAAAATAGACGCTGCGGGGCCCGTGTCCGAGCGCGTCTTTTCATGGAATTAGAGGGAGGACTACCAGGTGTCCAAAATGTCTTAAAAATTGAAGACCTTGGTCTTCATCCTTGTTATATCAGATTGATTAAATGATGGTGTCCAGTGGATGAATAACCAATTTTAACCTCTCTGTCATTTTATTTATTGGTGGTGACTTTAAGCATTACAATTTGTATAGTTGAACTTACCAGTCACTATCACAAGAGTCCGGCTGAGAGCCCCCCACATCGGGGTGCCCACTAGGCATTGCAGAGCCGGCCTGGTGAGGAGCATTTCCCTATGATGAAGCTAGTCATCCAAAGTGATGCTTGAGGGTTCCAGCTCCTGAGATCACAGGTCTCCCGGTTTGACTACTCTAATTGGAACAGTGTACCTATATTTAATTACTATTGATGGGAGATTGTACACTGGACCATTAACACTCCCGGTCCCTCCCCTCCTTGTTGATTGTGGTTTTGAAGCATGCCTTCTCCTTCCCAGCATTCCTTGCACTTCCCTTCTTCCCTGCATGCATCTGTTCCTTTTGTACAAGAGTATATTTTCTATCTCTAGCTATAGCTCCTTCCCAAGCCAAGATGGTGGTGTTACTTCTTCCTGTTTATCACTTCCTGTCTAAGGGTATATAAGGGGAATCAGTTCTTCTTCTCATTGCGTTGCAACACTTCAGCGGTGGTGGTCACGCACCGGCTGGTCTTCGTTTGGGACGCCAGTCATTCTTGTTCTGTCTTCAGTCTTCCATATTTCCAGGATCCTGAGTTCTAATCCTTGTGTCCTCCTTCTGTTTCAGGGAGTTCCTGTTGGAGGTTTTTTCCCCCTTGGGGTTTTTCCTCTGGGACTCCTTCTGGAGGGCACGGACTTACTAATAGTGGCTTACTATTGATAACAGCACCATGGCTACCGGAAGGGGTCGCCCCTACCTCGGTCAGAGCAGGACTTGCAGGAACCGGGGCCGCTCACCATCCCTCTCCAGTACCGACGGTAAGCCCAGGGTGAGCCGTGACAGATTGCAACGCCCAAAACTTCAGTCGCTGACCGGAACCATGGAGAATCCCGTGATGAATACAGAACCAATAAGTCAAACCTTGCTCCTGACTATCCAACAACAGGCCCAAGAACTCGAACAGCTACGAACCGAAAATCCGGCTTTCCGACAAGCCTTAGCCTCTAGAACCACGGATGTTCCTACTGTCTCTGCAACCACACCTCGCTTCTCTGGGGATCCTAACAAATTGCGAGAGTTCCTAGATGCCTTGACAGTCTATTTCGCATTCCGTCCTTCACAGTTCATGCAAGACAAGACTAAGGTTGGATATTTGATCAGCGCTCTATCTGGCCCAGCCTTGGCCTGGGCAACCCTTTTGGTGACAGGAAATGATCCCAGCCTGTCTAATTATTCAAACTTTGTCGCTGCCTTTAAACAAATGTTTGAACGTCCTGGACTTGAGTCTTCAGCAGAAGAAGCTCTATGTGATATTCAGCAAGGAAGTCAGGACGTTCTACAATACATCACACGATTCAGACATTTGGCAGCTGGAACTTCTTGGGTGGAGCGTACTTTGGTGACCTTGTTTCGCAGGGGTCTAGGGGATGACATCAAAGATTAACTAGTGCACTCCACCAGAGTGGAGAACCTCAAGGGTTTAATGGATCTGATCCTTGCGATAGAATATCGTCTAAATGAGCGAAGGGTGGAGAAGTAAAAGAGTTGTATACCATCACACTCGATGACGTCCCACGCCCTTCCTCATCGCTCCGAGGAGACTCGTTCTGAACCTAAAGGTACTACTGATGAAGAGCCTATGCAAATTGACATGGCACGAGGGCCACTATCAACTAGTGAGCGGGAAAACAGGCGAAGAAAAGGACTTTGCAATTACTGTGGTGCTGCTGGTCATCTACTTCGTACCTGTCCTGTCCATCCAGCTAAGCCCTTGGGAAACGTCAGCTCCCGTCCTCTGTGAGAAGGGTGAGGACGGGATGTTCCGAGATACCTTCCATCTGTTCCTCAAGGGAAGAAATAACTGCTCTTTCTCCTCTTACCTGTCACATTAACAGATGGCCGTGAAGAAAGAGCACTGGCCTTGCTGGATTGTGGAGCCAGTGGTATCTAGCTAGACGAAACCTGGGCCATGGAAAGACAGATTCTGCAAATACCCAAGGAAGTACCAGAGGAAGTCCACACGGTGGATGGTTCACTCCTAGCCTCGGGGCCTGTCCGGCATACCACTCCTACCTTATGTCTGCAGTTCGGGAAACATCAAGAAAATATTTCCTTAGACTTAATATCCTCACCGCATCACGTAATGATTCTGGGGATTCCATGGCTAACTCTGCCTAATCCCTACATTAATTGGGAAACCAGAACCATTTCTCTTTCCTCCCACTTTTGCCAACACCATTGTTATTTAGCAGGAACCTATTGGTCCCCGAAGAGTCTCTTACTAACACCACCTAAGGTGGGATGTTCCATCCTACAAGGAGTACCCAGACATTATCTAGAATATGCCGATGTATTCCAGAAACCAGAAAGGCCAGAACTACCACCCCATAGAGAATATTATTGCGCCATTCCCTTGGAATCAGATGCCGTGGTTCCTTTCGAGCGAATGTATTCTCTGACCGAGCCTGAGAAAAAGATCCTCAAAGAATATCTAGAGGAAAATGTACAAAGTGGTTTGATTGCCCCTTCCTCTTCACCTGCAGGGGCTCCTCTCTTTTTTGTACCAAAAAAGACGAAAGACTTACGTCCTTGCATAGACTTTCGAGGATTAAATAAGATTACTACTAAGGATCGCTACCCTCTGCCTCTTATTAAGGACATCTTAGAAGCTGTCAGAGGGGCTAAGAAATTCACCAAGTTAGATCTTAGAAGAACATACCATCTTTTAAGGATAAAGGAAGGTGATGAATGGAAGACCGCCTTCAGAACATCTTTCGGCCATTATGAATATCGGGTGGTGCCTTTTGGACTAACCAATGCTCCCTCCATCTTTCAAAGATTCATGGACGCTATTTTTTCTGATCTTCTACACCAGACAGTAGTCGTCTATCTGGATGACATTCTAATATTCTCTGTTCACCCAGAACAACACACTAAACATGTACTCCAAGTATTGGAAAGACAACATCATCTATTCTGCAAGCCAGAAAAATGCGAATTTGACCAAACTGAGGTAAAATACTTGGGGTATTGCATTAACCAAGTAGGTGTTGCCATGGATTCAGACAAGATTCAAGCCATTCTGGATTGGCCATCCCCCTCTTCCATTAAGGAAACTCAGTGTTTTTTGGGATTGGCCAATTTTTATCGACAGTTTGTAGCTGACTTTGCCCAGAGAACCAGTTATATTACACAAACCCTTAAGAAAGACAATCTAAGGAAGGGTTTTTGTTGGACCCAAAACGCCGAATTTGCCTTTCAAGAGTTAAAGAAGGCCTTCATTCAAGCTCCCATTCTACGGCATCCAGACACCACCAAACAGTTCATCGTCGTCACGGACGCCTCAGAAAGAGCAATCGGGGCTGCCTTGCTACAAAAACAAGATGATGATGGGCTAGAGCACCCTGTATTCTATCCCTCACACATATTATCCAACTCCGAACGTAACTATTCGGTGTTAGAATGAGAACTACTCGCCTTGAAGACAGCTTGCACGGAATGGAGAAATTTTCTTATGGGATCGAAAGAACCTTTTGAGGCACGGACAGATCACCGGAATTTACAGTGTTTGAGAAACTTTCAGTGCCAAAATAGTCGTCAGGCTCGATGGGCTTTTTTTTTAGTCAATATGATTTTTACATCACGTATATCCCTGGTTTTCAGAATATTTTGGCAGATGCCCTATCCCGTCGCTACCCTGAGTGTAGTGATTCTCCTGTACAAAACCTATTTGAAAATGATAAGATCATTGGCCTCGTACAGACATTCCTAGACAAGGTTAAGACTGAATATTCCAACCTTGAAATAACCGAAATGAACAATTTACGACCGCAGCTTCATAAAGACCAGGAATACTGTTATTACAAAAAAGCCTTGTTTCTACCTACTAAGATAGTCCAAACAGAAGCCCTAGGTATGTGCCACGACTCTCCCATCGCAGGTCATCGCGGAAGGAAGGCTACCCAAGAGCTCCTGCTTCGCTCTTTTTGGTGGCCCACAATCAAAGCATATACTGAGGACTATGTGACTTCTTGTCCCATCTGCGCACAAGCCAAGACACCTCTCAATAAACCAGTAGGATTACTCCATCCGTTACCTGTTCCACCAGGTCCGTGGCACACTATATCCACTGATCTTATGTGCTCTTTGCCTCCTTCGGTTGGAAATTGGGTAATAATGGTAACGATTGATTCCTTCACAAAAATGGCATATTTCACGGCATTAACGAAACTACCTACGGCTAAGGAACTAAGTCAAATCTTTATTCAGGAGATCTTTCGGCTTCATGGCCTGCCACAAGTCATTATCTCAGATTGGAGTCCCCAACACATCTCCCGATTTTGGAAACAATTTTGTAAGACACTAAGAATAGAGGTGGCCTTATCATCAGGTTTCCATCCCCAAACGAATGGACAGACAGAACGGCTGAATCAAGGCCTTGAACAATATTTATGTAGTTTTTGTAATGCTATGCAGAGTAATTGGTCTACGTACCTACCACTTGCAGAATTCTCAAACAACAATTCAGTACACAGTGCTTCAAAAGTCTCCCCTTTCTATTGTTCTTATGGATTCCATCCAAAGGCCTTTCCTATTCCTCTGAAAGAAACCTCCAATCTTCCTGCCATTACCTCATATGTCCGGCAACTACGGGGTTTCCAAAGTGTCATACATTCAAATCTTTTAGCCACTAAAACACGTATGAAAAGAATGGCTGACAAGAAACGTTGTGAAGCCCCGCGTTATCAGATCCACGATAAGGTCTGGCTTTCCTCTAAATTCTTACCTCTCCGACTAACCCAAAATAAATTAAAACCTCGATAATATGGTCCATTCCTGATTCTTCACAAGATCAATCCTGTGTCTGTTCGTCTTCGCTTGCCTCTGACTTGGAAAATACATGCTGTATTCCATGTATCACAACATAAACCCTACATCCCTGATCTTTTTCGCAGACAATTCACCTGCCCTCCTCCTCAATTGATTGATAACATGCCTGAATACGAGGTCCAGGAAATCTGTGACTCCCGGGTCTTCAGTGGTCGTCTCCAATACCTCATTCATTGGAAGGGCTACCCTATGAGTGAATGCTCCTGGGAAAACGCATCTTCGGTTCATGCCCCTCATTTAGTCCTTTGTTTTTTCCGTCTTTTCCCTCACAAACCTGGGGCTTCGGGGGGGGGAGGGGACCTACTGTTGCGCCGCAGGGGCACCTCCCGGCCGAACCGCAGGGGAAGCCGTGGCGTCTCCCGGCCGGGCCACGCCCCGTGTCAAAGGTCGCGGCGCCCGCGCGCTGTTGTGGGGACGCGGCGAGGCCCAGAATTGGGTCACGGTTCTCGACGCGCACAGCGTGCGACGCGGACATGGTTGTGGGGTGTCTGGGCCCTAGCACTATCTACCTGCCACAGGCCTTCAGGGCCTTCCTCTTCCCCATGCATGGTTTTGAAGCATGCCTTCTCCTTCCCAGCATGCCGTGTACTTCCCTTCTTCCCTGCATGCATCTGTTCCTTTTGTACAAGAGTATATTTTCTATCTCTAGCTATAGCTCCTTCCCAAGCCAAGATGGTGGTGTTACTTCTTCCTGTTTATCACTTCCTGTGTAAGGGTATATAAGGGGAATCATTTCTTCTTCTCATTGCATTGCAACACTTCAACGATGGTGGTCACGCTCCGGCTGGTCTTCGTTTGGGACGCCAGCCGTTCTTGTTCTGTCTTCAGTCTTCCAGATTTCCAGGATCCTGAGTTCTAATCCTTGTGTCCTCCTTCTGTTTCAGAGAGTTCCTGTTGGAGGTTTTTTCCCCCTTTGGGTTTTTCCTCTGGGACTTCTTCTGGAGGGCACGGACTGTGGTGGCTTACTATTGTCAACAGCACCGTGGCTACCGGAAGGGGTCACCCCTACCTCGGTCAGAGCAGGACTTGCAGGAACCGGGGCCGCTCACCATCCCTCTCCAGTACCGACAGTAAGCCCATGGTGAATCGTGACACCAACAAGCCTTGACAAATGCTAGAGTCGGAGAAGAAGCTTTTGCAAGGCTGGAGAGGACCAGCAAAACCCAGTGGACTCGACCCAAGGAGGGGAGTCCAAGATGACCCTCAGCAGCTGGTAGAGTCACAAGAAGAGGAGGCATCCCCCACAGACGACCCACGGGCAGCAGGCACTGGAGTCGCAGTGAGGTCCAGTCAACACCCATGAAGAGGAGTTCCACGTCATTGGAGCAGCAGGCAGGAGACTGTGCTTTGCAGGAAGGAGTGCTGGGGGCTGGGGCTACACGGAGCCTGAAGATCCCTTGGAGAAGGAACAAACAAGCTTTGATAGCTGCAAGAGTCGCGGTGCACAAGGGTACTGTCCTGCAAGGAGAGGTAAAGGGCTTACCATCTCCCAAGTTGGACAGCTGGTAGAGAGGACCAAAGGGACCTCTCTAGACCACCACCTGTGATGCAGGATCCACGTAGTTCAGAGGAAAGAGGATCCACACAGCCGGTCGTCGTTGCAGTTGGTGCCTGCAGATGCAGGGGAGTGACTCCTTCACTCCAAGGGAGATTCCTTTTTAATTCTTGTTAAGGTTGAAGACTTGCTGCCCTCAGAGGATACACAGCCAGGTAAATGTTACAGTTGCTAGAAGGAGCTGGAGAAACAATGTTGCAAAGCAGAGTCGTCGCTGGAGTACCAGATAGTCGGTTCCTGGAGGGTCCAGTTGCAGTCTCGGTGGCCAGAAGATGAAGTAAATGATGCAGAGGAGACCTGCTGGAATCTTGCACGTCGAATCTGAGGATCCACCCGAGAGGGAGACCCTAAATACCCCCAGGAAGGGGGATTGGTCACCTAGCAAGGTGACCACCTAACAGGAGGGGGCTGTGACGTCACCTGCCTGACTTGGCCACTCAGATGCTCCCAGGAGCCCCTACCCACCTTGGATTCAAGATGGCAGAATCAAGTGGCCAGTTGGAGGAGCTCTGGCTACCACCCCTGGGGTGGTGATGGACAGGGGAGTGGTCACTCACCTTTCCATTATCCAGTTTCATGCCAGAGCAGGGTCTGGGGGTCCCTGGACTGGTGCAAACCGGTTTATGCAAGGAGACTACCAAATGTGCCGTTCAAAGCATACTGGTGGCTTGGGGAGGCTACCACTCCCAAGCCATGTAACACCTATTTCCAAGGGAGAAGGTGTTACCTTCCTCTCCCACTGGAAATCCTTTATTCTGCCTTCCTCTGCCTGAGCTGGTCAAGCAGCAGGAGGGCAGAAACCTGTCTGAGGGGTGGCAGCAGCGCTGGCTGCCCGGAAAACCCCAGAAGAATTATAGGAGCAACGCTGGGGGTCCTCTAAGGAGCCCCCACAGTGCATGGAATCATACAACCAATATTGGAAACACTATTGGGGTATGATTCTGACATGTTTGAGACCAAACATACCCAGGTTCGGAGTTACCATTATGTAGCTGGACACCTGGATGCTGGACACCTGTGTCCAGCACAAGGGTAAAATGGCTTCCCCTCACTCACGAAGTCCAGTGAAATGAAGCTGGAGTTCATAGGGGCACTTCTGCTCATGCAGTGGTGCCCTCACACACAGGTACCTACACCCTGCCGTGTGGGCTAGGGGGGCCTGCCATAGGGGTGACGTACAGTGACCTGGTGTAGTGACCTATACTGAAAGGGCACATGCACCTTTTCACGCAGGCTGCAGTGGCAGGCCTGCATACACATTTTGGATTCGCTCCCATTGGGGGCACAATACATGCTGCAGCCCTGGGAACCTAACTACCATATACTAGGGTCTTATATGGGGCACCAGTATGCAAATTGTGGGGGTGTGCTAAGCCCTAAGCAACCACATTTAGAGGGAGAGAGCACAGTCCCTGGGGTCCTGGTTAGCAGGATCCCAGTGACCACTGGCAAAACACACTGACAACAGGCAAAAAGTGGGGGTAACCATGCCAGAAAGAGGGTACTTTTCTACAGTGGAATCACGTTTCACATCCCTGGATGGGGCAGTATCACACCAGACCAAAGGGAGCTCCTGATCGTGCAACACGGATACTCCCTACCATCCTATCCTATTCCCGACATGCCACTTGCACGTATCACTTCCCGGTCGACTACTTGCCTGTTATCGGAAGAGAAGTTCAAACTCTCTTAGCCAAGAGAGCAATGGAGAGGATGCGGGCATCAGAGATCAAGACTGGTTGTTATTCCTGTTACTTTCTGATGCCATAGAAGGATGGAAGCCTCCATCTCATTCTAGATCTTCACAATTTGAACTTCTTACTCCAGGAGGACTACTTCAAGATGCTTACCCTGGCTTAAATTCTGTCTGCCCTGGACCTAGGAGACTAGCTGGTAGAGCTGGACTTGATAGAAATGTTTCACAGCCTCATCTCCAGTCCTAAAGACCTTACCTGTGGTTTTAGGTAGGCCATAAGCACTTTCAGTTCTCCTTTGGCCTTACTAGTGCACCTCAGGTGTTTACGAAGGTGATGGTGTGGTTGCAGACCATCTGCGGAGGGTGGGAATATGAGTCTTTCCACGCCTCAAAGACTGGCTTCTACTGGCAGGCTCTCCTTAAGTTGTCGTAGCCACCTACAGATTACTGTAGACATGTTAGAATCTTTGAAATTTTGCATCAATATGCCAGTGTCCCACCTACATTCTTCACAAAGGCTCCCTTTCATTGTAACACAAAAAGATATGAACGGAGTGCTGAAACTTTTCACTCACCCCTAGTCACAGATGTGGGTTTAATCCATCGTTCTTTTGCTCACCATGCCACCCTAGTTTGGACCCAGCCATATGAAAATCAGTCTTGACCATGTTCCTGAAAGGAACAGTCCTGCCCGAACTGCCACCAGGTCCTTCTGTCGAAGCCAAGTCGTCGAAGCCAAGTCAGAGTATTTCAGATCCAGACAATTCAGGAAACAAACCGAGACCAGCCGCTCTTCTTTAGATTACTTTTAATAAGAACTAATAAGACACAATAAGAAATCCGTGTACATGGAGACTGAGCGGGCCAAAATCCAGCTCGAACAGTCTGCACAAGGAAGTAATGCATGATCTTTTATAGCATTAAACCGCAGACACATTAATACATTTCATTGGTTCTTGATAATGTCGTATGATTGAACTTTTTTCTATATAGCACACATGATGCTCCATATAAGGGTTAGAATCATGGACATGAAGCTTGCACAATGTCCTCTGAATCAAATGTCTTGTGATACATCTATATGTGGAGAAAGAGGAACCATAAGTGCATACGTTAGTACTTTTAGCAGTGAGGATTTCGCAAGCTAGCATGCGGTGGTGTCTTGTGATGGCTGTCAGTTTAGCAAGCCTTGCAACATAATGCGTTTCAAGCACAATAGACATTTCTTCAAGGCCTAGTTAATTCAACATTGTAAGGTGTTCAACAGAAACAGGCCTGTATTTTCACATTCCGCCCTCTGATACCCAATGAAAACACTCATTGATAGTTTAATCATCCTGATGGACAGGTGTCATTTCAATAGCATCATCTTCCCTGGCCTCATCCTCATGCCTTCTCTTACGATGGTGCTCAGTGTCCTTATGACACATTTTCTTCATTAACATGTTCAAACAGGAAGGACACACCCTTATCAACACACATAGGGGGTCATTCTGACCCCGGCGGTCATGGACCGCCGGGGCCAGGGTTGGCGGGAGCACCGCCAACAGGCTGGCGGTGCCCCGCAGGGCATTCTGACCGCGGCGGTTTGGCCGCGGTCAGATGCGGAAAACCGGCGGTCTCCCGCCGGATTTCCGCTGCCCAAATGAATCCTCCATGGCGGCGCAGCGAGCTGCGCCGCCATGGAGGATTCTGACACCCCATACCGCCATCCTGTTCCTGGCGGTTCGGCCACCAGGAACAGGATGGCGGTATGGGGTGTCATGGGGCCCCCGTAAGAGGGCCCCACTTTGTATTTCAGTGTCTGTTATGCAGACACTGAAATACGCGACGGGTGCCACTGCACCCGTCGCACCTTCCCACTCCGCCGGCTCAATTCTGAGCCGGCGTCCTCGTGGGAAGGGTGTTTTCCACTGGGCTGGCGGGCGGCCTTTTGGCGGTCGCCCGCCAGCCCAGTGGAAAAACCAGAATAACCGCAGCGGTCTCACGACCGCGGTGCGGTATTCTGGGGGGGAACTCTGGCGGGCGGCCTCCGCCAGGGTGAGAATCACCCCCATAATGTTATAAATCCTACTATTCCCACCACCAGTACTTCTATCAGCCAGGATCCCCAACCACTGAACCATGCTGCAATGTCCTTTAGTATTCCTCCTATTTCCGTCACATCCGTCCCATCCGCCACTTTCCTTGCTCCTTCTTCTACCACCTCTATTTTGCCTATTGCCATCCTCACATTCCCACTGTTGTCCGGTATAAAAACACAGCATTCCTGATGGATCACGTTACATACACCACCGGCTCTTGCTAAAATGATGTCTAATGCAAGTCTGTTCTGTATTACAACAGCTCTTAAGTCTGTAAGTTCTTCATCAATGTTACCTAAGGCTGCTGCAGTAGAACTTGCTAATGTTTCTACCAATACTGCCAATCTGTGTATTTGATGTTCTGAATGCGCTATTCCTAATGGCATCACAAATATTCCTTCCACTGCTATGAACCTATCCAACCAAGTAGGTGCCCTTCTTCTTCGTACCCTACCGGGTGCCTCTTGTGTTGCATTGGTCAAATTTGTTATATGCAACATTCAGGGTAGTACGAACGCCAGCTAGCAGGAGCCCTGCCACCCTGCAGGCAGTCTAAAATATGCAGATGTCCCGCATACTATGTATATTCCCCTTGGAGCTGAGAGACCTATAGAAAAACCTTCTGGGCCCTTCCGTATGTTATCCAAATCAGAGTATTTGGAGCAGGTGCTTTCTCCTACCTTTATGCTGCTATTATTATGGTTGGGGAGGTGTATGTTAGGGCATTTCATTATTGGTGTAACCATTCGACACACCTTATCATAAAATGTATTTGGCCTTGGGATGCTGCCTTTGAGGTATCGAAAACACCATGACCCCTTTTTCTCCTTATTTATAGAAAGGGACATTTGTGATATATCTATGTTCTTCTCCCCCTGTACATAACCCTCATCTCTTCCTATGTTGAATGCTTCCAGCAGCTCTGTTTCACCTTTTTCCAGTTCGAGTTGTCCACACACACCCATCCTACCTCCTCCTTTACTTTCTGTTCCCGCCCCACTGTTTCCCTCCTTTAATCTCCCTTTTCCAACCTTCCTCTTCCTTTTAGGTGGCCTTCTCTTTATAGTCCCATTTACTTCCTTTGCAAACATGCTGTTTAGTATGTGACATGAAGCATACTGAGGAAGAGGAATCTGGGTGTAATCTGTCCTTCCCTGGGCAGAGGTGGGTAAATGTGTACAAATATAGCAATCAGACACATTTGCCAATTCCTTATAAAATTTCACCATTTGCACAAATGCATTATCTCTGTAATTGTTCCCATCTTCCTCCCATTTGGTATATTTTATCCACTGTGTCCTTTTCCCCACCCTTTCTACCACACTAGAGTTCTCCCCTTGTTCTTGTTTCACTGCAATGGTAATCCCTATTTTATTTACACTGTTATTTATATACTGTTCTTGGTCCAGATAAGGGATTCGTATTTCTTCATGATATTTAATAATTATTATAGTGATAATTATTGCTGGAACAGGGGTACATATGGCAGTTAGTACCATAGGCCACTTTTTCTCCTTTCTTCTTCTTCTAGGCATTATTCTACTCCAGGTGTCACAAATTGCACTGTTTAGTCCTTGACTGTTAATCTCTTATTTTCTGTATCTTGTTGGCACGTCACAGAGTGGTGTCAGAGGTTACTAGCACTTGAAACCACTTGCATGATATATGTAGATATTCATGTAAGACCCGCTTGCACCCATCCCTCTCCTGAGGTGTGCAGCACGAGCAGTCTATGAAGAACTCTTTGATGGACCCGCTTGCGTCTCCTGACTCCTGTAGGAGCGCAGCACGAGCAGCCCTGTAGTCTCACCGCAGGACCCGCTTGCACCTCCTTACTCCTGTAGGAGTGCAGCATGAGCAGCCCTGTAGTCTCACCGCAGGACCCGCTTGCACCTCCTGACTCCTGTAGGAATGCAGCACGAGCAGCCCTGTCAGTGTTGTTTGGTGTTTCTTGTTGATCGAAGGTTGTACCCCTGCGGTGCAGGTGTGACCTTTATGGGTACTGCAGGTGGTGGCTGGATGACCTCAGGTTCAATTGCTCTCTTGGTGTGTGAGCTGTGGATCCAATATTTGAGACCCTCACACTTGACTGCTGTGGCTGTTGTCAGTAGGACTTGGTAAGGCCCTTTCCACCGTGGTTGAAGGCAATGGCGCCTAGTGTGGGCCTTGACCCAAACCCATTTGCCAGGCAGTAGTCCGTGTTCTGGTGGCGTTCCTCCTTCTCGCAGGGCCTGCAGTACCTGGCGATGAAGACAGCGTAACGTCTCTGTTATCTTCCTGCAATATTGTAACAAAAGATCATCTGTTATTGCCAATGGGGCAACTGACATGTGGCCTGGAATATTCATGGGGCGCCCAAATAGCACTTCATGGGACTTAATTTTGTGACTCTATCAGGGGTACTTCTCATAGCGAGGAGCGCTAATGGTAATGCATCAATCCAAGATAGTTCAGTCACTGCGCATATCTTCCCTATTCTGTTTTTCAACACCCCATTTTTTCTCTCTGCTGCCCCTGCTGCAGGTGGATGGTATGCGCAATGCAACTTTTGTGTTATTCCCAGCCCTTTGCAAAGGCCCTGAATAACATGTGAAATGAATCCTGGTCCATTGTCTGAACTTAAAAGAATCGGCACCCCAAAACGTGGTATTAACTCTTTTAAAAGGCTCTTAGCCACAGTTTGTGCATCACAGTTCCTGGTGGGGTATGCCTCAGTCCATTTGCTGAACATACAAACTATTACCAAAACATATTTTAGCTTGTATACCGGGGGCATCTCAATGAAGTCCATTTGGAGGCTCTCAAAGGGTCCATGTGGCGGTGGGAAATGGCCTGAAGCGGTTGGTGTACCTTTTCCCGTGTTGTACTGTGCACAAACCGTGCATCTCTTACATAAATGTTCTGCATATTGCCGAAATTTGGTATTAAACCAACATTGTGAAAACAGTTGTATCATTCCATCCCTACCCACATGTGAGGGGCCATGGAAAAGGCGTGCCATAGAGGACAGTAATGTGGATGGTAGACATATTTTACCGTTGGGTCCCACCCACACACCCTCCCCGTCTGGCTTGCAACCGCCCTTTTCCCAATCTGTTAGTTCTGACCCATCAGCCTGCTGTTGAACACATTTTGGATCAAAATATGTACTTTCCTCCTTAGCTATTGTGGTGGGTTTAACCTGGACCATTACATACTCACACCCACTGAGGGCTATTCTTCGTGCCTCTTTGTCAACAAAAGCATTTCCCACAGAAACATAGTCCTTAGCAGAAGTGTGGGCTGCACATTTTACAATTGCACTTTTTCTGGGCAGTAGTAGAGCTTGCAACAAGGCAACAATCAATGAAGCATGTTGTATGTGTTGGTCTGCTGAAGTGAGAAATCCCCTCATTGCCCACAGTTGACCGAAATCATGAGTGACCCCAAAAACATATTGGCTGTCTGTGTAAATATTCTGCTGCCAATTTGCATGCTCTGATTAGTGCTACTAATTCTGCTGCCTGGGCACTTTTAATCTTTGGTAGCTTTCCTCCTTCAAGTAGTCTTTTGGCCGTCCCCACAGCATAGGCTGCTTGTAGCATCCCTGTGTGGTCCCTAATGCATGAACCATCCACAAACAAATCACCCTCAGCCTCAGGGAATGGGGTGTCTCTGAGATATGGCCTCACCTTGGTGTGTGTGTCGACTGCCATAATACAATCGTGGAAAGAATTATCTATGGTGGGATCATCTTGATCCATTTCGGTAGGCAACAGGCAGGAGGGATTCAATGTTGTGCATCTCTTTATCCTTATATGTGGTGCCAATAGTGTCAACTCATAGCGTGAGAGACGAGCATTTGTCAGATGCTGGGTCTTAGTGGTAGTTAGTAACGTGTCAATTGCGTGTGGGACAAGTAACACCAAAGTATGAGCCAGGACAATGTTTTCTGATTGTTCCACTGCTAAAGCGGCTGCTGCTACTGCCTTCAGACATGGGGGAAGACCTGCTGCTACTGGGTCCAGGATAGCCGAATAGTAAGCCACCGGGCGGTAGAAGGTGCCGTGTTTTTGTGCCAAAACCCCTAAGGAGCAACCACCTTTTTCATGGCAAAATAAATGGAAATCTTTGGTGTAATCTGGGAGGCCTAATGCTGGTGCCACACACAATGCGAACTTTAATTTCTGAAAAGCCTCTTCACAGTTTTCTGACCATGGTACTTTGTCTGGCACATCCTTGTGTGTTAAATTCAAAAGTGGTCGTGCAATCAGGGAGAAATTCGGTATTCAATGCCTGCAGTAACCTGCCACCCCAAGAAAAGCCCTCACCTCCTTCTGTGTTTGTGGCCTGGGGTGCTGAGTTATTGTTGCTATCCTATCTGGTAGCAATCTCCTGGACCCTGGTGACAGTTCGTGCCCTAGGTACTTCACCTTTGATTGGCAGAACTGCAACATCTTTGGGGAGACCTTATGTCCTTTTATGGCAAGGTGACACGTAGGGCCACGGTGTCCTGGACACACGCTTCCCGTGATGGTGAGGCTAGCAACAAATCATCAATATATTGTATCAAAGTTGATCCTCCTGCAAAGTGCAATGATGCCAAGTCTGCTCTTAAAGCGTCTGAGAATAATGTTGGACTGTCTACAAACCCCTGAGGGAGACAAGTATATGTTAGCTTTCTGTTTTTGTACGTAAAGCAGAATAGACCCTGAGACTCCCTATGAAGAGGCACTGAGAAAAAGGCATTACTGAGATCCAGGACTGTGAAGTGCGAAGCTGTACTGGGAATGTTTGATATGATGGTGGCTGGGTTGGGAACCACAGGGAATGATGGTATAGCTGCCTTGTTCAGTTCCCTAAGATCTTGAGTAAATCGGTATACCGGGGACCCATCTGGTCCTTTCGCTGCCTTTTTCACGGGGAGAATAGGAGTGTTGCATGGGCTGTGTCCTACCTCCCGCAGTATCCCCTTCTTTAGAAGCTCTTCTATTACTGGAGCTATCCCCTCCTCTCTCTTTGGCTATTTTGTATTGTGGCACCTGTGGTAGACGGGCTCCAGGGCGCAGTGTCACTCGCACTGGGGGGCAATCTAATATTCTTCCCACATCATTTGGCCCCTTTGCCCACACTTCACTATGGACTGAGACTTGTAATTCTTGTGGGAGACTTTGTTCTTGTCCCTTGCCTCCGGAGTCACATCCCATGAAAGCCTGTAATGCTATCCCATTCTCCTTGCTTTCTAGGAAGATCCCTTCAGGTGAGCAGCTGATGGTGCACTGTAATTTACATAGGAGATCCCTTCCTAGCAAATTTACTGGACAGTGTCTCCCAAAAATAAATTGGTGATTTACAGTAATAGGGCCTACTTTGAATTTCGATGGTTTTGTTAAGTATTCACTCATAGGTTGTCCTGTCAAACCTACGGCTGTTATTTGAGTTGCTGATAATGGTGCGTTGGGTACATCAGAGGCCTTTAGCATTGACATAGTGGCCCCAGTGTCAACTAAAAAGGGCACAGTTCTGCTTAGCACTGTTCCATCTACATATGGAACTTCTTGATCAACCGACAGTACTGGGCCTGTGAAATGTGTCTCCACAGGAGGTGGGTATGGAAACCCATGTCCCCCCTGAGGTGCCTGGGGTATGTCTTGATATGTACCCCACCCCGCACAAGCCGGGTCATTTACAGTGGCAGCATCATATGCATTGTTAGTATAAGGTGGGGGTAGTAACTGTTGTGTCGCGTATTGTATACTGCCCTGTTGTTGTCTCTGCTGACCTCTACCTCTTTGTCCCCTGGCTAAAAAAGGGCAATCTGCCTTCCAGTGTCCCTGTTGGTTACAGTGGAAACATGTGGTACCTGGTGGGGGCGTGACAGGTACCCGTTCACCGTGTCCTCTGCCCCTGCCCCTTCCCCTACCCCTGCTTTGATTATTATTGTAAAATCGTTCTTGTGCCACCATTAGTTTTACCTTATCCTTTTTCAATTTCTCATCATCTGCCCTTTGGATATTTGTTTGATAGTCTGCGCAATACCTGGCTGCTGCTAACACTTTGTTAATGGGTTCTTGTTGCCAACACACAAAAGACGTTTGTAAATGAGTTTGTATAGGCTGCTGTAATCCATATACATAGTTGGTCACAAACGCAGGCATCGCCTCACCCGGTGGGTTCCTCTTTCCACTACTCTGCTGGTAGACCTGTAGAAGGCAGTCATAGTAACTTGTCACACTTTCATTCTTCTCCTGTTTTGTATGTATTATTTTAGACCAATCAACCTTTTCCTCTGGTACTTTTTCTCGTATGTATTTCATCACCTTGTCTCTTGCTGTCTCTACCTCTTGTCCCGGTGCCCCCCCCTTTTCCCCTCACCGATTCCTCTGCCGGCCATCCTACCACCTTCTTACAATCCTCCCATAAATCTTGTGGTATTATTATACTGAATAACATGTTCAAATCCTTCCACAGCATTTCTCCCATTGCCACTATTCTATTCAATTCTGTGTACCATTTGTGTGGTTTATCGCGTAATTTTGGGAAGTCTTTGGTGAAGGAAAACAGGTCAGCTCTATGCCAAGGTACATAGACATATGTTGGGGTATGGCCATCCTCCCCTAAGGAGGACGAAGGTACTTCTCTGTAGTGCTTCACTACTTATCTCATTTTCAGCACTTACATAACATATCAGGAATGCACTTCTGAGTTCAAAGAAGACTTTTATTGTTGTTAATTCTTCCCCAACGGCTATTTCGTAAATGACGGATTAGTAGATTTCAAGCACACGTTCAATGAAAACAAAATATATCAGTTTGCAATATACACAGCAGGTTATATTTATAAGATATTGAATGCAAAGCAAAACAAATACTTCACCGTGTGAGAAACTATTTACAGCTTCATCTTTCTAGGGTCTGCAAGCTGATGACTCCTTGTCAGCTGCGAGAAAGAGATTTATCTACCCGCACAGGATGCTGCTAAATCAGATTCTTTTCTAGTTACCAGCATAATTTCGATTTTTCCTTGGTAATTTGCAGCAATCACTCTCCCTAAAACCTGATCAATTTGCCATTTCTGTCCTGGTAACTTTCCTCTCCCCAACTGCTCTGTGACTGCTTGCATGACAGATTGCTTTTGTGCGTGCTGCACAGTTTTTATCAAATCTAGGGGAATGTGCATCCCTCTCATCTCTGCCCACCTGTAAGTGGCTTTTTCTCCCAGCTGTTCACATTTCTGGGGCACCCACTTAGCCATCCCCACTAAGGCAGAATTCTGGGTGTACACTTCTCTCTCTGAACTTTTCTCATTAACATCTGCAAGGTAATTGAACCAGTTAGGTGCAAGCCATGTGGAAAAACAAACAGCTAAAACATTAGCAATGAACCAAGAATCAGCGTAAAAATGACACATCTCACGTAGTCCTTGCTTTAGAATCTGGCACACAGTGTACAACGCTGTTCCTTCTCCTGTGCCATAAGACAACATTTCAGTCAATGAATCATTAGTAAAACAAACATGCTTTTTATCTTCAGTGGACACGAATTCAAATGGTGCACACAATTTCACTAGTGACTCTTTTACCTGTGGTACTCTAACCCTGTCTTGCAAGTACCAGATCCAGTGTATGATTCTAGCTAGGGGCACTATTTTCTTTCCTTGTTCTTGATTTACATGTACATCAGTTTTTACCTCTTGCACTGCGCAAAAACTTAAAGTCTGCATTATTTCATTTGCCAAATCACAAGCGCGCAGCTGCATATTATTTTTCACAGTGACCATATACCAAAGTGTTAGGATTTCACTCAAATGAGGTCTATTCTGTTTCCAAAAATCAAACAAGCTAATGAAACTCGGTTTCTCTTGCTTAGTGCAAACAGTAAACAACCCTAAAATCTTTCTTTTTACTTCCTTTTGCAACGGTAACTCGTAAATCACATTCTGAGCTCTCTCGTTCTCGTCCGTGTTATCAGTTAAAGAATGCATTTTGGCTGCCAAAAACCCTGGCTCACACAAAGGCTCAGAACAGCTCGAAGCTGTCTTAACCCCCTCATTACTGGAATGGGAAAAGAAAGATTCTTCTAAAACAGCATTTTTATAACTTTCAGCATTATCTTGAATTAATGTATTCTGGCTAATTTGCTCACGTAAATTCCTATTTTCATGTTCCAACTGCCTACATTTCTCCTGCATTTCTCTGTAAGCAGATAAAGGTATCCAAACCTTTCTGTCATCATTGCTTCCAAAAGGCACATTTTCTAAATATGCTTTATCACAATAAAAACTATTTCTCAAAGCACTATCAGGCAGTTTAGCTACACATGCATTTTAAAACATGGTCTGCCGTGCTTCTGTAATTCTCCAAACAACAGAAATCAATTCACAGTTTTTCATAGCACCATCGGGCAGTTTAACAACACATGCATTCTCAAACATGGTCTGCCGTGCTTCTGTGATTCTCCAAACAGAAAACAATTTCTGTAATTCTCCAAACAACAAAAACAATTACACTTTTAAAGTGTGCACGTAGAAATCTATTAATTTGTCAAACCCCTTAACCACCCCACTCCTGGTACCAAATGTAGTGCTTCACTACTTATCTCGTTTTCAGCACTTACATAACATATCAGGAATGCACTTCTGAGTTCAAAGAAGACTTTTATTGTTGTTAATTCTTCCCCAACGGCTATTTCGTAAATGACGGATTAGTAGATTTCAAGCACACGTTCAATGAAAACAAAATATATCAGTTTGCAATATACACAGCAGGTTATATTTATAAGATATTGAATGCAAAGCAAAACAAATACTTCACCGTGTGAGAAACTATTTACAGCTTCATCTTTCTAGGGTCTGCAAGCTGATGACTCCTTGTCAGCTGCGAGAAAGAGATTTATCTACCCACACAGGATGCTGCCAACTGGCGCCAAGCTCCAGCACGAAGTCAGGCAGATTCGAATCTCATTCTCTGAAGCCTGTGACATCCGTTACAAAGGTGTGCCCCCTCCTCTCAGACTCGGGAAAACTACGCAAGCCTTTGGAGACTGGCCAGATCTCCGAGACTGCTCCTCTTCCCAAGCTCAAGCAGAGAGAAAAACAACCAATGTACCCTCTCTTATCAGGTCTAGTCTACTGTGAGAAGAAAACAGCTTGGTTCATCTTGTGCAAAAACACAGCTTGGAAAAATACAGCTTGGATTCTCAACTGCAATGTCTAACTCCACGTTAAAGGCAATAGGCAGCTAACCTAAATATCAAATGCAATGTCTAGTGTCATGTCAAAGCCAATAGGCAGCTGAGCTGAATACAAAATGTAAGGTCTAATATCATGTCAAAGCCAATAGGCAGCTGAGCTGAATACAAAATGCAATGTCTAATGTCATATCAAAGCCAATAGGCAGCTGAGCTGGATACAAAATGCAATGTCTAATATCATGTCAAAGCCAATAGGCAGCTAAGCTGGATACAGAAAGTAATGGCTAATGCCATGTCAAAGCCCATAGGCGGCTAAACCGAACAAAACATACAATGTGCTACTGATGAACATTGAGCAACTAATATGCGCAGTGGTGAAACACAGTCATTGGTCAAACTCCATTAATCAATGGCAGGACATTCTCTCAGAGGCATCATCCTTGTCTGTACCTGTTCTGTCCCTTCCTTATTTTTCTCTAGGCTCTGCAGGACCTGAGCTGCTTTTAACCCTTCTTTCAATTCTTTCCATTTCTGTAATTTTAATATAGCGTATTCCAGTTTTTCAGACAATTTGTCGTTACTCCAGGATGGCACGTCTGCATCTGTGAAACTCATTTGAGAAGTGTCCCAACTGTATTCTGTTGGCAGGGGACTTGTGCTGTTAGTGTAGCAAGCATATATCTGGTGTATCTCAGGGCCTAGGGCCATCAGTTCTGATCGCGCCATGGCTAGAAGTTCCTCTCTGTATTCCCTATTGTTATCTTTTTCTACCTCCGCAAATGTCTGTCTTCTATCAATGAGATCTGTGAGTATGGCACAACAATTTTTCTGTCTGATTTCAGGAACTTAGGCTTTCTTAGTGTGCTGGGAGAAGCACTCGGTGTACCGTATGGTGAATTTCCTTTCGTTTGTGTTCCTGTGAGGCTGTTCCTCCTTTCACATAGACTTCCGTCTAAAAACCTTGTCAAAATATCAATGTTATGCTTCGTGTGGTGTGTGAAAATACATATCTCCCATATTATCTCATGCAATCCCTTTATCCCTTCACTACTGTCCCTGGACGCGTCTTGGAACTGCGGTTTCCAATGTGTATTCAACAATTTTGGTCCATTTCCTTTCTTTGTAGCCTGAGCCAACAAACTGTCACTTTCCTTGTTTGTTTTCTGAGCAATGTGGGCCACTTCCTCTCTGACTTCCTGCAGCATTTGAAAGTCTTTCACTCGGTCAAGGTTAATTTTCGTTCGTTCCTCTTTTATTAAACCATTTGCGAGCTCACGGGCTCCAGTTTTCTGAGCCAGAGATAGCTCAGGAGGCTCTGTACCTGTCGCTAAGTGCTCAACTCGCACTTTTTCCTCCGAACTCACTGTTTTGTTCTCATTACCTAACCTCCCCATCAGTATGTCTTCTATGAGTGCGTCCTCGGTCTCTTCCTTTGTCGTTCCCTGCATACTGTGTTCCTGTGATGGTGCACCTACCACAGGAAGACATGGGAATGTTCCTACCATATCGAGCATTTTATCCCTCCGCTCCTCCCTCTTCTCATTCCTCTGTCTTTCAGAATAAAATCCGTCTTTCAACACCACCAATTGTTTGCACACTTTAGCTTTTATGTTGTTGGTATGTCTGAGGTCTCGTAGGCAATAGTCCCATGAGTAGAAAGAGTCCCATTCCAAGTTACGAATCCTACGTCCCTTTAGAATCAGCATTTGTCTCAAGTATGACAACTTGTTCATGTCATATGTGCCATTACTTGGAAACTGTAAGTTGGGTCGTCATGCCGTCAGCCTGTGCCATTTGTCAAGAAACATTAATGCATGTAGTCCTTGCTTAACGGCTACTTGGTAGGCAGGACTATCCCTAGGGGGTGTGATTTGGTGTGTGTCCAAATGTTCCTTGCTAAAGGGGTTCCCCATAGCTAAATAAAAGGTCACCGCTTTCCCTTACCACTTCATGTAAACAGTTCGGTAACACCAGGGAGTCGGCTATTTCTGCCGCTCATATCAAATGACACATGAGGAAAACCCGCACTCAAATCAGCACTGCCAACTGCATTTGTTATTAGTGAAGCGGAGAGTTTGTCTGCAATCACACAACAGTACACGCAGCCTTGTTCACCGCAAGCATGCACAAGTTTGGAATGAAAAAAACAGTGCCAAGGTGCTGGTGACGGCGTACACTGACGTCCTTTTAGCGAATAAAAGATGACAGGAAAGTCAAGAGAGAAAGGCAAAGATCCCACACCCTTCCTTTCCTGCCCTGAGACAGGGTGCGGCTGTATGGGATTAGAACCCGGACCAGATCCGTGGCGGGTGACACACAGGTAATGCAACAATGGTGAACAGTGCACTCAATCACATATAGGACAATACGATAACAATATAACAAAAACAGGTACTTGCCCTACGTGATGGTCATGCTTCCCACCCTTTGTGCTGGTGCGTGGTGACAGTAGAGTGTGGTGCACAGGCAGACCCTGTCAGTTGTAGTAATCAGTCACTGTAACAGTATTGGCGGGAGTAATGCTCCTGAGTTCTGGTACAATCGCAGCTTGAGTCAGTCAGTTAATACACATCTCCTTCCTCACTATATTCTCACTACTATCCTAACACATAATTCAACCACCCTGTCTATCTCTCCAGCACCCTTTCCCTACACCTCATCCATTCATCTCACCAACTCTCCATCTAACCAGCAGGAGAGAGAGAGAGAAAGAGAAGAAAGAAGAAAGAAAAAAATCAATATGACGCCCCCAAAGAGCACAACACCGCAACGCTATCAGCGCAGAGAGAGAGAGAGAGAAAATAAATAAATAAATATGCGAGAACACAGCACTGCCTGCCTTGCCTGCTCCACTGAAGT
The DNA here is from genome assembly GCF_031143425.1 of Pleurodeles waltl. Lineage (NCBI taxonomy): Eukaryota > Metazoa > Chordata > Amphibia > Caudata > Salamandridae > Pleurodeles > Pleurodeles waltl. Next base: position 1,026,696,919 of record NC_090439.1, on the reverse strand, counting down.
GGACACCTACCACTCGATAAATCACCGGGCACAACCTGCCCTTCCTGCTGGGGTGGACAATCACCACCCCCTCCGGCCAGAGTATTCCTCCCCAGCCCCTCCGGCTTGGAAATGCTGCACCAACCCTTTCCGGTTGGGAGCTGTGGCCACACAGCGCCTCCCGCTGTGTACCGAGACCATACCACTAACAGTCTCACACATGTAGTGTCGCTGGATAAACAGAAACCCTTGGCTAATATTTACAGCAACTACTGAACCATGAATTCGTTAGCACTGAGAACAAAAGAGGGAAGGAAATGGCGCAATAAGGCAGGAACGATAATATCAACACAAAACTCCAGCACGCAGCCATCTGACGGCCATCATCTGAATGTCTGAACGAGGTACTCTAGAAGAGCCTGGAATAATGGGGACAGGAACATCCGCATGCCACCGTAAACAAAGAACAAACATAACAAGAAAGAACAGCAGGCTAATAGGAATAGCATATAGTACAATTATCCACAACTCCATTTAGAAGTGCAAACGTAAATCACCCGCCACCTCCCCCCTATACAACACCCTCTGCGAACACAGAGGGAGAGAGAGAGAGAGAGAGAGAGGAGAAGAGGAGAAAAAAATTCAAAACATAAACAGACGGGACCGAGGAAATGACAGATACTCACGACAGCACCAACACCCTGGCCCGGAGGGGGCCCGACCAGCCCAAAACGCCGTTGCCCCCCTCCGCAGAGAGGCAGGAGCTGAGCCGGCGAAATCGTAAATCCAACCGCAATCCTCCACCATATGTCGAAGCCAAGTCGTCGAAGCCAAGTCAGAGTATTTCAGATCCAGACAATTCAGGAAACAAACCGAGACCAGCCGCTCTTCTTTAGATTACTTTTAATAAGAACTAATAAGACACAATAAGAAATACGTGTACACGGAGACTGAGCGGGCCAAAATCCATCTCGAACAGTCTGCACAAGGAAGTAATGCATGATCTTTTATAGCATTAAACCGCAAACACATTAATACATTTCATTGGTTCTTGATAATGTCGTATGATTTAACTTTTTTCTATATAGCACACGTGATGCTCCATATAAGGGTTAGAATCATGGACAGGAAGCTTGCACAATGTCCTCTGAATCAAATGTCTTGTGATACATCTATATGTGGAGAAAGAGGAACCATAAGTGCATACGTTAGTACTTTTAGCAGTGAGGATTTCGCAAGCTAGCATGCGGTGGTGTCTTGTGATGGCCGTCAGTTTAGCAAGCCTTGCAACATAAGGCCTTTCAAGCACAATAGACATTTCTTCAAGGCCTAGTTAATTCAACATTGTAATGTGTTCAACAGAAACAGGCCTGTATTTTCATTGTGTATCACCGGGTCTACTAGGTCCAAATGGATCCAGGAGAACGTGAGTCCTCACTTCCTGGACCAGAAACAAGCATCCTGGGACCGGTTTCAGGGTATCAATCAATCAATCAATCAAAAAATTTGTTAAGCGCGCAACTCACCCGAGAGGGTCTCAAGGCGCTGGGGGTGGGGTGTGCTACTGCTTGAAGACCCATGTTTTGAGGTGCTTTCTGAAGGCTAGGAAGTCCTTGGTCTTGCATAGGTTGGTGGGGAAGGGAGTTCCAGGTTTTGGCAGCGAGGTGGGAGAAGGATCTTCCGCCGGAGGTGGTGCGTTGGATGCAGGGGACTGTTGCAAGGGCGAGGTCGGCGGAACGGAGCTGGCGAGTCGGATGTGGAAGTTAAGTAGTTCGTTGAGGTAGGCTGGTCCGGTGTTGTGGAGGGCTTTGCGAGCGTGGATTAGGATTGTGAAGACGATCCTTTTGTTGATGGGCAGCCAGTGTAGGGATCTGAGGTGGGAGGAAATGTGCTTGTGGCGAGGGAGGTTGAGGATGAGACGTGTGGCGGCGTTCTGGATACGCTGGAGTTTTCTCTGAAGCTTGGCTGTGGTCCCCACATAGAGGGCGTTACCGTACTCCAATCTGCTGCTGAGGTGGGCGTGGGTGACCATTCTTCTGGTTTCTATCGGAATCCACTTGAAGGTCCTGATCACCCCTCATCAGCCAGGCTATCTTGAATCCAGTGCCACAGTGAGCAAGGGTCCTACATCTGGGCATACCCTGACCAATTACTGTGACTTTAGCAACACAAAAGGATGATGAACGGAGTGCTGAAACTTTTCAAACACACCCCCAGTTACAGATCTGGGTTTAATCCATCATTCTTTTGCTCACCATGCCACCCCAGTTTGGACCCAGCCAAATGCAAATCAGTCTTGACCCTGTTCCCCCAAGGGAACACTCCAGCCAGAACTGCCAGAAGAGGTCCTCCCTGGACAGGAAGAAAGTTTTGTTTTAAAAACATTGTTTTTTAAAATAGCCCTGGGGAGTGTCAGGGCCTGGGGGATGAGGGGTTTATTTTTGGGGGAGGAGGTTCGGGTGGCTCCCCTTCCCAGACTGATTTCGTCTCCATTGACCCTATCCCCTGGGGCCTGATGTCTTGTTTAGAGGAAAGGGGCATGTGGCCCCCTTCCCCAGGTGTCTAAAGGCCCTGAAAACCTCATCCCTGGGGCTGCTAAACGTTTGAAAAGGGAGAGAAGCCATGCAGCCCTCCTCCCTGAGCCTTAATGGCCCTGGGGACCATCCCCCAGGGCAGGCTCCCTAGCTATGTCCCGGAGAGCCCACTCCCAGGATATAGCGGTTTCCCAGCTCTCATCGCTGCTAGCAGGCAAACCTGTGTTTGCTCCTACTTGGCGGGAGCATTTTAAAAACTCCTGTCACTTGGGAGCAAACACAAAGTCTTTGAAAATGCTCCCGCTGACTGGGAGCAGACTTTTGATCTGTTTCCCTGCCTGCACTGAGGTAAGCAGGGAAACAAATCAAGATCTTGCTCTTTCCTGGTGGGAGCAGCATTAGGTGCTGCTCCCTCCCAGTGGAAGCAATGCTGGCTTCTGCAGCATGTCGGGAGCTGGGGTCACGGAGGCCGTGGGGCTACCAGCAACCAGTATATGGTGGGTGCCCTGGGTGGGCACCAGGGAATCTACTTTTAAGTATCAGGACCCGATGAGATGGGTTCCCTGGGGCCAATAATGGTTTGGGGAGGGAGGTGGCTTGGCACCCCCACTCCTTTATTTTTAGTGATGGCCCGCGAGGATGGGATACCCAGGGCCTAACAAGGCTCGGGGAGGGAGGCTATACAGCCACTCTCCCCTTTCATAAAATAAAGGGCCTCAGATGATGGAGTCCACAGAGCCTAATAAGGCTCAGGGAGGGGGACACAGAGAACTCCTTCCCTTTATTTTAAGTAGTGGCCCTTGGGGATGGGGGTCCTCAGGGCCTACTAAGGCTCGGGAAGGGGGGGGCTTGTGTGTCCCCAGGGACTAATAAGGCTTTGGAAGAGGGGCCATATGTCCCCTCCTTCCCTTTAAAATAAATAAGGCCCTGGGGGATGGGGTTCCCAGAACCTGAGGCTCGAGGATGAGGGCCAAGGGGCCCGCCTCCACTTTAAAATATATATGGCCCTGTGGGATGGGATCCTCAGAGCCTGAGGTTCAAGAAGGCGGGCCACGCAGCCCCCACTCCACTTTCAAATATGTATGACCCTGTGGGATGGGGTGCCCAGGGCTATAATTGGTTCAGGGAGGGGAGTCATGCAGACCCCCTCCCGCTTTAAAACAAAAAATGGCCCTGGGGTATGGGTTCACCCTGGGCCAATAATGGTTTAGGAGGGGGTGGCGCGTCCCCCTCCCCTTTATTTTTAGTAATGGCCCTCGGGGATGGGGTCCCCAGGGCTACTCGGCCCACTGCCCCTAAAAAAGGGCCTCTGGGGACTATTAAGGCACGGGGAGAGGGGCGCACACAGCCCCCTTCCCTTTATTTTAAGTAGTGGCCCTGGGGGATTGGGGTTCCCAGGGCTTATTAAGGCTCGGGGAGGGTGGCTGTGCGCCCCCCTTTCCCTTTAATAATATAACAGCCCTAGGGGATGGGGTCCTCGGGGTCTAATGAAGCTCAGGGAGGGGGGCTTGCAGTCCCCCTCCCCTTATAGGAAATGTGGGGGAAGGTGTCCCCATGGCCTAATTAGGCTCAGATGGGCATATGGCCCCACCTCCCCTTTAAAATAAATAAGGCCCTGGGTGATGAAGTTCCCCGGGCCTAATGAGGCTCGAGGAAGGGGGCCATGCTGCCCTGCTCCTCTTTAGAATATATGTGGCCCTGTGTGGTGGGGTCCCCAGGACGATAATGGGTTCGGGCAAGGGAGTCAGGTAGCCCCTTCCCATGTAAAAAAAAAAATATGGCCCTAGGGGATGAGCCTCCAGGTCAGGCCTTGTGTCCAACCCCCCACCCTGCACAGTCAAAGATTGTGCTCAGCGTGGGGTTGGCAAGCATGCAGGGGAGACAGGCCCTCCGGTCATCCCCCCTTCTGTGCAAATCAAAGACCCTGCGCTGTCTTTATGGGGTTGGCTACAGGGCCTGTCCAACAGGCCATGCCTTGTGGCCACCAGCTCCCCACTGTGCCCGGATGTAGGCAGTGTGCAGCATGGGGTTGGCTGCTTGTGGAAATTGGATTTATAATAAATTAATGGTTGGATTAATTAAATATTACTTTACATTTTTTGTAAATCCTAAAAATTCACTGCAAAAACAAAGGTTAAAGTAAAGTTATAGTTAGATCAATTGTTTAGTAACAATGTAATGTTTTAAACTCTAAAAACCACTAAAATTCTCCAGTTTTAGTTATCTCAAATAACTATAACTTGTGCTCTAAGGTTAATTATAACTTGTGCTGTGGCCATGCACTGCTAATTACCCCACATATTACATCACTCATGACATCATTTATAATATCACTGTTACATTTGCAGTGAAATTATTGATCAGAGAAGTGTGCATGTCAGGGGTGTGAGTTATAGTTACTTTATGCTAGAGGCTGGTTGTTATTGGAGGTAAGTACACACCTCCCACTACCAATAATGCCCCCAACTCGTGCTGTCGCCATGCACTGCTAATTACCCCACATATTACATCACTCATGACATCTACTATGACATCATTGATAATATCACTGTTACGTTTGCAGTGAAATTATTGATGAGAGAAGTGTGCATGTCAGGGGTGTGAGTTATAGTTACTTTATGCTAGAGGCTGGTTGTTATTGGAGGTAAGTACACACTTCCCACTACCAATAATGCCCCCAAGCCAGTGTTAGTTCCAGTCAAGATCTCAAAACATTAGCCTTGGCTCAACCCCTATTAGCTTGGCAATGAGCAGGCAGGCTTAACTTAGAAGACAGGTAATACACCAATACAGTAAATAGGTAAGACACAACATACAATAAAAATCTCACACCAATTTATAAAAATAGGAAATGTTTTTATCTTAAAATGACACCAAAACGACAAAAATCCAATAGAGGGTAACTGGAATAATCATCAATTTTTAAAGATTAAATTAAAAAAATGTGCTTTCTAGTGCTAAGTAATCAATAGCGCCAACCGAGGACATCTGGTCATGCTTGATTGGTACAAAGTCAAAGTTTGAGGCCGACTGCGATGGAGCCCTGCTCACATTCACTGAACAGGGGGCCTCAGTAAAAATCTTATCTTCGCACTTAGAAACTGTTCTCTCTCTACATTGTGCTGTCCTCCCCAGCAAGCCGATTTCAATGTGATGCTGTTGGACTGCTTTTCCACTAGGCCCCTAGCAAATCCTGGAAGTCTGGAACTCCGGAGCTTTCAGCGGGAGGAACCTGAAATCTAGACTGAAATCTAGACTCTTGACTCACAACGTTGGTTCGGTCCATTTATGGAGCTTTTTCCCAAAGTTGCTCCAAACTTCTGGAAATTCTTCCTGAAGGTCCTCTTGAGGGTGCAAGGTGTCCAAAACACAAATCCAAGGGTCTAGAAGCTCTGAGATGGTCCTTGGAAGTTTAGGACTACCATTCCCACAATGCACCTGGCTAAATCATTAAAGTCCACTGGACACACTCCAGCCTGGGGACTTTTGTGATAGTTAATGCAGGCAGGCTCTGTTAACCTGTTGCTTTCAGGGAGTAAACTCCTGAGCCCTTTTTTTAAGCAAGGCAAAGCATTAGGGCCTTTGTTCCAGTGTGCAACAGGAGCAGTACTTCAGAGTGCAGTCCTTGGGGTTGTAGACAGGGGTTCCAGCAGGGCAGTGCTTCTTCTTGTGAGTTCAGGCAGCAGATCTGAGTTGCAATGCAGCTCAGCCATATTCATTCAATGATCTTGGGTGACAAGCGGAGGGACACCCCTGTCCAATGAGCTGCAGGATGCCACCCAAAAGCATGACAGCTTCCTCCAAAGTGTAGCATTTTCTTGTCCCATAAAGCACTGCTCTTTAAAATTCCAAGATGCACGTTTTCTTTCCATAGGAGCAAGACCAGGTTAAACCAACCTACTGGTTTGGCTCATTTCCACTAACACTCCCCCTTGAGACCATCTGTAAAGTCCTTTCGTGGACCTGCTAGCTATCTGTGGGGTGCAGGGTGAGAGGGCAGACCTAGCGGGCATTCCTTCCTGTGCTGCTTCCTTTGAAGCCCAGTTTGATTTACCCAGCCCCCTTCCTGGTCTCACCTCTGCAGCTGCAGAGCTCCTCCCACCTGATAACTTCTGCTCAGCGCAGGCCTCTTATCACCTCATCAAAGCAGCCTGGCTAATCCTGTTAAGGCTGACCAATCAGGAGATGCCACTAACAGGCTGGATTTTGGCTTACAGAAAAGAAAGTGCTGTAACTTATTTTCTGTATTAGTTATGATGAATGCAACAGTGGCAAGTTGTTGGATTTATAATTTCCAATCTTTGGAGTCCTTTCATGACTCATTTAGCTACTTCCTAGGAATACTTATGTTTATGTGAAATATTCCCTAATTATCCTATGGAGCTAAGTATCTACAATGATGAAAAATGAAAGGGGCAGTTTTTCCCTCACCAGAGCATATAAAATATATTTTGTAATGTCCCTGCTTATAGTTACATGGCACCTCACTCCTGGGGCACCTAGGGGAGACCTTAGGGATGACATATGTAAAAATAAAGTAGATTATCACTTTAGATTACCTTTAATTCCAAAATCAAATTTGCACACTTTTACTTTTTAAAGACAGTCTGCAGGGTAGGCCTGCCTTTGACAACTGACAGCAGGCAACACAGCAGTGCACACTCCAGTGCAGAAAATCTACTGGGCCTCTAAACTTCCCTGCCTTATTATATACTAGGGACTTAAAAGTAGTTTGAATCCGCCTTGCCCTATTATATACTAGGGGCTTACAGAAGTCTGTCATTGTAAATTGTAATTGTACCACTTTACCATATACCTTTTATCTTGAGCCCTGGGCCTGGTTAAAAGAGCCCAAGGCACAGTCAGGGTCAGTTACCACCAGTATCAGTCAGATAAATTGGGGTGAGCATGCTAAATGGATGGCTTTCCCGCGCTTGAGATAACTAAAAGCCACTAAACATTCACTAGTTATAGTTATAGAGTGTTTGAAATGTGGTCTCTGGTTGGCAGTCAGTTTGCACCCTGTCTAAACAGAGACCCTCACTCTGGTCAGGGTAAGGGAGTTACACTCCTAAGACAACCCCTGCTCACTCCCTTGGTAGCTGGCACAAACAGTCAGGCTTATCTCAAAGTCAATGTGTAAAGTATTTGTACCAACACACACAGTAATACAGTGAAAACACTATAAAATGGACACCACACTGGTTTAGCAAAATATGTAATATTTATCTAAATCAAACAAGACCAAAACTAATATAATCCAACATACACAAGTCAAGATATGAATTGGTAAAGTAAAAAGACTCTTACTCCATAGAAAACAATGAAAACGTTGATTTTACACAAAGTACCTGGTTTGTATAAAAAATAAAGCCACACGGGCGTCAAAAAAGTCAGCGATGAGTCGATTCCTTACTCTCAAGTGAGGCTGTGCGTCGTTCCTTCTTCAGTCGGGTAGGCACTGCGTTGTTTTTCCTTTCCTGCAGGAGAGCGATGCATCGATTTCTGGACTGGGCACCTCGGATCTGTGCACGCTTGCATTGATTCTTTACGTCCAGCGATGATGCGTGAGAAATCCGGCTGCACGGTGTTGGAAAACCACGCTGCATGGGGTTTGCGTCATTATCAGCAACTGCAAGCAGGTGTTGCGTTGTTTTCTCCAGCTGCGATGTCTATCTCCCAGCAGCGATGCAAGTGGAGCGTCGATTTTAGCCGCGAAGCAGGTGGCGTGTCGTTTTTCAGCCGTGTCACAGAAGGTGCGTCGAAAACTTCCCCGCACGGCGGTCTGTGAGTGGATTTTCAGTTCTTGTCTGCCAACTTTACCTTTCAAGGTCCCAGGGACTGGATAGGGCACCACTTGGCAGGGCAGGAGTCCCACCAGAGAGTCCAGGTGCTGGAATAGGAAGTCTTTGGTGGCCTTGAGACTTCAAAACAGGAGGCAAGCTCAATCCAAGCCCTTCGAGATTCTTCTCAAGCAAGAATATACTACAAAGTCCATTCTTTGTCCCCTTTCACAGGTAGAAGCAGCAACTGCAGGATAGCCAAACAAAGCAAAGTCACAGGCAGGGGCAGCACTTCTCCTCATCTCTTCTCCTTGGCAGAGGTTCCTATTGGTTCCAGAAGTGATCTGGGGTTTTGGGTCCACTACTTATACCCCTTGCTGCCTTTGAAGTAGCCAAACTTCAAATGAAAGTCTCTGTTGTTCACAAGATCTTGCTTTGCCCAGGCCTGGCCTCAGAAACACACCAGGGAGTTGGAGACTGCATTGTGAGAGGGCAGGCACAAACCATTCAGGTGTAAATGCCCACTCCTCCCTCCTCTCTAGCTTAGATGCTCATCAGGATATGCAGGCTACACCCCAGCTCCCTTTGTGTCACTGTCTAGAGGGCATTCACAAACAGTCCAACTGTCAGTCTGACCCAGAAAGGGATTACACAAGCAGGCAGAATCACAGAGTGGTTTAAGTAAGAAAATGCCCACTTTCTAAAAGTACTGTATTAGGAAAGGGGTATGGCCTTCAAAACAGCGAGACTAGGCCAATGAAACTACACAAAAGAAACAAGAGCCAACACTGTAATTAACTTGGAAAAAAATATTATTTACAATGAGAAAGCAAAACCAATTACCTCTGCCTAGCATTATTACATGACATTTATCCAGAATAATTGTAATTGAATAACATTTATCACACACAGAAGAACAAATACAAAAGTGAGCAATTACCTCATATAAAAAAAATGTTGGCACCGCACACACATTACTTACATCAAAAACATATAACAATATACAAATTGAAGAACAAAAATTGACACAAAAAATTAACCTAAAATTCAGGTTCTGCACCAACTTGAAAGAGAGGGAACTCGGAGCCTAACTCATTCGCAGAATTTTAAGGCTCCTCCTTAAAGAGCAGGAAGGCGCAAAGGCGCTAATTATAGGTCTTTGTGGTATCTCAAACAGAAATGAAGTGCAATACAAGACAATGCTTTGAATTCTCCCTGAAGGCCATATCTTTAATAGCGCTCACCGCTGCTCCCTATTGTCGACGCGTTTCGGACCCACTGGATTCAAAGGTTCTCTTCAGGACACAGAACACCAAAACACAACTGTTAACAAAAACCTAAAATCACATCTTCTACTAAAAGAAAAATGAAAATCTCATATACTACTAAAGGAAAAAGTGCCAGCAGATCTCCTCACTCTGCCTATAACACATTCCAATATAAGTATCTGGTCAGAAGGAACTGCCATTTTATGAATTGCTTACCACCAAAGCAGGGGTCTCCCGATTCTGTGAAAAAAAAATGGATGAAAAAAATGGATGACCGCACTGTTATCATTGTGACACAATACTAATATTGTAGCCAACCTTGTGTGTTTTCAACAAATTAACTGGATTGAAACCACCAATTCAAAACATAACTTGCTAAAATGTCACCAGTCACATGTGAAATCCATTTACTATGAATCCAACACAGAAACCACAATGAAAAAATGAACAGAGATAAAATAAATTACAGCCAAGGAGCATTAAGGCATAATTTTAAACCTAGCTAGATGAAAACTAGATTGTAAATAGATGTCACTTGCCATAAATCAAACCAATAAACCCATAATAATAACCCAGCCTGGAAAGCGAAAGAAAAACCATTTAAAAATGCATTTCTTCTGCTTAACCTCAATCTACTTTACCAAGTAGAGAAACACTCTTCAACTTGCTACACTGAAGTATGAATCACTTTAATTGCTTGTCCTTAAACCAACAGATTAACAAAAGCACGTCAGAATAAAGCAACCTTGAAATCTCCAGACAAATGTAATAACACCATCTGACAATGCCTTTACCTTCTGCTTGCTCAAGATGCATTCAAACCAATGTTAATCCAGCAAAAGGCACCTTTAGTTTGGGGGAGGGTTAAATAGTGTGTGACCCTGACTTATGCATGAAACCCTGTGCCTTAATTTCCCACTGAAGAAAGTTTCAACAGAAAGGATACTAACCAAGATAAACTCCAACATCAAATTACATGAATGTTAATGCCAGCAAATAAAAATTACTTTCATGGAAAAAATTGAAGAAAAGAATCGAAATGCATTTCTCAATTTAGACCAGACTGTTCCATAAACAAATTAGGTGGTTCTGGGTACTGAAGTTCAATTACCCAACAGTACTCTTTACTGCGAAAGTGAAACAAAATAAACATTACTGAAAAAGCACTCACTATGCTGTACCTGTAAACCACTAAAATACAGATTTGTGAGAGCTGGAAAACATTTATCCAACATCTGCCCATGTCACACACAGCTATCCATAGCTACCCTACACGACCTCTTAGTTGACAACAACTACCCTCTGGTGCCTATATATTCCCACACTATTATGCCAAAATGTCCACACTGGATTGCCTAGAGGGCACCCACATTGCTATACTATAGCTGGCAAGTTTGTGGCATTAGGAGCAAATTATTAAAAAATACTGTAGTTGTCAATTGACAGTTACAATGAATTCTGTAATTCATTGAATTAATTCAACCCCTCTGTAGCATTTCACAATCAAATTGGCTTCTCTTCTCATGAGGAAGGAGATTAAATCACCACCGCTATGTCTAACTTTGACCACAGCCAGCACTGTCCATAGCACACCATTCTCTGAGTGATGATTATTTAAAAAATGGCTCACAATTGGTGAATTAGTGACCCTGAGTCTAATTCAGGACATTTGTTGAATGATATGCTGCCTTACTTCTTGGTTAATCTTTCCAATATACAGTTTGTTGCAAGGCAATGCCATCAATAACATTTATGGTTTTGCAATTGGAAAATTAGAGATGACTCAATTTAATTATTTTTTACTCAAATTCCTTCCCTTCAATTGTGGTACCACAACACACGCAAGAACCACATTTGTGATGCCCCTCTACGGGAGATAAATTCCATGCTTGATACAAATCACTTCTAACGGAAGCTGGAGACACACAAGCTCGAACTATATGACCCCCAAGGCTCTGATGCTTCTTAAAAGCAAACAGTGGTCTCACATATGGTTTATCATTATTTTTTAATCAAATGCCAACTCTTCAGTACTATGTTTTTAAATTGTTAGTCTGTGGACAAAATGTGGATACACAAACTAATCTGTCTGTGATGGCCCTCTCACGTTTGGCCAACAGTGTTTCTCTTGGAGTCCTCATGGCCCGTTTCATGGATTGCATCACCAATGTTTTGGGGTAACCTCTTTCTGTCAGTTTATTGAGCAGTTATTTAGCATGGTACTCAAAAGCTGTCTTTTCAGAACAATTACGCCGAATGCGTAGAAACCTGCCATTATGGCAGATTATCTCAGAGGCTTTGGGGATGGTGGC